>NC_142649.1:168227500-169477500 GCF_055504915.1 Nelumbo nucifera | reverse complement strand
TTTGCATCTAGAGTGCCAAGAGAGATGAGATTTTTCTTTAAGTCCACTACATGTCGTACATTTATCAATGTTCTCACAACATCATCATGTATTCTGATTCAAACTATTCATTTTTCCGCAGTTTTGCAAGAGGCATTATTACCCATCAATACAACTCCACCATCAATAGATTCATAGGTGGAGAACCAGTTCCTGTTGGGACACATATGGTAGGAACAATCCGAATCTAGAATCCATTCATCCTTGGATCTGGTTTTGTCATCTGTTACTAAGAGAACATCAACATTCTCATCCTCTGCCACACTGGCCTCTACAGAGTTATTCATTTTCTTTTAATCTTTCTTCTATTCATTCTAGTTTTTGTTTTTCAGCTTATAGCATTCTGACTTAATGTGCCCTTTCTTGTGACAATAGTTGCAGGCCAAGTTTTTATGTCTGGATTTTGATTAAGAGTTCTGTTTACTATTTGAGCCCTTATAGTTGCAGGTTTCTTCTACTTTCTGTATAGAGCTTCGTGTAGTCCGTCTTGTCCCAAAATGGCACACATCTTGACTTGCCAAATACTAAAACTGATGCTACCATCGAACTTCTCAATATCGAACTTCATTGATGACATTGCAAGTGCCAAATGAAAAATAGGGCTTTGATACTAGTTTGTTGCGCAAAACCCAAAAATACTGATTCAAATGGCACCCAAAAAGTGAAAGGAAAACAGAGATAAAGAGAAGCAAGCAAAGAGGATACACAGATTTATGTGGTTTGGCTTATAGCTATGTCCATGGGTGAAGGAGGAGCAGAAATCCACTATGTAATCTGTAATGGAGAGCAATACAGAGATGTGCACTCACAACCTCACTCACAGAAAACCCTAAACCCCAAATACACCTAAAGTCTCTCAACTTTTCTCACAAGACAAAGTCTAAGTATACAAGAGAGAAAACCCCCGAAACACATAACTCTACGCTTCCATCACAAACCACTATGAAATTTTGCCTACGGGTTTTTCTCAACCTAATTTGAAGCGGGTTCATGAGTGGGTCGCAACAAAGAATTCAAGGCACAACCATAACAGTATTGGGGAGTAATTTTATGATAAACTTGTTTTGGTTGGTAACAATAAGAAATTTTATTAATAAAGATACATAATATACAGATTTACAAGAGAAAGACAAACAATGGATAACAAGGGGTGAACATTTTTGGGCTGAATTGTTAATCTGAGATCCTTTGGGGGTCCGCTTCCTCATTTTTAGGGACAGGACCTGCATACTTTCCAAATCTTCCTTGATGAAAAGTTACCATTTCCTATAAAAAAAGATATACAAGAGAAAGGGTGTATATCTATCCAACCATACTATTGGCACTTGTAGGAACCCACTGAAATCTGAAATCCAATTCTTCCACTAAGGAATGATTATCCTTAATGTATATCCATACTTCCAAGTTGCTTGAGCTTTATCCCTTGGTCAAACCACTGCTACCTTTGAATCTCCTTCTACAATGTTAATCTTGTTTTTGTATATATGGTTTTGGGTTATGTGGTTGTGGCTAGCTTAAATCTTGTAATTACTCTGTACATATTAATTTTCAATCAAAGAACATACTTTTTCTGTGGCCTATCAAAAAAATAAGTTCTCATCTTTGGAACTCCTTTATGCAGTTTCCATATATAACTTTTCTTGTGATTTTTCTTTATGATTTCCACTGTTCTTTAGTAGTGCAATTACATATTGGGATCATTTTCATCATCTGCCTTCCCATTTAAGTATGGTCAGTAGCAGATAAATATAAGGAAAGTAGATATCTAACAGCCCAAATTATAGATGTGTGTGTGTGGGTGTAATATATACTGCTTTAATTAGAAAAATGTAAAAAGGGAGGAATCATATTCTATTGTTCTGCTTGTATTACGGAAACTAACATAAAACAATGCCACAACCTGCTTCAATGTCAGGAAAATATGGCTCAGGCTCTTGATATCTGTCTCAGGCTTCTTGAGAACAACAGATCTTCTGACAGTGTGCGCAAGTGAGTTTTTAAAATGTCTAACATCTTAGATGTCAAGACTTATTAATTTTGGTGTAATTTTCGCAATTCTTTTCTCCAGTATTAACTTATTCAAAACAATAATTGTAAGGTTGCTTTTCTCTTTTACTTTTTTTCCCCAGAAAAATAAATCAAACTTCTCTTGATTATTTTGAATCTTTCATCCAGCACTGCTGCAGCTACCTTCAGGCAAGCTGTTGCCTTGATTTTTGATCATGTTGTCTCTGCTGAGTCACTTCCTGCTGGCAAGGTTGGTTCTGGGAGTCACATCTCTCGGACCAGTTCTGTCACTGGTGATGTTAGTCGCAGTATCAACCAATCAGAGTATGTAATCTTTAGTTTTGATAATAAAATTTTAAGTTTAATTTCATTACATGTTTTCTCTGTTTTTATATGCATGTGATGCACACCTGAAAACTGACATTCTCACTAATTTGAAAATTTGAATATTCTTCTCCCTTTAGTATTTTTCCCTTGTTTTTTATTTGTTTACTCAAGCACTGACAGGTCCTTGGAGAGAGAATTTGTCTCCGGACGGCCATTATTGATGCGGGAGAGCCTAAGTAACGCAGGAAAACTTGGGCTTCGTTTACTCGAAGACCTGACAGCTCTTGCTGCAGGTGCATCTGTATGTGCTGATTGGGAACTAGTATCTTGCATTCTAGCCAAATTCTGTATTTTATTTCCTGTCTATCTTGATTCATTGTTTATGAAACTCAAAATTCTGTTTAATTATAAAAGGCATTATAGCTTTTATTATATAGTTTTTTTGTTCATTAATTGTGATCCTGGATCAGTAGATATAAATGATAATTATATTTTCATCTTTTCTTACTATTAAATAGCATGCTTCTATCTTCCTAGGTAATCTGGCTACGTGTCAACTCTCTTCAACGGACATTTGCACTTGATATACTTGAGTGAGAATTCTCTCCACTTCACTTATTAGTGCATTCAGTATGCGGAATAGGACAAGCTCATCTGTCAAGTTGTTGTTATTGATCAATCAGATTGTTTATTTTTTAATAGATAAAAATTCAATTGATTTCATTAGAAGCAAATGATAAAGAGTCTGTTACAAGCATCCCAATATGAGGCGCGAGGTGCAGCCTCACTCATTAATACAGAAACATCATAAAGTTACAAGTGGGCCTAGTACAACTCATCCCTAGTTACTCATTGTTTATCTAGAGAATCAACAAAAGCATTTGCCTCCCTCCCCACCCATTGTATAGTTACATCCATCTGCTGTGTTATCTGTTCCTTTTTTTTCTTTTTTTACAATCACCAAGAAACTCACTGATTAGGCCCCAAATCCCTTCCACTTCCTCTTCCCTCCCTCTCCTATCTTCTAATCTCACAGTCCCATCTCCATCCTCCCTTTTTAACCAATCAGTCTGGGTAGCTGGTGTACCTGTTTCAGGCAGAGCACACATATCAGTAGCCAAAACTGAAAGGACACGCTTACTTGGAGACGTTGGATGAGGATCGAAGACAAGTGTGGTTGGGAAGTCCTGTTTGGAGCCCAGCATATTGGAATCAGCCCCTGAAATTTGGCTGTGTTGAGTGAGAGTGGGATTATTAACAGTTCTGGTTGTGCCAATCACCTTTTCAAGTACACCCTTCTCTATTGCCTCCATACTCATCTTCAAAGTCTCCTCTTGACTCACTTCCCGTGCATCCTGTTCTTGCTGGAACACTGGAGGTAATCTCTCTAAGTCAGGGGAGGGTGTCGTCTGCTCAAAAGCCCAGGCCCATTTTTCTTATTACCCATCATGTGATTACTTAAAGTGCCACATGGTGGGTTATTAACCTTTGACCCTAATAGCTCAGTTCTGTTCAAGTCCGATACACCAGCTGGCTGACCCACCCCTTTTGAAATTTGAATTTGGGATTGTTTCACACGTCGAGGCCCACTGGTCAGAGCCTCAGCATAAGACCAGCCGTGTGTCTCATCCCTTTCTTTCCTTGCCTTATAAACTTCTTCCTCTTTTAGTTCACCTTTTCCTCTCCCCAGATTTTGCTTTGCCATTTCAGTGTAATTTCCTTTCTCCTTTCCTGCATCCACTTGACTTCTTCCACGTAACCATTCTTCTTCTACCTTCTCATCTTCTTCCCTCCCTCCATAGCTCGGCTTCAATGGCTGTAACTAGCCAGGCTGAATAAATGATTCCATCAACCAGTACTTTTACTGAGCGTGGGATATCTTCCAAGTTTACATTACTCAAACATACTGCAGCTGAATAGAGGTCTTTAACAAAAAAGCCCTCTAGCCTTGCTTTGTACAGAGTTGCTATTGAGACAAAAACATCTGAAATCCATGGGTGAAATGGTAGCCCCAAGATTCGAACAATTACTTTGTCCCTCGCGTGCAGATCCTTAGAGTTAGAATGAGGAGTCCATTTTGAAACAGTCACAGAGGCCGACTCCAATTGACAACACAGCCTGGAGTTCCATTTTTTCTTCTACTAACTCTAGAAGGGCCTTACACTTTTCAAAGGGGGTTAAAATAATAGTACTGTTTAACTTCAGCTTCCTTAGTAACTCTTCAGCAATTCTCTTCCAGTCCTTAGGTGGGGCTGTTAAGGTAACAATAAATTTCTTCTCCCAGTCATTCTTGTGCATGTTGCAAACCATTCTACAGTTCTTTGCTGCTTGAGCCATGAGCTGCATTTCTGTTACCTCTTCTGGCAGTTCTTCTGCTCCCTCACTGTAGAGTTTCCTTAAAGCCCCTGTGTTTCTTCTACTAGTTCCCTTCTGCTTTCTTTTCTAGCTTCCTCCCATGTAATGAAGTCCTTCAAAATTCCTGAAACTTCTTCCCAGCCATTCCACTTCTTACCTTCAGGGAAGCAGACCATCTGCTTTTCCTTCCCCAAAGAATTCCATAAGCACCATGTACCTTCCTTTAGGATTCTCCCTTCTTTCTGCTATATTACCTCCTGCCATTAATCTCAATTGAATTCAGACTTCCTACTCACCTGAACAGTATCTTCCATGAAAGTCTGAAACCACACCGATGCTTCTTCCCCTACCAGCAACACCATGGCCATATTAATTTCTCTGATTTTTAAAGCTTTCTTCCCTTTCACCCTGTAACTTTCAAATGGGAACTGCTTTGCTTCCACCCTTAGAGATCTTCTTCGAACCTCAGTCTTCTGAAACCTCCCTTCCTCCATTTTCAACCCCCCTGTTCCTCTGCTTTGATCAATCAGATTGTTAGTAATGTTCCTTTTTTGGTAATAAATAAAAAGAAAAATTTATTAATAAAAGAAGGAAGTGCATTAGATTTGGTGATGAGATATCACCACAAATTTTTCCAGCAATACAATTTTAACAAAAAAAACATCTAGAAAAAACACAAAAACAATACACTTCTTTAATCTAATTCAAAAAGAGACCAAAAACCATATCCGAGATCTTCTTTTGACACTCCTTCAAATTCTGGAAGTATGACAATCCAATCCATACTTCTTCCACAAAATATTGCATCTTGATCTCTTCCTCAAGCCTTGTCTTCAAAAAACCGTTTATTTCTCCCTTCCAAATTTCCTATAAAATGACAAAGGGGGCGTAGATCCATTTAGTATTCCCATGTAATGTAGGTCAGTGAGCAAAGATCACTCCTGGGGATCTAGGATCAAAGAAATCCATTTTGAATAGACCAAAAAAGAACTCCCAGATGAACTTCGAATAGCAACATCCAGAACAGAGATGAACTCCCAGATGAACTTTGCATAAGTAGCATCTACCATCCTATTAGATGCCCTATGTTGAATATGATCCAACATGAGGATACTGTCCAAAGCCACCAGCCATGCAAATGCTTCAACCTTCGGTGGAATAGGATTTCCCGAACTCCTTTTATTGACCTTCCAAGTTCTGTTTATAAGTGCTTGTTGAAATTCTTGTGCATAATGTCTCAAATCTCCCAAATATTGTCTCGATGGAAGGGTGGCCACCATGAAATTTTATTGATATGCAAAAAAGATAAGCCTATGGGGAGGGCGTGGTGGTGGACAAAAGCCTTACCCCTCCAAAAACCTATTCAAGATGATTCTCAGCTCGTAAACTATACAAGAAAGTCTGAGATCTTTAAGAAATCAACAAACTCTTAAAAAAGTAGATGAAGCTTATCTCGATGTAAAGCATGAATGGTAGTTGCTTGAATGTCAGCTAGCTTGTCATAATTAACACTATGAAGATTATCATAGCTTAAGGCTATGTTTGCAATTTTTCCTTCGACTCCTCTAATCTTCCAAATTGTTCTTTGTTTCACTCTTTAATCCTTTCTTTCAATTTTTCTGTTTTTTGTTGAACCTCACCCCCTATTATTGACATTGATTCCACTGTCCACCCACCATCAGAAAGTTGATATTCTCTCTACCTCTTTCCATATCTCCTTTGTCTCCTCTAGTTGCTTGGGAGTTGTCCACTCTGATTCTTATTGGTGCTTTTCTAAGTTAATAGAAAAGAAAGGAAATTTTGAGAAAAAGAAGGGAGAAAAGCACTAGAACATGTTGAACCTCCTAAACACTAAAACATAATTCTTCTTTATTAATAATTCAGCTAAACAATATAATCAATTTATAGAATGACCCAAGAAGTTGAAACAAGTAACTTACCCCCTAGATCCACTTGTACACATAACATTCCATTAACCCACTAAACGATCAACTATGAACTACTAATCCACTAATCACTAGATACAACACAGAAAGGAAGGGATGCAAACTGTTGTTCTCAAGATGATTATGAGCTGAGGGAGACATCTGCTCAAGGAAACAAGAGGATGCAGTAGGAATGACAATGGGGCGTGTTCGGGGCAGGGACCATATACACCATTCCCAACCCCGACTTTGAAACAAATCCCCATCCCCTTCGCAGTTTGTTGGTCTTTGTGGGGGAAAAAACAGGAGGTTGTTTGAAGGAAAGGAAAGGAAAAGAGGACTGAAGAGGTTGTGACTTCAGTTGGCAAACTTGTCACAAGCTTGGTCATTACTCTACCAGAATTTGAACAAGTCAGATTTTCAGATTTTGCTGATAACTTTTGGGAATTGTTAGAGATTCAAGTTGTAATATGAATCAGTTAGTCTAAACTGAAGTTGGATGTTTGTTTACTTTGTTTGGGGTGTCACCTAGACACCTGATCGGCTTGTATCTTGTTTTTGTTTTAATAAAAATTTTATTCTTATTCTTCAAAAGAAAAAAAAAAAATCCCCACTGGAATTTTTGCTAATGTTGCTCATTCATTCATCTTAAGAAAATATCTTCTTAAAAGGCAAATAAAATTATAAAATCATTATTTTTTTTGTGTGAAAATTAAGAATTTAAGACCCTAACATGGACTTGTTTGGGCTTGCCTCGAGGGGCGTGGCACAAAGGCGGCTTGTAGAATCTGGAATGTAATATGTTTTACATCACATTAGCTACTTCAAGTAATGCAATCGAGGAAAAAAGAGATTGTGGGTTTCACATGCTTGAAAATGTTTTATATGTTTGATTTTATTTTTAAATTTTCATTCGAGTACACTTTACATGTTATGTTTATGTATTTTAATTTTAGATAATAGGTATTTTAGAGCATTTATTTTAAAATTTAAGTTTATATTTTTTTTTAATATTATGTTTAATATTTTTGATATTTTACATAATTTTTTGAATTTTCTGACAACATTTTTTTTTTTAATTTTTAGCAATTTTTGTATTTTTGTGCCTTTCTTCAAAACAGCACACGCCTCAGGTGCAAATTGGCCCTTGCGCCTTTTTTGCGCCTTGCGCTTTTAAAACACCGTGACAGATATGGGTTCCCCTTGGGGACCCAAATCCTCAAAATTCTTTACTTAGAAGTATTTTTTGGAAAAAATATTTACTTAAAATAAAGGAAAATTTTATTATTTATAGAAGTTAGCCAAATGTTTGGACAAAATGGAAGTATTACATATTTTTATTACTATTTTTTGAGGTGCAATCTCCTGTAGCTGAGATTATGACTCTTGATTTTGTCTTTGAAGTTGCTTTCTTTCTCGTAAACTACTCTGAACTCAGCAGCAATATTAGCTTGGGACAAGAAGAATAAACCAGAATATCTCTGTAACAAAACTGAATCACATAGCACAAACGCTCCTATGCATCCAGCTGCTGCTAATTTTGGTACTTCGGAGTTTCTGCATCAGTCCAAACCCTCATTACAAATCTATATCTTACAAATCAAATCTCCTAGATCACTATCTCATAAAATCATTGACTCCTAATGCTCTTTTATCTTGCTAAAAGGCTGCACAAACAGTTATGTTAATTTATTCTCTTATTCACTCTCCTTGCAAATTTGAATCTTTAGCCACTCTTTATTCATTGTGTTTTCCCCTCTTATCATTTTTTTTTGATTTCTTTTTGAAGGGCTACACAAAGGGGGTAGCCCATCCCCAACCCATAACACCCCCAACCCAGGTGCAGGCGGGATTCGATCCCAAGTCTCCGCTACGACCTGTAGAAGACTTTACCAACCATCTGGTTTCAATAACTTAAATTCAACTCTCTTCCCATGCCCCACCTCAGTGTGTGTATACATGTTAATGTTTTATTTAAATCAAGGTTTAAAATGTCGATGTCGATGGAAATGTCGCTTACCAAAATATAGGACATATGTCGGAAATGTCGAGGGGAAATATTGTAAACATTAGAGACATTGTGGAAATATTATGAAATATGTGGAATATGCAAAGATATTTTGTAAAATGATAAAAGAAGCATTAATACATATTTCTAGACTATTATCTTATTCCCAAGCATTATATAAAGCTAAGAAACTAAGATCAATAACAAATTAGTAAATGATGATTTACTGATTTATTATGCATTTTGATGTTTTTACAAGGTTATCTGATATTTTCTTTTCTTATTTTTAATTCTGATTTATTATAAATTCTAATATATTTATTTCACACTAGTAAATAGAAATACATATATTCTGATTTTTTAAATATTAAAGTTATAATACATTATGTTTTGTTATAAATTTAATAAACTGATTCTCCTTTTTGTAGTATTAAGATTATGATAAATTCTGATTTCTTATAAAACTTAATGAATTTATTGTGATATTTAATACTAAATTTATAATAAATTATGATTTAGTATAAAATTTGTTCTGATTTTTTTATATTAAATGTAGAATATGGTTTATTATAAAATTTAATAAACATTTTCTGATTTTAATAAATATTTTAAAAATACTAACTAGTTAATATTTTATTACTTGAAAAATATTTTATGTTTTATATTATAAAGTAATTAATTTATTCTTTTGTTTTTATATTTTGTTAATTATTTTTATAAATATTTTATTTGAAATATTAAATAGAAATTATTAATGGAATAATCTATATTAATATACTGTATTATATTAATATAATATAGTAATATATTATATTTTTAATGTACATTAGTCGACATCTTGACGACATAATAGGAAAAATTATATTTTTTTGGTTATTTGGACCGACATAATGTATTTTTTATATTACCATTCACTTTCATGTCGGTGAGCCTCGACATCGACATATGTCGGGCGACATTAGCGAAATTTGGCGACATTTGAAACCATGATTTAAATAGGTTTCTTCTTCTCCTGTCTTCTCAATGACTCAATTTCTGTTCTAGGAATAGGTCTTTCACACTCATGTTGGATCTTCCCTCATTACCAGGTAAAATGTGAGGTATGATTTCCTTTTATAAGAATTGTATACCTCTGTGTATTTAAGTTGAAATTTGAGAAGGTATACACCTCTCAACATTTGAGGCCAAGGTTGAGTTGTACTCCTCACTGCCTTGCCTAATAGCCTTTTCAAACCATACCCTGTAGTTATTAAACAGAATGTAAAAGAGTCCATAAACACATTAACAACCTTTAAACCCTAATTTCTTTCAGGAGTTGTGCTTTGCGAAGTGAAGCTGCTGATGTTATGGGGAAGCAATTTTTCTTTGTAATCATAAAATCAGCTTGCTAATCCAATTAAGATTGTCAAGATCATCATTTGTTCTATTATATTATTGGAAGTATTGCAGGAAACTAAATGCCTTAATTTGATATTTACCCTTTCTTCTCTTTTTGTTACTAATAAGTGGTAATTATGCAGATTCATTCTGTCAAATTATGTGTCTATCTTTAGAACCTTGGTTGCATATGAACAGGTGATTATTTCAATGACTTGATAACATACTGTTGAGTTGGCCTGTAATACTATCAAAATCTTCTTACTTTACAATGGTTCTGTGGAAATTCTTTAGGTCTTGCGTCATCAGATATGTTCACTTCTCATGACTAACCTTCGTACCAACGTTGAGGTAATTTAAAATTTAACTTCATGGTGGTTGGAACTTTTTGATAAATTAGAGGTGTTGAGCCATGCATGCTGATTTTAGAGGGATTACTTTCTGTATTGTTAATTTTTCTGCCCCTTGTAATTAATGTTAAATCAGGTTGAAGGGGAAGCAGGAGAACCATCATTCCGTCGATTGGTCTTGCGGTCAGTTGCCCATGTTATAAGGCTTTATAGTACGTCTCTTATCACTGAATGTGAGGTATGATTCTTTATCAAAGTTCTTTTCTCAATCAATTAATCTGAATTGTGATATGAAAATCAATTAAATTGAATAATGAATTATGCTCATAGTTTCCAGTACCAAAAATGCTTTTTGAGTTTTCATTGTGGTAGTCTAGCTGTACATGTTTCATGTGTAGCCATGCGATTGTGTTGTTTGATAACAAATTCTTATTTTGATCAGTAAGTATCAACATTTTATTAAAAGATGAACCTTGTGGAAAATATGTGATTATTGTTAAGGTGGATCACTTTTATCAAAACCATTCTTTAACTTTCTGGTGTAATTTTAGTTTTCATTTTCTAAGTTGAGGACATGGTTTTAAATGTCTATGTTTCCTAATTTTCCAACATATTTTCATTTTCATTTTCATTTTCATGGGCACCAAAACAAAATATTATCGAAATATATTTTGACATATTCCCAGGTGCATTGGAATCTTTTATTTTGTTTTTAAGAAGTTTTACTATGTTATATCAATATAAGGTTTTCATTTTATATGTACATGGATGCTATCCAACAGTTTTTTTTAATATGATTATGTTCTTCAAGCTTATCATTATAGAAGATTGTTTACTTATATATTTTTAATTTACAATTCATTAATATTGTAACCTCTTAATATTGTAACCTCTTATGAAGAGGTTTTTTTAATATTGTAACCTCTTATGAAGAGTAAATAATATAATAGCTTAAGAAATATATTCATGTTAAATTCTAACTTTTATATTAAATTGGACAAAAATAAAATAGTATTTAGAACTAAAATATTAAATTGCGGGTATTAACCTTTAAATTTATTCTAAGTGGAGGAAGATGCCATTATTAAAATGGTGTAATCATGTTGTAATGATATAATTATTTAAAAGAGTATATCCTTTTATAATTTTAAACCTTGAAATTTATAACTTTAAGAAAATGGTAACCAAATTTCTAATTTTACAACATATTTCTTATTTTTAAATAGTCTATATTTCCCTCAAAATTGACAGTTAAAACCTTGGTTTGGTATGGCTGTTTTTGGTTGACTGATCTAGTTTTTGGAAAGTATTTGTGAAGTAGAAAGGTGGGCCCACTTGGATTTTAGGAATCCAAGATTAAAGAACAAGGTTGTTTAGAGGTTTGAGAATGACAAGTTCTCTCAAGATTCCTGACAGAGTGGGTGTTCTGTACAAGGTTGACCGTTGCATTTATGATAATTTCTCACTGAGTTTCAATATCATGTGTTGTTGATGAAGGAGGAAGAAAGAAGGAGGGATCTGACTGGTGATTCTGTCATTAGATTCATATCAGGGAGGAGTCCAGAGACTTCATTGTGACTATGAGATCTTTCTCCAACTTTCTAGCCAGACTTGAGGATCAGTCTGTACCTGTTAATATTATTTGGTGCATGATCATTCCTTCAAAAGTTGGCTTCTTTTGGTAGTCAATCAAGACTACAGTCAGTCTTGAATTCCAAAAGATTTCGGATTGAGAAAAGTAGAAGAAAGATGGAGAAGAAAGCAAAAGTACACAAGGGTTTTGAAAGGAGGGACAGATCGAATAATTTTGCCACCACCACTCTCTCAATATTTATAGGTTATGTTCACTAAATGTAGAAAAGGGCAGAATTGCCCTTAATGCTTACATGGCAAATAAAACAAATAATAAACTGAAATAACAAGCTGTCTAAGATAACTACTAACTAACACTGACATAACTAACAAAGGTTACATGTGCTGTCATACGAACACAGTGCGGACCACAGCTGTGGTGCCCACATCAGTGTTCTCTACACTCCCCCTTAAGTTGGGAATAGATATTTGTCATTCCCAACTTGAATAGGTCTGCCTCTAACTTCTTCCTTGGAACAGCCTTGGTGAGAAGATTTGCGAGCTGCATGTTGGAGGTGATATACGGGAGACACACTTCTTGTGATGAGACCTTTTCTCTGACAAAATGTCGATCAACTTCGATATGTTTAGTTCTGTCATGCTGCACCGGATTGTGAGCTATATTAATAGCCGCCTGATTATCACAATACAACATCAAGTGCTTCTCATAATCAATTCCCAACTCTTCAAGTAGTGATTTCAACCATAGGATTTCAGCCACTCTGTTAGCCATTGACCTGTATTCAGCTTTGGCACTAGAGCGGGAAACAACACTTTGTTTCTTACTCTTCCAAGAGACAAGGTTACCTCCTACAAGGGCACAATATCCAGAGGTAGACCTCCTGTTATCAGCACTCCCAGCCCAATCAACATCTGTATAGGCCTCCACCTTCATGTGATTATTGTTCTTGAACAGTATACCTGTACCTGGGCATCTCTTCAAGTATGCTAATATTCTCTCAGCTGCAAGAAGATGAGTAGTTCTAGGGTAATGCATGTACTGGCTGACAACACTAACTGCATAACTGATATCTGGTCGTGTGAGGCAGAGATATAGGAGCTTTCCAACCAATTGTTGGAACATAACTTTGTCTTCAAGAGGCTCTCCACCCTCTGCACTGATCTTGTGATTCTGTTCAATGGGTGTATTGGCAGGCTTGACACCTAACTTTCCAGTTTCCGCCAACAGATCTAGAACATATTTCCTTTGAGAGATAAAGATCCCCTGTTTAGATCTAGCAACCTCAATACCCAAAAAATATCACAGTGCACCAAGATCTTTCACCTCAAACTCTTGATGAAGGAGCTGTTTGAGGGACTCAATCTCACTATTATTATTCCCTGTCACTACAATATCATCCACATATACAGCAAGCAAGGTCAAAGAAGAGTTCACTCTTTTAACGAACAGTGTATGATTTGACTGGGCCTGTACATAGCCGAATTTTCCAAGGGCTAGTCTGAATCTATCAAACCAAGCTTTAGGGGACTGCTTTAATCCATATTCAGTCGGCAAACCTTCTTACCTGTCTCTGTATCATAGAATCCAGGGGGCAACTGCATGTAGACCACTTCCTGTAAGTCTCCATTCAGAAAGGCATTTTTAACGTCCATCTGGAACAAGGGCCAAGAGTAACTTGTTGCAAGGGCTAATAGAACTCGAATAGTGGTCATCTTGGCTACTGGGGCAAAAGTCTCCAAGTAATCTATACCATAAGTCTGAGTAAACCCTTTTGCAACCAACCGGGCTTTGTACCTTTCAATGAAGCCATCAGCATTATGTTTCACAGTAAATACCCATCTACATCCAACTGGTTTCTTTCCTTTGGGTAGGTCAACTAGCTCCCAAGTATTATTTTTCAAAAGGGCATCCATTTCAACTTTCATTGCATCTTTCCACTCTGGAACTGGTAAGGCTTCTTGCACTGTTTTGGGGATAGGAATATCAACAATGGAAGTGAGAAAGGACCTATAAGAGGGAGACAGGCGGTCATAGGATAGAAACTGGGAAATACAGTGAGTTGTGGATGTGGTGCAACGCCGTTTCCCTTTACGGATCGCAATAGGGAGGTCAAGGTCATCAGAAGGAGGGGAAGTAGCAACAGTGGAAGGTATCTCAGTGGGCCTTGGGACTGTAGTACCTGGATCTGGATCCATAGAAGGAACTGGGGCTGGCCTGGACTGCTGATGACCGAGATCAACCTACCTGCATCGCCTGTGATAGACTTTCAACTCCTGATCCCTCTGACAACCCTCACCATTACAGCCTTAATCACTTAACGGAATGGGTAAAGGAACAACCTCAGATGAGTTAACCCCACTCTCACTGCGCTCTCCCTGAGGAAAAAGACCCAAATTCTCACTACTCTCCCCCTGAGGAGAAACCCTAGGATAATAGGGTGCCTCCTCAAAGAAGGTGACATCCATCGAGACAAATCTCCTCCCTGAAACAGGATCATAGCAGCAATAACCCTTTTGAGTTTGTGCATAACTGAGAAAAATCCATTTGGAGGCCTTAGGGTCAATTTTGGAATGATGAGGTCCAAGAAGCTGAACAAAACAGGTACAACCAAAGGTTTTAAGAGGAACAGTAAACAACTCCTCGTCTGGGTATAGAAGGGTAAACGGAGGCTTCATATCAAGAACCCGTGAAGGAACCTGATTAATGAGATACACTGCCGTGAGGATAGCATCACCCCAGAAACGGATAGGCACATTGGAGGTAAACATAATGCTTCTAGCCACCTCCAAAATGTGCCTCTTCTTCCTCTCGGCAACCCCATTCTGCTGTGGTGTATGAGGACAAGTGCTCTGGTGAATAACCCCATGATCGAGTAGCTAAGAGGCCAGTGGCTTGGCAAAGTATCTTTTGCATTATCAGATCGGAGGACTTTGATTTTGATCCCAAACTGGGTTAAAATCATCTGATGAAAGTTTTGGGTCAGAGCGGGAACCTCATCTCGAGAACGCATAAGGTAGACCCAAGAAAAACGGGTATAGTCATCAACAAACAACAGAAAATATCTGTACCCACCCATAGAAGGGATGTGATACGACCCCCAAACATCGGTATGCACAATATCAAAAGAATTATTACTTTTATTACTCAAGAAATAAGTTGTTCTACAATGTTTTGCAAGCTCACAACTCTCACATCTCAAATTTGACATCTCAACAGACTCAAATAAAGTAGGAAACACACTCTTCAAAGACCGAAAAGATAAATGACCTAACCGATTATGCCAGAGCATAACCGGACTCACAGACTGAGAAACAAAAGACTTCTTATCCACAGGCTCTTTCCAATGAGAACTCTCTCCAAGCAGATAGATCCCATTCGTCTCACGACCAGTCCCAATCACCTTCCTCGTCTCCAAGTCCTGAAAAACACATCGGTCAGGGAAAAAGGTTACTGGACAGTTCTGATGTTTTGTAATACTACTGACTGAAAGCAAATTAGTATCAAGTTTAGGAACATGCAAGACTGAGGATAAAGAGATAGTATCAGATAACTTGATGTCACCCTTGCCAGAAATGGGAACAAGAGAGCCATCAACAATGGATACTTTATCTCTACCAGAAGATAAGTGATAAGTAGTGAACAGTGATGGCAAGCTTGTCATATGGTCAGATGCACCTGAGTCTATTACCCAACAATGTTCAGTGTTACCTGGAGCTGAAGCATGGTAAGCCAAGGCCCGAGTACCTGAATGAGCAAATGCTGATGTGGTAGGGGCTGATGGTGACTGAGATGATTGAGCTGAATTCTCAACCTCCTTTTCCAACTATATTAGGGCAGCC
Organism: Nelumbo nucifera; assembly: GCF_055504915.1. NCBI lineage: Eukaryota > Viridiplantae > Streptophyta > Magnoliopsida > Proteales > Nelumbonaceae > Nelumbo > Nelumbo nucifera. The sequence goes on along the minus strand of NC_142649.1, from coordinate 169,461,679 downwards.
CGAACAGCAGCTAAGGCATCTAGGGGCGTGCCTTTTGTGCCCGACGAGGATGCAGAATCAGTATTCACAGCCATATGAGCATTACCCCTTTTATTCCTCAGTTTTGCTGGGACTAAATGAGGGTGCAGCTTCCAACATGTATCTTTCGTATGCTTGGGTTTTTTGCAATGTTCACATATTAGATCCCATTTATCTTCCTTCTTCATGTCCCTTTTTGTATCACCCCCAGACTTAGGTTTAACTGCTGCCAGGGCTGGGGGGAAGGGCTGATGTTGCATCATAACCTTTCTCCTGGTCTCTTCACTATGCACCAGGGAGTAGGCTTGAGATAGGGTCACACTGTCTCTTGTCAGTATCTACTGTCTCACAATGTCATAATCTGAATTCAGGCCAGCCAGAAATTCAAACACTCTATTGGTCTCGACTTGCTTTCTATGGGTCTGTGCATCTTTTGGACTTTCCCACTCAAGAGTCTCCAGATGGTCAATTTCATGCCACAGAGATTTCAAGGTAGAGAAATAAACAAAGACTGGTTTCTCTCCTTGTTTAAGGTTATTCACCTCACACTTCAGTTCATAGGCTCTAGCAACATTAAGGGGTTGGGAGTAGGTCTCTTTCATGACATCCCATATCTCCTTGGCTGTCTTTGCCCACAAGTAATTTCGGCTGATATGTGGCTGCATAGAGTTGCACAGCCATGTCATAACCAAGTAGTTCTCCTGAACCCACTTGGTATACATTGGGTCCTCCTTGGAAGGTTCTTTCACATCTCCCAATAGGTAGCTAAGTTTTCCCCTTCCCCCAATAGCCATCATGGCTGATTGGGCCCATTCCAAGTAATTGGATCCGTCAAATCTCACAGTTGTAATCTGAAACGCAGTCTCAGACATACTACCAGAACTGCTGTTCCCAAAAACACCTCCTCCCTGATTTTTGAACTCCATTCTTAGTTAAGAATCAGTAGTTAAGAACTATTAGGGTTACTGCAATAGAAAACTGCACTTAAACAATTGATCACAATCAGAAATCTGTATGAAATCAGTTCAGATCTGATCTGAAACCAATCGGCAATCAGAATATAAGCAGTCCGATAACAGTTCTCACCCCCAAAACAGGCTCGGAAACCAAAACAGGTCTGAAAACCACTTAGAAAGCAATCTGTAATGCTGAAGCAGAATTAGGGTTTTAATCGTAGGGTTAGGAAAACCTTTGTGAGAACATAAACAGTGCTCAGCCGCACCTTCCAAAAGAATTCACAGTCAAGTCTAGCCGTAGGGTTAATGACAAACCCTAAAAAACTGATCACCTCTGAGAAAAAAAATAGGAGAGTTCGGCCGCTCCTCCTAGATAGGTCCAACCTATCTTGACTGACAGCAATCTCAAGGGAAAAATAAAGACTTACCCAGAAAACTCTGATCGCTACCTTCAATTGTGGCCTGAACCCTAACCTTCTCTGATTCTTCCTGATTACCAAAACACTCTCCAAGCCTCTACAAGTCTTCGGACAGCTGCTAAACTTTTCTGGTAACTTCCAAGAATCAGCCAACGAACAGTCCTTTGTAAGCTTCCAGCCCTAGACAGTTCTCATGTGGTCGGCTGGACTAGACTCACATGAGAAACCCTAGATAGGCTCTGATACCAAGTAGTCGATCAAGACTACAGTCAGTCTTGAATTTCAAAAGATTTCGGATTGAGAAAAGTAGAAGAAAGAGGGAGAAGAAAGCAGAAGTACACAAGGGTTTTGAAAGGAGGGACAGATCGAATAATTCTGCCGCCGCCACTCTCTCAATATTTATAGGTTATGTTCACTAAATGTAGGAAAGGGCAGAATTGCCCTTAATGCTTACATGGCAAATAAAACAAATAATAAACTGAAATAACAAGCTGTCTAAGATTACTACCAACTAACACTGACATAACTAACAAAGGTTACATGTGCTGTCATACGAACACAGTGGGGACCACAGCCATGGGGCCCACATCAGTGTTCTCTACACTTTTTAAGGACTGCATATCTGAATGGGATCTTCACAAGAGACAATCTAATGAGGAAGGGCATGGTGGTGGATTCCCTTAATTGTGTGCTGTGTGATGATCATTTAGAATCTGTAAATCATTTTCTTTTGCATTGTGGGTTCACTCATGAATTATGGTCTGGAATTTTGGGACTGTTTTCAGTAAGTATCTGCTGCCCAGAATCAGAACTGGAGTTTGTAAAAGGCTGGAGGGTTCAAGGTATGAGTAAGAGAGGGAGGTTGGTTTGGAACATTGTTCCAGCAGTTGTATTTTGGTGCATTCGGCAGGAGAGAAATGCCAGGATATTGTAGAATGAAGGAGGCTTTTTAGATTCTGTATTGCAAAAATTTTGGGGAAGATGTTACCTTGGATGTGCTGTTCAAAGATAGAAACTGTAATGCTTTTTTGTTCATGAGAAATTTTTTGTAAAGAAGCAGGCTTTGGGTTTATAGAGCTGCTTGGGCAGCTGTTGTACATTCCCTGTATACAACCTCTTGTTGTACATGGATCCTTTTGTTTCTTTAATGAAATTAATGCTTTACCTTTAACAAAATAAAAAAAAAAGATCAACATTGTTGAAGATATATTCATTGTTGATAAATGTAGATAAGATGGGCCGAATGGCCCATAGGCTGTTTAACCTTTTTTATCTTTTATGTTCTTTGCTGTAATGGGCCTTATTCTGGGCCTATTCTTTCTATGTTATGTTCTTTTAATTTCTTGCCCAACTAAGGGCCTCTTTGTTAATTATCAAATTTTAACTTAATAAAATAGTGTTAGGGGTGTAAGAGTGGAGATTAAGGTTCGAAACTCTCTTACTCTGAACCCCTATTGCCGCCATCTTCTTCTTTATCTTCTCTTCCTTAGGAGAATGATTTCTGTTATTTTATTTTGATTTCTGCATCTGTTCTAAACAGTCCTTTATTCTCAAAAGACTGTTCTTCTTTTTGGTATCAGAGCAGGCTCTCTTTTCCCTTTTTTCACCCTCTTTTCCCATACACAGTGTGTATGGAGAACTGAATCGTACGGACTTTTAAAGAGGCTTTGTTCAGCCCAGTTGTTAGTGGTTTCTGGAGAGAAGAGGACTGACTTTGTCGTCTCCTTAGCTGATTCAAGTGTATTGCCCGAAACCCTAATATTCTGGAGAAATTTGTTTGCGGGCCCCGCAGGGTGTTTGGACTAGGCACTCAGTGTCTAGAGGCTTCCTGATTTTCCTTCTTTGGCTGCTCACTCAGACTGGCCACTTTATCAACTGGATGTAAAGAATGCATTTCTGAATGGAGAATTACATGAGGAGGTTTATATGTCTCTTCCTCCAGGGATGTATGAAACAGATATGAAAGGAAAGGTATGCAAGCTGAAGAGATCTCTTTATGGACTGAAGTAGTCCCCTAGAGCATGGTTTGAGAGGTTTAGGGCTGCCCTTGTTAACTTTGGCTATGTACAGACACAGTCCGATCATACTCTCTTTGTGAAGAGGAGAGGATTCCTGGCAGTTTATCTGATTGTGTATGTTGATGATATTGTTGTGACTGGTAATGATGTCTCAGGAATTAATGATCTCAAATCTTTTCTTCATACAGAGTTTGAGATCAAAGATCTGGGGGAATTGAGATACTTTCTTGGCATAGAAGTTGCTAGATCCAAGGATGGGATTCTTATCTCTCAGAGGAAGTATGTTCTTGATTTGCTCTCTGAAACAGGGAAGATGGGTGCTAGACCAGTTGCTACTCCTATTGATATGAGTCATAAACTCTTTGCTTCAGATGGAATATTGCTAGAAGACAAAGGAGTCTTCCAGAGACTCCTTGGAAAACTTCTTTATCTATGCATGACTCGGCCAGACATTGCATATGCTGTCAGTTGCATCAGCCAATTCATGCATGCTCCCCGGGATACTCATATGGCAGCAACAGAGCGAATTCTGTGTTATTTGAAGGGCTCCCCGGGATACTCATATGCTCAGCTTGAGGGGGAGTGTAGAGAAGATGGGCTGAATGACCCATAGGCTGTTTATCCTTTTTTATCTTTTATGTTCTTTGCTGTAATGGGCCTTATTTTGGGCCTATTCTTTCTATGTTATGTTCTTTTAATTTCTTGCCCAACTAAGGGCCTCTTTGTAAATTATCGAAGTTTAACTTAATAAAATAGTGTTAGGGGTGTAAGAGTGGAGATTAAGGTTCGAAACTCTCTTACTCTAAACCCCTATTGCCGCCATCTTCTTCTTCATCTTCTCTTCCTTAGAAGAATGATTTCTGTTATTTTTTTTTTGATTTCTGCATATGTTCTAAACAGTCCTTTATTCTCAAAAGACTGTTTTTCTTCTATAAAATTTTGGGAAACCTAGTTCCTCCTGGTAGAGGCATTGATGTGAGTGCTTCTTAGAAAGATTGTAGAAGTGGATCAACAGGAGATGAGTTTTTTACACTTTTCTTACAGATGACATCATGAGAAATTGGCAACATGTGCCCCTCCACTACAAATATCCCAACCATTCCTTGGTGTCCCCAACCTCAAAACATCATCAAGATGAATTTTGATGGCTGTAGTATGGGGAACCTAGGTCCTAGAATAGGAGGTATATTTAGGAAAAGGGGATAACATCTTAGCTCTATACTCTAGGCCCATTGGGATAGGTGACTCAATAAGCTTATGAGTAAGGGTAGTTTTGCAAGGATTAAGGCTGACAAAATTTCTAAATTATAGAGGTATTATGGTTGATGGGGACTCAAGAGTGATAGACACTACAGGGGAGACCAAAAATCAGGTAACAGATTGGCTGATGAATTAGCAAAAAAGGGAAGAATGAAATCGAAAATCTAAATGCAGTAGGGTTTAAGGGTAATTGTAAAGGCAAAATGACTGTGGTGGCTAGCTAAGGCTAGTTGCCTAGTAGGGGTGCTTCAGTCATCATTGTACAATATTCTTTTATACATACTAATAAAAAGTTTTCATTCATTGTAGAATAAAAACAGAAGGGAAGGGGTTTTAGGGTCCTTGTCTAGTTGTCTTATTTGGGTTTTTAATATTTTGTTACATTTGTTAATGGTCATTCCAAAATGGCTTGGTTAATATTCGATGAAATAAAGATATGAATTGTTCTTTTGTATTTAAATATTTCTTCATGGAAATAAAAATCCAGTTCGGTTCTACAAGGTTTGTTTTTAATTTGATAATCAAAGGAATATGTGCCATCTTCATTTACTACATTTTTTTGATGAACATGGTATTTGGTGCCAAACATCTTGTGTTCACACATTGCAACTAAACCGTAAAAGCCATCATCTTTTGGAAATGATCAATGTTGGAGGACAGCAATGGAAGAGAAGATGTTTGCTTTACATTGGAATGATACATGGGACCTTGTTCTTCCATTTGGCAAGAAAGTGGTTGGTTGGCTTTGGGTTTATGTAATGAAGTTTCTTCCTGTCAGAATTGTAGAGTGCCCCAAGGCAAGACATGTAGTTTCACATTGATCATGCCATTGATTTTTCTGGGGCCTTTTCCCTTGTAGCTAGGTTTTTTTTTCCTCAGTTTGTATTATTATTTATTTGGCTGCTACATTTCATTGACTTCTATTTCAATTGGATATGCATAATGTTTTCTTGCATGGTGATTTAGCTAAAGAAATGTATATGGAGCAACCACCTAGGTTTATTGCATAAGGGGTGTATGTAGGGATGGTGTGAAAGCTGAAGAAAGTACTATATGGACTTAAATAGTCACCACACACTTAGTTTGGGATGTTTGATGTTGTAATAATTGATTTTGGATTGTGTAGATGCCAGTCTGACCATAAGAGTTTGGCAAAAGTTTTAAATGCAGGGTGCCAACCTGGTGCAACTGTCCTCTTTTATCCGGGCTTGCGACCAGCGGTATAAGACAGGGTCACACAAATGGAGTTAAGATGGTTTGGTCATATGCATAGAAGACCACCTACAGCACCCAAAGCTCTTGAAGTTTAACAATGGATATGGCATTAAATAGAACAGACTGGCAAAACAGGGATTCATGTAGCAGACCCCATATAGTTGGGGATAAGGCTTAGATGATGATTATAAAATGCTTGTCTGATTACTTTGTTTTTATTAGGACATTTGATGTTGGAAGCAATGTTTTGAAAATCGTAATCGTATTGTAAATTGTAGAGAAAGTTGAATTGAATCAAGTTGTGAATTGTAAGATTATTTCCATTTTTTACTTGTTAAAAAAATTAAATACAGATATGCTAAAAGGACACACACACACACACACACACACACACACATATATATATGTATGTATGTATGTATAGGAAAGTGGTTTACCCTATTTTTAATGCATATCTACCATATATGTACCTAAAACAATAGATTTTTTTGTGATGAATCACCTAAAATTCTACCTAAAACAACAAAATTTACCACTTGTGCAATAGAAGCATAGGATGATATAATCAAGTTTGACTTGAAAATCAAATAATTCACATACAATGACTCTTTAACCTACATATGATGGAAAATAAACTCAATGCTTGGTCTTAAATAACATAAACAAATCATTTTCTAATAAGGCCTTTAAAACAAGCTTCCCTTGAGAGAACTAATTCTTAATTGAATTTATTTTTATCATAGTGAATCAAAATAATCATATAAGTCATAACATTTATGAATCAAATCATAGGATTAAAACGATTTTTGTAGAAAAGGATTCAGACATAAGATTCAAATCGAAACCCTTGGAAATCACTATTCAAATTGTGAATCCTATCGTAAATCATAATAGTTTGACAACGTTGGTTGGAAGTATTACTTTGGTTGTATATGTAGATAATATTGTGCCTATGGGGAGTAATTCTCAAGGCATCAGAGACTAAGAACTACTTTTGCAGTAGTAGTTGTATATCTTAGATTTGGAAAAGCTACCATATTAGTTCCTTGTAATATTTATCTCATCATTAATAAAGCTCTTTTGATTATTACTGATAAAATATCTTATTCTTGCATATCCATAAAAAAGTCATATTCTTGCATCATAGACATAGGTTTAGGAGTGAGCTGTGTTACTGGAATATATTTAATTGATAATGGTTTTAGGCATTTTATTGCAAATAAATAAAGACTGGCACGGTTGGCTGGATTGAACTAGCAGGTTACATATACATACAGGGGGAAAATGTATAAGCCAGTTCTACTAGCCCCTTCTTTTGCAAGAGCATCAGTGGAAGAATTTGTAGACTTAGGAATCCAGTGACACCAAGGATCTTAGTTCCTTCATGTAGGACCATGGGACTGACGACCTTTCAGCCACTCCATACAACTTATGCATCTCTATTCTACTACAAGCTCTGCATAACCCAATAAAATGGTCAAATTTTATGTATTAGGATCTAAATTTTTTTATGTTAATATAATTTCTTTTGCTTTCATTTCAAAATGCAGGTTTTCCTCAGCATGTTAATAAGGTTTACATCTCTTGATTTGTCACTATGGCATCGGATTCTTGTCCTTGAAGTTCTGAGGGTAAATCTGTCCCATTTATCGTTTATTACCTCAAAGCATAATATAATTTATTTAATTATAAGATGGTTTCTTATGGATCTGGATATGATAATTAGGAAACATTTTGGTTTGGCAGGGCTTCTGTGTGGAGGTTAGGACATTGCGTCTTCTTTTCCAGAATTTTGACATGTAAGCTTTTGGCTCTGAATCTGATATTCTTTTTTTGTTGGCCATGTTGACTTCTTGTGCTGATAATTGGAATCCAATGATGAATCTGGGAATTCCTCTTTGGTGGACAGAGCAAATGTCCTAATAACTATGGAGAGAACCATATATACGTTAATATACATTAATAGAATATGCATAAGGAATTTGGGATAGTATCATAATTTTCTCTATTTATAAATTCGGGCATGTAGTACTTTTTGTACACATGTTTTTTCATCTGTAATAATGACCAGAGAGAAAAATGACCGTAGGGTTGGGTGGGAGGTGGTTTGCAAGAGTAAGAAGGATGGAGGCCGTGGCATTGGGAATATAAGGAAGAGAAATTTGGTTTTATTAGGGAAATGTCTGGAGATTTTCACTAGAAAAAGAAAAGTTGTGGGCTATGATAGTGGGTAGTATTCATGGATTTGTAGAGAATATTGGGACTTTGGGATTCTGGCAAGGACTACAAGGGCATCACCCTGTAAAGCAATCCAAGGTATCTTGCCTCTGTTTTCTCCCTGGTTCAGGTATGATTTGCACTCAAGGAATTTCATTAAGTTTTGGGAACATGTTTGGTTTGCGGATCATCCTTTAAAAGGTCAATTTCCGGCTCTCTTTGCTATCTCTTCCTTTAAGAATAAACCGGTATCCACCTTCCTTGTACCCTCTAACTCAACCTTTGGGTTTGGGTGGAACTTGGGCCTGAGAAGAGATATTAGGGACATAGAATTGGACAGTACCTTAACTCTGTTGTCCATCCTTGATGGGGTTTTCCTAGAGCCAAGAAAGATAGACAATAGAATTTGGGCCCTCTCTCCTTCTGGTTCCTTTAATTGTGCTTCATTCTTTAAAGCCGTAACACAACCAACTGTTCCTCTTGGTTTGTCTTTCCCTGTCAAAGAGGTGTGGTTTCAACCTATTCCTCTGAAGGTTGGGAGTTTCTATTGGGAAGCCTTCTTGGAAAGAGTTAACAAAGGTGATTTGTTTCAAAGAAAAAGGCCCAATAGATGTTTGTTTCCTCACTAGTGTGTCCTTTGTAAAACTGTTGGTGAGTCTAGTTTTCACTTGCTAATTTCCTGTGAACTTTCGAACTCTATTTGGGAATGGTTTACTTCTTTGTTTGGGTGCAGGTGGACTTCACCAACGAATGTGCAAAGCTTATTTACTTCCCATCCCTCCAACTAGTCAACAAAAAGGGCAAGGATTATGTGCAGATGTGTTAGGGCTGCTGTATGTTGGTCTATTTGGGAAGAAAGAAATTCAAGGATTTTATCAAAAAAGGAGATAAGCTTGGAAGCAGTGTTAGAGGTGACTCATATAAGGGTAATACATTAGTTCAAAATATTGGATCTGTTTGTAGAATTCTCAATGGATGATTTGCTAAGAAAATGGAAGGAAATTTGAAACTTCCATCTCTCGGTTTTATGAAGCTGAATTTTGATGGCAGCAGCATGGGCAATCCAGGGCCCTTGGGTATAGGGGGAGTTATAAGGGACGAAAAAGGGAATGTGTTAGCCATGTTCTCTAGCCCAATCGGAGTGGGAGATTCTTTGAGTGCTGAGATTTTAGTAGCTCTTGAAGGGGTACAAAGGGCTAAAGATCTAAATGCCAATAAACTGATCATAGAAGGAGACTCTGAGACTGTAGTGAGCTGGCCAAAAGAAGACAACTCTAGGCTCTGGAACTACAACAATGAAAAGAGGAAATTTAAATGGCTACTAAGGACATTGAAGTTCGATACACATGGGTAAAGAGAAGTGCAAATTCCTTTGCAGATGGCTTAGCTATTCATTTGTATCTGAATTGAATTCAATAAATTAAAAAATAAGAATATGAGATTTGACTTCAACCATTTATAATATTCAAATTCAGATTTTTGAATATTGTTTACACCCCTATTCATGGCACTCAGTTTGCAAGGGCTTCCACAACATCCCAACTCTCTTTTTCTATGTTCCCTCACTGTATAGGGAAGACACCCTTCCACACCTTTCTACAAACCAAGGATTAAAGTGTCAGTATCGGGTATTGTATCAGACCACTCAGATACGAATATGGATATGGATACACATTGGAAACACGTGGATGCAAACAAAAAAATATGAAGACGCTTGGATACGTTGGGAAATGCATATAAATTCCACAAATATATTAATAACATTATATGTAAGGTCAAAATAACCATAATTAATGTATAGATAACATATGAAATGTATATTCTAATGGTATATGTGAAGAATTATCAATTGATATAGCGGGATACATAGAAATCATACAATTTTATTGCTAATGTATCCATCAAGAGTCCTAGAACATATTATATTTATTTTTAGAAATTAATACATGTAGAAAGCTATTATTATATTATTTTCTATTGAATTTCAAGGCACAAAGTATAAGCAACTATTATATGTGAATTATTATAGCAATTATTTCCTATTTTACTATTTTTAATTTTTATCATTAACAAAAAATTCAAGTAAAATTAATTCTCAAATGTTTGGTAAACATTTTTTTTATTTTTGTAAACAATTAATATGTTATTATAAAATGTAATTAGAATATTGATTAATAATTTATAAAAATATATAATCTTAACTTAAAATATATCAAATGTATTAAAATTTTTAAGATACATATCATATGCAAATTCATAATTTTAATTACTAAAATAAATTTTCCATTATTAATATTTTTATGTATATAAATTTTATGAAATAAAAAAATAATTTTTTGATATGAAAGTATATTACTGGATTTGACAAATTCAATTTATATTATATTCTCAAGTATTTTGTAAACATTATTTTTATTTTTGTAAATAATAAGTATGCTGTTATTTAGTGTAAATTAAAATTATTAATTAAGAATTTATAAAGATTTTAAAATACTTGTCATGTTCAAATTTATAAATTTTAAGTACTAAAAGAATTATTCTATTATTAATATTTTTATTTGTATAAATTTCTTGACATTAAAAACCACCTTTTCGTATGAGTGTGGAGTTGAGAAATTATTTATTCCATTAGTTTACAAAACAATAATTTTGAATATTATTTTTTCATCTTTAGTTGAAATTGTTGAACATAGATATATGTTATTTGTTTGGATTACATGTAGAAGTGATTATATTATTTCATTTATTATAATAAGATGAAGGTTGGCCTAGTGGTTTAAGGTTTGTGTGCTGGGTGATTTGTGTTCGAATCATGACAACTGCATATTTTAAACATAGAGGCAAAAGTGGAAACACGGGCAGTATATGTTTTTATTGGTTTGTATCGGTCAAAACAATATGATACAGGCTGGTATGAGTGCATATCGGGGCAATATGCACGACTCGGGGGATTTGGGCCTAGTTGTAGCATTTCTCGTATCCCCCTTGGCCAATACCGATACGATACACCCTGTATCGGGTGTATCATACACTTTAATATTACAATATACTTCTACCTTTTCTCAAAAATAGTATTTTTCATCATATACAACCTTTGTATTGGAACTAAATGGCTTGTATGTGATAGTGGATGAAGGGTTGGACACATTTGTGCAATTTTTATTGCATTGATAATTTCTGTTTTATTTATTTTTATTTTTTTTGGTTTAAAGAAGAATCATAGTTATTATTTTTCATTTGTAGATTGGTTCCCACTGTCACATGTCATAGGTGAATATGGCTTTGGGAATAAGTGGTGCAATTGGATTTTTGGATGTGTTAGTTCTTGCCATTACTCTATCCTGGTTAATGGAGTGGTGAAGGACTTCTTCCCAGCTTGTAGAGGTATTAGACAAGGGGACCCTTTATCACCTTTCCTCTTCACTCTAATAGCAGAGGTGCTTAGTAGAATGATCTCAAAGGCTAGCAGAGAAGATGTGATTAAAGGGTGGAGAATAGGTAGGGATGATATTCCGGTCACCCATCTCCAATTTGCAAATGATATTCTGTTTTTCTATGATGGGGATGATATTGAGAAAGTGAGAAATCTTAAGGATCAGGTTAGAAGCTTTGAGAGATTGTCAAATTTGAGTATCAACTTTGGAAAGAGTTGTGTAGCTGGTGTTAACTTGGAGGACAGTGAGGTAGAGGCTATAGCAAGAAGCTTAGGGTGTTCTATTTTGTCTTGACCTATGACCTACTTGGGGCTTCCGTTAGGGGAAAATCCTAGGGAGAGTAGCTTTTGGTGGCCAGTGGTAGAGAGGTTCCAAAAGAAGTAAACCTCATGGAAAAAAAACTATATATCCTTGGGGGCTAGAATCGCGTTGATAAGAGCCACACTTGCTCACCTACCAACCTATTTCCTGTCTATCTTTAGGATACCACCTAGGGAAGCTAAGAAGCTAGAGAATTTGATGAGAGATTTCCTTTGGGAGTCGGGGGAAAGTAAGAAGGATCACTTGATAAAATGGGAGGTGGTATGCCAGAATAAAGAGGAGGGGGGATTGGGGTTAGAGAATTTGATTAAAAAAATAAAGCACTGCTAGGGAATTGGCTGTGGAGGTGGCTAGTGGAGAGAGAGACCTTGGCATGAGGTGGTGGGTAGTATTCATGGTCACTTAGAAAATGAATGGGATGCTAGAGCATCATGGCGGGAAACCTTGGCAACACCATGGAAAGCTATTCATGGCATTCTTCCTCAGTTTCTCAGTTTTGTTAGGTATGATGTTTGTAATGGTAATTGTGTCTTATTTTGGGAGGATACTTGGGATGTTTGGGTCAAAGTTTTTTTCCATTATGAATAATCCATTAACACCAAATTGGGACTTTGGGTTTCGTAGAGGTTTAAGGGAAGAGGAAATTGTGTCCCTAATAAATCTGCTAAGCCTACTTGATACAGTGTGTTTGGACCCTTCTGAACCTGAGAAACTGATTTGGACACCCAAGCCGAATGGATCCTTCTCATGCGCTTCTTTCTTTAAATCCATTACTCAGTCTACCCCAGCCAGCCTTTCCCTCTTAAGGAAATCTGGTGTAGGCTTGTCCCCCCTATGGTTATGGCTTTTTGCTGGGAAGTGCATTATGGGAAAATAAACACCTTAGACATTCTACAAAAGAGAAGACCTTTTCTCTGTCTCTCACCTTCTTGGTGTATTCTTTGCAAGTCCATGGTTTCAAATGTCGCCAAATGTCACTAATGTCGCCCGACATATGTTGATGTCGAGGCTCACCGACATGAAAATGGATGGTAATATAAAAATTACATTATGTCGGTCGACATTTCCTCTATTTCGGAAATGTCGACCAAATCGGTCCAAATAACAAAAAAAAATACAGTTTTTCCTATTATGTCGACAAGATGTCAACTAATGTCGATAGGATGTCGACTAATGTACATTAAAAATATAATATATTAGCATATTATATTAATATAATACAATATATTAATATAGATTATTCCATTAATATTTCAAATAAAATATTTATAAAAAGAATTAACGAAATATAAAAACAAAAGAATAAATTAATTACTTTATAATATAAAACATAAAATATTTTTCAACTAATAAAATGTTAACTAGTTATTATTTTTTAAAATATTTATTAAAATCAGAAAATGTTTATTAAATTTTATAATAAACCATATTCTACATTTAATATAAAAAATCAGAATAAATTTAATAAATTTTATACTAAATCATAATTTATTATAAATTTAGTATTAAAAATCATTAGAAATTCATTAAGTTTTATAAGAAATCAGAATTTATCATAATCTTAATACTACAAAAAGGAGAATCAGTTTATTAAATTTATAATAAAACATAATGTATTATAACTTTAATATTTAAAAAATCAGAATAAATGTATTTCTATTTACTAGTGTGAAATAAACTTATTAGAATTTATAATAAATCAGAACTAAAAATAAGAAAAGAAAATATCAGATAACCTTGTAAAAACATCAAAATGCATAATAAATCAGTAAATCGTCATTTAGTAATTTGTTATTGATCTTAGTTTCTTAGCTTTATATAATGGTTGGGAATAAGATAATAGTCTAGAAATATGTATTAATGCTTCTTTTATCATTTTACGAAATATCTTTGCATATTTCCACATATTTCATAATATTTCCACAATGTCTCTAATTTTTACAATATTTCCCCTCGACAATTCCGACATTTCTGACATATGTCTTATATTTTGGTAAGCGACATTTCCATCGACATCGACATTTTAAACCTTGTGCAGGTATGGTGAGGACTGTAACCATCTACTAATATCTTGTTCATTTACTGCAGAGTTATGGGAGTGGCTCTTCTCATTGTTTGGGTGCAGGTTGTTTAGGCCAGCAGATGCAAGTTTGATTTTTGATCCTGTTTTCTTCCCTTGGCGTCATAGAAGAGGAAGAATTATGTGGAGGTGTGCAAGAGCAGCACTGATCTGGTCTGTGTGGGAAGAAAGGAATATCGGAATTTTCCAAGAGGAGAGAAGTCTAGAAGAGATGGACTGCATTCTAAATAGGGTGATCCTGTGGCTAAAATCACTGGACCTATTCCATGAATTCTCATTTAATGATATTTGGAGGAATTGGTTAGCTGTGGCTAATTGTTCATCCATAAAGACTAAAGTGAGCATGGCTTGGGAACCCCCTCCTGAAAGCTTCTTGAAGCTGAATTTTGATGGCAGTAGTCTTGGTAATCCAGGTTCATCAGGGGTGGGAGGGGTACTGAGGAATGAGGCTGGGAATGTGGTTCTTATTTACTTGGGACCCATAGGAGTTGGAAACTCTACTAGGATGGGACTTGCAGGTTGCAGCCTCTATCCAGGGAGTACAGCTAGCAGTGCAGATAGGTGTGGAACAATTGATAATAGAAGGGGAATCCGAGGTGGTAGTGGGCTGGCTACAAAACCCGGACTCTATAGTGTGGTGTTTTAAGAATGAAATTAAAAAATTCAACTGCCTGATAAGGAGCTTGACAGTGAGAATACAATGGATGGGGAGATTAGCAAACTCTATGGCTGATGGTCTTGCAAAGCAAGGGGTAAACAGGGAAAGTTTGTATTGGGCTCAATTGTAGACTGAATCTGTTTTCTATCTTTTGTCTTTCTTCCTGCTGTTAGGACAGGATGCAGCTCATGCCTCTCCATGGGAAGCTTGTTACTGCATTAGTTTTCTATTAATGAAATTTATCTTATCTTATTTATCAAAAAATATATGAATGGAAATTATATTCTCATATGTGGTTCATTGAGACAGAGTGGCATATTAGGATTATCATATTTAGTAAGATAAAAGCAAAGAGATGCTTCTGGCTTAAGAGTGAGAGATAGAATTTTTAGGTGTAAAATGTTTTTTTATTTATAACCAATTAAATAACCAAATTTTCGTGAATTTTGGAAAGTAGTATAAGTTATTATGTTATTAGTTTTTACTTTTCTTTTTCTATTTGGTTCTGTCTAGATGAGGTGTACTGTGTACACCTCATAAAATTTGATATGTAAGCTTCTGGTAACAACTATAAGGCAGCTGAGGCAAGGTGGTTTGGCTCTGCCTTCCCTCACCACCTTTATAACAATGGGTAAAATAGGACAGGCAAGGAACTTCAATCTTAATTATTACATCAAGTGGAAAAAGTTAAACCCTTGACCTTTTTTGTCCTTTTTCAATCGCCTTCCTCAGTAAAAGTCACTCTTCTCATCCTTCTCCCACTACAATCTAAGCTAAGCTCTTGTCAGTCTCCATTTCTTTTCTTCTGTCCTTTAAAGTTTAAGATAACAAAGTGATGAAAACAATAAAGATAACCTTAAGTGAAATTGAAATCCCCATCTGGAAGAAATAATGAACTGGCGGGACTTTTATTGGAGAGAGAGGGAGAGAGAGGTAGAGGAGTGCATTATGTTATTAAGTAAGATTGAAGCAGAAAGTATATCAGTAATGGAAGGGGATATTAGATGGTGGAAGGAGTGCAGAATGGGTGTGTTTCGGTTAAATCCTTCTAAAATGCAATTATTAGGAATCAAGTGGAGATTAATGGGGTCTGGGTTATTCCTGTCCCTCCAAATAAGTGGATGTTTTTGCTTGGCTGATTCCATTAGATAGCATTCTAACAGCTGACCATTTGACTGGTCTATGCTATTTATGCTGCAGCAATGAAGAAACATTGACACACTTATCCATTGCAAGGTAGCAATGAAATTATGGTTCTTTTTCACTTTTTTGTTTGGATTTCAAGTTCCACAGTTACAAAGTCGAGAACAATTTTTTGCTCAATGGTCAAAGCTTCAAGGGATGAGGAATGACATAATTTTTTTTTTTTTAAATTCTGTGCAATATGTTGGGATACAGGAAGGAAAGATGCAGAATCCTGTTTGAGGACAAATGAAAAATCTGTGAAAAGATTTGTGTGGACATTGGAAATCTAGTTGTTGATTGGGTTATGGTTCTTACCGTGCTTAAAGAAGTTGATAGGGCAGAGTTTGGTTCTAGATTATTGGATACAATTGTATTGCCTTGTGGAGATGATAGCTAATGACTTTTTTTTGTTGTTAGTTCCAATTAAGGGTGCTAGCTCATCGTTATATTCTAGATATACTCTTTTCTGTTTTTTAATTAAAAGGTATAGCAGAACTGTAGAAAGGTTTGACAGAATTTATATACTGGTTTATATATATATTTGAGTGTGATATCACGTTTATGGATTGCTACTTGGTCCAATTATTTCTTTTATTATCAATCAACAATGTAAAAATGGTGGAACAAGATTTGTGTACACGAATGGGATATACTACAGCTATATTATGACTAAAATTTCCTTGATTGTTCCTAATATTTACTTATATACCCTGTATATTTAGGAAACTACTTAAATGTACCCTGAACTTTCAAAACCTACTTATACACACCTTGTTGACTTTTCAAAGGTTAAATCTATCTGATAAAATATAAAAGACAAAAATGCCCTTTGATGTTTATTAAATTTTCAAAATAAACCATTTTCTTTCTTTCTTTTTCTTTTTTCAAAGTTAGAAACTGATGGGGGTGGAGAGAGAATGAGAAAGAGAAAGAGGGGAGAATGAGAGGGAGGAGACTGAGGGAAAGGAACCACTGCTGCTAGCTTGGCGGTGACAGGAACCAAAGGAGGAGGAGGAAAAGAAGAAGAGAGAGAGAAGGGGGATATGAGAGAAAGAGGATGCTTCTACTGAAGCACCTGTGACTGTGAGAACGATTGAGGGACTCCTGCCTTCCTCTTTGTGTATGACATTGACATTTCTTAATTTTTGCTTTTTTTCTTTTTCTTTCTTTTATGTTTTAATAAACAATGCTAAAATTTGGTCTTTGCCTATTACCTGTAGTCACAGAAACATCTCTTAAAATATTTCTCAAACTTAATCCCCCTTTGCCTCCATATAAAAAATCTCACTACTCAAATGGTAGTGAATGAGTCTCTCTCAACCTGAAACATAGACAGTGGCCATGTCCAAATCCTTTTGTTTCCCCAAATCTAGAAAGCAGGGCTTATGTGGTTTGGGAAAGCCATCTAAGATGACTATGTCATCTGAGAACGACCACTGCTTATATTGCAGCGAAAATGGGTGGCCTTCACAAGTCTCCAACTAGTTTGGTCTACTACTTGCACATTTTCATGAATAAAGGCCTTTACCACTTGGAGAATAAAACTTGTTTAGATCTTTTTTTTTAGGTTTTTTTCCTGAATTTATTTTTGGTGCTTTTCTTGTTCCCCTGTTTAGGGTTTGATTTACACAAAGATTTCTGGGTTTTGGTTTTTATTTATAAGGGCAAGATTGGCATTATAAAAACATTTAGAGCAAGTTACTAACAGTTCTAAATGGTCCATTAATGGTGGTCCTATATATGTTATGTGGGGCCGGTCAACAAGGTATATATAAGAAGGTTTTGAAAGTTCAGGGTATATCTAAGTAGTTTCCTAAATATACAGGGTATATATATGTAAACTAACCCTAAAAAAAGATTTGTGAGGTTGACAGCCCAAGGTGGGCTAAGGCCCAAAGACTTTGATACTATCACAAGATTCACAACAGTGCGTCTGTAAGAGTAATGCTTTGTATGCAGCATCTTGGGTTTTTCATCTAAACTGTGAGGAAGATGATTGTTATGACATGTATCAGTGTCATATTTTAGCCCTTATCATCTAGTTTAGTTTCACTTTTTTTCTTTCTCATCAACAATGCAGTTTCATCATGTTTGTACTTACCATTTTACTTATTTGAATTGTAGGGACCCTAAGAACACCAATGTTGTGGAGGGTATGGTGAAAGCTCTTGCTCGAGTTGTATCAAGTATACAGGTCAAATATATCTTGCTTCTTTGCATACTTTCATTCTCTTTCTTTTCTTCTTTATGTTGCAGAGTTTTCTTTGCTAATTCTTTATAAGTAATCAAAAAGTCCATCAAGTATAAATGTGAAGATATATGGAAGGAAAGATATGATACTTTCTACTATCCCTTGGGATAAAGTCACCTATGCAGAGAGAACTTTGGGCACTGAACACCACACTCAGGTCCTTTGAGATCATACGAACACCAACTGCAGATACATGCTCCTAAACCTCATTAAAACACGTCCAAATACTACAATTGAGTGTTGTGATTAATTTCAGGATCACAATATGTTAAATTAAAGTGTTTGTGCAGGGTTATTTTAGTATTTTCCCTTCTCTTAATTATGGTTTTTATTATCTCTGTTCTTAAGTCATATAGTCAGTGGTATTTGTGTAATTTTATTCTTTTATGAATATAATCTAATATGGGTGGCAATTGTGTCTTGTGTCTCTCGATTGAGAGAGTCTGAAGCCCTATTCTCTTAGGGCCTGTTCATTTGCTCTGAAGTCTGACATCTGAAAGTGCAATAATTACATTAAGAGGTATATTGGTATTGGTGAACTTTTTTTTCCTCTAAACTCCGAATGCAGAGAATGTTGTTCTGAATTCTGAATTCTGAAAATGATCAAATATCCATTTTGACCCCATATATGAGTTATTGTTTGTCTTTTTGGGGGCATCATTGGAAAACAAAATGTTGTATAATTGCACTTTAAGAGATAAGAGATAAGAGGAAATGAACAACCATTTTTCTCTTAAAGTTAAAAGATTCCTCTTAAGAGATAAGAGTTAAGAGGATACCAGGATTTCTATTTGTTTATTTCTCAAAATACAGGCCTGACCACATGGAATTAGAGCCAGGTTGATCGACCTGTTTGACTGGAACCGTGAAAGGACGCCTGGAATAGGTTCGACTGAAGATTACAGTTGATAGAAGTTGGAAGGGAGAAAAAGAAACGAAAAGGACTGATTGCCTAGAGGGATAGAAGGCTTCCATGCCTCAAGAAGCATCATGTGTTGAGTTTTTGGTGTTCTAGACTCCCTCTATTTGGCAGTTCGAGGAGGGACTGTGTGTGAATGGTGCAAGCGGCTGATTTTTTTTTGTGAGTTGTGGACTCCTTTCTGTGAATGGTGGGACGAGACAACCTTGTGATCTGTTTTTTTTGTGTTTTTAATTAATATGGTGAGGTCGGTTTTTAGAAGGGCTTTCTTGGTGTTTTTCTCTTCTATAAAGGTTGTGGCTAGGCTGTTGGTGTTCCCGGATTAATAACTGAATCGACTGAGCACCCCTTTGACCTTGGAATGTGCTGGACTAGGGAGTGAGTTACTGAAATAGCTTGTCTGTGATTCATAGCAGCTTCTAGCAGTGAAACCAAAACAAGTGCAATGGTACAACAAGATTTCATGGTTGTCCAGATGACTTCAGTCAAACTCAATGGTACAAATTATGTATCATGGGCAAAATCTGTTGAAGTAAATTTGACTGCTAGAGGCTAACTGAAATATATTAAAGAAAATAAGCCAAACCCATGAGCTGCAGGGTATAATGACTGGATACAAGAGAATGCACAGATCATGACATGTCTTTGGAACAGTATGGAGCCTCATATTAGTGTGAACTTGATGTTCTTTCAGGAAAATTTCCAAAATTTCCAATGATTTAAATTAGATAAAATATTGTAAAAGTTTTGTTCTTTGATGTTTAATTTATCAAGGACATTTGAAATATCCCTAATATATTTATCACATGTATTAGCATAAAAATACAAAAGAAATAAGGAAGAAGAAGAGAAGAGAGAAGGGAGAAGAGAAGAGAAAGTGTTTGGGAGTCAAATTTGTTCTGGCGGCACCAAAATACATTATATTATATAGGGTGACACTTAAAAGACGGGGAAAAGACTCTTATGCCCCTGTGGCACTTATAGTACATAAATAGAATAAAAAACTAAGTTATTATAAATAGAACAAGAGAAAAATAAACTGAACAAAATAACTAGAATAAACTAAGCTATTTCAACACTCCCCCTCAAGTTGGGACATAGATGTCAATCATGCCCGATTTGTCACACAAATCATTTTGCCGCACAGGATGAAGACCCTTGGTGAAAATATCTACAATTTGTTCTTCTAAACTAACATAGGGAGTGCATATTTCTCCATTCACAAGTTTTTCCCTAATAAAATGCTTGTCCACTTCAATATGTTTTGTCCTATCATGGAGGATTGGGTTTGTGGCAATGTTGATAGCAACTTTATGGTCACAATAGAGTGACATGGGGCTGTTAACTGAAAAGCGCAGTTCACCTAATAGGTTCTTTATCCACATGATTTCAGCAACTCAATGAGACAGCTTTGTATTCTACTTTAGCATTGGACCTAGCCACCACACTTTGTTTCTTACTTCTCCAAGTAACTAAGTTTCCTCCACAAAGGTACAATACCCATTGGTAGACTTTTTGTCATTGACTGCTCCTACTCAACGAGCATCTGTATACACTTCAACTTTCAAATGCCCATGTTTCTGGAACAACAAACTGGCCCCTAGGGACTTCTTGAGGTATCTAAGGATCCTTTCTAAAGCTTCAAAGTGTGAAGTCTTAGGATTATGCATGAACTGACTAAGGACACCCATTGCATAGGCAAAGTCAGATTTGGTCATAGACAAATATAAGAGTCTCCCTACAAGTCTTTAGAACTTCTTCACATCTTTCATAGCCTCCCCTTGGCTGTCACCCAATCGATAATTAGGTTCAATGGGAGAACCAATTAGCTTCACTCCTAACTTTCCTGTGTTCTCTAAAAGATCCAGTACGTATTTCCTTTGAGATATAAAGATGCCTTTTGAAAGCGAGCAACTTCAATCCCAAGGAAATAACGTAAGGGGCCTAGATCTTTCACTTTGAACTGAGTGGCTAAGAATTTCTTCAACTTCTGTATGTCAGTCTTCCATTCTCCTATGACTACTATGTCATCAACGTACACGATTAGAGCTACAATTTTCCCTTCGCCTTTCTTCGCAAACAAAGTATGGTCTGATTGGAATTGTTTGAACCCCATTTGTTGTACAACTATGTGAAACTTACTAAACCAGGCCCATGGTGATTGTTTCAACCCATATAATGATTTTTTTTTTTTAATCTGCACACCTTTTCCTCACTACCTTTGGCACAAAAACTTGGAGGCCGAGTCATGTACACCTCCTCCTCTAGGTTACCATTCAAGAATGCATTTTTAATATCCAATTGGTGAAGTTCCCAGTCAAGATTAGTTGCTAGTGAAAGGAGGGTTCTGATAGAGTTCATCTTAGTTACTAGAGCAAAGGTCTCTGCATAGTCTATTCCATACACCTTTGTAAACTCTTTTTCCACCAACTTGGCTTTGTACCTTTCTATTGTACCATCAAGCTTATGCTTCACTGTGAACACCCACTTATATCTCGCTGGTTCTTTTCTTTCAGGAAGATCCACCAACTCCCAGGTGCCATTTTTGTGCAAGGCATTAATTTCTTCCTTCATTGCATCTGTCCATTCAGGTATGGATAAAGCTTCTGCCACATTCTTAGGAATAGGAATAATGTCAATGGAGGAAAGAAACACACGGTATGAAGGTGAGATATGATCATAAGGTACAAGATCTAACACCCTTTTTCTTAGCAAGAGGAATATTAAGATGATTAGTTGTACAAGATCTAACACCCTTTCTCTTAGCAAGAGGAATATTAAGATCATCAATAATAGGAGGATCAATATCAAGTGGATCAGGCATATCAATGGGAACAAGTGTACCTGGATGATGGGGATCTGCCTCTGGAGAGTTTGATGATGTTGGCCGCATAGTGTCAAGTTCCACAACTCTTGAACTCTGTTGGCTCTTGTGGTGGTGAAAGAAGACACAAAATGAAGGAGGATTAGGAAGAGAAGGTAATTGAACCTGGATGTGTTTCTCCTTCACCTTACTCTCCCCTTGAGGAGAAGCCAAAAAAAAAAAGTTGACTCTCAAAGGATACATCCATGGGGACATAGCACTTGCGTGAAATAGGGGACAAGTCATGAACAAAGCAACGACTTCCAAAGACGCATTGAAATAGGGGACAACAGATCCTTAGGAAACAACAGTTGATGTGGGGCCTTATACTCTAGCAATCGAGATGGTACACGATTGATAATATATGCAGCACACCTAAACGGCATCCATCCAGAAGCGTTTCGAAACATGCATATGGAGTAGTAATCCATGAGCAACTTCAAGAAGATGGTTTTTCCTCTCAGCAAAACCATTTTGTTGAGGTGTCTTAGCACAAGAACTTCAATGAAGAGCTCCACATGAAGCAAAGAACTCCGTGAGATCATTATGAAAGTACTGCTTTGCGTTGTCTGACTGGAAAATATGAATCTTAGTCTGGAATTGAGTAAAAGACATGCACTGAAAATCTTTCACAATCTTTGGCACTTCATCTCTAGATCGCATAGGGTAAATCGAAGTATATCTAGAGTAGTCATCAATCAAAGTAATGAAATACTTATATCTAGTCTCAGAAGGTAGAGTAACAAAGCCCCAAACATCAGAATAGACAATATGAAAAGGAAACTCAGATCTTTTATTTCTTAAAGGAAAAGAACTTCTATAGTGTTTACTCAATTGACATGTATGACACTGTAACTCTTTAATTGACAAAGACTTAATTTACTTTGGAAACAAGACCAGCTTTATTCTTCAACACATAGAGACCACCCACCATGCTTCCTCTACCAATCATCCTCCTTGAGGTCAAATCATGAAACACACAAGAAGAAGGGAAGAAAGTTACTAAACAGTTCAAAGAGTGAGTAATACTGCTAATGGAAAGTAAATTGATAGACAATTTTGGAACATGTAACACATTAGAGAGGGTAACTTTGAGAGGAAGGGAGATGGTTGCTTGACCAGCTATGGTAGAGAATGACCCATCAGCCAGTCTCACCTCTCTCCCAAAGAGGAGGTTATATGTTTGAAATAAATTTGACACCAGTTATGTGATTTGAAGTTCCAGAGTCAATTATCGAAGGGGAATCAGATGTATGAGATGACACATGGAAGGCAGTGGTAGAGTTACATGATGTAGACGCAAAGGAGGTAGATTGGGTAAGGCTAGAATCCATCTGGCGAAGTTTCCTACCATATAATTTCAAATGGTCATGAAAAGAATTGATAATCTCTTCCTTGGGATCAGAACCAGGGGGCCGCTCCTGAGGTATCATGGGACTAGTCTCCTGAGATGCCACATTTGCTAAGTTGTATTTCTTTTGGGTCTGTTGAGCTGGCTTTTTACTCTGATCTGATGCTGATTTCTTACTTAATTCCTAAGTACACTTAGTCTTCCCATGTGTCTCTAGTGTGCCTGGACTTCTGACAGTGGGTGCACCAAAGTTTGTCTTTGTCATCCACTCTCTTATGCATATCAACTCTTCTTAAAAGAACCTCTGTCATTTGCACTAGTACCTCCTTGGACTTCCAATGCAACTGGCTCCCCCTCTATACAATTCATCACACTTTTTCTACTTTCTTCAGATTGAATTAAGGCATAAACGTCCTGGATTGATGGTAAGTCTTTACTTCCCAAGATTTGTACCCTGATAGACTCATACATAGGGTTCGGCCCCAAAAGAAAAGCATATACTCGCTTCTGGGATACAAGTGATTTGTAGGGCTTTCCATCTTCATCACATTTCCAATTCACACTTTGATAATGATCCAGTTCCTTCCAGATTGATGTCAAATCTGAGTAATACACTGAGAGACTTTTCTCCCCCTGCTTGCAAGTGGAGGATTCAGCTTGTAGTTGGTATATCTTTCCATAGTGCCTTTGCTCTGAATAGGTAGATTTTTCTTGCTCCCAAATTTCACAAGCTGTTTCAGCCCATATGAATGTCTTCCTTACTTGTGGTAGCATGGAAACCAAGAGCCATGACATGACCATACTATTTTCTTGGTTCCATCTGTCATGTTTGGCACTTCCAATCTTTGGTTCCTTCACTTTACCATTAATATACTATATTTTCCCCCTAGCAGTAATGTAGAGTTTAATTCCCTTAGACCAACCAAGGTAATTTAGTTCGTGAAAGGGAATTACAGCCATGGGGAAACTCATATTCAGCCCCCCACTCATTCCGTTTTGACCTCCAGAAACTCCAGAAGTTGTAGAATTCTCAGAGGACATGGTTCAATTCACTATTCAGAGATGCACACTCCAGTCTGGACACAGTCTGAACACAGACCAGCTCCAAGTCCCTTAAATTTTTTTTAGGTTGATTTCAGTGCTGTACAGGTTTTACAGTCACAGTCCACCACTCTTCCAGATCAACCAAACACACCAGCTATTAGGAGAGATCATACAACAGTGTCATTGCACCAAAAAGGGTAAAATCAGGTTATATGATACCTGCAGGTGTTTCATTCTCAGGTACAGGATCACACGATCCACAGAAAAGAGGTTTGAACCTCAGAACCACTCTGGCAGCATTCAACAGTCTTGATTCATATGATTTTTTCTTGGTACACGACCAAGAGAAGGAAGAAGGAAGAAAAAAAATTGTATCAGTCGTAGGTTATCTTTTTCTGACCTCAGTCTGGAAAAACAGCAAGATGAAGAACAAAAAACACTTGTTCGATCTGCTCTTAAACCCGGTAACACCGCTCTGATACCATATTAGCAGAAAAATACAAAAGAAATAAGGAAGAAGAGAGGAAAGAGAGAAGAGAGAAGGGAGAAGAGAAAGTGTTTGGGAGTCAAATCTGTTCTGGCGGCACTGGAATATATTATATTATATAAGGCGACACTTAAAAGATGGGGAAAAGACTCTTATGCCCCTGTGGCACTTACAGTACATAAACAGAATAAAGAACTAAGTTATTCTAAACAGAACCTGAGAAAAATAAACTGAACAAAATAACCATAAATTAAGATATTTCAACAATTTGAGAGGAAAAAGAGATTGTTGGAGTATTTCACATTTCCGTGGGGAAAAGGAGAGACTTCACCAAATCTTGTCAATATTGTGAACCATGTTCGAGGGTGAGTGGGTGACCTTTTGTGGGAGAATTCAGATATGGTTTGGTATAAAAGGATGTGTCCTTTAGAAATGTTGTATAAACTTCTTTGATGAAAATATCTGCTTGACAGAATTAAAGATGAGGTTGAGATAGAAAAGAGAGAAAAGACCTGGAGTCACTCACCATAAGCATAATATGCATAAACAAAGAAAACTCAAAATTATGGTTCTGCTACTCGTATTCCAGACAGAAAAAGCCAAGAAACTTCTACACTACTGGACTAATGACACTGATATTTTTTGAACACAACTAAGCTACAACTAAGTAATTAAACTCTAAGACTGTCTAGCCTTCTAGCTTATTACATGTCTTTACTTCTAATTCCCTCTGAGGTGGGAAGGAAAATAGAAAAAAAGAACAAGAATGAGGGTGATAGGTCAGCCTGCAAACCTAGGGAGTTAAGGCCCATCTCAACAACCTTTCAAGTGTGATATTCCCACCATCAAACAAGCGTAAAGGAGAAGGTCACATCATCAAGCTGTTAAGAGTCCTCTCTCTCTCTTGGTGGGAACAAGTAAATCTGTTGTAAACTGATTTGAATTTGAAATGTTTCCCTCGAAGCAAACCCTGTGATAGGCAGTAACCTATTATCTGGTATCAGAACACTAGAATAGAGATCTAATGGAAATGATGACTATTCGTTGAACACTGGAATAGGCAGTAACCTGTGATAGGTAGTAAACTGATTTGAATTTGAAATGTTTCCCTTGAAGTAAACATTGTGATAGGCAGTAACCTATCATCTGGTGTCAACACTGGAATAGAGATCTAAAGGAAATGATGACTACTTGTTCAACACCAGTGGAGTCTCACGTGGATTAGATGGAAATTGAGCTTCATAAGGTGTCCAGTGATATCAAAGAGATTAAAGAAGCTTTGTTCTCCATAGTCACATGCTTTGACCAGATCTTGCATGGCAGTGATCGAGAGCAGTGCTTTAAAAGGCATGCTAGAGGCGTATGCCTCGTGCACATATGATATAAAAAGACAGAAAAAAAAAAAAGAAAAAAAAGGAAAGGAAAGGAAAGGAAAAGAAAGGGAAGGGAAAGAAGAAGAAAGAGAAGAAAAAAGAGAAAAGGAAAGAAAAGGAAAGGGAAGAAAAAAAAAGAGATCCCCCCTTCCTCTTCATCCTCCTCCTAACCTCCCTCCTCTTAAGGAGGCTTACGCCTCCTTGTGTTCGGGAGGCTTACACCTCTTGCATTTTGAACTATGCCTCATGCCTCTAGGTAGTGGAACGCCTCGCGTCACACCTCCACGTTTTAAAACATTGATTGAGAGGTGGATCAGAAAGGATCTATCCACAACAGCACATGGAAAAGTATGCCTTGGGCAAGTAAGGATTTGTGATTGGAATTTCCTACTTTTTTTTTCTGGAGATGATTCAATTCCTTGGATCTACCGGGCCAAAAGCTACTTTGAATTCAATGAAAAACCAAGACAAGATCCAATTGCCGGTGTTGCTATTCATCTGGAGGGGGAGGCAATTTTATTGTACCAATGGTACTGCCAATCCCATCCTCGGATGACTTGGTGGTATGGGAGTCTCTCCAAGCTCCTACAGCATGGAATGGTAAGGGAATACCTGTTAATTTTGAATGCCTTGCTACTTTAGTACAAGGATGGTCTAAAAATGCCTTAGTTGGTTGCTTTGTTGGTGATTGAAGGAGGAAATCAAGTTAGAAGTCAAGGTCATGCAACCAATTAAATCCTTACTGCAACTGGTCTAGCTCGACTTCAAGAGGATAAGTTGAACCTGGTTAGGTGGATGACTTGATCAGATGGACTTGTGTCTCGGCCAACACTTCCTATCAAGTCAGATCAGCTTTTGGGTCAGCCCACTAACTCCCTACACGCTACAGTAATTCCACTCAAGCGACTTATTTGGGTTGAAATGCGGGCCTGTCATGAAAAGGGTCTTTGTTACAACTGTGAAGAGAAGTTTGAGCTTGGTCATCGTTGTAAAACCTAACAAATCTTTGTTCTCCAGACCAACGTTTTCGAACTGCTGCTGACCCGGAAGGTCGGACCGTTTGGCTTGTGAACCGTTCAGGCAACTGGTTCGTTTTACCCCAAACCCTATCCTTGGTCGAAAACCATTGACCCGAGCTGTCAAACTGTTGACCCGTTCGACTTGTTCAACGGTTTTGGCCGTTTTTTTTTAAATATTTTTTTAATTTTTTTGTTAGAATGGGCTGTCCATTCGGATCAGACGATCGAACCGTTGACCCGGAAACCGGTGGCCAGAACGGTTCCAATTCTGGGTCGTTTTTTAAAACATTGCTCTAGATTGATGAGGCTAAATTGGAAGATGTTTTTGAGGTTGATGCCTAAGCTACCACAAACTTAGATTGGGCCCAAGAGACAAAGACCCATGAGGTTTCTCTCCAGGTACTAACGGGTCTATCTTCTCCTCAAACCATGAGGGTTGATGGGTATCTAGGTGGTCACCGCATGTCTATCCTCATTGACAGTGGCAACACCATGGATTTTTTCACATGCATTCTTGTTAAACAGCTAGGGCTCTTGGTGCAGCCTACATGAATATTCAAGGTGCATTCTGCCAATAGGGGTGAACTTCCATGTGATGGGATTTGCAGTGGATTAATACTCAAGGTACAAGTGCACCGATTTATAGTAGATCTTTATCCTCTTGATTTTAAAGGTGTGGATATCGCATTGGGGATACAGTGGCTGAGGTAGTTGGGGCATGTGTTTTGTGATTGGGCCACCTTACTATGGACTTTGAGTACAAGGGAAAAGCAGTCTATTTACAGGGGCATACACCAAGTCTTCTAGATCAAGAGCCTGTCAAAATTTGCTAAAGATGTTGGAGGTTCAGCAGCCCCATCTCATGCATCTGGGGGTTAGCAGCCCAAGACCAACTTTGTCCAAGGAACATTGAAGTGAGTAGCCTATGATTATCAGTTGCAGCTCCAAAATCTCCTGAGACAGTTTGTTAAGGTCTTCCTGGAGCCCGTGAGCCTGCCACCAGCTCATGATCATGATCATAGAATCCCACTGATTCTCAGTGTCACTCTAATCAATGTAAGGCCATACCATTACTCGAATTTTCAAAAGCAAAAATTGAAAAAGTAGTACAAGAACTGTTGGATAAGAGTTTCATTTAGCCCATCCACAGTCCATTCTCTTCTCCAATATTGTTGGTGAGGAAAAAGGATTGCATGTGGAATTTTTTTGTGGATTACCGGGCCTTGAACCAAATTAGAGTCAAGGATTGCTTTCCGATCCCAGTCATTCATGAGCTCTTGGATGATCTCAAAGAAGCCAAAGTATTTTCTACATTGGACTTACAGGCTGGTTATCACCAAATCAGAGTCCTCAAAGATGATGTGCACAAAACTGCCTTTTGGACACATGATTGACACTTTGAGTTTTTGGTAATGCCCTTTGGGTTAACTAATGCCCCTTCATCATTTCAGGTCTCTTATGAATTATACTTTTAAACCCTATCTACACAAGTTTATTTTGGTATTCTTTGATGATTTATTGGTATACAGATTTTCTTGGAAGCAACACCTTATGCACTTACAAGTTTGGGATTTCTCTTGTAAAACTGGCTATTTTGGTCAAGCCCATGTTCACTATCTTGGACATATTATGGAAAATTGAACAATGTCAGCTGACCTGGACAAAATTGCTTGCATGGTGAATTGGCCAAGTCCCACAATGGTGAAAGAACTCAAAGGGTTTCTGGGCCATACAGGTTACTATAGGAGATTTATATGCCATTATGGACTAATAGCTGCCCCTCTTACAGACCTTATTAAGAAGGATTCATTCTCATGGACCCCCAAAGCCCAACAAGCCTTTGAGAGGTTCA
This sequence comes from Nelumbo nucifera, assembly GCF_055504915.1. Classification (NCBI taxonomy): domain Eukaryota; kingdom Viridiplantae; phylum Streptophyta; class Magnoliopsida; order Proteales; family Nelumbonaceae; genus Nelumbo; species Nelumbo nucifera. The sequence continues at coordinate 169,432,739 of NC_142649.1, read as the reverse complement.
AGCAAACGGTTTCCTCCCCACCTGCTCTAGCCTTACCTAATTTCAGTAAGGTCTTCGTGGTTGTGTGATGCCTCCAACTTAGGCATCAATGCAGTTCTTATGTAAGAAGGCCAGCCTCTTGCTTATTTCAGTAAAGCACTGACCACATGGGCTTCTTCAAAATCAATGTATGAGGAAGAACTTATGGCTGTTCTTGTGTTGTAAAATGGAGGTCATACCTCCTGGGCTGAAGATTCATATTCAGAAGTGATCACAAAAGCTTGAAGTTTTTGCTACAGCAGACTATACTCTCGCCTGAACAGCAGTATTGAGTATCTAGACTACTTGGATACTATTATCAAATAGAGTATCAAGCGGGCCCAGGGAACAAAGCAGCAGCACCTTATCCAGACAAAATGAGGTCCAGCCCATGTTCTCATTATTGGAAGAACTCAAAGAGGAAGTCTAGAAGAGCCCAACACTTAAGGTGATTCATGACTGGTGTCTAAAAGAGCCCAGCGCTGTTCTAGGTTATCATATGGTTGGAGATGTTTTATTTTTCAAAGGCAGGATGGTTGTACTTGAAGATTCAATCCACAGTCCTAATCTCTTAGACCTATTTCATGCATCTCCTATAGGTGGGCATTCAGGTGTACTCCATACCTATCAGTGCCTAGCCTCTCAGTTCCATTGGAAGGGGATGAGAGCTCAGATCCAGCAGTTTGTAGCTTCGTGCCCTGCCTGTCAACAGCAGCACTGAAGTACAAGACTTGCTTGCCGGCCGGACTGTTGCAGTCCTTACCAATACCTACTCAGGTGTGGGAAGACATTTGCATGGACTTTGTGTCCCGTTTTCCAACTTCAAGTGGAAATTCAATTATTTTTGTGATTGTTGACCGTTTCACCAAAGTATGGACATTTCATTAGGTTTCCTCACCAATACTCAGTAGCATTGGTGGTAGATATTTGCTTCAAGGAAGTAATGAGACTGCATGGGATTCCAAGGTCCATAATTTCTGATCAAGGCCCATTGCTCCTAAGCAAATTTTGGGCTGAACTCTTCAGGCTACTAGGCACTAATCTGAAGCACTCACTAGTTATCACCCACAAACAGATGGGCAGGCAGAAGTGGTTTAATGTTGTGTGGAAACTCATCCATGTTGTTTTATTGGGGGCAGGCCACGTCAATGGGTGAAGTGGCTGCCTTGGGTGGAGTGGTGGTATAATACCACATATCTGGCTGCAGTGGGAATGACACCCTTTGAAGCTTTATATTGTCGTGAGCCTCCTTTAGTGCTTCCATATGAGAAGGGGTCTACATCTATGGCTACTCTAGAGGAACAAATACTGCAGCGGGATACTGTTCTTCAGGAGATCAAGTTCATTCTCCAGCAGGCTCAACAGATAATGAAGAAACACTATGATAACCATCACCATTCAGTAGAGTACCAGGTTGGTGACATGGCTTTTCTCGATTCAGCCTTACAAGCAGACTATGGTAGCTAGAAGGGCCTGGAATAAGCTAGCCCCGTGCTATTTTGGCCCATTCAAGGTTCTGGAATGAGTTGGTTCAGCGGCTTATAAGTTGGAGCTCCCTAACATTTCGAAGCTACATCTTATATTTCATGTTCCCCTCCTCAAAAATGTCTCAAGGAGGAAGCCATTAGCAGCCAAACCTTGCCACAGTTACTAAAGATGGTGCCTTGGTAACAAAAACATTACAAATTATTGACTTCCGTTGGACTAGGAAAATACCAGAGGATCTAGTGTTATGGTTTAATCTTCCAGTTGAGCATGCTGCCCGGGAGTCTTATCTTCAGCTCCAACATGATTTACCTCACATTGACCTTGAGGGCAAGGTTGTTCTTAAGGGGGCAGGACCTGATAGGTCTGCCTGCAAGCCCAAGGATTTAAGGTCCAGTTCAAGCAAGGGTCCTCAGTAACCCTTCAAGTGTGATATTCCCACCATCAAGCAGCAAAGCAGGTATACAGGGGAAGGCCACATCATCAGGTATCTCTTGGTGGGAACTAGTAAATCTGTTGTAACAAATTCATTTGAATCTGAAATGTATACCTATATAAGGCTGGAACTACTTGAACGAATCAAGGAGAATTAAGCTCCCTCAATTCCCTTTCTCTTCTCTCTGTTTTTTTTTTTTTTCTCTCATTTCCTTTCTGGAGGAGGTTTCCCTCGAAGCAAACCCTGTGATAGTCTGTAACCTATAAGAGGGACTTCTTGTGGCTAGATTGGAATGATTCCTCAAAATTCCATCTTGTAAATCGGGATGAGGTAGGAGGGTTGGAAGGTGGTTTTCTTCAGAATCAAATTGAGTTTTGGAGTAAAATGATTGCAGAAAAAGATGGTTTTTGTGCCTTTGGTTGGGATGCTGCTGATTCCCATCTTTCATATGGCTTTGATATGTTTGGACAGGTATTTACAAAGCTTATCCCCATTTCACCAAATGAACAAAATATAAGGTTGGCAGTGGAAGCAGGTTGTGGTTTTGGATGGATCCATGGTGTGGTGACATTACCCTAAAAGAGAGTTTCACATCCCTGTTCAATGTTATCAACAAACAGGCTTTGGTTGCTGATTACTATGAGGTGAAAGTGGTAGAATTACATGCCCCCTGTTTGCATGAGAAACTTTAATGACTGATAGTTGGAGCAGGTGACACAACTCCTCACTATAATTCAGAAACAACACTTATATTTGTAATCCGAGGACTCAAGAAGCTGGAGATGGACACAAGCAGGCAAGTTTTCAGTCAAGACTTTTACAAAGACCTTCTTGATGAACCTTGGCAACAATCTCCTTGTGAGGCCATATGTGAAGTTGCTGTTCCCCTGAAGGTAAAATTTTTCTCTTGGCTGGTGGCTAAGGAGAAATATCTTACAAAAGATGCTTCTAAGGAAGGGGTTTACCACACCAGGTCTGTTGTTGTCCCCTTTGTAGTTTGGAAATTGATATCTCCAATCATCTACCTATTCACTGCATATTCTCTGCAAAGGTTTGGCATCATTTCCTTGAGTTGGTTCAACTTAATTGATGCTTTCTCGAGTCTACTACAGCTCTGTTTCAAGGATGGAAGGTCCCGTGCATGACCAAAAAAGGAAGAGTCTTATGGTTTTCCATTTCAAATGCAGTTCTGTGGGCCATTTGGGTTCAGAGAAATAAAAGAGTTTTCGAGCAGAAAGAAAAGTCTGAGGCAGGGGCTGGATGTCTATATCTGATGATGATGTTTTTTCTGCAACTGAGTATCCTTGAACAACATCTCATTGTACAGGGCCATTCATACTTTTGATATTAATACAATATAATTTACCTTCTTCTTCAAATAAATAAATAAATAAAGACAGGGTCTCACAGGTAAAACAAAAATTACCTAAATATCCCTTTTTTGTCTAAACATACATAAGAATTCAAAAGGTTCCATATCTGACCACTAGGCTTCTGCATTAGTTGTACTGACTACTGAGGTGCTTCTTTGGTACATGTTTTGCCAGCTTCCTTTCTGCCTATCTAGCATCTTATATACTTGATAGTGAAGTTAAACAAAAAGATTGCCAAAATTCATCTCTCAAATAGACCTTTTGGTTGGAGGAGTCTATGATAATGACAACCAGATGAAGGCTTGGCAGCCTCTCTGTTGTTGAGTTGTATGGGTTTTCCTTTTCTTTCCTTTATCAGTTTTTGGGTGATGATGAGCAGAAAAGTCTTGTATTTCATTTCAGAAATAATGTACATGACTATTAGTTTGAATTAGACGTCTTATCCTGGATGAGTGCTATATATAATTGCAGTATGATTTAAGTATATTAAGACTTTTGCATTTCTGTGACAAAGCTCAGTTCATTTTCTAGGTTCCAGACACAAGTGAAGAAAGCCTTGCAGCCGTTGCAGGAATGTTTAGCAGTAAAGCTAAAGGTATTCAATTTCTTAACTAACAGTTCAAGATTTTATATTGAGATTGCAATGTTCACTTAATTTTTTTTTTTTAGGTTGCAGTAAGATACAATATTGGTAGGGAACGTCTCACCATTACTTCTAAAACGTTGAAATAAAGAAATTAAGGAGTTTTAAATTTTAATATTTATATTTTTACTTTTCCTTAAGAAGTGTCTGTTCTAGTCAGTGGTGTGGTATTGGTGCATGGCACATGTCTTTTTGAAGATGATGGAGACAAATAAAGCATTCATCCTTTGAAGAGAAGAGGGTTTTTTTTTATAGGTAGCAGTAAAAGCATTAATTCATTAAGGATTAAAATGTGCAAAGTAACTACAAGATTTAGGCTAGCCACAACTACCTTACACAAAATATACACAAAAAAAATTGTTATGAAATTACTCACCAATACAAATCATCCCTATTGACTCCTTTCTTTGCAAGTTAGTCAGCTACAATTTTTGTTGATCTATAATCAGCTGCCCAGAACACCTCTAAAAAGCTCATCACCCTACTCAAAACTCTTTGGAGCCCCTTGTGAAAATTATGGTATCATCTGCATATAAGCAATGTGTAATCAAGGGGCACCCTCTGTGAGTGATATAGTTACCTTCACGAAAGTCCATCCCCAGCCGTTTCCGACCTCTAGTAGACTTTAATTAACCTCTAGTAAACTGTGAGTGATATAGTTGCCTTCAGGTATGGTGATAAGGGGTCTCCTTGCCTGAGACCCCTAGTAGACTTGAAATAACCTGTTACTACTCCATTCTAGAGTAATGAAAACCAGCAATTGTTTAGAGTTTTGTTCCCCAAACTAACCAAAGTATTACTGAAACCAAATTTAAGCAGGACCTTTTCCAAAAAAATTCCAGCTAAGCCTATCATAGACTTTAGCCATGTCCAATTTCCGAATTACGTTCCAACCATTTACCCATTTATCTATATCTTGCGCTAGCTCTTGAACCAAAGCTACATGGTTTTACTATATTCCTTCCTTTAACAAAATCCCCTTGCTCCTCCAAGATCAACTTTGGAAGGATAATACTAAACCTATTAGTGATAACTTTTGCAATTACTCATAGCAAAATTTAGTTTTTTGGGAGTTAAAAACATGTTTTTTTTTATTGAAAAAGAATGGGGTCCTAAAACACCTGGAAACAGGCGTATTGGTTGAAGAAGAACAGAAAGAGGAGAAGGGTTCGGCCAGAAGAGAAAAAGTCACTCTACCCAGCTGACCCACTTGGTATTTATAATGAATAAGTTGAATTACAAAAGACAGTATTGTCCCTTACAAGAGATAGGACACATAACTTAAACTTGAATAAAACAGACCATTCACTTCTAATTAGATAGACAAAAGACCAAAATACCCCTGTATTTGTCGACTCTAACACTCCCCCTTAAGTTGGAGAGTATATGTCATATAGTCCTAGCTTGTCACATATGTAATCTACTCTGCCCCGAGACAACCCCTTTGTAAAAAGATTTGTCCACTGGTTTCCTAAGCTCACATGAGATGTAGTTATCACTCCACTAATCACTTTTTCTCTTACAAAGTGGCAATCGACTTCAATATGCTTTGTTCTTTCATGGAAGACTGGATTAGAAGAGATGTGTACAACAACTTGATTATCATAGTATAACCTCATGGGTCTATCAATTGAGAACCCCATCTCTTATAATAAATTCTTCAACCAAACTAGTTCACATGTAGTATGAGCCATAGCCCTGTACTCAACTTCTGCACTGCTCCTTGCCACCACTGTTTGTTTCTTTCTCTTCCTAGTTACTAGAGCCAGCCCAATCAGCATTTGTATACCCTTCTATCTCAAGAGTCGTCCACTTTTGTATAGCAGACCATGACCTAGAGCACCATTCAAATACCTAACTATTCTTAGAACTGCTTCCCAATGAGGAATCCGAGGATGTTGCATAAACTGACTTACCATACTTACAACAAATGATATATCTGGCGGTGTGATAGTCAGATAGTTCAATTTTACCACCAACCTCTTGTACCTTCCAGGATCATCAAACTCTTCACCTGCATCAATACTCAACTTAGCATTTGGTTCCATTAGGTGTCTCGGTTGGTTCATGGTTTCAAATGTCGCGACATTTCGCTAATGTTGCCTGGCATATGTTGATGTCGAGGCTCACCGACATGAAAATGGATGGTAATATAAAAATTACATTATTTCGGTTGACATTTCCTATATTTCGGAAATGTCGACCAAATCGGTCCAAATAACCAAAAAAAAAGACAGTTTTTCCTATTATGCCGACAGGATGTCGTCTAATGTACATTAATAATATAATATATTAGTATATTATATTAATATAAATTATTCCATTAATAATTTCTATTTAATATTTCAAATAAAATATTTATAAAAAAGAATTAACAAAAAATAAAAACAAAAGAATAAATTAATTACTTTATAATATAAAACATAAAATATTTTTCAAGTAATAAAATATAACTAGTTAGTATTTTTAAAATATTTATTAAAATCAGAAAATGTTTATTAAATTTTATAATAAATCATATTCTACATTTAATATAAAAATTCAGAATAAATTTATTAAATTTTATACTAATTCATAGTTTATTATAAATTTAGTATTAAAAATCATAATAAATTCATCAAGTTTTATAAGAAATCATAATTTATCATAATCTTAATACTACAAAAAGGAGAATCAGTTTATTAATTTTATAATGAAACATAATGTATTATAACTTTAATATTTAAAAAATCAGAATAAATGTATTTCTATTTACTAGTGTGAAATGAATATATTAGAATTTATAATAAATCAGAATTAAAAATAAGAAAAGAAAATATCGGATAACCTTGTAAAAACATCAAAATGCATAATAAATCAAAAAATCGTCATTTACTAATTTGTTATTGATCTTAGTTTCTTAGCTTTATATAATGGTTGGGAATAAGATAATAGTCTAGAAATATGTATTAATGCTTCTTTTATCATTTTACAAAATATCATTGCATATTTCCACATATTTCATAATATTTCCACAATGTCTAATGTTTATAATATTTCCCCTCAACATTTTTGACATTTCCGACATATGTCTTATATTTTAGTAAGCGACATTTCCATCGACATCGACATTTTAAACCTTGGGCTGGTTTGGCACCTAACAGCCCTGTTTCTTCAAGCAGGTCAAGGACATATTTCCTTTGACATAAGTTAATTCCATGCCTTCACCTTGCAACTTCTATTCCCAGGAAGTACTTCAGCTTACCCAGATCTTTCGTGTTGAAGTGATCCTATAGGAAGTTCTTCAATCTATCAATTCCATTGTTGTCACTCCCAGTTATGACAATATTGTCCACATACACCACTAGCAAGATTTTCCCATCTTTTGAGTGATGGTTGAACACGGAATGATCTACCTGACACTACTTCATCCCAAAGTTTTTCACTACTTCACTGAATCTACCAAAGCACGCACATGGAGATTGTTTCAGCCCATAAATTGCCTTTTTAAGTCTACAAACTTTACCATCCTCCCCCTGAGCAACAAACCCTGGTGGTTGCTCCATATATACCTCCTCAATTAGATCACCGTTCAGGAAGGCATTCTTGATGTCAAGTTGCAAGAGAGGCCAGCCATACATTGCTGCTAATGAAATCAATACCCGAACTGATTCAATTTTAGCTACAGCAGAAAATGTCTCCATATAGTCCACACCATATAACTGAGAATAGCCCTTGGCCACTAACCTGGCCTTTAATCGTTCTACACTGCCACCTGGAAGATACTTCACTGTGTAGACCCACTTACACCCAACAACATGCTTACCAGGAGAGAGAGTAGTAAGTTCCCATGTGTGATTGTGTTGTAAAGCAGACAATTCCTGGACACTTTTGGGAGTGGAAGCAGAGGATAGCAAGGATATAAAATGGCGACGGGAAGCAGAAAGATGAGCAACTAAAACATAATGAGAAATAGGATGAGATCTTGAAGGTTATAGAACAATTAAGTGACTTGATTAATACAATCCACCTGTCTCATGCCCTCCACTAATCTTCATCCCTGTCTTGAGATCTTGAAACACACAAGAAGAGGGACAAAAGGTTATAGAACAATTAAGTGACTTGACTAATCTACTAATAGACACAAGGTTAAAAGGGAACTTGGGAACATATAAAACAAAGGATAAAGATAAGGAGGTAAGATCAACAGTACCAACACCACAAATGGGAGAGGTAGAACCATTAGCAAGGGTAACTGTTTGGGATGTAGAAGACTAAGAAGTTGAAGAAAACACATTTGGAGTCCCAAACTTATGATCTGAGGCTCCAAAGTCAATGATGCAGTGTGAAGGTTTGGAAGCCAAGCAAACCATACTTGAGTGGGCAAGAGTAGTTGTGTTCTGTTGAGAGGATGTCTGAAGGAACTTCTCATATACCTCATGTGGTACATTCACCACCTCCTTCCTGGAAGCACCAGTAGATGTGGAGGGAGTCTGATCAGTTTGCTGATTTTCATTAATTGTACCATTGCCACTAGTCACAGCATAGTTAGCCCACGTATTGGGTGGACCATGTAAATCATAGCAGAAATTAACAATGTGTCCCTCTAATCCACAATATGTGCATTTTCTAGTTGCATTACTTCTTCCTCTACCACAACCCCCCGACTCTCGACCTACACTGCGGCCACTAGAACGATTAGACGTAGGACCACCTTAGTTCCCTGGAAACCCATGGCCACCACCTCCACCACCTCTATTTCCATGACCTCCCCCTCTAGTCACCACAAAACCAGATCTGTCCAAGAGAGAAGAAAACTTTGTAGAATCAATAGATATCCTCCGAAGACAGGCAAACACTTCTTCAAGCGAGGGGAGAGCAGACCCCCCTAGTATTTGTGCTTGAATAGGTTCATATTTCAGCCTTTTGACCCACTAGAAACCTTGTCACATCAAGTTGCTCTCATTGTTGTTGCTGAACCTGAACATCCGGAGTCAGAAGATGATATACATTAAGCTCATTACGAATATTTCTCATGCTTGCATGGTATTCCTCCAAGCTTTGGTTACCTTGCTTTAGATTAAAGTATTCTTGGTAAAGCTGATATACCCTAGTGGTATTATCTTGGCTGGAATAAAGTTTCTTAGCATGGTCCTAGATTTCTTTAGTTGTATCTAGAAACATAAAATTCACACTGATTTTAGGTTCCATGCTATTCCACAACTAGGTCATAATTTGTGCATCCTCCTGTTCCCAATCACTAAACCCTAGAGAATCGGAGGGGGTTTCTCCTCTCTCACTTGTTTTACCTTTTTCTTGGCTTTTAAAAACACTTCCACAGATTTGGCCCATGGCACATAGTTCTTACCATTCAACTTAATAGATGTCATTTGAACATTTAAGTAATCTGGAGAAATCATAACACCTGTTTTATTGTTACTCCCATCTCCAGTTGATGCCATCTTGACTGGTTCACCTCACTTCACAAAGGAATCACTATTATAAACAAAGTAGTTACCTTCTACTATTCAGCACCACACCACACACTACTCAACAGACTATAATTATGACCACACTACTGCTGTCATGAATTCAGCATTCGTAAACCCTACTTTCAACTCACATATCCAGGTATAGTCAGGAGTAGAGGCTTATATCCATATCTATCACTTCACACTGCCACATTAATAAAATCCAGACCAAAAGAAAGCAGCCGCAGTCCACTACTAGTCGAATAAATATTTCTGTTCACACCTGTCCACAACCAGCCCTTTTCATACCATCGAATAGAGGGTATCTAGTACACCACCACAACGATCACCACCACAGCAACCGGAGGCATATTTACCTCCAAGAACAAAAAACGACCACTCCTTTTTTGGCCCTTTATTGAACTTCCAATCTGTCTAGGAAATATTAAAAAAAACTGATATGGCTGGTGGCGATCCCAGGAAGACGAAGGGCGATGAGAAAAAAAAAGAACTGGTTTCTTATTGCTCTGATACCATGTAAATAGGTAGATTAATCCTATTCAGTTATAGATTCGAAGTATGAATTATAAAAGACAGTATTATCCCTTACAAGAGAAAAAGTCACTCTACCCAGCCGACCCACTTGGTATTTATAATGAATAAGTTGAATTACAAAAGACAGTATTATCCCTTACAAGAGATAGGACACATAACTTAAACTTGAATAAAACAGACCATTCACTTCTAATTAGATAGACAAAAGACCAAAATACCCCTGTACTGTCGACTCTAACAGGACTCAAAAGATACGATACGATACACCCTAGGCGTATCGTATCGAAATTTTGAACCTTGGTTGAGAAAAGTTCTTTGGAGTTTAACACTTAAGAATTAAAATAATAAAGGAGGAAGCGCAACTCACCGGAAAGTCTCCACCTTCAAAAAAGAACTAGGTGGTCTTTATGACAACATCACTTACTATTAGGATTGTAAACGGATTAAATTCGAATTTGATTAAATATTTGAATATTTGATTTGAATTCGACCAATTAATTATTTTAGGTAATTAATAAATATATAAAATAAATATTTTATTTATAAAAAGTATATAAATACTAAGTTAATTATTATATATAAATTATATAAAATATTTAAATATTTATATATTATATATAAGAATTAAATAATCGGTTGAATTCAGATATTTATCAAATTGAATCAGTTCATATCTGAATTAGATCGATTATGATATTCGAATTATCCAAATTCGATATTGATGTTAAATCTTGAATTCAAAATTGGATTTTCAAATACCGTTGACACCCCTACTCACTATATCCCAACAACCTACAAAGAAATGCCCTGTGAAACCATCTGAACCCAGGGCACTATCCTCATCCATGGACCAAGCCACATTCTTCACTTCTTCACAACTTGGTATTGCCTCTAGAAGTGCACTATCTTCATCATTCACCAAGGTGGGATTCATCTGCAAGAGCTCGTCATGTTGTGTCATTGTCTCTGCAGTCAGGACCTGTTCAAAATACAAAACTGCTTGTTGCTTTATCACTGCTGTCTTCTCATTAATCATCATTTTGTAACTTAATAAGTGAAAGAAAGTTTCTCCATTTTACACATAACACACCAGTGAGGGGATAACCACCAATTAATTCTTTTCCTTTGGAGTAAATCGTAAGTATTAATTCTTTCCAGGAAGACTTACCAACAAAAGCCGCCAACTCTTGGAGGGATAGAATTGCCCCAAACCTCCTTCACCGAAAAGGGTAGCTCCATTGTATCAAAAGGTTGAACAAGAACCTTGAACAAAGAAGCACATGAATAGGCACCAAAGGAGGAAAGGGTCCAAATCATGGTTCAAAGTATCAATACACCTCTGTGTCTCGGTAGATTCTGTACTTTAACCGATATGTGTTCTATTTTTTAGTTTTTTCTTTTTGAAATTTTAGTTTCAAATATAATTATATATTCTTTAATATAAAAGGATTTTGTAAAACACCTGTAAACAGGTGTATCGGGGCTCATAGATACGATAGGATTTGTCCTGTGTCAGGTGTATCGTGTTGAACTGTTGATACTTTGAACCTTGCTTACACCCGTTCTCAATCCTAAATCCCAGTTAAAGCCATTTCTTGAACTTGGAGCCACCTGAACTCTATGTACTGCCTCTCTTACCCTTTGATGGATATTTTCAAAATATTCCACATTCCATGCCTTCAAACCATTCCTCAATCTGTGCAACTTCAGAAAGAGAACCATTAAAGGATTGATAGCCACTGGAGTCCTTCAATTATTAGCAACAAAATCGAGAAACTGCAGATGATGCAACCACATCTGTTGGAACTTGAAAGGTTGTGGTCCTGTCATCACATTTTCTTCTTACAAACAACAAAGGGCTGTGGTCTGAGTATAACATATTTAGATGAGCAGCAAGCTTCAGAGGAAGATTACTAGCCCAAACACCATTCACTGCATTAAAATCATTTACCAACATCCAATGCTCAATGGCTCATTTATAACATTAAAATCATCCCCCATCCTTCCTTGGCTGAGCTTCTTGCCGTGCTTAAAACCATCACTTAAACCTCCAAGCTGATGATTCTAGATACCAGAAGTGGACACACTCGAGAGTTCTCAGTGATATCTTTCTACAAAGGTATTATTGGGGAGGCAGGTGGAGTTTTCCCAAGCAAGGCCATTTGGGGTGCTGCTGCTCCATCAAAAGTAAATATGTGGGTGGCAACATGGGAGGTGTGATAGAAAATATATGCTGCTGAAGGATAGCTTCATCACTCTAGACCTGCTTTGTGTGCTATGTATAAGAGAGGAAGAAACATCAAATCACTTGTTTTTGCATTGTTGTTTTAGTGCCTTAGTTTGGCACCACTTTATCAGGGCTTTAAACTTGCAGTGGTGCTTCCATAGTTCAGTGAATCAGCTTTTTTAGAAGAATGGAAAGTTGCAGGTATGACCTGGAAAGGGAATGTCTGCAAGTCGGCTGTTCCAGCAGCAGTTATATGGGCTATCTGGTATGAAAGGAATAACAGAGTTTTTGAGCAGAAATAAAGTACAGAATCAGGGATGATCAATTTGGCAGTTGAACTCTTAAATTTTTGGGGGTGAACTTTTTGGGAGTCCTTACTTGGATATACTTGTACAGCATCTCATTGTACAGACATTTGATATTAATACATTATACTTTACCTTAAAAAAAACGAAAAACAAAAAACAAAATCCATTCATAACAAATCTGCTTAGGCATCAGAGAACACAACATAGTGCAAGCTGGAATAGCTGCCACTACTGACTCCAGAAGAATTTCTTTACCTGCTTGATTGAGGAAAATATCATTCCAAGAATTAGTTTTGCTTGAACTTCTATCAATGAAGTGGCTAAATGGGTCTTTCTTTGATCTCCCAAATCAGTGTGAAGGTCCAAATAAATCGATGGGTGGTCCACTCTTTTCACATGCAAAGACTTGGCAAGTAAACTTTTAAATTTTTTGTGGAGATTATAGCTAAAGAAAACTTCAGTTTTGGGTTAGTTTTATAGTCCAAAAAGGAATCTGTAAAGGAACATCAATTTCATGACTTGAATCTATAAATAGTTAGTGAAAATTACATTTAAAGAAGATTTGAAGAAATAAAGTTTGATTTAGTGAATTCTGGTTGTCGCCAGGAAATTTTCTCTTTTTTCTCTCCCTACCCCATTTTCTTTGTTCTAAGTGATCTATCTCTTTTCTGTTTATCCCAACAGCAAGAGTTCTTCTCTCACTTCTGATTTCTTGCTCATTCTTTGGCAGACAGAAAGCTATCTATTTTCTTTTCTTCCCTTATTCTTTATTTCTAATCACCCAAAGCCCCTTCTTCACCCCAAAATCCCACTATGAAATATTAAATTAGTAGGACCCCTATCCCTACTACATCAATTGGCCGTGCTTTCACTTGGTCTATGTTAGCCATGTACCTACCCTTTTGCACATTGGCTTTGTCATATTATTTTTTTGTTCAATTAAAATTCACCAGTTGTATTGGAGAAAGTGGTGATATCTTCTTGAACAACTGAAATATCTGAGAATCTTTTTCTTTTCCTTTTTAGTCTTATATTGTTGATTTTCAGTTGTCTAGCAAAGTTTTAAGACTAACATGGTTCATGAGTACCTGCAGGAATTGAGTGGAGTCTGGACAATGATGCATCTAATGCTGCTGTTGTCGTTGCCAGTGAAGCTCATGCAATAACATTGGCAGTTGAAGGCCTATTGGGTGTTGTTTTTACAGTGGCTACTTTGACAGATGAAGCTGTAGATGTTGGGGAGGTAAGATTATTAAACATGGTCATCATCTATATTAAGTTCAGTTTATCATCTGATTATTTTGGTTCATTCTTTTCAATATATTTTATTTTATTTATTATTTGTGTGTTTACAGCTTGAATCTCCTAGATGTGTTAGTGATCCACCGGGAAAATATACTGGGCAAACTGCAATTCTCTGCATATCAATGGTTGATTCTATGTGGTTAACCATCCTGGATGCTCTATCCCTGATTTTGACCAGGTATAGTGACAGAATCAGCTGAGAGATCAGATATGGATTAAACTATTATATATACTATTCTCATGGTCCCCATTTTTGACATATAATTAAAATGAAAGGTCACAAGGAGAAGCTATCATATTAGAAATATTGAAAGGATATCAGGCATTTACTCAGGTATCCTTCTGAAAGTCTATCTCTATCATTTCTTGTTATTAAGTCCAGTACAGGGTCTATAAATCAACATATCCATATTGTGTCTTACAGGCTTGCGGGGTTCTACGTGCTGTTGAACCATTAAACTCTTTTCTGGCATCCCTATGCAAATTTACTATCAATATTCCAACTGAAGTTGAAAAAAGGAGGTAGTTGATCAAAACTTTTATTTTTCTTCATGAGATATATATTGTCTGCAAAAGAATTTCACCTTGCAATGTCTGCCTTCTGTATCTGTGATTAAATCACTAGATTGTAGGGTGTATTGGGGCCATGGAATGGGATCAAACAATTAGAATACCAAAACCGAACTCCAAAGCTTTGTAATGTGACTGGAGCAAATATATACATTTAGATATGTGTGTGGCATTTGAAGGGAAATCATGTCTTAGGTTTTGGTTAATTTTAAAGTCCATTTTATTAATTAGTTAAATAAGCTATAGACTAATTAATTAGTTGTAATATCTTAGGTTGTGGGCACTCAGGAAATGACATCAAAAAGTTGAGTGTGGCAGAAATACAAATGTTGAGATGGATGAGTGGGAAAACTAGAAAGGATAGGATCAGAAATGAATATTCAGAACCTTGGAATACCTCCAATAGGAAATACTAAATTGAGATGAAATTATTACCCCAAAATAATATTGATTCTGTTTTTAATAAAAAGTAGCTACCGCCTGGTTTGTGCTGCTTTTCTATTAAAAAGGTGGCAGAGCATCTCTTCTCCCGAAGTTACAGGGTCGTTTTGCTGAGCCCCTTCAAGCATGGTTCTTTCAAGTGCCCTAGTATAGTATTTTGTTCTCTCTTACAATATATAATTGGACCTACCATTAGTACAAAGTACAAACACAATATTTTATTACCAACCAAAGAAAGGAAAAAAGGAAAGGAGGTAACTGACATCCTTTATTATTGAAGTAAATTTGTATTGAACATCTCTAAAGAGAAGTAAGAGCATAGTGGTGCATGTTTGGATAGATAACCAGGAATGCACTGTGATCACTGCTTTTCTAAGCAGCCTCCTCTCTAGCCGATTCTCTTCTCAACAAGATGTGTTTCTTTCGCCTGAAATTATCAATATAATTGCAAGTGGAAGGACATTTCATGCCACCTTGCCTACGTAACACTTTTCTTTACCATTCCAATAGTGTATATCTATGTAAGAGATTTCATTGAGAGAAAGATGGTAAAAATGACTAGAAAGAAACATGTGTTCTTCGATTGCCAAGCATCATCCACTTAAAAGGCAAAATAATTTGAAACTATAACAAAATGTAAATGGAATTCAGAAAACCTTGATGCAATAATGGACAAAGAAGGGATCCATAAAAAAAAAAAAGAAAATAATAATAATAATAAAGACAAAGGGTGTTGGGGCATAATGCTGAAAACTACCATGGGATACTTTGAAGTTGAAGATTGAAGATAGACAAAGGTTAAAATCAGGGATGGAATTTGGAAGTCCCAAGTCCCAACTAAGATGAGATATAGTGAGGAAGGTGCCCAAATGTTAGAGATCAATATGGAATGCAAAAATCATACAGCCTCCAGACCATGGTGACAAGGTGCCCTTGGAGGCTCACCTTGCCCAGTCGTCAAGCAGTTTTGTATACTGTGTAAAAAAATCCTTTTATATTGTTATTTTTTGAGATTACAATTATAAAATAGACATTATTAACCAAAAATATTCATTTTTTGTTTTTATAAACTAATTTCTTTTTCTTATTTTCTTATTTGTTAGGGTTTAATCAACACAAACATTGCTAACTGCTGTATTGAACCCTCAAAGAGTTCAAAATCTGAACCAATAAGTAAGGGAAGAACTTTAAATTTTGTCTAATCAACACATTTCCTACAACAAAAATAGGGGTTCAGCCGATATATTTTTTGAATTTTCTTTTCTTTCTTCCTTTTCTTCTCATAAATATGTTGATTTTCTAGACTTAAACATGAAGTTTATAATTTTCTTATGACAATTATGAATAGTTAGTAAAGAAAGATGGTTATGGAACCTAGGGAACTACCCTAGGATATGTGGTTTTTACTTAAAAAAATCCACCTCCTATGCGATAAGGCACGGCCCCTATCACCTAGCCTCGCCTTGGTGCCTTGAAAACTGTTATGTAGGAGAGAAGAATGGAAGAAGAGAGAAGATTGAGAGAGAACTGAGAGCCAAAAGTGCTACTGGCGGCGCCAGCTTTTGATATATATACTAGGGCGACAGAACATAAAAAATAAAAGGAGGAAATTACAAGAGTACCCCTACGGTACTATACTTAGATAAATAACAGTCTTTTAACACTCCCCCTCAAGTTGGGACATAGATGTCAATCATGCCCAACTTGTCACAAATCATGATGCCGTGAGTGGTGTAACCCTTTTGTAAAGATGTCTGCAAGTTGATCTTTAGAGCTAACATAAGGAGTACACACTTCCCCTGTGATGACCTTTTCTCTGATAAAGTGTTTGTCGACTTCGATGTGTTTAGTTCTATCATGCAACACTGGATTAGCAGCAATGTTTATGGTTGCTTTGTTATCACATAATAGTGTCATAGGTCTGTCACCTGGAAAACCCAACTCACTCAACAAATTTTTCAGCCACTCCATGAGACATTGCCCAGTATTCAGCTTCAGCACTAGATTTAGCTACCACATTCTGCTTTTTGCTTTTCTAGGTAACTAAATTACCTCCTATGACGGTACAGTAGCCACTAGTTGACTTTCTGTCATTCAGGGATCCTGCCCAATCTGCATAAGTATACACTTCAACTTTCAAATGTCCATGCTTTTGGAATAACAAGCATGCACCTAGGAACTTCTTAAGATATCTAAGAACTCTTTCTGCTGCTTCAAGATGGGTAGTCTTAGGGGCATGCATGAACTGGCTAAGAACACCCACTGCATAAGCTATGTCTGGTCGAGTCATAGAAAGATATAAACAGTATTCCTACAAGTCTTTGGAACAGTTTAACATCCTTGATGGGTTCACCCTGACAGTCACCTAGTTTGTGGTTAGGATCAATGGGGGAATCAACTGGCTTCACTCCTAGTTTTCTTGTATCCTGGAGTAGATCCAGGACATACTTTCTTTGGGAAATGAAGATACTCCTTTGTGAGCGGGCCACTTCAATCCCAAGGAATTACCTTAGAGGACCTAGATCTTTCACTTCAAACTGGGTAGTAAGAAAATTCTTCAACTTCTGAATTTCATCCTTCCAATTACCAATGATAACTATATCATCAACATATACTATCTGTGTCGCAATCTTCCCTTCCCCTCTCTTCACAAACAATGTGTGATCAGACTGACACTACTTGTATCCTCTTTACTGTACTGCTTCATGGAACTTGCTGAACCAGGCTCTTGGTGATTGCTTCAGCCCATATAATGATTTCTTTAGCCTGCACACTTTCTGTTCATTACCTTGAGCCTGAAAACTAGGGGGTTGTACCATGTATACTTCCTCTTCAAGGCCACCATTCAGGAAGGCATTCTTGATGTCAAGCTGATGTAGATCCCAGTCAAGATTAGCAGCTAGGGAGAAAAGGAGTCTAATGGAGTTCATCTTAGCAACAGGTGCAAAAGTTTCTACATAATTTACTCCATACACTTGTGTAAACCCCTTTGCCACTAAACAAGCTTTATACCGTTCCACGATGCCATCAGCCCTGTGTTTAACCGTGAAAACCCATTTACAATCCAATTGGATCTTTCCCCTCAAGAAGATCTACAAGTTCCCATGTGCCATTTTTATGTAACGCATTAATTTCTTCCTTCATAGCATTTGTCCATTCAGGTACCGAGAGAGCTTCTGCCACATTCTTAGGGATAGGGACACTATCAATGGAAGAGAGAAAGGCTCGAAAGGAGGGTGAAATGTTTTCATAGGAAACAAAGTGGGAAATTGGGTGTTTAGTGGTGCAAGATCCAACACCTTTCCGGTGAGTAATAGGAAGGTCAAGGTCATTAGCAACAGAAGTGTCAATGGCAATAGGGTCAGGAACATCAACAGGAACCAATGTACTTGAATGGGTATGATCCACTTCTGGAGAGTCTGATAGCATTGGTGGTACAGCTTCTAGATGCCCCACAGCTCTTGAAGACATTTGGCCTTTGTGACGACGAAAGAAGATACGAAAGGGAGAAGGATCAAGAAGAGGAGGGAGCTGAACTAGTTTCTCCTCATTCCTACACTCCCCCTGAGGAGAAACAGGGAAGAAAGGCTCGCTCTCAAAGAAAGAGACATCCATAGAGACAAAAATTTCCGAGAAACAGGATCAAAGCACCGGTATCCCTTCTGAGTGAAGGAGTATCCCAAGAAAATGCAAGGAATGGCATGGGGATCTAATTTGCCACGAGTGGGTGACAGATTTTGAACAAAACAACGACACCCAAACACATGAGGAGGAATAGGAAGAAGGGGAGCCTTAGGGAAAAGAAGCTGATGTGGGGCTTTGCACTCTAACCAACGAGAGGGCATGCGGTTGATGAGATAGGTAGCACAAAGGACAGCCTCAAGCCAAAAACGTTTCGGAACATTCATATGGGATAGTAACCCTTGGCCCACTTCAAGGAGGTGTTGGTTCTTTCTTTCACCAACACAATTTTGTTGTAGTGTTCGGGAACAAGAGCTACGGTGAAGTGAGATACACGAAGCAAAAAATTCCATAAGATCACTATGAAAATATTCTTTGGCATTGTTCGATTGAAAATTTTGGATTTCAGTTTGAAATTGGGTGAAGATCATCCGTTGGAAATCTTGGATAATTTTAGGTACTTCATCCCTGGTTCGCATGGGATATACGATATACCCATGTATATCTAGAGTAATCATCAATAAGGGTAAGAAAATACTTGTAGCCACTCTTAGATGATAAAATAATAGGGCCCCAAACATCATAATGAATAATGTGGAAAAGAAATTCAAATTTATTATTCTTTGAAGAGAAATGAGTTCTACATTGCTTACTCAATTGACAAGTTTGACAAGTAAATTTTGGCACTAAGACTGACTTAAACAATTCTGGAAACACAATTTTTAAAGACTCTAAAGATAAATGACCAAGACGACTGTGCCATAAATAGACCTGACTCTTACAAGACTGACTCTTAGACTCTGTGACTTGAAGACCAGCCTTATTCTCCAGCATGTAAAGCCCATCCACCATACATCCTCTACCAATCATCTTCCCCGAGGCCAGATCCTGGATCACACAGTGAGAAGGGAAAAAGGTCACTGAGTAATTTAAGGAATTAGTAGTACTATTAACAGAGAACAAATTAATGGGAAATTTTGGGACATGTAAAACATTAGACAGGGTAAGGCCAAAAGGAAGAGAAATGGTTCCTTGACCAACTATGGTAGAGTATGGTGCATTGGCTAGTCTCACCTTGTCTCTTCCAGAAAGGAGGTGACAGGTTTGAAATTTAGAGGACTTACTAGTCATGTGTTTAGACGCTCCAGAATCAATGATCCAAGGAGTCTCCTGATGTAGACGCAAATGAAGTTGAGGAAGGAGCATCCATCTGACGAACTACTCTACTATAAAGCTCTAAATGGTTCCGAAAGGAATTTATAATATCCTCTCTTGGGTCAGATCCAAAGGCATTTGTCCGAGTCACAGTAGTGATGGGGGGCTGATTCTCCTGAGTAGCCATATTTGCCATAGTGTGTTTTCTTGTACCTTGCTGTCCTGACTTTTTATTCATATCTGAACCTTTCTTCTTATTCGGATCTTGAGCCCATTTCGGCTTCCCATGAAGATCCCAGCATGTGTCTCGGGGTTTCTGGCAATGAGTACACCACAATTTGTTCTTGTCATCCACCTTTTTCTGAAAATCCCCCTTCTCGAAGGTATTTCCCCCACCGGTAGTAACACTCCCTTTCGCTACCAACACATCTACATCCCCTCCAGAATTGTTCATCAAATTTCTTCTGCTTTCTTCTGATTGTACAAGAGCATAACTTCCTGGTCTGATGGAAGATCTTTGCTACCTAGGATTTGGACTCTGATAGATTCATATGTAGGGTTCAAACCATGTAGGAAAGCAAACACTCTCTGTTGGGAAACAAGTTTTTTGTACAATTTTGCATCTTCATCACACTTCCAGTCCACACTCTGATAATGGTCTAACTCCTTCCAGACAAAAGTCAAGTCTGAGTAGTACACAGATAGACACCTCTCCCCCTGTTTACAAGTGGACGATTCTGCCTGTAACTGGTAGATTTTTGCATAGTGACGCAGTCCAGAATAGGTTGATTTTGCTTGTTCCCAGATCTCATTTGCCATTTCAGCCCACATAAAATTCCTTCTTATTTGAGGTTGCATAGACACTAAAAGTCAGGACATGACCATGCTGTTTTCCTGGTTCTATCTGTCGTATTCAACACTCCCAGAATTGGGTTCTTTGATTCTCCCATTTATATAACCTATCTTTCCCCTTGTAGTGATGTACAGCTTGATCCCTCTTGACCACTCTAAATAATTTAATCCATCGAGAGGAATAACAGCCATGGGAAAAGATAGATCCACACCCCCACTCATTTCATTCGTAATTGAGGAAACACTGGATGCAGCAGAATCTTCACCACTCATGATTTCAGATTCAAAACAACACTCTTAAAGGGGGTACACAGCCTTAAAAAAAATTCTAACACTGAGGGAGAAAGGAAACTCCTTTTTTCTTCGGAAACACACCTCTTTTCTGTAAAACACAGGTGCTGTTACAGCATTAACAGGTCAGCCCTTGACCTACAGAATCAACACAGGTGTTGCCACAGTGCGTACAGGTAATCTCTTGACCTACGCATCAACAGGAAAGCTATTACAGCAAGTATAGGTCACTTTCTGACCTTCAGTTCACCATAAAAGCTGTTGTTGCAGCACACAAAAGGTCTTCACGACCTACAGTTTTACAGGGATCAGCTGACCCCACAAAAAAGGAAAGAAAGAGGTGCTGATCACCTCACATCCAATCAGCAGACCTAGTACAGGTTCTGCCCTGGCACATGACCAGAAAAAAGGAGGAGAGGGAGAAAAATTACTTCAGTGCATGAGATCTTCGATCAGCCGAACAGTAGATGAGGGCGGCAGATCTGGAAATCTGGTGTGAAGAACTGTTCACTCGACTTCTCCTTTCAGATCTGATAGTCCCGCTCTGATACCATGTTATTACAGGAGAGAAGAATGGAAGAAGAGAGAAGAGTGAGAGAGAAGAGAGAACTGAGAGCCAAAAGTGCTGCTGGCGGCGCCAGCTTTTGATATATATACTAGGGCGACACAACATAAAAAAATAAGAGGAAATTACAAGACTACCCCTGTGGTACTATACTTAGATGAATAACAGTCTTTTAACAAAAACTATGGCATAGAACACAGTAGTATAGGGGATCTACATGCCTCTTCTTGGTAGTTTTCCCTTGTAAGGCATTCCCCGGGCTGTTGTCCACACTCCACGCCATAAAAGATGCTAGACGGGATGGGGATCCCAAAGCTCTTTATGTAGAAAAGGGCTATTAGTTAGTGGTATCAATATGATATGCCCCATATCAGGTGTATCATATTGTATCTTTTGGGTCCTGATACACCTGTTTCCAGGTGTTTCGGGACCCCACTCTTTTTCAATAAAAAGCATGTTTTCCCCAAAACCTAAATTTTGAAAAAAAAAAACTGAAAAAAAAGAGTTTCTGTGTGTTTCTAATTTCTGATACGCCTCTGCCAATACACAGAGGCAATATCAAAATTTTGAACCATGGTCACGGATTCTTTGGCGAACTTTGCTTGTGATTCTCTTGTTAATAGTTGTTTTGATAGTAGGCTTATGTTACCACGTTCTGCTAGTTCTTGTTTTATGGATGATTTACTTTTTCTTTCTAGGATTAGGATTGGATAATTTCTGTATTTTGGGGATGAGGATCTTTGGCCAGTTATTGATGTACTCAGGTTTGGGGCAAGGTGGGCTAGGTACTCCCCTATACTGTTTATTTTGTTATTGATGATTTTGATAAAATTTTGTGGCCACCCCTCCACCTGGAGTAAAGTTTGGGGTTAAAAAGAAAAAAAAAAATGTACCAGGTACAGGTGGGCTGCCCAACATTTTTACGGAAAAGAAATGGCTGGACAAGGTTCTGGGTATGAAACTTGCACTAAAAATTGAAATGTCTGACAGGAAATAGCCACCAAGAACAGGTATTTGGGTATTGTAGCTAGGAAAAATAGTCCTGCAATTAGTCTCACTGTCTACAAATGCCTGTCTTCTCCAAAAATCAGCATGATGGATTCTTTAAAGATGACGAACAAAGAACAGCTGATTCAAAGATCTTCAGACAATTTAGCAGGCTGAAACTACTTACCTTAAAAAAGAAAGTTATGTAAATTTGTGCTTTTGTACTTTTGAAGTATCACTCTTAACAGATTTCTAGTTGTTATTGGAACATTTTGTGTTTTTGATCCTCAATACCTGAGTAGTGATTAAACCTTTTTTTGGCAAAAGGAATACCTGACTAAATTTTATTGCTCTAATTTTGTATTCTTTGCTACTTCTTGTCTTTTTCCATATTTTAAGAAGGTAAAGTAAAGTGTATCAAAGCTCAAAATTGTAATAGAATGTATATATATTCAACTATGATTTTTTTTTTTTTATCAGTGAATATTCAGATTTATTAAATCAAAGTCAAAGATAGTACAACTTAGGGAGAGGCACGAGATGCTACCTCCCCTTTAGTTAAAGAACATAACAAAGGAAGATGAAAATTACAATGAAACCCGAGTAGCCCCTTGTTTAGCAAGGTAATCAGCCAAGGCTTTAGCCGATCTACCCAGCCACTGAACTCTAACTGTCATGCCCCTCAATAGCCATTTGACCTTTTTTAAAATATCCTTAAAGTTCCAAGTGACAGTACCCGGGTCAGCCAACCATCTACCACCTTGGAGTCTCCTTCAATTATTAATTCAACTATGATTTAGTATTCTGTGTTTCATCACTGTCTTTTTTTTCTATATTTTGAAAATGCAAATTAAATTGTAATGCTCAAAAGTGTGACAGGATGCATTTATTTGATTCATATATAACAAGATGTCATCTTTTGCTTAATCATTGTATGTCCCTGCTTTATAGAAGCTTCTTTAATGTATGCAGAAAACACCATTTGACATCAGGGTTTCTATACCATAAGCCCAAATAGAAGTGCCGAACTCCTAATGCAAGAATAAGTAATCTGCTCTTTCAGTTGTCTCTTGACATAAAGCACAATTTAAATCCAAAATTCCTCTAGTGTGTTTGTCCAAACTCCACACCATGAAGGCCACCTTTGACAGGGAATAAGACACTAAAATTTTAAAGTCCACAACCTCCTAGAAAGAAATCTAGTTGTAAAACAATCAGATGGATCCAGGCCCAGATTCGGGTGTCTCCTTGATGTAGTACAAATGAAGAACCTTGGAGTTTCAACACTAGATCATCCAGTTCCCTACTTCCCAATTTTTGTTGCTTCATTGTTATTGTTACTGTATTGTTGTGCGTTTAGACAGCTGAAGTATTGTTACTAGTTTACTGCCTGACCTTTCAGCAATGTTCCACTAACTCCTAGTTCAAAGCGTTCTGAACTTCTAGTTGATCAGCGAGATAGCATTGTTCTTACCCCTAAAAATGTGCAGGTACTGGATCTAGCTTTGCTTGTCTCTTCTCACTGTAATTCATGATTTTTTTTTTCTTGAACAATATTATCATGTAAGGATGCTCTTTTTTTTTTTGCCTTGAAATACAGGCATTGAGGACTCTCTTCAACATAGCTCATCGATTACATAATGTGTTGGGCCCATCATGGATTTTGGTATTTTAATTTTCCTTTACATATTTGTTGTGTAGATTATGAAGTTTGTGTTCACATGTTAAATATTTGAAGGCAATTATTTGTAGGTTCTGGAAACCCTAGCTGCTCTAGATCGAGCAATCCATTCACCACATGCAACCACACAGGTAATCCTTCTTAATGCATTGTTTGTCCATTATGAATTATGCAACTTTACCATAGACTCATGTTCAGTGCCTGACATGAATACAAAGTTTCAGATATGTTCTAAAGTGGGAATATGGCTCTTCTAATGTGGTGAATAGAAGAGAAGAAAATAGAAAGAAGTCCGATGGGAGAAAATTAGTTTCTTTCGTCCAGTCAGCATTACTCATAGGAGAACTGACTCTTAATTGAATCGATTTAAATTACATGAATTGCATAAATCATAAGATTCATGAAACAAACCATAGGATTCAAACAAAAATCTAAAGTTCAAATAAAAACACTTGGGATTCATGATTCAAATTGTGAATCATATTGTAAATGATAAGATTTTGGCAACATCAGCTAGCCCTTACTGCCCATTATTTTATTACCATCTTCCTTCAAGCTATTCACAAACTTTCTTCTTGGGTAATCGCCCCTCAAAAGAGTTGGTGTTCACTCGCCAGCACATCAGCCATATGGCATTGGTTGATATGTGACCAAATAAAAGTTTCCACTCCCCAATCAGTGTCACACATACAGACATACTAGAAAGTATTAATCTATTTAGTTTGTTTCAGTAGCTTATGCATTTTGCCTTTACTGTATGCAGGAAGTTTCTACTGCTGTTCCAAAGCTTACAAGAGAAATTTCTGGCCAATATAGTGACTTCAACATTCTTTCTTCTTTAAATTCCCAAGTGAGCAAGGAAACCTAAGTCCTCGTTTTCTTTTTCTTTTTCTTTTATTTGGCATGCTTTAGCCTGCATATTCTAACAAATTATTTTTTTTGGGAAGCTGTTTGAGAGCTCAGCACTGATGCACATATCTGCAGTTAAGTCACTTCTTTCTGCACTACATCAGTTATCAAGTCAATGCATGCCTGGAAATTCAAGTAGTTTTTCACAAACATCAAATCAGCAAATTGGAAGCATTAGCTTTTGTGTGGAAAGGATGGTATCGATACTTGTAAATAACCTTCACAGTACGTCTTCAAGTTCTAGTTTTTTTTATGAGTTTATTAATTATGTGTTTCCTTTTTAGATATCATGATGTTCTCATCTGTTCTGGTAACTAAAGCATATGGAATTTCTAATAATTGTTGCCCAACTTTCTCCTTGCATTGAATTTGGAGCTTCATCTTCTACCTTTATTCTGGCACCCTTAGTGGTCTAAGCTGTCTGTCAGGGACTAAAAACCTGGTTGCAGGGTGGGGTACAGTTTCTTTCTTCTGCTGCATATGCCATTAAATTATCTAAGAATCTTCTAACAAATATTTAATTAGATATATCATTTTGGCCTAAGTGTGAAAAGTGTTTCTTTCTTTCTTGATATCGCTGAGATTGTACAGAAATGTTTTTCAGTATCTGAATTAAGCAGCTCTACAATTTGTCATATTCATAGAAACAGCTAGAAATACTAGAACAGTGAGAGTGCACAGCCTGATTTCAGTTAGTCAAATGAATGATTTAAGCCTTTTTTTTTAACAAAGGAAAAATAAGTCTATCTTATAGATGGATTAATAAAGGAGAATTTTTCCTATAAAATTCTTCTACTTTCACATCAATGAAAAAATTCTCTAGTTTCATGAAAAGCATATCTCCAGCACGTTTTCCTTTCCTAAGAAGTCTAAGATTCCATTCTCCTATTACATTGAGAGTCTTACTAGACATATCCAAGACAAGCCTGTCTCAACTTCATCTGCCATCTTATGGAATGCTTTCCATATCTAGATTCCCTTTGGTTTCATTCTTCTATTTATTGCTCTGAACTTACTTCTCTGGCTTTTGAATATAAAATAGTTTTCTATTCATATTTTATCCTTAAATTTCATAAAACAAGGATGTTTTATGATGTTTCAGTGTAGGCTTATGATTGTTTTTTTTTTCCATATTCTGAGTTATTTCATAATTTACCAGGAGCAGAGCCCCTGTGGGATCAAATTGTTGGCCATCTTCTTGAGGTTATCACGAGTATGATTTTCATTGGTTGAAATGCAGTTGTGGTGTTTACATCTTTCTTTGACATCAAAAGAATAAACTTTGCAGCTTGCAGATAATTCTAATCAGAATCTGCGAAATATGGCACTTGATGCATTAGATCAATCAATTTGTGCTGTTCTAGGATCTGATCACTTTCAACGCTTTACGCTTCCTGATGACCATCTTGAAAATTACCAGGTGAATACAATAATGGTTTCATTTTGAGTTTCATGGCCTCGTGTAGTTGGAGTAAGGCACTGTTGTTGCTGTTAATGCTTTTTTTTATGCTGTTGTATTTGGGTTATATAGGAGCTAGGTTTTAACTTGGGTATGCATTATGTTGTTCATTTTTGTTCTTTCTTTGCTTCAGATGGAGAACCCAGACACCGAACTAGGATTATTTGAATGTGCTGTCATATCCCCATTAAGGTTTCTCTACGTTTCTAGTCAAAATATTGATGTCCGTGCTGGATCATTGAAAATTTTGTTGCATGTTCTAGAGGTAATTTAGATATCTAATAGAGGATTAAATTTTATTAATATTTTCTCATGTAATTGACTTTGGTACTGTCTTTTCTTTCCTATACAAAATTGCTCTTAGAGACATGGGGAGAAGTTATACCATAGTTGGCCAAGT
The DNA here is from genome assembly GCF_055504915.1 of Nelumbo nucifera. Lineage (NCBI taxonomy): Eukaryota > Viridiplantae > Streptophyta > Magnoliopsida > Proteales > Nelumbonaceae > Nelumbo > Nelumbo nucifera. The sequence goes on along the minus strand of NC_142649.1, from coordinate 169,405,948 downwards.
ATTCTCGAAATGTTGAGGTCTGTTTTATACTGATTCAACTTTTGAGGTTCTGTTTTGACCTTATCTTTTCTCCCCCTGGTTTGATTGGACCTAGTTATATTTATTCTTGTTTTCCTTTTTTCCCTTTGCTGTCAGGTCTGTTGTCAATGCAGCAGAGAAGGATCTTATTTCATTGGGTTTTCAGGTAGGAATGAATTGTTTTAGTTTTAAATGAGTTGAAAAAAAAAAGATAAGGAAAACAAGATATTATTGGTTTCCAGAAATGTTGCCCCTTATATTATGTCAAAATCATAATAAAAGTACTCATCTTCTATTTTCTCTCTGTTTCTTTCTTTCTTACTTTTGTTTTTGGGGGGAGAACCAATGCGAAAAGATATTTTCCAATTATCGCACCTTAATATATTTTTTTAGATGGGAACACCCTAATACATTTTTAACAAAAAAAAAAGAATAGGAGAAGTTATGTATAAGAGCATTCAAGGTTGACATCAGTGGAAAACTTGAAATTTTTCAAAATAGAGGAATAATAGCATAGGGTTGATATCTTAGTGTTCCCTAGGAGCTTTCTGGAGTTCTTGGTGGTGGAGTCATGCTGATCAAACCATGCCGTGATCAAGAGCAGATATGGGATGCATATCAACAACTGGGATACAAATTCAATGATCAAGGATCACCCTTGTGTCCCTCTGGAAAGTCACCAATTTTGTTCTTTGTTCAGCTTGTTAGGTAAAAATGCCATGTCTAGAGTAAATTTTCCAGAAGAGTTGTGGTGGTGGGGAACATGCCCCTGAGCTAAAGATTTCCTAGGCCCTTGCCTATATCCAATCTCCATTCTTAGCCTGCTGTTTCCTTTATTAGTCATGATTGCACCTGCCTACTACTCTTTGGATTTAGGCTTTCTATAGACCCAAGGGCCTTCTTGTAGATTTTTTCTGTACTCTCCTAGTAAGATTTTCATTCTCCTTGGGGTTCAAACACTAGGATTTGGACATTTTTGAGCCTGATATATCATTCTCTCCTGCCTTCTTGATCTGTGTGCTCCATAGTTGTAGTCCTCCTAGCTTCTTTTTAATGTGGTTTGGAAGGCCCAATTTTCCTCAGGATTATAGCCTTGATCCTACTTCAGAGGAAAAAAAAAAGAGCAAAAGAAACGGCAAGACTTTCTTCTGTACTAAACACATATTTCATTATTATGTATTTGATCACTTTCAAAGGTTTGGGCATTAGGCAGTAAAAGAAATAAAAGGAGGCCAAGATTTTTTACAATGCTAGAAAATAGGAGGGGGCAGAGAGGGGTAAGGGATTACAAAATGAGTGCAAATAATTATTAGTGAAGTGGTGTTATATCATGTACAAACTAAAAAAAAGGGGAAAAAACTATTTAATGTTTGTGTTGCAACACCTTCTAAATGATATGACCATGTTAACATGCATTTGTGAGGACTATAAACCAGAAAATGACAAACAGAGAACAAGAGGCCATTTGATAAAAACTGAATGACTTGTTGCATGTATTTTTAGTGAATAAGTCTTAAAAGACAAAAGAATAAGTCATCCAATTCAGCCACTTCAGCCATTACCAAACAGTTCCTACGAAGAAACAAGGTCTAACATAGTTTGTCTTGGTAGCTTACATCCAAGGGAGACAAAAGTAATCCATCACAATAAAACTGAAGAATACATATCTATGAGCAGAGCCAACTTCTCCATCCTCTCAAACTCACTCTCTAAATCCTAATCTAACCCAACTGATGACTTAAATAAGCTTTATATCTAATTAAATCAGAATTACAACCAGGCCCCTTTTTGACTGATAAACATAAACTCACTAAATGAGAAACAAAATTGGGAATATATTTTTATGGCCTCCAAAAACCTCCCTCAAGAAAAACCAAAATACAAGAAAATATAAACATATCCCTCTACATCCTCCCTCAAAATCAAGATAGGAAAACCAGCTTGAGCTTGCTAAATAAAAGAATACCAAAGTAGTTTCCAAGAAAACAGTATGCTGTGGGAAACCAAACTGTAGGAGGCCCCTGAAACTGGAGTCAGTAGTCAGAAAGCCAACATAAAACAGTCAACAAGTGCTAGTCGATGGAATAGGGAGGAAATTTGAACCACCGTAATCTAACCAAAAGCAACTGAAGATAAGGTGATCACAAATCGGGAAGACTATCAGAATCGCCAATCTTGCATCAATAGAAAATCATGTCAAAAGTGAAGATACCAGAAGCACATCTAGGTCAAAATGAAACAAATCCCAGATCATCAAATTATAGATGGCTAGCCGAAAAGCTAGATGAAAACTGATGGTAGTAGCTTCACATGGCAAACCAGAACAGCGTATTGGACCTGATTGGAACTTTTGAAGATATTAGAAATGTAACAAATCAAACCATCACTAGTTGGAAATCAATAGTAACCAAAGCTGATAATCTGAGTGAAACGACAAGGAAGCAAACTATGTAATCATTGTAATAATGATTTCACATGAGAGCCCACTTCATCATTTCATTGGGCGTCATTACTAGATCTCATAAATCCATACGAAGGGATTGAGCCAGGTCAATCCCAAAAGGAACTCCCAGTATCTTACAACATGATTGATATTGCAGAAAATATCATTAGAACCTCGGCATTTCATCAAACACCTATTGGTACCACATTCTATACTAAACATAACAGTCTCAAAATGTGAGAAACCACTCAAAAATTTTGAGAAATCCAAATCAGCAAGTGATGAAAACTGCATAGCAGAACTTCAAAATCACATAATATTAACTCATGGAACATCATCAGAGTAATTTCACTTTTCTTTTGCTTCATAGAACCAAATTAACAGACCTTATTCTTGCTATATTTATTAAGAAATCAGAAAGTATAGGTCTGTGTAAAATATCTTATATGGCATCTTAGGTTGATTGAACACAGCGGTAGACAAAGTAAATGAGATCAAACCCCAGATTAGATGCAGATAGCTTATAAAGCCTGGGAAATCTAGGTCCTGTTAAAATTCAAAAAAGAAGATTAATGGTGCCAAAAAAAACTAGCCATTCAGATTTTAGAAAACTGAGAAACTCTAGGACCTCTGCTTCCCACATAATGGCATAAACAAGAATCCAGAGAATTGCAGATTTATTTTTCTTTAATAGATCAGGAATCTGGTTATTGTTCTTATTTGAGTGCTGTTCAGACTCCTTGAATCATCCTGTCAGGTATCTTAGATCTGTTGTTTCTGATCTTATTCTCAAACTAGACTAAATAAAGGACAAAATTTTCTGTGTCTTCTAATACTCTACAGAATCAACAGCACATTAGTTCCTTGATAATCTTTTCTTTGAATTCATTTGGGGTTCAGATGCTTAAATTGTACTTCACTTTTGAATTACTTTTAGCATGTTTTCTTTTGCAGAGCCTACGTGTTATTATGAATGACGAGCTCTCAACCATACCTGCAAACTGCCTCGATGTGTAAGATTCCGCATCTCCATCTGTAGATTAGGTTCTCTTTGTTGTTATTTTTTTTTTCTAGTGAGCATTTTTTGCACCCAGTGTTAATAGAAGAATTATAGTGCTAAAGGATTACAGTAGTCTTGTTTGTAATGATAAACTACTGTGGGCCTTATGGTTTTTAGATATTGGTTAAACTACATAACACTATGCTCATGTGAAGTCACCTGTTGGCTGTTGCAGATGTATAGAAGTTACAGGAGCTTACAGTGCACAAAAGACAGAATTGAACATAAGCTTGACAGCAGTAGGCCTCCTCTGGACCACAACTGATTTTATTGCCAAAGGACTCCAGGTGCAAGCTGGAGAGAAGGACTTAGGTTATTGTTGCTACTGTCTCTTTTGTCATTTTTCTTGACTTTCCTTTGGTGTTGTGCCTTTAGTATTAAGTTGCTTATGTTACAGGAATGCTTGATATACAATTTACTCCAAGGAAGATAGACTCTGAAAATATGGAAGGACAGGTTCCCTTGATAAATGCAGTTGATTGTGACAAGTTGCTATTTTCGGTTTTCTCTTTACTTCAAAAGCTTGGAGCTGATGAGAGACCAGAGGTCGGAACTTTTCATGTAGTGAACAGATCCTCAATTTTTTTAGCAAATAGTAAAATCTGGGATTTATACATGCAAACAACTGCAATATAGTGAACCCAATTTCATTTAGGCATTTAACCAATTGATAAAAGAATATACACAGCAGTGTTGTCAAAGCATCTACACTACATCTTGCTATTGTGATATGTCATATTGCATGGGAAATGATTAGGTGTTGATGTTCAAATAGTAAAAGGAAGGAGAAGGCTTCTCCTGCCTCACTCATTGCCGGAGTACATGATGATTATTAAACGTAAAACCATGTTGTGTGTCTTTACAGTTATAGGATTAGTGGGTTTGGCCATGAGTGAAGAGTCTAGTTGGATTATTTTTGTGAACCTAATTGAATTCTAGGTTGAGGAAGAACGAGGATAAAGGAAAGGGAGGAGTGAGACCTGGAACGGCTCCTTCCTCAATGAGTAGGGCAGAACTACTTTGGGAAGCAAATTTGTTGTTAAAGATTGAGTTACCTTGTTGCCAAAATCAGTAAAACCAGGTTTCTTATTTGGGGCTTCCAATTGGGGCTAGGGCTGCTGCTGCTTCAACTTGGCAACCTGTGCTAGATAGAATTGATCAAAGTGTTCTTTCTAACTTTCCGATTTACTACCTCTCTTTGTTGAAGGCTCCAGCAGCTGTGGTAGGGGAGATTGAAAGAATTCAAAAGGAATTTTTGCCAAGTGGGAAGTGGTGTGCAAGCCTAAAAAGGAAAGGGATCTTGGGGTGAGAAGGGTGGGGGTTTTCAACAAAGCTTTGTTGAGGAAGTGGGTGTGGAGGTTGGTGAATTTTGTGTGGGATTCAAAGGAAGTGAGACATTTGTATGGAGTTTGTGTATGGAAAGGGATTGTTGAGCAGGAGAAGAAGGAGAAGAAGGGAAGAAGAAGGAAGAAGAAGAAGAAGAAGAAGAAGAGGCTACAGAGTTAAGGCCTCAAAAACTTAGCTTCAAACGAGTGAAGCTTTGCATTTATACTATTCTGGCCATACATAACAATATGTCTACAGAATTACAAAAATACCCCTGTGGGTACTAAGTCTGTGAACAGTACATGTAATACACCTGTTAACACTCTCCCTCAAGTTGGGGCATAGATATCAATCATGCCCAACTTGTCACAGAGACCTTGATGTCTGGAGTGGTTTAGCCCTTTTGTAAATAAGTCTGCTAGTTGGTCTTCAGAGCTGATGTATGGAGTGCATACTTCGCCTGTGATGATTTTCTCTCTGATAAAATGCTTGTCAACTTCAATGTGCTTTGTTCTGTCATGTAGTATCGGGTTGGCAGCGATACTGATAGATGCCTTGTTGTCACAAAGTAGAGTCATGGGTATACCAACTGGAAAACCCAACTCTCCCAATAGATTCTTTATCCACATACCTTCGGCTACTCCATGTGCCATTGCACGGTACTCAGCTTCAGCACTGGATCTAGCTACCACGGTTTGCTTCTTACTCCTCCAAGTAACAAGGTTCCCTCCTACAAAGGTGCAGTAACCACTAGTAGACCTTCTGTCACTTTGAGATCCAACCCAATCTGCATCTGTGTAAATTTCAACCCTCAAGTGTCCATGTTTTTGGAATAATAAACCAGCACCCGGGAACTTCTTAAGATACCGAAGTACTCTCTCTGTTGCTTCAAGATGGGTGGACCTAGGTGCATGCATGAATTGACTGAGGACACCAACAGCATATGCTATGTCTAGACGAGTCATAGAGAGGTACAACAATCTTCCTACAAGCCTCTGAAATTGCTTCACATCCTTAAGAGGTTCACCTTGGCTATCACTTAACTTATGGTTGGGGTCAATGGGAGAGTCAGCTGGTTTAACCCCAATCTTTCCAGTGTCCTTAAGCAAGTCTAGGACATATTTCCTTTGGGAGATGAAGATACCCTTTTTTGATCGGGCAACCTCAATTCCAAGGAAGTATTTGGTAGGTCCTAGATCTTTCACTTCAAACTGAGTGGCAAGGAAGCCCTTCAAACTTTGAATTTCATCCTCCCAGTCACTAGTAACAATTATGTCATCCACATATACTTTTCACATTGTGCATTCTGATGTGTGGGGCCCTGTTACTTTACCTTCTGAGAGTGGCTACAAGTACTTCATTACCTTCATTGACGATTATTCCAGATACACTTGGGTATATCCAATGCAAACCCATGAGGAAGTACCAAAAATTATCCAAGATTTTCAGCGGATGGTCTTCACCCAATTTCAAACCGAGATTCAAATATTCCAGTCAGACAATGCAAAAGAGTTTGAAACAGACATTGACATTGAGTTCTACAATGCTTGCTTGCCTACAATGCTTGCTTAACTGACACGTTTGACAAGAAAAATTAGAAACAGACATTGACTTACACAGTTCTGGGAAAACCAATTTCAAGGTCTCAAAAGACAAATGACCCAGACGACAGTGCCACAAATACATTTTACTCTTTCTGAACTGACTCATAGACTCTATAACATGAAGACCAGCCGTATTCTCCAGCATGTAGAGTCCATCAACCATACGTCCCCTACCAATCGTCCTCCCCGAGGCCAGATCCTGAATCACACAATAGGTAGGGAAAAAAGTCACAGAACAGTTCAAGGAATTTGTAACACTACTGACTGAGAACAAATTCATAAGGAATTTTGGAACATGAAGAACATCAGAAAGAGTAAGGCCGAGGGGAAGAGAGAGAGTTCCTTGACCAGCTATGGAAGTGTATGATCCATCAGCTAGTCTCACTTTCTCTTTCGGAAAGAGGGCGATAAGTTTGAAAGTAAGAGGACATACCAATCATGTGTTTTGATGCTCCATAATCGATGATCCATGGAGAGTCAAGGTTGTGTGAGGCAGCATGGAAAGCTGTGGCAGGATTACCTGATATGGATGCAAAAGAGGTGGTGGGAGGAGCATCCATCTGGCGAATTGCTCTACCATAAAGCTCCAAATGGTCACGGAAGGAGTTTACAATATCCTCCCTTGGGTCTGATCCAGAGTAGCTGTGTTGGCTATGTGGTGTTTGAGGCACAGTAGAAGTGGAGGACTGATTCTCCCGAGTAACCATATTTGCCATGTGGTGTTTCTTGGTACCTTGTTGCCCGGGTCTTCTAATTACATCTGAGCCTTGCTTCATAGGTAAATCCTGAGCCCACTTTGGTTTCCCATGGAGATCCCAACAAGTATCTTTGGTGTGTCGGGGCTTCTGACAATTAGTGCACCACAATCTTTCCTTATTCATGATTCTAGGTTTAGAAGTACTCAAAAACACAGGCACACTGCCTTACAGAGCTGTTACAGTCCACAACTAGGCATTTGCTGATTTTCAGTTTCACAGAGAACCAAACACAAACACTGCAGCTGCAGTACTAGGATGTATGACCTACACTGTGTAGGAGTCCACAGAACAATATACGAACTGCTCTTGCAGTGTAACCAGGTCTGAATGATCTACAGTTTTGCAACTTCAATACAGCTTCTCAACCAAGAGAAAAAAAAAAAAAAAAAACTCAGTAGAAACAGCAATACAAGTGGTGGTGCACCACACCTAATCGGCTGATATCCACTTTCCAGGACAGCCGAACAGTCACTTAGGGTCTAGGGTTCAACCACAGTCTCTTGGAGAGTTGAATAGAGCAACATACAATCGAAGGAAGGGGAACAGTCCCTACACAGATTTTGGGACATTAACAGTCGTGCAAGAAGAGAGCCATAAACAGGAAAAAAAGTTTCAGTCCCTATGTCACCCGAACTGTGAATAGGTAGAACAGTCATGGATTTGAACTTCTCTTCAGGTCAGAACCTTCCTTCGAACATCTGGGATGGATTTCCATAGACTTCTTAGCCAAGCAACACCAGCTACCAGCACCTAAGGCTGGAAGTTGAACAGTCAGTAGCAGAACCCTTTTTTCTGCGCCAGGAAGTTGAACAGTCAGCTTTCATGTAGCAGAACCCAACTCGACAGTGGAGGCAATCCGCAGCACTAGAGAATGCTTCCTCTCATTGTCTTCGAGCATTAGGACTATAGCTTCTACGCAGCAGTGGAGAGAGACCTCAGCTGGTTGTTTTCCAGGCCTGGACAGTCCTGCTCTGATACCATGTTGAGCAGGAGAAGAAGGAGAAGAAGAAGGGAAGAAGGAAGAAGAAGAAGAAGAAGAAGAAGAAGAGGCTACAGAGTTAAGGCCTCAAAAACTTAGCTTCAGACGAGTGAAGCTTTGCATTTATACTATTCTGGCCATACATAACAATATGTATACAGAATTACAAAAATACCCCTGCGGGTACTAAGTCTGTGAACAGTACATGTAATACACCTGTTAACAGGGATAATGTGTTTCAACTCTCTGATGGTTCCTCATTATTCTTGGAGGGTGGGAAGGGGGTCTAGCATTATGTTTTGGGAGGATGATTGGTCTTGAATTGGGAAGTTTTGTGTGTTATGTCCAAGGCTGTACAGGTTGGGTCGGAAGGGAGTGCCTATTTCTGAATGTTATGAAGTTTCAAATGGTTCTGTGGTGTGGATTCCAAACTTTAGAAGACCTCTCCTCAACTGGGAGTTGGAGGAATGTGTGGAGCTGCCACCAAAATTGCAGCCTCTGGAAGTTAACCCGTCAGGTGATGACATCAGATGGTGGAAGGAGTGCAAGGATGAAAAATTTACAGTCAAGTCAATGTACTCTATTCTGATCAGAAATATGGTGGAAGCCGATCCAATTCAGGGAGTGGGGGAAACCAATGCCCCCAAGAGTGGAAGCCTTTACCTGGCTGTTAGCAGTAGAAGATCAAGACTGTAATCAGTCTTGAATCCTAATAGGTTTTAGGTTTACAAAATAGAAGAAAAGTGAGAGAAAGAAGAGAGAATAGAAGAGGAACAGGAGAACACAAGTGGTTGAAAGGAGGAACAGATTCTAACAGATCTGCCGCCGCCACTTTCTTATTATTTATAGGTTATGTTTAGTACACAATGGAAAGGACACATCTGCCCTTAGTACTTACATAATAAATAAAGTAAATAAAGCTGAAATAAATAACAACTGAATTAACAAACTGACTCAAACTGACACTACTATAACTGAAACAAATAACTACACATGCTGTCCTACGAACACAGTGGGGACCACTGCAGTGGGGCCCACATCAGTGTTCTCTACACTCCCCCTCAAGTTTGGAGTAGATATCTATCATTCCCAACTTGGATAGGTCTGTCTCTAACTTCTTCCTTGGTACAGCCTTGGTGAGGATATCCGCGAGCTGCATATTAGATGTGATGTACGGAAGACACACTTCTTGTGATGTGACCCTTTCTCGCACAAAATGTCGATCAACTTCGATGTGTTTAGTTCTGTCATGCTGCACTGGGTTGTGGGCTATATTAATAGCTGCCTGATTATCACAATACAGCATTAAGGGCTTTTCATAGTCAATACCCAACTCTTCAAGTAGTGACCTCAGCCATAAGATTTCAGTCACTCCATTAGCCATTGACCTGTATTCCGCTTCAGCACTGGAGCGGGAAACAACACTCTGCTTCTTACTCCTCCAAGAGACAAGGTTACCTCCCACAAGGGCACAATATCCAGAGGTAGACCTTCTGTCATCAACACTCCCTGCCCAATCGGCATCTGTATAGACTTCCACCCTCATGTGATTATTGTTCTTGAGCATTATACCTCTACCCGGGCATCTCTTCAAGTATGCTAATATTCTCTTTGCCGCAAGAAGATGAGAAGTTCTAGGGGAGTGCATGTACTGGCTAACAACACTAACCGCATAGCTGATATCCGGCCGAGTGAGGTAGAGATATAGGAGCTTTCCAACCAACCGTTGGAACATAACTTTGTCTTCAAGAGGCTCCCCGCCCTCTGCACTAATCTTGTGATTTTGTTCGATGGGTGTATCAGTTGGCTTAACCCCCAACTTTCCAGTTTCCGCCAACAGATCTAGAGCATATTTTCTCTGAGAAATAAAAATCCCCTGCTTGGATCTAGCAACCTCAATACCCAAAAAGTACCGTAGTGCACCAAGATCTTTCACCTCAAACTCTTGATGAAGGAGCTGTTTGAGGGACTCAATCTCATGATTGTCATTTTTTGTCACCACAATATCATCAACATATACTGCAAGTAGTGTCAGAGAGGACTCCACCCTCTTGATGAATAGTGTATGATCTGACTGAGCTTGTACATAACCAAACTTTCCAAGGGCTAATCTGAACCTATCAGACCAGGTTCTAGGTGACTGCTTCAAACCATACAATGCCTTGTTTAGTCGGCAAACCTTCTTACCTGTCTCAGTATCATAGATTCCAGGAGGCAACTGCATGTAAACCTCTTCCTGTAAATCTCCATTCAGAAAGGCATTTTTAACATCCATTTGAAACAAGGGCCAAGAATGATTTGCTACAAGGGATAACAGAACTCGGATGGTGGTCATCTTGGCTACTGGGGCAAAGGTCTCCAAGTAGTCTATACCATAAGTCTGAGTGAACCCTTTTGCAACCAGTCGGGCTTTGTACCTTTCAATAGATCCATCAGCATTATGCTTCACAGTGAACACCCATCTGCATCCCACCGGTTTCTTTCCTTTTGGTGGGTCAACCAGTGCCCAAGTATTATTCTTCAACAGGGCATCCATTTCAACTTGCATTGCATCTTTCCATTCTGGAACTGATAAGGCTTCTTGCACTGTTCTTGGAATAGGGACATCGGCAATGGAAGTAAGATAGGACCGGTAAGATGGAGACAGACGATCATAGGATAAGAACCGTGAGATGCTGTGAGCTGTAGAAGTGGTGCAATGTCATCCACAAGAGAGGAAGTGGCAACAGTGAGGGGTATCTCAGTAGGCTCTGGATCTGGAGCTGCAGAAGGAACTGGAGCTGGTCGGGACTGCCGATGACTGGGATCAACCTGCCTGCATCGCCTGTGATAGACTCTCAACTCTGGCTCCCTCTGACCACCCTCACCACTACAACCTTCATCATCCAGTTAGGTAAAGGAACAGCCCCACTCAAAACAGCCCCACCTCTACCAGCCCCACTTCCACTCTCACTGCTCTCCCCCTAAGGAAAGAAACTCAAAACGGCCCCACTTCCACTCTCACTGCTCTCCCCCTGAGGAGAAACCCTAGGATAATAGGGTGTCTCCTCAAAGAAGGTGACATCCATGGAGACAAACCGTTTCCCTGAAACTGGATCATAGCAGCAATAACCCTTTTGAGTTTGTGCATAACCAAGGAAAATGCATTTGGAGGCCTTAGGTTCAAACTTGGAATGATGAGGCCCGAGAAGCTGAACGAAACAGGTACAACCAAAGGTTTTAAGGGGAACAATGAACAACTCCTCGTCTGGGTATAGAAGGGAAAAGGGGGTTCTCATATCAAGAACCCGGGAAGGAACTCGATTAATGATATAAATTGCCGTGAGGATAGCATCACCCCATAAGCGAATAGGTACATTGGAGGTAAACATAATGCTTCTAGCCACCTCCAAGATATGCCTATTCTTCCTTTCAGCAACACCATTCTGCTGTAGTGTATAAGGGCAAGTGCTCTGGTGAATAACTCCATGGCTAAGAAGGTAGGAGGTCAATGGCTGAGCAAAGTATTCCTTTGCATTATCAGATGTAAGGACTTTGATTTTGGTCCCAAACTGAGTGAGAACCATCTGATGGAAGTTTTGGGTCAGAGCAGGAACCTCATCCCAAGAGCGCATAAGATAGACCCAAGAAAACCAGGAATGGTCATCAACAAACAGTAGAAAATATCTGTACCCACCCATCGAAGAGATATGATATGGCCCCCAAACATTAGTATGCACAATATCAAAAGAGGAATTACTCCTTTTGTTACTTAAAGAATAAGAGGTTCTACAATGTTTAGCAAACTCACAACTCTCACACCTCAACTTTGATAACTCAACAGACTCAAATAAAGCAGGAAACAGACTTTTCAAAGACTTAAAAGACAAATGACCTAATCGGTTATGCCAAAGCATAACCGAACTCATAGACTGGGAAACAAAAGACTTCTTATCCACTAACTCCTCCCGACGAGAACTCTCTCCAAGCAGATAGATCCCGTTCGTCTCACGGCCAGTCCCAATCACCTTCCTCGTCTCCAAATCCTGAAAAACACATCGGTCAGGGAAAAAGGTTACTGAACAGTTCATGTGTTTGGTAATACTACTAATTGAAAGAAGGTTAGTATCAAGTTTAGGAACATGCAAGACAAAAGATAAAGAGACAGTATCCGACAGCTTGATGTCCCCCTTGCCTGAAATGGGAACAAGAGAACCATCAGCAATGGACACTCTATCTCGGCCAGAGGACAAGTGATAAGAAGTGAACAAAGATGGCAAGCTAGTCATATGGTCAGATGCACCTGAATCTATTACCCAGCAGTGGTCGGTATTACCTGGAGCTGAAGCATGGTAAGCTGAGGCTCGAGTACCTGAATGTGCAAATGCAGATGTGGCAGGAGCTGATGGTGACTGAGATGGCTGAGCTGAACTCCCAACTTCCTTTTCCAACTGTATGAGGGCAGCCCGAACAGCAGCTAAAGTCTCTAGGGATGTGCCTGATGAGGATGCTGAATCAGTGTTCACGGCCACATGAGCATTACCCTTCTTATTTCTTAGTTTTGTTGGGACCAAGTGAGGATGTAGCTTCCAACAAGTATCTTTTGTGTGCTTGGGTTTCTTGCAATGTTCACATACCAGATCCCGTTTATCTTCCTTCTTTCGGTCCCTTTCTGAATCACCCCCTGGCTTAGGTTTAATAGCTGTCAAGGCTGGGAAAGAGGGCTGAGGCTGCATCATGACTTTCCTCCTGGTCTCTTCACTATGCACCAGGGAGTATGCTTGAGAAAGGGTCACACTATCTCTTGTCAATATCTGTTGTCGCACAATGTCATAATCTGAATTCAAACCAGCCAGAAACTCAAATACCCTATTCGTCTCGACTTGCTTTCTGTGAGTCTGTGCATCTTTGGGACTCTCCCACTCAAGGGTCTCTAGATGGTCAATCTCATGCCACCAGGATTTCAAGGTAGAGAAGTAGACAGAAACTGGCTTCTCTCCTTGTTTAAGGCTGTTCACCTCACATTTCAGTTCATAGGCTCTGGCAACATTAAGGGGGTTGGGAATAGGTTTCTTTCACAACATCCCATATCTCTTTGGCTGTCTTTGCCCAAAAGAAATTTCGACTGATATGTGGCTGCATAGAATTACACAGCCATGCCATAACCAAATAGTTCTCTTGAACCCACTTGGTGTATGTTGGGTCCTCCTTGGAAGGTTCTTTCACATCTCCCAAGAGGTAACCCAGTTTTCCCCTTCCTCCAATAGTCATCATGGCTGATTGAGCCCACTCCAAGTAATTTGACCCATCAAATCTCATAGTTGTAATCTGAAACCCGGTTTCAGATACACCACCAAAACTGTTGTTTCCAAAACTACTTTCTCCCTGACCCTTAAACTCCATCTTTGATCAAGAATCAGTGGCTACAAACTGTTAGAGCCACTACTGCTATACCAGGAAACAGAGTAAAACAAGCAGGTCTGAAATCTGATATGAAACCAACACAAAACTGATCTGAAATCTGATCTGATCTAATCTGATCCGAAATCTGATCTGAAAACAATCGCCCATCACAGTATATGCAAGAAATCAACTCAAATCTGATCTGAAATCAATCGGCATGCACAGTACCAAGCAGCCTGTCAATCTGAGATGCTATTTTCTGAAATCACTACTATGGGGCCCACTTCTGCGAGAGCAAAATTAGGGTTTCAATAGTAGGTCTGAACTAAGTGCGCAGCTGCACTCTCCAAACAGTCCGCACAAGTGGGACTTATCGTAGGGCAATATGAAACCCTAAAAACTAATCACCTCTGAGAGGGGGGGGGGGGGTTCGGCCCAACAGTCAAACCCTAGAAACGAACTTAAACACAGTTCGGCAAGTCAAACCCTAGAAACAAACTGGAACACAGTTCGTCCCCTCCTTCTAGACAGGTTTAACCTATCTCGACTGATTGCAATCTCTAAAACTCAATAATAAAAAAAAACTTACTTATGTACTTTCGGTTTACTGTCTTCTAGGGTTACCTGAACCCTAACCTTCGCTGCTTCTTCCTGATTACCAACTCTCTGCAAGCCGCGGCAAGTCTTCAACTGCTGCGAACCTCTTCTGGTAATCTCCAAGATTCAGCCACCGAATACTTCTTCAAAGCTTCCAGCCCTAGCTAGTTCTCATGTGGTCGGCTGGACTAGACACACATGAGAAGCCCTAGATAGGCTCTGATACCAAGTAGAAGATCAAGACTGTAATCAGTCTTGAATCCTAATAGGTTTTAGGTTTACAAAATAGAAGAAAAGTGAGAGAAAGAAGAGAGAATAGAAGAGGAACAGGAGAACACAAGTGGTTGAAAGGAGGAACAGATTCTAACAGATCTGCCGCCGCCACTTTCTTATTATTTATAGGTTATGTTTAGTACACAATGGAAAGGACACATCTGCCCTTAGTACTTACATAATAAATAAAGTAAATAAAGCTGAAATAAATAATAACTGAATTAACAAACTGACTCAAACTGACACTACTATAACTGAAACAAATAACTACACATGCTGTCCTACGAACACAGTGGGGCCCACATCAGTGTTCTCTACATTAACCAGGCAGTGCCTACTGATTCAGGACATCCTAAAGGGTCGAGAATTGCAATATCCAAGCAGATGTGCTCTTTGCCTTATAGTCTTGACGCACTAAACCACCCTAACAGTTATTGTTTCAATGATGACATCCTTACTTCTTTCTTTTCCAAAGAAGATTCTTTGATATTTTTCCTCCCAAACGATCCAACAGATAGTTGCTCTCACACATCTCCACAGCATTTTACCTCTCCTCTTTAATCCACTAACAAAAAAAGGAATTAAACAACCTCTGCACATTTGGTGGGGGTCCACTTGCAACCAAATAGAGAGAACCCAACTCCAGATCTCAGAGACAAAAGAGTAGGAGATTAATAAATGATAGCAGCTCTCACCATTATCCTTACATAGGATAACACCAGTACAGGGACAAACACCAATTAGGCCTTTTTCTTTGGAGTAAATCACAAGTATTACACTTTTCTAGGAAAGCTTCCCAACAAAAAGAACCTATTTTGGGACAAATTGGTTTACCCCAAACTTCCAAAACTGGGAAAGGTTTCCCGCATAGTTTTCAAGGTGTCAAGGTGAGGCTGGGCATTAGGGGGGTGCCTTGTTGCCTAGGCGATGGATTTTTTTATGTAGAAAACGTAGATCCTAGGGTAGTTCCCTACGTACTATAGCCATATTTCCTTAATAATTATTCATAATTTTCATAAGAAAGGTACCATAGCCATATTTCCTTGATAATTATTCATAATTTTCATAAGAAAAGTATAGAGTTCATGTTGAAGTATAGAAAATCAACATATTCTTGAGAAGAAAAACAAGGAAAAGAAAGTCTTTGAGGGTTCAATACAGCATTTAGCAATGTTTGTATTGATTAAACCCTAACAAATAGGAAAATAATAAAAAGAAATTAGTATATAAACACACAAAATGAATATTTTAGTTTAATAGTGCCTATTTTATAATTATAATGTCAAAAAATAAAGAATAAAAAAGTATTTTACAATACATAGTACAAAACTGCTTGGCGATTAGGCAAGGCAAGCCTCAAAGGGCGCCTTGTCACCTAGGCGCCCGCCTAGGCGTCGCCTTGACAACTATGGTTGCCCGTTGTCAGTTAAGGGTAGAACTAACTCTATGAAAAAGGAAGAACAAGAAAAGACACTTGAGGGAGAAGGGGTCCAAATCCTACTTTCCCTCCTAGAGAAATCCAATACCACCTCATCTAGGATTTTAAGCAGATCAGAAACACTATTCAATTCAGTCTCTAAATGCCCTTCTAAAATCCAAGTTCCAATCTAGAGCACAGTTTACATTAGAATGAGTAAGAAAGGTGGAAGCAGGCTCAGTTTTGAACCTAGAGAGTGAATACAAAGAAGGGAATTACTCTTTCAAATGTATGTTCCCACCCAAATTTTCACAAGATTTCCTGAGCATGAATAGATTTCCCGTGTATACTTAAAATTACTTTAGTCCACAACTTATCCCTTTCCATTGTCAATCTCCATAACCATTTCCCTGATAAAGCTTGTTCTTCTTTTGTAAGGTACCCAATCATAACTCTATGATCTCTCTTCTCCTCCCCCAGTTCCCATAGGAAATCCCTCATTAATTTCCCCAAAACTTTTCCAATCCAGAAGATAAGGAAATAAGTTAGGCCTAGAGGCAGCATATCCATTGGCAGAGTGAGGTCACAAAGATATAGGCATGTCATGTTTACTAAAGTTTCTTTTCTTATGTTTATATTTGTTTCTGCTTTAGTTGTTCATTTGCAATTCAGACATACTTCGTCAACACTCAGTGACTGTTGTTAGAGTTGCATATGAAAATTTGGAAAAGATGATTGACAGACCCGTGCTAACTTTACTTAGCCTTTTCTTGCCTTAGTATGTAGGCCATGATCCATCATATATGTTACTTTAGATTAAAGGATTAGTTGTACTAATTTACTCTTGTTTTAGAGATTTAAGTCCGTCTTCCCTGGAATAATTATTTAGAATTATGATTTCAGGTAAATCTTGGTTAACAGCTCTTTCTCTCCTCCAAGTCCATGGATATGTTCATGAATTATGTTATCTTTCAGGTAAGGAACTCTGCAATTCGGATGCTTTTTCAGACTCTTGGAAGTCATGGACAGAAACTTTCAAGGACCATGTGGGAGGATTGCCTTTGGAATTACGTTTTTCCTACATTAGATTGTGTTTCTCACATGGTAAGTTGAAATTCTTCCAGATTATGATTCAATCTGCTTTTCTGCTTCTTTTCTCAACAGTTACGAATATTTTTTCCAGGCAGCAACTTCATCAACTGATGAATGGCAAGGGAAAGAACTTGGAACCCGACGAGGAAAAGCAGTTCACATGCTTATACATCACAGGCATGTAAATTATCAATCCTGTCCTAGGAAATCTTCTTCTTGTCAACATAATTTTTATGTATTTTTACCAATATTTCACCTGTTTGATAAACTTGCAGTCGTAATACAGCTCAAAAACAGTGGGATGAGACACTTGTATTGGTTTTAGGTGGAATTGCACGCATCCTACGCTTCTTTTTCCCTTTCTTGAGAAGTTTAAGCAACTTCTGGTCAGGTGGGTCCAATCATGTATAATATTTCAGCTGACTGTGGCCACATTGATTTACATATGAGTAATAAATTGACATTTCATAATTGATGGCTTTCATTTTTGAAGGATGGGAGTCTTTGCTGCTCTTTGTAAGGAATAGCATTTTAAATGGTAGTAAAGAGGTGGCCCTTGCAGCAATAAATTGTTTACAAACAACTGTTATTTCACATTCTCCTAAGGTAACCATTGGGTGGTCTTCAGCAGGGGCTTGATTGCTACATAAAGTAAACCACATATGATGCCCATTTAGATTTCTGTTGATTTTCATTTGGAACATGGTGATTTGTTCTCGATGGGTTGGCTTAATTGATATGTTCTTGTTCTACATACTAAAATAGTACATTGCCTGAATCAGGGAAACTTGCCGATGCCTTACCTGAAGTCTGTGGTTGATGTTTATAAGTTTGTTCTTCAAAGCTCTCCAAATTATAGTGGAAATGCAGCGGACAAGGTGAAGCAGGAAATTCTGCATGGTCTTGGTAATGTACCAGTAACTGAGTCCTTCCAATTTTATTTGTCATAATGTCATCGTCTTTTGTTAAATGGCCCATGATTTTATCAGCAAGATGTGGACCGACACAGTAGGCAACTTTATTCCCCATGTATTTATATACTAAACTAAATATTTGGCAGGTGAACTATATGTACAGGCTCAGAATATGTTTGACAATGGAATGTATAGACTGTTGCTAGAAATCATACTTTTAGCTGTCAAACAGCCCAAGAGTATCACTGATAATGTGGAAGCAGAAATTGTAAGTCAATTCTCTTGTGTCATTTTTCCTATTCTTCCTGCTTTTATTTTTTCCTTTTAACTTTCATGTGGAATTTGCTGCTACTTGTATCACATTAATGTTTATGTTTTGCACCTTGAATGTGGTGCTTTAGAGTGTTTCTATTTGTCTGGAAAATTTATGTATGCCTACTACATAATGTACCTAGTGTCTTCAGGCTATCCTTTACAAAGGAACTTTTATGCCTAACTGGGACCATTTCCTCCAGGGACATGTTCCACCAGTTCAGCGTACCATGCTGGAAATTCTACCACAGCTTCGTCCACCTGAGCACCTCCCTTCAATGTGGTCACATTTTCTATCTGAGCTTTTGAATTACCTTCCTGGATTTGAATCTCCTTCACAAAAAGATGGTGATACAGAACAAGCCGGCAGCAAAGATCACCACCCAGAAATTGTAGGAATGACACCTCAACTGGATGTCAATTCTGTTTCAAACAAAGACAGTATTGAAGATTCAAAAAATGTTCCCATAGAAAATCAGAATACGATGAATTCTGGTGTTCCTAATGATTCTGATTCTGCAATTAAGGATATAGTGGCAAGCATGCAAAGTTATATATTTGGGGAAAAGCTTATCCCAGTACTGGTAGACCTTTTTCTTTTAACTCCTGCTGTAGAAAAATACAAGATGTTTCCTGAAATTATTCAAGGTCTTGGAAGGTAAGTTTGTTGTAACCTTGACTTAATCTTTCAATATTCATCTGACATTTGGTTCTATATGTCAGATTGGCTGATATGCTAGTATTAACCTATACTATAAAACAATTAGAACATTGTGGTGTAATTTTTAACAGCCTGTGTTTATCTGTGTTTGACTTGTTTCTGAAACTATCCTGTTGACAACTCTAATTATGTATCTCCACCCCCACAGACATTATCACAAGAGAAGTATACATGCCACCAAACTTGGCATAATAAATGATATAAGATCTTGATAGAGTAGACTTGAAATCAAGATTCACATAGCTGGCCCCAAATGGTTGGGGTGATTCTTTGTTAAGTTAGATCAATTCCTCATCCTGATTTGTCATTTAAATGTTTTTTGCTCAAATAGAAAATATTGAAAAAAAAAAGAAATTTTTGAAGAAATTTTTTTTTGTTCTTTAGGTAGTATTTGAGTTGAAGGAGTCTAACCTTTATATGTTTCTTACAAAGGGTGAGAGAGAGAGAGAGAGATGAACATGGGTAAACTGATCATTTTGCCTCTTTTTGCTGAATTTCATGCAAATTTAGGATCAACAATCTGCATGGACTATTAAAGAAGCTGATCAAATCATTATGCTACCCTGGTTTTAGATGATTTTTAGAGAACTGATTGAAGGTTAGTGCTCAAGGAAGGACCGAAGGAGTATAAATATTTACATGAAAATCAAGAAAAGAGAGAATTTTTTGTTTAGCACTATTGGGTTAAACCAGCAGTGATGGTCATTTTATCCTCTTTGAATCACAATAGAGTAATGTTTTAAAACACGGAGGCATGACGTGAGGCGTTCCACTACCTAGAGGCGTGAGGTGTAGTTCAAAACGTAAGAGGCATAAGCCTCCTTAAGAGGAGGGGGGTCAGGAGGAAAAAGGACGAGGAAGGGGAGGACGAAGAAGAGGAAGGGAGATACTATTTTTTCTTTATTTTTAATAAAAATATTTTATATTAAGAAGAATAAAGGTGCATAGCACTAGTTGAAAGGGGGGAGGGGGATCTTGTCGAAGCAGAGGCGAGCGGGGGGCGAAGCCCCCAACCGAAGGGGCTGGGGGCAGACCACTTTCTTTCCCCTTATCTTTTCTTCCCTTCCCTTTCCTTTCCTTTTCTTTCCTTTTCTCTTTTCTTTTCTTCTCTTTCTTTTTCTTTCCCTTCCCTTTCTTTTCTTTTCCTTTCCTTTCCTTTTTTTTTTCTTTTTTCTTTTTTTTTTCTGTCTTTTTATACAAGGTGTGCATGAGGCGTATGCCTCCAGCACGCCTCATGAAAAAAGTGTATTGAGGCATACACCTCTTGCGTCTGAGGCATACGCCTCAGAGGTGTTAGTGCCTCTGGCATACGCCTCAGGGCGTTTTGGGAGCGCCTCTTCTGGAAGCACACCTCCACGCATACGCCTCCCATGCCTTTTAAAACACTGCAATAGAGTGGATTATTTTGGTTTTGTGGAGTTCTTGGATCTCTAGAGTACTCCCTATTTCTCAAGTTTCCACTAGTCCCTAGTCCCTATTAGGAGTGATCTCTTATACCCTATGTTTGGGGTTGTAGTTGTGTACTTGTATCTTAGAAACTAGGGTCATTTACTTAGATACTGCTTATGGTTTCACATATTTACTATAGAGAAACCCTAGATACAAACCTTTTTGTACACAATGATCAGAACTGGAGCTTCGTAGTCAGTAACCAGAAATAAAACAAGAAGATAGAAGAAAGAGGAGAAGTTCAACTTGTTGAAGTTGGATTATTACAGCTCTGGTACCATGTTTGCAAACCTGTAACAGAGTTTAGGGCAAGAGAAAGAGAAAATAGAGAAGAGAGAAGAGAGTGAATTGGTGGCAAGTGTGTTCTCATCCGGAATAAAACTAAGACATGAAGAAAAACCATGAATTGGCAGCAAGTACATAAAAAGACTGATGTGCCCCTGATTACTAAAGGACACTCAGACACAAAATAAAAGAACTAATTCAAGCCTAATAACTTCAGGCCCATTACAGGAATAAAACTAAGACGTGAAGAAGAAGAGGCCCACAACTAATCACCCATTACAACCACCTAGGTAATGCATTTTGTTTAAACAAAAACCATGAATCCTAGGGTAATTCCCTAGGTTCTATAGCAACCACCAACCATTTTTCATTAATAAGTATCTATAATATTCATATAAAAGTATAAACTTCATATTAAAACATAGAAAATCGATAAATCCATGAGAAGAAAAAGAAGAAAGGAAAGAAAATTCAGAAAATACTTGTTATTGTCCTAGGAGATGATGATGATGATGAATGTGTTGATTGGACAAAATTTTATGTTCTTCTATGATTATTGGTTCAGGTTTTGAAGTCTTTTTGAGGGTTACACCCATATCTCTGTTGATTGAACCCTAGCAATAAGAAAATAATAAAACAAAACTAGTATATAATGTCTATTTTATTATTATAATCTAAAAAAATAAAGACCGTAGTTATACAGGTATTTCATAGGGGCATGAACAAAATAGATACACGAGTAAGTGAGGTGACTCTCCATGGGCACCTTGTTGTCTGGATGTCACCTTAGACAACTATGGGTGTGTGGGATGGCAGTCATCTTGATGGATGAGGATAGGTAGAAACATTTGGCATTCAGGGAAGACAATTAATGGCAGGTGCAAATCATAAGCATAGTAGAGGCATTGCCCAGCCTCCATGAGTTTGAGTCAAAGTAACCCCAAAACAACTTAATAGTATTTGAGATGATGATCAGAGGTTCTAAATGGGGCTTGGTAGCTGAAAGTTACAGGGACACAGCCAGCCTAGACTGATGGCCACAAGGGGGAGATTGCAAGGTTGTTAAGGGAGAGGCAGTTGTTCATATCCTGTCCAATGAAAACTTGATGAAGGTTGGAAGGAGGAGTATCTTTTAAGATGTGTGGACAGGAAGTTTGAGGGAGACCCACTTCTGCTGATTCCCAATATCAGCTATGGGGCTTTCTGTTGTGCCCAGAAGTTTAAGATTACCTCAATGAATGCTTCTAATTTTGTTGCCATTGGAACAGGAGGCATTGAGGATTCTAAAGGATGGTCATTGGACTTAATGATTTATGGCTAGTAACTTTGGATAGGAAGCTGCTACCCTAGTATCTCCAGCAACATGGAAGATGAACTGGAGGTTTCATAATGTTAGATTAGGGATTTTGGGCTACTAATGCATCTTGCAACAGGAAGATCATTGAGATGGTGGGTGACATGTGGGGGATCATTCAAGTAGATGATGTGAATAATGAAAAGGACAGTTGTGAGTGGGTACAAATGGAAGTAAGCTGGAAAGGCTCAGTGCCAGCATTGATAAACATTGTACTGGGGGGCATAATATATATGATTATGATATGGCTGGAGTTCTTACTAGGAATTTTTCAAGTGCTGGAGAACTTGAGGAGAAAAGAGACTATCAGACACAAGAGGATGTTAAGATTTTACAGGAAACCAATGGCAGTAGTGGGGCTGTGCATAAAATCAGCTTCAAGTAATTCTCTTAGTTGTTTGTTGCTGGTATTAAACCAAGAAAAAAGCTGGCACCATGGTAGATGGTGTGGTTGAAGAAATAGGTTCAAGGAAGTCGTAAACAAAACCAAAGAACATTGTGGATGGGAGGATAAAGAGCCGATGTTGTTGGAGCAGGAGATTTCATCTACATCAGAGCCAAATTTGGATTGGGACCCAACATCCATGAACCAAATGGGGCAATCAAGCTCTGATCAAATTGACCCTAATCATCCACATGATGCACATGAGGTGATAGGATCTGCAATCCCAGGAAGGACAGGATTTGAATTTCAAAAGGTCTCCTAGGACACCTTAAAGGAAATAATAAAAGGAGGTTTTAGTTGTCTTTTTTAGGGAATGAGTTGGTGACTACATTCTTCAAGTCAGGGAGTCAACCAAATCTACCAGATAATTCCTAAGTAGAGCTGAAAATCATATTTGATTGTCCAAATTTGAATTTGAGTTAGATCCCAGGATCGATTTCAGATCCACTCTAATCCAATTCGATATAATTTGGTTTGATTTAAATATAATGCTCATATGTACTTAAAATTCATATTGTATCTATTAGCAAAGTTAGTTTGAATGTTGTGCTTTTACTAAATGGTCTTTGGTCCAAGTTTCATGCAAGTATTTTTCAATTCATTTTGCTCATGAAATACAATATCAAAGTCATTGCTAGTTCATTTTAATAATAATATATGATATTTTGATCATTTTTAGTTTAATTTATTTATACTATTCATTATATTAGAAGAGAATGGAGATTCTTAGCTTAGTTAAACAATGCACAGTTAAATCATGGTTGTAGGTGATGCTTTTAGATAAGGTTCATATCGACAATTGTCTTTTCCTGGTTGATATAACCAATGACTTTCATGAAGGTTCTGGATTGGCAACTACTGTTCTTGCTTGTAGTCCTAGGTAAAAAAGCTTGGATGATGTTGCTACATGTGGAATGTTAACGAGAACGAAATTTTTTTAAGGTGTATGACAACAAGAAGAGATAACCCTGATTGCACACTTTGGAGATTAGCTGTTGAAGGCTTCAACCGTATTCTTATTGAAGATGTCATCAGGGAAAGCATGGATTTTGGTCCAGATTCAGATATAATTCAACCTCTTAGAATACGTCTCTGGAAAGAAATTGCTGATGTTTATGAAGTATTCCTCATGGGTTCTTGCGGCCATGCTCTTCCTTCCAACAGTGTCTCACTGGTGGCACTCAAGGCTGATGAATCTCTTGAGATAATCATTTTAAATGTTTTGGGTGACAAGATTCTCAAGACAAAAACTGATGCTCCTACAGATGTAACTTTCTTTCTAGATGAACTGCTGACAGTTATTGTGCCAATGCAATACAAATAATATACTACGACACATGTACATGCAGGGTTTGGTAGCCACCAGCTCATTGACCAACGAGATCTCATGGACCATAACTAAATTATTGGATTGACCACACTTATTTGACCTGGCTTCTATCTTTAACTCTTGCCAGGTTAAGTGAAGTGCCATAAGGAATCCAATGTGTCATATGGTTAAGGTCTCAAGGATCATCCAATTTGAGCTAGGAAACCTCTTAGTCCTTGGTGGTCGAATTAAGTTTACATCCTGGAACCCTGAATGTACACCATGTTTCCTAATATTCCATTTACTAATTGTTTGTTTACCATTAGTAAGACGGTGCTTATTTTCTATTATTCACTTAAAGCATCTTATTTTAACTTGTGCAGATTTTACAACGACTGGTTACCGTTCTGGACCGTTGTGCATCCCGAACATGCTGTTTACCATTAGAAACTGTAGGACTTATGCCCCCTCACTGCAGCAGGTTCTCCCTGACTTGCTTACAAAAGTTATTTTCTTTGTGCAGGCAAGTCCTCTTATAGCAAAGATTTATCCCAACCGTTACTTCAGTTTTTTAGTTTGTGAAACTTCGATTTCCATAGATTGCTTTAGCAGGCTACCATGGCTTTTGCCTCAAAGTTTTTATTACTTATTCTTGAATTTGATACTGTAGCTGTAAGACCTATGGTATCAATCCCCTCTGTATTTTTCCCCTTCCTCTTTCTATCTGTTACACTTCCTATAACCTCTTTTCTTTGATGAAAGACTTTTAGGAACTTTAATGAGTGATGGTTTGTACTTGAAATTAGATTTTTTGGAGTTATTCCATCATTAGGTAAGACCATTGACTTCATCTGACCAGCATCTCTCCATTACCAAACCAATGAAGTAGTGGGTGAAACATTTCTTTTTATGCTTCTCCAATCAGAAGCCTGGGTATTCTTATTATATTTTCAATCTAGTTGCATATTGCATATATTTGGATGGTTATTCTGCTTGTTATGTTTTCACAGTTATAACAGCCAAGCCAATGATTGGAACTCACAGAGATCTGAAGTTAGCAAAATCTCAATCATCGTACTCGTAGGCAGATGCCAATACATATTGGACAGGTTCCTGATAGACGAGAATGACTTAGGTACCTTCCTTGTGTAATTTTTTATCTTGTCATTGCTGGTGTTTGGTTCCTAAGGTTTATTTGCATTTTCACCTCCCAAGTTGCTCTTCAGAAGTTTTGAAATACAACTCTTTCACAGGTGAGTCTCCATTGCCAACAGTGAGAATTGAAGAAGTTATTTACGTCCTCCAAGAGCTGGCACGGCTTGTAATTCATTCTGATACAGTAGATGTTCTTCCACTACAACAGTATTTGAAAGAGGGTCTAACCAGGAATGAGAATCGTGCACATCTGCTTGTTCTGCTTCCATCCTTTTGTGAACTTGTTGTTTCAAGGTTTGAGCAGCACACTTCGAAGTTGTTGAGCAACCACGTTAATCAAATATAAATAATATGGGAAAGATATTAGAGTATCATCCTAATGTTTTAATTCTGTCCTTACGTTGTCACTTTTCGTGGGCAGGGAAGCAAGAGTTAGAGAGCTCGTCCAAGTGTTGCTCAGACTCATTGCCACGGAGTTAGCACTCCAAAAGGTCAATTTAGACAGTTGACTCGTGGAAGAATGGTATTTTATGAAACCCAATGCCTGTGTGTAGATTATGTTGCCTCTTTGCAGAGGAATTTTTCTAATCCTCAGTTTGATGTGAAGTGTAATTTGTCTGATATTTTGTAAATTAGAAGAGAAATGTAGAAAGTTGGCATGAGGTGTCTAAATTCTCTTAGTGTTTCTTTTTCATTTTTCTATTGTATCCAAGCCGGCGGCCATGTGGATAATGAGGATGAGTTTGTATTAGGCTACTATTAGCTGCTCCCTCTCCCTCTCTCTCTCTCTCTCTCTCTCTCAAAACAAACATTCCTAACTTCCTTACCAGGTTTAGGGGAAAAAACATAAATTAGTTACATGTTCTTCGCTACATATTGTATTTCTTGTCTACGAAGTTTAAAATCTAAAATTAGAACGTGTTTTTAAATTTCCTGTTTGATAAGTATGTTTATTGCTGGAGTTAGATGTGTTTCATATAACATACACACTATTCAAATTCTGATCAAAGTGATGTTAGTTTACCTTTCTTACGTTTAAATTTATAATTTGGAACTAAATTCTTTAAAAGTTTTTTATCTATCCTTCCTATCTCATAATTTTTTTTATTAATTTTCACAATTAGAAACAATGACAAAGGAATCTATTTAGAGGTGTAAATCGGGTTGTGCCACCCACAGGCTGGTATGACGGCACATAAGTTATGTTGGGCATGACATGATGAGATGGGCTGTGATGGCTTGGGTTCCAGGCAAGGTTCAAAGTGTCGATACATATCAGCCCGTATCGGCCAAGGTTCAAAATATCGATACGCCACCAGTATGGGCGTATCAGGCGAATCGATACAGCTTTTGGTGCTTTTTTTTTTGCAACTGGCTTAGGGGAGATGGTGTAGGCCTCCTCCACACCCTGAATCGGTCAAACCCCCAATACACCCACTGTAGGGGCGTATCGGAGGGGTCCTTGAACGATACGTATCAGCCAATACGTGTCGATACTTTGAACCTTGGTATTGGTCGATACGTATCGTTTCGAGACCCCTCCGGTACACCCCTACAGTGGGTGTATCGGAGGTTTGACCATTCAGGGGGTAGAGGAGACCTAAACCGGCCCCCCTGAATTGGTTGCGAAAATAAATAAAAAAGTGGCTCCAAAATGTGTATCGATTCGCCCAATATGTCCTTATCGGCATATTGATATTTTGAACCTTAGTTCCAGGCCCATGGAACTTGCAGGCTGTGTTGCCCACAACTTGCATGTCAACATGGCCCAAAACGTGGAATGGCTTGACATGGCATGGCTTGTGGGCCATAATGGATCGAGTGTGGCTTGCCTAAGGAAACTAGCCATTGGGAGCCCGCCCCCCTCATGCTTTAATTGTTAGTTTTTGTTTTTTTTTTGGGGGGGGGGGGGTACATAAATACCCTATAATGGCTATAAATAGTTATTTAGGGGGCTATTTATGTATTTTGGCCTTCATGGGTAGAAAAATGATAATAATGCCCCCTTAATAGTTATATAACTAGTTTGGGAGCATTTGGGTAAAGTAATAATTGACTTTATAATAACCAAAATGCCCCTCCAAACAACTAAAATATAGCTAGTTTTCAGGGTGTTTGGCCAATTGAATTATTTCTAATTCCTATAAATACTCCTATCCCCATCATTTTCATTACACCAATTCTTAAACTATCCCATACTCTCATATATTTTTTCTACTCTTTATTTATCAACTTTATTCAAGTTTCAACAAGAAGGCTTGCTCAAGTATCTTAAGTTATCAATTTAGGAGGCTTAGAGGCTTCAACTGTTGAAATTAAGTTGAGATTCTGAATCGGTAATCTGGGTAAGTGCAATTAAATTATTTTTTTTACAATTTAAAAAAATGGTTGGTTCTTCCTAAAACCAATTTTTAAACATGTTCAATGTCAATGATGTTCAATTGCAATATAGTGTTAGCATTGATATGGATGTTATTAATATTGCCAGAGTTCTCACCCCTAATACTATTACTAAAGGAAAGAAAAAGAAGGGCGATAAATTGACTAGCCTTGTCTGGGAAGTATTTACCACAGAAGAGGTTAAGGGCAAGGGAAAAGAGTCATTTACATTAAATGTAGGAGTGACTTTAGTTATAATAGCAAGGGTGGTATTGGCCACTTAGGTAAACATATTCTAAGTCATTAGAGAAGAAGAAAAATATATTATACATAATAATAACCATTTTTATTAGATGAGGATACTAAGCTTGAAATTGTGTTACTAGTCGTTTTATTGA
This sequence comes from Nelumbo nucifera, assembly GCF_055504915.1. NCBI lineage: Eukaryota > Viridiplantae > Streptophyta > Magnoliopsida > Proteales > Nelumbonaceae > Nelumbo > Nelumbo nucifera. The sequence goes on along the minus strand of NC_142649.1, from coordinate 169,378,278 downwards.
TGAAAATGGGCTTTTACAAAAAAGAATTTTAAGTTTTACCAGCTTTGAATGGCCACATATTGGCTTAGCAATTGGTATAAGTATTTTAAATACTTTACATAATTGTGGAATTGAAAATAACTCTTTTCTATTAGTTTTGATGATGCTAGTAAAAATGATGCAGCAATAAATATTTTAAAATCTCAATTAAAATCATGATTAAATGGTAAATTATTTTATATTATGTGTGCATGTCACATCTTAAATTTATGTGTTCAAGATGCTTTACATATTATTTCTCCTCATATTTTGAAAACTAGAAATTGTATTTTGTATATTAGAAGTTATAGAACAAGAAAACAAGAATTTAAATATTTTTATTAAAATTATGATTTAAAATATACAAATTTTGTATTAAATGTACAACATAGATGGAACTCTACATATTTTATGTTAGAATTTTGTATTTCTTATAAACAAGTTCTTACTAATTTTTATAATACAGAATGTCACATGATAGTATACTTGAATTTTCGAGTGTTTATACAAAATGGCAATTTGTATAAAAGATTTTTCACAAAAATTTTAAGATACAACTAATGAATTTTCGAGTGTTTATTATCCAACTAATTGTATTTTAGAGCACAGTTCATGTTAGAATGAGTAAGAAAGGTGGAAGCGGGCCTAATTTTGAACCTAGAGAGTGAATAGAAGAGAATTACTCTTTCAAAGGTATGTCTCCCACCCAAACATGCTCCTAAAATTTCACAAGATTTGCTAAGCAAAGATCATACACAAAAGAATAACATGAATAATTTCCAAGGAAAAGCTCTTGTAGCCAAAGTTGATACTCTCACATCCCAACCTTCAATCACTTGTCCGTGTATACTTAAAATTACTTTAGCCCACAACTTATCCATTTCCATTGTCAATCTCCATAACCATTTCTCCAATAAAGCCTAATTTTTCTTTTGTATACCCAATCATAATTCTGAGATCTCTCTTCTCCTCCCTTGATTCCCATAGGAAATCTTTCATTAATTTCTCTAAAATTGTTCCAATCTAGAAGATAAGGAAATAGGTTTAGGTCTAGAGGCAACGTACCCATTGGCAGAGCAAGGTCACAAAGATATAGGCATGTCATGTTTACTAAAGTTCCTCTTTTATGTTTATATTTATTTTTGCTTTAGTCGTTCATTTGCAATTCAGACATACTTCTGTCAACACTCAGTGTCTGTTGTTAGAGTTGCATATGAAAATTTGGAAAAGATAATTAACTTAACTTTACTTAGCCTTTTCTTGCCTTAGTATGTAGGCCATGATCCATCATATATGTTACTTTAGATTAAAGGATTAGTTGTACTAATTTACTCTTGTTTTAGAGGTTTAAGTTTATCTTCCCTGGAATGTTTATTTGAATTATGATTTCAGGTAAATCTTGCCTTACAGCTCTTTCTCTCCTCCAAGTCCATGATGTGTTCATGAATTATGTTATCTTTTAGGTAAGGAACTCTGCAATTCGGATGCTTTTTCAAACTCTTGGAAGTCATGAATTATGTTATCTCTTAGGACCGTGTGGGAGGATTGCCGTTGGAATTACGTTTATCCTACATTAGATCGTGTTTCTCACAAGGTTAGTTGAAATTCTTCCACATTGTGATTCAATCTGATTTTTCTGCTTTTTTTCTCAACTGTTATAAATATTTTTTCATAATTTAAAAGAATTGTTGAAATAATGAAAAACAAATTCAAAAACACTGAAAGAAAATTTATTCTCTATATTGCTTAGTTACAACATTAAATCTTAAAATTAAAAAAAGATGATTTAAATGTTTTACTTGAATTATATTGTAAAAATATAAATATTGGAATTGGAAATAAAAAAGAAGAAAATGATTTATTATTTGAAATATACAGTCTATATGAATCTAAGGCAAAGGAAAACTGCAACTTGTATAAATGCAAGTTCCATTTCTGAAAATCTAGTTCCAATAGTAGAAAAGAAAAATTTTGGTCTTTAATAAAAAGCAAAAATCTACTACCACTTCATCGACAAACTTATTTATAGAACTTAATTTTTATTTATAAGCAAAATTTTCTAATTTAGCTTGGTGGAGTATAATATGAAAAAAAAAATTATCCAGTTCTTACCATCATGACACGTAATCTACGTGTCTATAATTCCATCAGAGTCTTAATGTAATGTGGGTATTAAAATGCTAAACTATAAGAAAATTATATGAATAATGAAAATTCGGATATATACATATGCTTAAAAAATTGGTTGAATGTTGAAGATAGATTGAAAATAGAAAAATGCATAATACTTCACCTTATGTTTCACTAGAAACAAATGATCACAAAATCAATGAAATGTAGATAGAACTTAAAAGAAAATTGTATAACATTTTTAAAATTATTATAAATTTTGTTTGTAAATTTTATTTAAATTATTTGTTATTTTTTCAATAATGTAATTTTATTTTAAATTTATATGTTGTTTTTATGTTATTCCATTTCCAATATTTCATTCATTTATTATTCAAATTCAAATAAAATAAAGGGTAAAATACAAAAAACACCCTTTAAGTTTTTGACAATTATAAAAACCTCCCCTATAGTTTTACTTTAACAAAAACCTCCCTTCTATTCTTGACTGAGACATAAAACATTTACCTATGCATAATTCTTTTCCAAATACCCATTTTACCTTTTGTAAAATGAGTACTGAAATAACTAACCGAAGAATAGTGGCGGATTTCCAAATACCCATTTTACCCTTTTGTAAAATGAGTACTGAAATAACTATTATCCGATGAAGAATAGTGGCGGAGGGTTTCTTCTTGGTCTGTACGAGAGAGAGATGGAGTTGGGTTTGAGCTTGGGAAATGCCTCCAACGCCTTCGCTTTTGCGGACAAGAGTTATAAGGTTAGCGCCAAAGGTCTAGAGTTCTGCATGGGCTTAGGAGTTGGGATTGTTAACGGTAGAGAGGACGAGAAACTAGAAGCTGATGAACGGGATTCTGCTTTAAGGGATGCAGATGAAATGGAGGAGGAGAAAAAGGATTCTACCCATCCGCCTATTTAGCTTGATCTTCTCCCTCCTGGTCCCGTCCCTCGTAACCTGCCTTCTTCTTTCCCCAACTGAAAACGGTAATACCCAATGCGGCCAAGAATCCACTGATATCTCCACTTTTGTTTTGTTATATTTGTTCTGTTAGGCATCTTCATGTATTATTTGTCTTGATGGGTTTTAGGCTGTCGCAGGTAATTCTGAGGCAGGTTCATCAGGTCACCTAGGGGCAATGGCGAGAGGGTTCGACATCAATTGGTTGCCCGCGGCAGAGGATGTTAATGATGGGGCCGCAGTTTCTTCTCCCAATGGTACTGTTTCTTCGGGAAATGAAGTTGAGGTGGAGAGAGAGTCCTCAAGAGCCAGTGACAAGGAGAACGGCTTGACTAGGAAGAAGCTGAGACTCTCCAAAGAACAATCAGCCTTTCTCGAAGAAACCTTCAAGGAACATAATATTCTTAACCCGGTAAGTAGAAATCCCGAGAGAGAGAGTGGAGGAACTCGGTGGTGACGGTAGATTTGGCTCTCCAGTGAAATTGTGACATCTGGCACCTCATGTAAACCAAGTGCAGCCTCTTGACAACTGGGTAGCTCGGGCAGCTCGACATAGCTCGCCACAGCTAGCTCGGCATAGCTCACCACAGGCAGCTCGGCAGAGCTCGCCACAAGCAGCTCGGCATAGCTCCCCCCCCCCCCCAGGCAGCTCGCCACTTGTAGGGTAGCTCGATATAGAAGAGCAGTTCGGCATATCACAGGAAGATCTCCTGCCTGACAACTATACCTAACAGATCCGAAGACCTGCGCCCACGTCTCTTGTCAGGCAGCGCCGTGCCTGCCAGCCCTGAGAGTTGTCCCTTGACTGGCAGAGCCGTACTCTGCAACAGCCGCTTGCACCCGCCACCTCAGCTCTGGCAGTAACGGCTGCGGCAGAGAGACAGAGGCGGTTATGCCTGATTTGACAAAGGCTGTTACGCCTAATTTGACAGGACACCACTATATAAGGACTCCGACCCCCAAAGACAAAGGATGAGAGAATGAAAAAATGGAGGTAATCCCTGCTCTTTAGCTCTCTCATTCCTCTAATATCATCTTCAAGCTCTCTACAATCAGAGTGCTAACTTAGGCATCAGAGAGTCCCCGCCGGGTAAATACCCCCGGGCCCCCTGGTTTAGTTCTCGCAGGTTCCTCACCTCTCGCCGCCTACAAAGAGGAGGAAAGATGGAGTTCTCGCAGGTTCCTCAAGTTCCCGCCGCCTACAAAGAGGAGGAAAGATGGAGTTCTCGCAGGTTCCTCAGCTCCCGCCGCCTACAAAGAGGAGGAAAAGATGGAGTTCTCGCAAGTCCCTCAGCTCCTGCCGCCTACAAAGGAGAGGAGATCACCTCATGCAAAGGGCCGTCGGGTTGCGCTACACCAGGGAGCTCCACCATCCTTTGAGTTACAGACCACCTAGGAGCAGAAAAAATGATGAGTCCACCAAGGTAGCTCACCACCAGGGAGCTCAGCATAGCTCTCCCCTGGGCAGTTCACCATTAGGGAGCTCGGCATAGCTCTCCCCTAGGCAGTTAGCCATCAGGGAGCTCGGCATAGCTCTCCCCAACTTGGCATAGCTCAGACAGTTCGGCATAGCTCTCCCCCAGGCGGTTAGCCATTAGGGAGATCGGCATAACTCGGGCAGCTCGGCATAGCTCTCCCCCAGGCAGTTCACCACCAGGGAGCTCCACCATCCTCTCTTGGGAGCAAGTCAAATGATGAGATACTTAGCGAAAAAATAAAAAAAAAATGGTACATGACCAGAACCAGTCACATCAATTAGCATTGTCTGTGGGAACACATTACAAAAAGCTAAGTTCTCATCCTACAAAAGTTAAGTTCTCATCCTACAAAATCTAAGTTCTCATCTTACAAAAGCTAAGTCCTCTTCTCCCAAAAAGCTAAGTCCTCACTTTTTAGAAATTGAAACTCTCGCTTTATAGTTTACATTTTTTATGAATTCAAAGACTATGCAGGGAGCTAACAGACTAAGTAACTTTACTTTCAATTCGGATAAAGCTTCATCAGTCCTCTTCGCAAGGTCCCCCCTACAAAGATGAGCTCTTCGTGGCTTCCGCGGGAATTGGCGGCCAACAGACTACATAGGTGCCCTTACTGGTCGAGCCTTCCAAGGCTCCCGTGTGAGCTGGCGACCTAAAGTTAGTAGTGCTGCCCCCGAAGGTCGAACTCCTAATAGCTTCTTGTAGGAGTGGGTGACCGGCATTACGAACCTGATGCAGCGCAATCACAACTCTAAGGCACCCACCTGGTCAGCTCGGCACCTCACAGGAAAAGCCTACGGGCCACATTACTGCTTAAAGACCCAGTTGCCTCCTCGACACGGGCAAAGTCAAAAAAGAGTGGACTACGAGTCACTCCCAAAGCCTACGGGCCACGTTACTGCTTAAAGACCCAGTCGCCTCTTCAGCACGGGCAAAGTCAAAGAAGAGTGGATTACGAGTCGCTCCCAAAGCCTACGGGCCACATTACTGCTTAAGACCCAGTCACCTCTCCGGCATGGGCAACGTCAAGAAAAGTGGACTACGAGTCGCTACGGGCCACATTATTACTAAAAACCCAGTCGCTTCCTCAGCATGGACAAAATCAGCAAAAGTGAACTATAAGTTGCCCCCAGAGCCTAAGGGCTACACTACTGAACTAGCGGAGACCTCCTCACCTTATAGGCAGCTCGCCACTTGCAGGCAGCTCGCCACTTGCAGGCAGCTCGCCACATACAGGCAGCTCCCAAAGCTTAAGGAATTGGATCAGCACTTACTAGCTCGTCGACTTACGGGCCAAAAGAAGAAATCTACTCCCTTCGCTGAGTTACTCTCAGCTCGAGAGTGGGGGGCAAATGATGAGGGCGGATTTGGCTCTCCAGTGAAATTGTGACACCTGGCACCTCATACAAACCAAGTGCAGCCTCTTGACAACTGGGCAGCTCGGGCAACTCGGCATAGCTCGCCACAGGCAGTTTGGCAGAGCCTGCCATAGCTCGCCACAGGCAGCTCGACATAGCTCACCACAGGCAGCTCAGCAGAGCTCACCACAAGCAGCTCGGAATAGCTCAAGGAGATTGGCATAGCTCCCCCCCCCCCTAGGCAGCTCGCCATAGGCAACTCGCCACTTGCAAGGTAGCTTGGTATAGAAGAGCAGTTCGGCATATCACAAGAAGATCTTCTGCCTGACAACCGTACCTGACAGATCCGGAGACCTGCGCCCACGTCTCTTATCAGGCGACGTCGTGCCTGCCAGCCCTAAGAGTTGTCCCTTGATTGGCAGAGCCGTACTCTGCAACAGCTGCCTGCACCCGCCACCTTAGCTCTGGCAGTAACGGCTGTGGCAGAGAGATAGAGGCTGTTACGCCTGATTTGATAGGACACCATTATATAAGGACTCCGACCCCAAAAGACAGGAGGAGAGAATGAAAAAATGGAGATAATCCCTGCTCTCTAGCTCTCTCATTCCTCTAATATCATCTTCAAGCTCTTTACGATCAGAATGCTAACTTAGGCATCGGAGAGTCCCTGGCGAGTAAATAGCTCTGGGCCCCCTGGTTTAGTTCTCACAGGTTCCTCAGCTCCTGCCACCTACAAAGAGGAGGAAAGATGGAGTTCTCGCAGGTTCCTCAAGCTCCCACCGCCTACAAAGAGGAGGAAAGATGGAGTTCTTGCAGGTTCCTCAGCTCCCGCCGCCTACAAAGAGGAGGAAAAGATGGAGTTCTCGCAGGTCCCTCAGCTCCTGCTGCCTACAAAGGAGAGGAGATCACCTCATGCAGAAGGCCGTCGGGTTGCGCTACACCAAGGAGCTCCACCATCCTCTGAGTTATAGGTCACCTAGGAGCAGGAAAAATGACGAGTCCACCAAGGTAGCTTACCACCAAGGAACTCAACATAGCTCTCCCCCGAGTAGTTCACCATCAGAGAGCTCGACATAACTCTCCCCCAGGCATTTAGCCATTAGGGAGCTCGGCATAACTCTCCCCAGCTCGGCATAGCTCTCCCCCAGGCAGTTAGCCATCAAAGAGCTCGGCATAGTTCTCCCCTAAGCAGTTCACCACCAGAAAGCTCCACCATTAGGTCAAATGACGAGGTACTTAGCCAAAAAATAAAAAATTTGATACATGACCAAAACCGGTTACATCAATGGGGAAGACCATTTTGGTTGGTACAAGCAATTCCAAGGGATTCAAAACACTAGATTATGTCACAAAGCTCACGTTTGTTGAGTTTGGATCGCCCTTCCGATTCGGCCTCGAAGCTGGCTTGAAACCCAAGCTCCTCCTTGTGTTAGGATTAGAGTCTTGGGCTCACATGTAGTTTAGCCACGTGGCCCATTTGTAGTTCAATCTGTAATTATAAATACTGCCACATCATAATGAAAAACATAATTTTTTTCCCTCATTCCCGATACCTCCTTTTCACCTTGCGATGATGTGGTTTTCAAAACCAGATCGGACTGAACGGTTGGACTAGAAAAACCAAAATCGATCATCTGACCAATTCTATTTTCCCCGAAAATCATTAATTTTGGTCAATAAACCGCTAAACCAGTAACTGTTCAAACAGTTTTAATCATTTTTTAATTTTTTTAATTTTTTATTTTTTTGTCAAAACCAACCATTCGGGTCAAATGGTCAAACCACTCAAACCAAACCCAACCCTTGACATTTTAAAAACCATGCTCAAGACGCGGAATACATTTAACGCGAGGTATTTATTGAATTTTTAAAAAATAGAAAATTTTTTGAAAAGTAGAAAAAAAGGTTTTTCTAGTTATCAGAAACTTCAGGGGAGGTTCTTATATTTTACCCTAAATTTTTTCTAATTTTTTCCCAATTAGTTGTCTATTTTGTATTATTGTATTTTGTTAAATACTTTGACATTTTCGTTCGGCCCAAGGCTAGCCCAAACCCACGGCACGACCTGTAACCTTCCCGACCCAGGCCCAGGCCCACGGCATAGCACGGCACGAGCTCGTGCAGGGCCAACTGAAGGTGGGAAATTAGCACATTCAAGAATATCTTTTGCATTCCTTTTTTTTTTACTGTTAAAGCATATTTTATATTTTATAAACAAGAAAAACAAAACTTTCTCGTTGAAACCAGCTAAATTAACAATTCCCCTACCAAACACAGCACGCACAAACAAGCATATTTTATATATCATCAGCAACAATCACAGCACACACACAGTCAAACACCCCCTTTGACTCGCTAAATTACAATGCCGTTTTAAGCAAATCAACCTAATTCACTAGTACAAGTACTTCATTAAATGCATGCATTTGCAATATAGTAGAAACTGATTGTAAAACTTATAAGCTCGTTTCAGACATTTTTGACACCTAATGACGCGGTTTTTGTTTTTTTTTTAGTTTTTACATAATAGACATGAGAGAGAGAGAGAGAGAGAGAGAGAGAGAGAGAGAGGGCAAGAGGGCAATTACTATGGATATGTACAATACAACGTAAGAGCAATTAAGCACGCTTTTATTTATTTTGGTTGAGACTAGCGGCCGCCACGACGGATGCTGCGACGCCCCCAGGATGGGTGGCCATGTTTATATTATTCCTCAGCTCCGCACCAACCACTCTTTCAGCATCCTCACGCGATGCCGCTTTGTCACTTGGTAACCTTGCCGTCGCATCCTGCATATATTAATTTGTTCCAAATTAAACAAAAGGAAAATAAGGAATGCCATCACTCCCACTGTGAAGCAAATTTCTCAACCAATCAGCCAGAAACAGAATATCTAGATCTAGCTAGGTTTGAATGAATGAATCATACCGTCAGAACATCACCCAGCTTAATCTTATCCTCATCCCGCATGGTCCGTGCATTCATACTCGCTGCAGATTGGGCTGTTGCAGCAATACCTCCTGGTGCGGTAATGTTCTGCCTCGAAGCTCTGGCCTCCGCTGCTTGAATTGCAGCTGCATCACTCTGATCAACTGGCTTGTCACCGGCTGATATCGCAGACGCTTCAAGTGCTTCCCCAATTGTAATTGGGTCGTCGGTATCAACGGCCGACGCCGGAGATCTCATTTGCATAGGAGCAGGTTGCATGTACTGTCCAACTACCTGTAATGATGTAAAGAGAAGCTTCCCTTTTGAGTCAAATAATACTGACTAGTCTACAACAACAACAACACCACCCATTACCCAATATGAATTAATACATCCCATAAAGCAACTTCAAAATTTGAGGTCACAACCTGTCCTCCAACAGATTCCGTTATCACGCGGTTCCCAAGAATATCAGTCTCTTCTACAGTCACACTCTGATTACCGGTGATGTCAGTGGCGTCGTCTTTACTAAACAGACCAGCTCTCTCGTTCTGGGTCGCCGCCGACTGCATCATAGCAGCCGGACCGCCTTTCTGGGTCTGTCCAAGCACCTGATTTTCTGCAGCCTGCATCGTGGCGGCATCTTTGGGTAAAATGGGTTTGTCCTCGAGCTCACCAGAGACCGGGAACACGTCCCCGTATGTGAACGGCTCCTCCTCAGCTTGAGGCCTTTGGGGTTGTTGTTGGCTCATCCTGGGTGACTGGTGTGTGGATTCCGGTGAGAAGCAAACGGTAGCGGTTGAAGCTTGAAGAGACACTGCAACGTACTGATCACGCTGATTCTAAAAATGAGTACAATTATCGATTTGGGTATCTTCGTAGAAGTGTATAAATACATACTCAGGCCTGAGTTGCGTCTCCGTCTCGGTTCTTGAGTGAAACGTGGCCACCATTGAATAGAGATGTTCGCCTGTCATAGAAACCGTGGCAGCTCGTTGGCAGGCTGTGTATGCTCTCAATCGTTTTTGGACAACATCAAGTTAGATTTTGTAATTCGTTGCCACGTGGTAACAACCGAAAGTAATGTCATGTGACCATGACACAAAAAAGAGGTGCATGTAATGACATGTGGCAATGTTAGGGTTAGATTTGAAAAATATGCAATCCAGATTAACTTTGGGTTGGAATAGGAATAAGGTTTTGGACAACCCAACGATTCCAACCCAACTCATATTCAACGTACATATTTGTATTAGAAAACAATTAAAAAAAGTGCAAAATTTTCAAATAAATGTTGCATACATGGTTTTTAAAACCGAACCGGTCAGGGGTCCGGTTACCGGTTCGAACGGTCTGACCGTTCGACCCGAACATCGGTCTATTCTGACAAAAATTTTAAAAAATTAAAAAATTTGAAAAACGGTCAAAATTGTTCAAACAGTTCGGATGGTTTGAACAATTAACTGGCCAGTTCAGCGATTTGCTTATCAAAATCAATAGTTGGGAAAAAAAATGGGTTTGGGGAAAACGGAACCGATCAAGTGACCGTTTCCGGTTTTTCCAGTCCGGTCCAATTTTGAAAACCATGGTTGCATTAGCTTGGACTAGGTTTTTCACAACCAACTTAGATTTAACATATTCATATGTACTGTAAATGTATTTATAGTTACCAAAAAAATGTATTTATGAGGTAAGACATTTAAGAAAAGTGCAATTAAAATATTTTCAAAATTTAAATATCTTTGCATTTTTTTATAATAATTGCTTAAATATTTCAATCTTTAAAACTAAGGAATTTTTGGACTGCAATCCCCCTCAGAAATCTATTTTACACCCCTCTTAGTCTACTAGGAACCCCCACCAGCATCAATCCACGGGCAGAATTCAGTCCACCCCTAGTTTACTAGTAGCTCCACCTAGGGGTGGACTGAATGATAAAAACCCCTAAAACTAATTGTTTTTCAAAGAAGTACAATGACAAATAAAATCTGATTGTCTTTTTATATTTTCATTCTCATAATATATTTGAAATCCTCGGCCTATAATCAGGTCTGTTATATTTGACCCCTAAGCACATATTGTCGGTGTGTGTATTGTTAAACCTAATATTAGGGCCCTGTATTCATTTTTTGGGAAGTTATTTATATGGGTAAATATATTTTTTCATATTCTTTAATTTTTCAAGTAAATAAGGAAATGGCCATTTTAGTTATAAAAAATCATTATTAAAAGAGGAAACTTTATTCCATCCAAGTTTTGGTAATTTTTCCTTAGATGGGGAAGTTATTTATCCAATGAGAGATGGGTATATATCAGTTATCCGGGTAAGTAAATTGACCAACTCCCCCCCCCCCCCTCAAAGTCAAAAAAGAAGAAGAAGAAGAAGAACGGAATACAAATATGTATAATATAAATACAAGGTTTAAAAAGACTTTATGGTAAAAGACTTAGACATGCCCTGAATTTTCATAAATTGACTTAAGTATACCCTAAATTTTTCAAAAAGACCTCTGTATAAGGAGAAAAGAAGAATGTGGGAGGAGAGAAGAAGAAGAAAGATGGCCAACAACAAACTGATTTAGGCTATTTTTGGTTCTCTACGTCTCATTTTCTAATTCTTGTTCATCTTAAGCAAGAATGGGTGAGAATGAGTAGCATTAGAGTATTTGATTACAAAATTCTTGTCATGGGCTTCACTTTTTTTTAGATTAGCCTATAGCACAAAAATTGAGGTAGCCTATAGCACAAAAATTGAGGTAGCCTATAGCATGAAAAATAACCATGCCCATGTTTAGTTCAACTCTCATTCTTTCTCATTCTTATTCAAAATGAAATTCTAAAATGAACAAGAATGGGTAAAATGGGTAGAATGAGAAAATATTACTATGAACTAAATGTTTTTTTCTAAAACTGATATTTTTTTTCAGACTGACAAGTGCTCCATATTGTTCGTTTTCATTCTTCAAAACAACTCTATGTTAAATTGTTGGCCTAATTCTCCAAAGCTGCCAAAATAGATATTTACCAGCGAATGGCCGATGGTTAATGTCTATCGGTGTAAGTTTCTATGGCAATTTGCTAATAAACATCTATGACAATAGTTATGTAGACCTAGGCATAGAACTTCTAGAATAAAAATGAGCAAGATACAATTAACTAAGGAACCAGTCCGTGTAATAAAAGTGGAATATTTTCATTAAGGCTAAGTTTGGAAAGTGTACAAAATACAAATATGTACATTGCAAATACATACAAAATAATATAAAATATAGGGTTTTACGCTTATTTGTACTCCTTTCGAACTCAACCTAAAGAAATTGTTCATGATTGAGTATGGAGTATGGGCCAATATTAGGCACGAACCAATGATGTTCACCAACACAGTCCAAAAGGTGACGTAGTAATTTTTGAAACTAAGCTTCAATAGTAGTTAATTGTGATAAAAAAGGATATACAACCCCCCCCCCCCCTTGTTAAATATAAATTGACCAGTTTTTTTTACTGTGAAAGGATTCACACGCATAAGAGATGCTTTTTTTAATTCATCTGAGAGAGTTTAAGAAAAACAAAAACAAAGAGCACAAAAACAGAAAAAAAAATAAAGAAAAAACTCAAAACAAAATTAAATGAGGGATGACTACCCCCACAACATCAGCAAATAGAAGAAACTCAAACTCACTGGGAGGTATAGAGAATTCCCTATACTGAATCTTAGTGCTCCAAGCTAAATTAGCCATAAAGTGACACATCTGTTGGCCTCCACGTAGCAGTGACTAATACGAACTTTCCAATCTCTGTTCAGAAGAGCTTTGATCTCCTCGCTTATTGTAGAGAGACACCAGTTATCATCCCTACCACCTTTAAGAATTTGAATGGTGGAAAGCAAATCTGACTCCAAAATGATTTTGTGGTAGACTAAGTTCCATGTCAAGACAAGCCCAAACTTGACAGCCCACAATTCTGCCAAGTCAATTGGGAATTTCTAATGTAAGTAGTGAAGCCTCCTTTCCATTGTCCAATTTGATATCGGGGAAGGCCCTCAGTCACAGCACCACCATTTTGGCCCTTGACAACTCCATCTATATTGATTTTGATCCATTGATCACCAAGAGCTTCTCATTTGATGTCTCTCCAGGTCTGCAAATAGTTTGATTCTTAACAAGAGCGTTAGTATATTGGGCACACAGAAAGCTGTCAACATAGTTTTTTTGCAAGATTTGTAATATAAGTGGGAGTGTAGTTGATATTGTTGAAGACTTTTTTTTTTATTTCCAGCCCTCCAAATCAGCCAATTTAAATAACTAAAATAAGCTACCCTAAGTATTACTAGTCTCTAGATTACTTTCAACCCAACTTTTAACTAGTGGGTGTGGGATGATTATCATGCAAATTGCAAACTTCCTTAGAACCTACATTCCATAAATACATGATCAATTGATTCCATACTCTCATTGCAAAAGGGGCATTCACTAGGAACCCAAATATTTCACTTTATTAAGCATCGCGAGTGGGGAGTTTTTTTATGATAGAGCAGCCATAAAAATATTTTCACCCTTGGTTGACATGGAGCTTTTCAAATCAAATTAAAAGCTTGAAATTTAGGGGCATCATTTTCTTTTCTAATAATTGTATAAACTAATTTAGTTGAAACATTACGTCTTTAGTGTCAGGCCATATCCAATGGTCCTTTTTTTGCAACCCTAAATTTAAAGGGATTGCCATGATTTTTTCAACCATATCTCTCGACAAGAGAGAAGATAACAGGTTGATGTCCCAATCATTAGAAGCAGGTATATAGTCTTTTACATCTCTCAAATTAACATTTTGGAGCGGCCCATGCAACCGGTTCTACCTACAAGTAATCTTAGTAGCCCATGGGTCATCCCAAATTTTAGTGTCTTCTCCATTCCCAATGGCACCTATGAGTCCCTCCCTAAGAAATTTGCAATCTTTAGTTATTCCCTTCCAAATCCAAGGGTCATGACCTTATATGCATGGGTTCAGAACATCAATTCCCTTATCGTATTTACTAATTAGGATTTTGGATCACAAACTATCTTGATTACAATAGAGGTGCCACACTAATTTAGTGAGAAGAGCTAGATTTAGGGAGTGAATGTCCTTAATTCCAAGCCCTCTAGCATGCTTAGGAGTCAAAATCTTCTCCCATTTAATGAGATGCAATTTCTTGTGATCAAGAGAACTTCCTCACAAAAAAACTTTCTTCTAGCTTTATCTACATCTTGGCAGGTGCTAGAGGGTAAACAAAAAATTTGCATGGCATGGAGGGGAATTGAAGAGAGAGTAGATTGGAGAAAGACTAATCTATCAGCAAGACTAAGAGTATTTGCCTTCCATCTTGATAATTTAGTTTGAACATAATCCACCACATAATGGAAAGTATGTTTAGTAACCCTACCACTGAAAACAAGGAGCCCAAGATATTTATCAAGGTTGTTAGAAGCCCTAACCCTAATATTTCTGGCCAACATCGGGTGTGTCTATGGGGAACATTACAAAAATTATCCAAGATATTTCTTGCACTATTTAGTTGAGTAATGGAGGCCTTTAGAAAAATAAACAAGTCATCTGCATAGAAGATGTGAGACAACTCGGGGCTTGTTCTAGAGAATTTAAATAGCTTCATCTCACCATTAGCCACAACTTTATTAAGCATACCCAAAAAAGTTTCTAAACAAATTAGAAAAATGTAGGGGGACAAGGGGTCCCCTTGCGGGTTTAAATGGTTCAAGAATTGAACCGTTAAAAGATAACATTAAAAATAGGGGTGGTAATACAACTCATGATCAAATTAACACATCGCTTAGGTATTTTAATAAATTCAAGAGACTTTTTAATAAATAACCAATTGAGCTTATCATAAGCTTTTTCAAGGTCAATTTTAATTCCAACAAAACCTTCCTTGCTGCTTTTCCTTTTGAAAGAATGAAGAACTTCATGTAAAATGATCACATTATCTTTTAAATATAGTCAGGGACAAAAGTAGACTGGTTTGGTGAAATGAATTTCGATAAGAGAGGTTTGAGTCTAGCTACAATAAGATTTGCAATTACTTTATAATTAAATAGTATTACAAAGACCAATAGGATGGAACTGTGACTGGGGGGAACCATTGATCGATATTGTTAGGACTTAGGAGCATCACCAAAACAAGGGTCAAGGTTAAAATTTCGGTTATTGACTAAAGATGATGAGTATAAACTAATAAAGTGACTCTTGCACATCTTTTTTAACTCACCATTATTAGTGATCTACATATTATTTTTCTTTAAGGGGCAAAATCCTTTTTCACTAACCCCTCTTAAGAGTCATAGTTTAAATCATCATTTTGTAACCAATTAAATCTGGCATTTTGGCTCCATGTTCAAGGATGTTGAAATATTCCTCATCGAGTGAAATTTGAAGATCATTGAGGAACCGAAAAGGCCTTGGTTCAAAACATTTTTGAATTCCCTCAATTCTTCTCAAAATGTGTCTTCTCCTTCTAAAAGCACTACCAAAAACATTCATATTTCAGGACTTGGTGAAAAAAGGCAAAGTTTTAGAGGCATTACAAACCAGAGAAATAGCTGAAGACACTGAAGGTACTTGCCATGCCTCCCTCACCACCTCCTTAAAAGAATCATTTGTAAACCATGCATGCTCAATATAAAAAGGAGGATTATGGTTAGGAAATATTTCAGTTAAATCAATGAGCAAAGGACAGTGATTAGAGGAAGTTTTTAACAACTGAATAACTGTTGCATGAGGGTATATCACTCTCCAATCTGAATTAGAAAGACACCGATCCAAAGGAGTTGACCATTTGTCCAATTTATGAACATTGGGGGTCTGCCATCCCGTTTCTCGCTAGGATCCAAGATGGCGTTGAAATTGCCCATCCACCTACAAACATTATTGATGTTATTTGCTGAACTTTGTAGTTCTAACCAAGTTTGGGATCGTTGTCTTGCATCTGAATAACCATATGGTCCATATATGGTGGAGAGGGTCCAATGAAATTGAGATCGGTGATGATGAATCGTTGCATGGATACAGTGGTTAGAAATACTAGTTCTATGTACCGCTATGTCTTCATTCTTCCAAAGCAACCAATGCCCCCACTATAAGAAAAATCGGCTAAGCCGGCAGTCATAAAAAACACCGGCCTAGATGCATTAATGGTGGCGGTTTTGTCATAACTGTCACCAGTGAATTAAATCAGGGAAATGGTTAAAATAGGGTGGCGGTTTAGTGAATTAAACCGGCGGTATTCGCATTAAACCAGCCGGTCTTTATTAGATTATTCTTAAACCGACTGGTTCAATGTTTTCCCTCCATTTCTAAAATCATGGAGCCGAATTCTACTCCGTCCGTCTTGGGAGAGTGCAACTCTTCTTCTATACTTTCTCTCTCAATTGATCGAGAATCTGAATTGATGAGCTCAGACTTTTATTCAATCGGCGCATTGAGAGATGTGAAATTCAACAGAGAAGTCGAGAAAGGTAAAACCCTTGTATTTTTTATACCCCATTCTTCTTTCTCTATAAATTATAAAACCCTAATCGTGCTTTTTTTATTCATCTGGCGAGAACAGCTGCTGCTCTACACTCCTAGTACGCAGAAGAACAAGGAAAGGGCGGAAAAGAGGTAACATTCGCCCTTTCATTCCGTTTAGCAAACTATGATATTCATTTTGCTCGTTTCCTATATTTGAATGCTCCAAATTATGTTGTTCTTAGATTCCTCCGTCCCCTAGCCCCATGTCAATGCCGAGTTTGGATTCTAGCCATCTCAGTCCAGACAATTCAACAAAAGCACGGCCGAAAGGCTCAGATGGTCAGGGTGCACAGATTCCGCAGACTAAAACGCCGAGTAACCATGGCGGGAATAAATCTAACAGTCTCGTTGGTTCACCAGAAGGAAATTGTGTAGACACACCTAACAGATGCATAGAAAAGAAGAAGATGATTGCCTGCCTTAAACATTCTGAAGATGGTAATGAAAATCCTTTCCCTTCATGTGTCTTGTCCACTTATATTCCACCACATGTAATTGTTTGTTTTACCTTTCTAAATCGAGCCTAGTTACGTAGTCGGCTACATGGATTTTGCATTTTTAGTTAGTCTCTAGTATGCGGATTTTGTTTAATTTAGCTAATATCCAATTGCATGATTACACCATAGCGATGCCTATAGGTGAAATCCATCCCTGAAATACCTTATAGTTGGTTCTTATATTATTGAAGAATCATGGGTTTGTCCTAGGCCTTCATGCTTGGGCTTAAGATTTTCTCGTTCAACTTGTTAGTTCTGATCTTAGTTTGAACTTCTTCCAATATATATATATATATATATGAGAAAAGGTAAAGTATGATTGTATTAAAGTAAAGGTCCTTTGTACAATGAGAATCTGTACAAAAAGCTGACAAGTTGGACCTCAAAAAAAGGCCATCCTCAACAAAAAACTATTTGACATGTCATCTTCCAGTTTGTATTTTGACTCAGGGTGAATTGTGTTCTTTGACATGTATATTTGGTGGTGTTCCCACTATTCCTTTGACTATCATCAATTTATAAGAGAATCCATAAGGGAAGGAACATCTTCAATTGTTGTTGGATTTTTATTTTTATTTTTATTTGTTTTAATTGATAATTGAGAAGACTGCACTAAAACCATACAATAGGGCATAGTTTTCAGATATACTTATTTTTCTGGGCATGTTTGTCCTTTAATATCGCTGGTCTTAAATCTGACTTTAAGATTTTTTCCTTTTGTACTCATTGGTTTCTGCTGATCACACAGAATGGCGGATGCATTTTATTTATACCAACTGCTCAAAATCTTCTAGATATGCATTTGTTCTTGAAGATATTCTCCTTCCTTTCTTCCAAAGGGACCAAACAATAGGAACTAGGAAGATGCCATAAAATTCCCTTACTGGTCAAGCTAATATGGGTTTGTCTTGGGGAGTAGCTAAATTCATCCAAATTCTCCTTAAAATCTGGTTGGGATCACTGACATCAGTCACTACAGCAAGTAGGGAGATTCTGACCCATAACTTTGTATATTGGGGAAGACATGCATCAGTGAGATCAAATGATCAATCATTAAAAGTTTACCCAAATACTCTCACATTTGTATATATGAGGGCTCCAAATAAACTTAACTAGAATCACTCTTGAAATAACCATTGTGCAAGGTTTTGATCAAGAAAATAATGATGTCCACTTTCTAACCTCAAACCTCTCCCTTCAATCCTTTGTTCAGAGGAATGCACTGAATTGGGTGGCAATAATTCATACAGAGAACTGGCTTCTTAATCACAACTTTTAACGATCACCTCCTTATCGGTGGTTGATTGCATGATGGACAAGAATACCTGATTTAAGTTTAATCCCACACTAAACATCATCCCAAAATCTGACACATTTATTGTTATAATCAATATGAATTCATAACACTTTAGTTATGTTATAGTCTTCTAGATGCCATTGTCATAATCAATATGAATTCTCCTAGGTCTTAATTCATAACCTTTGCAGTGGTCAAAATCATAAAAAAACTTGAGATTGGATCATCCACCCTGCTCATTAGTTTGAGAATGCAGTGTGGCTGTCATTCCCATAATCATTGTCTTTACATTCACTTTGTTTTGGAGCATGTTCACTTCATTACCGTGTCAGATTTAAGGAGACAAAATGAAGACCAACTTCTGAAGGAACAATTTCAGGAAAATTGTAGAGAAATGAAGAGGGCTTTTATTAGAAACAATTAAGACCTAGGAGGGTTTTTATTAAAAACAATTAAGACCTAAGAGGGTTTCTATTTGAGTAATGGATGAATTTTATTAGAGACAATTAAGAGCGGAGAGGGATTATTTTTTTATCAGTAGAAAAAAAAATATTAATGTAACTTGAAGATTACAGAAGTTTACAATTTGCCCAAAACAAATGTTGTCTTAAAGCCCCTTGCTTTGCTAGTGTCTGTCATTCCATTTGCTGTTCTTCTACCTATATGAAAGAAGCATTTAACTCCCTTGTTAAACTCTCAATCTCCCTGAATTTATTTTGGCTATATATATATAAGCAGGTCTCTTACAAGCAAGACCTATGTATGGCTGAAGGGAGGTCCTTGCGAAATATCAATTGTTCCCTTTCCATGTATAGGAAACCACATCTGTTTTTTCCTGCTTTAGGTCATAACGACAGTGTAAATAGCTGTTTGAACTTGGAGGGCTCTTGATCAGATAGTTTGGATGTGCCATGTCAACCAGAACCTCATCATCATTGTCCAAGCCTTATCCAACATGTTAACCAGAATTCAAAAGATAAAATAAAGGAAAAGGAAATGTGATTGAAATTTTTCCATTTCATTTTTTCAGTTGGTTTCTTCACAGAAAGGAACCATGTTTTGACTTCTTTTTGCCCCTCTAACAGGATCCCTGGAGTTATTCCTTCTGGTACAGAATGATGGAGAGGACACTTTGAAAACAAACATCATAGTCCCAGCATCTATAGACATTCCTGTCGAGCAACTAGGGATAACCCAAACACCAAACCAGAAAGGTCTGGCTCTATAGCCTTTGTATTTCTTTTTACCATGTTTTTCACACCAAGTATATATAAATACGACTGCATGCACAAATACACCTGACACATACATGCACATATCTGCATTTTTTCTTTGTGTACCTTAGTAGTTTTCCTTTGTTTCTTTTGTTTCAGATCAAAATCTCAGTTAGTACGGAAGAAAGCCTCAAGATAGTATTTAATGCTGGAAATGGGCAATGCATGCTTCACATGGGATCATCTGTATCTGATGGCTTTTATCAGAAAATCCCTGCTTATGCCAACCTCGTGACACCCATCTATGGTGTTTACTTCTCGTTTCTAATTTCTTTGATAGTTGTGGGGACATGGGCCTGCTGCAAATTGGGGAAAAGGCGGCACAGTGATGGAGTCCCATACTAGGAACTTGAAATGGGGCTACCAGAGTCTGTTCTAGCTGTTGATGTGGAAACAGTAGATGGTTGGGATCAGGGTTGGGATGAAGAGAAAGTAGACATGGTATGATCTGCCAATACCCGTAACTTTGTGCTATCTATATCTGTGTTAAAATCTTGCAGGTTGCCTTCTTCACAAAGAGGGGGTATGACAGTTTTAGGGAAAGTTGCCGTCCCAAAGCCTATTAACTTGCACAGTCAAAGGTATTAACTTCTTGTGAGGGCAATTATTTTTTTTGTACAATATTGCTGACTGACTGCTTTTGTCTATCATCTGATCTATCTTCTATTTTTCTGTTATTTTAAGGTTGGAAAACCATGGTGTAGATCCAAATGTGGAAATTGTCCCCAAGTCGTTGCTTTCAACTTTCCAAGTTGTGCTTGACAAACTTTAATTCTTGAGTCGCCTCAGTTTAACCCAAAGTATAACTTATTAGTCTGACCTTTTCCTATTTTCTAAACCCTGAATACCAATTTTAACTGAGTTACAAAGAAGGATAATTTCCAGACTCACTGTCTTTGTGCCCATCAAACTCAAATCAGGTTGACTAGTCCATCTTTTATATCCACTCAAAAGACAATAGACATTCTGAATTTGCTGTCTTAATGCCTAATGGAATAAAGTATGAAAACTTAAATATAAAAATCCATTCTTTTACAAAATGTTGCATTCTCGAAATATCACTATAAACATTAAAAAAGAAAGGCTGTAGTTAGATCAATTGGGGTTATTCTTCAAACCATATCATAATGGTCATAGATCAATAAAAAGACTAGATGGATATCTTATTGTTGCTTGAATTATAAAAGAAAAAGCCTACTCTTTCTGAAACATTTGTGATGAATTTGGACAGGATGTGAATTGGAGTAGCTCCAACAATCACAAAATTGCCTATTCTACTGAAGTGGCTCCAAAAGAAAATTTATTTTTAAATTATCCCCTAGATTCCCAAATTTTCTCATACCCATTTGGACCCCCTTCCCCTGTAAACTATTACGGGTATTAAAGCCTTTTTTTATTTACTTTTCTTTTCATCTATGCTGAGTTAATAGTACTCTTAATGAACATGGTTTTCCCTATTGATGCAAGGAGATATTAAATTTGTTGAGGTTGTTAAAAAGATGGGAGCAGAAATGTCAAGTTACAGGCCCACCCCAATACTCCTCATTCTAGGAACACTTGTGTGTCATTGATGTAAACATGAATAAAATGCCCGATGTTAACTTCCAAGAATTATTGAGAAGAGCTGTGGATGCATATTTCAAAGTGATGGTTCCAATAAAGGATCTAAGGTGATCTTTGTCATCATAATGGATCCAAGATGTTGCAGGAAAACCTCCCCTAGCTGTTCTTATGGTCTTTAGAAATCTATGAAGCATTGGTCATTTGAAAAACTAGTAATGCATATCAGCTTACTAAAACTTGAGTATAAGTGCAAATTAGATTATCAGAATTGATTGTATTGAATTCTTGTTTCAGGTTTCAGTTTCATAATTAAATAAATGCTTTTTTTACTAAAAAATTAATATGCACTATGCATTTGTTTTATTAATTTTATGCTTTAGGTTTTAGCAGGTGTCAACTGATTTTCTTAATTAAAAAATAATAATAATAACCTATGCCGGCGGTCATACAAACCACCACCTTTGGCAAATCATTATACTTAAGGCGGTGGTCAAATGGGATCTAAGCTGGCGGTCACCTTAGACATTCAAGGAATGTGGGACAAACCTAAGGCGGCGATTAGGTAAGATCTAAGATGGCGGTCCACACTGCTGCCGTAAATAGGTTTGAGCTGGCGATTCTCAGAAACCGCCGATTTAACAATGTTTTGAACCATTTCAGACCAGCCACTAAAGGCGGCGGTCTTGTCTATATAAGCCGGCCGTCTGATCTAAGGTGACAGTGGATGAGGCGGCAGGTGTTCCATATACCTATGGTGGTGGTTTTAGAACCTAAGCCGGCAGGTGTTCCATATACCTTCGGGGTCAATAATATAGGATCCTGAGAAACCTAGACCCACATGAATTTGAAAAGGTTCAGAAATTTAAAAAAAAAATAAAAATAAAAAATCATAAAATTTATTTAAAATCTATGATATGAAAAAGATATGGTATGAAAAGAATTTTGACCAATAATTTTGATAAATAACACCTGATTCGTTATCAAGTCTATGATTCCAGTTGATTGGTCAGTTATTTTTTGGATAGCATATCTTTTCCATATCATTTTTTTAATATGTTTAAACCTTTTAGGTTTTGCACTGAAGATGTGGATGTGTGTTTGAACTAACTCTTCCCAAACTGAACCTTAATTTCTTCCAAAAGCAAAGTCAAAAAATGAATAATATATTATTTTCTCTTCCAAACTGAGCCTTAATTTCTTTTTAGTAAAAAAAATGAAAATATATTATTTTATCTTGGGGCTACAATTAGATTAGATGATTTGATTTTAGATTGGGTCGAGATTTGGTTGAAGTTCAAGTTTATATTTATATCATCATGTTTTGGGTTGGGGAGATGGGGGTTCAGTAGTCATATCAATACCTCAGCTTTGGCTAGGGTTCGGCCCAACCAAACCGGGCTAACCCCACCCGACTTGTACACCTTTCCACAATCATATCATCCAAGAGGAAATTAGATACATGGACCTACAGACGGATCCGGCCGGGGATCCGGGTTAACAGAACCATAGATGCATTGGGGCTTTCAGCCTTTCACTGAACAATATAAAACCCTTAAGACGCGTTTACTTTGAAGGGGTTGGTTTCATCATATCAACCCCAATAAAGTCATACCTTTCATTTTGAACTGCAACCTTTATTAGTTTATTTATTTCACAAAAAAAAATATCATATATTTAAGTCATAATCGTTCATTCCTGGAAAATATCATATATTTCAACTTTTTTTTCCTTACCAAAAAAATCACCATAAAATAGAAGGGAATTTTCTCTGAATCTGAAAGTTATTAGGAATTTCACAAATTTTGTTAATAGCTTTTCTATCAACCTATTGTTTCTATCTTATAATGATGTAGCGACCTCAAAAACATACATTGTCTGACGTGGCATACTTGAAAACTAATAATGAGATTAATCCACCGTCCAAATATCATAAACCTTTGGCGGTCCATCAAGGTCCAACTATAGGTCCGAGTTGTCTAGGCCACGTGGCAAGTCAAAACCAAGAGTCTGGACCACTTATGTGGGCTGAAAAACAACCCGACCATCTGATCTGCTCGGCCCAACTTAAAATTCTAGAGTTAAGGGCTGGATGTGGACCAGTCGAATTAGAAAATTCAAAAGAATTGGGCTTGCTGACGACGGTGGATCTCGAAAAAATATGAATGAAATCAATGCGTGCAGCGTGCTCAGGTTGCGGATCACTTTAAAAATTAGAAGTTGATATACGAATTCACTTGAAAGAAAATAGGTGCCCTCGTCCGATCCAAACCGCATTATGAGATCCTTTGGGTTTTGCCTTATCTCCATCAAAGAATGTTAAATTGCAATACCGCAGTATCTTTAGTTGCATTCAGCTTGGGTAGTTTAGTTATTATATACTTAATTACATTGAAATGGATCGGGTCATATTAATTTGCACTGATAAATGTAAATTTAATTTTGTACCTGTTGTTTCAAATATTAGCAACTTTAGCTTATTTTGTTTTGTTTGATTGCAAATTTGCAATATAAATGAAGTAAATAAGACATGAAGCAGAATAAAGTAAAACCCAAAACCGAATTAAATGAGAATTTGCAATTTTTTTCATTTGCACTCCCAAGCATTTGTTTTTGCACTGCCACCAAACGCAGCATCTGAAACAAACCATTGCTTTTCCATGTATCAGTATTAAGTATTAACCCGCTCCGTGGTCCATACCCTAAACTCTGAATAACGAGAACAAGTGCAAAACCAACAAACAAATAAACATTTTTTTTCCATCTGTAGTCTGTAGAGTAGATGTAGATATATCCCTGTGAAAACTCCAGTTCCATACTACCCAAGTAAACAAAAGGAGAGTGAAATAAGAAAGAGATCAACTCATCTACACAAGCATAAGCGTGATTACTACACATATACAGAGTCACAGAGCCAAGTAATCTCTTTTCTCTTGTCTTTACATATATTTATTCTCGTTTAAATCGGCAGCGGCTATCACCGATTCCGCCACTCCGCCAGGATAAATGGTGGAGTTGGGATTGTTCCGCACCTCCGCGTTAATAATCCCTTCAGCATCTTGAAACGTCACCGGTTTGTCTGCCGGTAGCTTTGCCGTCGCAACCTGCCATTACGCGCGTACAAATTAAGAAAATTATCAGACGTTTTCTGCTCTGATCACACCCATTAAGCATTGAGATTTGAGACTCGTTAAAGAAGCCATTACCACCAGAACATCGCCGAGTTTGATCTTGTCTTCGTCCCGAGTTGTCTGGGCATTGGCATTCGCTGCTGACTGAGCTGAAGCAGCTAGACCTCCCGACATGATAGTTTTTTGGCCGGTTGCTCTAACCTCTGCTGCTTGGATTGCAGCAGCGTCACTCTTATCAACTGGCTTGTCACCGGCTGCTACCACAGACGCTTCGAGTGCTTCTCCAATTGTAAGCTTTCCCTGTTGTGCAGCCAATTCCGGCTGCAGCGGCAGCGGTTCGGTGTACTGCCCAACTACCTATAAAACTAGCTTCTTTATTCAGTTATACCAAGCGATTAAAACACCGATGAAATAAAGGCCACCGGAGAGAGAGAGAGAGAGAGAGAGAGAGACCTGTCCTGCGACTGCCTCTGTTACTATGCGGCTTCCGGGAACATCAATCTCTGAAACGGTGACACCCTCATTGCCGGTGATATCAGTGAAATCGGTGTGACCCACAACACCAGCCTTCTCGTTTCGTGCTGACGCGGAAAGCATCTTGGCAGCAGGACCGCCCTTTTGGGTCTTCCCAAGCACCAGATGCTCCGCAGTCTGCATCATGGCAGCATCTTGCGGTGCTATGGGTTTGTCCGCAAGTTCGCCGGAGACGAGAAACACATCACCGTATTTGATCGGCTCCTGCTTACCGTGACGCCCCTGTTCTTGAGACTGCATATCTTGCCCGCCTTGATTCATCTGTGACTGTCCGTGGGGTCTCTGAGGCTGTTCCTGGCTCATATTGAAATTCCGGTTGATGGGTAGTAGGACCTAAAAGGCTCTGTTACAACTTAATTGATAGAACTCAAAGTAACAGATTTAGATTGTATGCGCCATTGCTCTCTGGAACGGCATATATGTAAGAGGAAAACTAGGACACATCGATTTTAGAGGGACACGTTACTGATGCATCTTTTGACAGTTTGCTCTTAAATGTAATCGTGGCAGCAATTAGGCTCTCGCTTTGTAGAATCTACACTCCACACTCGATCTGAGATCTCCCACCACCCACCCTAATCAACGCGGCTTACCAACTCGTCTACAAAAGTTATTTCAGAATTGTATCTCGCTGTGTAGGTAGAAAGTAGAAAGTAGAAAGTTCCCATTAAAGAAAGTTTTACAAAGATTTCGGTCTATATTTATTATCTAAATTTGTAAATGAAAATCTAGAACAGTCAAAGTAAACTTTCCTAATATTGTTCAGATCATCAATAGAATTAATGACATACCCCTCATTAGTTCAGGGCGCGGTTTTGAAGTGCACCTGTTTGGTTGCAATATAAATAAATTTGCACTGATGCAAAATTAAGGTAGTACAAATGATTTGAGTGTAAATTTTAACCTATTTTTTGTTTCAAATTTTAACTTATTTTGTTTAATTACGGTATAAATGAAATAAATTAAAACATGAAGAATAAAATAAAATAAAATAAGAATATGCATTTTTTACATTTACATTCTCATGCATTCATACTAATTGCACTGCAACCGAACATAGCCTTAATAGTTTAATTTACTTGAGTACTGCTCCCAATTCCTGACCACGAGATTAAACTATAGTAATTAAATGAACATTCTCCGACTGTGTTGTGGTCAAGACTCAAAGAGTCATTCTAGTGAAACCTTTTTATTAATTTTATGATTTATCTTTGCCGCGTCCCTTGGAGGGGCGATAAGACAAGTAGCCTCTAACCTTTGAATCCTTCTATTCATGAAAAAATTAGAATTTGCTAATTGCCATTTGCCAACTTGACCCATTAGCTAGAAATGTCAGCTAATTGGGGTAGATAATTGAATTCATTCACATATTTCTTCTTCTACTTTCTTACTAACTGCCTTTTCTCCATATTTGATTCCTTTTTCTCCATCGCCATAACTCTTGAGGAATATCAAAAGTTGTATACAACAGAATTATCCTTGCTTATTGATGATGTTAAATCCGAAGTGGTGCATGAATTGAGGAGAACAATCATATAGTCTTTCTTAATAGGATGGAGCCAAGGTGGAAGGACAGAACCACGCTTCAAGACCTATGATCAAGAAAAGGAAGTCAGAGGCCTGAGGAATTATCCCCGGGTAGGCACTTTAACGCTCAAGTCAATAGAAGGTGGTGGATGATCGGGTCAAGCAATGAGGGTGCTTGTTTGAGCAGAGTAACAGTATGGGTGTCAGAAGTTCGATCCCTTACCTTGAGTATAGAGTACATTTTTATAGTTGAAAATCTGTGTCTTGATCGGATTGAGCTTCCGAGGTTATCGGAATGAGGTTAGCCGCCAAAGTATTTGGGATAGAGTCCTATTCCCCGACGGAGTTGTCTTCCTTACTCCTCTTTATCCGTAGTTATACTTATTTACGTGACGCGTAGTTGACGTGGCCGAAAGGATAAGATGGGGGCTACAGTAATAGCATAGCCCGGTCTAGGCTATAGAGTCAATGTATGCCACGAACCTGGTTGAGCTATGCTGACGTGATCGGGGTGACTGGGCAACCATTTGTCTTTCAGGACCAGCTCAGTCATGACCCGAACACCACTCCCCTAGTTCTAAAGTCGAGACATGAAGTGCTCAACTGAGGTGTAGCGCGGTAGGATGCTTTGTTCCTCGGCTGAAAAACTCCAAGTTGAAGTCTGGTTGAGCATTTGGTCCACTTGATGTTCCTCAGTGCTTGTCAGAATTTGAGGTCCGCGCAATGTGGGCTGTGGCCGAGGAGTCCTTCAATCGCCGGCTGCAAAACTCCAAGAATTGTAACTTCGGAATCCGAACACCACTCCCCCAGTTCTGGAGCCGAGGAGGGGGAGTGCTCGGCCGAGGTGTTGCGTGGTCGTGTAGCTCGGCAGGGCACCAAGGTGTTGAGCCGAGCTTCGAGGTCTGGATCTTCCTGATGGTGCTGAGGAAGGGCTCTTTGTTCCTCGGTTGGAATGTTGCATGGTCGCTTAGTTCGGCCAGGTGTCGAGGTGGAGTTAAGCTTTGTAGCTGGGGCCTCTCTGATGCTTAGCGATGCTGTGCTGAGGAGGGTGCCGAGCTCCGAAATCTGGGCCTCTCCGATGCTCGGTAGCGCTGTGCCGAGGAAGGGCTCTTTGTTCTTTAGCTAAGTTGTTATCGAAATTTCGGAATCCGAACAACCCACACCTCCAGTTCCAAAGTCAAAGAGTGGAGAGCCCGATTGAGGCGTGGCGCGACCTCCTTTGGTTGGCGTCTGCTACTGGGGGTCCTAAGGAGACCCGAGGGGTTAACTGGACCAGTGATCCCGGGTGAACCCCGAGTGTCCGCGGCGTTGGTTGGACCGGTGCTAAAGGGTGAACCAGGGAAATTAATGCCCTGACCATTTCTTGTCAAGATCGTCGCATCGGTTCTCGAGGCTATGTGCGTGCGGTGACAGTCGCATCGATTGATCTTCCCGAGCTTCGCCAGAGTGGCGCTTGATCCCTACTATTGATTTGGCGTCAATTTGTGTGATTCGTGTTCCTAGGGGTTATAAGAAGGGGTGGACAGGCATTTCTCCTTTGTCACTTGCGAGAGGAGTTGCACAGATTGCTCAACGAGGTGTTGTTGGCGTTACTCGGCCTTTTCTCTTGTTCCTCGGCTTCAAGTTCGGTAAGATGTCTTCCTCATCCCCCCGTTCTTCTTCTGCTTCTAGTTCTTCAGGTTCTAGTGATTCTGACTATGAGTCAGAGGTTGGCGATTTCAAGGCTGCCGAGGTTGAGGAGGTCGAGGTTGGTCCCTCTAGGGTAGAAGTAGAGCTTCCCTTGCGGGCTGGTCGCCGGTTTGGGACCACACCCTATGTCTTGACCCCTGAGGATATGGCTCGGATCCGAGCTATGTACAACATCTCCGAGGAATTTTGAATGAGGTGCCCACAACCAGGTGGGATGGAAATAGATGCTCGGTCCGATGAGATAGTGCTTGGATGGTACCGAGTATTGCCGGTGCAGCTGATGCCGAACTCCTTTAGGTTTTTGTTCGGCCTTATGTTCTACTGTGCGGTTTGTGACATTGAGTTGACCCTAGGTATGGTGAGCTCCCTTCTTCAGTTGAAACCTCACCAGTAGAGCTACTATTACTTCTCGACTAGGAAGAACATCAAGTTGTTGGTCGGGGCCCCTTCCTCTATGAAGCATTGGAAGGAGACTTTCTTCTTCGTGCGTTGTCCTGGGGGCCTCCCTTTCCCGGCCGTGCTACAGGAGCTGAGGACGAGAGTGCCGCAACCTCTGTAGTCTATTCTCACCTGGGAGGAGAGGTCGGTTCTGAGCATGTTTCATGAGATAGACGTGGCAGTGTACACATGCTCAGAGATGTTGATGCTCGCCAGTTTGATGCACAGGGTGGCTGGTCAATTCTTTTTGTTGCTTCAGTTTACTTATCGAATTATGTATACTTTTTTTATTGCTTCTCTGATCTTGTGCTTATTGTTATGATCCTATGGTGCAGGTGTGGAGATGGCGAGCGAGGAGGAGATTGTCCGCTGGATGAGAGAGAATCGGCAGAATCGGGCTGGCGCGCAACCACTGGTCAATCCAGAGGTAGTCCCTCCGTCGAGGTCTTTAGAGAGGGCGTCCCGTCACCAGAAAAGAGTTCGGCAGCAAGGAAATGATGATGAGGACGTCGTTGTGGATCCCGAGGAGGTTCATCGGGTTGCCTTTGCAGACTAAAGTAGCGGGTAGAAGCTCGAACATCCACGTGTCGCGTTGGTCGGTCCGTAGCCGGGATGAGCTAGAGACCCCTGGGGTTCCCGAGCAGTTACTTCGTGGAATGATAATGGCATACATCACTAAGGAGGCCAGGAATATTGGGAGCGACGCCTTAGAATGCCCACTCATTCGGGTGGCGGCTCAGGTAAGTTCGTACTTGCTCTCGTTGCTTCAAGTTTTTTCATGCTAAGACTGTTTCTTATGTTCACAGAACGCATGCTCGGTGATTGCTCTGATTGACCAGCTCCGACATTTGCGGGGAATGTACGAGGCGGAGCACTCCGAGTATTTGTGACAGAAGGCTCAATTGGCCGAGCTTCGGGTGGCCGGGGAGCGATCAACCGCGTTGGAGAAGGAGGTGACCGAGTTGAAGGCCCACTTGGATGAGCAGGTGAACATCGTATGTAGCCTAAGGCAGGACATTGCTGAGCTGAAGGCGGAGAGGGAGCGGCTGAGGCAGGAGGCCATCGAGGAGGTGGTGGATCGGTACAAGGCCTCGGTGGAGCTCCGACAAGAGATGGATCACTACGCCTCGACTTCCTTTGAGGCTGGATTCAACGTCTTTTGCAGGAGGGTTCAGCGTCACTGACCGGAGCTGAGCGAGATTGCACAGACTTGGGAAGCGTACGACTTAGACACTCCACCTGCTTTAGACAATCTTGTTGATGAGGAGGTCGACGGGGACGAGGATGGTGAAGATGGCGAGGATGGTGACGAGGTCGTTGATCCCCCCGCCAAGGTCTAGGGTTGGCCGAGATCTTCAGTTTTCGGCTAGTGGGGTCGGAGTGTATTCGGAGCTCTCATCTTTGGGATGCTCAGTTCTTTGTCTCAAGAGCTTTTGGGGCTCTTTGAGGGCTGGCCGTTCCTCGACTAGCTCTGACCGACAGTTGGTCGGTGGGCAAATGGAGTTTAATGACCGCCCTTAGGCCTTGATGGGTGGGGGCGTTCTTCTCCACCTTAGGCTCAGGCTGTCGGCAACTGAGTCGAATTACTTGGTCGGCGATAAGCTACCGAACTACGTGTCATGGGCTCAGGCCGTTCGAAGATCAGTTGAGTCGGTGAGGTGTGTCGAGCTATACATGTGTAGTGCGATGAAAGTTGCATGACTGTGTAGCGCGGCAATGTAGTGCGGATTACGCGATGTGTGTGTACTGTCGTGTCGTTGCGGTGTGTGCTTGTGGTGTGCTGGGCAATCAATCGTGTGGCTCGGATAAAACATTCTTCATTAATCATCAAATTACTAGTAGTACATTCGAAGATTCCTTGTGTTCCAACTCCTCAATATTGGTCGACCATCGAGGTCTTCGAGTCTGTAGGTGCTCGGTCCAAGAACTTTGGTGACTCTGTATGGCCCTTTCCAATTTGGTCTGAGCTTGCCTTCCCCGGGCGCGGGTACAATGACTTTGTGGAGGACGAGGTCACTTGTTTTGAACTCGCGTCTTCTAACTTTGGAGTCGTAGTATTTTGCCATCCTCTGCTACTGCGATACCATCTTGACATGTGCTCGGTCTCGGGCTTCTTTTACCGGGTCTAACACTGCGCGGAGGTCCTCGTCATTCTGGTCTTCATCAAAAAGCTCAGTCCAAAGAGTTGGGGAGCCTCCATGGGTACCATGGCTTCGGTCCCGTAGGTCAGGCTGAAGGGTGTCTCTCCGGTGACCGTCCGCAGAGTAGTTCTGTATGCCCAGAGTATGCTCGACAATTCCTCGACCCACCTTCCCTTGGCCTGGTCTAGCCGAGTTTTCAGGTCGTACAATAAGGTTCGGTTGGTCACCTTAGTCTACCCATTGCTCTGGGGTCGATGTATAGCGGTGGTTCCGTGGTTGATCCTCAAGTCGGTGCAGAGGGCCTTGAACTTTTGGTCAATGAACTGCGTCTCGTTGTCTGTGATGAGAACCTACGGAATACCGAACCAACACACAATACCTTGCCAGAAAAAATTCTGGGCATTGTGTGCGGTAATGCATGCCAATGCTTCAGCTTCCACCCATTTGGTGAAGTACTCTACTGCCACTAGGAGGAACTTCTTTTGTGCAACCGCGGTGGGAAAAGGACCGAGGATGTCCATGCCCCATTGTGCGAACGACCACGGGCTGGTGATCAGCTTTAAGGGGACTGCGGGTTGATGATGGAGGTTGGAATGTCGTTGACAACTGTCGCACTTCCGAACAAGCTCGGCTGCATCTTGCTTCATCGTCGGCCAAAAGTTACCTTGCCGAAGTGCCTTGTGGGCCAGGGTGCACGTGCCGGGGTGATCTCCGCAAATGCCTTCGTGGATCTCCCTAAGGACGTAATCTACTTCAGCTAGGGACAAGCTCTTGCACCTTCTGTAGATAGCTCGCCATCGTGGGCGTTCGTGTCTCGAACTGGTCGTGGATCTGGTTGACTACCAGCTGAGAGTCGTTGAAGGCTTCTATTCTCTTAGCTCCTAGGTCCAGGGCGAGGCGAAGTCCGGCGATCAAGGCCTCATACTCAGGCTCGTTATTGGATGTTTTGAACTCAAACCTGAGAGCGTAGTCTAACACTGTGTGATCTGGGACGAGGAGGATGAGGCTGGCCTCGCTGCCTTTAACGATTTGATGAGCCATCCACGTGTAGAGTCCATACTTGTGGCGACGGGGCCGGATCCTTGGTAGTGAACGTACATTCAGCAATAAAGTCTACCAGAGACTGAGCCTTGATCGCGACACGAGGTGCGTACTCGATGTCGAACTCACTCAGCTCTATGCTTCATTTGATTAGGCGGCCAGATGCTTCCAGCCTTTGGAGGACCTACTTGAGGGGTTGGTTGGTGAGTACTCGAATACTGTGGGCTTGGAAATATGGCCTAAGATTTCTGGCCGAGGCGACCAAGGCTAGGGCCATTTTTTCCAAGTTGGAGTACCGGGTTTTTGCGCGCATTGAGGACCTTGCTGGTATAGTAGATCGGCCTCTGTACCCGGTCCTCCTCCTTAACTAGCACCTAGCTGATGACATCATCCCCGGTCGAGAGGTAGATCAGTAGCTCATCCCCTGAGTTCGGTTTGGAGATTAGAGGCGGCGAGCTCAAGTATTGCTTCAGTTCTTTAAAGGACCATTCACATTCCTCGGTCCATTGGACGTTCTTTGGTCGCTTAAAGGCATTACAGAAGGGCAGGCACCGGTCTAAAAATTTGGACATGAACCTGCTGAGGGCGGCTACTCTGCCGGTGAGTCGCTGCACTTCTTTGTGAATCCGGGGTGATTGCATGTCGAGGATGGCCTGTATTTTCTCTGGATTTGCTTCAATCCCCCTCTGTGTCACCATGAACCCCAGGAATTTACCAGAGCCGACCCCGAAAGCGCACTTGGTTGGGTTCAACTTCATCTTATACTTCCCGAGGGTGTCGAAGACTTCATTTAGGTCTGCAAGGTGAAGCTCAGCCATCTTGCTTTTTACGAGCATATCGTCGACGTACGCTTACACGTTTCGACCGAGCTGATCCTTGAACACCTTGTTCACCAGCCGTTGATAAGCAACACCGGCGTTCTTGAGGCCGAAGGGCATTACCTTGTAACAATATAGGCCGCGATCGGTGATGAAAGTCGTTTTCTCCTGGCCATCAAGGTGCATTTGGATCTGGTTGTACCCCGAGAAAGCATCCATGAAGATCAAAAGTTCATGGCCCGCCGTTGCATCGATGAGCTGATCGATCCTCGGTAGAGGGAAGCTGTCTTTAGGGTAGTCTTTGTTTAGGTCGGTGAAGTCGATGCATATCCTCCACTTCCCATTGGCTTTCTTCACCATCACCACGTTGGTCAGCCAGTCAGGGTGTTTGACTTCCCGAATGAAGCCGGCGTCGAGCAACTTCTGCACTTCATCAGCGATCACTTGCCACCGTTCTATAGCAAAGCTTCTCTTCTTCTGCTTGATAGGTCAGTAGCGAGGGTCGGTGTTCATGCGGTGTGTGATGACTTCGAGGTCAATCCCCGGCATATCCGCCGCCGACCAGGCGAACACGTCGGCGTGATCTCTTAGAAGCTGCACAAGTTCTTCCCTAAGGTGGTCATCTAGGAGAGAGCTGACCTGGACCGTCTTCTCAGGGTCTTTCTCATTGAGTGGCACCTGCATGAGGTCTTCGATAGGTTGACCGCGCTGTAATTTCACCTCGTCCCGTAGATCATAAGCTTCATCCATCAATGTTTCTGCGGTTGGGCATGGTCCTTGGCAAGAAAGCAAGTAGCACAGCCGTGCAGTTCATTGGTTTCCACACGCTACGCCTATGCCGTATTCGGTGGGGAGCCTCATGGCAAGGTGGAATGTGGAGACCGTAGCCTACAGAGCATTAAGGGTCGGCCTGTCGAGGATAGCGTTGTAAGACGAGGAGCAATGGACCACAATGAAGTCCACCATGGTCGTCGCAGTGATGTCGCCATCTCTGATCAGGAGGGGAAGGGTTATCCTCCCAATGGTCAAGAGGGAATCCCTATAGAAGCCTATTAGGGGAGTGTTGACGGGGGTGAGACGCTCTTTGTCTATGCCAAGCTTCTCGAATGCATCCTCGAAGAGCACATCAGCGGAGCTAACTGCATTAACCAGAATCCACCGCATCTCAAAATTGGCAACCTCGGATGTGATTACCAAGGCGTCGTCATGCGGGGTTTGAACTCCTCAGAGGTCGTCGCCGGTGAAGGTGATTGACTGGCTGCGCTTCTTCTTGTGCCCCCAGTTGTCAATTTCACATAGCCACGCATACTTCTTACGCCCCGAGCTGCTCTCTCCTCCTACGGTGATTCCTCTTGATATTACGTGGATCACACCAACAGGAGAGGCTTAGGGCGGTGGCCGAGCATTCTCCGTGCGCTGTTCTTCCTATGCTGGCTTCTCGCTTTTGTCAATGAACCCATCGAGGTACCCATGCCTGATAAGGTCTTTGATGTAGTTGCACAGGTCGAAGCAGTTCTCCGTGTCGTAGCTGTGGTCTCTATAGAACTCGAATACTTGTTGCAGTTCCTCTTGTTGCCTTGTGTTTTCATCTTCTCGGGCCATTGAACATAACTGCGGACACGGATTTGCATCAGGACTTCAGACCACAGTGTGAAGTTCTTCTAGGTCGGCGGCGATGTTCGTGGTCTGTGATCAGGTCGTAGGTCCTGCCTCTTGTGGTTCCGATATGATCTTTCTAACTTTCGCTCCTTGGTGTCTCTCCTCTTTTTGTCGGGCCTTTCTTCCTCATCCCATATCTATGCATGTGCTTCTTCCGCGTTGATATACTTCTGGGCATGAGTCATTAGGTTGGCTAATGTCTACGAAAGGTGTTTGGAGATGGAGAAGTTGAATGGCGAGGGGAAGAGTCCATGTTGGATGGCGGTGACAACTATGGACTGGTTCAGGTTTTTGACCTGAAGTGCTTCGGTGACAACTACAGACTGGTTCAGGTTTCTGACAACTTCTAGCTCACCGTAAATTGTGCTCGGAACTGGGTCTCTAGCTGACTCCACGATGCTATGGAGCGTAGGGGTAGTGTACGAGAGTCTTGCACATCAGGCCCTCGGAAGATCCATGCAGCATCATTTGAGCTTTCAGGGCCTCGACGTGGTCGATAGGGTCAGTGTTCCCGTCGTATTTTTCCAACTGAGGTGCTTGTCATCCTGTGGGAGGCACCTCATCAACGATCTCTTGGATGAATGGTGGTTCTTTGACAAGCTGAATAGTTGGTTGCACGGGCTGATCTACGACCGACGCTGTGCTCCTCTAGATTTGGCTACGCTCCAACTCTTCTAAGCGTTGTTGGAGTTCTCGAATTTCGGCATCCCTATGGACCGGAGCCGTGGTGTACATTGCCCTTTCTTTCTTAGGGCGCACAGGGCGGTCTTTCACGGAGCTGGATTCGGCGACGGAGACCACGTGAGGCGGCGTCCATATACCGAGCCTTTCTTTGGCGGATATCCATGTGGTTTGGTGCATCCTGCTGTTGTTGCCAGGTTCGCGAGAGCGGACAGAGGGGGCAGACTTTCTTGTTGTGTCCTACTTTTCTTGATTGGATTGCACTGCCCCCTTGTTAGCCCGGTGCGCTTTGGGGTCCTCGGGGCAAGGATCATCTTTCGTACGTGTCGGGGCGTGAGGCGGGACGACCCTGTTGGGCGATGTCATGGATCCTAGGTTCTGCATCATCTCGAAGATCTTGTCGACCTTCTCTTGTATCGCCTAGAATTGCACAGGATCGAATGTGGCTGGGTGTTGCTAAGTTTCTTGGTGTTGAGAACTGTGGCAGCGAGATTCCTAAGATGGGGATTGGCCTGTTGATCGCTTAGAATGGTCTCTCGGCATCTTGATCGCTTTCTTGATTGCACGGTGAGAGAGATTTCGAGAAAAGCTTTTCGTGTGTTTCCCACAGACGGTGCCAATTTGATGCTGCTCAATCCGAGGTGGTGCACGAAATGAGGAGAGCAACCAGATAGTCCTTACCAATAGGGCGGAGCCGAGGTGGAAGGAAAAAACCGCACTTCAAGACCTGTGATCAAGAAAAGGAAGTCAGAGGCCCAAGGATCCCCAAGTAGGCACTTCGACGCTCAAGTCAGTAGAAGGTGGTGGATGATTGAGCCAAGCAATGAGGGTGCTGGTCTGAGCAGAGTAACAATATGGTTGTCAGAAGTTCGATCCCTTACCTTGAGCAAGGAGTACCTTTTTATAGCCGAAGATCCGTGTCCTGGTCGGATTGGGCTTCCAGGGTTACCGGGATGAGGTTAGCCACCAAAGTATTTGGGATAAAGTCCTATTCTCCGGCGAAATTAGCTTCCTTACTCCTCTTTATCCGTAGATATACTTATCCGCGTGACGCATACCTGACGTGGCTGAAAGGATAAGATGAGGGGCCAATACTAATTGCATAGCCCAATATAGGCTGTGGAGTCAATGTATGCCGCGGAGCTGGCTGAGCTATGCTGACGTGGCCAGGGTGACTGGGCAATGACTAGGCAACCACATGTCTCTCAGGAGCAGCTCAGCCATGACTCGAATACATACCTTGAATTCAAATTGGCAAAGAGCGGAAAAGGCCTCAACTTTCTCCTAACAAAGTTGTCTGTAAGGTTTGCCAAAACTAAGGGTGGAGATATCCAAAATTTGTATCTGGATCCCTAATTGCTTCACCAGCTGTATATTGGAGTGATTTTCAACCATATACATAGCCGTAGGTTCACCTTGCAACCACTCATATTGTTGTCATCCATGTTAGTTGGTCAAGAAGAGGCACATTACCCTAGACCGGAGGAGAAGATGGATGGGTGGAAATAGAGATGGATGAGTTATTTAACGACATAGGAGAAGATGGGGAAGTGAATATGACTATCATGGAGGTGAAGCGTGGTCACTGGATGTCTGGTCTTATTATCCAAGGTGGCCTCCAAGGAAAAGAGATTAGGCCTAAATAATATTAGGCTTTTCTTTTGCTCTACTCTGTATATACTATATACCTTTTCATTTCAGTGAATGTTACGTATGGGAATTGAACAAATAATATAAGGCTTTTCCTTTGCTCTACTATGTATGTACTATATACTTTTTCATTTCAATGAATGTTAAATATGGGAATTGAACAAGTACGTTTTGACAAAATCAATGTAAAATTCATCTATATCATCTATGCTTGTCATCCTTGTTCTTGATCCATTTGTGCTCTATGGATTCAAAAATTTCATCAAAGGGAACAAATTTGATTGCAAGCCTGAAATCTGTTAAATTATTGTTGGTCAGCTTCACATCATTATATTAGAATTAAATAACATTGGGAATGTTTGATTAAAAAGATTGGTGTAGTTGTTTACTGATTTCTAGTCACCATTTAAAATCCTATATTTACAATATTATACTTCAAACTGCTGCATGGGTGAAATAAGAACAACGAGAGTTGCAGGGGTGCTGCAGGGTTACGGAGATGGCTGGAATACAGCACCGGCGAGGGTTATAGTGGCAAGGAGGGTTCTTGTGTGGACGGAGTACAGTAGCGTGTTGGTGGGGAGAGAGAAGAACCACTGACGAGAAATTTGAATAGGTGGCCGGAGTACAGCAACATATTGGTGGAGAGAGGAGAACCACGAGAGAGAAACTTGAATCGGTGAGAGATGGAACTATCGGGGATTACAGCGGCGAAGGGGCGATGGGTGGAGAGGGGAGGGAGAAGAAGAGACGAACTCACAGCAGTATTCAGAAATGAAGTTCATACCGCCCTTAGAAATAGTTTTCCGTTAGTTTCAAATATACTGGGAGAAGAGGACGTGTTCAAATAGGATTAGACGGGACAGAATTTTCTGTCCCTAGGAGACAGACGATCCGGACTCCACTTACAGTAATCTTGTTCTATTGTTGCCAAATTATCATCTGTCAACGCCAAGATAAGGGAATCGTTCCAATCTTTTTACAACGAATTCTACATTCTGGTGTCTGCAAATTTATCCATTCCCGCTCTATGGGATCTCTCTAGAGTTCCCATATTTCTGTTATTCAGCATTACAGGCCTCGCTTTTTACCTTTTCCTTTTTGAGTACTCCTCTCAATGCAAGAGCTAGCAAGAAACCAAGAATGAGAAATCACCCCTAGCATAGTAGCATTGGAAATACCGGTCGCGAATTTGCGGTGATGTTACACGGTTGATTCCACCGACTACCATGATTTGGATGACAGTGCTAGGGACGGTCATGGTTTCGATCAGCTGAGCATCCTTTTTGTTTATAATTACTTCAATACTCTGAACAGAGCGCGACGTCTGCTACACTTTGAAAAGGAAGGAAAAATTCTCCATTAGTATCCTCTAATTTGGGTCTAGTGTCATTTTGGTTTTCAAACTTTAATCAGATGTTAATTCATCACCCAAATTTTCGAAGTGTGGCAATCCAGTATCTACTGTTAATCAGATGTTAATTTATCGTTAAATAACATTTAAAAAAATATAAATGCCCTCTAAGTGTCATTTAATTTTCTTTATCAACCACCTAAACGTTGACAAATCCTTGCTTCTTTCATCCAAAAAATTGGGATCACGTGTAAATAGACATTCTGGTGACCTCAACTTTCTTAAATAGAAAAGGCAAGGATTTGAAACTTAATTTTTTGTTAAATGTTTAGATAATTGATAAAGAAAATTAGAATACACAAGGGCATTTGTATCTTTTTCAAATGCCACTTAACTAAATTATCACATTTTGAAAATTTAAATACTGAGTTGTCATATTTTAAAATTAATGACCAAAATGACACTAACCCAAAATACAGGGTACTAATTGGAAATATTCCCTTGAATGAATGCTGCTGCGTCAAGATGTTTATTCATCGTGTTCCCAAAGTGAAGTTTTAAGCTCTATTTTTATTGTATGTTCTTCAATATGAAGCAGATTACTTAAATAATTTTTTTGGTAAATAAATTATGAAGTTGGAAAAAGATTACTTAAATTTAGAGTTTAGACCGCGGAATTCACTTTAGTTTTAATTTCAGCCCCAAAACCACTTACATTACAGGCTTCCCTTTGCTATTTATCCATTTTGATTCTCACCCAAACCCAATCAGGATTCATGACTGCCTATATCGAGACACAACATTTTGGGAAAGATTGTACTATTATCATTGAGATAAGTAACAGCGACAGGAAGGAAGCGTTCTGCATCTTCCGTCTATCAAGATTATTACAAATCATTTACACACACAGAGAGAGAGAGAGAGAGACTTTCTTATCTTC
Source organism: Nelumbo nucifera (assembly GCF_055504915.1). Taxonomy (NCBI): domain Eukaryota; kingdom Viridiplantae; phylum Streptophyta; class Magnoliopsida; order Proteales; family Nelumbonaceae; genus Nelumbo; species Nelumbo nucifera. The sequence continues at coordinate 169,339,616 of NC_142649.1, read as the reverse complement.
TCCCCCACATTTCCACTCCGCCACATTTGGGTATCGTTTATGGAATTTTCGAGAGGAGATGACAGAACTGATGGCGGACAGTGCAGTGCATTCCTTGCCGTCAACCGTCAATCTATCTACTGTGCTTGCTGTAGCCGCGTTCTCGTTCGTACTCCCGGTCATGGTCTTTCCCACGATCCCGATCTCTTGAGCTCCTCGAAGGTCGGATTTCCTCTTCCCACTCGTCCGAAGGGGGTGGCGGTGGCGGCTCGTATCGTGAAGGTTTTCTCTTGAAGTGCCGGTCTTCGTCACTGGAGTCGTGATCGATTACGCTGCTGCTTCTTCGAGCCCCTCCCACACTTGATACAGAAGTTGCCTTGACCGGTGGTTTCCAGTCATCACGGTAGCCATTCGACGAGGACCTGTGATGAGTGGAGGAAGCAGGAGGCTCATAGTCCTTGTACCCGTTGGAGAGATTTTCGCTTTTCTCCGTCGTAGAAGACGACAATTTCCTCTTCTTACTTCCTCCCTCATCAGGGAAGCTGATACGGGAGAAGACGCTGCCTTTCTGTTTCCTGTCCGCCCCCGCGGCTGCCGCCTTGACCGATTCGGTTGTAACTGCCGCTGGAGTGGCTTCATCGTGATGATGACGGTGGTGGTGATAATCATCAGCTCGACTCCTCTTCCCCAATCGAGCTGACTCGATCTCCCGTGAGGAACGTTCCGGACTTGACGCCTTCTCCGATCGGCGGTGTTGGTAGTGGTGATGGCGATCCCGGTCCGGGCTCAGCGATTGAGAAGTCAACTTCTGTAGCAAGTCAAAGAAAAAAATATATATTTAGAACAAACCTCTCAACTAATGACAACGAGACGACCATAGCGAACCACGAGTTAATTTTTGACCTACCCCATCCCTTTATTTCCCAGTATTTTCATCCTAACGTAAAATTTGAGAAAAACTTTTGACCCATTAGAAAATGAAAACCACTTTTACCATTTACTTTAAAATTAATCAAAAACAAAATCAAAACAGAAACAAATTTTTCACCGAGAAATTTCAGTCAAAGTTTTTTGAACTGAGGAACAAATTTTTTGCATCATTTTCATCCCAACAATACTGGGCATAACCTTTTATTACTAATAATAATTTTAATGCTACACTAATAACGCAAACGCCACTCAGGTTTGGACAACCACCCAAATGGGTGCATTGAAGAGATGGGATAACCAGTAGGCAGTAGCAATTGGCAATTAAGCAAAGCCACAACACTAAGGGCCACCACCCAGCACGGATGCCCGCCTAATGTAAAGCCAAAGTTGCCAAAGCCCCTCCTTTTCACAATTCTAAGCCAAAAATAACTGGTGAAAGGCATAGAAAGACATAATGCTGCATTTTGACCACATAACGTGTGCGATCAAGATTGAAGGTGTAAAAACCTTTCACCTCTTTGCCCCTTCCCTTCAGTTTCAGGATTCGTGAGTCCGGGGATAAGTACCATGTAAAAATGGACGAATTAGGTAAGTACCAAAGCGCGAATTCAGACCCCACTAATCACTCTTACATGACCCAATAAGTTGTACTAAGGCCATGTTTGGAAATGCTTAAAAATAAATACTTATTTGGTGGAAACCACACCATTAAACACTTATTGGTGTTTGGAAAATAAATCCAAAATAAGTGCCGATTTTAAAAATAAGTAATTATTTTTTAAGCCCAAATTTCCAATTTTTTAAGTGCTTATACAATAAACACTTGTTCATTTTCTTTTTCAAAAGTATCCCTAATTGAATTTTCAAATACCACTTATAAAATTATCCCTAGTTGAATTTTATAAAAGTACTTCTATAAAAATATTTTCATAAAAACACTTTTATAAAAATGCTTTCGTAAAAATACTCTTATAAAAGTACTTTTAGAGAAATACTTTTATCCATAAAAGTTGTTTATAAAAGTATTTTATAAAAATTAGTTTATTAAAATGCTTTTATAAAAGTACTTTCATAAAAATGCTTTAATAAAAATACTTTTATTGAAGTGCTTTCATAAAATACTTTTATAAGAGTAGTTTTATAAAAATATTTTTATTAAAATACTTTCATAATAAAAATACTTTTATAAAAACACTTTAATAAAAATACTCTTATAAAAGTGATTTCATAAAAATATTTTCATAAAAGTGTTTTTCATAAAATTACTTTTATAAAAGTGTTTTCGTTAAAATGCTTTCATAAAAATAATTTAGTAAAAATACCTTCATATTTTGAAAATTTGAAAGAAAATGAATGACCAAATAATCACACGTGCTTATTTAAGTGCTTATTGGAGAAAAAGACTACCAAATGCCCAATTCGAAACAAGTGCTTATTTTACAATACGTTTATTTCTCCACAATGAATCTATGTTAACATAAAATGGATTTATTTCCATCTCCTTGCAATGAAAAGGTTGTTTACAGCCCCTTCTAATTTATTTTATTTTAAATGACGAGGAAAACAAAATTTTCATTGTAAGAGCTCAAAATACAGCTGAAATTTCTCAGCCCGGTTTTTTTGTCCATTTTGTGTTGAAACAAATACACCTTATTATTCATTCAACAAGATATAGATGCCCACCACACCAACAAATGTAATGTTCCACTTCCACACGGTAGAATACAACAAAGATGTGGAACTGGAAAAGTGAACAAACATAGGAAGGGCAATGTGAACATAAAACCTCGAGGATGACTAGAGTTGAAGTTGGTTAGTGGCAGGTTTTGATTTTGGGAACGGATGCAATCTTTTATAGCCCCACCACAGACCTTTTGAAGTGAGGACTATGGACTCAAAATCTGAAAGCCACTTCTGACCATAATCTTATAAAATCCTGAAAAATACAACAGATGACCCCATACACCCCATTTAGGTTTTACTTATGGCAGATTCTCTATGGTCCAACTCAACAAAATATCAAGAATTTTGGACCATCAACTCTCCTGAGCATTGAGCAATGTTAGCAGAGCATCAAACCAGACTTCACACCTCAGGCATGGTTGGACCCATGAACACAGGTCCCACCATTCCATTAGTACGTAGAAGTCAAAAGGTTAATACATAAAGAAACCCCTGCTGCTAGAACTGCTCATTGAAAACATTTAGATGAATCTACACCGCGTAGTTCTTGTTAACTATAGCCAACCATTTGCCTACATAATGCTATACCACTAATCAACCTAAAGATTTATACCCAATGGAATTTTGTAATCCGGTGGTTTCATCTTTTAGGATGTTTTGATTTGAAAAGATTGGCAAATCACAGCACCAGCAACAAAACGCCTTTTTCTTTTTTCCAATGATGAAAAAGAAAAAAGAACAATTGCGTTTTCTTGCCAACCTTTCTGTAAACATGAATGATATCAACCAGTACAGAACCATAAATGCAAGGCAAATTTAGACGACAAAAAAGACATACAGGTTTGGGTTTCATTGAAGAAACATCACCACTGTTGCTCACTTCTCTACCAACTTCACGTTCCTTGGAACACTCCCTGCTTCACAAGAAAAAAAGAAGCTTCAAACTCAGATAAAGAAAAACATTAAACATCATATTAACAGGTCAATTACAACACCTAAGCAAGCAGCCAACAACCAGAAAATCACAAGCAACAATGGATAAAAAAGGTAGCGAAGAACAGAATTTGACAACATTATCAATTTCCATACTGTTTAATCAATTAGCTCCCACCAAATGAGGCATGGTTCGGATAAAAGGGACCTTATCAGTAATTTCATCTTCTCCAATTTTTACCAGAAAGAATCAAACACAACTTCCTTTATACATGAACACCCACACTTTCGGTGCTTAGGAGTGGATTTTTCCATGCTGCAAAGAATGAAATTTGATGTGGAACACAAGAAACCCTTCTAGATGCAATTGCAATTTACTTCCACATCCACCAACCACCAAAGAAAATTGATAGAAAAAACACCAGAGAGTTGGAAATACACATTAAAAGAACCTCTTGCTCTCGGTCTTCCACATACAAATAAATCATGGGGACCAAAGAGTCTCATGTCATTTCAGAATCACACAAAATAACCAAGACAACATACATCTCCAATGTGATTAACTGAAAAAGCTTAGGGGAGTTGCAGGAAAAGGCACAGAGCATTATGAAAAGAGAAATGGTCTAAGAAATTCCAAGGAATCTTGATCACACGGGATTGCATTAGAGCTGTTGCACGAAAAGGCATTAGCGAGAATGATAACTTACCTTTCACCACGTCGTTCAATTTCACGCTTTCTCCTTAGGTCAGCCTTCCGAGCCTCAAATTCCTCTCTGCTCATGACTGGGGGTGCAGGAGTTGAGCCCATAGCAAATTCTGCGAGGTCCCTGAAAATTTTCGAGTTTCACAAACCAATTAGACTTTTGGCAACCCATTTGCAAGCCAAATATTAACTCAACAACCCCAACACCCATCCCAACAAAACAAAAAAGAAAATCACAGGAAGAAGCACAACATATCTTTCATTAAAATACCTCTGAGGTGGTACAACAGGCAACATATATCCCTGTCCTCCTAGAAATGGATCTTGTGGCAGCATTCCTCCAAAGGGAACATCAAATGGACCAGGGGTGTAGCCCATATATGGCATAGTACTAGCATAAGGAGCCACATATCCATCCATCCCAAGAGGTAGACCAGTCCAATATGGGTTATAGGTTGAAGGTCCAAGAGGCATCATATAGCTTTCAGCTGCAAGATCCTGAGAGGCTCTCCACTGCATGTCTGCAGCTGCAACACAAATTACTAACAATTAATAAAACTTAGTAACCAAGAAAAGCAAACAAGGAAAAGTATGACTAGTGAAGATATTAAAATTCCTGTGCAAGAGCACAAACGCGCACATACAGAACAAGTAAAAAACGAGAACTAAACATTCCTGGAAATTCAAATTTATGCTCACTGCATGCGCACGTTTTCCATATTCTTGTAATAGCCTTTTTCTTGCTTGTAATACCCCCTTTTTTCTTTTAATAAAAAATTTCCCTTTACCATCAAAAGAATTTCTTTTTTTTATTTTCTTCATTGACCACACATTAAAATATTTGCTCAAGATTTTTTCTATGTTTCATGGTCAATACCCAAGAAGCAAGGACACTGGAAAAAGATTTATACAAAACAAGATCAGGAAGAGATATGGGGTACAAAGCACTAACCATTTAGAGGTAAACGGACTTTCTTCTTCTTCTTTTTCTTTCCTGAAAACCCAGAAAATAAAATGTCAATATGTAAATGATCCTTTACCTAAATTCAAAAATTATAACCTTACGGACTTCCTGTTGTTAGCACTAGTTCCTGCAAATATTGGCAAGTAGGACATCTCTTAAATGAATTAGGGAAAAAAGCCCACTCACAAGACACCATATAAGACAAACAGATTACAATCAGAAGAAATGAAAGGGTGAAAAAGTCTTCACGGCCTAAGCATCTACAAATTGTGAGACTTAAGAACAGAAAAAGTAGAACTGTTCATTGTCCAAGGGCCCCAGGACAAGTAAATATGACTTACAAAAGAAGACAGTTTTTACCTGGCTCACCAGTAGGCATCTTCTGTTGAACTTCCTCCTCAACAAGTGGAGCACTTCCCTGAGATGTTGGTTCCTTCATACTTATTGACTCATGTGTGGCTTCTGATACATCAACAGTTTTTACAGTCTTTCCTTTCTCTATGGACTGTTGTGGAACATTAACAACTGCTTTTCCTTCATTTTCTATCTCCTTGGTATCTGGAGTGTCATATTTTTGTGGTGGTGGAATGTTCACTCCCTTGGAAGTCGCAGAAAGAGTGGGTGATGGGGCTTTTGGTTGTGGGATGCGAGCAGACTCCATATCTGAAGAAACCCAGTGGGTATGATACACAAAATTTGAAGACAGTTGAACCAAAAAGAGAAACATTATTAAAAGCAAACCTTGAACTTGCAACATGCTTCCTGCATTTTCTGTGCTACTGTTATTCGACTCCAAAATGCGGTTGATAGTGTCCCTAAGTGTCTTATTAGGCAGAAGATCATCTGCAAGTATGTTGGTGGCCCCACAAACACACATTGGCTTCGAAATAATGTGGTCCCTGATGCCTATTTTTAATAAGAGTTGGCATATTTTAGAATCTCTAGACATAAATTTTAGACAAATTAAAAGAACAGTAACAATGATAATCAAGACTATCTTTCCCACATTGAAGAGCAAGATAAACGTTATTAGTTACAAATACAATCATCAAATAGTTATATGATGACCATTTGAGGTATGAAACAAAATAAAGGATCAAGATAATGCTAGTTTGAAGTGGCCAGATCCTTAATTACTAATAAACAGTTGCAGATGCATCCAGTTTCTTGATATCTTATGAACAAATTAATACATACAACATAGCCAGCAATCCCTATAAAAAATATAAAAGGGAAGAATGGAAGGGAGGTAAGTGAGATGGACCAGAATCCTCACATTTATCACAAAAACTCTTAAAACAGCACTTGCTTGTTAGTACAGCATCTTTCATTACTTCCTTGCATAATGGGCAGCGGAGATCTGGTGGAAGATCACTGATTGGTCGAGTGGTGGGTAACCCTTCAATTTCCTTCTCAAATGCAGCCCTGTTTTGAATTCAAAAGGTTGTAGGTAACCATCGAGCCTATAACAGAGCTTTACTATAACAGAAAGGTACAAGATTAATAAGTTGAATAGATAGCTTACTCATTTGGCTTCAAAACAGCAACTGCACCACTTGGCAATGCATAAGAACCCTCTGGGGTTGCCATTAACATTGATTTTGGAATACCAGTTGGAGGTTTTACTCTTTTAATATCATAATTAGGATCACCATTTGTAGGGCAGTGCTGAATAAAATGACCTGGATGGTATCAGATCAAACAATGAGTTCACTTGACCATTGTAGTAGTCATAGCAGCAGTAGCAGTAGAAAGAACAAACACACAAAAAATAATTAGCATGGTCAACAATGATGAGTATACAGACCTGTAATGATATGCAAATATGATCGCAATACAAAAAAAAAAAAAAGAAAAAAAACATAGCATGGTGAACCATCAAGAATGCAGTATTGCAAGACAAAATAAAGCAATAACTAACAAACACTCTGTAAACAAATACATTATTAAATACTCCATACTTTGTTGAATTTTAACATTATAAACCTATTGAAAAAAATTTTGAAAGATTATCTTTGTTATTTACATCTTCTAGGAAAAATGGCAATCAATGTATAATTTGTATCAAACAAGCAATGATAGAAAAAAATGTCAAATAGAAGTGTCCCTCAAGAATCCATGCAGTGTCAGAGTCAAATGTGTATCTGATACAGATGCTTCATCCATTTAGGAGAATCCATGCATCACTACAAGAATGTCAACTTACCCGGCACCTTGCATCTGTGACAGATATAACCAGCAGGAGGTGTCTTTCGCTCCAACCCACCACGACCTTGCAAAAAGCAAGCTATCAAGCTCACCAGCAATAATTGACATAATTCTTATGAAATTCAATGAACTCTAACAAAAATAGACAGAAGAATTACCAAAACCCCGGCCACCCATCATTCGTCCACCCATACCCCTCCCAAATCCTCTACCAGGGCCAAAACCCTCTTGGGTTTGCCTGCAATCAAATTTAGAATTTCAAAAGGATTACATTAGTGAAAAAAGAAAACACAGTGCATGGACAAGTGGTACCATATTATCATATAAAGCAACATATGACAAGGGAAAGGGTCTCACCGCTGCCAGTCCAAGGCTGGCGTGTCAATTAAAGCTTTGATCTTGCTATCCTCATCAACTTTATTGGGAGCAGGAGCATCCTGCACCAGATTGCTCGATTGAACTGGTGGCACTTCAGGAATGGCATACAAATCATTACCAAATTCATCCCATTCCGACTCCTCAGGCTGTAAAGTCCAAATAAGTATTACAAGAATGAATCAAGACTAGACAATGAAACCATGCAAGAACCAAACCACATCAAAGTAAAATGATGATAATGCTTACAAATCTCAAAGCAGGTGAATCTGCAATAGGGAAGCTACTGTTTGCTGGTGGAGCATCCTCTACCTTATTCTCTACTACTTTCTGCCTGCAGCAGAACAGACAGATAGCCTATCTCAAACAGAACCTAGAACTTTCCTCACAACAACTAGCAATGAAGAAGATATTGACACTAGCACAGAATGGTTTACAACTAAAAGCACAAAAAGGCACCACTAAAACAAAGGGGATTGATTTAATCATTTAACCCATACAAAACTAAGAAACATTGAAAGACAATACGTTATAAAAACTACAAAAATTAAAAATTAAAAAAAAAAAACAGCAAACAAAGAACGAAATGATCAAAGATTGAAGGTGTGAGGCTGTACTCATCCTGCTCAGGAACAATGGGCATGCGCGGCCGTCCAGGTACTCGACGTACTAAAACAGAGGTATTTTTGGGTATCAACATGTCTTCATCAAGGTAGTCTGAAATCGCAAAGCAAAGAATGAAACATCTATAAAACACTGCAGAGAGATCAACCCAGCCCATGTAACCATACATAGAACAAGTGAAACGCAATCCTTGGAACCCAGAGTGGGACCTAGAAATAGCAATAACTCAAGATATGGATCGTAATAATAAATTGATCCCACATTTGACATCCGTCCTCAAAAAAGATCCAGCCAATTCGGCCCTCAAACTTAGTTCCTTTTAAATTCATCATCCCAACCCTTCTAAGTTCTAACGTCTTGGCACTTGCATCCAAGAACTCCCAAACACAAACTACCCCAATGCTACCGAAACACCAACCAGTAAAAGAGCATGAGAATTGATCTACCTGGATCCAAGCCTAAAAAGATACAACTAATAAACCCCATGACTTAACAAATTGTTTTCACTACACGCAAAATGAATATATGAATCAATCAAAAAATCTGAAAGAACCAACCTTCATTGGTTTGAGCGTTGGAGACCATGAGGTCAAAATCAGTGCCCCTGCCCAAATGCTTGGATTCAAATATTTTTTCTTTCAAATTCGCAACTGATATGAAATGACCGTCGATAGGAATAGAGTCGTAATCTTTTGCACTTTTAAACTTATAATACACAGCCATATTCCTTTTCTTTTCACTCTTCTATAAACGTAAGAGAAATCGAGAAAAAGAAATTGGCCAAAGAGGAGGGGAAGAAATTCAAAGGCCGTAAAATAAAAAAGGCCTGATCTTAAACTCAAAAAATAAAAACAGATAATGAGTACAAGTAATTATCTCCTTCCGGTTGTCTTCTATAAGACAAACAACGATCGCACGAACACACAAGATCTATTCAAAGTGGAAGGTTCGTCCTCCAAGAACTCGAATTTGTGAAAATTAGAAACTTTCTACTCGAATCCCTCTGATGCTGTTCTACCAAAAGAATTCTTCAAATCTTGAAGATCGGACGAAGCCTCTAACGAAAAGTTGGTAGATTCTCCGCCGCACCCAAACTCAACTGATCGTCGCGAGTCCAATACTTTCAAGCAGATCCAAATGAATGAAACAAAAAACCCTTCGTTTCAGAGAAAGGGGAGCCAGACGAAGCTGTAATTGGACATCCAAAGTCTGGAGATTCAAAAGATCGCCATGGCCGCAATCTTCACGAACCGATCTTGACGAATGAATTCAGCCTCGAAATTAGATCCATGGCCCGGAACAACGAACACAACCTGATTAGGCGACCGCAGAACCCCATTACAAATCCACATAAACAAAATAATATCTCAGGTATCCGAATGGTCAAAACCCAACGTGCAAAGAATTTAATTTTCCATTAAGATAATAAAAAACGGTTCAGGATTCCAAGCCCTAGAAGAACCGCGAGAGAAGATAAGATGAAGAACAAGGGTTAGGTTTTCCTCGGAGAGGGAATCGCGTGTTGTTGCAGAACAGAATGGGACGGAAACGCAGAGCACCAAGGGTTACGGTTTCGCCTTTCTGCCAAACCAAAGGGAGCCTTTCGTATATAAAACAACCGATAACTGTGGTTAAACCCCGATTGAATCCTCACTAGAAAGTTGGTATTGGACCCGGTTCCGACCGGGTTCAACCGTCTGTTTGACGTGAGAGCTAGAAACCACGCGGCACGCGTGGACTTTCCAAAAAAAAAAGTGCATTGAATGACCAAGAGGTTTTCTCAAACCACGTAATCTCGATACGTGGTCTCAGGTACAGGGAATTGTGTTTGTGTGGTGAATCATGACTGTCGCAGTTTTGCGAGTGGAACTGTAGACGTCTTGAAGTGGTCCTAACTCAGGTGCCAAACTGGCCTGCACCATGTACCAAATTGGCCTTGGGATTTCTGACCTGCCGAGCTTACCAAAATTAGAATACATCAACCGTAAAGCACTAGAGCTTGGGCCTTGCAGAAAAAGTTAGGATTCTAAATAATACCCAACCGGGATGGTTCACATCACAAATAGGACCATTTCAGAGGATCCAACCCAGCAGATGAAAACGAACAATAAAAAGTAGGATTCGTTTGGTTTGAAGTCGAAATCAGAATCGAAATCAAAATTAAATTTTTTCAGAATTGGAATTAAAATGGCCTATTTTCATAGTTTGTTTGGTTCAGACAAAATTTGGAATGAGAATTGAAATGAGTTAAAATGGAAATTCATTCTCAAAGAAGGGGGAGGGAATGGCCATTCCCTCAAATGGGGAATGACATTCCATCAAGAATGAGAATGGGATTCCAATTTCATTCAACCAAACAGTTGGAATAGGAATGCTCATTCTAATTCCAAATCTATACCTCTATTCCCATGGTTTTCAAAACTGGATCGGACCAGATGGTCGGACCAGAAAAACCGAGAACCAATCAGGTGATTGGTTTCGTTTTCCCCAAAAACTGGATTTCCCCCCCAAAACCGTTGATTTTGGTTAGTGAACCGCTGACCCAAGTGGTTAACCATTCAAATAGTTTTGACCGTTTTTTTTATTTTTTTGTCAGAACGGGCCAAACATTCAATTCGAACGGTCAAACCGTTCGACCCAGTAACTAGACCCCTAACCGGTTCGATCACCAGGTCGTTTTTAAAAACCATGCCTATTCCCATGACCAAATGGGCCCTAAAAGATAAATTACATAATACAACCCGGAAGTAGTTAATTATACACAATATTTAGCTCCCTGAGCTTTCATATACCAACATTTTGCCCCTTATGTTACTATTATCTTATCTTCAACAAAAGATTTTCATTTGACTGTTATTATGCTTGTTAAGCATTTATAAATTTCCAAACTAACATTTCTTTAATTGTTATGTTCTTGTTGCCTCATGATTTCAAAGTTCAAACATTTTCAAGGCTCTCTACTCTACCAAAACGGAACGGCAAAACAAGATTCATGTAATTGGCACCATATAGTTAGGATAAGGCTTAAATGATGATGATGAAAGCTCTCTTCTCTCTTAAATCTTCATTCAAAGCTCTCAGGTACATGCACAACTTCATATCCATTTATCATCTATTTTTTCCAGTCAAATTGAATCAAATTCAAATTCCATATCAATTAATTTTAATTGATAGAGTTCAAATAGGAACATTTGTATATCAATCAAATAGGAATCAAGGTTTAGAAGATGCAAATTTGAAACAGGATTCATGTAATTGACCCCATATAATTGGAACAAGGTTTAGATGATGATGATTCGAATCAAATTCAAATGTCATGTTCTCATCAAATTGAATTCAGGTGTATGTATATTCCAATCCAAATTTGATTTGATCCATTTGTAGCCCTATGATGAACAAGTTGTGCAGCAAGAAAGTGTCAGTGTTTTTAGGAATGGGACACAACATGAGGGCACGGCAGCATAAAGGGGTTATTTTCACAAGTCCAGCTTTAATCAGGGCAAAGCCCGTTCCAACAGCCTCAACGGCCTTTACAGCCTTGCGTTGAAAGTATCTCCGTACATATTTATTTAATGGGAGACCCAATGCAAGGTTGCAAGGGGCTGATCGAAGGGTGCAAACTTGCCCAGATAGAAGCCGAACTCTATTTTCACCAACCAAATAGTAAAACTGACGGCAAAAGACTGTCAGAAGGTTGTGTCCTGTGTAGATGAGGGTTTTACTTTGGTTCTACTATGTTCCGGCCACCTCATTGATTTTTATATTTAAACCCTAAATTCCTAAACCTTATAACCAAAGTGTTAAATGCATATGATCAGATTTATGCCCTTCGACCATGTAAAGTAATCCCCGTCTTGATTTTTAATTTTTTATATCTAAACCCGAAAGCCCTAGATCTTATAATCAAAGTGTAAAATGCATATGATCAGATTTATGGCCTTCGACCAGGTAAAATATTCGCCGTAGATGAATTGGTCATTCAATACCCGTCCCAAACTCCCAATATAGAGGCATGGGATCAAAACCGCATTAACTGTAGTCTGTAGACTCTCTGTGGTCAGTGTACGCACCCTGCTCTGTCGTCCGTCCCCACCCTTTACCCCCCACCCCCGGTACCGTATAGTGTAATTTGTATGTTGTAATGTCAAAAGAAAATAAAGTTGTGGCCAATAAGAAGAGGCTTTTTCAGCCACAAGTTGGGCCACCAACACGACAACGCGTGCCCTGTTGCTGAACTTGTGTAGCAAGTATAGCCAAAGTCGACGTCCACATCAACTTTCTAAGTCGTAAGTCCTGGTTTTAACTTGAGAGTGCAGAGTTAGCTTAACCGGTTAACCCCCGAATCCAAAAAAACAAAGGGAAAAAACGCTTCAAAGTTCAAACTCACCAGGGAGCATTACTATTATTGGATACTTGGATGGTAATTTTGATGAAATCAGCTGATGAATATTGCTGCTACAGGAGCTATTCTCGCCTCGCGACTCGTGAGTCATGATTGAATGCCAAAGGTTGCAGAACGACAGCCAATCGATGGTATGAAGTCATGACTGTCATGGAAGCTTTTGGTCTTTATAGATGCTTTTCATTCCAAGTGATGGACGGAATGGTGTGGACAAAAAAACTGACCTCGAAGTGACCTTCCAGACCCTACTCGGACCATATTTTTGAGTCTCATGCACTAATTGTATTTGTACTCCGACCATACAATCCTTTTCTGGATGATCTCTTACCACTGTCCCTGCACTTGAGGTCTACTGACTTACCACGGAGAGCTTGCAGTTAACAAACTTAATATAACTGTTTTTTTGTTTGTCATAGGAAGCCAGCTGCCAGGTGATATGGGTCTTAGCAGTGGGCATGTGGTCCTCCAGCCAAACAGTATTATGCCATTCCTTTCCTCCTCCATTACTGCCCAAAGCCCCAAACTTTGTTTCAAACAATATCCCCAATTCCCCACTTACCACCATTTTATAGGAGCATCAATCTATCAGCTATATCAATTTCAGAGTTCCCTAATAAAATGTTTTCTTAGGAAAGAAATAAATACAAAGAAAAAGAGAGTCTGAATTACTGGTCAGAAGATAGTTCTTCTATTTCACGATTCAAGATCCATCAGAGCCTGTTAAATGACACTGGTTTTGCTGATAGCAGATCTACTTCCTCTAAAAATTGCTGTTACAGTACAAACATAACCACTTTTCACTAAATTTGAACACTTCAGACCTGACCATTGATGATTTTAATCATCATGGTTAGTTGGTTTATCTACTTTAGTATGAAAATAAAAGAAATTGCCACATGACAACTAAGGAGATATGCAAAACAATATGCGTTGAATGGGGAAAAGGACAGAGAGAAAACGGGAAAAACAGTTCAGACGTCTGTCAAGATCAATGATGAGACAATCATAACATATGCTAGAAAGAAGAAAATTGCTATCTGGATGAAGAATTTTGGATTTTCCCTCATGTTTGGTGATGTTACCGCTCTGCAACACAATTTGTTAGTTGTTTAGTCAAAGAGGGGGGAGGAACATAAAGAAAATGGAAAAGAAGAGAAAAAATAAACAAAATATATAGCATAACCATTGACTTGGTTAATTTTTTCTATATCACTGGTTAAAAGGCACATAAAGAACCTTGCAACACGTTGAGAAAAACGGTAGAAGGGCAGACTCTGAAGGAAGACTATGCCAGGTCCTGTCAGAACAGCTGTTACTAGGTTGTCACCCTGCATGATGAATACTTACAGTTGAGCACATTGGACTTGCATGTCATAACTATAATAAACATATACATGTTAACTTGGATGCAACCATGAGCCTTGAACTTGCTTTGAGACAAGCATGCCAAGCCTGTCAACCATATATATGAATACAGTTATATGCAAGCTACACTCGTATATCTGTGTGCCTTAACTCCAAATATTACTGCATATCAGAAATATCTTGTAAGGGTTGTTGTATAAACATGGCTGATGGCTCTTGATAGAGCACAATGGTGGAACAAGGTTTGTGTAGCCAACCCCAAATAGTTGGGATTAAGGCTGAGTTGAGTTGAGTTGTAACAGAGATATCTCATAACAGAGTGAAAATAACACACATGAGAAGCCATTGTTGATCAAATTTTGAACTCTATTTTACAGCACAACCAAATATTAGATGGCTGAGGATTGTAAGGGTGGGTCTATGTTGTTTTCATAAATGATCCACCAGAGAAATGTCTGATCGTGAAAAGCTAATTAAAGCCTTAGTCCTGACCCCCAGCTTAAAAAGGTTAGAATCAGCAAATTCATGTCAACTGGGCATAGTAGTCTTTGCCACCAGCAAATGAGAATCCAAGTTAAAAACTTAATTAAGAGAAGTTATTCCCAGTAGTAAATAGCAGAATTTACTTGAAAGTTATTCCATCTCTCATTTGGAAAATGGCAAGCAAGTCATTGAAGCCAATTGATAGGAATCAATCAGTACCCTTGAAAACATATTCTAGAAAGAAGGCCGTACAACAGGTCCTGATATGACATAGTAATGGTACTTGGGATTTGGACTGAATTGAACACCAAGGGTATTTTTGCCATTTTATAATTTTTCTGTAGGGTCCAATAATAGCGTTTGATTGTCTATTTATAGTTTGTTTATGCTTAAAATTTCAGAATCATTGCATAAGTAGGATTAGAGTTATTAAGTCTTCTTTGAATTGAAATAGGATGTGACAGCTCAGTTTGAGTCCTACTAGGATTATTTTTTTTATCAGTAATATTCAGATTTATTAAATCAAAGACAAAGATAGTACAACTTAGGGAGAGGCACGATATGCTACCTCCCCTTTAAAGAGGGGAGATGGAAGAAACCATCAACCCTTTAGTAACATAACAAAGGAAAAAGAAAATCACAATGAAACCCGAGTAGCCCCTAGTTTAGCAAGATAATCAGCCAAGGCATTAGCCGATCTACCCAGCCACTGAACTCTAACTGTCATGCCCCTCAATAGCCATTTAACCTTTTCTAAAATATCCTTAAAGTTCCAAGTGACAGTACCCAGGTCAGCCAACCATCCTACTACCACCTTGGAGTCTCCTTCAATTATCAAGTTTTGCACTCCGAGTTGATAGGCAATCTGTACCCCCTGTGCCGCAGCTAGGAGTTCAGCCCTCACAGAGTCTCCTATTCCCACCGGTCCCGAAAAAAAAGGAAATGATGTTGCTGTTCTCATCTCTCAGTACACCGCCAATCCCAGACGGTCCTGGGTTACCCTGACTACTTCCATCAAAGCTCAGCTTAATAAAACCCTCCATCGGCGAAGTCCAAGTTACTTGGACTCTAGGCTTCCTAGAGGAAGTGAGGGCAACTGCAGACCAATTCCTCATTAAATCCTCAAAGGAATAATCTTCAAAGAGCTTTAAGGATTTCATCCACAAAATAGTCCTTGTAACAATACACTCTTTGACCTCAAGAATGCTTCTTTCCTTCTCCTGAAAAATTCTGGAATTTCTCCCTTCCACACAAAGGTAGAAGGGGAAAACAACAAATTTACCTCAACTGGCAAGTTCCACCTACACTCAAACAAATCAAATACCCAATTCCAAATGGCTGCAGCAAAAGAACAAGAAATCAATAAGTGGTAACAATCCTCATTCTACGCTTTGCACAAAATACACCAGTTAGGAGATAAAAACAAAAAAGGTCTTTTCTTTTGCAGGTTATCCAACGTATTGATTTTACCCAAGTAAACTTCCCAACATAATACATCAATTTTTGGGGGAATAGGCCTAGACCAAACTTCCTTAACTGGGAAAGCCTGAGGAGAAGAACTGGAGCAGAGGGAATTAAAGAAAGATGCACAAGTAAACAACCCTTTCGGAATCAAAGTCCAAATCCTCCTATCAGGATTTAGTGGGTCCAAGCAAGCAGAATCAAGTAACAATAGGAGCTCAGAAACTGATAAGGATTCCTCATCCCTCAACCCTCTACAGAATCCAAGGTCCCAATTTGTCGACAAAGGGGTATACGGGGGCAAAAGAAAGAAATACACAGGTTCTTTTTTATAAAGGGAAATAGAAAAGAGAGAAGGGAACAGATCCTTAAGGGGCAAATTTCCCACCCTAGTGTCTTCCTAGAAAATAACACGAGTCCCAGAGCAAGCATCATACCTTACAAAGCATAGGAACTATGGGAGGATGCCATGAATTGCCTTCCAAGGTGTTGCAAGAGTTGCCCGTCTGGATACCCCTACATCCCAACCATTTCTAGAATAGCCATGGATACTTGCCACCACTTCAAGCCATAACCTCTCCCTCTCTAAAGGCCACCTCCACAACCACTTACCTAGAAGGGCTACATTCTTGAAAGGGATATTCCCTATTCCTAATCCTCCTTCCTCCTTCGACTAACTATCTCCCATCTAACCAAATGATCCTTCTTCTCTTGCCCCGGCTCCCACAAGAAGTCACTCGTCATTTTCTCTAACCTCTTAGCTTCCCTAGCAGGAATATTAAAGACAGATAAAAAGTAGACCGACAGATTAGTAAGTGTGGATTTGATCAAAGTCACTCTACCCCCCACAGAGATATAATTCTTTTTCCAGCTTGCCAACTTCTTTCCAAACTTTTCCACAACAGGGATCCAAAAGCGGCTTTCCTTTGGGTTACCTCCTAGGGGAAGACCTAGATAAGTTAAGGGCCAGGAAGAGGTGGAAAACTCTAAGCAACCTGCAATAGCCTTTATTTCTTGAGCATCCATATTGACTCCCATACACAACTTTTTTCAAAGTTGATTTTTAGATTTGAGGCCTTTTCAAAAAAAATTAATTAAATTCTTAAGGTTCCCAACCTTCCTCAAATCGCTTCCTTCACAAAAGATTATAGTATCATCTGCAATCTGAAGGAGAGTCACAGACACACTAATTCCTCCTATTCTCCAACCACTCACAACCTCCTCCCTGTTTGCTTTTGATATCAATCTACTTAACACATCAGCAACAAGAGTGAATAAAAAGGGGGAGAGTGGATCACCTTGTCTTAAGCATCTACAAGCTGGGAAGAAATCCTTAACTACTCCATTGACAATGATAGAATAATGGCAAGAAGTGAGACAACCCTTGATCCACTTGCACTATCTTTCCCCAAATCCACACTTACTTAGCACCTCTAAGAGGAAGCTCCAATCCACCATATCGTAGGCTTTTCCAAGATCCAATTTGCAAACAAAGCCCTTCTTACCTGATCTCTTCATCTCCTCCACACATTCATTAGCTATCAAAATCAGATCTACTATTTGTTTGCCTTGTACAAACGCACCTTGAGCTTGACTAATTAGAGAGGGAAGTACCACTTCAATCCTCAAGGATAAGACCTAGGGCAAAATTTTGTAAACACTAGTCACCAAGCTAATTGGTTTGAAGTCCTTAGGATGCTTAGCAACAACCTTCTTGGGAACAAGAACTACAAAAGTAGCATTGACTCCAAGGCTAACAACATGATTATCCTCAAACTCCCTGAGGACCTCAAATAAATCATTTTTAACTATGTCCCAACAATCTTGATAAAAGGCCATCGTGAATCCATCTGGCCCAAGAGCCTTAGATCTATCCATTAGGAAAACTTCTTGTCTTCCTCCTCAAAATTTCTTTCCAGCCATCCCCTCTCCCTCTCAGAAAGACGTAGCCAGTCTAGACCATCCACTTCCGCCCTACAATCAAGAGGCCTTCTCAGAATTGACTTAAAATGATCTACAAAGCATCTGGCTATCTCTTCTTGAGAGGAGATTTCCTCTCCATCAATCTCAAGTTGTTCTACAAAATTTTTCCTCCTCCTCCCATTGGCCATCACATGACAAAATTTTGTGTTCCCGTCTTCTCGTAGCAGGACCTCTTCTAATTCCTTATTTAAATTCCATCTCAACTCCCGTTCCTGTGCATTCATAGTCCTTTGGGATTCCTTTTTGTCCAATTCTTTAATTTGAGTCAACAAGGAAGATTTTAAATCCTCTAACCTCCCAAAATGGTCCCTGTTCCTGGCTTTCAATTTTGTCCTCAAGTTTCTTAGTTTTCTATGAAAACTAACTCCTTTCCACTTCACCCCCCCCCCCCCCCCTTAGCTCTTCACTTCACCATCTCTCAATATTTTTTACAAAGTCTGGGTGAGTCAACCACATATTCTCAAATCTAAAGGGTCAAGGTCCAGAGTCTAATGGTTCCTCTCCTAACTGAATAGGGCAGTGATCCGAAGTAACTCTAGGTAACCCTTTAGCCATCAACCCCCTCCATTGATTCTCTTAGGCTTCATTGAACAAGAATCTATCTAGCTTTGAACATGTTGGGTTTTCCTGAAAGTCGGAACGGGTAAAATTGGCTTGCAAAAGAGGAATCTCCTTCAGCTCACAAAAGTTAATAAAATCATTGAATTTCCTCATGCTAGTAGTGATGGATTGATGAGGGTTATTTGACTCTGTTGTGAACCGAGTAACACTGAAATCTCCACCTAAGCACCAAGGACCTTCCCATAACCCTTGAATGCCATACAACTCCTCCCACAATTCATTCCTCTCTCTGTAATTATTGGGCCCATATACATTGGTTAGCAGCCAAGTAAAATCATCCTCCACCATTTTGAATTTCAGAGACACCAGAGAAGTTACCTACTAATTCCTCAACTGCTTCTACCACATCTTCTTTCCATAAGGTAATTATCCCCCCTGAAGCTCCCCAAGAAGGAGTTGAAGCCCAACTAATCCCTCTTGATTTCCACACACTTCTAGCCCACCTTCTATCCATCCCTTCTAATTTTGTCTCTTGTAGCATAACCACACCAGGCCTTTCCCTTCTAAGCATCTCTTTTATTAGTCTTCTCTTCCTTGCACTTCCTAATCCCCTCACATTCCAGCTTACGATTTTCATTAGGAAATAGTAGAACTCCCTCCCAAACACCCTTACCCCCCTTTACTTGAGATCCTTTCTTCTCTCCCCTCGGCCATTAAACTCGATATCACCCTCAATATCTGACATTAACCTTTCCACCTCTGATCTTTTCTTTTTTTTCCTACTTTTATCTACTCCAACACTTCTAAAGCTCTCTCTATTCTCCTCCTTCTATTCCAATTTTGTAGGGGTAGCCTCCATTTGCTCTTCTTTCTCTTTATAATCCTCCAAGAGAGCACAAATCCGCTCCCATATTCTCTCTAATTCTTCTTCATGCTTCCTTTTTGATAAAGACTCCCCCTCCTCTTTTCCACAACCCTTAGCCACATTCCCACTCTCCCCTCCATTGGTCATTCCTTCTGGCTGAGAGGCCGAAGTACCTGTTGCAGGCATAGGACCCTTGTTAGTACCAGAAAACAAATCCACAGGCATACCTGACTCAAAGGGAACTGGCAGAGTGGGAACAGGAGCAGAATGTGCTATCGGAGGCATCCAATCTAGGTCTACCGATGCAGCCGAAGCTACCTTTGAGGGTTGCCCCCTAACCGGTGATTCTGCGTGGAACGACAGTAATGAGTTCTGATCCCCTAAATAGATAACCTGAGCATGTTGCAGTCCACAAGTGGATTTGTTTGTTGGAGTAGATGTCCCCTGTGCAACTTCCGTAACAGCCGTTGAACTCAAACAAATCTTATGTGAAGTACATCCTGGCGGGGGGGCGGGAGCTGCCACTTGAAATCCTAACAAAGAGCCACAACCGTCTTCCTCTAGGAACATCACTTCAGTGTTTAGACTGTCATCTTCAAAGGGGTCCTTTGTTTGAGAGAGGTCGATGCTGCCAAGGCTCAAAGTATCCTCAGTTTCAGAATCCGAAACATAGCAATCCTCCTCATCAGACGAAAGATTCAAGTTACATTTCTCTGGATTGTTGCTTTTGACAGAGCACGGATTACGACGATCAGGAGAAAATCGCTGAGCTCTTTTCACTGGACGCCACTGTAGAGAGCTAGTCGACTGAGAAGGCATCTTCGAAACAGCGGCCTGGGAAGAACACTTCTCAGAAGTCAAAGAGCTTGAGGAAGACAACAATAGACGGTTTCTGTCGTCTACCTTGGTAATAACCCCAGTCACGTGACTCTTTAAAAGATCACGCGCCTTTTTAAATGACTGGGTCGGGCCCGCTGACCCATTTGGGCCTTTATTAACAACAATATCATTCCACATGGGCTTTGGCTTTGGCCCATTCTTAATATACCGCGACTTCACGTGACTTTTAAAAGGGTCACGCACGTCCAACCCCAGGCTCGGTTTGGTTTTATCAGGTCTAGGTTCAGTTCTTCCCTGGACCAACCCCTTTTCCTTGTTTAAGAAAGCCAAATTGGCGCCAGTTACAACCTGTGCAAAAGACCTGCCACCCTCCAGACTATTCACTGCTTCCACACGCATAAAACCCACCCCCTGAATGCTACCTTTTTGATTCTCTAGCATTTGTTTTTCCATTTTAGTGAAAGTGCTTTTCTTGTTTGAATCATCCAATCCTTTCTTGCCACGCAGTTCTTCTTCTTCAACCTTCTCATCTCCCTCCCTACAAGCCTCTTTCCAAAGCACAGATTCAATGGATGAAGCCAGCCACACTGAGTAACATTGTCCTTCAACTAGCACCTCTATCTTCCGAGGAATCTCCTCAGGTTTTACTCCATTCAATAAAATGGAAGCTGAAAAAAGGT
Organism: Nelumbo nucifera; assembly: GCF_055504915.1. Classification (NCBI taxonomy): domain Eukaryota; kingdom Viridiplantae; phylum Streptophyta; class Magnoliopsida; order Proteales; family Nelumbonaceae; genus Nelumbo; species Nelumbo nucifera. The sequence goes on along the minus strand of NC_142649.1, from coordinate 169,318,577 downwards.
CTCCCCAAAAGGCACCTCCTAGTGATCCTCCACACATCAAAGCAATGGCTTCTGCAGTTTCTTGCTTCCACAAGTGAAAGGGAAGGCCTAAGAGACGCACCAGCACTCCATCTTCAACAAAGAAATCTTTGGAGTTTGATCTCGGACACCATCTTGATAATGTGAAATTTCCAAGTTCAGCTTGGATATTTAATGCCTCAACTTCTACTCTATTCTCAAGCAAGTCCAGCAAAGCCTTGTCTTTCTCAAAAGGTGTTAAAATAAACGTACTCTTCAACTTCAAGCTTGCTGTTAACAGATCTGCAACTTTCCTCCAGTCTAGAATGTGAGCTGAAGCTTTAACTATCAGTTTACTTTCCCAATCTCCTCTCTGTATGTTTACTCCCATTCTGTATTTACCTGCCCCAGCTGTCACTATAAGAGTCTCTTGCTTATTATTGCTCACCAAACTAGTAGAACTGCTTATCTTCCTTTTTACTGTTACTTCTCTTTTAGCACCCAAGCGTTGCAGCAGTTCACATAAGACCCCATGAACTGCCTTCCAGCCCCGACTCTTCCTTCCCTCTGGGAAACAGACCATCTGCTTCTTTAAAATTTCTCTTACACTCTGCAACAAACCTTCTTCCAGTTTCTGAGAGAAACTCTTTCCAACTATTTTGTTTGCCTTTGTTACTTGCACCTTCCACAAACTCCTTGAACCCTTCAATTACCCCCAAACCTTCTAACAGCACCATCCCTCTCTTTGCTTCCCTGATTTTCAAGCTCAGCTGACCATTTAATCTCAGTTCCTCAAATAGAAGCTCCTTAGTTTCAATCTTCAAAGCTTTTTTCCAACAGCCTACCTCCACAAACTCTCCCATCTTCAAGTTTTAACCTCTGCTCAGCAATATCTCTTTTAATAGTCCTACTAGGATTATTGAATCTAACAATTTGACTCCTAAGACTAGGGGTGTAAACGGTATTCGAAAATCCAATTTCGAATTCGAATATCCTATTCATACCGACTAGTTAATCGGATTCAAATTCAGATATGACCTGATTCGATTCGATAGATATTCGAATTCGACCGATTATTTAATTCTTGTATATAATATATAAAATATTTTGTATAATTTATATATATAATAATTAAGTTATATAAATAATTTATATACTTTATATCAATAAAATATTTATTTTATATATTTATTAATTATCTAAAATAATTAATTAATCAAATTCAAATCGAATCGAATATTCGAATATTTAATCGTATTCGAATTCAGATATTAATTTTCAATATCCGTCGAATATCAAATCGAATTCGGATATTGAATTTTCTAATCGGATTCGAATTTGGATATTGCCTAGTCCGATTCGAATTCGATCCATTTACACCCCTACCTAAGATCATTATGAGTGTAATAGTTTGACTCCTAGGATTATTATGAGTTTAGAGTCTATAAATATGTACGGACGTTTTACACAAAGGAATGAAATATATTGAGTTTTCTTTAGCCTATGCTAACTATGGTGAATAATTCCCATGCCCTAGAGTGGTGGTTCTAGGCACCCTGTGAGTGATTCCATGTATTTCTCTCTCTTCTTTCTCTCCCTATTTTTTCTCTTATTCCTTTAAGAAGCCATTACAGCCATCAACAGCCATAAAATTCTAATGAAAGAAGACCATTCAACATTCTCTAAGGACTAGAAGTCTAGAACTGAGTTGGTCCTACATCAGTTGGCATCAAAACCAAGATTATAGGTTGTTATCACCATGGCTACACATAGTGGCAAGCAGTACAGGGGTCGGCTGACTAATACACAAAGAGATTCATTGATTTCTACCCTTTGCAAGAGGGTTGAAACCCTTGAAGCACAAGTAAAAGAACTTCAAGAACCTAAAGAAGAAGAAATCCAGCAAGAAGCACCCCTAATCAATGAAAGGGATGGAGGATGAAACAAGGGAGCAGTCCATGAAAATGATAATGGTGAAGATGAAGGATCTGTTAATCATAGAGGACGGAAAAGAGCTGCAAACTGCACAAGGGTACAACCTGCACAAGCTAATTGAGCCCAAAATACCCATCAAGGGATTGATCAAGAAGAATCACTCAAAAATCTATTTGATGAGATGATGGAAAAAGCTGAACATGGTGGTTATGTAGCTGATATAACCAAGAAGGTAAAGGTGGATATTTCTGATTTCAATGGAGATTTAGATCCTCAATCTTTTTCAGATTGGCTGGCTGCACCGGAGGAATATTTTGAATGGTATTACATGACTGATGATCGGAGGATGAGATTTGCACGTATGAAGCTTGGTGGTCATGCTAAAGTATGGTGGAGAAGCATGGAGCAACGATTAGAGAATAAAGGTGATGGTCCTATTTCTACATGGTCAGAAATGAAGAAACATTTGAGGCACAAGTGCCTCCCAATGGACTTCCAAGATGAGTTATATGAGGAATTGACTAACCTCAAGCAAGGTACATTATCTGTAATTGAATACATGCATAAATTTGATGAATTATCTATTAGATGTGATACTACTGAAAGTGAGAGGCAAAAGTTGGCTCAATTCAAAAATGGACTAAGGGCTAAAATCAAGAAAGAGATGGTAATTACTCGCGTCTTTGACTTGGAGGATGCCTACCAAGTTGCTGTCAAAATTGAGAAGAGTTTAAAGCAAACAAATACAAGGCAATTTGTATTACAATCCGGAGAGTATGCAGCTCATAAGCAAGTTGATGGGGGAAAGACTTCTAGGCTGGCATATTCTAATGCCAGCTCTAATAAGCCCAGTGGGTCTAGACCTTATCAAGGGGCTGACTATAAGAGTAAATCAGTTGCTAGTGGTGTTAGTCAGAAAAAACAGCCTGATACTAGTTGCTTTAGATGTGGAGGAAAGGGCCATATGGCTTACCAATGTCCTACCAAAAGCGTTAATGTCATTTATGAAGAAGGCATTGAAGTGGTAGATGGCCCAGGTGATGACTTAGCTGAAGAAGAGGATTGTTCTTTCACTGATGATGATGCTTTAGATGGAAACAACAACTATGTTGTTGTTGTTCAGCATATTCTTGCATCCCCAAAGGAAGAAATCAAGGAAGATTGGCTTCGTACAGCAATATTTCAAATTATAGTAAAGAGCGGAAACAAGTATTGTAAGCTTATCATAGATGGTGGCAGTAGTATGAATGTGATTTCTAAGGCACTATAGATCGGCTAAAGTTGACACCACAACCATACAAGATTGCTTGGGTTGATAAGACAACAATTTTGGTAACTAAACAAGCCCTTGTTACTACTTCTATTGGTAGTTATTCCGATTCTATTTGGTGTGACATTGTTCCTATGAATGTTACACACATATTGCTTGGAAGGCCTTGGTTATATGATAGGGATATCTACCATTGTGGAAGGGAGAACACCTATCGCTTCCTATTTAATGGGAAGCGAGTTATCATGAAGCCAATGTCACCGGAAGTTATTAAAAGGCATGCCAAGCCACCTCAAAATGAGACTATAGCCCAAGGGCCTGTTGCTGAATCTAAGAAAAAACCGTTGCATTTGCTCTCCAAAAAAGAGTTTGAAGTAGAAAGCAAGGAGACAATAGATGTATATGTTGTAATATCCAAGGAAGTAAAACAACCAAACAACCAGATATTGTTCCACCTACTGAAATGCCTAAAGAAGTGGTCCATGTGTTGGATGAGTTTTAAAATTTGGCACCAGAAGAGCTACCTAATGATTTATCTCCCATGAGAGACATTCAACATGCTATTGACTTGCAGCCAGGGTCATAATTGCCCAACTTACCAGCTTATCATGTGAATCCTATAGAGCAAGTTGAACTTAAACGATAAGTTGATGACCTCCTAAAGAAAGGTTTTATTAGAGAAAACCTTAGTCCATGTGTTGTTCAGATCTTCTCACTCCAAAGAAATATGGTTCTTGGCGTATGTGCATTGATAGTAGAGCAATCAACAAAACTACTATCAAGTATAGGTTCCCAATTCCTAGGCTTGATGACATGCTTGATATGATGACTGAAGCGACCATTTTTTCGAAGATCAACCTAAGGAGTGGCTATCATCAAATATGGATTAGGCCTGGTGAGGAGTGGAAGACAACATTTAAGACAAAAGATGGCTTATACGAGTGGTTAGTTATGCCATTTTGACTTACCAATGCCCCTAATACTTTCATGAGGATGATGACCCAAGTACTTCGATCCTTCATTGGTCATTTCCTAGTTGTTTATTTTGACAATATTCTTATATATAGTCATAGTCCAAAAGAGCATATTGATCATTTACATCAAGTGATGAGAGTTTTACGCCAAGAGAAACTCTACATCAACTTAAAGAAATGCTCTTTCATGTCGCCCAAAGTTATATTTTTAGGGTTTGTTGTTTTTGCTGAAAGCATAAGTGTTGATCCCGAGAAAGTAAAGTATATCTTAGAATGGCCCCTCCCCACCAATCTTCAAGAGGTTAGAAGCTTCCATGGCTTAGCAACATTTTATAGAAGATTTATTAAGGGGTTCAGCACTATCAAGGCTCCAATTACTGATGCAATGAAAAGAGGTGAAATTAATTAGACCAAGGCAACAACAAAAGCATTTGAGACTATCAAGAAGAAAATGACAGGCACCTATTTTACAACTTCCAGACTTCTCTAAAGTCTTTGAAGAGGCATGGGATGCATCCGGTGTAGGAATTGGAGGGGCTCTCATGCAAGAAGGCCATCCCATTTCATTTCATAGTGAGAAACTAAATGAAGCCAAGCAGAAACAGTCAACTTACGACAAAGAGTTATATGCAGTAGTGCAAGTTCTACAACATTGGCGACACTACTTAATATTTAAGGAGTTTGTGCTCTATTCAGATCACGAAGCTTTAAAGTACTTGAATTCCCAAAAGAAACTAAACTATAGGCATGGAAAGTGGATTTCGTTCCACAAAGAATACAACTTTGTTCTTAAGCACCAAGCTGGAAATGAAAATAAAGTAGTAGATGCGCTAAGTCAGATGGCTTACATACTTCATTCCATGAATGTCCAAGTCGTTGGTTTTGATCAAATAAAGCAAGACTATGCTGGTTGTAAGAATTTCAGCATCATCTATACTGACTGACAATCTGGGAAGCAAGATGAGTATCCATCCTTTTCACTACATAACGGTTATCTGTTTTATGATACTTGCTATGTCTACCAAATACCTCTTTACGGGACTTTGTTATTTAGAAGTTACGTGTTGGAAGTGTAGCATGTCATTTTGGTAGAGATAAGACCATTGCCATGGTGGAAGATAGGTTTTATTAGCCTAGTTTGAAGAATGATGTTGCTCATATAATAAAGCAATGCAGGACATGCCAACTTGCCAAGGGACAAAAGCAAAACACCGGGCTATACCCCTACCTATTCCTCATGAATCATGGCAAGATTTATCCATGGAGTTTGCTTATAACAGCTCAATAAATAACTGAATTTGCTTATAAGTAGCTTAGTAAATAGATCCACAGGAAGAAACCCATTTGAAGTGGTGACTGGTATTCATCCTAAGCGGCCAATTGACTTAGTTACCTTACCACCAGATACACATAATAGCATTGAAGTAGAAGCTTTTGCTAGGCACATAAGAGTGATACATGATGATGTTAGCAAAAAAAAATTGCATTTAGCATGATTTATACAAGGCTAGAGTTGATATTCATCAACAGTTGGCAAATTATCAAGAGGGAATCATGGTTATGATACGAATACGACTAGAGCATCTTCCAAAAGGTGTGTACAAGAAGCTCCACTCCTTATCATGGACATGTGGATTCTTTTAAGACTCCTATACCTAAGTTGCCAACTATTGCAACTCCAAATGACATTCCAAAGGATGTTTTAGATGAGGAAATAATATCTATTGCTACAGGAGGGTATCAGGAATTCCTTATCAAGTGGAAAGGCAAGCCTATGTCCGAGAGTTCTTGGATCATTGCTGAAGACTTTATCGTCTCAACCCAGATCTTTATGAAAGGTACCATGCTTTTAACTCACTGGGGTTGAGTTCTTTCAAGCTAGGGAGAGATGATAGGAATCGATTAGCACCCTTGAAGACTTATTCTAGAAAGAAGACCTTACAACAAGTCCTGATATGGCATAGTGATGGTACTTGGGATTTGGACTGAATTGAACACCAAGGGTATTTTTGCCATTTTATAATTTTTCTGTAGGGTTCAATAATAGGGTTTGATTTTTTCTGAAAAGAAAATTTAATAATAATAGGGTTTGATTGTCTATTTATAGTTGTTTATGTTTAAAATTTTCGAGTCATTGCATAAGTAGGACTAGAGTTATTGAGTCTTCTTTGAATTGAAATAGGATATGACAGGTTAGTTCGAGTCTTACTAGGATTATTGAGTCTAACAGTTTGAATCCTAAAACGATTATGAGTGTAATAGTTTGACTCCTATGATTATTATGAGTTTAGAGTCTATAATTATGTATGAACGTTTTACACAAAGGAATGAAATATATTGAGTTTTCTTCAGCCTATGTTAACTATGGTGAGTGATTCTAGGCACTCTGTGAGTGATTCCAGGTATTTTTCTCTGTTCTTTCTCTCCCTATTTTCTCTCTTATTCTGATCAAAGAAGACCATTCAACATTCTCTAAGGACTAGAACTGAGCTAGTCCTACATCACCAATTTCCTGCAGCTATTAGGGTTACAATTTCAACCTGGTACACTCTCTTATCAGAAATGAGATGCTCCCAAATCACTCCATAAAAACAATTCAATGAATTATGACATGCAATTTAAAAATATAAATCTGATAAAAATAAAGAAAAGAGAGTAGAAGAAAGCAACTCACCCCGAATACCGCGCGCCTCACTGGGCCAGAGAATTTGACTTGGAAATTGATGGTAGCAGACATGGCAACAATACAAGAGGCATCAACAACCAGTACTTCACCAACATCAAGATTTTTCTGTACAACTACAGAAATTGAAGTCCCAGAGTTATCCAAAGGTTAGTTCAAACAGGAGGGAATTCAGAGTATAGAAAACTTCTAAATAAAACTAATTAGGAAGTCGTGAGACATTCTTGTTTCTTTTCCATATAACAAAAATATGAAAATTTTTCTTTACTATCAAAAAATGTGAACTTTTTTTACTATCAAAAAAAGAGATATTCATACGTTTGTTCTACCTAATGTAATTGCATGCTAAGAAGTTAAAGGCAGTGATACAACTAAATGTAGGTAGCGTAGATATTACAGAAAACTGAAATAAGAACACCCAGAGCTACCTGTGCAACATGGGAAAGGTGGCAACAGTCTAAACACCATAATCATTAGTTCCACGTCCTGCACATATTCTATTGGTACATTTAAGTGAAGGTCTTATTGTTATTCTATCGATCCAATGACAGAAAACCAGGTCAGGATTTACTGATCAGATCTTAAATTTAGGAGACTTAAATTGGAAATGGTAAAAGCAATATCTTGGTTCTTGAAAGCTTTTAAGTTCATTTATGCATTTGAGACAAAGGTACACTCACTATTATTGTGCATACCATTTTTTTATAGTAACCGCCAAATATTAGAATGATATGAAAGAGTATTATATACATAGATTTGTTTTGCACCCTTTAGTTGGCCTAATCTCACTAGCCACACCCAAGTTCTTTACAATTCCCCTTGGGGGACCAACCCCCAATACATGTGATTCCTGCTCACCCCTCTGTTTGCTAACCCATCTGCCATATGGTTGGCAAGCCTTGCGGTCCAATTGTAGATGGTGTTCAACTCCTCATCCAAGTGTCTAATCTCCCTCAAAACAAGACTGGAAGTCAAAGATACCATTTTGTTTCATCTCAGCCACCCCACAACCATCTAGGAGTCCCCTTCCACAGTTAGCCCTGTCTAGTTTAAGGATTTACAAAAGGTGTTTGATGAATTTTTTAGAAGGGGGTAATAAATCCAGGATTAAATTCTACCTTCATTGCTTTGATTCCAAAGAAAGCAGAGGTAATCCAACCAAAAGACTTTAGGCCCATCAATCAGGTCCATAGCCTTTACAAAATCATTGCTAAGGTGCTTCCAAGAAGAATTAAGTTGGTGCTTCCTTCTATTATTTCCTTAAATCAAGGTGCCTTTGTCATGGATAGGAAGATCATTGATCAAATTCTCATTGCTAATGAGAGTGTGGAGGAGCTGAAAAGATCTGGAAAGAAAGGTTTGATTTGTAAGCTAAATTTAGAGAAAGCATATGATTTGGTGGACTGAGATTTCTTATTGGAAGTGATGAGGAACTTTGGCTTTGGAGATGGGTGGTGCAAGTGGATTAAAGGCTGCATAAGTACATGTCACTACTCGATTCTAGTAAATGGTACAGTAGCGGATCACTTTCCAACCATTAGAGGTATTAGACAAGGGGACCCCCCCTCTCCTTTCCTTTTCACCCTAGTAGCTGAAGTGCTAGGTATCCTTATCCAGAGAGCAGATTCAAAGGGTTTGGTGAGAGGCTGGAGAGTGAGAAGAGAAAGAGTGCCTATTACCCACTGATACCATCTTATTCTGTGAGGGAGGTTATCTAAATTGGATGAGGAATCTGAAGGAGTTCGTTCAAATTTTTGAGAAAATGTCGAATTTGAAAATTAACTTCAGTAAGAGCTGTGTGATAGGCATTAACATGGAGGATAGAGAGGTATCAGAATGTGAAATAATTTTGGGTTGTGAGGTATGCTAGTGGCCACTGAATTACTTGGGACTACCTCTAGGGGGCAACCCTAGAAGTGTGAATTTTTGGAACCCGGTGGTGGACAGATTCTCAAAAAGGCTAGCTTCTTGGAAAATGAATTATCTCTCTCTTTGTGGAATAATAACCTTAATCAAATCAACTTTGTCCAATCTTCCTGTCTACTTCCTATCGGTTTTTAGGATGCCCACGAGGATTTGTAGAAGGATAGAGAAGTTAATGAGAGATTTTTTGTGGGAGCTTGGAGAGGAAAAGAGGGACCATAGGGTAAGATGGGAAGTGGCAAGTAGAAGTATGGTGTTTGGGGGTCTAGGAATTGGGAACATTCGGAAGAGGAACCTGACTTTGTTGGGAAAATGGTTGTGGAGATTCCTGATAGATCAGGATAAATTGTGGACAAAGGTGATTAAAGAGCATACATGGGTTGGCAGCTGATGGTTGGGATGCAGGAATTCAGCTCGAGCAACCTTTGCAGCACCTTAGAAAGCTATTCGCACCATCCTTCCTTGTTTTCTACCCTTTGTCAAGTATAATTTGTGTTCCGGGAATATGGTAAGGTTTTGGGAACATGTATGGGTGGGGGAAGCACCACTTAAAGACCAATTCCCTTCCTTATTCTACCTTTCAAGGTACAAGAATAAACATGTCACAACCTTTGTTTCCTCCTTTGTATCAAGGCCTGACCTAAATTGGGATCTGGGGTTTAGATGAGGTCTTAGAGAATCAGAGTTGGATGTGGTGTCATCCTTGGCTCAGGTACTTCAAAAGGTCTTCTTGGACCCTTCTAGGGTGGATTCTTGAATTTTTTACCCTTTCCTCTTCTGGATCTTTCACTTGTGCCTCTTTTTTCAATACATTAACTCAACCTTCTCCTACTCCTGTCATTCCCTTTCCTTTTATAGAGGTGTGGGGGAGACAGGTCCCTCCTAGGGTTGGAGCACTTTGCTGGGAAATAGCTCTGAAAAGAATTAATACTTGTGATCAAATCCAAAGAAAAAAGCCTTTTTGGTGCTTGTCCCCAAACTGGTGTACCCTTTGTAAAGCCAATGGTGAATTTTGCTTTCACTTACTATTCTCCTGACCTTTTGTTTCTTCTATTTGGGAGTGATTTCTTTCTTTATTTGGTTGCAGGTGGACTCCCCCTTTAAGCATTCAAAGCCTCTTCAACTACTGTGTCGGTAGCCTGACCAAAAAGAAGGGAAGAATAATGTGGAGGTGCACCAGGGCAGCAGTTTGTTGGACAATTTGGGAGGAAAGGAACCAAAGATTATTTTCTGAAAAGAAAGAAGCAAAGAGACAATCATAGAGGTGATTACATTGAGGGTGGCTCAGTGGGTAAAGACAGTAAACATATTTCATGACATTCCCCTAGAGACCATTGTGAACAATTGGCAGGAAATAGCAGCCTCAGCTCCTAGCAGAATCATAACTCATCCTTTATGAAATCCCCCGGTGGAAGGCTTTATCAAGCTCAACTTTGATGAGAGCAGCGAAGGAAACCCAGGGCCATCAGGGATTGGTGGTGTTTTCAAAGAGGCAGGTTCAGTAATAGCTCTTTATTCAGGACCAATTGGGTTTGGGGATTCACTGAGAGCAGAAATTCTGGCTTTGCTAGAGCGGGTGAAAAAGGCTAAGGAACTAAATATAAATAGGTTGATCATTGAAGGGGACTCACAAGTGGTAATTGGCTGGACAAAGAAGGCAAACGATGGGATGTGGACATAAATTAATGAACAGAGACAACTCAAGTGGTTAACTCAGGGAATGGAAGTGTGTATGCAGTGGGTTAAAAGATGTGCCAATTCATTTGCAGATGCACTGGCCAAACAAGGGGTGGGAAGAAGTCATTTGGTTTGGGCTACATAGTAAATTTATTTTTGGGAGAGAGTTAAGAGAGTTTACCTCTCCCCACCTTTGTATTTAAATAATTTCTACTCTTAACTAATGAAAGTTGATGGTTACTGATCAAAAAAAAACATTGCCAATAGCTCTGGCACCTTTTTTTGGTGGGGAAATACTATTTTTTTCTTTATTTTTTAAGTTTGTGCTTGTCTGGGGAACTTGTATTCAGCTTATAGAATATAATATCAGTCATGAATATGAGATGGTCTTCTATTTCACCTAATTCTAGAAAACAGAATATTGTTGCATAAGAAAGAAACAGGATTGAGGAAAGGAATTCTTACCAGATCCACCAGCAACTATGAAAGCAAGCCCTTGGCCAGACAGCTTCTGTCTCAGTATTCCCTACAACATCAACTTCGCAATCAAACAGATGGACAGAACCGTACTGAATTGCAGAATTCAAAATTAATGGATGAGAAAAAAAGCGAAGGACATAAATTAGGAGGCAGCATAAGATCAACTACATGCTGCTCCCCGCTTTTTTAAAGCGTTAGGAAATATAAAGAAGGAAATGCAGCCATGATCTCACCTCTGGACCAGCAACAACATTACGGGGTCTATGATCAACAGAGTTAGTTACAGTCACATCATTGACCGAGCAAAGAAACGCATCTGGCTACAACAACCATACCCATGAAGTAAAATAAACACTGAATACGACACAAAGAAAAGGTCAATAAAGGTAATTAAACTAACAAGAGACAATGAAGGAATATCTAAATCAAGTTGCTCACAGCAAAACAAGATATTATGACAAACAAGCTCTATCAAATTTCTTGGTGTCGGAGAATCAACTCTACCTGGCATAAAATTTCGCCACCTAACATTGCCAGATCAATCTATAGATAAAACACAAATCAAATGATTGAACAACAATTACTGCAATTAGTCACATCCCAGAAACAAGTATCATAAGTCCCTAATCTAAAAGACCCTAACAATGAATTTTGGCAGAAAAATGCATAATTTAACAATGCAAATCACCAACTAAAACTGACATGTTTTGTAAATACAGACCGGTAGTATCCTCGCAAGAGAAGGTGCAGCTATTCCAACAAATCCATCATTTGGACCAGGATTGAGAAGAAATACACTAGTCACACTTCTTCCAAAAAACCATTGCCACATACCTCCTTCATTTTCTGGGAGGTAAACATTTTCCATCTGGATGGACCCTGATGTATAGCACATGGAACCTACAAGATTTTGTAAAGCATCAGAAGGATAATCTTAAGGACAGCAGATTCCAATCACTGGCACCTTCATTTAAGAAGTAACAATTAATAGTTTGAAACCTCATGACAAAAGAATGGTCAGAGGCATGATTATTTAAAAATAAAAAATGAAAAAAAAAACTGCAAAAGAAACTGCCCCCATTTGGAAGTGAAAAGTAAAAAAGACAAAATCTGTGTTGCAGAACCAAAATGCCAGAAGAGTGTAGCATATAATCCCCTAATAGTTTGAAACCTCATGACAAAAGAATGGTCAGAGGCATGATTATTTAAAAATAAAAAATGAAAAAAAAACTGCAAAAGAAACTGCCCCCATTTGGAAGTGAAAAGTAAAAAAGACATTATCTGTGTTGCAGAACCAAAATGCCAGAAGAGTAGCATATAATCCCCTGTAAGATTGATATGCTGTTAGACCAGTTAACATTCTTCACATATGTTCACCTATGAAACAAAGGGAAGACCTATGTAATGTCCTTTATCTGCCATACAGTTTATAAGATCTCAACAAGTAATTGCAGGCAGGAGGAGCCCCTCCACCATCATCCCTCCCCAAGAGATAGAATCAACATTATACCATGATAAGGTGAACATAAGGTACAACATGTTATTTCAGGTATGTCACATTGCAGGTAGATGAGTTAATTAGATTTGCTTGGAACTATATTTTTAGTGTTAGGTTAGATTATAATAGTTTACCATAACATTTTAGTTGCTATTTTAGTGTTTTCATTAGAATCAGCAACTTTTTTTGTTAAGAATCAGCAACTTATTTTAATCAATAAACAATTAAATGCTGATTATCATAATGGTATCAGAAGAATCAATCTAACCTTGGGAGGCATACCCTACTGCCTTCTAGAGCCTGAAGTTTACTAATTTATTCCTCTGATTCCCCTCTTTCCTTGCATCAAGTATAATAGTTCCAACTCAGCAGATGTCCTAACCTTCCAATTTCTGAACTCATTTCATGACTAAGTTGCTCCCTCAAAAGTGCCCTCCTTTTAAAATGACACTTAACTCTCATAAAAAAATGTTTTGTCAGTCATTTTTTCCCTTGAGTACTTGGTCAGAGGACTGATGCTACAACTTGCAATCCACCTCTATCATCCCTCGCACAACTGAATACATGGAAAGGGAGAGGGAGAGCCGGGGGGGACAGACAGACAGAAATTCAGGGTGCATTGGAGATCCAAATCTCAATGAGATGCTTGTTCTCTGAAACCAATTTATCTTTCCACAACCTACTCATAACGAGCCTTACTCTGACAGAATCAACTTATTGTGCTGACTGAACAAGCTGCCTCAGGCATAGGCTGGGAGTTGTCCTTGTTGCTAATTCCAGAGTGGCTTTGTACAGCACTGATCATATTGGAATGGGGTTAGCAGTGTATTGCTGCTTCTTTAGGCAAATCATTGCTCCTCTCTTTTTCACTTTTTTGCTTGGGGCACATATCTATATGAAAATGCTAGTCTTATAGTTGTACTATTAAAAATTTCCTTTTAGTCTCCTTGATATATGCCAGTTACACAGCATACCACATGCACCTCTCCATTTTAACACCCTGTTCTAATTCTATGGCAATATCCTCTTCATTTTCTCCTTCATGACGGATGACTGATCCAGGGTATCAGAGGTGGTTACTTTGATGTATCTCCTGATTATAAGTCTTAATTGAACCAACATTATTACTAGTATTTCGACTAAATTACATAACATGTTTTATGTCTTAATCCAACTTGTCTTGGAAAGTTTTAATTCTACAGCATCTTCCACTGTTCTACCTTTTCATTCAGCCCATCGTTAGCCTTATCCATGGCATGGTATTGCCTTGTCCAGCAATACTATACCATCAGCAAACATGATACACCATGGGACCTCCTTTTGTAAATGTCTAGTTACAATCTGCAATTTAGACAAAGAATACCAAGTAGGAAATTACTGGCAAAAGAGAGCTGAACAGAAAATAATTAGGTGAACAGATCGTTTGAGAAGTAGAGCTTGTCCACTTAAAATAGGAAACCATGGCTCATAAATATATTTACCATTTTAGTATCTTTTTCCATGGTCAACATTTTCTCCTTTTTTTTATCAATGTCAACATTTTCTCCTTTTATGACCAAGGATTTGCTATTACGTCCAATATGAAAAGGATTTAATGTAGTATAATTTGAACACAATCAGGTTCAGGACCAATAGAACATAAATCAGTTAAAAGATTTTGAAGATTAGATAGTTAGCTTGAACCAGAAAGCAGATAAAATAATAAATTTATTAACTACTCAAAACTAAGTCCTATCAGAAGTCAAGTAGACAAGACAAGGTTTGGCCAATCCATTGTAACATATATTTACTTCCCATATTACTCATATTCTAAACAGAATAAACAATACAGGATACTTACCAGGCTTTGCAATAACCTTCTCATGTGGTTTTAGCATGATCTGTTTACCAAAAACCAGGAACATAAAAAGGATATTATCAGTTCCATGAGTTAACACAGAAAAGGCATAAGTAACAATTGCAATAGTACAGTGATCATTTTGAACCAAGTACCTGAACTATCTGAGCTTCACCTCCCAAAATCTGAAAAGGTGTCACAGATGCTTGTGGACTCTGCAAAACATTGTCCTCATTATTTAAGCAACACAAGGAATATGAGAATCAGAAAAAATAGATATTAAGAAGAAACAGTACAGTTTATTCTGTTAACCAAATCTGTATAAATATTTTTCTAATTGTCAATGCATCCCTATATGACCATGAATGAGTATATTGTTCCTTAGCTTGCCACATACATTATATATGTTACTTTTGTATATATATTTTTTTATGGATAGACTACTTCTGTTGTATTTTGGTAATTGGTACTAAGTATTAATCATGTCAAGTGTCAACATTACATTTTCCAAAGTTTTACATAAAAAAAGTCCATTTCCACTAAACTGGAAATTGGAAACTTTTGTGCCATTTCAAATTTATGATGATGATGATGATGATGATGATGTTATTCTCACAAATGAATTAATGCTGTGGCGAAGGTGTTATTCTCACAAATGATATTACAAAAGTGATCAACAATGAGGTGCCTGGAGACTAGCTTCTGTCAGAATAGAGCCCAGCTATGCAGCCAACACCAAGCTTGGGAGTTGAATCATCTTTCTTTTTTCTTTTTTCATCTAGTAGCACTGAAGTCTTCATGCACTAATTCTATGGCAATTGGTCCCAGGAGCAGTTTTCTTGTCGATATGGCAGGAAAGAAACTCAAGGCTCTTTCGCAGAAAAGGCTGTCAAGAGGAGGAAGTGTGGCAGAAAATAGTTGGGAAACTGTTATCCTAGACATCAGCACACCTATCCAGAGACAGTGTTCCCCTTAGTTCTCTCCTTCACTATGAAAACCTTTTTGTAATCACAAATAGGATAGTGGTTTCAGTGATTTAAAAGGTGCACCTACGCATTTTAAGGTATGCACCTCGCCTAAGTCCTAGGCGCACGCCTGGTGCACATGATGCACCTTGTGCCTCAGCCCAGGTGTGTGCCTCTTTAAATTTTTATGCTTTTTTTTTTTTGAACCTAGCAGCTGGGCCAGGGGTGCCACCCCCAGACCATGCCCCTCGAGGCAAGCCAAAACAAGTCCATGTTAGGGTCTTAAATTCTTAATTCTCACACAAAAATAATGATTTTATAATTTTAATTGCCTTTTAAGAAGACATTTTATTAGGATAAACGAATGAACAACATTTGCTCGCTTCACTTGCTCACCAAATCTCTGAGAACCCCCTATTTGCTAATGTTGTTCATTCGTTCATCCTAATAAAATGTCTTCTTAAAAGGCAATTAAAATTATAAAATCATTATTTTTGTGTGAGAATTAAGAATTTAAGACCCTAACATGGACTTGTTTGGGCTTGCCTCGAGGGGCTTGGTACAAAGGACTTGTGTGAGAGAATTAAGAATTTAAGTTTATATTTTTTATTAATATTATGTTTAATATTTTTTATTTTTTTGGCATTTTTTTGAATTTCCTGACATTTTTTATTTTTTGGTTTTTTTGTATTTTTGCGCCTTGCTTCAAAAAGGCACGTACCTTGCCTTGCACCTTGCACCTTGCACTTTTAAAACACCGTGGTCTAATGTTTTATGTAGTTTCCCATTGTATAGCCTCTGCTTGTACATGGGTCTTTTTTGCCTTTCTTTTCTAATGAATTAATACTTTACCTCTTCTAAAAAAAAAAAAAAACTCTAATTTCTAGACATTGTATTATCATGGGTTTTCCATATAAATCATGTCATGTCAAGAATGCCTGTAACTTGCTTTGATTGTTAAGCTTCAAGAATGTCATCTGGACATGATATGAGAGAGAGATCTCCAAAATGTCACTTAATGAATATCATTATTTCCAGTGGTTTCTATGTTGTTTTGACTTTGGAGTACACAATATTATACTTTGTTTTTTAGTTTAAGAAACAGTTCCAATGGGGTCAACACCCTATAATTGAGTGGTTGATAGTTGTATTTGTGTTTAATTATCTTTAATGAAAGTAACTGCTTCCTATCAAAAAAATAAAAAGAAACAGTTCCATTTTGTTTAATAGTTCTTTAATTGATTTAAAATCTTTTATATTGTAATAAAGAAATCAGAAAGTTTTTAGGTGTCTATCTAAGTCAAAGTTAAAGAGTCCAAGTACTTAATTTTTCTTTAGGAAAATCGGTCCTATACAGAGAAAACCATTGAAACCCCTGTATCACTTTAAATAGATGGCTTAAACTAATGGCATCTATTAAGTTGTGTCCTCAACTAGAACAATTTGGGGGGAGAAATCAAATTGATCAGCAAATTCTACAAGCTCCTATTCTTATAGTCAATCCTGTTGCACCAAAAAGGGCACATGTGACATTCTGAAATGGTGGCAACTACTCCACAAATGAAAGCATATCCATTTCCTTAGGGGTTATAATCTGAATTCCATGGGATTTGGGGCAAACTGTGATTAATAAAATTCCACCCTAAGGATATAAATAGATAGCCTTATTGAACAAAAAATTTTCTCCATGCTCTTTTTGTGGTAAAATCACATGCTCAATTCTTGCTGGTGAAACTCCACCAATGCTTTGTTCCAGGGAGTAGTAAGACCAGTTCAACTTAAGAAGGGGGGTGAAATTCCCAATTATCTTTCTTAGTTTCCCTTGAATTTTTCTACAACTTGGCCCATTTAGTTCCAATTGTAAACCCAAAAACACAAAGTTTTTCTAGTCTTATTGTTGGTTATTTGACAACCCTGAACCAGTGTTTTAAAAGGTATGCCAGGTGCCCCTAGGTGCACAGGAAAGATGCATTCTAATGCATGTGCCTTGCCTGAACCTAGGCATGGCCCCTTTCAAAAGCATACATCATGCACCTTGTACCTCAGCCCAGTGTGTGCTTTTTTTTTCGTAAGTGATTTGCACCTTTGTAATGGGTTATCATCTTTTAAATCACCTTTTATTGCAGTTTGTATCAAGTAATGGTCTATTGACTTTCAAAATAAACAAAAAAGAAAGACCTTTAAAATACATGAAGCCTTAGTTCTTACAAATAGGATCTCAAGTATCAAAATTTCCACTAAAGAAGCAACAACAATACAACTAATATATGATCTAGTCCTAAATAGAATAAACTGTGACTAAAATTACAAAACCAGCCATTTTATATAAACAGGACAAAAATTTAGGTCGAGGGTGTTACCCCAATCCCCTACATGGACTTGTTTGGGTTTGCCTCAAGGGCCTCTATAGAGGCAAAGGGACGATCTCCTAGATGTTTAACATCACACTAGCTACTTGAAGTAATACAACTATGAGACAAATAAACAAATTGAAAGTTTTGCATGCTTGAATTATTGAGTGCTTGAAGCACTTTGCAAAAATCCACATATGTTTGCTTTCACTTCCACATTTTCACTTTAAATATGTTTTGTATATTATGCTTATGTTTTTAATTTGAGTAAACAGGCTTTTTAGAACATTTAATTTCTTTAAAATTCAGGTTTTCATTTTTTTTATGCATAACTGTTTTATTTTTTGAGTTTTTCAAAAATCTGCACCTTTTTTCGAAAAGGCACACGCCTCACCTTGCACCTCAGACTCTAAAAGGCCCTTGTGCTCTTCCTGCACCTTGCACTTTTAAAATATTGCCTCAAACTGTAGTGTAGTTCTTAATTTCCAATTTACACCCTAACTCTGGCATCTTTTTTTTTTCAAAATATTTGTTGTTGATGATCAAAGAGGACTCTAAATTGGTTATAGATTGGCTGCAAAAGGAGGAGGATGCTGGATGATGGGATTATATCTATGAGAGAAGGAAAATAGACAATTTGTTACAAGACTTGGAGGTCTGTTTTCAATGGGTAAAAAGGGATGCTAATTCCTTTGCTGATATGTCGGCCAAACAAGGGGTGGGAAGAAGTAATCTGTTTTGGACTGTTCTGTAATTTCTTCTTTCTTTCTTTTTTGGGAGAGACAAGAGAGGTTATCTCTCCTTGTTGTACTAATGCTTAATCTGCTTCCATATCAATGAAATATTTCTGTTATTGATAAAAAAAAAAGAAAAACTGTTCACTTTTATTAGTGTGATAAAAATGTTGTATTTACAAGGTATAAGATGCTGAGGCATCACAAGGTACCTAATCAACCTCAGCTACCAAGTGCCCACATTCATTGTTCTATGCATGTATAAAACCCTAGTTACTACTTCAAAATCCAGCAACTAGGTTGAGGATCTTCAAGTGTTTCTTTTTTAATTTTCTTTGAGGATCTCCAAGGCTCAAGCCAAGGTTTTTGTGTTCAGGCCCAGCCTGGCCCAAGCCTGCAAATTTCTGGACATATAAAAAGCTATACATAATGAAATATAGTATATTTAATGGCATAGGCCCAATGCCTAGGTCTAGCCCAGACCATGATCACACCTAATGAGCAAGTGGCCAATTGACTCCCCATCTCTAAGGCACATAATGCAAACACGAGGGGAAATATAAGTTTTCCTTTTCTTTTTCTTCTAGAGGTTGTAACAAATGTTCAATTTCTCCCAAGCAACCTCCCAAATGACAAAGGAGACTCTAGGGGGAACTTAAAAGAGCCAAATCCTGTTTGGTCCAAAATGGTGGAGAGGTGAGGGACCAAGCTAGTTTATCTGAGATTAGGGGTGGATTCAAACCGAGCCAAGCTAAATACTTGGCTATTCGAGCTCGGCTCACAAGAATAGTATCAGGCTCGAGCTTGATTCGAGCTAGAGGCTTGAGCTCGAGCTCAGCTTGGTTCATAGCTTGCAAAAAAAATTATTTTTTTTTATTTTTCAAACAAAAAATTAAGAATTATAAAAAATATTTAATATTATATATACAAAAAATAATTATAAAAATTATTTTTATTTTACATACAAGAAAATAAGAATTATAAAAATTATTTACTATTATACATAAAAAATAAAAATATTATTATATATAATAAAAATTATTTATTTAATATTAGGCTCGCGAGCCTCATGAGCCGAGCTTCACTGGGCTCAAGCCCGGCTCGATTAGCAAACCAGCCTATATATCGGGCTCGAATTCGGCAGCTTTTCACGAGCCGAGCTCGAATAGCTCATGAAAGGCTCGGCTCGTGGCCACCCCTATCTGAGATAGAGTGAGATATATAGGCCTCTGAAAGCTAGGAGATCAAGGAAGAGACTTCAGAAATTTCAGGTTCTTTCAAAGCTCTTCTGAAGTAATAATTGTAAGAGAAACTTTGGTTTTCAAGAAGGATTGTGGATGAGACAAGGGCCTAATTATCTTGAGCTAACCTGAACAGAGATGACAAAGCTTATTTGAGAGGTTTTCTACCCCACCATAGATCAGTCCAAACTATGGTTTGGTTACCATTACCCAGACTGAATCTAAGAAAGGGATAGAACAAGTCAAGGGATTGAATAATAAGAAATTTGGCAGTGGAATGATGGGACCCAAATAGATAGCAATGAAAAAGCTTGGAAATGGATTAGCGGTGTGAAAATTCAAGATAGAAAAGCAATAATAAGAAGGCAAAGAAAGTAATAAACCTTGTTCTCATATCTACAAGATTAGAGTATTATTCCATACCTACAAGATTAAATATATAAGTCAGGTATATATTATTCCATACCTACAAGATTAGAGTCCTAGCCATAAAACCATGTTCTCATATCTACTAGAACATACTAGCAGGCTGAGCAGGAATTCATACAATTTCTTTGTATGATGGAATGGAGTTGGCTTTAAAGCTTTCCTGAGGCAACCCTGCAGTGCTTTCCTTATACATCTTGCTCTTCCCCCTCGCTTTTCCTATACATTATTTCATACTTACCAATCAAAAAAGACTTTTAGCTTTGTGTCATTTAGGAGGTTGAGAGCTCCTTAATGACTGAAGCTGAAATTGGGCCGATTCCTATACCCTTAGAATATTTTATTATTTAATTATTTTATCCACTAAATGACAAAAAACTAAATTATTCAGTTCAGCCATTTCAGCTGTTATCAAAGGGACCCTTATTCACCATGCAATGGTAAGATACACATGCTTTCAATCCCACTTATGCGGGACAACACTAGCACAGACAATGAGGAAAACATGATAAGAAGGGATATAAAGGCTCTTGGTCTATGAAGCATAAGACCATCAACTCTGAATAGTAAAGGTTCTAGACATTTACAGGTTCTTCTTAAAAATGAATGTTTGGTTATAGCGTGAAATGATAAGTATATATTGTAAATTTATGTCAGAACAAAACTCCTACCTGATATAATTATTGTAAAAAATCCTTGTAAGGTCAACTGGTTCCAGAGTTATGACTTTTAAAGACCATTATAGTACTTCAGTTCTTGATGATTATGGCATCAACAAGTTGAAAACAAGCACCTCAAAATTCACCATAAGCCCAAAATCATATGCAATTGAAGCTACAAAATGTCAAATTTGTATAAAACAAAAAGTTCAGGTGGAAGAACAATAAACGGATAAATTTCCATTTATAAGCTGTTGAGAGCCGATGTGATCAAACTAGGAAAAACAAAACACAATGATAATCGAGGCATACATGAGTCATATAAACCCTAATTCGTACAGAAATAGAGTTCTCTGCTAATGCACATCAAAACACGAAATTTTAACTAGATCTTTAGATAGATACATAGCAGATCCAGCAATGGAACCAATCAACGAATAAAGCATACCCAAAAAAACACAGTGACATGGAAGCAATCAAAATTAACAAGGAAATTTAAAGCTTGCCTGATAAACATAAGGCTGGAAAGGCGTTGAGAAGAACGGGGCGGCCATGGCAATCGATAGAGAAGCTTTAAACCATCATATATATTAAACCAGGATTATCGAAACGTCGTTAGAGATCTACACGAAATTCGAGTTGCCCGTTTATGCATCAGATCGAAAAGACAAAATTCAAGTGAACAAGAAGCACCTCTCAATTTCTCGCACTGATGAAAGAAATTCCTTTTTTTTTTTTGATAAATCAAGAAATTCCTTGTTCTTGCATGAAGTCTTTTACCTGTATGTGAACTACTAGTACTACGAAGACCATTCGAAACAGCCGAGTTCCCAAATAACCTGGTTAGGGTGCTAGCTGGTAAAGTTTCTGGCTAGTTCTAGCGGAGACCTGGGATCGAATCCCGCCTGCACCCTGGAAGGAGGGATCCAAAAAGCCGCCACCGCCAAGATGTCGAGTTAGCGATACTGCAGCAAGTAGGGATGTACAAGGGTCGGGTTTAAGTTGAACACAACCCGGAAAGGGCCGGAATGGGGTTAAATTAAACACTGAATGGTCGGCTCGCTACCTCGATTAGTCGATTACACCAGGAGTGGCAAATTTCGGCCCAAACCATTTGGCCCACCCAACCCACCCATATAACAAGCGGGTCAAATATGGGTCGAGTAACCTAACGGGTCAGATAACAGACACTAACTCGTCATAGGACTCTACCAAAAAAAACCTCGTCATAGGGTTCCAACCTCTCACACGTAACGGACAAACTTCTCCACGACTCCACCTATTTGAGTTGCAGGGGCTAATTGCTGCAGCGACCACCGGTCTCGATCTCGGTATGCATCTTTATTGCCTGTCCTTCTCCCTCTTCTTCTTATCAATCTTCTTCTTCTTCAAAATATAGAAAACTCCGCCATTACCAAGCCTTCTTGAACTTATCAGGCATTGCCAGCTGTAGGAACAGTGAAATTGAACTCATCGCTGGTTGGGGAACCATCTGTAAGACGACTACAGTTTCCATCTTCGTAAGTATATCCTCTCTTCCTTCCACACTTTACTGGTATGCTCGTTTTCTATCATTCGATTAGCAGGCTCTATTGGTCCTTATTATGGTGTGCTTGATTTTCTCTTTTTTCAAGTTTCCAATCTTGTGTTAATCTAACATCATCGGGCCCTCTTAATCTAATATTCGACCAACGTCTATGCGGACTACTTTGTTGAATTAGGAAAATTCATTGCTTTTTTTTTTTTGTGTGTGTGTGTGTGCGTGTACCAACTAGTTGACTCAGCTTAGGAGGGCCAAAACAATTGATCACTACCTTCTTCTTGTTTCTCGTCTCCTACGCCAATTCCCAATAACCTCTGACAACATTTCGTCTTCTAATTCTCTCTGTACCTCAAAACGTACATCTTTGCCTATCTCATTCCCACCCTTGGCTACCAAAACTTATCAAAAGCCCAAACTTTACAAAGAAATATAGCTTATTTCCCTATCATACCCTTGACTATCTAAACCATGTCTTATGATCATTTAATGAAAAGGAATTCACTCTGGTAATGATTCATTTAGATCAGCATATTGAAACTAAAATGAGATTTGGAAGGATGCATAAAAAATCCTCATTTTATATGAATTTAGAGGCCATCATTGGTTTTGTCACTTGTGGAAGGACTTGGTTATAACAATCACCTACCATTACTGGTAACTGAACCCTATTTCTAGTTGAATGAATTGGATAAGTTATTGATGGAATTGCATTATTTGGACAGAAAAAGTACAGCTAAAATTAGTCAAATACAACATTTGGAATCTTGGACAAAGACATGGCTGAAAGGGTTAATTAGGTTTATCCAAATTTCTGGTCAATTTATTTATGAAATGACACACATAGACAACTTAGTTCAGCATATTGGAAAGCAATGAAGTATGATTTATACTTAACTATAATTGTAGGAGTTGGTTTTACGAGATTATCAATTACTCAGAAACAGGGTCATGCCAAACGCCATTCTGATTCTTAGAAATGAGAATCAAGGTTCTGTACCAAACCCCTACATAGATTCTCAGACTCAAGAAAATCCAGAATCCGTTCTTTTATGGATGGATTCTGAGGATGAAATTCTAGAATTGATGCCAAATGGAGCCTTAAAGTCTTAAAGTTATAGTTTTAGATGTTTGACACTCTCTACTTGTCTTCATTCTTTTTTTTGTCTCTGATAGCCAGTAGTCACAGAGAGAGGAGCATAAACTACGGTTAGTGTGTCTGAGAAGTTCCATGGATAACAGTGATAAAGGCAATGTACCCATGCAACTTTCGCCAGAGGCTCTCTCTTTCTTGGCTGAGGGGATCTCCTTGGTTCTTTCCCGATGGACTGCACTTCAAGTGGCCATTGAGAATGAGTGGGGTGGCCGGGACTCCCACCAGAAATCTGAACAACTTGCTGCCAACATCTATTCTTGGTTCTCCCAATCAAAAGGTATAATTCAGGTTTCCTGGCTTAATATCAAGTAATTTTAGGAGTTTAAAGTCTTCACTTCAAGTTTATTGTTTTCGCAAATGCCAATCCATTCTATTGTCCCTTTTCATCAAGACAAGAAGGGAGGAACTTAAGGAAGGCATCATAAAGAGAAACAAAATCCAGCTGGTAAAAAAAGAGAAACAAAATCCAGATATATGAGAAGGCCATTACGATGATACTATGATGTTTCTAGTTATAGTGTGTCAGCTATAAGCTGTGTATCTTTGGTCCCCTCTACTCGAGTTACTTTGAGTGGAGAGTTTACAGTCTCCCAAATTAATAGAACTGTTTGATCATGATTACAAATAAAATGGGCTATTATAATGATAATCAAGAAATCCATTTTTAATATTTTATTCTTAAGTGACTTTTTATTTAGAATTAATTTTTGCTTCATTGTTTATTCATCTGCAGATATACTTACAATTTTGTATTTTCCAGAGCCACATTACATTGATGATTTAGAAAACATGCTCGATGAAAGCATGGTGCTTTCTTTCAATACTGAGATTGAGGATGGCAGCATTGAGGAGGTATGCTTTTCTTTATGTTATTTTGGAGGCTAGATTCACCATAAACTGTTCTTATGATCTGATCCTTCTTCTAAGATTCGTGTTTCTTTAATTTTGGGATGCATTTTGTTGTATGGTAAACGAACATGGTAATTATGCATCAAGAGGTTTCTAGGTAAAACAATTTATGTTTTCATTCATTTGTGTTCTCAGTGTTTTAAAAGGTGCGTATACAGTCGTATGTGTTTTACACATTTGTAATGGTCTATAAGCTTCTAAATTACCCTATGTTGGTTCTTGTGCACTATTAATGGTCCTTTAATTTTTAAAAGAAACAAGAAACTGTAGAAAGATTGGGCCAGATGAGCCTTAACTTGCTTCTTTTTATTGTTTTATCTTTAAGTTGTCTTTTCTTATATTGGGCCTTCAGTATATGGGCCATCTTCTATTTCTTTTTATATTGCTTACCAAGTCAGCCGCCCTATTGGGGGCATTCATGTAATTGCATCTTCAACCAGTATTCAACATTAATAAAACAAATGAATGGGGCTGAAGAGAGTTGTGATTGACTCAACTCTTCTTCTCCCATCTCTCTCTCTTCCTCTTCTTGCTCTGTTTTTCTCTTCTTTTTGCTGGTTTTTCTTTTAATAATCACAGCACCCTTGCTGTTCAGATCTTGGAAAAATTTTCACTGAAGGAGCAATAATAATATAACTGATGTTTGATTTCAACCTAAAACAGAATGAACTATGACCAAAATCATAAAACCTATCCTATATGGGCCAATAATTCAGATTGGTGGCATGGTCTTCGAACCCCTCATATGGGCTTGTTTGGGCTTGCCTCAAGAGGCCTTGATGAGGTATAGTGTAAGAGCCCCAACCTCCTGGGGTTGAGTTTGTAAGATGTCTAACATCATACTAGATTACTACTTACTAGCTATTTCAAATAATGCAACTAGGAAATAGACAAACATGTTGAGAGTTTCAGAGTTTCACATGCTTGAATTGTTGAGTATTGAAGCACTTTGGTATGATCCACATTTGTTTGTTTTGCTTTCGCTTTTCACTTTGAATTCATTTTATATGTCATGCCTATGTATTTTGAATTGAGCTAATAAGCTTTTTAAAATATATAATTTGTTTTTAAATTCAGGTTTCCATATTTTTTATGTTTGATGTTATTTATTTTTTTATTTTTTTCAAAAATTTGTGTCTTAATTCAGTCTCATGTTGAGGTGTCAGACCATTATGCTTTTCTTGCATTTCTCACTTTTAAAACATTATATTCTTCTTGGAATTTGCTCCAAAACCCTCTGTTACGGTGCTTGGTTGGGGTTTGATTTTAGAATTTGTATATAATGTTTGACTTATGTTTCCATTTCTCAAGACACACACACACTAAAGGGTTTTTACCTAAAAGAAATTCAATCCAGTTGCTCCATTAGAAGTGCAGGAGCACTTTTATAGGTTATACTGGGATATACCTTAGAAGACCAATGCACTTCACTACCACATAGCATGATCTATATATGGTGATTGTCTAAGTAATTGCTGTCCGATTTAGACTGATTACTGCCATATAGTTTTGTGAGATATGATACTTAAACATGAATATATTGTTTCATTCTGAAATTTAAGGGTACGTGAATCTGCTTGTAATGTGGAGGGAAATAACTGATGGACGTTTTTTTTTCTCTTGATAGTTTTTCTTTTTTTATCAATGAATAAATATTCATTGATAGTTGAAGCGATGTCTATTGTATTAAGTACTTGCAAATGAAGGCCAAATACCTGTATACATGGGTTTTGCATGGTTAATGAGATTAAAGCATCTAGAACATAAACATGCATGGTCCTCTATGCATCAAAGAAGAATAAACAATGATTTGTTCCAAGTTCCAAATTTTCTTTGATAATTATAAGAAAAGGTTCTCATTAAAAAGAAAACAAAGATTACAAGTTCATGGTGAAGAGCCTTAACCACCCAATGCATTCTTGTATGTTTTGTCAAGATTTTTCTAAGACTCCTTGTCACTTAGCCTCAAAAGTTCCAGTACCTCTTTCTTTTCATGCATCATATAGCACCACCGTGAAGCTTAACATAAGTTGTACACTGCATAGTTATCAAAGTTGATGATCTATGTTTCTACTATTGCTACAGTAGTCCGAACCAGTAAGGAGAAGAAGAAAGAGAAGGAGAAGAAGAAGAAGATGAAAAAACTGTCGAACCTGATAGCTAAACCCTATCAGTCGACCTCTTAATAGTGATTAGGCTCTAATTAAATGTACAAGGACTAAACTGCCCCTACTTAAGTATGGGATAGAGAACCTCTAATAAGACTGCCACATAAGCTCATAACTTAACCAAGGTGAGTTGACTAATCTACCCTTATTCGGCTAACTCTAACACTCCCCCTCAAGCTGGAGAATATATGTCATACAATCCCAGCTTGTTACATATATAGTGCACTCTCCCTGAGCTTAAGGCTTTTGTAAACAAATCTGCCCACTGATCACCTAAGCCTACATGTTCTGTGCTTATCTCTCCAGTAAGAACCTTCTCCCTCACAAAGTGGCAATCAATCTCTATGTGTTTTGTTCTCTCATGAAAAACAGGGTTGGATGAGATATGGAGCGCAGCTTGATTGTCACAGTACAACTTCATAGGTTTATCCATGTGGAACCCAATTTCTTGTAGGAGATTCCTCAACCACACTAATTCACATGTAGTGTGTGCCATGGCTCTGTACTCGGCTTCAGCACTGCTTCTAGCCACAATCGTCTGCTTTTTACTCTTCCACGTCACAAGATTTCTTCCAAGAAATGTGCAGTAACCTGTAGTAGATCTTCTATCAGACACAGAGCCCGCCCAATCTGCATCCGTGTACCCAACTACTTCAAGTTTTCCTCCTGGTTTATACAATAGCCCATGGCCCGGAGCTCCCTTCAGATATCTTACAATTCTAAGAACTGCATCCCAGTGAGATATACGAGGGTTCTGCATAAATTGGCTCACCACACTGACTGCAAAGGAGATGTTTGGTCTCGTGATAGTCAAATAGTTCAGCTTCCCCACAAGTCGTTTATACCTTCCAAGATCATCAAATATTTCCCCTGTATCACTGCTCAACTTAACATTTGGTTCCATAGGAGTCTCAGTCGTTTTTGCACCTAACAGTTTTGTTTCGTCCAATAGATCGAGAACATATTTTCTTTGGCACAGGTTTACACCTTGTCTTGATCAAGCAACTTCTATACCCAAGAAATACTTCAATGTCCCAAGGTCTTTTGTTTGAAAATGATTTTGCAGAAAGACCTTTAGTTTGTCCATCTCCAATTTGTCAGTGCCAGTTATGACAATATCATCCACATAGACCACTAATAAAATCTTTCCAGCTTCTGAGTCATAGCTGAACACTGAGTGATCAACCTGGCATTGTTTTATTCCAAAGTTCTTCACAACTTCACTAAACTTCCCGAACCAAGCACGAGGCGATTGTTTCAACCCATAAATTGCCTTTTTTCAGTCTGCACACCTTACCAGCCTCCCCCTGAGCAACAAACCCAGGTGGTTGCTCCATATATACCTCCTCTATAAGGTCACCATGAAGGAAGGCATTTTTTATGTCAAGTTGAAATAGGGGCCAATCATACATAACTGCCAGGGAAATTAACACACGGACAGAGCTAATCTTAGCCACTGGAAAGAAGGTCTCCATATAGTCCACTCCATACAACTGTGAATAACCTTTAGCAACAAGTCTGGCTTTTAGATGCTCCACACTACCATCTGGCAAGTATTTAACAGTATACACCCATTTACAACCCACAACATGCTTACCAGGAGGAAGAATAGTGAGCTCCCACGTGTGAGTATGCTGAAGAGCAGAGAGTTCCTCCTCCATTGCCTGCCTCCACCCAGGTGAACTAAGAGCCTCTTGGACATTGTTAGGTATGGAAATAGATGACAATAGTGAAACAAACTGGCGATGTGAGGCGGAAAGGCGAGATACTGAAACAAAATTGGAAATGGGATGGAGAGTAGAACTACGTTTACCTTTCCGTAAGGCAATGGGTAGATCAAGTCCTGAGGGTACAGCAACAGGAGCAACAACAGGATCCGCGGACAAGGTAGAAGCTAGAGGAGGGGCCGGTGTCGTTCGATGTGTATACACTTGCCAAATTGGTGGTCGTTTAGTAGGGATCTGCACTGGATGAGGTGACGAGTCAACTCCAACAGGAACACCCAGAACGGGATCACTGACCGAAAGAGGAAGACATCAGGACAGACAGCACTTCCGAGTAATGGGATTGTAACACTTGTACCCTTTTTGAGTCCGAGAGTAGCCAAGAAAGACACACTTAATGGAGCGTGAATCCAACTTGTCTATTCCAGGACTCAAATTGTGAACAAAGCACACACAGCCAAAGATACGAGGTGTTAATGGAAAGGGAGACAAGGTGGGGAACAAGATAGAAAAGGGAGACCGACCATGAAGAATAAAGGAGGGCATCCAATTAATGAAGAATAGACCAAACCGTTTCAAGGAGATGACGGTTCTTCCGTTCAGCCACCCCATTTTGTTGAGGAGTGGGTGCACATGAAGTTTGATGAATGATGCCATGCTGTTCTAAATACTGTTGAAAGGAAGTAAGAAAATATTCACGACCATTATCTGAACAAAGAACTTTGATTGGAACACCAAATTGTGTACGTATTTTAGCATGGAATTTTAGAAAAATGGAAAATAATTCACTCCTTTCTTTCATTAAATAAATCCATGTCATTCTTGAACAATCATCAATAAAAGTGACAAAATACTTGTAACCATTATAAGACTCTATTTTGATCGGGCCCCAAATATCTGAATGAACCAAAGCAAAAGGACTCAACATACGACTTTCAACTCTAGGACTGAAGGAAACACAACGATGTTTCCCAAACTGATACGACTCACACTGTAACACTGACAAATGACTCAAAGACGGAACTAGTATCTTGAGTGCCTTGAGAGAATGATGTCCCAGTCGACAATGCCACTGTAGAGGAGTGAGTGAAGTCTGAAGTGTAACTGACGATCCACCACCGTCAAGATAATACAATCCACCAGCTTCATGCCCCCCACCAATCTTCTTCCCCATCCTGAGATCCTAAAAAACACAAGAGGAAGGGAAAAAAGTAACAGAACAGTTAAGAGTCTTGGTTAGTTTACTAATAGACATAAGATTGAATGGAAACCTAGGGACATATAGAACAGATGATAAAGAAAGAGAAGCCATGTCAACATTGCCAACACCACAGATGGGAGAGGAGGAACCATTGGCAAGGGTAACAGTTTGAGATGTGGAAGTTTCAGAGAGAGAAGATAACACACCTGGAGTCCCGGTCATGTGATCAGAGGCTCTAAAGTCAATAATCCAATGAGAGGTTTTAGATGACAGGCAAACTATACCTGAGTGGGCAAGAGTAGCAGTAGTGTGCTGTGAAGTGGACTGAAGGAACCGCTCATACTCATCACGCGGTACACTCACCATCTCCCTTCCAGAAACAGATGTAGATGTGGAAGGAGTTAGGTCTGCCTGTTGATTATCACTGACATCAACCCCATCAGCAACAGCATGATTGGCCCATTTAGAGGGAGGGCGGCCATGGAGATCATAACAGAAATTTACAGACTGTGTGGGATTCTCTGTTTGTCCCAAAGAAATCCTACGAAGCCGAGCAAACACTTCCTCAAGTGTAGGAAGGGTAGAGCCCCCCAATATTTGGGCCCTAACAGGTTCATACTCTGATTTCAACCCCACTAAGAACCTTGTGACATCTAGTTGTTCCCTCTGTTGTTGCTGAACCTTAACATCTGGAGTGAGAGGATGATAGACATTGAGTTCATTTTTGAGGTTCTTCATACTGGCATAGTACTCTTCTAGGGTTTTATTTCCTTGTTGCAGACCAAAGTACTCCTGATAGAGCTGATATACCCTTGTAGTATTATCTTGCCCAGAATACAGCTTCTTGGCATGTTCTTCCCATATGTCCTTAGTTGTATCTAGCCATGTCATGATTTGAGCATCCTCCTGTTCCCAATCATCAAACCCTGGAGAGTCAGCCGGTGGTTTATCTTCTTTCACATGCTTCACTTTTCTCTTTGCCTTGAGAAAAATTTCCATTGACTTGGCCCATGGAACATAGTTCTCACCATTCAGTTTAATTGAGGTCATCTGTACACCTAGATAGTCAGAGGAAACCACCACACTAGGTTTCTGATCACTACAGCCATCTCCCATTGCTGTCATGATACTCTTTCAATGCTGCCTCTAATCTGAATTCCCAATCACCAACTAAGTGCTGCCGTCGAGAGTTTGATGTTCCAGAACCTACAGCAGTCCCTAAACACAATGATAGATACACACGCCTTTGTTCTTATCCACACCACTACTGATTTCACAAAAAAAAAACACAGACTACACCGACATTAATTCAGCACTTACTAACCACATGCAAGCTCTCTTACAACTACTCAACAGAGTTTGTGCATCACAAGCACCACCACACAGCCATAGCTGTCACACACAATACAGACCTGCTTTAACGCTTTTAAGAGGGCACCACAAGACCAACAAGAACTCAACTAGTACCATTGCATTACACCTTGCACCATTCGGCCACCTACAGTAGCCCCTACACCATTCGGTCACTGTAAACACAGCCTGTTCTTGGAATTTTTCCAAGAACCAGGGCAACAACCAACCTAGTTCTCTAGGTTCTGATCAGTCCTCTCAAGTTCTTGAAGATTTTCAACCCAAAAATACCAACAGCACAAAGAGAAGAGATAACCAACCTTCGTTTGAGAGCTTCAGCCAACCATTCACTGCTGAAGTTGTTTTCTTAGGAAAGGAGGTTCTGCGCACCAGAAAAAAAGAAGAGGTGAGATGTTTCAGGCCTGGGACGAACCACTTTTCTCCATTGACAGCCTAGAGAAGAAAAGGAGAGAACTGAAGCACGAACTGAAGTTGTCACGAACCTTGCTCTGATACCATGTTTCTACTGTTGCTACAGTAGTCCGAACCAGTAAGGAGAAGAAGAAAGAGAAGGAGAAGAAGAAGAAGAAGATGAAAGAACTGTCGAACCTGATAGCTAAACCCTATCAGTCGACCTCTTAATAGTGATTAGGCTCTAATTAAATGTACAAGGACTAACTGCCCCTACTTAAGTATGGGACAGAGAACCTCTAATAAGACTGCCACATAAGCTCATAACTTAACCAAGGTGAGTTGACTAATCTACCCTTATTCGGCTAACTCTAACAATCTACTTAACTAAGAAACATGTGTATACATTAATCTATACTGGTAAGTTTTACCAAGTAGATAAAATGTAAAGTTAACCATGGTAGAATCATTTAAACCATGCTCTATCTGAATACTTAAGGACAGGAAAACTTGTTCCCATTTCCTTTATTCTGTCCTTTCTAGACTTCTAGTATTTGGCCCAACTTTTTATACATTCTGACTTCTATACTAATGGGTGGTTAATAGGAAATGGGATAATGTTTTAATGTTTTAATGTTTTAATGCTTATTCATTCTTTGGATGTACAATGTAGGTGGCAGAAAAGTTAATGGTCATGCATGAGGACTGTCTGCAAGGCAATTATGGATCAATTGAAAAGCTAAGGAAATCCAACTCTGGAAAAGAAGCCATTTCTCAAAGCAGAAGGGTAACTGTTGCAATATATTGCTTGGTTTAAATAGATTTAATGTTGTGTTTATGAGAATAAGTTGTGTAGGTTTGTTAACAGAATGTCTCTCGAACAGTCTTTTTATTTTTTTATGTATTTTTTAAATTCTTTAAGCAGGTAGTACCATCCATTTAGAGCCTATATTGTATGCATTGAAAAACTAAGGAGATAGTACTTGCTTACTACTATCAATAAGGTGGTGGTGTAGTTATCTACTATCGAGTCTCTTGCCTTCTTATGATTCTGATGTCAAGAGTTTGAGCCTCTCTTTCTGAAGGTTAAGTATTACTTTGTATTAATCAAAATCCTTACAAACACCCCATGTACACCAAGGGACCTCTACAGTGGATACACTTTACATCTTAGGGTTTACAAAAAATATTTCTTTTGACAAAAAGAATATCATATGGTTTCCTATAAAACGACCTAAATACACTCATCCAAGAAATAAATTCTGTTCTTCAACTTAGCTATTAATTGATCTGCTATCTCACATTTGTTTTCATGAAAAAAAAAAAAAAACTTGAGTTCCTTTAATTCCTCATGGTCCCAAAAACTGCCAGAGGAGTAATCCTTCACACAACCTTTCCTTCTTTACTGAGACCCTGCAGCACTTTTGAAGGTATAATTACCTGGGGAAAGGAGAAAGCTTACTTGGCTTCTGTTTTATTTTATTTTCATCATATTCTGTGGGTTTGGTGTCAATTGTTTTTTTGGTTTTAGTTGATTTCTTTTTATTTATCAGCCTTTCAGTGTTCTTTCCAAACATGGAAGTGATGGAACCTTACAAAATCTTCTTGTACTGTTTTTTTATAACAAAAGAAAATTCATTAAAAATTAAAAAAAGAATTACAATGGTTATAATACATCACCAAGATACAACACTACAATACTACACACAGCACCCACAAACTCAAGCATTTGAGCCAAACATCTGCCCTGAGAAACCGTTTACAATCCCACATCACAAACAAAGTTCACCCCCTAAACCCAATTCAAAACAAAGACTACTTAAATGAAACGTTGTTCCCTCATTCACTCAAAACCCCTAAAACTAAAATTGAACTTAACAGACCCTCCTTTTATCACGAATCTTCAAAGTTCAAACTCCTCTTCCACCACCTATTCATTCTCCCCTTCTGCTCCCAAATCCTTCTTGCCATCTTCATCTTTTCTAGAATATCATATGGACCTCATCTTCAAAAAACCTCTTCTAGCTAATCCTCCCCACCCAAGAAAAAACAAACTCAGAGACTTGCTCACTTCAGGATGTTTATGATAAAAACAATGATAAGAAAATGTTTGTAGTAAAAACTGTTCATGCCTCTTGCTTGAATCACGTATGTGTTTGCTAAATTATCTATTATTAAAATGTTCTCATGATTATTAGAAAGATTTAGGTTTTATTTAGATGGACTAGCTAATATTGCACTTGCTTTAAATTCCTGGAGTTTGCCAAATGCGGTTGTAAATGTGATTAGAGTAATTATGATTTACTCTTAAAAAAATATTAGAGTTAGTTTACATGGAGCAGTTGCATATGGCATATACTGTCATGTCCTAGAGTTGTCTAAGTGATGGTTGTCAATGCGCTCGTTGTTGTTATACTATTACCATGTTTTCATATGGAGAATGATTTCAATGCTGATCATGTGATGGTATGCATGTTGTTGTAGACATGCACACTCATTTATACCCTGTTATTGAGTATTCGAGCTGTATTGAGCTTATGAAATAATTGGAAAAGAAAGGACCACTAGGCTAGGGGCCACTAGCCTATTTAGATGTGTTGGTATGCATCTTCTATCCATTATTGTACAGGAGATCTAGTGCTTTTTGCTGGAGAATTTCTGTATTGGGGTAGTTTTCTTTTGTGGCACTGTGCCTTTGATTTGAAAATTCTTGACCATGTAGGCTATTGTTCCTCCATGTGGTCCACTGGGAAGAGGGGTTGTGACATACTTTGAAATGTGCCACCTTGATTGAAATATTTCCTATTACAGCCTTTCTTCATCAAGCTCTTTCTTTGAAGATCCTAGCATTTCTTTCCTCTCAAACACTCCAAAACAACTATGGCCCTTACACATCTCCATAAGATCTTTCTTCTTCGGTAGGGAGGATATAGGTTGAAAAAGCCTTAAATGTCACCTAGAGCATTCCACCTACAACCAAATAGAGAAAAGTACTCCCAAATACATGATACAAAGTAGTAGGAGATTGGCAAGTTCTAAGTAGTTTCATTACGTTGGCCTACAAGGTAAAAAAAAAAATGTAGATGATATATAATATTGGGGTCTTTCTTCTATTAATTCTCACAAGTGTTGATTCTCAAATGCATGACCTCCCAGTGCCCATCCCATATGGCTTTAAAGATTAGGATGTCCTCCACTATTAAGAGAACCAGACCGGGAACAGAAACAGAGGAGAGGTTCATGAGTCAAAGGTTCAACCAGGGTTGAATCGGAGGTCAAACCTTGATGACGTGGCATATACATATATATACTACAGGTCATATAAATACTATATAATATATTTTACAACTTTTAATATACTTAAATATGGTGGATGGATGGCAAGTTCCTTAATTTTTAAAGCAAATGACTAGGGTTCAAGTCTCTTAATTTACATTTTCTTTAAAATACGTGCATAATAACTAGTGGTAATTAAACAATATATGCAAATAAGAGGTCATGGGTTCAAGTCTTGTTACACGTTTTAAAATTTCAATTATTCAAGGACCCGGGTGATTTCATGAAACCAGGATCGATTCACCAGTTTTCCAGTTAAACTGGCCAGTCAGCCAGTTTTCATCAGGTTTTTAATAAATATGATTATTGGGGTGTGACCAAACCAATCAGGGTCCCATGTCATGGTTCAACTGGTCCAACTGGCCGGTCCAGCCTGGTTTTCTAAACACTGTGTCTTCATGTAAACTCTAATCTTTACAGAACTTGAAGAAAATGATAAAAAGAGGCTAGGAGATAAAAAAGATGGCAAGGTGGGTATTTTATTTGTGATGCCTAACTGCATTCTATAACTTAATTAAAAATATAAGTTGCAAATTAGGAAAATGGGGAAAAGGGGCCTACAAATAGCTGATGTAGCACTCGAGAATCTTCCAAAGTAGGTTGTAATTGAACATCTTTCTCCTATTGCCACTGGTATACTAAATGGTAGAATATGCTGTTCGAACTGAGAAGCCTTTAGTTCTTTAGCTTGAAAGAACATCTTTTGAAGAAATTGTTTAACACTTGGACAGTAAGTGAATTTGCACTTAGTAAGTATGTTAGTCAATGGAATTTTAAGTTTACACCTCTGAGTTGATAGGATTCAATTTGTTACTGCAAAATTTTTTATGCTCTTTATTTCTCCATGCCTGATTGGAATTTCTTGAAAGCTTTTGCTATTTGAGAAACATGCATTTAAGCTTCTATGGCATACATCATTTGCTTCTATGAGACTTATCTAGTTATCTCTTTAGTGGTGATCCATGAATTAAATGTGTCCATGAATAATAAACAAACAGAAAAAAGGCACAAAAGATCCTGGTTACCCTTCCATCCTGCAAAGACAATTAATTTGGTGTTAAAGATTTTTGCCCCTTTCTTTATTTTTTCTTTTTAGAGGATATCCAAAATTAATTTCAGTGATGCCCCAAGTTAAAGCTCCACCTTAGATAGCTCCTCTGATTACCAAAATTTGCAGAATCTGGCTGAGAGAAAGTTTCCATTTAGTAACTTTTAACTAGCTCGTTCTGTGTACATCAATATGAGAATAATAGCTAGAGAGAAAGCTCCCATTTGACAGTAACTTTTATCTAGCTAGTTCATGTTTGCACCAATATGAGAATAATAGCCAGAGAGAAAGTTCCCATTTGGTGTCAGTACATCTAATGTAGCTTGTTCATGTGTTTATTAATATGAGAATAATCTCCTGGATTAATTATCAAAACAAAAATCTCCTGGATTTCTTGTCCAAGATCTTGTTGGATGGATTGCATCTTGTCCTACTATTTTTATGAGAATTTAAAAAAGCGCAAGGCATCACCACATTTGTTTGCTCTGTGACAGGTGATAAACAAAAATCTCCTGGATTTCTTGTCCAAGATCTTGTTGGATGGATTGCATCTTGTCCTACTATTTTTATGAGAATTTAAAAAAGCGCAAGGCATCACCACATTTGTTTGCTCTGACAGGTGATAAATGAAGATGACGAGGACAGCTCGAATGACGAGGTATCAGACATGGTGCTTGATGATCCCAAACCAAGATTAAATCCAATTCCCAAGGCAAAACCAATCGATGAGAAGCAGATAATAGAAACGGTAGAAGCGGAAGATGGATGGTCTGTAGTTGGCCCTAGAAGAAACAAGGGTAAAAGGAATTATTAGGCAAGGTTTTGGTCAAAATGTCTAATTTTTGTCCCTAGAAGAAACCGGAATTCTTCTTTTTGTCCTCAAAATGTCTAATTTTCTAAGTTTTGGTCATTATTACTATACAAGGACTCTTGTAATATGCTTTGCAGATGGCCCAATGAAAGGCAATTTCTTGATAAGTTGGATACCTTTTGGAATTTGGATAGCAATGAGGAAAAAAATTCAAACCGCCCAGAAAAGCACTATACCTAACTAGCCAAGTATGGAAATGTTCACGCTTCTCTAGGTGGAATTCTGTGCAGTTCCAACTTTACTTACCTATATTTGTATGCACCCATTAATTGGTGTGTATCAATAAGAAATTAAAATAAAAGAACAAAAAAATAAAGAAAGAAAAATTAACGAAATTTACATCGGTGTTTTAAGCATTTTTGGTCATATCTTGATTCTTCCATGATTTTTAAGTCAGTAGACCATATTTCATATAAATCGTCACTGTACTTTTTAAGTGGTTGTCTTAATTATGTCATTTGAACCTTAAAACTAAGACCCTGTTCGTTCCATTGTAGTTTCTATTGTTTGTCTTTAGTTATGGTCGGCCATCTGAACCTTAAAACTAACATTTTTTTTTTTTTTAGGTGAAGGGCGTGGGGGAGAGAGAGAGAGAGAGTTGGCGAATGGAATTCCGGTTTCCATTAATCAATGTTTTTGAGTTTCCATGGGTTAATAAATTTCTTTTCCTTGAATTCAGGTAAATGATACATATCTCCAAATGGTAGAGTTTTAATAATGTCATTTTATGTATTATTTAATTTTCCTAATAAACACGTTTTAATCAAAATAATAGTGCTATTGATGCATTTGATAGATAATTAACAGTGTATTTATGGGTATTTTAATAATTTTAGGGTCTCCAAGATCTAAAAATTTTTATTTATACGAATGAAGAGAACAAACCACTTTTCTCTAGTTATTGGTTATAATATACAATACAATTTTGTCAAATTTCGCATGCAAAGGAGATGTTCCTAGTGCATCTAGGGGTTCAAATAAGTCAGATCATATCTGATTTGAATCCGAATTCAATACGGTAAGAGTGGGATTCGGATATCTCCCTTGATCCTAAGAAATTTGATCAGATCAGAAAAATTGATCTGTTTAGTTAACAGATTGAATTTGGATATACCTCAATCTAATTCACCACGACCCAATCCAATCTGTTAGTTATGAAATATTATATATTATTTATATATTATATATGTATATTTCTATGGGTTTGACTATGATGCCGAAAAGACATGATACTAGAAAATTTTACAACCAATCAATTGGCATCATAAAAGTATGAACCAATCAGGTGGGTTTTTACCAAATTCACGGGGGGTTGTGATTGGTCAAAGCCTTTATAGTATAATGTCTTTCTAGCATCATAGATTTTCCCATATTTCTATATGTTTTGTATATTATTTATATTATATCATCAAATTTTTTATTAAAATTCTAATTGAATCAAACATCCAAATCTTGTATTTCATTTTCATCGAATAAAAATACTTTTAGTCAGTGTGCTTATTGTTGTTTGATATGATAAATAGATAATATTAGAGATGTGCCTAAATTTTTTCATAATTTTTTTATAATGTTTGTAATATTTATACTTGTATTTATTTTTAAATTTTTATTATTTAACTATGAAAACATTGGTTAACTCATTTGGCACGGATGGTTGAACTATTTACTTGTCACTCAAACAGAATGGTGGTTTGTTTAATTATTTTCTATGCTGGTTTTGAACATAGGTTTTACATTATTAAAAATATTGGATAGAGATTTAACCTGTAGAATTTATTGGTGAGAAACAAAAATGCTTCAAATAAAATATCTAAGGAAAGAAAATACGAGTTAATACCTTAATGAGATGGAACTTAATGAAGTAAAAATTAATAATACTTTAAATTACATTTTTTACCCACATATTTAATGTGCCTTAAGATTTAATGAAATGAAATGAGAGTTAATACTTTAAATATAGGACTTAATGATGAAGAACATAATGAATTTAATAAAAGTAATAATTCAAATTATGTTTTTTGCCCTCATAATAAAGGGAAATCAAGTTTAAAAAATAAGGGTATTTTAGTCAAAAAATCCAGAATCTAAACCTTATTCACACTTTTAATGGTAATATAGATATATTAAAACTAGTCCTATGTGTGAGGCATCTCCTTTCTCCCCCACCCTTTATCTATTTTGTGGTTTTTTTGAATTTTTTATTTTTTAAAAATAACTTAATTAGCCAAGCATTTTTAAGACTTTCATCCCTCCTTATTAAATAAC
Organism: Nelumbo nucifera; assembly: GCF_055504915.1. NCBI lineage: Eukaryota > Viridiplantae > Streptophyta > Magnoliopsida > Proteales > Nelumbonaceae > Nelumbo > Nelumbo nucifera. The sequence continues at coordinate 169,279,948 of NC_142649.1, read as the reverse complement.
CATTAATTCTCTCTTCTCTTTCTTATCAATTCCTTTAATTATCTTTCTTCATTAATCATGTCATTAAGTCTCTCTCCTCCAATAATTCACTCCACTAATTCTCTTTCATCACAATTACTCCATTAAATTACTTAAAATTCATTGACTTTTTTTTTCATTATTTGGAATTTTCTTCTTAAAAAAAAAAAGATAATAAACCAAACACACTTTACTTAGGGGTAGACATGTTCATGGGCCAAGTAGCCTGATGGTCCAGCCCGGTCCGGCCCATTATTTTTTGGGCTTGGACAAAATTTCAGGCCTGTTAAATATCAGGCCCAGTCTTTTTTCGAGCCAGGCTCGGGCTTTCTCAAATAAGCCTGGCTCGGGCCTGAGCCCGACCTAATACTATTAAATATAATAAAAAAACATTTATGTTACATATAATAAATATATATAATATATATTTGTTTCTTAAATCATAATAAATATTAATTTACTATTAAGAAATACAAATTAGTTTATTAATTTATTAAATTATTACTAAATTAATATAATATTAGTTTATAAAAGTACATTGAAAATAAAATATTTTATGTACAGATCGGGCTTCGAGCTTTATATAAGGGCCAGGCTCGGGCTTGGGCCCGCACATTTTCTGTTGATAAAGAGGCAAAGCCCGGCCCGGCCCATGAATAGGTCTACTTAGGGGTGACTTTCAAGGTTGGGCCTAGGCCTAATACTTAAAGCCCAGTATGGGCCTGGCCCACCAGCCTGCAAATAAGCAATAGTTTATTTTTTTTGTTAATAAAAAATATTATAAACAGTTAAATCACTTGACATAATGCTTGGATTGGACACATTAAGCTTTTTTTGCTTCAATTTCACTTAACACAAAAGTGGGAGGGTGTGTTTTTCCCTTTTTCGATTATGTTTTATATTTTATTCTACGCCATATTACATAAAACAACAAATCATGAGTAAGTACACCAACTGTTTGACATTCCAATAATTTGAATGGGGAGAGAGAGAGAGAGGGAGTTTCTCTCATTCAAATTCCATTTTTTATTTCATATTCCTATTTCATTTAATTGGTTAATTGTCATAAAATTATAATTTAAAGTCTAATAAGTAAAATTAATAAAGATTAGTAGTTCATAACTTAAAAATTAAAATACATATAATTTCATTTAAAATAGATAATATTAATAGAAAATTTTAAAATGTATAATTAAAGTAATAAAAAATCAATTTGCATTTCATATAAATAATAAAAATAATAATGCCTCAATTGGAAAAGTTGTAAGGTTCCTTCTCCTTAGGGATCATTTATGACTAGACCATCCTGCAAGACCTATAAACTTCCAAGCTCATGCAACTATTAATTAGTGTAGGAATTACCGTGACTTCCTAAATAATTATCAATAACTATTTACTATTAATTGGTGTAGGAGTTACTGTGACTTTGAACCATTGAATTACTTATTATTAACAAAAATAACAAAATAATTATAATTTAGAGAAATTTATGGTTTGACCCCCTCATAAAATTTTATTGGTTTTTTGGCTTTATTTTCCCAAACCCCACCTATGATGCACTATTTCCCTTGTATTTTGATAGAATCCATCTCCGTAACAATTTATGAGGTGAAGGAAACAACAAAACCCCCTATAATTTATTATTAAATTATTGTATTACTTACTGCTATTAATCGTTGAATGTCAATTAAGATATTTACATTTGTCATTAATTATCAGTAATTAATTAATTAATTGTCAATAATTATCAATAACTAACTATAATTAAGTAAATCAATAGTAGTAATTCATTAATTAACTATAATTAGTTTTCATTATTTAATTATCCATTAATTATTATAAATATTTATCAGTAATTAATTATCACAAATTATTAGTAACTCGTTAATTACCAATTATTAGTAATTATCTAAAATTATTAATAATCAATTATCATTAATTTTCAGTAGTATTGTAAGTGAATTATTGAGTTCCTTTTAATTAAAAAACCAAAAGTAATTACTACTTATTAATTAAATTAATTATGGTTAATTGAATTACTAAATTGTTTTAAGTCTAAGGGTCCTACAATATACACCACTTAAGTTTTTTTGGGTCGGATCTACATCACTTGAGTCTTTTTGGGTCAGATCGGATCTGGGAACTAATGTAAATCTAACCCAAATGTTCATCTTATTGACCCAACTTAAAACTAGTGTTCGCTCCATATAATGGATGAAAATATGCAATAGCTTTGCTAGGCCAATGAGACGCCAAGCTTTGGCAATGTTGACGTTTTGGTAGCCGATTTTCAACATGTAAAAAAATAAGAATTATAAAAATTATTTCCTATTATACATAAAAAATTAAAACATTATATAAAAAATATTATTATTATATATATATATTATTTATTATATGTATATATGCATGTATGTACGTACGTGTGTGTATATAATAAAAAATATTTATTTATTATACTAGGCTCGCGAGCTTCACTAGGCTCGAGCTCGGATCAAAGCTCGGTTTAAACCGAGCCAAATCGAGCTCGAATAGCTCATGAGAAGCCTAGCTCGTGGCCACCACTATATATAAAAGATTTCTTTTTCATGTAAAATTAAAAAGATGCTCTTTTTCTTTTAGGAAGGAAGAAAAAGAGAAGTTGACAGAAGAGTGTTCTGTGTGTAAAAGTGTTTTTTTTTCTTTACATGGGCTTTCTGAGTTGAAATAAGAAAGGGAGAAATGGTATGCAAGAAGGGTTGGTTGATTTGTATTATTTTTCATTCTCTTCATAGTGAAGAATTGTTTTCATTTATTCAATGTAGGGGTGAAACCAAACCACATACATCCTTTGTATTTTTGGTTTTGCTTGTTTTTCTTATATTTGTTTATTTTATTTTATTTTTGTTGCCATTAGATTCTTTTGGTTGCTATTTTATTTTAAATACATTGTGATTTCATTTTATGGGTGGTTTTTGTGAGCCCAATAATACTTGTTTCTTTTGTTGCTTGTTACTTGTTTTGGATGCTTCACAAATTTTCGACTTGTTTAATCACCAAATCTCATACCCAATTATAGTTAGTCCTAACCTCGTCACACCTAATGGCACCACCTTCCTTCTTTGGCTTTTCTATTCTCTAACTTGTTGGGTGCAATTATAATTGCCCAAGTCAATTTTAGCAAAAGCCCAACTTGAGTCCCCACCCAAGTTGCACCCCTACCAACTCATCAAGTAGGGCATGAAATGGGTCAAACTTGGTAGATCCACATATATTTATATCTACACAAGGGAAACAAATTTGGATGCAGTTCTGGATTTTGGGTCGGCCTTGGTTGAACATTAAATATAAGGCTTCGTTCGTTTTGTCACCTTGAATATGCTTGGTATAGTTGTTGTTTATACTTGAAATCCGTTGTTATTGAATTAGTGAAAATATGTTTTTTGTCACATTAAATATAAGGTTTCGTTCGTTTTGCAGTAATGATTTATTTGTATAAATGCACTTATCTAGGCAAATATTTATTGGGGAACAACTTATCCAGATAAGAGCACTGACCAATGAATTTTTATTCCTTAGGTAAAGGTGCACAATGACTAATTTATCCTAAAATGTAAGATTATTGAAGGAACAATAACATATTAGTTTCAGCATGTATGATAACTAATTTACCCAAGTTTAAAGAGAGTATCACTTCCCCAATAAATAAGCCACTTGAGATTCATTATTTTCTGTAAGACCCACTAATTTCCCCACCCTTACTTCTCGGAAAACAGATGAAGCCTAAGAATCATTTTGTCACTTCACCTAGAAAAATGCATGTGTCACTTCACCTATTTAGACATTTTAACATGCCTTATATCATTTGATATTTGTTGTTATAAGCTTATTTTGATGTAAATTATTTTAAAAAGATAATTAATTTGGAATCATTTTTATGTGTGGACTTTGAAGATCCATATCCACTAAAAACGGATATAATGATATATTCCATGTGATGGCCTTACCAGCCACCGGAAAATCCGTAGGTAGTTTGCACTGTCACCAGCAATTTTCACTTGTCCGAGGTATCTATACTTTCTGATTCCAAAACTCAATTCCCTCTCCATTCTCCATTAGTAGGCATTACAGTAAAGATAAATTTCTCAAAATGCCAATTCAAAATACGTACAACAATGTTTTAGATAGAATTTATGAAGATTTAACAGAAATAAATACCTATTTACATTTATAGAATGGCTGAACTTGTTGAGGCAAATAACAATATAACATATCTGATTTTACTTTGCCCTTACGTGTATGGGTGTTCATCAAAAACTGAAAAATCAAATGGATGAAACCGGACATTAACCGAATCTGGCAGTTCGATATTTTTGAATAATCAAAGGGACTGATTCGGTTTTGGTTAAGCAATATAAAAAATCAAGGGTTAATTAAATTGATCAATGTATATATATATATATATATTATATATAATTGTATATTTATATATTTATTTATAATATGCATTGTTGTTGCTCGGATTAGCTAAGGGCAACGAGGTAAATTCACCTCCAAGTTCCGAAGGCAGGCCGAAGGCTTTGAGGACTCTAAAGAAAATAAGCCGAGGTCGAAAACTATAGGCCGAGGTTGAGGTGCTCCCTTCTGAGTACGGTAGAAGCCGAGGACTGTAAGTCGTCGGTTCGATAACAAGGTTCCTGGAGATCCGAGGTACTACAAAATAAGAGATGTCAAAGGCCGGGTGGAGACCCGAGAAGGAAGCTCCGACGCTCAAGTTAGTACGAGGTGTAAGGTGGGGGAAGGTGCAGATGAGGTCTCAATGGTAGTCCTCGGATGCACTGGGTCCCTAGGAGTAAATGCTAACGAGAAGAGGTAGGTACAATGACTTAACTCAAGGTGCTGGAAGTAAACGAGAGAGTTGTACCAGAATTCTGGGATCTGGATCCCCAGTCAAAGGAGAGTTATCTCATATTTATACTTGAGCAAATTGGAAGCAGGTGGAGACGAACGCACCAAATGAGAGTCGTACAAAGTCAGGCAGCAAGTCCTTGCGAGTACGCCTAACTTCTCCGCGATTGGCTCCATACGAAGGCAATAGGGCTTCCCCCCTGCTGTGGCTGGCGCTGTCAGGCATTAGTGGGCTGGGCCACCCCGCCCATAAAGGGTTGAGCCTGTCTAGCCCACATCACTTGCCCCCCACTCCCGAGGCCAAGGTGAGGTCTTGACTTCGGCTAGTAATGAAGATGATGGTTGAGGTAAGGCCTCGGCTTCAGTCGTCGGGAGTAGCGATCGTTATGCCTTCAGATCCATCAGCCGATGGGTATTCTGCGGTGGTGTCATTTTCACTTCATATGTGTCTTCCTTCCTCATCGATTTGGAGATGCATGTGGTCATCTGGGGTCCATCGTGAGGAGGACGGTCACCCAGATAGGTGCGTGTTTGCCAGGCTGTGCGGTTCACCCAGTGGGTCATGATGAAAAGGCCCCGCGGTTCGCCCAGTGGGTTGCAACGGGTGAGCCTCGCGGTTTGCCCAACGTCGTTTCGTCTTCCAAGGGCACAGGCTGAGAGGTGTAATATAGCCGGTTCACAAAAGCGGAGGGTCCTTGTGACTGTCGGATCCATAGTGATCTAAGTCGTTGTTTGGTATTGTTTCATCTTTCGAGGATGAGTGCCGAGTGGCACATTATGGTTGGATGGTCGAAGCGGAGGTGCCTCAGCCATCAGATCCAACGAGATCTGGGCCTTCCATTTTCCTTTAAATAGGGGCCCTGGTGGCGACTTTCCCCATCATTTGAACTTAGGCACCCTTGTTATCGAGTGAACTCAGCTCCAAGCTCTCAATCTTTCAGGAAATTCTCAGGTTCTCAATCCTTCAGGACACCCCGTCTTCACCTTCTTCACCGTCTAGGTAATTCACAATGTCTTTCTTAGACTCCGACCCTGAATGCCATGAACTCCCAAACACCTCAAGAGGGAGCTCTCTTCAAACCCCTTCTCCTCTCTCCTCCTTAGGTTCTTTGGCCATAGCCCCTCTTCGGCGGGAGGTAGCTGTACTGAGAGAAAGGGTAGCCTCGAGGAGCACCGAAGGCTGCTGGGGCAATAACTCTCCCCATGAAAGCGCCACGTCGGCGTCGTCGAGGGAGCCCGAAGGGTCTCCTCTGGCCAAGGAGGAAGATGGTGTAGAGCTCGTAGCTGGACCGGTGGAAGGGAGTGTTGGCCGAAGGGTGGCTAACGCTGGTGTCCCATGCTCGGAGTTTGACAGCTCCTTGGATGTGGGCTAGGTCAAATCCCTGGCAAGGAGATTCTACATACCCCGACCTTATGATCTTAGGGTCCCCGATGTAGGTGATCGGCCATGGACCCCTGATGAGGGGAAAATCTGTGTCTACTAGCATTTTTGAGAGTCTGGCTTTAGGTTTCCCCTCTGTTCCTTAGTCTTTGAGTTACTGGATGTGGGCCAAGTCAAATCCCTGGCGAGGAGATTCCACATACCCCGGTCCTCTAATCTTAGGGTCCCTGATGTAGGTGATCGGCCATGAATCCCTGAAGAGGAGGAAATCTGTGTCTACCAGCATTTTTTAGAGTCTAGCTTTAGGTTTCCCCTCCCATCCTTAGTCTCTTAGTCACTGGAGTGGTATGGTATCATTATCAATCAACTCGTCCACAATGTCCTTAGGATCATCATAGCAATGTTAGTGTGGGCTCGGCTTTGGGGTGTGGAGTTCACATTGAAAATGTTCTGTGCCATGTTCGCGTCGAGGAAGCACGCTTCCAAGGCCAGCATCTATTACTTCCATTCCTGGAGAGGAAAGTCGGTGCACAACCCCTCGTCCATCCATGGGTGGAAGGACAAGTTCTTTTATGTCTCCTACCCCGAAGGCAAGAGATTCTGGTTTGACTGGGGAGAGGCCTGTGTAATCGTTGAGAGATGTCCCCCTCTGCTCCGAGATGAAGAGGCTGCTGTCGTGGCTCATCTTCTTGTGATGGGGAAATTCTAGGTGAAGTTGTTGGTGGAGGAGGAGGTCCCCCTAGTGTTCGCTGGAATCAGCCTTGCCCCACTCGGTAGGAGAGGTTTTGTAGTTACTTCGCACGCCTTCCACGTCTTCGACTTGTTATACACACTGTTTTTTTGCTATTCGTAGAAGTACCGATGGATGCCAAGCAACGACTTCTTGAGAAGGCCCACGCGAAGCAGGATGGGAAGAAGGCTAGGGCACAGACAGCAAAGTGGCCAGGCGAAGAGGTGGCGAGGAGATCCGCGCCCATCCGGGCCTTCTTCAGCTTCGCCATTGGTGCAAGGGCTCCCCGAGAGAGTCGAGGAGGCCAACAAAATATTCCGTCAACAGTGGCAGCTCTGAGAAGGGGACTCCATCTAGGATGAGGGGGTCAGCCAAGCCTTGGTGAGCGGGACGATCTTGCCGAGGGACCACTCCCGTTTACTGCAGAGTAACCCCAAGGCCATCTACGACGAGGGCCTGTACCACCTCGCCGAGGTAAGATATATATATACATTTTTGTTCTATGTATTTCCTTCTCTTCCCCTTCTTTTGTTCACTAATTGGCATGCCTACATTTCGTCAATTTGGGGTGAAGGGATGAGAGATCCATCATATGGAAGGCCGAACCCTATAGGAAGGTTGGGCGAAATTTCAAAAAGTTCTCTCTCTCTCATGTGGGAATCTCATTCCCTATTTTAGAAAACTGCATTTTCAATGATCAATCTTGAAACCAAATAGGACTAGATCTGAAACCAAAAGGGAGGAGAGGGATATACCTGATACGGAGTAACAGTAACTCCCAACAAAGGTGTTCATGCCCAAGGAGAAAACCAAAATCTACTCCCACTGGTGGTGACACAGTGTGAGGTGAAGCAGAATCAGTAGGATGGCTCTTCAGCAAGAATGTAGTAAAGGGCTAGTGAGCACAACTTCAGATTGCCTCTTCTAGCAATAAGCAATATCAAGAACCGTTCTTGATCACTCCCACTGGTGGAGATCGAACTGGGTAGGGGCGGCAAGAACAGGAAGAAAAGAGCAGAACACAGGAGCAGTCAAACTGTGAGTTGTCTTCTCTCTTAATTCAGCAGACTATAAGTTGTTTCTAGAGGTCCGCCCTGCTCTCCTATTTATAGCCTTAAATAGAGGTTTTCCTAATCTTATTAGGAGTTTCCTGGTCCAAATCTAATATTTGGATTTGAACTCTCTTTAAGAAATAAGGATAATCCCTTATTTTATCTGCAGATAAAGATCAGCCTTCCTAATCAAATTAGGAGTATCCTAATCCAAACCTTTATTTGGATCTGGACTCTTTGAGTGGATAGGGATAATCCCTTATCCTATCAGCTGATCCAAATCCCAGAACCGCCCCTACTTAATTAATCTTATTAAGTAGTTCGAATTGGGTTTTAGGCCCATTAAGTCTATGTGCTTCCTTAACCTCTTAACCTGCTGCCCAGTTGGTTATCATTGTATGGCGTAGGACCCAAACATTGATCTACACATCAACCACATGGGTTCAGCCCTGCCTTTGTTACAAGGCTTGGCCGAATTCACTATAGGAGACAGTGAACCCATGAGTCCATCACCATAGGCTCTTAATGGGCCCAACATTTACACTAAATGGTCCTTGGGTCCAGCCACCTTATGAAAACCCAAGGACTATGGACAGAGGCAAGATTAGCCCATCAGGTATTACCCTCAATGGCCTTACACTTAACCTCTCAACCCATAATAATCAAACACTGCCCGACAAGAGAGGACCTCTCCCTCAGCTGCAAGGTACAGTGTTGCACTCTCTACTCACATGGATCCTGGGAATTAAAACCTTTTGCAAATATTTTGAAACCATAATATATATATATATATATATATATATATATGTATATCTTTATATAAATATATTTTGCAAAACAAATTTCAACGGTTGAAATCAACTGCCAACAGTTTAGGTTTCCATCAGAGAGAGTGCATCCCCGATCGTTCACTTTGTCCGACAAAGGGGCTGATCCTGTCACTATGATCACCCACTCAGATGAATTCTCGGACTGTCCTAACATACCCAGGTTTTGACCCCCTCTAAGGATCTCACTGATTGGCATATCAAATACAGCCCAATCCGACACCTAGTGCAGTATCATAATCGAGTCTAGGGGTTAGGTGTAACATTCTAGTTTTGCCCATCTATCTCCAAGGTCTAGGGCAATACTGGAATTTTGGTCTGGTTCAGGGTTTCAAAAAAACCCACACTGCATGTACCTCAAGTCTCACCCTGGCAGCTAAGACAAGTCACCCCAACCAACTTGGCGGCACATCAGTGTTAACCTTGGCAGGATAAATCTCCATTTGGTCTGGTTCAGGGTTTCAAAAAAACTCACACTGCATGTACCTCAAGTCTCACCCTAGCAACTAAGACAAGCCACCCCAACCAACTTGACGGCACATCAATGTTAACCTTGGCAGGATAAATCTCCACAGATCTATCCAACGGCTGTGAAGATTCTAAACTAACACGAGTATCATAAGTGTCCAGTTTAAGGTTACTACACAGAAACACACCACAATCACATGAATCAATTATGTACTTTATTCATTTACAATAAATGTCAAAAATGTACATCAATTTTATTAGAGCAAAAGGGTATAACTGTCTAACAGCTCCCACTTACACTTAGGTCCAATTGGGTATAAGCTGGAGTCCTATAGTTTCCACGTGTTTCTCAAACACTTTCTGTGTTAGTGGCTTAATCAATGGGTCTGCTATATTTTCCATCGATGTTAACTTCTGAATCAGTACGTCCTCTCTTTCAACTATCTCCTGCAATACATGTTACTTCCTCTCGATGTGCTTCGACTTCGAGTGGGCTCGTGGCTCCTTAAACTGAGCAATGGCTCTAGTGTTGTCACACAACAATAGAATGGGTGATGTGTTGTATGGAACTACTTCTAATTCCTGAATGAACTTCTTCACCCAAACGGCTTCTTTAGCAGCTTCACTTGCGACAATGTATTCGGCTTCAATTGTGAAATCTGTGATGGACCCTTGTTTTCTGATTTTCCAGCAAACAGCACACGATCCTATCGTGAAGATATAACCAAATGTAGACTTTCTATCATCATGATCTAACTGGAAATCAGCATTAGTATACCCTTGGATCTGTAGTGAACTACCATCGAATACAAGACAAAACTCTTTTGTCCTTCGAAGGTATTTTAGTATGTTTTTCACAGTGGTCCAATGCTCCTGCCCTGGGTTAGATTGGTATTTGCTTACCACACTCACTACATGAGAGATGTTATGACGACTGCACAACATGACATATATTATGCTCTCTACGACTGAGGCATAGGGAACCTCTTTCATGCCCTTAATCTCTTCGGGAGTCTTGGAAGAGATACCCTTGAAGAGAGTGACTTCATGTCTGAAAATAACATTTCCTTTCTTGGTGTTCTCCATGCTGTATCTCTTAACTATTTTGTCAATGTAAGCAGATTGGGATAATCTTATTATCCTCTTCAATCTATCTCTATAGAGTCGAAGACCCAGTATATAGGAGGCTTCTCCAAGATCTTTCATGGAGAATTGCTGTGAAAGCCACAGTTTCACCATAGTTAACATTCCTATATCAATCCCAATGAGTAGAATGTCATCTACATACAGAACCAAGAACGTAACCTTATCACCACTGGTTTTCTTGTAGACACAAGGCTTATCCGGATTCTGCTCAAAGCCAAACTATTTGATAATACAGTCAAACCGGATGTTCCAGCTCCTAGAAACTTGCTTAAGTCCATATATGGATCGGTTTAGTTTACATACCATGTGTTCCTGACTTGCAGCTATGAAACCTTGCAGTTGCTGCATATAGATATTTTCAGTAAGATCTCCATTTAGGAACGTGGTTTTGACATCCATTTGCCAAATCTCGTAGTCATGGTATGCTGCTACAGCTACCAGGATTCTAATGGATTTAAGCACGGCCACGAGTGAAAAGGTTTCCTCATAATTGATTCCTTCTTTCTGAGTGTACCCTTTTGCCATAAGACGAGCCTTGTAGTCTCAACCTTACCATCGGGGCCCTTCTTCCTCTTATAAATCCATTTGCAACCAATTGCCTTTATCCCAAGGGAGCGAATCTACTAGTGTCCAGACTCCATTGGTCTTCATTAAGTCTATCACAGCTCTCATGGCATCTACCCACTTCAAGGAATCTATGTCCAACATATCTTCCGAATAAGTTACGGGATCCTCCTCACTGGTCGTGCCCGTGCCTTCCACCAAGTAACTTTCTTGGTCATAGCCAAAACGAATTAGAGGCCTAGAAACCCGGGTAGATCTCCTAGGTTGGTTATTTTCTAGAGTTGGTGGGGCATTTCCCACTACCCCTGGACTCTCTTCATCAAGAACAACTTCCTGATGATGATTATCCATGATGTAATATTCTTCTAAAAAGTGGCATTTCGACTGCAAAACACCTTTTGCTCTTTTGGATCATAGAATAAATAACCCACAGAGCCTTATGGGTAGCCTATAAATAGGCAACAACTGGTCTTGGATTCCAATTTGTCAGCACTTGTTCTTTTAACATGTGTTGAACAACCCAAAATCTTCAAGTGCCTTACACTTGGTTTCTTGTCGGTCCAAAGCTCACAGGGAGTCTTTGGAACGGATTTGGTTGGAACCCGGTTTAGCACGTATATTGCAGTCTCTAATGCGTAACCCAAAAAGGATGTGGGTAACTCTAATTGTCCTTTAAGTAGTCCCTGAATTCGTCAGAGAGATACTCGCCATCTCGATTTGATCGAACTTAATTTCTCTCCCTAACTGTTTCTCGACTTCTTGTCTGAATTCTTTGAACTTTTCAAAAGATTCAGACTTATGTCTTATTAGGTACACGTAACCATGCCATGAATAATCATCGGTAAAAGTTATGAAATAAACATACTAGTTACGTGTCCTAACAATCAGGGGACCACATACATTAGTATGTATAAGGTCAAGTGTGTATGTAGATCTTTCAGGCTTACCGATAAATGACCATTTCATCATCTTAACCTGAAGGCAAGGTTCATAAGTTGGAAGATCTTCTACGGTTAGAAAATCCAAAGGATCATCCTGTACCGACCTTGTGATATGATCTACAATGTGGCCAAGTCGGTAATGCCACATGCACGTGGGATTCACTGTATCACGGGTCCTCTTCTTAGGGATTATTTCCGACATAGTTTCGGTAAGGTTTGTTTCCAGACAAAGATGGAGAACATAGAGACCGTTCTCAAGTTCTCCGTATGCGAGGAATTTGTTATTTCGTTTAATAGTAATCACATTACTGAATAAGATAGAATAACCATCCATTGACAATTTTGAGACAGAAATCAAATTTCTTCTTAAATTAGGTATGAAAAGACAATCTTTAAGTATAATAGTTCCTTATCCGAAAACTAATTCTATAGTTCCTATGGCTATAGCTGCAATTGTTGTAGAAGTCCCCAAGTAGAGTCACTCAGTCTTCTACTTATCTTGAACCCCTAAAGTGAGTTATACGCATGAGTTGAAGCCTCGTAGTCAATACACCAGGAAGCGGAAGTAACCAGCAAATTGGTCTCTATGATAAAAGATTCGAAATTACCTTTCTTCTTAGTCTCTAGAAATTGAGAATAGTTCCTCTTCCGGTGGTCGACCTGTTTGTAGAAGTGACAAGCATCCGATGCCTTATCCTTCTTCTGCTTCTTAGTTTTGCTACTTTTCTTCTGAGCTTTCCCTTTAGCCCTCTTCTTTCTCTAGCCTGATTTTTCACCTTCAACAAGTATGGCTATTGGCTTATCATTTTTAATCAGTTCTTCAGCCCTCTACAACATATTGTTGAGTTCCTGAAGGCTAATGTTTAGCTTATTCATGTTATAGTTCATGAAATACAGTTGAATGAGGAGTGGCAAGGTCTTTCAAAGGCGTTCTTGGACGAACAGCTAGTTCGGGAATGCCTCAAAATACAGTTAAAGGAGGCATGGCAAGGTCTTTCAAAGCAGCAGGTGGAAAGAGTTCGTCTGGAGAGCATTGTCTCTAAGGCAAAGAGGCGGGCTGTCGAGGCAGAGAAGAAGGCTGCTGAGGCCATGGCATCAGTGGAGCAGTCTAAGAAGGCAGCGACCGAAGTAGTGGAGGCATACAAGAAGTCCTATGATTATTTGGATGCGCTCACGGAGTACACGTCAGCATCCTACTCTTGCTGGTGATGCCGGATTTTGTCGTTGAGGGGATGCAGCTAATCCCAGATGCTCCCAACGAAACTCAGCCTACTGATGACTCCGCTCCTCCTCCTGCCGGTGGCAAGGCCTAGGCATGGATCTCCCCCCCCCCCCCTTTTCTTTTTGTTCAGCTATTGTTGTCTTTTTTTTTTCTCCATATGCTTGACCTATGAGGCCTTCAAAAAACTTTTTGTAAAGGCAATACAGGAACATAATGATGAATGAAGCAATTTTTTACATATGTTGTGTCTTTCTCCTTCTTCTTTCTTCTTTTCTTTCATTCTTTTTTCATTTTCTTCTTCGAGAGGTCCTTGCCCCTCCGAACAGTGGGACGATAACACACAAAAACACGCATAGTTCGCTCATAGCACGCATAGTTTACTTGCATTCTCACTTTAAGTAGTTAGGGCATTGGGAGCCGAGGCGGGGCCACACGTCCAAAGTGAGGCTCGCTCGGCTCCAAAAATCCTTTAAGTGTCAACTTAGGCAAGGCCGAGGTGACCGGGCACTGTATTCAAGGTCGATGCCTGAGGTACTTGGGAGGATGAGGAGCTGAGGTGGAGCAGCATTATCGGGGTGTAATTCACCTGGCTTGTTTCCCACTAAGTGTTTCCTCAAGGGAGGCCGAGGGGGTCACCATCCTCTGCGGAGGTGACGAGGAGTGTAGGGCCTCGTTCGCTCTGGTGTGTTGAGGGGGTCACTGTCCATCAAGGAGGTGATGAGGCGTGAAAGGCCTCGTTCGCCCAAGCGTGCATGCTTTCGGCGAGGTGCTCGTCCAAGGGTTGTCACAGTCTTTTGCATCAATCTGTGCCGAGCGCTCATCCCTTGGAGGAGGGTTTAGCATGTCGGAAAGTTGTGAAGCTGAGGGTTTTTGAGGATTTAGGACACATTATTTCAATATTTGAGGCGACAAGGAACTTTTGATTCATTCATTCATCACTTAGCCATATGCAATTAGGTTTATTGAAAGTACATTCGGTGGTTCTCCAAGTTCCTTGTCCGAGGGACGGGTCTTCCATCCAAGTGTTCCAAGTAAAATGTTCGGGGACCATGACCTTTCTGAGGACGAAGTCCCCTTCTCAGGAGTGTCTTTCCTTTACTTTTGAGTTGTAGTAGTAGGCCACGCATTATTGGTAGGCAACTACCCTAATCTGCGTCTGCTCCCGAGCTTCTTCCAATAGATCCAGGTTGGCTCTAAGGGCTTCACTATTCTTGCTTCATTATAGGTTTTGACTTGGAGCGTTGGTTGGCCGATCTCTACTGGGATTACCACTTCTGTACCGTAGGTTAGGCTGAAGGGAGTTTCTCCTGTGGCCATCCGAGGTGAGGTGAGGTATGGCCAGAGTACACTGTCCAGCTCGTCAGCCCATAAGCCTTTAGCTCAGTCCAATCTCATCTTCAATCCGTCTAGGATGGTTCTGTTGGTGACCTCGGCTAGGTCATTTGTTTGGGGGTAGCCCACTGAGGTGTACTGTTGTTTGATGCTGAGGGAGGCACATCATTGACGAAATTTAGCGTCATCAAACTGCTTCCCGTTGTCGGTGACTAAAACGCGAGGGAGGCCAAAGCGATAGATGATATTTTTCCAAAAGAAGCTCTGGATTGCCCAAGTTATGATAGTAGCTAGGGGCTCGGCTTCGACTAACTTTGTGAAGTAGTCCACGACAACGACAAGGTACTTCTTGCCCCCCGTTGCTTGTCGGAAAGGGCCGAGGAGGTCCATCCCCCATTTAGCGAAGGGCTAAGGGATGCTGAGGGTTGAGAGGGTTGTCGCAGGTTGATGACATATGCTGGCGTGCCTCTGTCATTGATCACATCTTCGCACAAGTTTGGCTACGTCTTTGTGAAGTGTTGGCCAGAAATATCCCTGTCTCAACGTCTTTTAGGTGAGGGCCCTTCCGCCGAAGTGGTTTCATGAATTTCTCTGAGTACGTACTCCCCCTCCTTGGGGCGGAGGCATTGGAGGTAACGACCTTTCTGTCCTTTCATCAGGCAGTTGTTCTGTCAGACAAGGTTTAGAACCGTTTTCAGGTAAACCTTTATGTCCAGTGAGTGCTCACCCATCATATTCGTGAATGCCAAGGTACCGTGAGAGAGTTCCCATTTTCTGGTGAAGCCCCTCCCACATCGGTCTATGACGCCCCTATCATCTTATGAAACACTCGGACAAGCCCAACAGCAAATGGATAGCCCATTTTCTGGTGCGTTTCCTCGTTACTGAAGGACCCATCCTCATGCTAATGACGGAAGGCCTTTAGAGAGTCCATCATATGAATCTCCCTATCACATGCACTCATATTTGCTGGAGGGAACGAAAAATTATGCCATAGTTTAATTTAGGTCAAACCAAAGTGGCTCCCACTGACTTTCATAAAGCTAGATTTCGGTGGGCCCAAATCGGCTAGGGTTCCGCACGTATTTTCTTCAGGAGGTGTGGAGCCCACCACTGAGGGAGGTCATCCAATGACTAGTAGGGACACCATGGCAATTATGTGCATTCAGCCATGGTGTGCACTAGAGCCACTATCGAATCAGCATGGGCCAATCACTTATGGCCCATGAATGTAGCACATCACACATCCATACATCACATGCAAGGAAGAATTGATCGAATCAATTAATAAATGTAAAGCCTATTTAAAGCCCATAATATTAACCATTAATATTATCTAGGTATATGGGCCGAAATTAGGGTTGATCAATTTGGTCCATATAGCTTTATCTGCGAAGAGGGCTTTTAGCAGTTTTAACAATTTAAAACTGGGCCTTTACAGGTTGGGCCGAATTTAACATTCAATTAATTATCAATCCTTAGGCCCATTAGTGGGAGAATTAGGGCTGACATTCAGCCTTGATCAAACCCTAGATTTGGTCCAACCAGTTTGGACCAATCTGGTTCGAATGGGTCCAGGGTTTGATCTTTAATTAATGATTTAATTCAAGAAAATTAATATGAAATTAAATACTGATAAAAGAAAATCAAGAACCAGTCAAATAGGGCTGTTCGCACAATCCATCCTGCAAAATAGAGGTTAGATCACAGTTTACAGTTTCATAAACTGCAAATCACAGATAGCGATTCTCCAATCTGCGAAATCTCCTTCCTTGAGTTGCCATCTTCGATCCAAAATAAAAATAAATAGAAAACCTAATTTCTTTTATAATTACATAAGATCGAATACCTATACATTCAGTCTAAAAATTAAAAAAAAATTACAGACCAAATGTAATAAAATAATCAAGAAACTGCAAAATCGCAGGTTCCCTACGCCAATCAAGATTTCGATCTCCATGTGTACGAACAACCCATAAATCAAGAAAATTATAAAGAACAATTCTAAATAATAATCAAATTTATAAAATTTAATTTCAGATTAATCCCCCATCAACTTAAAACAAATTTTCCAGAAAAACCTTCTCTCTGCGCAAATCGGGTAGAACGCCTTCTGCCCATTTGCGCAGGTTCATATTTGATCCAATTCGGTTCAAGATTTGAACTTGGCTCTGATACCACTGAAGGGATGAGATTTCCATCGTATGGACACCCGAATCTTGCAGAATAGAATGGGCGAATTTCATAAATTTCTCTCATCCTACTGGGAATCGTATTCCCTATTTTAGAAAAATCATATTTTTCAAGGATTAATCTTGAACCAAGAACCGAATCAGATCTGAACAAAAACAGTAGGAGAGGGATATACCTGATACGGAGAAATAGTATCTCCCAATGGAGGTGTTCACGCCCAAGGAAGGAACCAAAAGCTGCTCCCACTGAAGATGGCGTAGTGCAGGATGGAGCATAATCAACAACGTTCTTCAAAAGAACCAGATCCTTCGCAAGAATCAGTTGGACGACACGTGAGCACTACTTCCAATCAACCATTTTACAAAGGACTGATATCAAGATCCAATCTTGATCACTCCCAATGAGAATAGGAGATCGAACTAGCAGATATGGCGGCGACAGGAAGAAGGCGGCAAGAAAGAATTTAGCGCAATGATGCTGAATTCTCTCTTCTATGATTTCAGCTCTGAAGAGGATGTGAATATGAATATCTTCTTAAGGTTGCCGCCCCCTCCTCCTTTTATAAACTTAAAGGGGTCAGATTCTAATCCCATTAGGAGTTGCTTATCCAAATCATATTTGGATCAGAATTCCCTTTTAGTGATAAGGGTAAACCTTTATCTTATCTGCAGATTAGATCAGCCCCCTCCTAATCCTATAAGTTAAGACCCAATCTTATCTGCTAATCTAGTCTCAGAATTCACCCCTTATTTAACTGATCAAATCAGCCCAGTTCGAAATGGGCTTTAAGCCCAATAAGGTTATGTGATCACTTAGCCTTCCAAATTGCTGCCCAGTTGGGCTTCCTTGTATGGCGTGGGACCCAAACATTGATCTACATATCAACCACATGGGTTCAGCCCAGCCTTTGTTACAAGGCCTAGTCGAATACATTGTTATGGACAGTGCACCCCCTATAACCCATCACATGGGCTCTATGGGCCCAACACTTACCCTAAGTGGTCCTTGGGCCAAGCCACCTTGTAACACTCAGGGACTGTGTGCAGATGCAATATTAGCCCATCAGGTATTATCCTCAATGGCCTTACACTTAACCTCTCAGCCCATAATGATCAAACACTACCCGGCAAGAAATGACCTCTCCCTCGGCTGCAAGGAACAGTGCTGCACTTTCTACTCACATGGATCTCGAAAATTAAAACCTTTTGCAAACGTTTAAAAACCATACTATATATACTTTTATATCTCATATAAAATATATTTTGCAAAACAAATCTCAATGATTGAAATCGGTTGCCGGCAGTCTTGATTTCCATTAGAGAGAGTGCATCCCCGATCATTACCTTTGTCCGACAAAGGGGCTGATCCTGTAACTATGATCACCCACTCAGATGAATTCTCATACTATCCCAACATACCCGGGTTTTAACCCCCACTAAGGATCTCACTAATTGACATATCAAAGACAACCCAATCCGACACCTAGTGCAGTATCATAATCAAGTGTAGGGGTCAGGTGTAATTTTCCAGTTTTGCCCATCAATCTCCAAAGTCCAGGGCAAAACTGGAAATCTGGTCCGGTTCAAATATTCAATTAATCCTACATTGCTTGTACCTCGGGTCTCACCCTAGTGGTAGAGACAGGTCACCCCAACCGACTTGGCAGCACATCAGTGTCAGCCTTATCAGGATAGGTCTCCCTAGACTGACCTACTGGCTGTGAACATTCTAAACCAACACAAGTCTCATAAGTGTCCGGTTTTAAGGGTATTACACAGAAATACACCACATATCATGAATCAGATATGTACTTTATTCATTTACAATAAATGTCATAAGTACATCAAATTAATTAGAGCTAAGGGCATACAAAACTGTCTAACCGTTATCTCATATTTATATTTGAGCAAGCTGGAGGCAAGTGGAGATGAATGCACCAGATGAGAGCTGTATGAAGTCAGGCGATAGGTCCTTGCGAGTATGCCTACTCTGTGTTTGGCTCTGTACGGAGGCAGTAGGGCTTCCCCCCTACTATGGCTAGTTTTGTTAGGCGTTAGTGGGTTGGGCCTGGCTCGCCCACACCATATATTATAAATATAAAAAAATTAAAAAATTGAAGAACTGAATTGATAAAAACAGAACCAATCAACTAATTTACCAAGTGGTTTCAGTTTTGTTTCGATTCATAGTTTTCCAAAAACCAAAGGCTTGTTTAGTTTGGAAGAAAAGGCCCAAGCACCCTCACGTTTAGGGGAAAAAAATGAACAAAATGTGGAAGTATGTCTAAGTTTCCTCCATCAAATTCTGTACTGTATGTTTGTTTAGGGTATGGTTTTGAAAACCAGATTGGACCGGATGGTTGAACCAATTGACCCTCCGTTTCACCCTAAAATCACTCCTGGGCCAAAAAGCGTTGATTTGGTCAACAACCCATTGATCCAGGTGGTTGAATTATCAACCCATTGACCCAAACAATAATTTTTTGCCATTTTATTTATTTATTATTTTTAAATCAAAATAAGCCATCCATTCAGATTGGACGATCAGACCACTTGACATGGGAACCGATGACCAAAATGATTCCATGTCTGATCCGGTTTTTAAAACCATGATTTAGGGATTGGGTTTGTGGGTTCCACTCTCTCCCATCTATGTCTTCCTTTCAAATTGAAAATATTTATAGAGAATTAGAAGGAAGAACAACAAACACATGTATAAAAATAGGTACAACCGTACAATTAGGAAGATGCTTTAAGGATTATAGTAAGAAAGAATTACTGATATATTGGGTTCTTGTTGATTGTACGTTTCTTCTGAAATCCCCTTATACGTGATCCCGAGTGATCATTTAGTTTCAGCAAATATTTTGCAGATAAAAAAATTAATGAATCCATTGAGTTTTGGGCCCATTCAGTGAAACTAAGTTAGTTTCTTTCAATTTTATACTTGAATGTAATTGATCTTTAAAAAAAAAAAGAGCAAGAGGATTTTTAGAAATATATGTTTATAATTTTGAGATATTTAGAAACTGCCGCCTCACATGAAAATTCTATCATCTAAAAGGGTTGCTTTACTTACTAGAAGATATGATTGTGAACGATCATTTCAATTTCAATTTGGAGCAGGTGTAAAGGAAAGTAAGAAAGATTAAAGGTTGCAGAGTAAATGATTATATATTATATTTCTGCTAATAAGTTTTCCTTTTTTCTTAATAATTGAAGTTGCACAGAGAAGCTTCTCTTGAGAAGGGTCTCAGCGAGGAGAAATGAAGATAACGGCCACACTTTCTCGTGTGCAATGGAAGTTTCACCTTTTAAAGGTAACTGTAAGCTTCTTATACTTTGATGGTTTTGGTCATTTCTTCTTTCATGTTTTTGATTTAGATTATAATGAGAGAACTTGACAAGACAGATTTAGGGTTTAACTAGTTTTTGGCATCTATCATTTTCATCCATAACTGTGGTCTTGGAGGTATCTACCCTACCGTCTAGTGTTGTGCAAGATTTGGAATGGGAATGTAGATGTCACTGCACGTGCACTTTATACACAGCAAAAGAATGTAAGAAGACACATACATTACTATTAAAAGAGTTTTTTTGGGAGAATGACCAACATACACTTAGAATTCTTAGCTTTACAGTACAGTTGGGATAGGTGTCAACTCGGAATTGATGCTAATACACGGGCAGGTATTGATATTTTAGGGTGGAGGTGTTTATCATTTTGAATTATGTAGGATTATAGTGGAATTCAGAATTCTGCAGTGTGGTGCAATGTAATTTTCCATTTTTTACTTTTTATAAAAAATAAAGATGGTAATAATTGATGCTTCAAAAAACCTGATTTTACTTTCCCTTTTTACCCTCTATAATTTTTGTTTTCCCATTATTTAACTACCATAAGGCCGTATGCTGTTCATCAAAGTGGGGCAAGTACAATGGTCTAACACACTCTGATATACAATTCCAATATTACCCCTGGAAATTGGAAATGAGAGTGGAGACAAATAACAAATGTGTTTTTGTCTCATTCTCACCCCTGCAAATGCAAATGTCGGGATGTTCGATTGGGCGGACACCTTGATATTACCTGATATTAGCATCATAGTTCAAAGTATCGATATGCCTCTATGTATCGGCAGAGGCGTATCAGTACTTAGATACAAGCAAAAATATCTTTTTTTTTTTTTTTCAAAATTTGGTTTTTGAGAAGATATTTAAGCATATTTTTTATTAAAAAAGAGTGGGGTCCTGAAACACTTGTATCGGACCCCAAAGATACGATACGATATGCCCGATATCGTATCGAAATTTTGAACCTTGATTAGCATTGGCAAACAGAAGTTTCTTTTCTCCACTAGATGAATGTTTTTTTTTTTGTGCTAAAAAACGAACAAGCGAAAAGTAGTAGAGGATGTTTTACTGCTTTTCTATTAATCATAGTTGATGTGGGATGGACCTGGAAAAAATAGAAATAAGATAAAAATAACCTAGGAATTAGCACCTCAACTTTTCTATTTATCATAAAACAGGAAAATAAGTTCTTTGAGCTACACTTAAAAGTAAGCAAGTTAGACTTCTTTTCTATTCATCAGAGTTGAATAGATCAATTGCTGTGAGTTACACTTTAAAAACACACAAATATCTGTTCACCACTCCAATGCAACATCTACTAACTCACATAACTACTCTTGGAACTCCAACTCAAACAAACCGACCTTTTATCAGAATTTAAAGGTAAACAAAATGAAGTAATTGAAACTGTTATGTAGAGAAGCATTTAGAGAACTATTTATTAAGATATGCAAGTAAGATAAGATTTAGAGAACCATTTCTACCATTCCCAACAAAAATGGTCATGTCAACAATTATATCCAAGTAAGATTTACCTCTCTAAAGTGTTGATTCTGTCAATTCGAGTACAACTTTTCTCTCTGAATATTTATTAAAATATTTTAGCATTTATTGTTAATTAATGAAACTAACTAGATATACCCGAACCCATCTGAAACTACTTAATCTTAGGTCCAATTAGCTGTCATTTCCTTGTAGGAATTCATCAGTTTTTTTTTTTTTTACTTTTTTTTACAAATTCCAAATAATCTGAAACATTTCTTGCTAGGTGGATTTATTGCCCCAGTTCTGTTTTCAATTCAATGAAACCCTCATACAAGTAATAAAAGTATGGAATAAGTACTTTCATATTAGTGATTTCATGTAGAAAGCCAGGTATATTCTATCCTATTTAACATATATCTGAAAAACATTGTTTTATATGATACATTAATGTTGTCCTTGTATTTTGGTTACAAACTTTCTTAACTTAGACTCCCCAAGGAATTAACTATTTATTTGTATCTCCCCATAAATTTTCTACTATATTCCATTATTTCTTATATCTATTGCAGCAAGATTTGGTTATTTCTTTTTTGAAATTTGTGCAATATGAATTCATATTGTCTAAAATATTTGCACCTTCATTTATATTTCATTCTGATTATATCATCATTTTCAAACTAGCAGTTGATATCTTAGGCTGTATGTAAATGAAGCTAACTAGATATGCCCAAACCCATATGAAACTACTCAATGTTAGGTCCAATCAACTGTCAATTCTTTGTAGGAACTTTATTAGTACTTCTCTTTTATTTTAGCACAAATTGATTGCTTAAGAAAATTTTACATTTCATTTTCAGCCACAATCTTCCTTGCATAGTTCTTTTCTAAGAAAACTGGAAAAGATACCCACATACTGATCTCTGCCCGATGCTATCCTTTAACCTATCAAAAATTTGAATTATTCGCATATATATTTGCTTATTATTGTACTTTGCACAGTTGCCAACACTGGTTCAATTGTTTACGAGGAATAGTATACACTATACCAACTCTTAAGTTGTAAGTATAGATATTAACTTGAGTTTGCCAGGTGACAATCAATTAGACAATAACAATTCCTCAAACGAACCAAACAGAGATTTCCTGACCAACTTGATACATTGAGGTGTTGGGCTGAATCAGGACCCCAATGCTTTTGGTGGTTAATCAACCATTGGTTCAAATACTCCGTGCATTGTATGGTCCATTCTACTAGTAACTAAAAAAAGAAGAGAGAACTGCTGGTGCTGATAGTTGTATTAGAGTACGAGTTTTCACCAGTTCTGCTGCAAAATATGAAACAGAGAAGAAAAGTAGAGGAGAGAGAGATGACCACTGTTGTGGTTGCAGGATGCCAAAAATGAAGAGTATGAATTAAATTCACATCGGTGTCCCACAGCACATCCCAACAGTGTATTCTCAAATTATCAATGCACAGTGAGATATGCACGTAGGGGCGTCAATCTGGACTCGTATGAATTAATTGAATGAATACTGTTAAGGGTTTTTGAAAATGTTTAAAACATGAATTTGATTATGATATCAAAAACACTTACAACCAATCAGTTGGCATCATCAGATCGTATTTTTGATTGATCAAATATCTTCGGATATCATATCTTTTCGGTATCACAAATAACATATATAACATCACGTACAAATCTTCTTCCCACTTGTAACTGACCGAATGATAAGGTAATAAAGGTTTTGATTTTGAGTACAAAATGCCTTTTATTCTTGAAGTGAAAGTTCGGGCCCTTAAATTTAATTACACCCAACATAGATAAAAGATTCTTTTTTTGTTAGGCAGAATAGATAAATAATACGATTCTTTCTTTTTGGGTAAAGAGAAAACAGTTTCATTATTTGTTCTAATACGAGTCCCAGCGAGCATGGAAACAGGATTCAGTCAGAGCAAAGTCAATTCGTACAGCCATTAATTGAAAATATTTCTCCATCAAATAAAGTATAAAAGTACCGATGCAAAACTATAAAGGCTATTCGAACATATTCGAACGGATTTTGCTCTGAATGCCGATCTTACTTGCATGATACCGGAAAAATAAGCCTAAATAATTGAGCTTCGGAGGGTAAAATAGTCATTTTATAAGATTGTTGTTGTTGTTGTCCTTTCGATTACCGTTATACGCTATATAAGTCGAGATTAGTGTTTACTTCTTAGGGGTTCACTTTCTTGCGAATGACTTTCGGCTTCAGCTATGTAAAGTGATCTTTGTCACTTGGAATCCGGTAGGTTTTCATTTTTTATTCACTGTTTTTTTTTTTTTCTTCTGATTTTTGAAAAATAAATTCTTTGGTTCTTTCCAAATATATAATTTTCCATTACCTTGTAAAAGTAGATTCATTTCATCCATTTCTTAATAGTATGCTTCAATGATATGATCGAAGAGAGATTTTACAGACTTGCTGTGATTTTCTTTTGAATTTCAGGACGGATTTACAGAAAACCCTAAAGCTTCGTCTTCCTTTTCGCTGAGGATCCATTGCAAGCCATTTTTGTCCCAGGTGAAGCTTCTCCTTCCTCTCCGACTCTGGGCGACGCCATTTTTTTTTTTTGGTCTCAGGTTGGTGAAGCTATGATAATGCAACTTTTCTGTTTTTAATTTTCTTTAGCAAGATCATCTTCATCATCGCCCTGTCCCAGCTATATGGGGTCGGCTTCATGAATTCGCCATTCTGTTCTGTTCATTCAATGTTAGGGAAAAAATAGGGAGCTTAGGCAAAGTTTAGTCCCCCTGGGTGAGAAGCGGTTCTTATCCTCCAAATTTTTGTCCAGGCTGGAAACTTTGGGAGAGGAGGAGCTAACCGGATGTCCGCAATTATTTAGCTATTTGGCTATTTGTTTAGATCCCCTCCGGCGAACGTTAGATTCACTTCAAAACTGTACTGAGAATGCTTTGCTCGGACTTAGGTTGGTTGTGTTATCGTCTCCTGAGGACGGGAGAACGTACAGAGAAACGTTATTCGTTGAGTCCACACCGTCCGATGCTCCTAGCTAGTCGCGCCACGCGAATCCCGAACTGACGTGTACCCGAAGAATCCGTACCCCTCTGCCCTCACCCCCTCTTTCTTAAATTTCGTATTTTTTGTTGGTCTTTATTGCTTTTCCTAAACTACGGTGAATAATACCCCGTAATAACATGTTAATAGCAACGTATAAAATCTCGTAACTTATCCAGAAAATCTTTGTTAATCTACAATATTAATCATCGGCATTAATAATATTATTAGAAATTTCTGGACATTCGTATTTCTCTTCGATCACGATAGGTCTAGGGTGAAAACTCGTTTTGACCTTATTTTCAAAAAAAAAAAAAAAGAAAGAAAATCTTCACCTGATACCTGAGTTTCCATTTATCATTCTCTTGTGTAGTTTTTGATTTAGCAGTGGTGAGTAATTATGTAAATATGGCATGAGGTTCAATTGTTTGGAGGTCTACTATTGTCATGCTTGCATGTGAAAATCCACGCACTTGATAGGTGCCGTTAAAAGGTTTTACGTTAACAAATGCCCCTGATTGAATGATCTTAAGTTTAGAATGCATGGTAGTGTTTGGCTAAGCTCGATTTCTTGGGAACAAGATACGTGGTGGAAAGTGTGCAGTGTGTCAAACACCCCTTTTAAAATTTAGGCTAGCCCCTGCTACCTAACCCATTGGTTTTTCCCAAGCATTTTGCTTACATTTAACATTTAGATCCTTGGGGGAGGGAGGGGGGGGGGACAAGTCCCCAATACATTGATTTCTGTTTATCCTTATCTGCTCAATGCATCAGCTGATCTATTTTCTGATCTCTAGGTCCATGTGAAGGATGTCCTCAGTTCCCTAGCCAAGTATCTCTCTTCTTTCAATATGTCTAGGGGGGAACAAGTCCCCAATACATTGATTTCTGTTTATCCTTATCTGCTCAATGCATCAGCTGATCTATTTTCTGATCTCTAGGTCCATGTGAAGGATGTCCTCAGTTCCCTAGCCAAGTATCTCTCTTCTTTCAATATGTCTAGGGGGGAACAAGTCCCCAATACATTGATTTCTGTTTATCCTTATCTGCTCAATGCATCAGCTGATCTATTTTCTGATCTCTAGGTCCATGTGAAGGATGTCCTCAGTTCCCTAGCCAAGTATCTCTCTTCTTTCAATATGTCTATACTACCATGATCTTGGACTTTTGTTTTTGAGCCATCCTATATTACCTGAGAATCGCCTTTCATCATGGTATCTCTGTGATTAAGAGAGCTTCTCAATCTCAAGCTTTGAAGTACTACTACAGTTTAGCTCTGGCTGAATCACCTTGACCAATAGGTCCAGAAAAGTAGCTAAGATAGCACCATGGCCATTTCTAAAGACTCCGTTGGTGTTTGACTTACCCAGATTGCCCAAACTGCATCTATCAAGTTTAATTTGTGAAACTTGAAGCTGGAGGGGATCAATTGATGGATGCAATGCTTCATTGCAGATGATGAGGATGCAATTTGCCATCCTCTAATTGTCATTGGTAGATAAAAAAGGGTAAAAAACTCTCAAAGATAATCCGATGAGCAACCTTTGCCAGAATGTTCTCAATTCATGCTTCTTTAATAGAGGTTTCTTATTTGAACATTCTTGCATTTATCTCCTCCCTAGCTATACTTAGAACTGCTTCCCTTGTATAATTCTACACGATCTTCCCTTTGTTTAATAGATAATCTTATTAAGGTTTTAGAATGGCACCTCCTTATGTTATCTACTAAGTGAGCACTGAGCAAATATGGTGAACATTTGTGGTATATAAAGACTTATCTTCATAATCAACTAGCATCCCGTGACTTTTAACTTGTGCTAGTTATCCTTCTTTTCTTCTGTTTTTCAGTTCTTGATTTTGACAAACAAGTTCCTTAAAAAATATGAACTTTGACTAAGCGTCGTTCATTTGATCTCTTACTTGTTCATTTAAGTATGAAATGATCATATATTAAAATGTCTTCATATTTACCAATATTTCCTTTGATGTATTTCCATTTCCATGGGTACTAAAATGATGTGTTACTGGAATATATCTTGAAAGCAGCCTCTCTGTATGTGCAGGGGTAAGGCTGTGTACATCTGTCCCTCTTGGAATATATCCTGCATTGGCGGGAGTCTCGTGCACTGGGCTGCCCTTTTTATCTTGACATATTCCTTGGTGTGTTAAAATGTTTTATATTATTCTCATCAAGTTTTATTTTGCTAATCGTATCAATATAAGTTTTTCATTTTATATGTACATAGATATTATCTAAATATTTGTTTTAATATGGTTTGTACTCTTATCCCATATAGTTGGGATAAGGCATGGATGGTGATGATGATGATGTTCTCTTAAAACTCATTATTTTTCAAGCTTTATCATTATAGATGACTCTTCTCTTCTTATTTCCTTCATGGAATATTTTTAATTATATATATATATATATGTTAATAAAATATGGTTGATGTTTTAATGTTTTTTTAATCTGCAATTGATCTTTTAAGATTACAAACTCTTATGAGGGATAAACAATATATTATCATAAGAAGCATATTCATTTTAAATCATAACTTTAATACTAAACAAACATAGTAAAATAATGTTTATAACTAAAACATCAATGTTCTGTACTATATTATATTTTTTTTGACAAGTAAATTCAATTTTGTTAGAGAAGTCAATGTGTTCGGCAATACAAACAACTCATGAGAGGTGAGAGTTTAACCTCTCAAAATAGACACAAAACTGATAAAGGAGTTACAATTGAGCCCATTATAACTAATCCCTATTGACCCCTTGCTTAGCTAGCACATCAGCCAACCCATTAGCTGACCTCTCCCAATGAACATTTAGTGTCAAATTACAATGTAATAATTTTTTAAACTCCTATGTTTATTTTTAAGTAGAGGAAGATGCTATATTGAAATGGTATAATCATTTCAAAAGCATCATTTTTATCACTTTATAGTGATATAATTGTTTAAAAGAGTTTATCCTTTTATAATTTCTTTTTTTTGATAGATAATAAAGATTTTATTAAAAAGATCGCAAATAATACATATTACAAGATCCCACAAAGAGGCGTGAGGTGCCGCCTCTAAACTGTATCAACAAGCTTACAATTGAGCCCAAAAAATCTGATTCCTATGTACCCCTTGTTTAGCTAAAGAATCTGCCAATCCATTTGCCGATCTTCTTTCCCATTGAGTTGTGACTGATATGTTTGAAGTTAGCCATCTGAATTTTCTCAAAGACACTCTGTAGAACCAGGCTGCAGTCTCTGACTCTTTTATCCACCCAATAACCAGTTTAGAGTCTCCTTCAATGATTAAGTGTTCCAACCTCATCTCCTTAGCAAGCTCTGCTCCTTTTTGAGCAGCTTGGACTTCTTCATTAACTGGATCTCTCACACCAATAGGACTAGAATATAAGGCTATGATCTGGCCCTCAGCATTTTTGGAGACTCCCCCAATTCCGGACAGCCCTGGGTTACCTAGGCTGCTGCCATCAAAATTTAATTTGATGGCTCCTTCTCCAGGAGGCTTCCACTCCACCACAGGTGTAAGTCTTACAGCAGAACTTTTGGCAATTTGCTCCCAATTCCTCCAGAAATCAACAAAGGAGAAAGGTTGAAACAGGTCCAATGGCTTTGCCCAACTTATGGCCTTATATAGGATACTTTCCCATATACTAATCTCATCCTTCTCCTTATCATTGAAAATTCTGGCATTTCTTTCCTTCCAAACAGTCCACACCAAAGCAGCTCTCGCACACCTCCACAAGACTCTACCTCTTTTCTTTGGCCACCTAAAGGTTGTGGGGTCAAAGAGATTGCTAATCTGCCTTGCTTCTGTCCACCTACACCCAAAAAGATTAAAAAGCTTCTCCCATAGACCTACAACGAAAGGACAAGAGATTAGTAAATGGTAACAACTCTCTTCATTTGCTTTGCAAAGGGTATACCAGTAAGGGGATATGTAGAGACCCGGCTTCCTTTTTTTCAAGACATCCAAAGTGTTTATTTTTCCAAGAGACACTTCCCAATAGAGGGCTCCCACTTTGGGAGGGATAGGCTTAGAGCAAACCTCCTTGCTATGAAAAGGTTGAGGATTAGGATTTGAACATAGAGACGAGAAAAAAGAGGCACAAGAGAAGGCACCCAAATGCGGCTATCAGGAGAGGAGGGGTCCAAACAAATAGGTTCAAGAATTTTAAGGAGCAAAGCAGCCTGGTCAAGCTTAAAATCCCTTAAATCTCTCCTAAAGCCCAAATTCCAGTCTAGACGGGAGGAAGTAGAGAAGGAAGCAAGCCTCTGAATTGGCTCTTTTTAAAATAAGAGAAGGCACCCAAATGCGACTATCAGGAGAGGAGGGGTCCAAACAAATAGGTTCAAGAATTTTAAGGAGCAAAGCAGCCTGGTCAAGCTTAAAATCCCTTAAATCTCTCCTAAAGCCCAAATTCCAGTCTAGACGGGAGGAAGCAGAGAAGGAAGCAAGCCTCTGAATTGGCTCTTTTTAAAACAAGAAAGGGAATACAAAGAAGGAAAAGAGGTCCTTAAGGGTAGAGTATCCAACCCAAATGTCCTCCCAAAACAAAACCTTATCTCCAGTACCAGCATCATACTTGATCAGAAAAGAGGAAGAATACTATGAATAGACTTCCAAGGGGAATTGAGCGTGTAGCCTTACAAGAAAAGAGGAAGAAGAGAGAGGAGAGAAGAAAGGAGAAGAGAAGAGGAGGAAAAAAATATGTGAGAGTCAAAAGTATATTGCTGGCAGCACCCAACATCTATTTTATCTTAATGTGTTATAACAAAATAAAGAATGAAGAAATTACAAGTAGGTCCCCGGCGGCACACCCTAAAAATAAAGAAAAGAACATGTTGACAGCAGCCTAGGCTGACAACATTCTAACAACAGAAATAAAAAACTTAAATCTAACAACACTCCCCCTCAAGTTGGGTTGTATATATCTATCAAGCCCAACTTGTCACATAACTCACTGTGCCGCAGGTGTGGAAGTCCTTTTGTGAGAACATCAGCAAGTTTTAACAGCAAGTTTTGTGAGAACATCAGCAAGCCCAACTTGACAGCAGCTTAGGCTGACAACATTCTAACAGCTGAAATAAAAAACTTAAATCTAACAACAGAGCGTAGCCTGTTGAGATACACCAGCATCCCAACCGTTGCCTGTCGCACCATGAACACTTCTTACCACTTTGTGCCAAAGTCTTTCGCTCTCTAGAGGCCACCTCCACAGCCATTTACCTAGTAGTGTTGTGTTCTTCTTCCTTAAATTACCTAGACCCAAATACCTTTGCTCCTTACTTCTACAAACTAGTTCCCACCTAACCAGATGATCCTTCCTTCCTTCCCCTAGCTCCCACAAGAAATCCCTCATAAGTTTCTCTACATTTAAAACCTCCCTTTGGGGCATTCTAAAGACCGAGAGGAAGTAGACTGGGAGATTTGCTAACACAAACTTTATTAAGGTGATACGACCTCCAAGGGAGATGTAATTTCTCTTCCACACTGCCAACTTCTTTGTACACTTCTCATTTTCTCAACTATCAGGTTCTAGAATCTACCTTCCCTTGGATTATCTCCTAATGGCATTCCCAAGTAAATCAAAGGCCAGCTAGAGGTAGGGCAACCCAAGGATTATGCTACTCAGCTCAGCTCCTCTTGATCCAGGTTCAATCCCACCACACAACTCTTTCCAAAATTGATTTTCAACTTTGAAACACATTTGAACAGCTTTATCACTCGTTTCAAATTTCTTGCCTTTTGTGGATCTCCAATCTCACAAAAAATGATCGTGTCATCTGTAAACTACAAATGTGTTACCACTGTACCCTCTCTACCTATCTTCCAACCTCTGATGAAACCTAGTCTATCTGCTGTCGAGATCAGCATACTAAACACATCTGCTATCAAAGTAAAGAGGAAGGGAGAAAGGGGGGTCCCCTTGTCTCAGGCTTCTAGAGGCTAGGAAGAAATCCCTAACAGCTCCATTAACTATAATCGAGTAATGGCAAGTTTTCAAGCAACCTTCAATCCAACCACACCACCTCTCTTCAAATCCATAACTTCTCAGAGAATCCAGCAAGAAGGGTCAGTCTACCAAATCATAAGCTTTCTCCAAATCCAATTTGCACACGAAACCTTTCTCTCCCCTTCTCTTAAAGTCCTCCACACATTCATTTGCAATTAGAATTTGATTTGTGATTTGTCTCCTTTGAACGAATGCTCCTTGTGATTGGATAATTAGATTGGGTAGAGCCTGTTTCAACCTCAAAGATCAAACTTTAGCCAAGATCTTATAAATACTAGTCACTAAGCTGATGGGTCTAAAATCTCTCGGTTGGATTGCATCTCCCTTTTTAGGTATCAAGGCCAGAAAGGTGGAGTTAATCCCTGGGCTGATAAAATGTTCCTCTGCAAATTCCTCAAAAACTGCCCACAAGTCTGATTTGACAATGTCCCAACAATCTTGATAGAAGGCCATAGTAAAATTGTTTGGTCCTGGTGCCTTCAACCTGTCCATAAAGAATACAGCCCCCTTCTTATCTCTTCCAACTTAAAGTTCCCATCCGTCCAACTTGCCAAAGCAGGGTTCAAACTTGGCCACACCAACCCTTCCACTCTAAACCCTACATTTTCTTGTTGCTTGCCCAGTTGTCAAGGCAATGCCTAGGCAGGCGCCTAGGTGACAAGGTTCCCTTTGAGGCTCGCCTCGCCTAATCACCAAGCAGTTTTCTACTTCCTACTATAAAATACTTCTTTATTCATTGTTTTTTGAGATTATAATTATAAAATAGACATTATTAAACTAAAATAATCATTTTGTGTTTATATACTAATTTCTTATTTATTAGGGTTTAATCAACACAAACATTGCTAAATGCTGTATTGAACCCTCAAAGACTTAAACCTGAACCAATAAGTAAGGATGAACTTAAAATTTTATCTAATCAGCACATTTTCCTCTTCTACTTCTTCTTCTTCTTCTGCTACTACTACTACTACTATTTCTTCTTTTCCTATAACAAAAATAAGGGTTCAGCCCCTATATTTTTTGAATTTTATTTTCCTTCTTCCTTTTCATCTCATGAATCTGTTGATTTTCTATACTTTAATATGAAATTATACTTTTCTTATGAAAATCATGAACAATTATTAAAAAAATATGGTTATGGTACCTAGGGAACTACCCTAGGATCTATGTTTTAGCATAAAAAATCCATTGCCTAGGCGACTAGGCGACAAGGCGCCCCCCAGTTGCCTAGCCTCGCCTTGGTGCCTTGAAAACTATGTTGCTTGTAAACTGCCCTAAAGTGACTCATAAAGACATTGGCAATCTCATCTTGATTTTCCACCAATTCACCATTGACCTCTAACTTCTCCACAAAGTTTTTTCTCCTTCCATTAGCCAGTGCGTGGAAAAACTTAGTATTGCCATCCCCCTCTCTAATCCATTTGTGTCTTGATTTTTTGACTCCAACACATCTCTTCTCTAAGGACTAACTCTTCCAATTCCTTTTTTTTTTTTATCAATAGCAACTTCAGTAATTTTCTTAAAATATCACAAGGATAGTTACAACAAGGAAGACAAACACTCTTATCTTCCAAATACAACTTAAGTCCTCAAAGAAAGAAAAGGAAAAGAAGAAGCAATTTAGTTACAACTTAGCCCAAAACATTACATCCCTTTCTATCCCCTGTTTAGCTAATCCATAAGCTATAGAGTTAGCTGTTCTTTTAACCCAACTCATCATGATTTCCATTTCCCGCACCAGCCACTTGAATTTCCTCCTCTCGTTGCTGTATTTCCATAGTCCACAGTTGTCTTTCATCAGCCACCCTATCACCACCTCCGTGTCCCCTTCAATGATGAGTTTTCTGGCATCCATCTCCTTAGCTTTCTGGACTCCTTCCATAACTGCCAAGATCTCAGCTCTGAGAGAATCTCCCACTCCAATTGGACCTGAGAACATGGCAGAAATGACCCCGTTCTCATCCCTAGAAACACCTCCAATCCCTGATTGTCCAGGATTTCCCCTATAGCTCCCATCAAAGTTCAATTTTAGAAAACCAGCAGGTGTGGGGGGGTCCAAGACACCCTCACAACTGATTTGGTCTTCACGCAGTTTGCAATCTCACCCCACTTCCTCAACAATGTCATCCACTGTGTAGTCTGTGAATAGCTCTATAGATTTCAGCCATTGTACGGGCCCTTACTTGGATCACAACCCACAATTCTTTAGCTCCTCTCTCTTCTTTTGAGAAGATCCTAAGATTTCTTTCTTCCCATAATGACCAGCATACTGCAGCCCTCAGTCCTCTCCACATAGTCCTTCCCCTTTTCATGCGCCACTTGAAAAAAGAAGGGGAAAATAGGCTTTGCAAATCTGATGGAGGGTTCCACCTGTGCCCAAAAAGAGAAAAAGCCCATTCCCAAATTGACACTAATAAGTGAAAATCAGTCTCCCCATCTGCTTTGCATAGAACACATCAATGAGGTGACAAGCATGTATTGGGTCTCTTCTTTTGAAGCAAATCATCAGTGTTGAATCTTTTCAGATAGGAATTGGTCTGCACCAAACCTCATTAACCGGGAAAGGGGAGGTTGCAGGACTGGTGGATTGACATAAGACTTTGAAGAAGGAAGCACAGGAAAAAGAGCCCGTGGGGGTCGGGGTCCAAGTTCTAGAGTCCACCTTAGAAGGTGGTGTGTCCGAAAGCGCGTCGTTAAACACTCCGGAACACCAGTTTAAACATTTATAATTTTTACCGTTTCTCAAACAACTACTAACGTAGTAAATGGGTGAGAATGGGTCGTATCCACAGGGAAGCAAGTGAAAAATTAGTACATACTTAGATCCCGACAAGAGAATGCAATCGGGAATGGCAGAAAATATGAAAATAAAATCTATTATTGCTGAAATTAAATGTTTAGAATTTAAACAAGACAATAAATAAAAATCAGAATTTAATAAAGTATGTGAATTAATAAAGGAAATAAAAGAAATAAATAAAAAAACGATCCAGAATCTGGACGCGGTGGCGGTAGCTGCAGATCGGCCAGACAGCTTGCAGAAACCCCTCCTGACAAGAACCGGGCGTCTGTCCTTTCTACAACCCTCGAACCCCTTGAGACACCTTAGCCTTGAACCGAACGAATTCATATATGCAAAACAGAGAAATGAACAAGAATTAAATCTAAAAGATTGCAGAAATAAAAATAATAGAAAATAAAATAAAGAAAAGAAAAGAATGGTTGATCAGATCCAGTGGCGGTAGTTGTAGAATGGTTGAGCAACTTGCAGGAACCCCTCCTGACAAGATCTGGGCGTCTTCCCCTTCTACAACCCTTGAACTCCTCAAGAAACCTTAGCCTTGTTAACCGGGTGAATTGACCAACCCCTTCTCTAGGGCCCCTGGGGTCCTTTTTATAGAGAAGGGTGGATATAACTGGAATTAGAGAGAAAGAGGGGGGCGACAGCTGGGTTTTAGCAAAAATATGTGTGCCCTAGGGTTTAGAATGAAGGGTTAGGATGGTTCTACGGTGATCTTAAGGCTGAGAAGAAAAGGAGAAGGCACCCAATATTATGTAAGGCTGAGATTTAATGGCTAAAGGCTGAATGATGAATGTTAGAAGTTAGGTGGCTCCTAGGGTTAGAATGCTAAAAAGAGAGTGCCCTAGAATGGATGGTGGAGATTAGAAGGGATGGAAGGTGAGGATTTAGCAGTTAGGCGGCTAGGATTTGTTAAGGATGAAAAGAATGAGTTAGAAGGCACCCTAGGGTTTGTTAAAACGTGGGGAGCATGCTAATACAGTAGGAGGGGCGCCAAACTGGGTTTAGCAGCTAGGAGGCACCCTCCTGCTTTTAGTTTTTCACAAAAAACCCCTTCTCTCAGCTGGACTTCACACCAGCTTCCCAAAATCTGCATTTCAATCATGAGAACTTCCCAGTTTTCCACAGAATTTGCATAGAGACCCTCAGAGGTCACAACATTTGAAATTAACTGGGAAAAGGATACTTTGACTACTCTAAGGTCGAAAATACACCTGAATTGATGCCCTTAAGGCATCAAAATGCAGAGTTATCAGAGGGATCAATGAAAAGATTATCAAGAAGGTTAAGGAGGCTCGAAATACTGTGAAAGTCAGAGTCCCGCACAACCCTCCTCAAACCCAGGACTGGAAGAGGAAGGGGTGATGAAAAAAGAATTTGGCTTATTTTTAAAGTCAAAGAGAGCATACAAAGAAGGAAACTGGTCCTTAAGTGGAACATTCTCCACCCAAGTTTGTTCCCAGAATTTTATGTAATTGCCAGAATTCAAATCATACCTGACAAGTGGGGAGAAGACTGGAAGCAAATCATGAATGGCTTTCCAAGGTGAATTGCTTGTGGTTCTTGCTCTAATTCCAGCATCCCATCCATTTTGCTCCATCCCATGTATGCTTGCCACTATTCTAGTCCGTAGCTTCTCTTGCTCCAGAGGAAACCTCCACAACCACTTTCCCAAGAGGGCCGAGTTCCTTTTCCCGATGTTTTCAATCCCCAAACCTCCATAAGCTTTACTCCTAGTCACCACTTTCCAGCTAACTCTATGGTCCCTCTTCTCCTTTCCTGACTCCCAAAGGAAGTTTCTCATTAATGTCTCCAACCTATTGGAAACCTTCACCGCAATTTTGAACACTGAAAGGAAATAAATGGGTAAGCTTACTAGCGTGACCTTGAGCAGTGTAGTCCTTCCACCAAGGGAGAGGTAATTCATTTTCCAAGAGACAAGTCTTTTTTCAAATCTCTCCACCACCGGGTTCCAAAAGCTCTCTCTCTCTCTTGGGATTATCACCTAAAGGCAAACCTAAATAACTCATAGGCCACCCTAAAACTTCACACCCAAGCACTTCTGCATTCTCCCTAATCTCTCCCTCCTCTATATTCACACCCACTAAACAACTTTTCCCGAAGTTCACTTTCAAGTTTGACATTTGCTCAAAGAGTTGAATCACCAATTTCAAATTCTTGATGAAACTCACATTACCTCCTTCACAAAACAAGATCGTATCATCAACAAATTGTAAGTGAGTAAGTGGGACGTCCTCCCTTCCAACCCTCCAGCCTCTAATGAGGCCCCTAGAGTCTGCTTTGTGGGTCAATCTTCCCAGCACATCAGAAACAAGTAGGAACAGAAAAGGGGATAAGGGGTCACCCTGTCTTATACCCCTAATGGCTGGGAAAAAATCTACCACTGTCCCATTCACTAGCACTGAATAATGACAGTTCTAAACACATCCCATGATCCATTTGCACCATGTAGCCCAAACCCCAATTTGGTCATAACTTTCCTCAAGAATTCCCAATCCACCATGTCATATGCCTTCTCCATATCCAACTTACAAACCATCCCCTTCTTTTTATCCTTCTTAAAACTCTCCACACTCTCATTAGCAATGAGGATCTGATCAGAAATCTGTCTTCCACTCACAAAGGCACTCTGATTTTGTTCAATTATGTCTGGTAATACCTTCTTCAGTCTCAAAGATAACACCTTTACAATGATCTTGTACATGCTATTTACCAGACTAATTGGTCTGGAGTCCCTTGGGTGTGAGGCTTCTTTCTTTTTGGGAATCAGAGCAATAAAAGTGGAATTCACCCCCGGATTAACAATTCCTCTCCTATGAAACTCCTCAAAAACCCGTAGAAGGTCCTCTTTCAAAATATCCCAACAATCATGATAGAAAGCCATTGTGAACCCATCCGGCCCTGGAGCTTTTGTTCTATCCATAGAAAACACAGCTTCCTTAATCTCCTCAAAGTCAAACCCCCTCTCCAAACTTCTCTTGTTGTCCCCCCCTACATCTGGCCAGTCCAATCCTTCCACCCACACCCTTCCACTTATATAGGCCTTCTTAGAATGGATTTAAAATGTTCTACACATGCCCCAACTATCTCCTCTTGTTGAGTTAACTCAATTCCATCCACAACCAGTTTGGAAATGAAGTTTCTGCTTCTCCGTCCATCTGCCAAAGAATGAAAGTACCTGGTATTTCTGTCCCCATCTTGCAACCATTTACACCTAGATTTTTGCCTCCAGCTTACTTCCTCCTTATGTAGGCAGTCCTCTAATTGTCTTCTCAAACCTCTTCTTAGTTCATTGTCCCCTTCTCCAAATTCTCCCCTTTTTTCTTTAGAGTTAAGGCTTTCAAGTTGGTCCATTAGAGTTCTCTTTCTTTCTTCTAACCTCCCATACTCCAAGATATTCCACCCCTTGATCTTAGCTTTCAAGAATTTTAGCTTCTTATGAAATCTCATCCCCTCCCATTCCACCAATGCGTTACACTCATTTCACCACTCCCTTACTCTTTTTGTAAACCCGGGATGGAGTAACCACATATTTTCAAATCTAAAAGGGGCAGGTCCTCCACTCCTTCTCTCTTCCTTGCAAATCCCTATGGGCCAATGATTTGAGATCACCCTATGTAGGGCTCTAGATGCCAAGTTCCTCCAATGTTCTTCCTAGTCCAAAGAAAACAAGAACCTATCCAACTTAGAGC
Organism: Nelumbo nucifera; assembly: GCF_055504915.1. NCBI lineage: Eukaryota > Viridiplantae > Streptophyta > Magnoliopsida > Proteales > Nelumbonaceae > Nelumbo > Nelumbo nucifera. Next base: position 169,242,734 of record NC_142649.1, on the reverse strand, counting down.
ATATGGGTCTAGATCGAAGATTTGACCAAGTAAATGTCTTCTGGGCTAGAGGTATCTCCTTAAGCTCAAAGGCATTCACAAACCTGTTAAACTTCATCATGCTAGTTGTCACCCTCTGATTGGTCTTATTTGTTTTCTCTGAGTATCTGATCACATTGAAGTCTCACCCACACACCAAGGCCCATCCCACAACCCTCTTACATCAGCCAATTCCTCCCACAATTCCTTTCTCTCTATAATCATTTGGCTCATAAACATTTGTGAGTACCCACACATATCCATCCTCTTGTTGTTTGAACTTAATGGAAACTGAGAGTTTTCCAATCAGTTCCTCTAAGAAGGAGCTGCCACCCAACTAATCCCCCTAGCTTTCCATACACTCCTTGCCCATCTATCATTATACTCCATCCTCTTGGACTCCTGTAACAGTACAATGTCTAGGTCATACCTCTTTATTACCTCTTTTATTGTCGCTCTTTTCCTCGTACTTCCTATTCCCCTCCCCTCACATTCCAGCTAAGTATCTTCATTCTCACTTTTTCCTTAATTTCCTTCTACACCTATCCACTACTTTCCCCCTTTCCTTCTATCCCCTTTTGCCCCAAACTTCTTGTCACTTTCCACATCTCTTTTCAATCTCTCAACTTCACTCAACTTTCTCTTCTTTGTTCTGACCTCCCTCCTCTTCTGTAGCCCCTCCTTCAGCACATTCAGATCTTCTAATCTGCAGCCCAACTTTCCCACAAAATCTGCTATTTACTTCTCTTGCTTAGGTTCCTCCCCCACAGACCTTCCTACACATTCCTTTCTGGCCCTATTCTCCTCTCCTTCCCTCCTCTCCTCTAGTCCCTCTCCTCCTCTCTCCTCTCCATCCTTCATCCTTCTCACATTTCCTTCGTCCTCCACTGTGCACTCCACATTATCCTTTCCCTCCCTGCCCTCTTTTTCTTCCCTTCTCTCTAGTGAGCCCTCCCCTCTTCTCTCCTCTTCACCCCTTCTCCATATTACATTTCCTTCCACTTTCTTAAATACTATCTCGATAATTTCCCCCACTTTCTCATTTCTATATCTCCCTTCCCGTTCCTCTCCATTGTTCTTCACACCCCTTTCCAAAACCTCAGAAACCCCACCCTCTTGATTGACTGGGTGTGAGAAGGAATTTGGATTAGGATTGTTCCTGGCCTCCCTTTCTAGTTCCCGAGGTTGGTCAATATTTGTCTCCCTGGGTTGGTGGGAGAGTCCTTCTATCCTTTGGTCAACATGGTGATTTCTTCTCTGTACCCCTGATTCACCCCTGATTGGTATGTTCCAGCTCTGCTTCAAGTTCTCCTGATTTGCCCTTTCGTTTGTGCCTTGCACAATTTGAGGTCTTGGGTATAGGTTTTTCCGCTTAAAGCCTTTAGCCTTGCTTGTTTCATGGGGTCCAGAGCTTCTTCCTTTATCTGACCTTCCTGGCCGCCTATTATACGCCTCCCTTCCTCCTCTAAGTCGCCCGAAATAGCTTCGCAATGTCCCACCCTCCCCTGTCATCTGTACCGTAGCCATCTTCATCATTCACGCTACCAATACTGGTACCATCATCCGAGTCTTATTCGTCACCATTGCACATCACCCAACCTTCATCCGCCTCCTCTCTCTCTTCGGCTCTCTCCCTTGCATACCTCGGGTTTGGCCTCTCTGAAAATCACCGCCAGGAGCTCACCTCTTCCCTATTTCAGCGAGGGACCCACTGTAGGTTCCCCAGCCTGTTCGCTTGCGGCTGCTGGAAGATTTTCCCAACGTCCCTTCCCTTTTGGGATGATGATAAACCAATGCCATTGTCTATCATCGGTCTTGAGAGCCTTCTCTTACCCCGACCCACGTGACCATTTAAGTTGTCACGTGGGTCACTTAAAAATGGCCCCAGTTTAAGCTTCGGCCCGCCCGACCCTCCTATCACCTCGACTGGCTCGGACCGAGCCAGTCTGCACCCTGGTCCGTTCAAGTTCCTTGCCATGTCAGCATAAGTTAACGAACTTGCCTTCAATTTATTTAGTTCAAAATTTTTTGAATTATTTTCCTTAAACAGCTGGCCTGTCGTTTGGGTTACCCCAACCGACCCATTAATCCTTCCCTTAATATCCACCTGCACCCCTTTCTCACCACCGCCCACTCTCTTCCTTCCACATGTCCACCACCCCGCTGACTCATCATCTTCAACCTTGGACCCTCTTCCCCACCATGCCTGTTCAACTTCTGATGCTACATACTTTGTACCAAACATCATCCAAGCACACCTCGAAGAACCTCGGCATATTCTCATGTCTGATTCCTGGAACTTGTATCTCGGCGGCGACCAAGTTCCGTTTATCAGCTTCCACCAAGACTCCTCCTAGACTCTGTACAATGTGTTCAAGAACAGTCATGCCAAAGGTGGAAAGGGAGACCTACAAATTTCAACCGAACACACCCATCTTGGACCGCAACTTCATTGCAGATGGGGCTCCAGTTCTGGACCCTCTGTATAAGGCCCCCGTCCACGGCTACAGCTTTAAAGCTTAGTTCCTGGTCGCCCACATCCAATACAGCTTTTGTATCTGCAAATGGAAACAGTGTTGCTTCATCTCCAACACCTACCTATCTCACCAGCAACTGCGTTCAGGACCTTCTTCCAATCTGTCACTTCTTTGTCAGCCACCAGAACCATCCTTTTCTTCCAAGCATCCATCCCTGCTCCCACCAGAATTCGTCAATGCATAGAAGAACAAGCCACCACCACATCAGAAGTTGGAAGGTTTTGAGCTTCTGCACTTCCAATAGTTCCAATTGACACTGACTCCTCCTGACTCCTCCGCTCCTGGTCTTTGAAGTTTTGGCCAGTTGCCTCCACTCCTACCATCCTCCTAGTTTCCGATGCTACAAGAAAGGACTGCAGCACCTTCACAAAGACCTTCCATCCTTTCTGCATTCTCCCTTCCGGTACACAGAGCATCTGTTTTCCAGATGTCCCAAAGAGCTCCTCCACCGTGATGAACCACCCTTTCCAATTTCTCTTCAGTTCTATTACATACTTCTTGCCTGGAACTGACATTGAATTTTTCCATCCATTCACCTTGCCAGAGTTGATAGCCCCATCTACAAAATCCTTTCATCCATACAATGACTTCATTTGGTACCAGTACTGTCACTCTGTTGTTCTCTCTGATCTTCAGTGCTTCCTTACCTCTGATCCGTTCCTCTTCAAACTTGAAGGTCTTGGCTTCAATTGACACCTCAGCCCTCCATCTTCCAATTCTTTTTTCAGGGACCATCTTTTGTTCCTCTCTTCTTCCGATAGCAAACCTTGCCCTTCCTTCTCATCTAGATATTCAATTTCGGAAATAGTGCTTAATTTCCTTTCCTCCACTCTCCCAAGTGCTCCCTATTCTACTGTTTAATTTTTTCTTTTAACCTTTGGACTTTTATGTGGAATTTGACTCCCTTCCAATGAACTCCCACCACTTCTTCACCCCACCATTCTTTAATCTTATGAATAAAATTTGGATGTGTTAGCCACATATTTTCAAATCTAAAAGGTTTGGGCCCACTCACAAAGTCCTTAGTTCCAATGCTAATCGGCCAGTGGTCTGAGGTGACTCTCAGCAAGGCTCTAGCTAACAACCCTATCCAATGATCTCCCCACTCAGAATTAAAGAGGAACCTATCCAGCTTGGAAAACCTTGGGGGGGGGATTGTAGGTTGGACCAAGTGTAAACTGTCTGCTGGAGGGGTAATTCTGACAGCTCATACTCGTTAAGCTTCCTCATACTAGTTGTGATCATTTGAGTGGGGTTGTTGGTTTCATTTGTAAATCTAATCACGTTAAAATCACCACCTAAACATCAAGGACCCTCCCACAATCCCCTAATATCAGTGAGCTCTTCTCACATTTTACCTCTTCCATATCTATTGGGACCATAGACATTTGTCATTACTCAAGTAAACTCTTCTTCCACCCTCCTGAATTTCAATGAAACCGAGAACCGACCTATTAGCTCTTCTAGTGGCTCCACTACCTCTTGCCTCCACATTGTCACTATACCCCCCAATGCCCCCCACGAAGACGAGAAGGACCAGCCTAATCCTCTAGAGCTCCATACACTTCTCACCCACCTTCTATCTCAATCTGCCACTTTTGTTCCTGGAGTAGCACTATGTCCGGATTTTCTTTTCTGATCAAATCTTTTTTCACCCTTCTTTTCCTAGCTATACTCAATCCTCTCACGTTACAACTTATTATCTTCATAGCAATACTTCTAAAACCACCCCTAACCTGTCACCCTTACTTGGCACCTTTCCTTTTCTCACCCCTAGCAATGAACTCTAAGTCTGCAACCACATCTGATTTTAATCTTTCAACCTCTTTCAGCTTCCTCTTCCTTTGAACACCCTCCTTTTTCCCCTTCTTTTTACCATGAACTTTCATGTTTTCTACCTCTTTAATTTTCACACCCAGCTCTCCTGCCACTTCATCCATCGATTTCTTCCCAAAACCCATCCTCTCATGCTCTTCTTTCTCATTCCTCTGGCTTCCCTCTTGTGATTCCTTATCTTCCTCAATATTTCCAGCTGCTATCTCCTTTCTTTAAGATCTTGGAAGGATTCACAAAACAATTCCCAAGTTTTTTCACCTAAATCCCTATGATCGACCCCTTCATTTCCTTCTTCAGGATTCTCCCCCACTACCCTTACAACATCTTGTTGGAGTGTGACAAGCAACGGTTGGGGTTGGAAAGTATCTGCTAAAACCAAAGAAGATTCATTAGTATTCTTACAATTTAAACCAAAAAAAAAACCCGGAGAAGGCGGATTTATTACAGGGCTGGCGAACAAGGTATTTGGGCTGGAACCAGACCCACAAGCACCCGTTCCCAGAGGATTAGGTTCAAACTGAAGTAGAAGGGTTCGTTGGGCTTGAAAAATCGACACTCCCCTACCAGGTAAACCTCCACTATGCGCTGAAGGGTTGTTTGAAACCATTACTGAAACCTCCTGCAATTGTTGTAAGCCTGAGAAAACTTCCTGGTCCTTCAGGCAGTGACCATCACCCAAGCCGATCGATATCTTCTCTGCCATACCCACCTCTACAGTGCCTTTAGAAAGGAGAGGTGCAGCCTCAGGAACTTGTATTTCTTCTTCATCTTCCTCCAAAAATAGGTGTTTAGTCGAAACTTTCATCATCCTTAAAACCAACCAATTTGACGTATCTGTCTCATCCGAATCTGCACCTGAATCTTCCTCACTTATTTCCACCAGATCTTCCTCTTCCACTCCACCCTTTACCAACATGGTTTTCCGATTTCCAGGGTTGCGCCTTTTTGGAGAACTGTCGTTTTTCATTGTCACTAGTCTCCACTATAGCGATTTCTCTCGCCTCTGCTCACTATGCCCTGCTGAATTTTGAGTTGGGGACAATGATGGACCAGGAGTAAATCCATCATCTGCCTCTCTAAAGCACCCACGTGACCACTTAAGTGGTCACATGACCCAACATTTGAATTAATGATTGGGCCTGGCCCATCTGTTATTTTAAGGTCATTTGAGTGTTTGGGCTCTTGACCTATTGAAGAAGTTCGACCCAACTCCACTCCCCTTTTTTGGCCTACACAGTCTTGGTTTTTAGGCCCATTCGAACTAACCTCCATGTGACTTAAGGGAGGCCCACTTGGTTTATTTAAACCAACACCTTCTCTACTCGTGCCCACATGGCCCTCTTGCTTTTTTGATCCCACTTTTAGTCCTTCTCTTCCTTGACTCATTAGCGACTTAAATGGTGAAAGATGTCTACTCAATGACTGCCCAGAACCAGCACCTGTCAGGACCTGAGCAAAAGGATCTATGACATGCCTCCTTTCCCTTCCCTCCTATTGGTTCTTCCCTTTTGGAAGCTGGTAACATCCCTTTTACTTCCTTCTCCACAGGGGTGCAAATGGACCGGATCATGATCCGATCCGATCTGATTTGGTCGAATTCAGATCACCCCTGATTGGATCTTCGGATTGGATCCTATGATCCGATCGGTTTCAGATCTCCCCTATCCGATCTGAGAAGATCCGATCGATGTGTTATATATTTATATTTATAAATATATAATACATATATGTTATTTATTTATTTATAAATATATTATTTATATTGTTTTTTATAAATTTGTTACATTATTTATTTTTTTATAAAAACATGTATATATATGATGAAAATAATTAAAAAATACTTGTATTTTTTGTTTTTTTTTCTTTATTTAAATTGGTATATTTTGTTTTTTCTTTTAATAATTTATTAATTTTAAAGAAAACAAGTCAGATCGAGTCCTATTAGATCCAATCGGATCAGATCTGACATGAACAGCATCGGATCGGATTCAAATATACCCTGATTCGAATCCGATCCGATCTGTTTGCATCTCTACTTTTTTTTTTATCAATAACAACAGCTTTATTAATTATATGAAAATTGTGAAACTTTAGATACAAAAGGGGGAGATAAAATGTCTTAGCTCTCCATCAACAGAATACAATGAAAGAAAATTAAAAATTAGCCCAAAAGATCGATTCCCTATTCACCCCTTGCTTGGCCAACCCATCCGCAAATGAGTTGGCATTCCTCTTCACTCAGCTGTATTGTATCTCAATGTCCCTACACAGCCATAAGAACTTTTTCTTTTCATTGTTGTAGCTCCACAATCCATTGTCCTCTTTCTTCAACCAACTAACCACCACCTTCGAATCACCTTCCAAACGGCTGATATTTAGTTCCCTTGCTCTTTGAATTCCTTCCAGCGCTGCAAGGATCTCAGCCCTAAGAGAGTTACCTTCTCCAATAGGGCCTGAGGACAAAGCAATAACAATCCCTTCCTCATTCTTGAAAACTCCCCCAATCCCAGAGGCCCTGGATTCCTTAAACTACTGCCATCAGAATTCAATTTTGCATCCCTACTTCTCCACAAAGTTTGCCCTATTGGTGACACTCTCAGACAAATTTGAATTAGCCAATCCCATCCTTCCACATAACCAGTCTTCTTCAACATTCTCATCTTCTTTCCTTCTTCCCTCCCTCCACAACTCAGCTTCAATGGCATATGTAGCCAGGCTGAATAAAAAACTCCATTAACCAACACCTTTACAGAACGGGGGATGTCTTCCAGGTTGACGTTACTCAGACACACTGCAGCTGAGTGGAGATCTTTAACAAGTATCTTTCCAATCTTACCTATCCAAAGATAAAATGGCAGGCTCAAAATCCTAACAACTACTTTGTCTCTCGCATGCAAATCCTTGGAGTTGGAATGAGGGGTCCATTTTGAAACAGTCACAGAAACTGGCTCCAGCTGACAACACATAACATGGAGCTCCATTTCTTCTCCTACTAACTCCAAAATAGCCTTACACTTTTCAAATGGGGGTGAAGATGATAGTACACCTCAACTTTAGCTTCCTTAGTAACTCTTCGGCAATTTTCTTCCAGTCTTTCGGTGGAACTGTCATGAACTTCTTCTCCCAATCATTCTTGAGCCTGTTGCAGATCACTCTACAGTCCTTAGTTGCTTGACCCAAAATCTGCAACTGTGTAAATTTTTTGGGCTTCTCCTGCTCTCTCACTAGAGAGCCTTCACTACCCCCAGTGTTTCTTCTACAACCTCCCCTCTACTGCCTGCTCCAGCTTCCTCCCTTGTGATGAAATCCTTCAGAGTCCTTGATATTTCTTTCCAGCCAGCCCCCATTTTTCCTTCTGTGAAGCGTCTATCTGCTTTTTTCCTTCCCCAAAATTCCATAAGCACCATAAACCTTCCTTTAGAGTTCTTTCTTCTTTCTGCTACATATCTCCTGTCATTAACCTCAGTTGAACCTTTGCACTCTAAGTTTCTGCTCACCCGAATAGCATCCTCCATGAAAGTCTGAAACCACCCCAAGACTTCTTCCCCTACCAGGAACACCATGGCCATGTTGATTTTCTGATTTTTTATGATGTTTTACCTCTCACCCTGAACCTTTCAAAAAGGAACTGCTTTGCTTCCGCCCTTAGCGAGCTTCTCCAATTCCCAGACTTCTGAAACTTTCCTTCCTTCATCCTTATTCTGCAGCTAGACCTTAAAAATTAAGAGTCCAGTCCATTAACAGATGACAAACATCAGCATAAAGACCCACTAAAGGCCTCTGAAAGTTTTTAAGCTCTTCTATTTTTCTCCTTCCAAACAGCCCAACTTTATTATCCTTTTATAATTTCAGAAAATATTAACAGATATTTTCATGTAATAATATTTACAATGTTATAAAATTCTTACAATAAATGTAAACAGAGTTTTACTGATAAAAAAATCTAAACAGAGTTTGCAATATTTTTTATATATTTATTATTTTTAACTGGTTGACATTTTCCATTAAAACTTTGGTTTAAAATCTTGGAAATGATTCAAGGGAGATGACATGCATTTATTGTGACTTTATTTCAGGAAATATTCACAAAAAGCCTAATGCTTCTTTCTTTTTCTTGTGAGGAGTTTGCGGAGGAACATTTCATTAGTCTAAGGATTAACTCCACTTTTCTGGCCTTGATACCTAAAAGGGGAGATGCAGTCCAATTGAGAGATTTTAGACCCACTAGCCTAGTGACCACTATTTATTTATAAGTTTGGATCAATAACATCAAACTTTTATTAGAAAGTATATGCTGAATGCACAGAGCAGATAAGTACAAGGTGTAAATGGTAAAAAGACAATGAGAGACAAAGGGCCCGTTTGGCAAGTCTTTTTGGGAAGATCTTCTGGTAGCTCTGACAGTCAAAAGACGCATTGAGCTTTTGCATGAAGATCTGAGCAGCCCGAAGCTAGTTTGGCAGATACACGTCTTTCCGCGCGAGAATAAAACACAAAAGACGCGAAAAGATTCATTTGGAGCTTCCCGAAATCCAGCCCAAAATGGGCTTCTCGTGTCTTTTCGGCGCTCCGCCTTTTGGCAGCTAGATCTTCCACGAACCAAATGGGAATAGACCAAAAATCGGTCTGCCCGGCTTGGTCTCAGCTGAAAGACCGCGCGGAAAGACGCGCCAAACGGGCCCAAAATCTCTTCTCTCTCCCCACACCCAAGTTTCTGATTTACAATTGTGCCCAGAATAAAGTTTCTCTTCCCACCCCTTGTTTGGCTAAAGCATCCGCTACAGAATTAGCCCAATGCTTTATCCAATTGAAAGAAACTTCCATTTCTCTTCTCAGCCACCTAAATTTCTTCTTTCCATTGCTGGAAATCCACATCTTCATCTCTTCACTTTGTATCCAACTAAGTAACTAACTACCAGTTTTGGATCTCCCTCAATAATCAGTTTTCTAATGTTCAGTTCTTTCGCCCTTTGTATACCCATTTATCAAGGCTAAAACTTCTGCTCTAAGAGTCTCCTTCCCCCAACTGGACCAGAATAGAGAGCAATAATCTTGCCTTCCTCTTCTCTGAATACTCCATCTATACCTGATATTCCTGTGTTTCCCATACCACTATCATCAAAGTTAAGTTTGATACCTGGGTATCATTCACCTAAATTTCTTCTTTTCCCTGGGTACCATTCACCCGGGTAAGTGATACCCACCTCCCAAGTGGGTAAATAACCTTCCCACCTGGGGGAAAAGTTGACAAGACATCATGGGGCAAAATGCCCCTTATAATAATTCCTTTCTAGGGTAAAAATGGTCGAAAGAACACTTACCTAGGAAACAAAAGAACATAAATAAATGCATTTACCCAGATACAAAATGCACTTACCTGGATAAATGCATTTACCCAGGTAAAGGGCTTACCAGAAAACGAACGGGGCCTAGATGTTTACTGTCTGAACAGCATATGTGCCTTGAGAGGTGCATCACATGAATCCCAGCCTGGCATGCCATCAACGAGTTTGTTACCCTGAAAAAGATGTTGATATTTTTCTCTTCCTTGGTATTCTTATTTTTATTCTTTTTTATTGAGTTATTTCCTCATTATGAAAATCATAATCAAAATTCCCTGCCTTACAATATATTAGAGTTCTTTGATATCATTACTACTTGAACGAGTTGGGTCTCTACTGCTTTTGCTAAGGATGCGGTGCTTTGGTCTTATAACATAGTACAAGTAATGGTATTATCACTATATCTTATCTATGACTATGACAGGTTAATATTCATAAAGACTGCATTAATGATATCATTATATAATCCACTTAATTTGCTTAATAGTTGCATACTTGGTACAGTTTGTCTGCCTCAATCAACTTCCAACAAGAGAATCTATGGAGCTCAATATTCACGATGAAAATAGTGGTTGCATGGCTGATTTAAAGGCAAATGGTCTACATCTCAGGCCAGTTAAACCTGGTGAATCAGGTGAAGGTTTGCCATATGCTCCTGTAGATTGGCCCAGTCCTGGTGATAATTGGGCATGGAAAGTGGGAAGGAGGAAATCTGCTTCTGGTTTCTATCTTGATAGATACCTGTATGCTCCAAGTTGTCTTCAAAAGAGCATACGTAAGAAGCAGACTTTTGCAAGCAGGCATTCCGTAGAACAGTATATCCAGAAAGAATTTCCTAATGCAGACATCAATGCATTCTTTGCATCTTTTAGTTGGAAAATCCCTGCAGAAGACAATTCTTACATAAAAGGTATACTCTGATCTAGAAGCTTTGTTTCTATTTCTCGGAATAACGAATATACTCTTGTTTAGGTTTCAATAGTCTAACTAATATACTTTCCTTTTTGGGGTTTTTTCCTTTGCTCTTTTCATCAGGAAGTTTGTTTGTCTTGGTAGTTTGTAACTGAATAAGTGATGATAAGCTCGGAAAAGCCAACTACAACCAATAAATCACTGATGTAGCAAAAAACAGAAAAAAAAAATCATTGAAAGTGTTACTGTGTTAGTTATGTAAAGGGGACTAGATACTTTGTTGTTTTGATATATGGACCCTCAAAAAGATAAGATAATATGACCTCCCAAGAAATGTTAGCCATCTAAGAAACTTATTTATTCAGTTGGCTAAACCAAATTTAAAGGGATTCTCTAGTGTTACACATTTCCCCGTATGGTTAGTTACTATCATTTAGTTACCCAAAAGCATGACACTCTTAAATACTTTGTCAGATGTGTTAGCTAAGCAAGGGGTAAATAGGGAAGAATTATTTTGGGCTCAGTTGTGATTCTTGTTTTTCTTTCCTAGTTTACTTGTAAGATTCAAGGAGGGGCTGCAGCTCGTGCCTCTCGTTGGGATGATGTATGAACTCACTCTAAAGTTGCTTCTGAATCAATAAACTTATTATTATTCATAAAAAAAAAAGCATGACACTCTTAAATTGCAAAAAATGTTATTTTTACCTTTATTTAGTTACCTTTCATTAAGAATTGAAAACTAAAAAGGGAACAGACAACAGCAATCTCAATTTTGAAGAGATCAGTCTGGTTTTGGAGACTCAACGCAGACTGAGCTTCTTTCTTTTATTCAAAGGCTTTGATGATTGGGTGCTATATGAGAATCGAGATACACAAAGTTGGAGTTGGAATAAGACCCACAAACAATCATTGGCTTGATGAGAAGAAATGGGGCTTTGGGCCCTTGGCAGCTGCAAAATCACAACCAAGAAGATAGGTCATTGGACATTAGCTTGATCTTTTCATTCAATAGGGTCCAAAGATACAGCAAACATTCTTGTTGATTCACTTGCATGAAAGAATGTTCATAGACAATATATATCGGGGGTCCACCCACAGCTCATGGTGCTCTTTGGGTGTTGGGGTCATGCTCTTGTATATGCTAGTTTGGGGAGGGTTTGATCACTTACGTCATTTCTCTCTACTTCCCTTCCTACCTCTATTCTTTTCTCCCTCTTAGAATTATTAATTAAAAAGGAAAACTACCGAGTATTTTAAAAATAGACTCCATTTTATCTATTCCCTCTGTCCCCTATGACTAGATCTGAAATAGAAAGGAAAAAATATGGCAGAGGATATAATGCAAGGAAAAAGGATATCACTCTATGGAAGGAAGATGTGGTGATAGGTCTGGAGGAACTAATAGGGGATCATTCAATTTCTATGAAATTCAGGCAGGTGGAAGATGGCTTTGAATGGGTTCTAACAAATGTATATGGCCCCAATGACTATAGGAAGAGGAAGAAATTATGGGAAGGACCTTGGTATGTGTTGGGGGACTTTAACGTAGTGAGATTCACAGAGGAAACCAACAATCCCAGACAGAGAGTGACGACCAGCATGAGAAATTTCAATCATTTTGTGGAGACTTTTGATTTTAAGGAATTCTCGATCCAAAGCAATGTCTACACTTGGTCCAACCGTCAATCTAACCCCATTTGTTCTAAGTTAGATAGGTTCTTGTTCTCAACAGATTGGGAGGAGCATTGGGGGAACCTAAATTCTAGGGCACTCCCTAGACTCACTTCAGACCATTGGCCTATAGTGTTGTGTAAGGAGGACTTAAGAGGAGGTGGACCTGTTCCCTTTAGGTTCGAGAATATGTGGTTGATCCATCCGGGATTCATAGAGAAGATCAACACAATCCCTCAGTTGAATGGAAGGGGATGAGATTCCACAAGAAGATTCAATTCCTAAAATCTCAAATAAAGGAGTGGAACCGTCTGGAATTTAGAAGAGTGGAGGAAAGGAAGAAGCTTCTAATGGAGCATATTGAGGAACTGGATTTGAAGGAGGAAAGGGGTTCTTCTGGAGAAGAAGACAGAGATATGAGATGGAGGGTTAGAAAGTAGTTGGAGGAACTTTTATTGCTGGAAGAAATAAGTTTGAGACAAAAGTCTAGATGTAAATGGTTAAAGGAGGGAGATAGAAACACTAGATTTTTTTACTCTGTAGCAAACAATAGAAGAAGGAAGAATATCATTTCTAAGCTAGAAGTTGATGGAGTTGTTCTTTCCCACCCAACAGAAATAGCAAAGGCTTTTGCAACCCATTTTAAATCAATATTTGGAAGGCCTCTAAGTGAGAGGATTTGGGTGGAGGGGTTGGAGTGGCCAACTTTTAGTCTAGAAACCAGAGTGGGGTTAGAGGAGAACTTTGACTTAGAGAAGATAAAGGAAGCAATGTTTTCAATGGATAGGACGAAAGCTCCAGGCCCAGATGGATTTTATCAGGATTGTTGGGATATTGTGAAGAAGGACCTAGTGTCGGTTTTTGAGGAGTTTCACAGAAGGGGAGTCATTAATCTGGGTTTAAACTCCACATTCATTGCATTGGTCCCTAAGAAGAAAGAGGCATCACAACCAAGGGATTTTAGACCAATTAGTTTGGTGAATAGTCTGTACAAGATAATTGCAAAAGCGTTGTCTCTAAGAATTAAAAAAGTTCTTCCAGCCATTATCACTCCCAACCAAGGAACTTTGTGAAGGGGAGGCAAATCATTGATCAAATTCTGATTGTGAATGAGAGTTTAGAGAATTTTAGGAAATCCAAGAATAAGGGAGTGGTATGCAAACTAGACTTAGAGAAGGCTTATGACCTAGTTGACTGGTCCTTCTTGATGGAGGCAATGAGAAGTTTTGGCTTTGGAGACACATGATGTAGATGGATCTGGGGTTGTATTAGGAGTTGCCATTATTCGATATTGGTGAATGGAACTGCGGTGGATTTCTTTCTGGCCATGAGAGGAATAAGACAAGGTGATCCGCTCTCCCCCTTTCTCTTTACTCTGATTGCAGATGCCTTGGGGAGGCTGATACATAGAGCTGATTCTAGAGACTTAATAAGAGGATGGAGAGTCGGAAGATGGGAAGTACCACTTACTTGTAGTTTGTAGATGACACAATCCTGTTTTGTGAGGGTGGGGATCTAAATTGGATTAGAAACTTAAAACTAACAATACAACTCTTTGAGTAGATGTCTAATCTTAAAGTGAACTTCGATAAGAGTTGTGTGGTGGGAGTGAATTTGGAGGAAAGGGAAGTAAGTGATTGTGCAGGTGTATTAGGGTGTGCTATCTCGGATTGGCCTATCATTTATTTGGGCCTCCCCCTAGGAGATAACCCCAGGAATGAAAGCTTTTGGAACCTGGTAGTAGAGAGATTTGAGAAGAAGCTTCTTGGAGGAAAAATTATCTTTCTCTTAGGGGGAGAACCACCTTGTTTAAGTCTCTTAACAGTGTGCACGGTCAGAAATAAGAGAAAGAGAAGAGAAGAGAAGAGAAGAGATTGGCAATGGAATAGTGTTGGCGGCGCCAGCTTCTATTAGTATATATAGGGCGACTCAAATAAAAGGGGAAAAGACCCTTGTGCCCCTCTATAAGTGAAGTACAATAATCAGAAAAATAAAAAAGACATTAATCAACCAAACAGACCCTACCAAGACAAGACTAAAAGACAAGAAATAAAATAAACTATTTCAACAAAGTCTACCCTTTCTAATCTTTTTGTTTACTTCATGTCAGTGTTTAAGATTCCTACAAAGGTCTCCAACAGGGTGGAAAAATTAATGAGGGTTTTTTTATGGGAACCAGGAGTGGAGAAGAAAGACCATAGGGTGAGTTGGGAAGTGGTAAATAGGAGCAAGAAGCTAGGGGGGCTTGGGATTGGGAATATCAGGAAAAGGAACATGGCATTATTGGGGAAATGGTTGTGGAGATTCCCGTTGGAAAGGGACAAATTGTGGACGAAGATTGTGGCTAGCATACATGGGTTGGATGAGAATGACTGGGATCTAGGAATTTTGGCAAGGGCTACTGCCGCATCCCCATGGAAATCCATTCATGATCTGCTTCTAGTTTTCTCCCCTTGGATCAGGTACGATCTAAACTCCTGTAATCGAATAAAATTCTGGGAGCAAATTTGGGTTGGAGACCTACCCCTGAGAGACCAATTTCCCTCATTGTTTGCTTTGTCAGGTTTGAAAAATGAACCCATTTCCTCTTTCTTAGTTCCTTCTGATTCTTCTTCTGGGTTTGGGTGGAATCTAGGGTTGAGAAGGGCGGTAAGGGGTACAGATTTGCGGTGTATCTCATCTTTGCTAACTGTCCTTGAAAATGTTTTCTTGAACCCCAGTAAGGAAGACACCATAATCTAGACCCCTTCCTCCTTCGGCTCTTTCTCTTGTGCCTCGTTTTTTGAGACATTAGTTCAACCTACAACTCTGCTTGGGCTGTCATTAAAGAGATTTGGAGCAAACCCATTCCTCCTCGGGTTGGTAGTTTTTGTTGGGAAATTTTCCTGGAAAGAGTTTATACAAACGACTTGCTTTAAAGAAAGAGGCCCAACCGCTGTTTATCTCCCAATAGGTGTATTCTTTGCATAGATGATAAGGAAATGGGTTACCACATTATGGTTACTTGTCCAGTTACTAAGACTGTTTTGGGAATGGGTGTTTTCCCTTTTTGGGTATATACTTGGAATCCCCCCGTGAGTGTGCAATGCTTGTTCTCTCCCTCATTCTTTAGATGGACTAAGAAAAGGGGGAAGGTTATGTGGAGAAGCTGGTCAATATGGGAAGAAAGAAATTCACGAATTTTTTCAGATAAGGAAAGAACCACAGGAAACCTAATAGACTTGATACATTCAAGGGTAGTTCACTGGCTGAAATCAATGGAGATATTCTCTGATTTTTCTATGGCAGACTTGTTGAGAAAGTGGAAAGAGGTAGCTACTGCTGCTCTTTGTAAAAGGACCTGTAGACCCTCTTGGACCCCCCCTCCCGCCGGATTCATAAAACTGAACTTTGATGGATGTAGCTTAAGGAATCCGGGGCCTTCTGGGATAGGGGGTGTTTTCAGGAATGAGGAGGGGTATATTATTGCCATGTTCTCTGGGCCAATTGGAGAGGGTGACTCTCTTAGGATCGAAATTCTAGCAGTTCTTGAAGGAATCCAAAGAGCAAGAGAATTAAGCATCAGATGTCTAATTATTGAGGGGGACTCGGAGGTGGTGATTAGGTGGCTGAAAGGAGATATCAGTGGCTTGTGGAGCTACAGCAATGAGAAGAAAAAAATTAATTGGCTGAGTAAGGACTTAGAGGTGCAATACAGCTGGGTGAAGAGAAGTGCTAACTCAATGGCTGATGGGTTAGCTAAGCAAGGAGTGGCTAAGGATTCTTTGTTTTGGGCAAACTTTTAGTGTCCTCTTTGTCATTTTGAAGTTGGGGAGTTAAGATAGCTTACCTCCCCTTTTTCTGTAATTAAATTTCACAAGTATTATTCATTAATAAAGATTTCTGTTATTAATAAAAAAAAAGGATATCACTCTGTTAGGCAAGTGGCTATGAGACTCCCAATGGGAGAGATTGTGGCATCAAGTTGTGATTAGCATTCATGGCAAACAGGTAAATGGTTGGGATGTTGGCTTATCTCCTTGCACCATGTTGGCTTCCCCGTGGAAATTCATGGTAATCTCCCTTTCTTTCTCAATCTTTTTTAATATGATGTTTATTCTGAGATTAAAATTCTGTTTTGGGAAGACCTCTAAGAGGGGAATTGCTCTCTTAAGGATCATTCACTTTATGCTCTGTTCTCTCTTAAGAAGAAGCCTATCACTGAGTTTGTCCTTCCTTCCACCAACTCTTTTGGGTTTGATTGGACTCTTGGTTTTAGAATGAACATCATAGATTCTGAAATCCCTTCAACCTCACCCCTTTGACTCCTTCCTTTTCTTGTGCCTTTTTTTTTCTGAACCCTTTGCTTTGTAAATACTCCTTTACAACTTTTTCCTATGAAAGAGGTATGGAGCCAACTTATTCCTCCTGAGATCAGGGCATTTTGCTGGAAGGTGTACATGGAAAGATTAATACTTCTGATGACCTTAAGAAAAAAGGCCTAATTGGTGCTTATCTCCACACATGTGCTTCCTTTACAGAAATGGTGGGGAGTCTTTCTACCACTTACTAATCTGCTATCCATCTTCTCACTAGTATATAGGAGCGGTTTTTCTCTCTTTTTGTTTGCAGATGGATTTCCCCTATGGATTTGGCTAGCTTGTTTGCTTCCTCCACTTTTAGATGGCCAAGAAAGAGGGGTAGGGTCAAAAGAGGCAATGATTTGGTTAGTATGGGAAGAAAGGAATGCAAGGATCTTCAAAGATCAAGAAAACGGTATAGAAGCCATCATTGGAACCATTGCAGTCAGAGTATTGAAGTCTGAGAGTTTGAGCATCTTTTCTCCTTTCTCCTTTGATGATATTGTGGAGATTTCTTTTTGGAGGGGGGTGGCAAATTCTTACTCTAAGAAAGTGGTGGTGAAAAATTTATGGAACCACGTAATAGGGGAACTATCAAATTCAACTTTGATGGCAGTAGTTTGGGGAACCCAGGTCTATCTGGAGTAGGCGGTGTGTCCGAGGATGAACATGGAGGAGTTAAGGCAGTATCCTCAGGTCTAATAGGGATTGCAGACTCTTTTAAAGCAGACCTGGCTTCAAGGTGTCAGGCTAGTAAACCAATCTGCTCATTGAGGGTGATTCAAAGGCTATAATAGGCTGGTTAACCAATGAAGAGAAGGCTTTCTGAACTTACAGACAAGAACTTGAGGAAATTAAATGGTTGACTATGAAGTATGGAAGTTAGAGTTAAGTGGGTACCAAGATTGGCCAATCTGGCTGATTTTCTAGCTAAACATGGGGTGAACAGGGACTTGTTGAGCATTTATCCATAAAATATTAATTTCAGATTAAAAGAATAAAAGAAAAAAGGTAGAAGATAGGAAGAAGAGAGATTGAACAGTAGAATAAGACAGAGAGACAGTCTAAAGGGAGCAGAAAAAAGTAGATCTGCCACCCCATTCATTAACATATATAGGACATTTAATAAAATAGTGTACATAAAAATATCCCTGCGACTCTAATTAAAGAAAGGAAACAATAACAGGAACTAAAACCCATACAGAACAGACTGAAAACTGCCCGGAAAAGGCTAGCACCCACCTTCAATCCAAGGTTTAATAGCCTAAACCAAGATTCAACCTTCTTTCTTTGATTCTTCCTAGTTTCTGGATAAACCGCAAAATACAAGTTCTGGGCAGGAAAACAAGACTCCAAGAACTTCCAAGAATGAGGGTTTAATCAGTAGAAATCTGCAGCACTTTATCAATCTCATGCAGCTGGCTGGATCAAGCATACATGAGATCTAAAAGATTGCTGGAACCTGTTATTAGACCTGTTCATGGGCCGGCCCAGCCCGGCCCACATAAAATTCGAGCCGGGCTTGGGCTTTGCCAAAATAGCCCGGCCTGAGCCCGACCCGGCCCGACCTATAGTTAAACCTAAGTAAAAACCCTATGTGATGTCCATTTGAATAAATTTTTTTATTTAAGAAGGTTGTTGATTCACTTGTAGGCCCATTGTTCATTTAAATAAGGGAAAAAAACATCTGAATTAAAATAGATAATGTCCATTTGAATAGGGAAAAATTTGAATTTCTTTTATTAGGTCGGGCTTCGGGCTTTTTATCAGGGCCGGGCTCGGGCCTAACATTTTTCTGTTAATAAAGAGTAAAAGCCCGGCCTGAGCCCGGTCCGGCCCATGAACAGGTCTACCTGCTATGATACCAACTTGTCAAGCAGTTATGAAGGAAATATTAATTTCAGGTTAAAAGAATACAAAAAAAAGGTAGAAGATGATAGGAAAGACAGATTGAACAATAGAAGAAGACAAAGAGAGAGTTTGAAAAAGGAGAGTAGAAAAAATTAGATCTGCACCCCAATCTTTAGCATATATAGGACATCTTATAAAATAATGTACATTGACCAAAATATCCCTGCTTCCCTAATTAAAAAAAAAAGAAACAATAACAGGAACTAAAACCCATACAAAACAGGATATAAAGAGAATAAACAAAAAATAAATAAAAGACTAATCTGCTGCTGCATCTCTACAGGGTCAATTGTTTTGGGCTGTACTGTATTCTTTTTTCTCCTTTGGTGTATAGGTAGTATGTCTACCCTGTCCCCTGTCCTTGGATTGTACATAGCACTATATGGCCATGGTCAAGATGCAGTCACCTAGGATGACTAAGCACCAACTGGGTCAACCACACTATCATTTTAAAGCTTTATTTGTTTTTTGCATATCTAATTATTTGAAATAATATAGAATATGTTTGCATTTTATTATTTCATATCGGTTCTTAAAATATATGTAATGGAAGTATGAACATGATTGATGATGGCATACAATATAGAAAAAATCATAAAATAAAGGAAGGCAATGGACTTTTAAGTTTTCTTTCAATTAGTGATGTGTTGGTATGGAATTGTCAAAAATAAATGGCTCATTGAACACTCCAGATCTGCTACCCACAAATTGTTTCTACATCTCTATCCACGGCCGTATATTGGGAACATCTCCCCATGAATGACAAGGGAGGTATTTCCAATGCACAGCTGTAATGTCCCATGGGTAGGGATGTTGGAACAATTTGTGGGCAGCAGATCTGAGCCCCTCATTGAATAGTCAAGGTTGCATTCTTTCCTATCCAGCCTAACTTTTTCTTTGCTTGCTATAAATACCTGTAACTGGAATAGAATACAGAGAAAGGGGAAACTGAAGCTGAGAAAAGAGAAATCTCCCAATCTCCAGTTTGGTTGAGACTAGTGATCAATCCATCTCACCTAGCGCGTATTTATATATTCACTAAATAATATTAAGTTTGCAATAATATCCTTGTTTATGATAAATAAGGACTGGAGTGTTCTTCATAAAAAAAGTAAAAGGGCCAAACTTCCCTGCCACCCAGAGAACTATAAATAAAGTATAACAAGACCCATAGAAACAAACTAATATACTCCTAACACTCCCCCTCAAGCTGGTGTATATGTAGGCCTGACTTGGATACAATGAGTAAATCCATGGTCTATGCAAAGCCTTGGTAAATAAACCTGCAAGTTGATGTTCAGACTTGATGAATGGAGTTTTAACCTCATTATTTTGCAGTTTGCACTTTCTCTCAGATAAAATGCTAGTCAACTTCAATTTCCTTTGTCCTTTCATGAAACACAGGAACATGTATAGTTGCTCGGTCATCAGAATGAAGATGCATAGTCAAAGAGGTAAGGAGAGCTAACTCCTAAAGAATGCTCTTCAACCACATAAGATCACTTGTAGTATGACTCGTAGCTCAGTAATGAACCTCAGCACTAGCTTCAGCTACAACTTTCTGCTTCTTACTTTTCCATGTAACCAGATTTCTACCAAGAAAAATGCAATGCTCCATAGTCGATTGTTGATTTGAAGGAGATCCAACCCAATCTGCATCAGTATATCCAGAGATGGGAAGATGGCCATGATCCCTATACAGAATGCCAAGTCCTGGTGACCTTTTCAAGTACCGTAGGATCCTGAAAACAACATCTAAATGGGGGATCCTTGGAGAGCTCAATCCCCACAGCTAGTTACTTGACCAACAATTCATACACTATCCAATACTAAATTTGAATCTAACTTTAATTTCTTGCATAATGTATGGTCATGGGGTCTTTTGAGGCAGCACTTCCATCTCAGTATCATATACTCCTTTTGAGTGTTTAAGAGCCATTATACTACTTGTGTATATATACGTATATAATATATATTTGGTTTGGTATTACTGGTATTTCAAATCATTTATAAGTTGGTTTCCTGTTTTTACTAGTCTTTTTGGAACATACTTATCTTCTTGTTTTCAATTTTATTTTGTATATGTTGGGTTGTTCATTGGTGTTTAGTGTTTATATACATTGATGAAATATGAAATTTGGCATTGTTAACAGAGTTCTTCTATAATAACCCTTTCATTGTATGGGAAATGCAGAAGAGAATAGTTTAGGTGGCATGCTTCCTGATGAAGAGATGGCTGAGCATTCTGGGTCTGACTCAATTCCTGAGACTATGGATTGTAAAGCTAGAAATAGGATGTGCAATCTCCAACTACAAGCAAGGACTTACTCTCCAGCATCTATGAATTGTGATATATGCTGTAGTGAACCTGGTTTTTGTCATAATTGTTGTTGTATTCTTTGTTGTAAGACTATTAATTGGGCCTATGGAGGCTATAGCTTTATTAGGTGTGAAGAAAGGCTAAATGATAATTATATTTGCGGACATGCTGCACACATGGACTGTGCTCTCCGTTCGTACATGGCTGGGACTGTTGGAGGAAGCATTGGATTGGATGTAGAGTATTACTGTAGACGTTGTGATAAGAAGACAAGTCTCATTCCACATGTCACAAGTCTTGTACAGACTTGTGAATCTCTTGACTCCCAAGATGACATTGAGAAGATATTAAACCTTGGTTTGTGCATTTTGCGGGGTTCACAACAAACAAATGCAAAAAACTTGTTCAGTCGCATTGAATCAGCAATTAGAAAGGTAAAGTTGATCCATGGTGGATCTAATTTTACTATTAATGAGAATTTTCTTTTCCAGAGTTATCTTTTTCTCATTATATGGTTTCTCAACCAGCGGCATGACCATCTGATATTTACATCAGCTTAAACATGGGGCTTATCTTGAGGACATCTGGAAGGAGGGAGATGATGCACCAGAAATTTCAACTGGTTAGTGTGCTTCTGAACCCTTCATTACTATTTCCATAATGCCTCATCAACAATGTTCAGGCGCATACCACCAATATATGACAATACATAATTACTATTAAAATGACGGAGAAACTGAAAATTCCTTGCTTCTTGACATCATCACCATGCAAAACTACTACCAAAAGAATATAGGAGAAAAAGTTCTGTTTAAATGCTTCAAGGTGTATTTACACAAGTGTGTGGTCTTTCTTAACCATGCACTTTTCTAATGCTCACACATGTATACTGCTTAAGTTTACTTCTTTCTAGTTCACCTTGATTGTCACTTTACATTATCAAACCTTATCTCCCCCTTTAAACATGAAATAGTCCTAACTTGGAAACAACACAACCTTGTTAGGGGCTCCAGAATCTTTGAATGATCAAGATGTCTCAGATTTCAGAACAGACCTCGAAATTCCTCTTGATCTTGAACCAGAGAAGCGATCTCAGCAGCCCATATTCATAACCTCAGACCATCGGATTGCATCTATAAAACTTGAGGAGGAGATTGATCAGGTTCTTCAATCCTTGAAGAAATCGCAGGAATATGAGTACAGAATTGCGGAGGAAAGACTTTATGCTCAGAAAGATTTTCTTCTTGGCTTATATCAACAGCTTGACACAGCAAGGTCAGAGTTAGCGAAACCTACAGCATCAGCCACAAACAATGACTCTGATGCCCTACTCAGCAATGTATTAAACAGAATAAGTCAGATAAAGAAGGAGCTCATAAAACTTGCAACCATGGAGGAGGTGGCCAAAGGGTTTGGAAGAGTTTCTAAATCTATTCTAAGTCAACACTTTGGTTTGGATATTCAAGATTGAAAATGACATTTTTTATGGAACTTTTATGAGAGTATTTGTTTCTTTTCCAAGTGATGCACCATCCATGTACATTAGCTCAAATCAGCCCTAAGTAGGATGCAGACTTACCTTTTTCTATGATTTTTTCCTTCATGATAAGAATGTGATCGAGTCAGCTTGATGGTTTTGTAGCAACTTTTGAGTTTACATATTGGAGTAATTCTGAAGCCTAGAAATACATTTTTCAGTATCAATACCCTGAAATGCACGTTGAGTTGTAAAATGTTGCACCACGAGCAATTTAATGTTCCATTCCCACCATGAATGCAATGTCACAACATTGTTTTTACATGGGATGCAACATTATAAGCTCATATAGCAACATTTGCAGCTTGAGATGAGATGCATTTCATGGTACCGGTACCAACAGATGCGTTTCTGTACCATAGAATTTATTTGAAATTGATAACTACTGCTTTGCACGCATGATTAAACAATATAGTTACAGGTCTCTTCTTCAATGCTTATGGACTCGGTTCATCCTGTATTATCATGATTTTCAGACAATGAGTTAATAAAAAGGACAAGAAAAGTATGCTTATTGTGGGCTTCTTTGAAGCTTTAGCCTGTTTGCTTGGTATGTTTAGAAAGTTACTAATGGGAGGCTGCAATTTTATCCAGTATTTTAAAACCCAGACCACTTGTTGACCTGGAAAATTGGGCAGGTGTTGGGTTTGGCAGTTCATCAGGTTGGACCACTGACCCAATCAAAACCATTAAAAAAACCCATAACCTCATCAGTTGTCCAGGCAACTAGCTCACTGGATCAAACTGCTTGGGTCAATGATGGTTTGGAAATCGTGATTTTTGTCCTCTTTCGGTTAAGTTCTAAGATAGACTGGTGAATCTTCGAATCAAAGTTCAAGCTCAAGCGCCCACAAATTCTATTCCTAGCTCCAGTCACAAGTTGGCACTTTGGAACTCAGAGATAAAGTGGATAATTCTCAAGGCTTCTCTTTATAGGATGTTGCAGGTAAATTTACTATTCTGTCTTTAATTTATAAAAAAAATTACATATATGTCAAGTTGATAACCTCTTGTATTTTGGGATGTGTGATACTCTAGCCTCCTGCATCTTAGTATTTATTGACACCTACTATGTACTTGCATATTTGTCAAGTTAATGTCGAATTGGCTATTAACCATGGTTGTTAAGGCGTGGGTGCCAAACTGGAGCTAGGTAACAGGGGAGTGTCTAAATGAATTCTAGGCCTAATTCCTTGGTTTTCATAGCAACAGAAAATCATCTTTTACTAATAATTAGTAGTAATCATCAACTCATCATCGGCTATAAAACATATCAAGACTTAGAAAAATCAACATATTCATGAGAAGAAGAAAAAGTGAGTATAAAATCTTTGTCAATAAGATTGTCCCAGATACAGAAAACGGAAAGCTCAGAAAATAAGGAGAAAGGATGATAAGAAGTAGGAAAAAAAAACTGAAAAAAAAAGGAGCAGGGCCCCTATTTTTGCCCCAAAAAGAGAAGGAAAGGAAGGGGTGTGAAAGAAGAAAAGAAAAGCCTACATCTTTTCCCTACCGGTTGGTGTTGTGCCTTGTCTGTTGATTGGTTAAGGTATCTTACGTTCTTTCTTGCTTATCAATTGAGCTTTTTAAGTCTTCAAGAGCTGAAATACACTGACTTGCTTGTTAATCAATACCTAACAAACAAAAAAATAATAAAAATAAACATTTGTATGAAAATACTATAAAGCCACAAAATGAATGACTTAATATATAATGTCTTCTATAATATTATAAATTTACAAAATAAATGATATTATAATATAGTATAGAGCATAAGGATGGAAAAGGAAAATTGAGAAAGGGGTATGGGGGGACTGTGGTGGGGATGATTAATTAAAGAGGAGAGTATGAGGATGGAAAAGGTAGGAGCTGCAGAGGAATAAAAAGCCAATTGTAGGAGTTTGAGGTGAGTGGATTAGCTGTAGTAAAGAAGGTACCATTGAGAATGATGGCTGTCTGAGATGGGTGAAGGAGATTAAACAGGTGGTGGACTTGATCATGTATGGGCAATTGGTGGAGTTGGAGATAGTGGCAATAGACAAGATGGTGATGGATAAAATCTTGGTGAGATTTATCTTACTGATCTTTAAAGGCATTCTGATGCTGATTATGTGGTCAAGGCAAGTGAACTGAAGGAAATAATGAATAAATTAATGATGGAAGTGGTGACCTAGGGAGAA
This sequence comes from Nelumbo nucifera, assembly GCF_055504915.1. Classification (NCBI taxonomy): domain Eukaryota; kingdom Viridiplantae; phylum Streptophyta; class Magnoliopsida; order Proteales; family Nelumbonaceae; genus Nelumbo; species Nelumbo nucifera. The sequence goes on along the minus strand of NC_142649.1, from coordinate 169,218,130 downwards.
TCAGAGGAGGTGATATTGATGTCTGCTTTTGGCTGATGGTAAAGCTTATATATTCTACCTTGTGGGAACTCCACTTAAGGCTGTGTTTGGTTTGAAAGAAAAAGTAGGGAAAGGAAGGAAAAGGTGGGGAAACCTTAACAAACCTTTCCCTTCCTTTTCCTACCTTTTCTTTCAAACCAACCACAGCCTAAAGTTTTTTTTTTCTTTTGTTTTTGGATTTTTTTTTTCAGTGAAGGAAGAAAAAAAACACACTTCAAAAACAGGGTGTAGCATGCCCCCAAAGGTCATCCAAGATCAAGTATTGGTGGCTGGGCAAGAATTCTCATAAACCAATATCTTCTTTGGCCATAAAATTTCTATTCATAATCGAGTCCTCGATGTCTTCTTTCAACTAGCTGATAAATAGGGTTCCACTATGATGCCGAAAGGACATGATACCAGATAAACTAACAACTATAGCCTAGATCTATTCATTCACTTATGGACCACTTTGGCAAAGGTAATGATCAGGGATACACTCTCACTAATGGAAACCAAGACTGTCGGCAGCCGATTTCAATCGTTGAGATTTGTTTTGCAAAGTATATTTTATATGAGATATAAAAGTATATATATATTATGGTTTCTAAAATGTTTGCAAAAAGGTTTTAATTCCCAATATCCATATAAGTAGAGAGTGCAACATTGTTCCTTGCAGCCGAGGGAGAGGTCCTCTCTTGTCGGGCAGTGTTTGATCATTATGGGCTGAGAGGTTAAGTGTATGACCATTGAGGATAATACCTGATGGGCTAATCTTGCATCTGCCCACAGTCCTTGGGTGTTACAAGGTGGCTTGGCCCAGGGACCACATAGGGTAAGTGTTGGGCCCATAGAGCCCATTTGATGGGTTTCAGGGGGTGCACTGTCCATAACAGTGTATTCGGCCAGGCCTTGTAACAAAGGCTGGGCCGAACCCATGTGACTGATGTGTAGATCAATGTTTGGGTCCCACGCCATATAAGGAAGCCCAACTAGGCAGCAGTTAGGAAGGTTAAGTAAGCACATAATCTTAATGGGCCTAAAGCCCATTTCGAACTGGACTTATTTAATAAGTTAAATATGGGCGAATTCTGAGATGGATCAGCAGATAGGATAGGGTCTTAACATTATCCACTCAGAGAGTCTAGATCTGAATCATATTCAGATCTAGAAACCTCCTAATGAGATTAGGAGAAGGCTGATCTAATCTGCAGATAAGATAAGGGTTTATCCTTATCACCAAAAGAGAGGTCTGATCCAAATATGATTTGGATCAGCAGCTCCTAATTGGATTAGGAGCTGATCTTTTAGGGTTACAAAAGAAAGGAGGGGGCGGTAGTCTTTAGATGAGACACATAATCAGATCCTCTTCAGAGCTGAAATCACAGAAGAAAGATTTCTACAATCCCTGCAAAGATCTTTCTTGCCGCCTCCTTCCTGCAACCGTCAGACATCCAGTTCGATCTCCAATTGTGGGAGAAGTCAAGATTCAATCTTGACATCAGTTCTTTGAGAAAGAATTGATAGGAAGCTGTGCTCACGTGCCATCCTGCTGTTTCTTGCGAAGGACAGAATTCTTGGAGAATAATACTGTTGATTCTGCTCCATCCTGCACTGCACCATCTTCAGTGGGAGCAGTCTTTGGATTCTTCCTTGGGCGTGAACACCTTCGTTGGGAGATACTTTTTCTCCGTATCAGGTATAATCCTTTCCTACTCCTTTTGGTTCAGATCTGGTTCAGTTTATGGTTCAAGATTGATCTTTGAAAATAGGTTTTTCTAAATAGGGAATGCGATTCCCAATTGAAAGAGAAAATTTTTTTTTTGAAATTCGCCATTTTATTCCGCAAGATTTGGACGTCCATACGATGGATCTCTCATCCCTTCAAAAAACCTTGGTACATCACTTGGATGGTTGAGGTTAATCCACTGCTCTAGAAGATCATTTTGCTGGCCTGGAGTTTTGGTTTGATTTGGTACATTATTTGATTAGCCTAGATTAGTTGATGTCTTGGTACACCACTTGGATGGTTGAGATTGATTCAGTAATATTTTTTTGATAAATTAACAATTTGTGTTCATAACCAGAAATCTTGTCCCTAACTGTTGACGAAAACACAGCAGAAATACAACAAGAACAGTTATGAGCTGCGACAATACACACGGAAAACTATAACTCTTCAAATTACAACTCAGAGCCCATCCCTGGTAAACCAACTTGAATGAGCAGTTCATTCTGATCCCCAAGGCTTTGGTTTTGGCTTTGTCTGAATGACTGCTTTGATTTCAACTTTCAATAACCTAGATCTTTGGGCTCATTTGTTACATCACATTGAATAGGCAAAAAGATGAATTGAAATCTTGGTCATTGTCTGATTGGATAAAGATTTACTGATCTTAGAAAGCCATTTTTTTTATGGTCCAAATCTTAGGTTATTCAGTACATAGCTGTACATGACCTTGATTTTTCAGATATGTTGGTGCATTACTTGAATGACTAGGATTTCTGAAATCTCAGTACATTGCTTGGATGGCAAAAATTAATTTGTTCATCTTAGGGGATTGCTTTGATTAGCTAGATTAATGGGTTGACCTGTTATGTTGATCAAGGTTAGTTGAAGTCTTGGTGCATCCACCTGGATGGTTGAGACAACACTGATCTTAAGAGACCACCTTAATGGTCCAGATCTTGGTTTGATTGGTATATCACTTAATGGCCAGATTCTTTAGTAGCTTTGATACATTTCTTAGATTGATATTATGAAACTAGCTTGATTGATCGTATCATTAGTTTCATCCACTACCACTTCCATGGCCTAAATGTGTTAAAAATCCTCCATGGGAATTGGAGGATATTAAGCCAATCATGGTACACCATGTCAGCCTGACATATTGGAATTGGTTTTTCAAGATCAGGCGACGGATTTCTAGGCATCACTTCAATTGATACCGAGTAGTGCAAAGTTATCCTACAGTGGCATTTTTAAGGTTTTAGCTGAGACCTGGGATCAATTACCACTGCCACCAGGGTTTGGGGGTTCGGGTTCTGTCGTCACAAATTGTTCTCACATCTTTATATTTGTATGTTTATTTTAATGGGAAGATATTCCCAATATACGGCTGCAAGGAACTGTGCGGATGGTTTGAGCACGGTTTTGTGAGGAACAAATCCGATTTTGTTAATGGGTAAGGGATGGACTCCCCCATTGTGTAATCCCATGAACTAGAAAAAAGTTTTTAGAAATGTCTAACAACGCATATGATGCGCAAGTGAGCATATATAATTTTTTATTCCTTTGATGAATGAATCGAATGGGAAGCTATCATGTAGCCCCCCCTCTCCTTGTGATTTTGGGTTGTGAGTAGGGCCGTAGGGGTGATCATGGGCCAGTCCGGGCTGGGCTATTCGGATCCGATTCGATTATATGAACAGATACTTGATTCGACTTGACTGTAAAGATTTGTATTGGATATTTGATTATCCAATTCGAATTTGATTTGGTTCGGTTGTTAAATCGAATTTGCAAAAACTAAAGGATTCTACTACGCTCTATTTACCGGTATTATCAGACTCTTTAATTTCCAGAAACTAAAAGGGGGAAAAAGTTGAAGAAATGATTTTGAAGCAACAAGAAAAGATCCTTCTATGTAGGTTTTAGTTTATCACCTTTCCACAAAAGCTGAATGTATAAACGTCTCTCGTACCATTAACCATCGCAAGTAAAAATATAAAATTAGTATAACCATAAACGGAACCTTCTTTTACTAATCGAACAAGTTACATGAGATAAGCTTACTCATTAATGGTGGTATAAAAATTACTGGTGTAACATTTACGTAGCACTAGGAAGATTAAGAACTTTATTTGTAAGAAAAACTATATTAGGTAATAACCTTATCTTTTAAGTTAACCATTTAAATGACACCTTTGATATGGCAGATTGCCATTTGGTCATTGATCCAAATTGTTGAATAGGTGGCTAAACTCTGAGGAGTTATAAGCCACAACCTTCACATCAACTAAGGCTCATACAATTCAAAGAATAATGTTAAAGAACAAGAAAAATGGTTATGGATTAACCTAAATGGTTAAGAAGTATCTGGAGGTTTATTTTTCTGTTTATTACAAGTCTTTTTTTTTTTTAATTTGGTTCACTTGCTGTTTCAAAAACAACTGCTAAAGAACATGAACAATCTACTAAATGTGCATCTCCTAATAGCACCACACACAAATAAACTTCTAATAGCATCAAATCGGATCTATCCATTGACTTTATTGGATAATCATATTGGACAAAAACAATTTAATGTTGTTAGCCTACACAGATACAAATATGGTACCCCTGCTTTGATAATGTCCACCATATATATATATTGAGCAATAACACTGGAAATATTAAAAGTACTTAATGGGACAATTTCAAAAGATAATTCAAGAAAGCTGCATAAAGTGATATCCGTAGTAATAGTTATTTAGATACCTAAACTAAAATAAAAAATTCAGATATCTAAACTAGTATTCCTTTCAAGTAAGGCATCATCAATATTCAATAAAAGTAATTAAGCTAAAAACCACACCCATACATGATTTATGTTTATTCTATGGCAAAGTAGCAAAACTATCACTCTATCACACAACCATCAAAGAAAAAAAAATTGATCATCCAGCACTATTAATTTCATTATTATCTCAAACTGAAGCAATGCCATTACAAACCATCATGAAAATAGTTATTTAAAAAATACCAAAACGACCACAACAATAACTAAACTAAGATAATACTAAATAAAGATCCCATGATTTTTTGTCTCAATTATTGCCATAAAAAATTGCCCATCCGATGATCCATCATCTCAGTAAAATTCCTACAACAAAAATTTCTTGGTTGAGATCTCAAATACAAGTAGCCATAAATAAAATAAATTGAAGAGAACAAACCTAAACTTACCAAATCAATTTGTTTGAATTACAGAGTCAAAATAACAACCACCTTCTTCATGTATTTCCATTTCTCCATCAACTTCTAAAACATAAAATAAACAGAATTATTTTAACAATAAGAAGGCAGAAAGAATAATAGAAAATTTCCATCAACTTCTAAAACATAAAATATACAAAAATATTTTAATAATAAGAAGGTAGAAAGAATAATACAAAATTTTAAATATGTTAAATTCACGTACTCGTTTTGATAGTAGGTTCCAGCCAACTTTGTCCACACATCAAAGCCTCTATAACTTCTGGACGTAAGCATGTATGATATTTATGAATGGCCCTTGCAGATGTATTGAAAGCTTCCTCTGATGCTATCGTAGTTGCTGGAATGGCAAGAATATCACGAGCCATGGCTGAAAGTTTAGGACGCTTAAGATGGTAAAGCTTCCAATATCCCAATATGTCAAAATCTTTGGATCGAGGGAACAAGTTTTCCTCCAAATATACATCAAGCTCTGATTTTGTAAGAGCTATATTGGAAGCAATGCCCGAATCAATGCACCACTTATCAAAATCAGCCAATTCTTCATTATCACTAGCCTCAACCTCAAATCCAAACCTTAACGATAAGTTACTACTGCCACTTTCCGCAAGGGAAGCTTGTGATTGTGATGGCAATAGATCCCTTAACTCACCTCCATATTCCATGTAGAGATCAAAAATAGCTGTCCGAACTCTTGAAATATATTTATCTGCTTCAAAGCCATAAATCTTGTTATAATAGTATTCTACTATTTGCATCTTGAATCTAGGATCAAGCACAATGGCAATTGCTAACACCAAATTGTTATCTTCCCAATATTTGTCAAATTTTTCTTTTATTTTAAATGCCATTGATCGTAAAAATGGATGCCCACTTCTCCCCCATTCTTGCAATTTGAGATTAATTGTACAAACATTGGTAAAAAATATATTGGCAGTTGGATACCTTCTCCCAGAAAATTTATTGGTGGTGTTGTAGAAGATTTTCAAGCAATCACGAATAATTGACCCTATTTTCCATTCCTCCTCAGATGGATAGATGTGGTAATCATGATCAATATCTTTTAAACGACAGAATGCTTCTTTCATTTCCAATGCACAGTCCAACATCTCATATGTAGAATTCCATCTATAGGCTGTATCAATAAACATCTCCTTCTTAGGAAAGATTTTCACTTGATTCTTAGCATTCTCAAACTTCTGCTCTCGAAGTTGAGAGGATTTCACATATTTAACACTTTCTCTTATCTTATACAACAACTCTGAAACCTCTCCCAGCACATCTTGCACAATGAAATTAAAAATATGTGAACTACAATGAATATGAAATAAATCACCACAAAGAGGAAGTAATGACCGATCATTAAGATGCTTCTTTAGTTCTTTAACCATAACATCATTATTAGAAATGGTATCCGTTGTTATGGAGAACAATTTCTTATCAATATTCCAATCCAATGCCACATCCATAATAACTCTACAAAGAGTTTTTCCATCATAAGGAGATCTCATAGCGGTAAAAGCAATAATCTTATGATTCAATTGCCAAGCATTATTAATATAATGAACAGTCACTGCACAATAAGATAACCTTTGGGTTGAGGTCCACATGTCAATAGTGATGCTAAACCGACAAGAAAGTGTATCAAGATACTTGTACAACTTTTCTTTTTCTTGTTTGTACAACTTCAAACAATCATTTCTAATTGTATTCCTTGAAATGATTTTGAAAGATGGGTTGAGATTGGTAGTGAAGATTCCAAAGAAAGGATTCTCAACCACATCAAATGGACAACCATAGGAAATGATAAATCGAACAAGATCCAATCTACTCCTTTGAGCATCAAACTTAAAAGGTTCAAGGACACACTTTTCACTAGCTGTCTTTGTAACTGCTAACAATTGTTGCAGAGGATCCTTAAATCTTCTTGATTTACATCGTGGAAGATGATTTTTCAAATGGGTTGTCCCACTAGCACTTCCCCCAACAAATGCATGTCGGCAATGTTTACAAATAGCCTCTTGTACACCAGATGGTTTTGTAATTAAATCAAAATCCTCCCAAACTTTCGAAGTTCTCTTCCTCTTGTGAATGATTTTAGAAGACGAGACATCACCAATGTTAGTATTTTCATTAGCCTCAACAACAGCAACACTAGTGGAGGTTGGCTCACTCATGTTTAATCAATTCTACATTAAACAATAATACAAATAAAGAATTAAAACTAGATCAAATGTAAAACAAAAAATCACTAACAAGTCTGTATCACTAATTATTTGATTCATGAACAAATCCATATTATCAATTCTGTTACTTCAACATTCCTATATTTCTAATTGGAGTTGGCACACTCATACTTAAATAATATTATTTTTTTTTTGAAAATGATAAGATAAATATCTTATAAATAGAAAGAAAAAAACACAGCACAATAGGACACTACAACCAAGGGGAGCAAAGACTCAAAGTAGGCAACACAAAAAAGAGAAAATTTACAATAATACCGATTGGGTTTTGAAAGAACTACTCGACGATTGGCAAGGGGTAGCCGCTTGAAGCTTCCTTTCTTATCCAATGCTGGTGAGTTGATGATACAAGTAAGGAAATCTGGAGAGGGTGGCGAGGTGAGTTTGGATTCAACGATCGGCCATGGTGAGGCAGCGACCGACCACTTGAGGACTGAGTCTCAAGGGATTTAGGGTTTGGGGGAAAAAGGAGAAGGAAAAGTCGAAGAGAAGACTAAAGAGAAAATGTGGAATGTCTTGTTTGTGAATGTCGATTACCAGTGCCGATTAGATAACAGATGGACATTTTTAAGTCCAACTTCAAAATAAAATGAAGTTATTTTTACGTATTAAAATGATGATCGAATAGAATTCTAGTGGATCGAATCGTTTAATATCCGAATTTGATTTTAATTATGAAATAATCCTGGTTTTTTATTCAATCCAAATCGTTTAATTCCAAACGGACATCTGGATCCGGCTTAATGGGATCAGAATCGGATTCGTTTGCATCCTGTAAGCTACAGGCCACTACCGAGTAAGAAAGGCATCATGACACATACGAGTCCAACTCCAACCCTTCTTGGCTAATGTCCACTCCACGTTAGCCAAGCACTTGAACCCATTGATGTGTCAGAGTTTGGTGGGTTCCAATTCCAATTGGACAGTAGTTGATCTCAGACTTCTAGTGGAACTTAAATCATCAACTTGGCTTTTAGATCATGGGTGGTATGCTGATGGCGATGGGGATTCCATGGTGGACACTTAAGAATCTTTAAAGCGAGGTTATCAACGAGTCAAGACGAGCCCGAGACTCTGTCAAAGTTGGTTTTTTCAAGGTGCTGCGTCCTGCGTGTAGAAAAGGCCTAACTGCTCAAATGGGTATCCCATCTAAACTAATGAATTGAGCAGGCAGAGCAGAATAAAGGTAAATCGTACAGAGAGAAATATTACTCAATTCTGCTGAATTCCATTATATTATATATATTGTTGGTTTTTAGTTTTGCTTTTTGGAACCGTGCCAAAACCGAACTCGGCTGCGGAAGCTTTTATGACACTAAAAGCGCTGGGACTATATAGCCTCCTCTGACCATCACTGAAAGGAAATTATTCTTGAAGATAAAAAGGAAGAAACTCCTTCTACTTTATTACGACCTACCTCTTCCACTGATTTCGAAATGATCCCTTCCATTACGTTTCCCTTTTGATAAAGGTGATTCATTTCCTGTGGTGCGGTAAACTAGCGGTAGGGAAGGATAGATTCCCAAACCCATAGCCTCACTGAATCGGCTGACCAAAGGTAAGGATGCCTTTAATTCTCCCTAACATTGACAGACAAATACAAGGTCGGCTTTGGCTATTAAGAGGATTCTAATCTGATGATAGACACAACAATTAGCACCAGGGAACCTTAATCAATTAAAATCCTAAATGAGAATCTTGTCTTAATCATGGCTGCTTTTTAACCTAATGCTCTTTGAGACACATTGAAAGGTTGGCCATGGCAATCCAAGAAAGGGAGGGCGATTTTTTTTTTTTTCAATCCCAAAGGAGAGAGGCGGCCAGACAAATGATAAAAAGATGAAGATCAGAATAAAAAACAGGAAATTTCTTTGCATATATAGTAAACAAAAGAAACTTGCCCATATGTGTTCATAAATTTACGTGGCATAGAGAGGAAAGATCGGTTTGAATGTAGAACTGTGTTAAAGAACAAAGAATGGTATGATTGACATAATTTCAATCACAGAGACAGAGGTAATTCAGATAGAGTACCCAGTTGTTAAAATGAAACATCCTCTGAGGGTGACCATATACTGTCTGGATGAGGGAATTATGGGAACTTGTAGAAGTCAATGATGGCTCCATTTTGTTTGGGATTAACAACATCTGGACTCTGGAGTACAATTTCCTTTTACAGATAATTATTTTTTCTCTATACTTGGTTCAGCAGGAAGTATGTAAAAAATAAAGAAGAAAGTTACTTCCATATTCCTAAGCAGTAAGGCATTTACCTTCATGTGGAAAAATATTTTCTAGGAAAGAAGTTTCATCATTACAAAATTGAGAAATCATACAAACAAATATTTCCCAGGAGAAAGCAATTCCCAGAACAAAATCTCCCTCGAAAATATTTTCCAGCAGACCAAAAATGAAAACCCATTAACACAATGAGGATGTTCGGTAAGGGAATATGAACAACTGACCTGAAAAGATATGATCACCAGATGCTCTGATACGTGCCCCTAAGATAACATTATCCAACGCTGGTCAGGCCATCGACTACTTGAAGGTTAGTTTGCATATCCGAATGAGAAGATGAAAATGGTATAGTTGAATTGTCTGAGCTTTATCAAGTCGACCAGAAGAATATATGCTTTCTGCCTCAAATTAAGATTTTGGCATAATTTTCTGCAGTGGGCTTTGCTCGGAAGTGCAAATACAGACATTGAGCAAAGCCAGATTCTCAAAGGTTAAGATGCAAATGACACTCATGGGTAATCAGCAAGGAAAAGTCAAGATCAAGAGATTCCATAATTATAATAAAAGAAAGAGGAAAAAAGTTCTGAACAAAATGATTCTTTCTCATTTTCCAAGATTCATATATTCGCCTAAAATATTTCTGAAGACAACCCATGTATTCAAATTAATGAAGAATTTGAAACCAGAAATAATCTAAACGGCTTACCAGAGGCAAGCCCGAATCCATACATCACGAAAAAAATTTAATGGCACCAACCATCCCATGTAATTAAAGGCAATTTCTTAATTCAACCAGCAAGCATACAGAATGAGTTCCATTAACAAGCGTGAAAGAAATTGCAACTTGAAGCCACAGGAATGGAAGAAGGCATCATTGTACAAGGACAAGACGACCCAGTCCTTCTTCCCAAACTTCTTCATTGGTACCATCAGGGTTGTTGGCATTCGCACCTTTTGGGACTGTCACAATTAGTTCACCGTCGACGTAAACTGCGCGGGCAAGCTCCGGCATGGTGGTAGGTGGAAGCCTAAACCTCCAAAGGTCGAGCTCAAGTTCGTCCAGAGACAATTCAAGAACGTTTCTGCCACTGATCACAATCTTGGTGACTCCAGGGTATATCTCAATAGCGTGTGCTCTGACATCATCGCCAACATCGTCTGTTGTTACGATGAAGCGGAAACAGTCGGAATTCTCTTCAACCAAGACATCGGCGTCCGAGTGGAACGGGAGCTCTAAGACCCTACTGAATATGTGAGGAAGTCGACGGAGCTTCTTCTGCCTACTCATCACCCTGTTTGCTTGAGAGAGGCTCGAATTGATATCATACCGAAACGTGATGTTTCGCTTCTTGGGAGCTGGATGGACCTTCATGGTTTCGAAACTCTCGACGGATTAAACGGACAAACACAGAGAAAGATCGTATTATTGCGGGCAGGCTATAGACGCATCAACAGAAGGGGGGAAATTCGTGGGTGATGAATCACCGTAAATTCCTCTCAAAAAAAAAAAAAAAGACGATCGGGTTTTAGAAAAATCGCCAAGAAACCTCTTACGAGATTAAATTCTGAAAGGGGGGAAATCACAAAAACTGAAAAAGAAATAAAATAACTAAAAGATGAACTTCTTCTTCTTGAACTACAACTGAATTCCCGAAAATCAACAACAAAATCCCCTTTTATAAGAACCAGAAAGAAACCCTAATACAACTGGACGAAATCTCTCTCGAAAAGCTTCTTTGTTAGGACTTGGGATAGGAACCCCAGCCCTATCCCCGAAAAGAAGTAAAGAAGAAAAAATGATTCTTCTCTGTTTGAAACTTTGGGGAAAAAAATAAAAGAATTTTTAAGAGAAAGGGTTGCAGAGTTGAAAGAACAGGAGAGAGTCCCTGCGGTTTAAAATAGAAGTTGGATTTCTAACTACCCCTTACTTTCATGATATTATCAGAACTGCCCTTCCGGCTTATACGGTTATTTCCTTGTAAAGTGAATATTAAAAATTTTAAATTCAGAAGATACGGATTGTTTATTGAGTTATATTCAAGACTGTTTCCTTTTGAGATATGACCATATCACAACCCTTCTTTTTTTTTTATATAAAAAAACCCTTATTTTTTATTTTATCTAAAATGTTATCGGTGTAAAAATATATAACGTTTTACACTGAATTGTGAAAGTGACTGTTGTTTTTTAAAAAATGTGATGGGTGGATGAGTGTATTTTTAAAAGAAAATTAATTATTTTCTTGAAAAGTTCTATGATAATGAAAAGTACCAGAACAGTTTTGACCAATGTAAGTTTTTCTGATATCATGTCTTTAATGAAATCCTATTTTTTAATTAAATTATAAATCAAAATTGAATGGTTGAGAAATACATAGGGTGCCATAAAACTTGAATATCTTGCCACAACTAGATGGGGTCATCTAGATGAATCCTGTTTTGCCTTTCTGTTATATATAGTATCACGTCCATTGATTAATTATGAACACTTAATCATTTCTTATCACTATTACTCGATTCCTTTTTCAATTTGTCTCTAATTCTTCTAGTCGCTTGAATTTGTAACATATCACTTCTTTCTATTGCTTGTAAATCTAAATCAAGAAATCATTTTTTTATGTCGTTTATTAAATCATTTGTGCTCATTTTTTAGTAAATTATTCATTTCACTTAAATCAGCTGTTTTGGGGACTGGATCTAATTGTCTAATTCGAATGAGCAGCCTGCTTAAAAATACAAAATTAAAATAAAGATAATCAAAACCATTGTCTGAATGGATGATTCAACCACCCAGGTCAACAAGTCACTGACCAAATCAATGATTTTTTGCCCCAGAGTGATTTTAGGGTGAAATGGAACTAGTTGCCTAAACAGTTCCCAGATCAACCAATCCAACTGTCCAATCCAGTCTGATTTTCAGAACCATGCATAATGCATTTTACCATTTACATACACTTGAATGGAGTTTGTCTATCCAATCAGCTCAAAAATGCTTTCGTATTAAAATTTGCCAAACAACTTTGTGTAGCTTCTTTGAGGTTTTAGTAAATGTGTTATATCAAGATTAAGCCATATTGTGTTTCACAAAGTTTAGGCTGTGTGTTTGTTTGCACTGAAAATCTGAACTGGATACAAATTTTGCTTCGGATTCAAATTTGTATTCATATGTTTGTAATTATAAAAACAAATAACTCTCTTTCCACCTCCTTTTCTTTCATATAAGGTAGAGAAACAACGATAATATTCCTTAATAAATTTGCACCTTTTACAACAGGGCACATGAATTAATTACTTGTGTGAAACATTATCATTGGTTCCATAACTCATTGAAATTTATACCCCAAACAAATTGAGCTTTAAATTAGAGTATTTTTTAACTTTTTATCTATATAATATATGTAAAAAAGTATTTAAAATGAAAAATTAAACTTTTAAAAAATTATAAATATATCGTATAAACACCTTCAATACCGTTTTCAGCAATCCGGAGGAAAAAAAAATGAAATGTGAACACATCCTTCAAATGCCTCAATTTTCAGATTGAGTACTTAGCTTTTATTTATATATATTAACCATGACTTTCATCAGTTCATGCATAACACATCAAAAACAGGTCCACACGCATCAACATTGCACCACGTTCTTTCTGAAAGCTCAAAGCTAGGATCGACTGTGGCCCAATTGCCGTGCCAAAAATTTGATACAACTGAAGATTTCGAGGAAGCTACCAAGGCCTTAAGCACGTGGATGTAACGACGACGCCATAGATCATAGATGTGACTAACCCAATTGGGCCTTAGGTGGATCGTACTAGGGGTGCGAATGGATAAGATACGATCCAATCCTATTTTGTTGGATTTGAATATTTCCATTTTAGATTTTTAGATCCGATCAGAAATTAGATTGAATTCGGATCATCCCTTATTTTCGATCTTTTGATCCCTTAAATTGAATTCGGATCATCCATTTTAGATTTCGATCCCTTAAATTGATGAATCTATTTTTGCTCATGTATCAATCTTTTGGTTAAGTATCTCGTCATTTGGTATACTTCCAAGTGGCCGATGACTCAGGCCGAAGTGAATTTTGGCTGTCGAGTTGGGTAGGCTAGGTGGCGAGTTGATTATAATGCCGAGCTGCCTATGAGGTACCGAGCTGATTAGATGGCGAGGTGCCTGTGAGGTGTCGGGCTGACCAGGTGTCGAACTGCCTAGTGGCGAGCTGAATTAATGAGTTTCGTTGCTCTTTAGAGACTTGCAAGGAACCAAATGTCAGAGGACGTAGGGTGGCTAACCCGGCGATGTTGCTCCGATGCTTAAGTCATTACTCTCATAGTAGACTACGAGCTAAAAATCACAAAACCTGAGAGCTAGAACTTGCTGACTTGCTTGCTTGCTCGCTTGCTATGCCATTGGGGTTGGTGCCTTTATATAGGCCTTGCTCACGTACCGCCTCCGAGATCTCCGGGAGGTCGTGTCTAACTGGTCCGAGATCCTCGGAGGTAACCGCCATGCACGTTGACCATCTTCCGGAACGTGGGCCAACCTCCAAGGATCGTGGGGTATGCATCCCGAATTTGTTGGCGATCGCAGGTCGCCAGGTCGGCGCATGTGCCAGGTCACCGGGTCGTGCCTGGGCCAGGCCGTCTGGACGGTGCTTGTGCCAGGTTGTCAGGTCGTGCCTGTGCTAGGCTGCCAGCTCGCGCCAGGGCCAGATCACTAGGCTGCACCTGGGCCGCCAGGTGGGACACCATCAACTTGGCTAAAGCAAGTTGTTGCCAAAGTGGTTTCAGGTGTCACATATTTGTTCCGAGGTGCCATGTGTCACAATATCATTGGAGGGCCAAATCCGCTCTCATCATTTGCCCCCCCACTCCCGAGCCGAAAGTAACTCGGCGAAGGGAGTAGATTTCTCCTTTTGGCCCGGAATGAATAATTTGATGAGCTCGTAAGCATCATTTCAATTCCTTAGGCTCTGGGAGCGACTCGCAGTCCTCTCCTTGATTTTGCCCATGCCGAAGAGGCGACTGGGACTTATATGGTGAGGAGGTCTTCACTAGTTCGGTATTTTGGCCCTTAGGCTCTGGGAGCGACTCGTAGTCCACTCTACTTGATCTTGCCCATGCCGAAGAGGCGACTGGGTCTTATTTGGTATTTTATCCCTTAGGCTATGGGAGCGACTCATAGTCCACTCTCCTTGATCTTTGATTTTGCCCATGCCGAAGAGGCGACTGGGATTTGTATGCCCATGCCAAGGAGGCAACTGGGACTTGTATGTCCATGCCTAGGAAGTGACTGGGACTTGTATGCCCATGCCTAGGAGGCGACTGGGACTTATCGTAGTGCTGAGGTCTTTTATCAGTTCGCTAGTTCGCACCTAGGCCAGGCCGCCAGGTCGGTGCCTGGGCCAAGCCGCCAGGGCCAGGCCGCGCCAAGTCGGCTCCTTAGAGCTATGGCTGCGCTGCATCAGCCTCGTTAGTGACGTCGGTTACCCACTCCTACAAGAAGCTACTAGAAGCTCGACCGGCAGGGGCGTCCATGCAGTATGTTGGCCGCCTACTCCCGTGGAAGCCACGAAGAGCTCATCTTTGTAGAGGGTACCTCGCGAAGAGAACTGATGAGGCTCTATCCGAGTTGAAATAAAGTTGGTAGAGTTGCTTAGTCTGTTAGCCATCAACTTCCTGCATAGTCATTGAATTCATAAAAAATGGAAACTAGAAAGTGAGAGCTTTTAGTAGAACTTAGCTTTCTGGAAGAAGAGGACTTAGCCTTTCAAAGGATGAGAACTTAGCTTTTTGTAGTGTTTCCCACAAACGGCGCCAATTGATGAATCGATTTTTGGTCATGTATCAATCTTTTGGCTAAGTACCTCGTCATTTGGTTTGCTTCCAAGTGGCTGATGACTCGGGCCGAAGTGAACTTTGGCTGCCGAGCTGAGTCGAGCTGGGCAGGCTAGGTGGCGAGCTGACTATAGTGTCGAGCTGCCTATGAGGTGCCGAACTGACCAGGTGGCGAGCTGCCTGTGAGGTGCCGAGTTGCCTGGTGGCGAGCTGAATTGATAAGCTTTGTTGCTCTTTAGAGACCTGCAAGGAACCAAATGTCAGAGGACCCAGGGTGGCTAACCCAGCGAGGTCGCTCCGATGCTTAAGTCAGCACTCTCATAGTAGACTGCGAGCTAAAAATCACAAAGTCTGAGAGCTAGAACTTGCTTACTTGCTTGCTTCCTATGCCATTGGGGTTGGTGCCTTTATATAGACCTTGCTCACGTACCGCCTCCGAGATCTTTGGGAGGTCATGTCTAACTGGTCGGAGATCATCGAAGGTAACCGCCATGCACGTTGACCATCTTCCGGAACGTGGGCCAACCTCCAAGGATCGTGGGGTATGCATGTCGAATTTGTCGGCGAGCACGTCTTGTAGGTTGCTAGGTCGGCGCATGTGCTAGGTCGCCGAGTCGTGCCTGTGCAAAGCTACCAGGTCGCGCCTGGGCTAGGCCGTCAGAACGGTGCCTGTGCCAGGCCACCAGGTCGTGCCTGTGTTAGGCTGCCAGCTCGCACCTGGGCCGCCAGGTGGGACACCATCAACTTGACTAAGGCAAGTTGTTGCCAAAGTGGTTCCAAGTGTCACCTATTTGTTCCGAGGTTTCATGTGTCACAATATCATTGGAGGGCCAAATCCGCCCTCATCACATACATACATACATATATATATATATATATATATATATATATATATATATGTGTGTGTGTGTGTGTGTGTGTTATTTATTTTATTTATAAATATGTTACTTATATTATATTTTTGTAAATTAGTCATATTTTTTTATAACAAACATTATATATATCATGAAAATAGTTGAAAAGATACCTGTGTTTTTTTTATTTTTCTTTATTTAAATTATTAGATTTTATTTTTTTAATAATTTATTAATTCTTTTAAAAAAATTAAATCGGTTTGGATTTGAATATTACCCTTATTCAAATCCAATTTGATCTGTTTGCATCTCTAATCGTAGCAGCAAATTAAGGGTTCATGGACTTGCAAATTTGCACCTTTGCTGTGAGGAATTGCTCCATGAACCAATACAGTACCATTTGCATTAGATGGTAATGGTCGGAATCACGCTTTAATATTGAAAAGGCCTTCATTTCTGTCATTTTATTGGAGATCTGTAGCAAGGAGAAATGATTCATTAGGACAATCTCGCTTATCTGATCAGTTCAGTTGAGTTGAGTTATAAATCAGACGACAAAAAGGTTGATCACAGAAAAGAAAAAGAAAAGAAAGAAGCAAACAAAACCTAATGAATGAGATGGTTATTACTTATTAGTAGGAAAGTTTTATTGAGTTTCTTTTAATGTTGTGATTGTAATTAATATTTACTTTCCAAGACTCATTTAATGGATATTATATATCATTAATAAGACAGTACTACTATAGCCCTTCTTTTTCTTTTCGATTAATGAGGAATTGAAGTTGAATTGCATTTGAATAATCAGTCGTGAAGTTGTTCAAATAGCATGTTAATGAGGAAATATCAGAGAAAGTAGGCGTAAGACCAATTGAACCGATTGCTCACTACAGAATTCACCTCTGATTCAGCAACTCATGGAATTAGTGTGTGTAGCACTTGATGGATACATTTTTAAGTTTCACTGGCACATTGGTATGTATCTTGGCTATAATATTAAGCTATTCTCATTCACTAGGCATATATCAACTACTATCTAAACTGAATTAGAAATAAGCAGAAAAGATGAATATTGATATTTGACACCCATTTAATTAGGTATTGTTGTAGTTAAGAAGAAATTTGAGAGTCATTTCTGCATGTAAAGCCAAAAAGAAGGAAGCAACCTGGAGCTTTCCAAGTGAAGACGCACGGGAAGTTTTGTTTGCCAGAAGCTCTTCTAAGCTCGTGTTTTGGCATGTAGCTTGATTGCTTCTTTTGCTTCTTTGTTAACCATATAATTCGTTCTCCGCGTTACTACCACAGGCTTTTTGAAAGATGAAAGGAAATTTGCATAACGATGAGATTAATATATATATATATATATATACGGAATGAATTATCAATTTTTTTAAATCCCCAACACTCATTCCATTCAACAAATCACTTACATCTCTCATAATATTATCAAGAAAATGAGAGGATACTTGTGAATTGAAGCAACATATGAGAGAAAGTGTGTGAATCAGGCGAATTGAGATCTTATGCCAATAAAACATCTTCCAATCTTCTACCAACTTGATCTAACACCGCATATCTCATCATGAAATTGGGACCCGTCATATATGAGATCTGCGGTGTGAGATTATGTTGGTAGAGAGTTGGAAGGTGTTTTGTTTGCAAGTGATCCAGACTCGAATCAGGTTGTGCGATCAATCACGAGTGAACATGTTAGTTGTCCGTACACATGGTACTGACATATTTGTCACATAGCTTGTTGGGTTCACACACTTATATTTAAGGCTACAATGGAATCGAGCTCTAATCAAATTTCGGGCTCGAATTCAATTAGGCTTGATTAACACATACATATATATGTTTGTTTATATTATAGAATATAAAAATATATTTTATAATATATATATATATAACAAATATATTTATTTTTGAGCCTTCGAGTCGAACTTGAGTCCATTGAATATTTAATATATGTTTGGTTCTGATGGAATTTATAAAGAGGCCATTTATTACTTTAAATGTTTATATGTACTATCTTACTTTAAACATTTTTCACTTTAAACATTTCTTACTTTTTTTTTTGTTTGGTTGAGCATCACTTCAAAAGTTTATTACTTTTCACCTCGTATTAACACCCATAAAAGCATGCCACATCATAGGGCATTAGGAGAAACGAAAATTTGGCATTTTTCCAAATGCTCAATGCACAAAATAAAAAAACCAAGCATTTCATTTTCTTAGTATTTATTTGATAAATGGTGAAACCAAACAATGGTTTCATATGCAATAAACACAAATGACCACATGGCATTGACAGGGCAGCATTTTTTCAATAAATTCTAACGAAAAAAAACATCCTCTTAATTGAAACAAGCTCGATTCGAAAAATATAACTCAAGTTGAAGTTGAAGTCAAAGTCGAAGTCAAACTCGAACTCAAACCTAGTGGTGCTTTAATTAAGCCAAGCCAAGATATACCAAAGTTCAGCTCGTTTCATCTCAATTGCACTTTATAGTCATAATAGATCCTGATGTCGAATGAAATCTATGTAGAGTGCAATCAAGTTTCTAATGCACCATGGTGGTTATGATTAATAAAATGCCAGTTATGTGTCCATCAGTAGGGTGCTTGGAGGCAAGGTTTAAAATTTTGATACGATACGCCCAATACGGGGTGTATAGTATCGTATCTTTGAAAAACCGATACGGGATACGAATGGAAATCGGATGTTTCGTCTTTTTTCATGCATATCGGACCCATATCGAGAGCGTATTGGGGTGTATCGGTAGCATATCGACGAAAAAGATATGGCCAAAAACTAAAAAGAATTAAAGGGGGAAAGCAACATTCTTTTCCCCGAAATAAGCCTTCTTTCACCCCCAAATGACTCTAAAACTCAAAATTTCATTCCTAGAGTGCTAGATTTGCAAAAGTTTGCAAAAAACAATTGTGAATCGTTAATTTTTTAAAAGATTTTTCAAAATTTGAAAAAATATGGCAAAAATAGGTAAATTTTTTCAATCTTTTATAATATCTAGTGATTTCTTTTTTTTCTTGAATGTTTAAATTTATGTTGATCTACATTTCTTACATTCAAAATCACAATTTTTTTTTGTGTTATCAATAGATTTATGGAAATTTCATGAAGATATTTGGGAAAAATATAAATTAACAAAAAAAAAATTGAAAATATAATTTTTTCTCTCCCTATAAAGACTAAATATGTTTTAGATCTATGGATTTATCTATCATATCCATAGAGCAATTAAAATTTCTTCTTTAATATTTTTAGATTTAAAAAATAAATCATAATTAATTATATTTTATCATTTGATCATAATAATTGAATATATTATAATTCTATGGATGATCTATCATATCCATAGACCAATTGAAATTTCTTCTTTAATAATTTTTTTTTATTTTTATATTTTTAGAATTAAAAATAAATAATTAATAAATTATATTTTATCATTTGATCACAATGATTGAATATATCATAATTCTATGGATGATCTATCATATCCACAAAGCAATTGAAATTTCTTCTTTAATAACTATTTTTTGAATATATCATATAATGTTTATTTGTTTTTATAATTTTTGGAAATGAATAATAAATAATAATTATTAATTATATTTTCACATAGAAGTTGTGCCCATGCATGTTTTATGGTTGGATAGGAGATTTGGGTTTTTCTCATCCCATAAAACATTAAAACTTAAGAATTACAATTTATAAATTATAGTCAAGCGTAGGATTTTTAATGAAATTATAATTTGCTATAATATATTTCTTCATAAAACCATTAAAATATATTAATTTAATGTATATACACCTCAATGAGGTCTTATATTTAGTGTTGTTGATGTATTTTTATGATTTACTAAAGTATTTATAGTGTTTCCAAGCGTATCTATGTGTATCCTAGTTTTTCTCTGATACACATGCGTATCAAAGGTGTATTTCGATACGTCTCTTAAAATTGCCTTTTCAATACACTTGATGTTTCCAATACTTTGAACCTTGCTTGGAGGGACTCTTGCATCCTTCATGGAAAGAACGTATAAAAATTAATTGATATGTTTTTTGTATTAAATTAGATGACTTGATATTTGTTAGGGTTGCAAATAGTGTCCAATTATCCGAATTAGTCAATCGACTAAGGGTGATGTGAATTTGATCTATTTTATAATTGAATCAAATATGGATCCCCTATCTGATTATATTCGATTTAAACATATACTCATATATATTTAAAATTAATATTATATCTATAATTGAAGTTGGTTTGAATATTGTATATTTACTAAATTGTCATATTTTCAAGTTTTATGAGTAATTTTCAATCCATTTTGTTCATAAAATGTAATATTTAAGTCATTTTAAATTCATTTTATTAATAATAATAATACTTTAATGATTTTTATCTAATTTATTTATAATATTTAATCTATATATATATATATTAAAACAAGGCGGTCAAGAAATTTTCTCCTTTTTTTGAATTTTTTATTTTTTTATTCCATATGATTTTTTAAACAATCAATGAGATGCACTTTCCCAATAGCCAAAATAATTTCTTCTTCTAAAATTTATCCTAAACTACTTCCCCCACTTTCTCAGAATTATCTCTAATTCCTATTTATCTCCACAATTATCTCTAATATAGTATATTTTATCTCCTAACTTATCTCTAATTCCATATCATTTTTGCAACAACCAATGACATGCACTTTCCCAATAACCTAAATAATTTCTTCTCTTAAAATTTATCCTAAACTACCTCCCCCACTTTCTCAGAATTATCTCTAATTCTTATTTATCTTCTAAATTATCTCTAATTCCTATTTATCTCCACAATTATCTCTAATATAGTATAGTTTCTCTCCTAAATTATCTTTAATTCCTATTTATCCTCTCCCCTACTTTTTATCTATATCTATCTAAAGAAAGCTTGGATTAAAAAATTTAAGAATTATTTAAATATTCTAACAAAATTATATAAAACTTTAAAATATTTATTAAAAACACAAAAAATATTTTTTTATTTTTACAAAATATATCACGAAATTATGTACTAACAATTTAAATTATGTTTTTCTGGATTATCAATTTAAATGCTTTTCAAATATTTACTAATATGTAATAGCTTTAAATAAATTTCAAATAAAAAAGTAAAATATTTTATAGATTATTTAAATATTCAAATAACTAAATAATTATCATAACTATATTTTAAATAGTTAAAATAACGAAATCATCTAATAAATAATTTTATATTTTTACAAAATATATCAAGAAATTATGTACTAACAATTTAAATTATGTTTTTCCGGATCATCAATTTAAATGTTTTCAGACATTTAATAATATGTAATAGCTTTAAATAAATAAAATTCAAATAACAAAAGATTTTAAATATTTAAATAATTGGATATTTATCATAACTAGATTTTAAATAGTTAAAATAACGAAGTTTTGTAATAAATATAAAAAATTTCTTTAAAGCAGAAAAATAATTATAGCATCATATTGAAATTAATAATAATTTAATATATTGCAAAATTAATAATGAAATTATGTAATAATAGTATAAATTATAATTTTATGGATAATTAAATTCCATAAATAACTAATATTTGAATATTTATTCAAGAAAATAACTTTAAAAATTTAATATTTATTAAAAATAATTTTAAACTCTTAATCTGTATTTATTATATAATTATATATACTAAAACTAGTATTTATTGTATTTCAGTAATTATTTATTGTTTTTGTGATAAATGTATTTTCAATGATTATGTATAAATTTATTTTGTTTTGTTAGTGAAACTTTTGTAATTATTGTATTAGTGAAATTTTTAAATTTAATTTATTGTACTTATTGTATTTTTGTTATAACTTATTGATTAATATTTATTAGATATTAAACTATTATTTGGGATTATACTATTTATTGACTAAGTTAATATGTTTTTAGTACTTATTGTATTTTTGTAATTATTGTATTTTTCATTATCAATATATTTTCAATAATTGTGTATTTTTGCTATAAATTATCAACAATTATTGGAGATTAAACTATTGTTATTTATGAGAGATGAGACTATTAGTTTAGCTAAAATTGTGAGTGTTCATGAGTTGGTTTGGTTCGGTCATAGGCCATTTAGCCAACCAAATTGACCTAGTTAGGTTGGGGAGTTGGTCAGCTGAAACCGATTGACCTTTTGTGAAAACTAGCCCACTCAAGTTGTACCGATTTAGGTTGATTTTTTGGTTTGGTCAGTTGGTTAAAAAGATTTAAACTTAAAAATTAAATTAAATTTTAAAAATTATAGTGCAATTATTAAAAACTAAATTTAAAAGTTATATTTATGATATAAAACATTTTAGACTAAGAAATATGGGAAATTTCCCACTTTTTCATAATAAAAATTATTTTTAAAATATAAAATATCAATATATATCCATGGTTAAGTCATTTGATTTTGGTTGGTTTGCAAATGGCCAAAGTGAAATTGATCCAACTTAGTCGAATTGGGAAATTTTTTAACCAAAGCCGACCTAAAATACTAGAAAATCGATCAACTCGGGTCAAGTTGATCGGGTTGGTTGGTTCCATCAGTTTGATGAATAAACGTAACTGGAATTAATTATTTTATTTTTATATTATAAAAAATTTATTAAAGGTAGTATATAAAATATGAATAATTATTAATTATTTAAAAAGTTGAAAATATAAAACAATTGTATACTCTTATGTGATTCTATTAGGGTCAATTACTAGAACACATCTTATTGTTTTACATATTTACTTAAACCTACCTTATATTTTTCATTTTATTAAAACATCCCATATATTTTACAACTTATTTACTTAATCAACCTTTCATTAAGGAGTGTTTGTTTTGCCATTAGGCCATGATTTTTTATTCCAAAAATACTCTTAACACTTTTTTTGTACAAAAAACAAAATTAACCAAATATAGCCAATAGAGTGGTTGTCTGTGTCTTATAAAGGGCAAAAATGGTATCTTTATTTTTATTTTCTCTTGATTAAATTTATTTAAATGAACATTAGGGTCAACACTATCATTTTCCACTATCATCTAATGGAAGATTGATTAAATCCATTGTAAATTATAAGTGGTGTTTTAGTAAAATTTTAACTATAGGGTAGATTTTAGTAAATCCATAAAACTATAAGCGGTATTTTAGTAAATGACTATTTCTATTATTTAGCTTTCGGTTAATAATACTTATTGTATTTTTGTTGTAATTATTTTATTTTTATTAGTTATTTATTTTATTTTTATTATCAATATATTTTCAATTGTTGTGCATTTTTGCTATAAATTTTTAATAATTATTGGAGATTAAACTACTTTTATTTATTAGAGATTAAAATATTAATTTAGATGACAGTAGGAGTGTTGATCACAGTCTGGTTTAGTTCGGTTGTAGGCTATTTGGCCAACCAAATCGGCAAGGTCAAGTTGGGGAGTTGGTTACCCAAAATCTACTAACCATTAGTGAAAACCAACTAAATCGGGTTATATTGGTTTTCGGTTTGCTCAATTGGTTTAAAAGATTACATTGAAAACTTAATTTTAAATTTTAAAAATTACATTGACATTATTAAAAAATAAATTTATAATATAAAATATTTGAGACTAAGAAATATGGGAATTTCCCCACTTTCCCCTATTAAACAATTATATTTAAAATATAAAAATATTAATATATATCTACGATTGGGTAATTCAATTTTGGTCAATTTACAAATGGCCACAACGAAATTGATCCCAATTTCAACTGGAAATATTAGAAATTGAGCAATTCGGGTCGAGTTGGTCGGGTTGGTTGGTTTCATCAATTCGATGAATAAGCTTAGATGAAATAAATTATTGTTGTTTTTGTATTATAAAAAGTTATTAAAAGTATTATAAAATACAAATAATTAATCATTATTTAAAAAATTAGAAATATAAAACAATTGTATACACTTATGTGTTTTATTGTTTAGCTTTCCTTAACAATTCCCGTGCATCGCACGGGTCCCCACCAGTATCCAATTATAATCCGAATTTGATTCAAATCCGCTAAATATCCAACTGATATAATCCAGTTCGAATTCAAATATAAATAAATCAAATTTCGATCTGCCCATAATTCAATCAGATCCATTTGTAGCCATATATTTTGTTTGTATTAGGGAACTCCTTCTTTGCTGTGTGGGTAGCATCTCATTGGCAGCAGATTCGACCTCCTGCGGTAGTCATCCTTTGGCCTCAAAATTTGAAAAGCTACCACATTTTTACCATTTTTTTGGGCCAATGACCCATAAACATAATGGGTTCAGATGTAGTAGGCATGTTAGGTAAGTACAATGAGTGAGCACGTAATAGTTATGTGACACATGTCCCAGTTAATGCGCCTTTCATCCAAACACTTTTGCTCCGTTAGACAGAAATTATCCATTACTTTATTATCTTTGTCAAAATAATTAAAAATAAAAACAATAAAAAAGGAAAACCAAAACGTGTTGGGATTTGGGACTCATTTACTTTTTCCTTTTTCATTGTTTTTTATTTTTAATTATTTTGACAAAGATAATAAAATAATGGATAATTTCTATCTAATGGAGCAAAAACATTTGGATGAAAGGCACATTGACTGGGACATGTGTCACACAGCTATTACGTGCTTACTCATTGTGCTCACCTAACGTGCCTATGACATCCGGGGGCTTGCAGGCATAGCGTTTGGCATGATCGCATTTCATGGACTTGCCACATCATCATTTATGCTAAAATAATACTCATCAAATGCACTTTTGTAACACCTACTTTTGCAAAAAGGGAATGCAACCAATCACTGGAAGGTTCAGATCACAACGTCCCACAGCACATCCCGCCTTGTATTGGGAACATCTCCCGATGATGTACCAGAAATGATGATGTCATCATCAGATGTTCCCAATACATAGCGGGGATGTGTAGTAGGGCTTTCCCTTGTGGGGCGCAGATGTGAACTCCTTTGTAGCAGCATCCCCTCCTATGTGTGTGTCGGGATCTACTGGAAAAACTGGTGTGTGA
Source organism: Nelumbo nucifera (assembly GCF_055504915.1). Classification (NCBI taxonomy): domain Eukaryota; kingdom Viridiplantae; phylum Streptophyta; class Magnoliopsida; order Proteales; family Nelumbonaceae; genus Nelumbo; species Nelumbo nucifera. Next base: position 169,192,856 of record NC_142649.1, on the reverse strand, counting down.
AACAGGCTATTATAATCAATCTTGAGTAAATACACCAGTATTTCATGCACATGGGGCCTACCCGTGTCCTCCAATGTAGCCTCTCACAACATGCAAGTTAGGTGAAATGGGATTTGGTCCTCACAAGACCGTGCTTATACCATTCACACAGTCTCTTGCAGCCTTGTATTGGGAATATCTCCCATAAAAAAAGTATACAAGTATGGAGATATTTCCAATGTATGACTGTAAAAGGTTGTGCGAATAGTGTAAACACGGAATTGTGAGCACTGAAGCCCACCTCTAGCTAGGTTTATGTTGCGGATGGAGTAAAGCACATATATTTATAACCTATTTGTAAAGAATATAAAAAAAAAAATTATACAGAAGGAAAATATATTATATATGTAAAGACCATAATATATATACATTTTCTGAACTACTAAAGGTATGTTTGATTCATGGTCGAAATTAGAATTTGAAATTGAAATCACTCATAATTGGAATTGGAATGGTATATTCCTATAGACCGTTTGGTTCAGATAGGAATCAGAATGGGAATTGGAATCAGTTGGAATGGGATTTTATTCCCAAAGGAGGGGAAGGAATGGGAATGGGATTCTGATTACACCCAACCAAACAGTTGGAATTGGAATAGACCATTCTCATTCCAATTCGAAACCCCTATTCCCTAAACCAGATGGGCCCTAAATTGTGTTGCTCTCTTTTTTGGTAAATGAAGTAAATCTTAAATAATTGTGTTGTTGTTGTTGTTGTTGTTCTTCTTCTTCTTCTTGTTATTATTATTATTATTATTATTATTATTATTATTATTATTATTATTATTATTATTATTATTATTATTATTATTATTATTATTATTATTATTGTTTATCCATACATAACTCTTATCTTATTTTTAAGAGTAGAACTGTGCCAATAAAAAAACACGAAATTATAAAACCTTGTTATTTGTTAATTGTAAACAAAAAGTTAATTGGTCAGGCAAAATAAAAACATATCTATACTATATAAAGTGGATAATTGCCTTGAGTTCCATACAATTAACCAAAATTAAATCTAAATATCATATACCATATTTAATGGTTAGTACTTACTTGCACTCTTATAAAAAGAAATAAATGATAATGTGCCTCATAAGTTCGTATTTTGAAGCCTGTTTGGTAAATATCATTCATAAATGTTCAAACTACAAGGCCATGAAATATAATCAACAAGAAAACAATACAAGAAAACAGACTAAATTTGCTTATACATTCTACCAATGAGATCTAAGGGTCCAACTTGGATGGACTCAGATTGGGGTTTTGTTAAAATTTGAATGAACCCGGCCCAAAAGCCCAGGTTCAATACAATGTAAGTTTTTCGAATCAGGTAACCCAACTTGCACCCCCTAACGAGGGTCACATTTTCTTGTTATGGCTCAATTTGGAAAGAGTACAAATACAAAAATGTAGAGTGCAAATGCATACAAAATTCAAGGTTTTGTGCTCTACAAATTTGTATTTATACTCCTTCCATACTGAGCCTATGTAAAATTGGGCATCTTCCTTAATATTTGCCACTAGGTAATCCCTATCCTAGTTTCTTTTTGATTTCCTAGGCCCTGTTTGTTTTTTGGTAAGATATTTACCCAGGTAAGTGCATTTACCCATGTTCTTTTATTTCTCGTGTAAATAAGGCAATGACCATTCTAGCCATAAAAATCCATAATTAAAAGGGGCATGTTTATCCCATTCAAGTGTTGGCAACTTTCCCCCTAGGTGGGAAAGTTATTTACTCACCTAGGAGATGGGTATCACTTACCCGGATAAGCGATGCCCAAGAAAATAAACTTTCCTTGGTCCCCACATAAATCTGAAAAAAAGAACATGGGATTCTTGGTATGGGAACCAAAATCCCATTGACCAACTTTCCCCCTCTCAAAATCCGAAAAAAGAATGCCCCCTAGTCTTTCCCTAACTAGGTAATCGCTATCCTAGTTTCTTTTTTCTAGTTAATTACTTATTTTTAACATTAAAGAACAATAAAGCATTAGTTAAATAGGAATTACTTTTGTCTTTTGGATTGTTTACCTTTTTTGAGTAGGAAATTTTACACCAAATATAGGGCAGTTCACAAATAATGCCAAACCGACCCTTCATGTTTGGGTCGATTTTGCTTAATGACAGGTCAGTTTCAATTTGCTCTTTAAGTAATCTGACCAGATCAGATCGATTGAAAAAAAATCTATTAAACCGACCCAACTCAACCCATGAACAGCCCTATCTGCCACTTTTAATTTAGGCCACTCATATTGTTTGTCTTTCCATTTTAATTTTGATTATCAATATGGGATGGAAATCATACTCTTTTGATCTCCTTCCTCCTACCCCTACAACCCACCTTTCTTTGAGCGGTGGTTCTGTTCTTACTGGATTGAATGGCCGGCCGGGAAAAATTAGAGAACCCACCTACATACCTTTTGCAGTGTTAAAAGCTAAGGATGCATCACCACCAAAATCAGAACAATCGAACCTTTTATTACAAACCACTGGACCAGGAAACTTCTTTTCCATAACTTTCATTTACAATCCAAAGGAATAAAGTAGGAATATTAGATAGTTGAAATCACATATTCTTTGAGTCCCTGCATATTATACATGCGTATTAAGAGGAGAAAGCGGGGTCTTCATTCCCTGTTGAGGTTTTATGATGTCCATACCTTTCCATCACATAAATAGTAACTCTTTACTGATATAAACCGACCTTCAGTACGAAAACATTAAAATATTATTTTGATTAATTTTCCTTCTATAAATAGCTTTTAGCGAGCTAAGGGAACTTATTCATAAATTACAATAAGGAGCGTTTTGATAACAGCTGAAGTGATTGAACTGAATGACTTTTTTTTATTCTTTATTAAATATAAGAAAGGAAAAATTTTGGATTAATATCTTGTATTTTGGGCTTAGTGCCACTTTAATCCCCTAATTTTAAAATATGATAATTCAGTATCTGAATTTTTAAAATGTGCCAATCCAGTACCTGTTGTTAACCAGCTGTTAAGTGACATTTGAAAAGACACAAATGCCCTTCAATGTCATCTAATTTTCTTTATTAATCATTCAAACATTGACAAAAAATGAACAGTCCTAAATCCTTTTCTCTTCCATTAAAGAAAGTTGGGGTCACGTCTCAATGGACATTCTGGTGACTCCAACTTTCTTAAATAGAAGAAGCAATGATTTGGGATTGTTCATTTTTTATCAATGTTTGGATGATTGATAAAGAAAGTTAGATGACACTCAAAGGGCATTTGTGTCTTTTCAAATGTCACTTAACAGCTGGTTAACGTTGATTAACAATAGGTACTAAATTGGAACATTTTGAAAGGTCAGATATTGAACGATCGCATTTTAAAGTTTGGAGACCAAATTAACACTAGGCCCAAAGTACAGGGTACTAATCGAGAATTTTCCTTATACAAAATAATCAAATAATAAAATCCAAAGATATAACAATCAACCCAATTTCAGTTTCAATCATGAAGGCTTAGTTTGAAAAGAGTGCAAGCACAAACTGAGCCCAAAGAGCTTAAACCTATTAATAGTTTTTCCATTAAGGCTCTATTTAGAAGGAGTACAAATACAAATATGTAGAACACAAAACCTTGCATTTTATATTATTTTACATTATTTGTATTCTATATATCTGTATTTGTACTCCTTCCAAACTGAGCCTCATTCAACTCAGCCATATGCATTTCATTAGTTTTCAAACGGCAGTAACTTATCATAATAATAATCATATTGACAAGCCAAACACCACGTGAATAAAGATATATGGTCATTGTAGTCTACGTGATACATGTTTTTTTAATTTTAAGAATATATGTTATTCAAAATCTGAATTCTGAAGTGGTCGCCTGGTCGGTCATCAAAGTGAGAAGATCTACATTAATAGACCTCTCCCCCTCCCATTAATTCTGGGGCGCAATTAATACGGACTCATTTTGCTGAACAATGTGGACTTCTGACCATAATCAAGTGTTCTTAATCAGCTCACAAGTGAAGTGAAAGAGGGGCGTACAAGGGAAAGAAGGGCCGGGCCACAACTTCCATGGCCCAATTGGATCTCTTTCATAGTTCCCTATTTTAATTTTTGTGCTTCTATTTGTTTTGTGATTGTTTGCATACTATTGATAATACCATATTATTTCAATAATATAGATTTTTAGTAAGGACATAATTAGTAGATTATGGATCAGAGTGTTGAACAGTAAAAAACAATATATCCAAAAAAATGTGTTAGTAGATGTGTATATACTGAGATGGATGAGTGAATAAATTAGAAACGATAAAGTGAGAAATCAAGTTATTTGAAAAGTTTAGGAGTAACTCCAATGTGTGATAAGATGAGAAAAAGTAGATTTAGATTATTAAAAGGCTACCTACAGCAACACCCTTAAATAGAAGCAATGGTGAAAAAGGATTCGTATGGCTAACCCCATATAATTGGTTTAAGCAAGATTCAAAAAGGCCCTTATTGTAAGTCATGAAAAAGTCCCCAAGTCTCCATTATAACTAATTAGTCAGAGACGTTACCGAGTCTATTGGCACCATAAATACCATGAAACATGTTTCTATACTGTAAAGTTGCTGAACAATTACTACATAGGGGTAACTTAGTAGGGGTTATCATTTGTAGCCCAGCTCACAACTTTTAAAGCTTAGGCCTAGGTTTTGTGTATGTATATTTATATACATGGATAAAAATAATAAAAAATGATTTAATCACTAATAATTTAACAATGAATATGATTTTAAACAGAAACGGATTAGTGAAATAGGATTCATGTAGCTGACCCATATGATTCGATTAAGGCATAGATGATAATGATGATGATGATGATAATCATATGTTTTATTTTATATTATATGATGATATATTACATATAAATTAATATTATAAAATGATACATAATATTATATTCATATAAATTACAACATATTACACACACACACACATATATATATATATTATGTCATATAATATAAATTATTAGATATATTAAATAACATGAGCCGGCTATAGTCCTTACAATACGTTCTAAACCCAACCCATGTTTTACCGGAGGTATGTCCCATTCATAAAAAATTGGTCGTGCCCGATTGAATGCCAAAAATACTCTTGATCTCATTTTAACATTGAATTTTTCAATACTTTGATAAAGTTAATCATGGTTTAAAAAAATGACTCAGAAGCGAAACCGTTCTGGCCACTGGTTTCTGGGTCGATGAACTGTTTGTTTCAAATAGATGGCCCATTCTGACAAAAAAAATAATTAAAAAAAATTAAAAATAAAAAAGGGTCAAAAACCATTGAACGGGTCAACGGTTCGACTATCTGAACCAATGGATTGTTGACTTTTTCAATGGTTTTTAGCCAAGGACCGGATTTAGGGTAAAACGGAACCGATTGCCTGGATGGTTCCCAGGCTGAATAGTCTGACCGTCTGGGTCAACAGTAGTTAGAACTGTTAGACTGTTTATACCCTTAACTCGAATCAAATTGATGTACTAATACATTTACTATAAATGAGTAAAAGTATATAATTGTTTCATGTTATGATTGGTGTGTTTCTGTGTAATTACCTCTTAATCTGAACATTTATGAGACTCGTTTTAGTTTAAAATGTTCTCATCCGTTGGATAGACTTGGGGAGTTTATCCTGCAAAGGCTGACACTAATGTGCTGCCAAGAAGGTTGGGGCAGCTTGTCTTAACTGCTAGGGTTGGACCCAAAGCACATGTAGTGTGTGTGTTTGTTTGAAACACTGAAACCAGACCATTTTCCAGTTATGCCTTGGACCTTGGAGACTGGTGGGAAAAACTGGAAAGTTACACATAACCCCTAGGCTCGATTATGGTATTGGGTGTCAGATTGGGCTGTCTTTGATATGCCAATTAATGAAATCCTTTGGGGGTCAAAACCTAGGTATGTTGGGGCAGTCTGGGAATTCACTCAAGTGGGTGATCATAATGACAGGATCAGTCCTTTGTCAGACAAAGTGAATGATCGAGACTGCACTTTCTCTGATGGAAACCAAAACTATCGGCAGTCGATTTCAACCGTGTTTGAGATTTGTTTTGCAAAATATATTTATATGATTATATATATTATGTTTTAAGAAAAGGTCTGCAAAAGGTTTTAATTCCCGAGATCCATCCGAGCAGAGAGTGTGACACTACACCTTGTAGCCAGGGGAGAGGTCCTTCCCTGTTAGATAGTGTTTGATCATTATGGGCTGAGAGGTTAAGTGTAGGAGACCATTTACGGCTATTTACCTAATGGGCTATATCTTAATTAATTCCATTATCCTTGGGCCTTCATAGGATGGTTGGACTCAATGATCATTTAATTTAAATGTTGGGCCCATTAAGAGCCCATACTGATGGACTCAAGGGTTCACTATGCTTGATAGTGAATTCGTCCAAGCCTTTTCACAAAGGTTGGGTTGAACCTGTATGAGCTTATGGAATGTCATTGTTGGGGTCCCATGCCATACAAAGTGAACCAAATGGGCCAGTAACTACCTAGGGACGTGAGCCACTTGCTTAAAGGGCCTAAAGCCCATGATTAATTGGATTAATCAAGTGGTCACATGACAGCTTAAGAAGCCATGTGACTTGGGAAAATATGGGTTTGGATAAGGGTACAGAGAACCCATTAGGAAAGGAGGATAAGTCTTATCCACTTAGAGAGTCCTAATCCAAATAAAGATTTGGATTAGGAATCTCCTAATTCGATTAGGAGAGGTGCTCCTAAAGGCTTATAAAACCCTAGTTCGTTCTCCACCATGTGGCTGATTTTCATCAGTCTTAATTTTTTACTTTTGTAAGAAAACATCAGAATAATTTTGTGCTCACCTCCCTTGTTAGATCCAAGGTGTTGGATTGCAGTTTTGCTGAAAACTGTGCTGCTGAACCGGCTTCAATTTAAGTTGCGCCATCTTCAGTTGAAACTGGTTTTGGGACTCAGTTTGAGTGTGAACTATCACTTTAGGAGCTACATTTGTGGAATTCGTATCAGGTATTCTTCTCTCTTCCTTTTGGTTTAAAATCTGGTCCAATTTTGGTGCAAAAACGATCCTACAAAAATGCAGTTTTTTAAAAACTACAAATGCGATTCCCGGAAGGTTGCAAGAAAATTTTGAAATTTCACACAACCATCTAGCATGGTTCAGCCTTCTATATGATGAATCTAGCCTTCTTCAGTGGTATCAGAGCTAGGTTCAATCTTGGACCAAAATAAACCAGATCTAAAACATGACTGAAATCGATAGAACTATTGTGGCCGATTTGTGTAGTTTGCAATTCTCTGATATGAGAAATCGGTTCTTAGATTTTGGGCGGTTTGATCTGAAATTAATTTTATTATATTCTGCTATAATTATTTGGCTCTTGGGTTGTCTGTGTGGTGGAGATCGAATTCTTTATTGGCGCCAAGATTTGTGCACCCGGGAATTATTTATTTGATTATTGGTTTGTAAATATTTTTTTTCTTTTTAGAAAAAAATGTATTAGGATTTATTCTAATGTAATTAATAGAAAATTAGGTTTTTCTATTTTTTTACATTGGAAGACTTGCTAGAGCACGCAGGGAAGAAGAAGGAGGATTTTGTAGAAAATTTGCAATCTACGATTAACAGTTTTTTGCAGGTTTGTAGTTTGTCTAGATCAGATTCTGACCATCACACTTGTAGGGCTAGATTATTATTTATTTTGTTGTGATTGATTTTCAATTTTGGCTGTTAAAATTTCAGATCAAATTATTGTGAATTGTTGCATATTTTGGACACCAAACCCTAGGTCGATTTGACCTAGTTTGGTCCAAACTGGTTGGATCGAACCAATAGTTCGATGGGGTCTTATCACAGCCCCATGGGTCACGTTTTTGGTGGCTCAAAATCGGTTATGGCACAAGGGTTTGATAGCCTATCACATGGACCAATTCGGTCCACTCTTGAAAATCCATTTTTTGTTAAGTTAAAGCAACATCAGCCCATTTCATCATAACCGCTATATGGGCCAAACTGCTTCTTGCAGTTTAGCCCATATACCAAGATAAAACTATTGGATAATTTATGGGCCTTTAATGGGCTGATTGTGTGTTAACTTAAATTAATTAGGGTTTTACAACCCTTTAGATTGATTGGACCAATTTGTAATTGTGCTTCTGTGTGTGATGTGTTGTATGTGATTTGTTCATGGGCTATAAGTGCTTGGCCCATGTTTAGATGTATGTGGCTCTCTCCGAACATCATGGTTGAATGCGCATAATTGCCATGATGCCCATATATCATTGCATGATATATGTTTTCGATGGGCCCCTTGATCATCTTCCTCCCCAAGAGGAACCTCGCAGAACCCTAGCCTGATTTGGGCCCATTTGAATCTGACTTTATGAAAGTCAATGGAAGCCACTTTGGTATGACCTAAATCAGACCTAGGAACTATTTTGCTTATTTCCTCTGGATTAATATAAGTACAATGAAATAGGGAATATCATATGATGGATTCTCTAAAGGCCTTCCATCATTAGCATGAAAACGGGCTAAATCAGTGGGTGAAGATGCACCATAAAATTGGGTTATCTACTTTGCTGGTCCAACCGATTGGATTGTTTCATGAGATGATAGGGACATCATAGACTGAGGTGGGAGAAGCCTATCCTAAAATGGAAGACTTTCACGGTACCTTAGGTCCACGATATGACGGGTCAACACTTACCAGACAAAAAGGTTTAACCTAAAATGGCAATGAACCTTGTCTGATGGAGGCCAAAGGGAAAGCTCATTGGATGGGTGGATACTTGATCCTTCACAGAAAGCGGTGGGGTTTTGCAGCTGAAACATTTGGCTCTATGCACCTATGAGATTTCCCACATTTCCAGGGACATACACCGTGTCCTCGTCATTGAGATAGGAAGGAAATCTCGGAAATGAATAAATGGAGATGGAACATAAATAAAAGATTGTTCTATGTAAGATAACATGAAACAATTTTAGGTCGTGGACTAATATCTATTGCCTTTTATTAGAAATGGTGCATGGATAATTCGCCAAATTGTGGATGACAACAAACTTAAGGGGTCTAACTATGTTGACTGGTACGGTAACCTTAATCTGGTCCTTACGTCCGAGAGATTGGACAAGGTTGCCGAAAACCCAGTTTCAGAACGTCCGAGTGACAGGGCTTTTGAAGCATTTTGAAGGGAATATCAAGAGTGAAAGGAAAAGAACTCTCTTACCTAATGTTATGTCGTAGCATCTTTAGACAACTCTATCTAGAGACAATTTTATAAGATTAAAATCTACAAAGATATTATGGGTAGTCTAAAAACTATGTATGAGGAGCAGAATTGTTCTGGTAGACAAAAGGTCCTCAAGCTATTGATGACCACTAGGATGGCTGAGAGCCAATAGGTCTATGACTACACCATGCGGATGATGGGGTATATTAACGAACTGAAGGCTCTTGGATCCTAGCTACATGATGACACCAAAACCGATGCCATCCTAAACTCTTTACCTCCATCCTTCCATCAGTTTGTCATGAATTACAACATGAAAAAGCTAAAGGTTAGCCTTCAAGAACTCAACAATATGTTGCAAAGGGTTGAAGAACTGATAAAGAAGGACAAACCAGTAGCCATGCTTTTTGAAAGTGGCAAATCGGGAAAAAGAAAGAGAAATGGCAAGAAAAGGCCTCAGAAGAAAGTGGGCAAGCCGAAAAGGCAAAAGAAAGACAAATCATCATATGAGTGTCACTTCTGCAAACAGAATGAATATAGGAAGAGGAACTATCCTCAATATCTGGAATCCAAGAACAAAGAAGGTAATTTCGAATCTCTTGTCATAGAAACCAATATGTTGGTCATTTCTGCATCCTAGTGTATTGACTTTGGGGCTTCTACTCGTGCATGTAATATATTGCAGGGGTTCAAAGAAAGCAGAAGGCTGAATGACGACAAGGTGGCACTTTACTTGGGGACTTCTGTAACAGTTGCAGGTACAACTATAGGAACTGTAGATTTATTTTTCAAAGAAGGAATTGTAACTCTTAAAGATTGTCTTTATGTACCGTTACTTAGAAGAAATTTGATTTTAGTTTCCAAATTGTGTAAGGATGGTTATTCTGTTTTATTTAGTGATACGATTACTATTAAATTGAATAACAAATTCCTTACCTATTGAAATCTTGAGAATGGTCTCTATGTCCTCCGTCCTTTTCTGGAAATGAACATAATCAAAACTACATCAGAAATTATCCCCAAGAAGAGGTCATGTGATACGGTTAATCCCACGTGCCTTTGGCATTTCCGACTTAGACATATCCATATAGATATCACAAATTGGTGAAGGATGGTCCTTTGGATATTTTCTAACTATAGAACATCTACCAATTTGTGAATCTTGCCTTCAAGGTAAGATGACAAAACGGCCATTTACGGGTAAGCCTGAAAGATCTACTAGCACACTTGACTTGATACATATTGATGTATATGGTCTCCTCTCTCTCTCTCTCTCTCTCTCTCTCTCTCTCTCTCTCTCTCTCTCTCTATATATATATATATATATATATATATATATATATAATGTTTTAAGAAAAAGGGTTTGCGAAAGGTTTTAATTCCCGGGATCCATCCGAGCAGAGAGTCCTTCCCTGTCAGGTAGTGGTTAATCATTATGGGCTGAGAGGTTAAGTGTAAGAGACCATTGAGAGATATATACCTGATGAGTTATATCTTACTTAAGTCCATTGTCCTTAGGCCTTCATAGGATGACTGGACTCAAGGATTATTTAATGTAAATGTTGGGCCCATTAAGAACCCATACGATGGATTCTGGGGTTCACTGTACCTGATAGTGAATTTGGCCAGGCCTTTTCACAGAGTCTGGGTTGAACCCATGTGGGCTTATGTAAGGTCATTGTTGGGGTCCCACGCTATACAAAGTGAACCTAAATGGGCTAGCAACTACGTAGGGACGTGAGCCACTTGCTTAATGGGCCTAAAGCCCATAATTAATTGGATTAGTCAAGTGGTCACATGACAACTTAAGCAACCATGTGACTTGGGTGAATATGGGTTTGGATAAGGGAATGGAGCACCCATTAGGATAAGAGGATAGATCGAACCTACTAATTGGATTAGGAGTGGTGCCTCTTAAGGTTTATAAAAGGATAGATCGAACTTCTCCAGTTACACATTCTGCTATCAGCTCTTTTTCTCTGCTATTATCGCCCCAGAAACCCTAATTTGTTCTCCATCTTTATGACTGATCTTGATCAGTTCCAGCTTCTGATTTTTGCAAGAAAATATCAGAATACCAGTTTCATCTCAAGCTGCGCCATCTTCAATGGAGGCTGATTTTGGGATTCACTTTAGGTGTGGACTACTACTTTGGGAGCTACATATGTGGAATCCGTATCAGGTATACTTCTCACTTCCTTTTGGTTCCAGAATTGGTCCAATTTCGATGCAAGAACAATCCTTAAAAAATACAGTTTTTCTAAAATTGAGAATATTAAAATTTTATTGAACCATCTAACATGGTTCGGCCATTTATATGATACATCTAACCTTCGTTCACAAAAACCATGAAATTAACTATGAATTACTAACTTCACCGATGATGAAGGCATTGCCCTCAAAGTCTCCTTACATAGACTTGATTTTTCCTGTAATATAGCTGTAAACCCAAGCTACTACCCCCAATAAAATTGGGCTATAGTGCTTTTTCTTGGCAGATTTTTTTTTTATTATTTGGTGATACGCCTGAATCCCTCGTTGAGTTGGCATATCTGCTGGAAACCAGCTAACTACCAAATGAGCCACTCCAAAACTCACCCTAATTTCTGGCATACATATATCTCTGACGAAATAAAGGTTATGAGCTCTATTTTAATATATACATGTTAATATATAAGCATCACATGTACTCCATTTCATTACTAAATCTCATTCACCAACAAGATCAACAACCCTCTTCCAAACTCACCCTAATTTCTCTCTTGAACAATGGTGATTAAGAAAGGTATCACCTTCTTTGTTGTCTCTTGCTGGTTTATCGTCATTCTCAGTCGGGTGAGATGTCGAAATATGTCATCATCAGAATACACCGACCAACAATGGCGTCTGCTGCATACTAACATCGGCTTATCAGCCATGCACATGCAGCTCCTCCATAACAACAAGGTCGTCATGTTTGATCGAACTGACTTCGGCCCGTCCAACCTCTCTCTACCACCCGGCCGATGCCGCTTTGATCCTAATGACACTGCTCTCAAGATTGACTGCACTGCCCACTCTTTATTGTACGACGTCGCCACTAACACTATCCGACCCTTAATGGTGCAGACCGACACCTGGTGTTCCTCTGGTGCCTTGCTTCCCGACGGTACTCTCTTGCAAACCGGTGGATACAACGATGGTGATCGCGCCATCCGCCAGCTAACTCCATGCAACAATGATGAATGCGATTGGATTGAATCCCCGGGATATCTTTCCGCAAAACGGTGGTATGCAACCAATCAGATACTACCCGATGGTCGTGTGATCATCCTTGGCGGGCGAAGAGAATTTAGTTATGAGTTCTATCCTCGGGGATCTTCATCAAACTCTTTCTGGCTCAATTTTTTGAGAGAAACGAGAGATAACGACGAGAACAACTTATACCCATTCCTGCATTTGTTACCAGATGGGAACTTGTTCATATTTGCTAACACGAGATCTATATCGTTTGATTATGTCCACAATCGCGTAGTTAGAGAGTTCCCACCGATCACCGGCGGCGAGCCTCGGAATTATCCGAGCTCTGGTTCGTCAGTCCTATTACCCCTCCAGCTCTTCGATGAAAATAGAGGTACAGGTACTCCAGCTGAGGTCTTGATCTGTGGCGGTGCACCAGCTGGCTCTTTCTCACAGGCGGGACGCGGTAGATTCATCCGTGCATGTTCGACGTGCGGACGGCTGAAGGTCACCGACCATGACCCGAAATGGATAATGGAGGAGATGCCAATGGCACGCGTGATGGGCGATATGTTGCTTCTACCGACCGGTGATGTGATAATCATTAACGGCGCCTGCTATGGTACCGCCGGTTGGGAAAATGCGAGGGATCCGGTCACTAAACCGGTTATTTACCGGACATATGAGTCGGCTAATAACCAGAGATTCTCAGTTATGCAGCCTTCGCCCACACCAAGACTATACCACTCAACAGCAGTGTTGTTACCGGACGGACGCATTTTAGTCGGAGGAAGCAACCCTCATCCGATCTACAGATTCACTGGCGCAGAGTACCCAACGGACCTTAGCTTAGAATCCTTCTCACCACCATATTTAGCACGAGAACATGCGGAAACCCGGCCGACGATTGTGGCCACCGGCGAGGTTTTGAAGTATGGCGAGCTCTTAACGGTTGATTTCACAGTGCAGGAGTATCAAAGTGCAACTGCGTTATCCGTGACGATTGTGGCACCATCTTTCACAACGCACTCAGTGGCGATGAACCAGAGACTGGTGGTACTAAGGGTTGCTGATGTTTCACATATCTCAGCCCATAGGTATCAATTGAAAGCCCATGGGCCTCCATCTGCTACCATTGCGCCAAGTGGATACTATCTTTTATTCGTTGTGCATGCTGGAATACCAAGTTCTGCTGTGTGGGTGAAAATCCAATAAGGTTTCTATGCTGCTTCTAAGTTACTTTTGTCTAGTCGATTTCAGACTAACAGTTTAGCAATTTTTTTATTTTCTTGTGGTGGGCTTACTTCTGAGTCTTGTTTCTCAATATTGGGACAAGGAATGGACTCAAACCTGAGATGGGCCGAATATGTTTTGGATGTCACCCTGTGCCCAATTGAGGGAAGTGAAAATACTACATTAACCCAGATATTAGACACATCCAAACAATTAACAAGGATATTGTTGTCATTTAATGCTTTTAATTGAGAAAGTGGTGCTAACTTTTTTTTTTATCATAAAGGAATTGCTCCAAGAGGTAGAGCAAGACCAGCAAGACCAGAAAAGAAGATGCACAAGAGTTCAATAATTGCCATATAAACTACATGGAGAATCGATTCCTTTATGATAAAGATCTTCTCTTATACCACTTCCATAAAATCAATTTGAAGTTGGGTTTTTGAAGTATAAATCTATCAAATATGAGTAGGCGTGCAAATGGATGGATCCGGTCCTATAAAGATTTCTTTTAAGTCCTCTATGCATGGCAACATTCCAATGTCATCCATGCTGTGCTTTTCGGGTGGGACCGGATCTAGTAAGCACAACATAAGTACATTAAATGAACCATTGATAAGTATTTTAACAATTGTAAAAAGTGGGTTTTAATATTTTTCAAGGGTGGGTGAGGGTATTTTAAGGGACAGGTGTCAAAATTTTTCAAGTGTTCATTAAACGTGCTTACAACATTGTGCCTATCTGATCCGAGCTAACAAAATATAAGGCACAGGTTCAGTTTGGGACAAGTACAAATGCAAACATATAGAGTGCAAAACCTTGTATTTTGCATGTACTTGCACTCTAGATATCTGTATTTGTACTCCTTTCAAACTAAGTCTATTTATATTTGCACTCCTTCCAAATTGAACCAAATTTGTGCAATAACCAAAAAAAAAAAAAAAAAAATCTTATGTTATTGCACAATAACTATTCGACTGTTGTTGCTGTTGAGCGGGACTCTACTATATTGTATGCTAGGCAAGTTGCCATTCCTAAGGCTCAAAGAAAAGAATATCCCGGGTCTATGATCTGGCAAGTGGCAACTAGGTTTTGTATGGCAAATGTTTTTTTATTATTAGGGTAAATTGCTGAAACCTCCCCTTAAATTTTTGTTGCTGAAACGCTCTCCTAAAGTTTGGTAATCACCTCTCCAAACCTTTCTGAATAGTTGCAAGTAAACCCCTCTATTAGAATCCTCTAAAAAGAGTCATAAAAATGTCTAAAATACTGATATAGTTATTTCTGACCAAAATGTTTATTTTCCAAATTTTTTCTTCATACGAATTGCTATCCCAAACCATTTCAATCTCTCTTATAAAATTGTTTTGTTCTCTAAATTTGCCCTTCATATCAATCACTCAAGGGTAAAGCTACAACTTTAAATTTTGCTTTTTTTTTGTTCATAAAGTTTGTATTGTTTTTTCTCTTTAGAAATCAGCCTCAGTAGTAATTGATGAGGGGTAATTTGGTCCTCCCATGACATCATGACACGTGGCATCGCAGACAATTGGGTGATACCTTGACACCACGTAACCAAACTACTTTGAATACTTCGCAATTGCATTAACGACCTCGGCACCACCCCGATAGGCCGAACTACAAACAACAAGGCAGGACCTCAGGTCAATGTAAGAGGCGACCTGTTTCCACCGAACTGCTCTGGCCCTGGTTAGCAACTTGCCTGACGTGCCTAGCAACCTCCCCCTTAAGTGGTCAATCGCCTCCAAATTACTTGGGATCACGACGCCACGTTGGAAGAATTGGTTATCACCCTACCCATTTCGGAAGGGATTGGATAAACATTACCTACTTGTACGGAGTCCATCTCTAGGTGTGAAACCACCTCCGAACTAATTGGGTTGGAGATTCTGGACGCGTTTCATGAGGCTCACAGCAGCCCGCCTATATAAGGGCCTCACCTCCAACCTCATAAGGTACGTGTGATTTATCTCTCAAGCACTCTAGTTCTCTTACATTATTGCAATCACATTCCTAGTTCGCTGAATTAAGCATCAGAGTGTCCACCACGGGTAAAGCAATCCGGACTCTCTCTCCTCGACTAGGCGATCTACTCAGTTCGATATCTGAGCTGTCCACCAATAGGGAGCACCAAATCGTGCATCATTAGTAATTGCATGAATATTTTGGACATTTTTGTACCTCTAAGAGGATTCTAACAACAGCGGTTTACTTGCAACTGTGTCAAAAAGTTCAGAGAAGGTGATTGAAATTACCAAAATTTATGGTAAGTTTTAACAATGGTCAAAAATTTCAGGTGATGTTTTGGCAATTTACCGTTATTATTAATTATGTTTTTGTTAATCGACTTGTCAGACCCACAAGGCCTTTCTGAACCACAATCACAGGCAATTTGTCTTTGTCTCATTGTGGGACAATCACAGGCAATTCGTCTTTCATTCATCGACCACCAATTAACCCGAACTTATGCCATCCAATTCGTGTTTTGTACAAATGAATTGCACTCCATATATGCTTTCTTTCGATCTGCTGATGGATACAGTATGTGTCAGTTATGTTTGGTTTTGTGGGCATTTATTAGAAAAACATTACCAATTCAGCAGCACTTTGGTGTTGACATTTATTGTGCATAAAAAGCACTGTTTAGTTTCAATATAATCAAATAAACATTAAAAAAACAAAAAACACTTGGATTTTTGTACATGAGGCATTAGGTGAAACTTCAAATTCTAATTTCTCCCAACACCTCAACGATTTGTTGAAATGAAATGTTTATCTGAACCATTATATGCTGAGGTGAAAGATAGGTTTATAGATTATTACTTGAAATGTCCAACCAAACAATAAAAACAATAAACATTTAAAGTAACATCTTTAACATCCTAACTCTTGTTAAATGTGGCGGATCTTTTTGTAGTAATTTATGCCCCTCTCCTTTTTTTGCTCGACAAACCAAAAAAAAAAAAAAAAACTTTCATGAGAGACAACAAAGCTCCTCTGGGAGAGGATGAGTGCAAAATAATTCTCTCATCCAGTCCGGAGGTACATCATGAAATTCCAATCGACTGTTCTCAGATAATCTAGTCCTAGATGTAAAGAGAATCTACCCCTCTCCTTGTCAATGCAATGAGGTGGTGGATAAAAGGGCTTGGGCTTTAATGAGAGCGTTATTTTTGGGAGCTCAGCGCCTAAACCGAAAATTATAGCCTTACATGTAATGCAGCGGCCCCATCAAAAGTCACTTCATCTAATTTAGGTGTGGCCATATTAAATTATTAAAACATCAAGGTTTTGAACTTTTGATTTAATTGTTTCGTTGAGAGTTAGGACAGTTGTATTTTTATTTTTGGAGAGGTGGCAGCTGTTGATGGGCTGGGTTAGCAGCGCTAATAGACTATTAGTGCATTTTGTCCTCTCCTTTTTGCTAATGAGGTGGTTAATAAGGCTAATATAGGAATTGTTCCTTTTGGGATGATCGTTTGTGATAGTTTGGATTAACAAGATATTTGCTTTTGGACATGTGGAGATCACCTCGGTTTTTAGAGGTCTTTAACTTTTTCTTACCTTCCCTTGAGCCTAGGGGTGAGCAAATGGGAAGATTTTATTTTGAATAAAATGAAATTAATATCGAATCATTCTTGAACCGACCCTACTCAATTTATTATAAAGTAGAATTTGGTTTCAAATTATTAGAACCGACCCCTACCAAGGCTGGTTCTAGGGTCTAGAGGCTAAATGACCTATATGAAATTCCTACCGCTTGCCTCCAAGGTGAGTCAATTCTGTTATTTCTGAAGCAGAGGTCGTGTTATGATAACAAAATCCAGAGGCTACGTTATTTCGGGGTGGTTTCGGTAGTTCTGCCCGCACAGTGGCACAAGTTTTGTTGGCCAATGAAGAGGTAGTAGGGCAATCTGACGGACGTCCTTTGTCGTGTTACACAAGTTTTGTCTGCCTGCACAGTGGCACAAGTCCTCTATGCATGGCAACATTCCAATGTCATCCATGCTGTGCTTTTCGGGTGGGATCGGATTAGTAGGCACAACATAAGTACATTAAATGAACCATTTATAAGTATTTTAATAATTGTAAAAAGTGAGTTTTAATATTTTTCAAGGGTGGGTGAGGGTATTTTAAGGGACAGGTGTCAAAAGTTTTCAAGTGTTCATTAAACGTGCTTACAACATTCTGCCTATCTGATCCGAGCTAACAAAATACAAGGCATAGGTTCAGTTTGGGAAGAGTACAAATGCAAACATATAGAGTGCAAAACCTTGTATTTTGCATGTACTTACACTCTAGATATCTGTATTTGTACTCCTTTCAAACTAAGTCTACTTATATTTGCACTCCTTCCAAATTGAGCCAAATTTGTGCAATAACAAAAAAAAAAAAAAAAATCTTATGTCATTGCACAATAACTATTTGACTGTTGTTGTTGTTGAGCAGGACTCTACTATATTGTATGCTAAGAAAGTTGACGTTCTTAAGGCTCAAAGAAAAGAATATCCCGGGTGATCTGGCAAGTGGCAACCAGGTTTTGTATGGCAAATGTTTTTTTATTATTAGGGTAAATTGTTGAAACCTCCCCTTAAATTTTTGTTGCTGAAACGCTCTCCTAAAGTTTGGTAATACCTCTCCAAACCTTTCTAAATAGTTGCAAGTAAACCCCTCTATTAGAATCCTCTAAAAAGAGTCATAAAAATGTCTAAAATACTGATATAGTTATTTCTGACCAAAATGTTTATTTTCCAATTTTTTTTCTTCATATGAATTGCTATCCCAAACCATTTCAATCTCTCTTATAAAATTGTTTTGTTTTCTAAATTTGCCCTTCATATCAATCACTCAAGGGTAAAGCTACAACTTTAAATTTTGCTTTTTTTTTGTTCATAAAGTTTGTATTTTTTTTCTCTTTAGAAATCAGCCTCAGTAATAATTGATGAGGGGTAATTTGATCCTCCCATGACATCATGACACGTGGCATCGCAGACAATTGGGTGATACCTTGACACCACGTAACCAAACTACTTTGAATACTTTCAATTGCATCAACAACCTCGGCACCACCCCGATAGGTCGAACTGCAAACAACTAGGTAGGACCTCAGGTCAATGTAAGAGGTGACCTGCTTCCACCGAACTGCTCTGGCCCTGGTTAGCAACTTGCCTGACGTGCCTAACAACCTCCCCCTTAAGTGGTCAATCGCCTCCAAATTCCTTGGGATCACGACACCACGTTGGAAGAATTGGTTATCACCCTACCCATTTCGGAAGGGATTGGATAAACATTACCTACTTGTACGGAGTCCATCTCTAGGTGTGAAACCACCTCCGAACTAAATGGGCTGGAGATTCTGGACGCATTTCATGAGGCTCACAGCAGCCCGCCTATATAAGGGCCTCACCTCCAACCTCATAAGGTACGTGTGATTTATCTCTCAAGCACTCTAGTTCTCTTACATTAATGCAATCACATTCCTAGTTCGTTGACTTAAGCATTAGAGTGTCCACCACGGGTAAAGCAATCCGAACTCTCTCTCTCTCTCTCTCTTTGACGCGAACTGACTTCACTTTTCACTGTCAAAATCTCAGCTCACCGCGAACTCAACACCGGAAAACACAGTCACCAACGATGAGTCCTCTTTGCCATTTTGTTGTATTACGAAATTATTGTTTAGTGTTTACATAGCCGAATGCTATTATTTGTCCTAAATCTGAATGCTATTATTTGTCCTAAATCTGAATGCTATTGTTTGTCAAAATGCTATTAGGGATTTGTTAGGGAATCATAAAAACAACATGATCCATTAGGGATTCACTGCACATATTTATTGGCTTAGTTTGTCTTTCAAAAGTGTTGAATCTGTTAGATTTGATTATCCTAATTCCCAAAGAAAAAACATTGTATTTGGCTTTGGCAATACTGCAAATCTGCATTTAGTTTCCTTTTTTTTGCAAATTCAGAATTTATATTGAATTTATATTATTTTTTAATGTAAATAAATTCTGAATTTATATTGAATCCAGATTTATATTTAATTTTTTAATGTAAATAAATTCTGAATTTATATTGAATCCAGATTTATATTTAATTTTTTAATGTAAATAAATTCTGAATTTATAATGAATCCAGCTTTATATTTAGTTTTTTAATATAAATAAATTCTGAATTTATAATGAATCCAGCTTTATATTTAATTTTTTAATGTAAATAAATTCTGAATTTATATTGAATCCAACTTTATATTTAATTTTTTAATGTAAATAAATTCTGAATTTATATTGAATCCAACTTTATATTTAATTTTTTAGTGTAAATAAAATAATTAATTTATCTAATATCTCTTTATAGAAAATTGATCTATATACCACTTGAGTTAGTTAACTATTTCATGATTGATATAATACATAAAAATTGATATTTTTTTTTCTTTTTCTTTATTTTTCCTATTTTTTTCACTTCTTCTCATAGATATGTTGTTGACTTGGTCTCATCTATTTCTTAGTAGATAAAATTGACTATTTTTCTTTTAGTCTTTTTATAAATTATTTTTCTTTTAGTTTTTTATTTAATATATGTTTGTCTTATTGATAAAATTAGAATGCATTATACAGGTTATTTCATATTTAATAATTACTAGTATGTCAATGGCAAGTAAAAATGCGGTTGTAGGAGTAGATATAGTTGATGATGACTATGAAGAGTTTGACCAAACTTCCACTAAGAAAAGATTGACATCTAAGGTGTCGAAAGAAATGGAAAAGATTAATTCAAAAAAGGCATGATGTAAGCACTACAAGAAAATCTTATAAGTCAAGTAAGGGAACTACTCACTTAAAGCGTCATTTAGAGCATTGCCCTAGACATACAATTCAAGATATTAGACAGTACAAAGTAACTACTTAATCAAACACTAATGAAGTACTTATTTTAAAAACTACAAGTTTGATATACAAGAGTCTCGTAGGGCATTATGAGTTTTTCTTATATGTGGAAAACACCATTTTACTATTATTGAAGAACCTGGTTTTAAATTCTTTATTCAATCTATAAATCTTGAATTTAAAAATGTGAGTAGGCATACTGCTATAACTATGTGAAAGAGAGAGAGGGCGTGAAAAGTTATTTGTCTAATACACTTGGTCGAATTTGTTTAACTTCTGATAATTGGAGATCTGAGCACACTGATGATAAATTCGTGTATATTGTTCATTGTATTGACAACAATTGTAAGTTACAAAAAAGAATTATTCACTTTAAAGCTTTGGTACCTCCTTTTGATGGACTATCTTTAGCAGATAAGGTGGTCATGTGCGTAGACCTGTTCATGGGCCAGGTGGCCCGACAGGCCGGCCCGACCCCCGAACGGACTTGAAGAGGCTTTTTGGCCCGCGGGCTTAACCTCGGGCCAAAAAGCCCGGCCCGCATAAAATTCGAGCCGGGCTCGAACTTTGCCGAAATAGCCAGGCTCGACCTATAGTTAAACCTAAGTAAACCCAGCCCGACCTATAGTTAAACCTAAGTAAAAACCCTATGTGATGTCCATTTGAATAAATCTTTTGATTTGAGAAGATTGTTGATTCACTCGTAGGCTCATTGTTCATTTAAATAGGGGAAAAAACATCTGAATTAAAATAGATAATGTCTATTTGAATAGGGAAAAATTCGAATTTCTTTTATTAGGTCGGGCTTTGGGCTCGGGCTTTGGGCTTTTTATCAGGGCCGGGCTCGGGCCCAAGTTGTAGGCCCGTTAGTCGGGCCGGGCTCGAGCTCGGGCCTAACATCTTTCTATTAATAAAGAGTCAAAGCTCGGCCCGGCCCGGCCTATGAACAGGTCTACATGTACTTAAGCGAATGGAATATTGATCAAAAAAATTTTAGCATCACATTAGATAATGTTAGTTACAATGATGTGATGGCTAACTCTTTGGAATTGATATTCTCAATACATAAATCTTTGGTGTGTGGTGGTGATTTTTTCAAAGTTAGTTGTTGTAGCCATATTTTGAATCTTATGTGCAAACTGGTTTGAACATTGTTGATGGTGTCGTTTCTAAGATTCGTGATGGTGTGAAAAAAATAAAGAAATCAGTTGCTCAGAAGCAAAGGTTTTATGAACTTGTAGGAAAAAAAAAACACTTAAACAAAACTAGAAGATTGATGTTAGATATGTGTGTGAAATAGAATTCAACTTATTTGATGTTTGAACATGTCATTTATTACAAGCAAGTCTTACAACAATGGGAGCAAAGGGATTATACTTTCAAAATGTTTATACTTTCAGAAGAAGATTGGAGAAAGGTAGATAAGCTTCACAAATTCTTAAAGGTTTTTTATGATGTTACTTGCATGTTTTCTGCCACTAAATACCCTACTTTAAAGAAGTTTGGATGATTCACAAACATTTAATATTAATGTGTAATAATCTTAGAGTTTTATGACTGACATGGTTAGAAATATGGAGAACTTTGATAATATTGGGCTAAATATAGTATGATTTTGTCTTATGCTGCTGTGTTGGATCCTCGTTACAAGATTAGGTTAGTGGAGTATTGTTTTGATAAATTTTATGGGAATGAAGCCAATGAGCATATTAATGCTATAACTAAAACTCTTCATGATTAGTTTGATGAATATAAAAAATATATTTCTTCCACCTTTGTTGGATCTTCTATTCAGTTTGACATGAGTGAAAGAAATGATGGTGATGAATTTGAGGATTATGAGCAATTTTTGAATTAAAAAAGAAAGATTTAAAGTGAAAAAACTCAGTTGGACCTTTACCTAGAGGAACAAAACCTTGATATCAAAGCAAATATTAATGTTTTGAAGTATTTGAGTAAGAGTTCATTTAGGTATCCTAAATTGGCAACAATGACTCAAGATATTTTGACTATTCTTATTTCCACAATTGCATCCGAATCTGCATTTAGCATTGGAAAGAATGTGATCAATCCTTAGAGAAATTCACTTAAATACAAGACAGTTCAAGCTTTGGTTTGTCTTGAAAATTGGCTCCGTGCACAAAGCTTTGTATTAGGTACTTTTTTTTTATTTATTGTTTATTAAAATATATGATTCAACACTTTATTGAATTTTTTCTAATAGATTTTCCAATTGTATGCAGGGGGATCAAGCTTGTTAAGGGTTTCTTCAGGATCAAGTTTGTTAGAAGATGATGAAAGATCAAATAGTAGTGATGATGATAATGAAAATGCTAAACTTGATGATATATTTTAGGTATTATAATAACATATATTTCCGTTATTTATTTGTCATTTGACATGATAACAAATTACATATGTGATATGGGTAATGAATTTATCTCTTATTTTTTTTTATAAGATGGCTTGGAACTTGAAAGTTGGAATGTTCAATCTTGTTGGTGAATTTAAGAATGAATGTAGATGGCTAAAACATGTTTTGTTTGATATGGGTAATGAAGTGGTCTTTTATTTTATTTTTTAAAACGACTTAGAACTTGAAAGTTGAAATATTCCATCTTGTTAGTGAATTGAAGAATGGATGGAGAACATGTTTTATGGATTTTGTTTGTCCTATTCAGATTTTTTTATGATTTTGGAGGAATATGAAGTTATATGAATTTAGTTTTAATGTATCAGGCTATTTGTAGGAATGTGAAGATATATGATTTGGTCTCGTGGTGTTTTATTTTCAGGTTTTCCTTGTCTTATATGTTTTATTTTCAGGTTTGCCTTGATTGTATAGAAACAACAGGGAACATATTAAACAACCTTAAAGAAGGTTGTTGATTCACTTAATTGTAAGAAAAAAAATGGAATTAAAATGAATTCTTTGTATGAATTAAAATGGATTATCATGTGTTTTATTTCAGGTTTGCCTTAGTTGTATAGAAACAACCAAACAACAGGGAATATATTAAACAACCTTAAAGAAGGTTGTTGATTCACTTGATTGTAAGATAAAAAAATGAAATTAAAATGGATTCTTTGTAGGAATTAAAATGGATTATGTCCATTTGAATATATTTTTTTATTTAAGAATGTAAAACAGTGCTTTAAAACGTAAAAGAAAGGGAAAGAAACATCTTCTAGGCCCGTTGGTCATTTGAATAAGGAAAAAAAAACATCTGAATTAAAATGGATTATGTCCATTTGAATAGGGAAAAAAAAACCTTCTTTCTATTAGGTCAGGCTTTGGGCTCGGGCTTGGACTTCAGGTTTTTTATTAGGGCCGGACTTGGGCCCAAATTGTAGACCTGTTGGTCGGGCCGAGCTTGGGCTTGGGCCTAATAAAATCCTGTTTATGAAGAGTAAAAGCCCGGTCCGGCCCATGAACAGGTCTAATTCCCTGGTTTATCCATGCTTAATCCTAAATTCCTGATCATTCCATACATTTCCCATGCGTATATCTCAATAAATACAGAAATGAATTTCAATACTCTGCCAATATTAATACTCTCTACCTTGGTTATGATAAACAAATCCTTTAGAGAAAAGAATGAGTTACGTAGGATTCTCTGCACAGCATATATTTCTATCATGTAGAGAGATGTAGGACCCATCCAAACCTACGAGATGAAGGACGCTTTGCAATTGATCATTCATTAATCAGTCTACCAATCCATGCTACAACACGTAAAGCTGCTTGAGTGAGTTTCAGATCACTTGTGTGGAAAAGGCAGTCCAGAGAATTGAAAGTAAAAAGAGTTGACATTAGATGAAGAGTTAATCTTGCACCTGCAGCTGTTTCCAGACTTTTCCATAGATGTTAAGGTATAAGAGCAAAAAGGCCAAACTAGCTATAAATGCAATAATTACCAAGGAACGGTCAAACCATCAGAAAATAATGCATTATTTTTGCTTTTTTTTTCTTTTGCATTTCTGTTGCTTACTTTTAACTAGCACTCTACTTGTTCTTGTGTTCGTTGAGAGACAGAAGATTCCTTTGGCTGGTGCAAGCGATGCCGTCGATGAGCTCTCTTGTGACCGTGTATGTGTCTTCTAGGCAAATCACCAGTAGTATCAGGATGGTGAATCTCTTCACCTGCTTCTGAATGCCCAAAAACATAATCAAGAGGATCCGCAATCACATCCATAGCAGAGTTTACCTATAATGACACAATTTCGGGAAAAAGAAAAGGATAATTAGCAAATAAATCTTGAGTAATAACAGGCTTTTTTATGTCTCTTTATTAGGATAATCATGTCAGAAATGTTATTTCAAATATTAAGATGGACGGAATAAATGTCTCAAAAATGAGACTAGAAGAATCCGCCAGCAAAGGAGGTCTCAAGACATGGTTTTATTTTTGAAAACAAAAACAATTGCCACATCAGCAAAAACAATATCATTTTGCTGACTTGGAAGTGGTTTTTGGTTTTTAAAAACAAAACCAACCATGTTGTCAAACACCCCATAAGTGTCTGAATTCTCCAGTTAAGCATTCTGATCTCACAAATTAAATCTCTTCCCCAATTCTGCCCCCGCCCCCCCCCCCCCCCCTTTCATGCACACTCACCCACCCACACACGCTAGTTCAATCATTTAGTGGAATCTAAACAACCCTGATATCTAGCATGTGGAAATATTGTTGGAGATTAAAAGGCCCCATTGCCAAATGGCTAATAAAACGTTGTGGGACATTTTTTTAAATTAAAATATTGAGAATCTTGACATTCTAGTATATCTCCAGAAAACTTCATAGGGCGGATGCAGACCTCAGGATTGAGCATGTGTGGTCAACCAATTTCCTCCATCAATGGGTAAAAGGCACATGAATCTTCTACACAAATGAGCAAAACCAGTTGCTTCTTTTTTCTTTTTCTTTTTTTTCAATGCAGGGGCCAATGCAAATTGCATTGCAAAATCTCAGAAAAAGTAATTTTGTATTCAAGACTAATCATGTACGGCATTTCAATTTCTCCTGACACCCCCCCCCCATCAAAAGCATTTATGCTAGCAGATGCATATTGCACACAGTGACAGTCAGATTATCAGACTTAAATGACAATTAAGTCAAATTCATTAGAATATAGCTTGGTATCAATGACCAATAAAAAATCTTAGCAAATTCATAGAAATGAAATTGGTAACTTAGTAAAGAAAAAGATGCACAACAAATCAATGTTTCTTTTGAAATTACACCAATGCCAGCATACTATTGATATCGTCCTGGGCTCCCAACTTCCCAACTTGCTTGCATATTGTATGAACCCAACAGAGCATCCTGAAACCAAAAGGCAATTTGAAGAATTGTTGTCGAAAGGATTTACACTTTTATTTGAGAAAGTCTTAGTCTTTGTACAGTTTCTGCACTAATGACACCAAAGGACGGTTCTTAGTGTGTGTGTGTGTGTAGTCAGGCCATTAATAAGATCACTATCAAGTATAGATTCCCCATTCCTAGACTTGATGATATGCTCAACATGACGGTAGGTGTAATAATATTTTCCAAGATAGATCTCAAGAATGGACGCCACCATATTCAAGTTCAATCCAGTGACAAATGAAAGACAGCATTTAACACCAATGACAGCCTATATGAGTGGTTGATTATGCCATTTGGCCTCTCTAATGTGTCTACCACTTTTATGTGCATTACGAATCAGGTACCTCAGCCCTTTATTGGTTGTTTCCCTGTTGTTTACTTTGATGATATACTAGTATATGGCAAGATAGTGATACACATGTCACCCACCTTCAACAAGTTATAATGGTTCTCCATCAAGAGAAACTTTACGTTAACTAGAAAACTGGTGTTTTATGGTGCCTAGTGTTGCATTTCTTGGCTTTGTTGTATCAGCTGATGATGGGAAGGCTGATATGGACAAGGTTAAAACCATAGTTCATTGGCCTATACCTACCACCCTACATGAGGTACGAAGCTTTCATGAGTTGGCCACATTTTATAAATGTTTTGTTCAGAATTTTAGCACAACAATAGCACCTATAACTGATCGCATGAAGAAGGGCCAGTTATTATGGTCTAAGGCAGCAACTAAGGCTTTTCAAGGGATCAAGAAGAAGCTAAAAGGCGGAATAGTTTTTTAGGGATGAAAATGGGGTCATCTCTGCTATGTTCTCAGGCCCAATTGGAGTGGGTGACTCCCTTAGAGCTGAGATCATTGAAGTTATGGAAGGAGTCCGGAAAGCTAAGGAATTGAACATCAAGAAACTCATAATTGAAGGGGATTCAGAGGTGGTGATAGGGTGGCTGACTAAAGATCAAAATGATTTATGGAAGTACAATAATGAGAAGAGGAAATTCAAGTGGCTGGTGCGGGAGATGGAAGTTAAGACATGTTGGATTAAAAGATCGGCTAATTCCCTAGCTGACGGTTTAGCTAAACAAGGGGCAGAAAGGGATTCATTGTTTGGGCTAAGCTGTAACGTTAGTGTCTTTGTCTTTTTCTTTTTTCCTTTCTTGAAGCTCTTTGTGACTCTTGGAAGATAAGTGTGTTTGTCTTCCACTTGTAAATTTTCTACTGATGAATTAATGAAAGTGTTATTGATCAAAAAAAAAAAAAAAAAGGTGGAATAGTTTGTCAACTTTGTCATTTGTTTTACACATAATACAAATATGGGTTGAAATCTTTTTTTTTTTTTTTGATTGATAATATGGGTTGAAATCTACTTGAATTCCCTGTTTTGAGGAACCCAAATGAGTTGGCTTCACTTACAAAAGGAAAAAGAAAATTATTAACATTAATTTACTTTTCCATGGTAAACAGCAAAGACTGGAATTTCAAGTGAAAGGTAATTTCATGAAGTCCCTGAAGTGATGTGATTATCTTGAAATGCATAAAAAGTCGACAAGTTTCTCAAGTCATACATGTATAAGGCAACCTAAGACGATCTGATAATGGAAGACATCCCTCATCCCTAGGGTACTAGCTGCTTAAGATGATCATCATAATTATCATGTTCTCAATCTTATCCAATTACCATTGCAGCATTAATCCTTGTACTTCTGTTCTGCTTTATATAAGACATTTTTTGTTAAAGAAAGAGGGATCAAATATTTTCTAACAACATAAACACATGTTCTTTTTGGCTCTCCTCTTTTCATTTTGTAGCCTTCAATTGGCACTCAGAAAAACCTTTTTTCTGATAATTTATTGGATTCATTTACATCATAAAACAAGTACAGGAAGAGGGAAAAAACAAAAACCACAAAGAACAGGGAAAAGGCCAATAGCTACCCACAACCACCTCACAGAAAAAGAAAAAAATGGAAAACTGCAATAAAACCTGAGAGATTGGGCCGAATGGGCCTTAGTTTTCTTTTATTTAAGTAGCTTTATTTCTGCTGTTATATCTGCTGTAGTGGGCCTTCATTATGGACCTAATTCTTATTTCTTGCTTATGTTTTAAGTCAGCCGCCCAACTAAGGGCACTCTTGTAACTTTACATATATTTTCTTTCAGCATATATAAATGAAATCAGAGAGATAGAGCGGTGAGATCAAACAACTCTCTTTCTATTCTCTTTTCTTCCATTCTTCCATTCTTCCATCTTCTCCCTAAGCTTCTGCTGAACCTCCTCTTCTCCTTTTTCACTTCTTTTATTTATTATATTTTGAGATTTATTACAGGTATGTTTTGTGATTAAACCCAAGGTTCAAAATTTTGACACGATGCACCCCATATTGAGTGTGTTGTATCATATCAATGGGGGGTCCAAAATGGGAAATACAGTCCTTTTGGCCTTTTGACCTATTGCAGGAGATAAACAAGCCTAAGACCTACCCCCTGACCTATTTTTGAAAAAAACAAAAGCTTCCGCTAAGTACAAAGTACTGATACACCCCTTCTAGTGCATCAGGATGTATCAATACTTTGAACCTTGATAAAACCCAAACAGCCCAGAAAACCAACTACCAAACCCTAAACATAACTGCACGTCTGCACCCAAAGGCTTCCTTATGATTATGGATATAGGATTATGAAATATTTTTAAAGAAATTTACTTCTTTCCTTGGGGGAAATATTTATTTCACCTAACAAGTACAATAAAATATAGAAAAGGTGCAATTGGGCAGATATTAACAAAATGAATATACAAATAAGAGAAACCATCAAGTATGATGCATTCACAAAGTTCCTTTTCTTGACCGCATCCTTGGTGACAAGTGAATTTCAGGTCAGAATTATGGAGTTAAAACGTTATTGACATGTCAACTTGTTATTACAGTTCAGAAAGTTCATTTTAAATCCAATGCAGAAACAATTACCATCATTGCCAAATACACATGGACTAACCACATACAACAACAACACATACGCATAGATGGCAAACTAGAATGATTTTCTTTTTACTAGTAAACTATCATAATCATCATCAGACTTGTTCCAACCATAGGTCAGCTACATGAATCCTGTTCCATCACTTCGTTCTGTTCAGTGTCAAATCCATTGTTAAATTAGATGTAAATCAGTCCTCTAATATCAAGATTAAACTTAGTGATTAGCAGAATAGAATAGATCTGAATAACTGTATAAGAGAGGAAGATGGCGAAGAGAAGAGGTAAGAGAAGAAGAAGTCGAATTAATCACCCTTCTCCTCTAACCCTATTTTATTAATCTCTAAAAAATTGATGATGACAAGTATACCCTTAAGTGGGCGGCCAGCTTGGCAGTTACATAAAGAAAATAAAATAAGAACAAATAACAGGCCCATTAAGTGAGGCCCATCAACATAAAATAAAAGATAAAATAAAGGATATCACACGAAAGGCTGTTAGGGCCCATTCGGCCCAATCTCTTTACACTCCCCCTCAAGCTGAGCATAGATGTCAATCATGCCCAGCTTGCTTATATAGTGTGTCAATTTCCCCCTGGGAACTCCCTTGGTCAAGATATCAGTCAGTTGCTCTTCTGATGTGATAAATGGTAAACAAACCTCTCCTAAAGAGACTCTTTCCCTTATGAAATGCCTATCAACCTCAATGTGCTTAGTTCTGTCATGTTGAACAGGATTATGTGCAATGTTGATAGCAGCTTGGTTGCCACAATAAAGCATCATTGGTTTCTCGTAGTCCACCCCCAATTCCTCTAGAAGGGATTTGGCAACCTCAACCACATGCCTATTCTTTCTTTTCGCCACCCCGTTTTGTTGTGGAGTGTGTAAGAACAAGAACTTTGATGAATAACCCCAAAAGTTTCAAGATAGGTGAAGAGGGTTCTCTCAAAATACTCCTTAGCATTGTCAGAGCGGAATATTTTGATACGGGTATTAAACTGAGTGAGGATGAGTTCATGAAAGTTTTTCACAATAGCTGGTACTTCATCCCTGGATTTCATGAGATAAATCCAAGTGTAACGTGAATAATCATCAATAAAAAGGATAAAGTACCTATAACCCCCCATGGTTGGCATGTGATATGGCCCCCACACATCAAAGTGAACAATATGGAAAGGTGAAAATGATCTTTTATTGCTAATTGAATAGGAATGTCTACAATGCTTTGCCAGCTCACATGATTCACAATGAAGACTCGATAAAGACACTCCTTTAAACATATCTGGGAACAGATGACTCAAAGAAGAAAAGGACAAGTGACCAAACCGAAAATGACATAATAAAATTTTGTTAACAGACTCTGACACGACTGACTCTAAGGCAACTCCATGAGGTGGTCCCAAAGCTTGATCTAATGTGTCCAGCAAGTATATTTCGTTCGCCTCATGGCCACTCCCAATCATCCTCCGAGACCGCAGGTCCTGAAAAGCACAATGAGGGGGAAAGAAAGTTATGCTACAATTCATTGACTTTGTTAAGCTACTGACAGATAAGCTTAGGGACATGAAGAACAGAAGATAAGAACAGGGTGTCAGAGGTCTTTATATCACCTTTACCAGAGATGGGGGCAAGGGATATTTTCTCTTTCCCAGAGAGGAGGTGATATGAGCAAAACAGGTTAGATAGGCTGGTCATATGGTCGGATGCACCGGAATCAATAATCCAGGGGATTTTATGATTACTTGAAGCTGAAGCATGATTCGCAGAAGCACGAGTACCTAAGTGAGCAAAAGCCGATGAAGATGATGTACTGTTGGAAGGGTGAGTTGAAGAAACTGTAGCCTCCCATACTTCTCATAATCCAGCTTCATTGCAGCCAACTGCTCAATAGTTGATTTTTCTTCGCTTTCCTTACTTCCCCCTTAAGGCACTATAGCAGCATTAGCAGTCTTGGATTTTCCCACCTGACTGCCCTTCTTAGGGTTATTATTGTTCTTAAACCTTTCAGGAAGAAGTTCAGGATGAAGCTTCCAACAGGTGTCCTTTGTATGCCGTGGTTTCTTGCAATATTCACACACCTGCTCTCTTTTCTCAGTAGGGCCCATCAGTTTCATTCCCGCATGTGCAAAATGTTCTGTAAATGGACTCTGCAACTGCACCTGCCGCCTACTCTCCTCACTACTTATCATAGCATATGCCTATGAAAGAGTAACCTCATCCCTGGCCAAAATGTTTTGTCTGATAATATCAAACTCAGGGTTGAGTCCAATGAGAAACTCAAACACCCTATTTCTCTCCACTAACTTTCTATACATTTCAGCATCCTTTTTACTCTCCCACACCACTCTCTCCATAACATCAATTTCCTACCATATGGATTTTAGTATAGAGTAGTAGATTGCCACACTCTTCTCCCCCTGTCTCAAGTTCTTCACATCACTTTTCAATTTGTATGCTCTGGCTACATTTAATTTCTATGAATAGGTCTCAGTTACACTGTCCCATATCTCCTTAGCCGAAGACATCCAGAGATAGTGTTAGCTTATATGGGGTTGCATAGAGTTGACTAACCATCCTATAACAGTATAGTTCTCTTGCATCCATCTTTCAAATTCAGGGTCTGTCTCTTCAGGTTTCACCTTGCTGCCTGTGAGACACCCAAGTTTTCCTCTACTACAAACATAGATTTTTATAGATTGTGCTCAAGCAAGATAGTTCGTCCCATCTAGCTTAATTGTGGTAACACCGGTCAAAACGGAATCTACTGAAGCAGGTCCAGAAACCGGCACCTGCTTGAACTCACTTCCGTATGCCTCCATTAATCAAAGAACAGAAAATTTTGACTATGTAAACTTACTTGAAATCAAACCAAAACTTGGGTGCTTGAAAAACTAGGGTTTTGCTCCATCCAGTAGATGGGAGGAAGAGAGAAGACACTACCGCACCCACCAGACTAACCCAAACTCTTCCAAACCTGAACCGCCCTCCTTTAGCAGTCACAAGACACCTCCCAAGCACAGAACACCACACCCAAGCTTCACCTTTCCTAGTAACCTCAATAATCTCTAGTCGGCTAGGGTTTTGGGCAACAGCAAAACAACATCACTTCTTGGCAAAATCTAGCCAAAACTAAACTCTCCAAACCCTTCTACCAACTAGGCAAGTGATTCTCTATACTATAGAGAACCTATCTCTCCATACACTCTCTTGATTTTAGAGTGTACAGGAACAAAGAAAAAGAAGGAAGAGGAACTAAACCTGCTCTGATACCAAGATGTAAATCAGTCCTCTAATATCAAGATTAAACTTAGTGATTAGCAGAATAGAACAGATCTGAATAATTGTATAAGAGAGGAAGATGGCAAAGAGAAGAGGTAAGAGAAGAAGAAGTCGAATTAATCACCCTTCTCCTCTAACCCTATTTTATTAATCTCTAAAAAATTGATGATGACAAGTATACCCTTAAGTGGGTGGCCAGCTTGGCAGTTACATAAAGAAAATAAAATAAGAACAAATAACAGGCCCATTAAGTGAGGCCCATCAACATAAAATAAAAGATAAAATAAAGGATATCACACGAAAGGCTGTTAGGGCCCATTCGGCCCAATCTCTTTACAAAATTATGAGCCCTTAAACAATTCCTCACTACTTCAGCAAGCCATGTCCTTTTAACCAGTAAATAATCTACAAGTAAAAAATAAGGATACACAAAAATACCAAGGTATATAAGCTAAACTTGATGGCAATAAGCATATATGATGTAACAGCATGATTAACTTAGATATTAGATTATGTTTAAGTACATTTACATATAAATGGTTCTAACCATATCATAAGTTTATACTTAAAAATTAATGAACTCCAAGCACATGTAGTTCCATATATGATATATATTGATAATCGAGTTGTGGAAGCATACAAGTTGCCATTACCACATCAATAATACATTTATCTGGAGGATAGATTTAGACAGCTGAGAAATAATATGCAGATGGTGATACAAGGACAGTTTCAACATAGCCCCCCCCCCTTTTCTTGATAAACGAATAATGATTTTATTAATAAAAGAATGAAGTATACATTCACCCTAAGAGGAGGCACAAGATGTTACCTCTCCTTAGAGATGAAAACGTAACCACTCTTAGCAGGATACAATCATAACATAGCCCAAAATAATTTAACCCTTTAGACCCCTTGTTTAGCCAAAGAATCAGCAATAGCATTTGCCAATCAGCTAAACCACAGAAAACTGACTGACATATTCCTTTTGAGCCAATTAACTTTCTAGAGAAGATGCCTGTAGACCCAAAAGACTGTTTCTAGATTCAACAGCCAGCCCACTACCACCTTAGAGTCTCCCTCAACTATCAGATTTTCCACTCCTAGTTGGTTGGCAACCTGTATTCCTTTTACCGCAGCCCATAATGTAAGGGCCATTTTGCACCCAAAGCGTGAGGTGCACAACTTTTTGAAGCAAAGCACAAAAAAAAGTCAAAAAATGATAAAGATTAAAAAATTAAAAATGCAAAATATTAAAGATACTAAACACATTATAAATTAAAAATACTTAAATCATAAAATAAATATTTTAAAAGAACCTATTATCTCAAATTAAAATACATAAATATAACATGTAAAAAAAAAACATATTTAAAATGAAATTTTAAAAATAAAATCAAGTATAACATATAAAACATATTCAATTATGTAAACTCTTAATCTCTTTATTTTTTTCCAATTGCATTAATTCAAATGGCTAATGTGAAGTTAAACATTATGCATTTCATATTCTACAAGCCGCCTTTGTACCAAGCCCCTTGAGGCAAGCCTAAACAAGTCCATATCAGGGTCTTAAGTTCTTAATCCCTATAAAAAATGATTTATAACTTTAAGTGTCTTTTAAAAATATCTTTTATTAGGATGGATCAATGAACAACATTAGCAAATATGGGAATGCACAAAAAAAAACAGAAAAAAAGCACAGATTTTCAGATGGTGCACACCTAGGCTGAAGGGCAAGGTGCACCAGGCACACACCTTTTGAAATCGTTGTGCTTGGGACCTAAGCGATGCGCATACCCTAAAATATGCATCGCTTGTGTGCCTAGGCGCACCTTTAAAGTCATTGTGGCAAGTAAACATATGGTTCTTAAAGTATGACAAAGTTCATTTTATAAGATCAATGATTTAAAAAATGACCCAAAACCGGAACCGTTCTGGCCACCGGTTTCTGGGTTGGTGGTTCAACTGTTCAATTCAAATAGATGGCCCGTTCAAACAAAAAAATTAAAATTAAAAAATAATTAAAATAAAAAGGCCAAAAACTGTTGAACAGGTCGAATGGGTCGACAGTTCGACAGCCCAGGTCAACGGATTATTAACTGATTCAACATTTTTTGGCCAGGGACCAGGTTTGGGGTAAAATGGAACCAGTTGCCTGAACGATTCCCAGACCAAACGGTACAACCATCCAGGTCAACAGTGGTTCGAAAACCATGTATAAGATTTTCAATAAGCAAATTCAATATGGAAAAATCCTCGACCTTTCCAACTCTAACATGTACCTTTCACAGACCATCTTGTAACATTATGATTCCCAGTTTCATTCAACTAATGATATCTTAAAGTATCAGGCATGAGTTACTTATCAAAAAAAAAGGTATCAAGCATGAGTTACTTATTTAAAAAAAAAAAAAGGTATCAGGCATGAGTGTCTAACACTAAGTGACACACTAGAATTGTTCAGATGTGTGGCTCAGCCCAGATTCCCCCATAGTTCATGTAACACCAAAATTCAGGACACATTTTGCTCATCACTTGAGGAGACCACCTCGCTTCCAACATAAATCCCATGTACTTAGGTGAGATCACATGCAGGTAAACGAAGCTTGAGGTATTCCTCTTATAAAAGAAGAAAGTCAACTTTAAAGTTCAAATTTTCTCAAACAACAAATAATCTGATCAAGAGGTCAGAATAAATATATTTATGACAGCAGAATGATTTTTTTCCATTTATTCTTTAATCTAATAAAATGTAATATTGTAATAAAGCAAAAAGATGAAAGGGTACAAGGAAAAAAATGAAAGAACAGGCTGGATATTAAAACTGGAAACTAATGTGGAAACTATTGCCACAAGACCTAGGAATTTAAAATTCCACTTAGCAAACAAATATAGCTTGCCTATACTTTCAGGGTTTGAAACATGTTTGAAGTATTGGATACTTACAGTAAATTGCTTGGGCTCAAAATCAGTTCTGTCACTGTGTGTCTCAGTATAATGTGCCCTCTGATTATTAGCAACATTATCACCAAAGAAATTGCGATGACGCCACCTTGATATAGGCTTATCTACATCTGAGTCATCAAAAACTTTCTCTGGGAAGAAATGCTTGTTGATAAGCTGCATTCTCCAAGGATTATCTTGATACTTTGTCAATATTCTGCCATATGAAATTTATCATGAAGAGAAATTTCAATAAACATGGGAACATATGTGCATTGTTAGATACATAGAGTACAAAAAAAGATGTCTGTAATTGGATCAAATAAGTTGGCTGGTGGTTTCTAAGAGAGATGACAAAAACAGTTGCGAGCGTACGACAGCACAAGCAATGTTTTAAAACGCAGATGCAGATGCAAGGTGTTCCACTACCTGGAGGCATGAAGCATAGTTCAGAATGCAAAAGGCATAAGCTTCCTCAAGAGGAGGAGGAGGAGGAAGAAGAAGAAGAAAGAGGATGCATAATGCTACTATGCTATCTGAAAGAGGGGATCCTGTCAAAGCAGGGGCAAGTGAGCAATTATGATTTTTAATAAAACATAATATAAAAATATGTTATGTTTTATTAATTGAAATTTTCATTTAATGAAATTAATAGGTATTAATATACAAACAAAGCATATAAAAAGGATACCATATACCACACGGTTTCTCCAATTACTCAGAGCATTGTATGAAACAATCAAATTCAGTTCAAAAAAGACCCGTTTTGGTCTTCTTCACACAAAAAATACCAAACAGGTTATGGGCAACCTGAATACATGTAAACTTCTTTTTAACCACGTCTTCGATTGCATATTGCCTGTCACTAGTTCTGATGCAATTCCGGACCATATTTACAAAGATCACGGTGTCTTAGGGCAGGGAATAGACCAAAACATATGTTGCTTTTGGTTCTTGGATATGTTATAAAAAAACATAAAGAAGAGGAATCCACAGACCATGAACTGTTGTTCCATGAAGTAGCTAGAATACCTGCATTCTTCTCATTAAACCATCTGGGATACAATGGTAGTACATTTCATTAAACCAAACTCAAACATCTGTGTTCTTCACCACTATCCTTAGAAAAATTGCAATAAAACGGGAATATAAGAAGAGCATAAAACAGGAATAGCTGAAATTTGCAATCAGTGACAGGACAATCACACAAAGACTGAAACAGCAGAAACGCCTGTTCAATATGGCAGTACCATCTTCCTCAGCTTACATCTCAGAAACTCGTAATCCAGGTTTAACTCCAAGCCTCCTTTCTAGGATTTGAAGCAACCCTTGGTTTGCAACGATGGATTGTTGCATCCCGGATTGTTGCATTCCCTCAACCTATATTGCTGTAGTATGTTAAAGACACAAATAAAGGGAATAGATGGACAAGTGTACAAGAAAAGGCCACGTCAGCCTTTAAGTAATGTAACTGAAAGCGAAAGGTCATCCGCGATGGAGAACAAGGTCGACAACATGGAAGGAGAAATGCAAAGATTATCGGCTGATGTCAAAGAAATAAAAGAAAGCTTCGCGTCCTTGCTTGGGCGACTGGAACAGACACCACCAGTGCCGAATTGGGAAGGGCAGGAAGAACGCAATGATACCAGTCATCGAAGCAGATCAAGAACGGCAAGAATCGAGTTTCCCGTCTTCGCAAGGGAGGATCCCACGTCCTGGCTTCTGCGAACCAAAAGGTACTTTGATTACCACGATACGCAGGGACCTGATCGTGTTCCACTAGCTTCCGCACACCTGGAAGGGGAGGCGATCGTCTGGTACCAGTGGTACCGGCAACGGCACCCAAGAGCCACATGGGTGGACTTCACTGATGCCTTAACCATGAGATTTGGAGTCTCAGCTTTTGAAAACTATGATGAAAGCCTCGCTAAGATACGACAGACCGGCTCCGTCCAAGATTATCAAATGGCGTTCGAAAGGTTAGCTGTGCGCTGTAGAGAAGATGGGCCGAATGGCCCATAGACTGTCATTTCATGTTATGTTATGTTTCTCTCTGTTGTGGGCCTTATTCTGGGCCCATACTCTATAATGTTCTGTTTTTGTATTTTCCTACCCACTCAAGGGCCTCTTTGTAATTTGTCAAAGATTAACTTATTGATAAGATGTTTAGAGTGTTAGAGAGAGGTTATGTTTGAACCTCTTACTCTCTAACACTCATTGCCGCCAGCTCTCTCTTCTCTTCCTCTCTTGTTTGTTTATTTTCTGGTTTGCATCTAATCTCAAACAGTTCCATACATCAAGTGGACTGTTTTCAACTTGGTATCAGAGCGGGCCATTGCTTGGCATGTCCCTCATGTGGTTCTAGTTCAGCCAATTGCATGAGAAGGTTCTAGGGCTGAAAGTTTACAGTCATCCGCCTGGTTCTTGGAGGTCATTGGAGGGTGCCCAAGTTTCTATACACTTGGAGAAGGGTTCGGTGACCAAGAAGAATCAAAGAGCAAGTTGTTTGGCCTTATTTGAAATCAGAGAAAAAGAATTTCGAAGTTATCTCAGAGAACAAGTGTTCGGCCTGGTTTATAGTTCAAACCAGACACTCTCTTACTGTAAGTTTTTTCTCAGTCCTTTGCTGGGTTATTTTTTGTTGTTTGGGAGGACTGTTAAAGCATTCAAAGCCCACCTCCATTCGGCCCACTGTTGCTGGACTGATTCTACTCAGAAATTTCTGGGTTGTTTTGGAAGTGCTATTCGGCTGATTATTGGACTGCCAAACTGCTGAAACTGATCTAAACTAAGTGGTACTAGTCTCATCTTCATCCCAGCCTCTTCTTGGACCTATACTGAACACTTTGAAGTGGTTTCTTCTAGTTAACAGTAGGCTGTTAACTACTGCACACTGAGTGTTCGACAAAAGGTCTCTTAAGGACTGTGGCCTTTTTTTCTTCTCTTTGGGACAACGGCTATTGGGAACCTGAAATACCTTGTGATTGGAGGTTTGTTGGGTGTCCTTTGAAGGCTGAAACAGTATAGAAAGAACTACCACCGAACTGGACTGTCACAGTTATCAAGATTGAACTGATTCTGTGAGCTAGTTGTTGCC
This sequence comes from Nelumbo nucifera, assembly GCF_055504915.1. Classification (NCBI taxonomy): domain Eukaryota; kingdom Viridiplantae; phylum Streptophyta; class Magnoliopsida; order Proteales; family Nelumbonaceae; genus Nelumbo; species Nelumbo nucifera. Next base: position 169,154,536 of record NC_142649.1, on the reverse strand, counting down.
TATTCAGCTCAAACTAAACTCATCAAGACCCCCAGTACTTTGGGAAACCTATTGAAAATCCTAATTGAAGCCTTTACATGATGGATTTCTCAAGCCTTGAAAACAAGAATGTTGCTGAATATGGACAAATTTTGGGAACCCCAACCGATTCTATGTTGGTTGTAACTACAGTTAAGCTTGATGGGACAAATTACTTGGCTTGGTCACAATCAGTGAAAATCCATATTTGTAGCAAAGGAAAATGGGGTTTTATTTCTGGGAGCAAGAAAGCTCCTCCAGAGGATGATCCATCTTATGAGAGATGGGTGCAAGAAAACTACACAGTGATTGGGTGGTTTGTGAACTCAATGCAGCCACAGATTAGTCAGCATTATCTGTGGATGAACTCGGCTAAAGAAATCTGGGATAGTGTTGCAGAAACTTACTCCCAAAAGTTGAATGTTGCCAGAGCCTACAAACTGAGAAGTGATGTGAAGAACCTAAGACAGGGGGAGAAGTCACTTGCAGCATACTTCTCAACCCTAAAATCTCTATGGCAAGAGATTGATTTGATAGAGGCTGTGACATGGGATACCCCTAAGGATGCTGAAACATACAAGAAATTGGTTGAAAGGAATAGGGTCTTTGAGTTCTTGACAGAGCTGAATTCTGAATATTACATTACAAAGCAAAACATCTTGTCCAAGGAAGATGTTTCATTGTCTCAAGCATATGCTCTAGTCAGCAGTGAAGAAAGTAGGAGGCAAGTGCAAGTTCAAGGAGTCAGTACCAATGATCATTTTGCAAATATGGGAATTAAACCCAAAGGGGTTACAGAAGCTCCCAGTGGCACAGGAAAGAAGGAGGTGGTGTGTGAATATTGCAAGAAGTAGAAACACACTAAGGACAAGTGCTGGAAATTGCATCCCAGTCTTGTCCCTATCCGATTCCAGAAGAAGAATGATAGTAGAAAGACAGGAAGTGCACAAGCAGCCACAAGTACAGATACAGAGGTTGAGTCTGCCAGTGCACAATTGGTAGCCATGAAATCTGAATATGAGAAGTTTGGAAAGATGATCAGCCAGCTTGAAGGTGTAACTTCATCATCCAACCCTTCTGGAAGTCCAGCCACCACCGCATTTGCTCACTCAGGTATAAGGGCTTCTGCTAACCATGCATCCACCTCAGGTAATCCCAAGACCCCTTGGATCATTGACTTAGGTGCTTTTGATCACATGACCAACCTTTCCACTTTGTTTGTATCATATGATTTGCTTCCTGGTCGTGACAAAATCACCTTAGTTGATGGTTCTCTTGCCCCTATTTCTGGCAAGGGAACTGTCAAGCCTACAGACTCTTTACTCTTATCTTCCACTCTTCATGTACCTAAGTTAAATACCAACTTGTTATCTGGAATTGTTGTATAACCTTTTTCCCTTCTCACTGTGTGTTTCAGGACCTGAAGTCTCGGAAGGTGATTGGGAGTGGCCATGAAACGAATGGAATATATTTGCTCGACACCCCTGGCCAATGCTTTGATCATCCCAAGAATGTTGCTTTTGGTTCTACTTCTTTTGAGTCTGTCAGTCAAATTATGTTGAGTCATTGTCGGTTGGGTCATTTACCTTTTTCTGCTTTAAGTCATTTGCTTCCCAAATTGTTTAAGGAAGTCATTGTGTCCAGTCTCAATTGTGAGTCATGTCAGTTGTCAAAGCATTGTAGAAAAAATTACCCTGTGAGCAATAGAAGATCTTTTCCTTTTCATATTGTACACTCTGATGTGTGGGGGCCTTACCACTTATCCTCTATGGGGGGTTACAGATATTTTATCATGTTTATTGATGACTCTTCTAGATTCACTTGGATATAATTAACGAAATCCCGAGATGAAGTCCCGAGACTTGTGAGGCAATTTCATGAGTTTGTTTTAACTCAATTTGATACCAGAATTAAGGTTTTCATATCTGACAATGCAAAAGAGTATTTTGAGAAGAGTTTATCCTTGTATCTCTCTAACATGGGGGTTATTCACCAAAGCTCCTGTGTTAGAACCCCTGAACAAAATGGAGTTGCTGAGAGGAAAAATAGACATATTGTTGAAGCTGCAAGGAGCCTTTTATTTGCCTCACATGTTCCCACAAGATTTTGGGGTGATGTTGTACTTACTGCTACCTATCTCATAAACCGTATGCCATCCAGGGTTTTAGGGTTTAAATCCCCCTTTAGTCTTCTTCATCCAGACAAGGATCTCTTCCCAATTCCTCTTCGTGTGTTTGGCTGTACCTGTTATGTTCACATTCCAAGTGTGCAGAGACACAAGTTTGAACCAAAAGCCCACAAATGCATCTTCCTTGGTTACTCCCCCACACAAAAGGGTTATTGTTGTTTTGATCCAAAGACTGGCACCCGACATGTCTATATGGATGTTACCTTTGATGAACTTTCTCCTTTGTATGGTTCATCTCAGGAAGGACATTGTCAACAGGGGGAGAGTCTGTCACAAGTTTTTGCTCTTCCCCTTCCTGTCCTAGTTGAGTCTCTTGACAAACCTGTATCCTCACCAAATGAATCAAAGGAGGATCAGCCACTTCATTCCTCTTGTCCTAGTGCTCCTATTTCTTTACCTCATCATCCTACCCATAATCCCATAGTGTATCAAAGGCAGAGATCCAGGAATGAGCAAGTGGTTTCCCTTACAACAGATGAGGCTCATACACTCCCAATCACAGATGAGATAACAGGTACTGCTTCAACTCCCTTGGAATCATCCTTCCCAGATCTTGATGTCCCCATTACTGTTAGGAAAGGAAAGCGGAAGTGTATTGCACACTGCATTTCCGAACACCCTTCTTATGACCTACTTTCCCCCTCATACTGTGCCTACCTCTCTTCAGTTGCTTCTAACCCCATTCCTAGGTCTGTATCAGAAGCTCTTGGGATTCCAGAATGGAGAGATGCCATGCAGACTGAAATGGATGCTCTACATGAAAATGGTACTTGGGAGGTGGTGGATTTGCTTGAAGGGAAGGATCCAGTTGGGTGCAAGTGGGTTTTTACCATTAAATACAGGGCTGATGAGACTATTGAGAGGTACAAGGCCAGACTTGTTGCAAAAGGCTACACACAGACATATGGGAATGACTATCTGGAGACTTTTGCCCATGTTGCTAAGATGACATCTGTGAGGGTTCTTTTATCTCTGGCAGCTCACTTTGATTGGCCTCTCTATCAGTTAGATGTAAAAAATGCATTTCTGAATGGTGACTTACATGAGGAGGTCTACATGTGTCTTCCTCCAGGAATGTATGGGAAAGATATGCAAGGAAAGGTATGTAAACTGAAGAAATCTCTTTATGGCCTCAAACAATCTCCTAGAGCCTGGTTTGAAAGATTTAGAGTTGCACTTGTTAAATTCGGCTATGTTCAGACACAGTCAGATCATACTCTTTTTGTGAAGAAAAGTGGATCTCTAGCAATGTATCTCATTGTGTATGTTGATGATATTATAGTGACTGGTGATGACGCCTCAGGCATTCTGGCCCTCAAGTCTTTCCTCCGTACAAAATTTGAGATTAAGGATCTGGGGGAGTTGAGATACTTCCTTGGCATAGAAGTTGCCAGATCCAGGGATGGGATTCTTATTTCCCAGAGGAAATATGTCCTTGATTTGTTGTCTGAAACTGGAAAATTGGGTGCAAGACCAGCTGCCACTCCTATTGCCAGATCCAAGGATGGGATTCTTATTTCCCAGAGGAAATATGTCCTTGATTTGTTGTCTAAAACTGGAAAATTGAGTGCAAGACCAGCTGCCACTCCTATTGATATGAGTTACAAACTTTCAGCTTCGGATGGAACTTTGTTGGAAGACAAAGGGGTCTTTCAGAGACTTCTTGGGAAGCTTCCGTACCTGTGCATGACTAGGCCAGATATTGCGTATGCTGTCAATTGCATTAGCCAGTTCATGCATGCTCCTAGAGATACCCATATGGCAGCAGCAGAACGGATTTTGTGCTATCTGAAAGGCTCTCCAGGAAAAGGAATTCTATTTTCCAAGCATGGTCATCTGAAACTTGAAGCCTATACTGATGCTGATTGGGCTGGAAATATTGATGATAGAAGATCTACTTCAGGGTATTGCAGTCTGGTGGCTGGTAATGTTGTCTCTTGGAGGAGTAAGAAACAATCAGTTGTGGCCCGATCCTCCACAGAAGCAGAATATAGAGCCATGGTACATGGAGTCTCGGAATTGTTGTAGCTAAGGTCCTTAATGGAAGAACTTGGGATTGTTCATGACAAACCCATGATGTTGTATTGTGATAATCAGGCTGCCATCAACATTGCTCACAACCCGGTACAACATGATAGAACCAAACATATTGAGGTTGATAGACACTTTATTCGAGAAAGAGTCTCCTCCGGTGAAGTGTGTCTTCCATTCATTACTTCTGAAGGACAATTGGCAGATTTCCTCACCAATGGCATTTCCAAGGCAAGGCTTCAACATGACACTGGCAAGCTGGGCATGATTAACATCTATGCTCAGCTTGAGGGAGAGGTGTAGAGAAGATGGGCCGAATGGCCCATAGACTGTCATTTCATGTTATGTTTCTCTCTGTTGTGGGCCTTATTCTGGGCCCATACTCTGTAATGTTCTGTTTTTGCATTTTCTTGCCTACTCAAGGGCCTCTCTGTAATTTGTCAAAGATTAACTTATTAATAAGATGTTTAGAGTGTTAGAGAAAGGTTATGTTTGAACCTCTTACTCTCTAACACTCATTGCCAACAGCTCTCTCTTCTCTTCCTCTCTTGTTTGTTTATTTTCTGGTTTGCATCTAATCTCAAACAGTTCCATACATCAAGTGGACTGTTTTCAACTTGCGCGTGCAAGGGTGGCCAAAAAACGCACTGGTCGGCAGTTTTGACGCAGCAGCCTTAGCTCGACTCCATGAAGACAAACTAAATCGGGCAAGAAGGATTAATCGACCCATGGGAGCTGCAGTCAGACCAGGTATACTGAATCCAGAACCGGGTATCTTGGGTAAACCGGAGTCCAGACCAGGAGTAGGAATCACAAGCAAGGAAGCCAACTCTGGTTCAGGCCCCGGCTCAGCCAAGAGGTTAACCTAGATTGAGATGCAAGCCCGAAAAGGAAAGGGCCTTTGTTATGCATGTGGAGACAAATTCAGACCGGGCCATCGCTCTAAGATCCCGCAAGTATTCTTCCTTCAACCCAAAACCGAAAACGTCGAGCAATCAGCAGACATTGATGGACCAGTGGACAACTAAGAATGGGGGCAATGGCCAAAGGAATATCCGGAAGTATCCCTGCAAGCGTGACCGGTCTTGCCTCCTCTCAAACTATGAGATTAACCGGACTGGTACAAGGGCGCCATGTGTCAGTTCTTATAGATAGTGGCAGCACTCTCAATTTCATTACCCAAACATTGGTCAAACAACTAGGGATTCCAGTCCAACCATGTACAGCATTCCGGGTGCACGTAGCTAATGGGAGCAACCTGGTGTGCGACAATACATGCACAGGATTAAAACTGAAGATACAAGGACACGAGTTCGAAGTAGATCTACATCCCCTAGAAATCAGTGGAGCAGATGTAGTTCTCGGAGTCCAATGGTTAAGGCAACTAGGATCGGTGATATGTGACTGGGCCCGTCTCACAATGGACTTTCAAGTGGGCAACTCACAGGTGCATATTCAAGGACAGATGTCTAAGGATCCAGGACCTATTAGTCTCGCCACCCTAAGAAAGCAGGCAACAAACCCAGCCCACATCATTTTAATGCAAATAGACTCCCACGGGAACGGCCCAATTCTAGCCCAAGGAAGTAACTCCAGTAGATCCAAAGAAGCCCACATACAACTACAGCAGTTACTTCAGAAGTTTTCAGTGATCTTCCAAGAGCCTAAGGAACTACCACCGAGACATGCCCATGATCATTGCATTCCATTGCTGCCCGAACGGCACCCACAAATGTAAGGCCCTATCGTTACCCCTATTTTCAAAAACTAGAGATTAAGAGACAAGTGCAAGATATGCTTGATAGAAAAATTATACAACCCAGCCATAGCCCATTCTCCTCGCCGGTATTACTTGTAAAAAAGAAGGATGGGACATGGCGGTTTTGTATAGACTATAGGGCCCTGAACAACATTACTGTGAAGGATCGATTCCCCATACCGGCAATCGATGAACTACTAGATGAACTTGGCCGGGCCACAATATTCTCTAAACTAGACCTAAGATCGGGATATTATCAAATTCGGGTCCATGAGGGTGACATCCACAAGACCGCCTTTCGTACACACGAGGGGCATTATGAGTTTTTGGTCATGCCGTTTGGGTTGACCAATGCGCCAGCTACGTTCCAAGCACTTATGAATGACATATTTCGACCCCATTTGCGCAAATTTATACTCGTTTTTTTATGATATACTTGTATATAGCGCTACATGGGACGAACACCTAGTACATCTACAAATCACCTTGGAACTACTAAGGACTCATAAACTCTTTGCAAAAGAGTCAAAGTCCGCATTTGGACAGACTCAAGTACACTACTTAGGGCACGTAGTCGAAACCAGCATTGTAGTAGCAGACCCGGAAAAAATCTCAAGCACGATAAATTGGCCCCGACCGCAAAATGTTAAGGAGTTACGGGGCTTCTTGGATCTAACAAGGTACTACCGGCGATTCATCAGAGGGTATGGACTAATTGCTGCCCCCTTGACAAGTTTACTTAAGAAGAATAGTTTCTGCTAGACTAGGGAGGCCCAACAGGCCTTTGAGACGCTCAAAACAACTATCTCGTCCCCACTGACGCTCGCACTTCCAGACTTCTCAAAGGACTTCATCATTGAATGTGATGCGTCAAGCCAAGGAGTAGGTGCGGTCCTCATGCAAGAAGAAGGGCCACTAGTGTTTTTCAGCAAAGCATGACAGCACAAAAATGGGCCAAGTCAGTATACGAACGAGAACTGATAACAATTGTTCTCGCAGTTCAGAGGTAGCGACCCTACCTTCTAGGGAGGAGGTTCATCATACGAACTGACCACCATAGCCTGAAATTTCTGTTGGAGCAGTCCGTATTATCCCCGGAACAGCAGCGATGGATAGCCAAATTACTCGGCTACGATTATGTTATTAAATACAAGGCAAGGCACACTAACAAGGTGGCAGATGCGCTGTCACGCCAACCACAACTATTTCCATTGCTTCTCACGGGCCCAACGTGTTCTATCATGAGTCAGTTAAGGGAAGAAGTTGAAAGACACCCACAACTGAACAAGCTGCGTTCACAGGTCCAAGATGACCCTACTAGCCACCCAAGGTACACAGTGGAGAATAACTTGTTGTTGTATAAACGTTGAATGGTGATACCACAGGATTCAGCCCATATTAAGCAGCTTCTTGAAGTGTTCCACTCATCACTAGCAGGAGGACACTCAGGGATTTTGTGCACTTACAAGAGACTAGCCACCCAATTCCACTGGAAAGGCATGCGGAATTCGGTCCAAAAATTCATAGCCGAATGCATCATTTGCCATAAAATAAGGCTGATACCCAGTCTCCAGCAGGTCTTCTACAACCACTCCCAATTCCTACACAAGTGTGGACGGATATATCCATGGACTTCATAACGAGGCTTCCCCTTTCCTATGGCAAGTCCGTCATTCTCGTAGTTGTTGATAGACTCACCAAATACTGTCATTTTCTCCCTCTTTCCCACCCCTTTACAGCTTCAATGGTGGCTGAAATTTTTACTAAGGAGGTGGCACGACTGCATGGTACCCCTAACTCTATTGTCTCAGACCGCAACCCAATTTTTATGAGTCATTTCTGGGCAGAACTTCTTCGACTACAAGGAGTGAAACTCTTCAAATCTACCAGCTACCATCCTCAAACAAATGGGCAAACTGAGGTGGTCAACCGGAGTTTGGAAACCTATCTAAGGTGCTATGCAGAGGATAGGCCACGTCAGTGGCTCAAGTGGCTTCATTGGGCGGAATGGTGGTATAATACCACGTCTCACAGTGCAGCAGGAATAACTCCCTTTCGGGCTCTATATGGACGGGACCCACCTCCCCTACTTCCATATGAGAAAGGGTCTACAGCAGTAGCAGCAGTGGAAGACCAACTCCTCCAGCGGGATAGGGTGTTACAAGATCTCAAATCCCACCTCCGTCGAGCCCAACAATGGATGGCAGACTCTTACAACAGAAAGCATAGGCCTGTCCAGCACTAGATTGGGGAGCAAGTCTTCCTTAAACTACAACCATACAAGCAAGTTTCAGTAGCAGGCCACAAGTGGAACAAACTAAGCCCAAGGTACTTCGGCCCATTTCGGATTGTGGAACGCATTGGGTTTGTGGCATACAAGCTTGACCTTCCAGCAACATCAAAATTGCACCCTGTATTTCATGTATCTCTATTAAAGAAATGGCCAAAAACAAGAGCAATAAAACAACCACCCTCCCATCATTCTCAGAAGATGGCCAAGTTCAAACTGAGCCCACCCAGATAACAGATTTCAGGTGGATGCACAAAGGGAATCACATCGAACCAGAGGCATTGGTGGTATGGTCAGGTCTCCCACTTGAAGATGCAACTTGGGAACCTTACTTGGACTTACAAAATAGATTTCCACATCTTGACCTTGAGGGCAAGGTCGCTTTCAAGGGAGGAGGGACTGTTAAGACACAAATAAAGGGAATAGAGGGACAAGTGTACAAGAAAAGGCCACGTCATCCTTTAAGTAATGTAACTGACAGCCAACCACTAGAACAAACTAAATAACAAACTGGACAAGTGGAGAGGCTGATATAACAGAATTGTAACGAAAGTGTTATAAATAAGGAAAGGAAGCCAGAAGAGGAGGTATTGATTTTGGGAATTCAATACCTCTCTCTCTCTCTCTCTCTCTCCATAGTAGATCTCAACAGCAGCCACTAACACAGTAAAGAAGAATAGAAACATTAGAAAGTAAGTCAACAGAAACTCTTGAAAGGAAGCAAATTGAGAGACAAATAGAGAGGGAGAATTTGAGAGAGGGCTTGGAAGATGTAAGAGAGGAAAGAGGTTACAAGGAAAGCACATGAAAAGACCATGTGAGTGAGGATGATAATGTCTAGGTACATAGAATGAATGCTTGCAGAGGAAAGAATTAGGGTTTGAGGAGGATTTCCTAGACTTCTGAGAAGTTGATGAGATGGGGATGTTAGTTATGGAGGAGAGAGGACTAGCATGTTATGTTTTGAGTCTTTTTCTGTGCCCTTCTCTTCTCTACTAAATGGAAGCAAGGATAATCAAAGGTGTGTCTTCTTGAATATGTCTCAAAAATTGAAAAGATGCAATTGATTGTCGAATTATATTTACGGAAAAAAAAATAAAATAATTAGAAAATTTAGAAGGGGGGAGGCGGGATGGAGGTGCTGAGATGTACATCACTACATCATTGTTTTAGTATATATACAGATTGCATGGACACCTGACCTATGGAGGGGACTATCAAGTAAGTCTGACTCTCCAAATACTGATTGGACTCAGCTACAGTGCGAATCAAGCAGATTTACTAAAATGCCTGTCATGTTCACTCTCCAAAATTATGAATCCTCACTTTAAATGCCTCTGTGTAACAGTGGTCCACAATGGCCCCATGCATTCATCTCATTATCCTCTATTGATGAGACAATTTGAGCCAAAAAAGAAAAGAAAAAAGAAAAAATATATCTGTCACACTTTGGACAAATTTAATATTAAAATATTGGAACTTTCAACGATCAATGTTGTTTGTGGAAACACTAATAATAGGTGGGTTACAGTGTGGGTGTGAACTAAAGGATTGAATACACAGCCAATCCAAGGGATCCCCTATTTGGATACATCATGTCTCCACATGGCAAAAATATGAGAGTCATGCAGTGAAGCTCCCTACTTAACCCAATCAGTGACTATATTTTATTGACCACGTATTTTGACCTGAAACTGTATTAAACTGGTATCTATCTTTCAAAGTATTTTTTTATTTTTATTGGCTACAAAATGCTGAATCAAAGTCATTTAAGAGTCAGATTATAAATACCAAGTTTTTGTGTTATTTTGTGTTTTGGTAACAATTGTCCATATTGATGACTACATGTCCTACTTACATGGTGATAAATTTTAGAGAAAATATAGAAAGAAAAATGAATAAACATATAATGTCAACTACTAAAGCAACATTCCACAGATAGGAGTATTTCATGATGAATTGGAACTTTAAGATCAAAAGGTTACATGTTTGCTAACTCCTTCTGCATCCTACTTCCCTGCAGAGCAAGAATATGATCTAAGCATGAATCAAGGGACCTATCAAATCTCCAAAGTCCAGACAGAATAGCAGCTCCTGCAAATTGTTTGAGTTAGCCATGCCAATTGAAGTAGTATCTGTAAAAATAAAAAATAATAATAATCAATAAGCACAATAGTTTTGATAATAAAACATTTTCTCGTCAATACCAAATAGTTTTTATCAAACACCAGGATGATCAGTATGGTTTGACCAAGATCTTCCAGCATGGAAAGCAGGACTAGGTTTCAAAATTAGGATATGTGTGCCTCCAGTTAGGATGGGATGTTCTCTTAAATCATATAATAATAACAAAGTATTCCATCTCCAGCTATGAAAACAGTTGTAGGAAGAAAGAATATCAAGTCCCCCACTATCCTCCTACACAACAGAAGGGCTACACTTCTCACAGGGTTATGTTAGTAATCCAATTGCCTCACTGAACTAAATCTGGTTTAATCACCAAATGCATTCCATGAGAAAGAATTCCAAATTTCTGAGTACATTTATTAGCATCATCTGTGTAATACACATGAAAGGTACCTGCTATAAATCTATGCGTGAACTGTAACAGAAAGCAGTTAAAGGTATATTCTAACCTACTTTTCTATCCAGTAAAAAAAGAGGAACAAAGGAAAAATCATTGGTTATTATTTACCTGCTGAAAGGTTGATGCGTAATGCATAGCGCAACCTCTGAGTCACTGCCAGGAAGAAATGGAGTAAGAAAAGGTTTTGCAGGAAAAAAATTGAGTAAAAGAGAAACAAAAAATGCTACTTGTAAATAATAAATAAGACCACGCATAACAATCAACACATACAAGTCACAACTCCACAGAAACACATGGCACTTGTTATCAAATGGTTTAATGGATCAGTCATGAGCCTTAAAAGTTCTATTTCAAGCAATACTAATAAAGAAAATGTTTTTTCTTAACAACTCTTCATTTTCCATTTTTTATTGGTACCTCTTCATTTTCCAAGAATTAGGGACATGGATACAATTATTTTTCTATAAATAAGTATATACCATTTTTTCGAGCAATACTTGTATCCAAGGTTCTGAAAATCGATATGTCTGAAATACTGGATGGGACATATCGGATACAGTCATATAATGACAAGTATACCCTTAGTAAGTCAGCTACTACTAAAGAACATAAGAAGCATTCCTAACAAAACATAAACTAATGGGCCTTGGGCCCAATAACTCTAACTAAACTTTATAAACAAAATACAAAAGATATCAGCCCAATCTCAACAAAAAGTATTCATTTTTTTTGAAAAATAAAGATAAATTCAAACAATAAAAAGAGGGTACAATAGGAAGATGAAAAGAAATCACTTGAGAGAAGAAAGCAACCGACCAACAACAACCAACTCACACATCCGTAAAAGGAAACGAGCAAACAAACACTCCGATAGACAAAAGCAAAAGCACAGAAAACCTCCCTTACTCAAAACATATTAGTCTTCCCCTTCAAACGCTTCAAACACTCCGATTGACAGTACTCATCTACCACAATACATATCTAAACAAAATTTCTAAACACTTGGGGCCTACCGCCTACCAAAGTAATCCAACATGACAACCAACATGAATTGTCAAATAACTAGCTAAGAATGGAAGTAGGGTTGTCAACAGGTAGGGTCTGGGCTCGGACCAGGTAGAACCAGAACCAATCCCACATGAAATATTGAGGACCCGGAACCAAACCGGACCTGATAGGGTCTGTAAATTTTAGACCCAGAACCAAACCGATCAGTTCTCAAGACAATCGGGTCTAACCCGATGGGCCCGATTATAATAAATAAATAAATACGTTTAATAATTTTAAGTGGAAATTCTTTTTAGTATAATTTCTCACATAACATAATTCACCCAATTATACTAATAACTGGGTTTTTTTGTTATTTGGGTAAGCCCCATTCGGGAAATCACGTAGATATTCCCTTAATTACATCTTTGCTAGGGCATAGAAATTCAAAAGTACCAATGAATAGAGACTAAACTAAGTATCATTTTTCTACAGAATTTTCCTTTGAAATTTCTGTTATATATTCCCTCTTTGTTTGAGAGAAAACCAGAAAATAAATAAACTTTTTATACATAACAAGTAAATAGGTATCATAAATAGTCACATTTCATCAATAAGGCTGCAAATGGCCTTTAAATTGTAATTATGTGCATTTATCATGATGTGAGGAACCATAACCAACCAAGTTTTATGAATAAGGTTGTATATGGTGGTTTTCCCCCTCACACATAGGTTAATAGGTTGTGAAGAACCATAATCAACCATTACAGCCAAGTTTCATGAACAAGGTTGTAGATGGTTGTCTCCCTCACATATGATTAAAATGAGACAAGGAGAAGATAAAAAAGGAAATAACAACAACAAAGAAGGAAAGTGTATGAAAGGAGTATAAGGAAAGACATAAGGAATGAAGTGGGGTATTAAGGAATGAAGTGGGGTATTAAGGAATGAAGTCGGGAATGTGATACTTATCTTCTCAGGTCCTTTAGGAGTGGGAGACTCTACTAGAGCATAAATGTTTGCTGCCTTGCAAGGTGTATAGTTTACAGCTCAATTAGGGGTGAACCAGCTAATAGTTGAAGGTGACTCAAAGGTTGTAATAAGCTGGTTGCAGGACCCAAAGTCAGTAGTTTGGAACTTCAAGAATGAAATTAAAAAGTTTAAGGTGCTGACAAGAAACATGGACCTAAGAATACAATGGGTGGGGAGATCAGCAAATGCTATGACAGACTATCTAGCCAAGCAAGGGGCAGCTAGGGAAGTTCTGTATTAGGCACAACTGTAACTTATTACTTTTGTTTTCTTCTTTAGTGGAGAGGTTGCAGCTCGCGCCTCCCCAAGGGCTGCTTGTATGTGCTAATATTTCCAAATTAATAAAAAGTTCATTTATTTATCAAAAAAAAAGTTGATGAGAGACTTCTTGTGGGAACCAAGGGATGAGAGGAAGGATCGTAGGGTGAATTGGGAACTAGTCTCTAGGAGTAGAGCTGATGGAGGGTTAGGTTTAGGTAACATTCGAAGGAAAAATGAAGCCTTGTTGGGGAAATGGTTGTGGAGTTGGGAGGTGAGAGAGATAAACTGTGGACGAGGGTAATTTTAAGTATTCATGGTCAAGCAGATGATGGCTGGGACACTGGGACTTTGGCAAGGTTTGTTGGTGCCTCTCCTTAAAAATCTATACATGCCACTCTTCCTTCCTTTTTGCAGCACATCAGGTATGACCTCTGCTTTGGGAATCAGGTAAAGTTTTGGGAGCACATTTGGGTGGGTGAGATACCTTTGAAAGACCAATTCCCTTCCTTGTTTTCACTCTCCCGATTTAAGGGCAAGGTTGTGTCCAATTTTCTAGTTCCTTCTCAGTCTAAATTTGGGTTTTATCGGAATCTAGGGCTTAAAAGAGGCTTAAGGGATGTAGAGGTTGAAAATGTTATGAGTCTAGTTCAAATCTTAGACTGGGTGGTGTTGGATCCCTTTGAGAGGGATAAGAGACTGTGGACCCCAACTCCCTCTGGAACCTTCTCTTGTGCCTCTTTCTTCAAGTCCCTACTGCCTTCATCCAATCCATTTGCACAAAACTTTCCAATTAAGGATGTTTGGGGTGAGTTGATTCCTCCAAGGATTCGAGCTTTTTGTTGGGAAGCCTTCCTCGGAAGATGTAATACTTGCGACGTACTCCAAAGAGTTGGGAAGCCTTTTTAGTGTTTGTCTCCGAATTGGTGCATTCTTTGCAAGGCTAATGGTGAAAGCTCCTACCACTTATTAGTTTCTTGCCCCTTTGCTAATGGTGAATGCCTTATTGAAGTAGTAACAATGAGGGTGGTACATTGGCTGAAATCCTTGGACCTGTTTGTTGATATTTCTACAAATATGTTGTTGAATAGTTGGCTAGAGGTGGCAAATTCTACTCCTACTCGCTCATTAGTTTGTCATGTGTGGTCACCACCAGGAAGTGGACTTATAAAGCTAAACTTTGATGGAAGTAGTGAGGGAAATCCAAGTCCATCAGGTGTAGGAGGGGTTTTCAGAGATGTGGATGGAAAGGTGCTCGCTTTGTTTTCAGGTTCCATTGGGTTTGGAGACTTTCTCAAAGCTGAGGTCTATGCAGTACTGGAGGGTATAAGGAAGTCTAAGGAATTGAATATACAAAAGTTAGTCATTGAAGGGGACTCAAAGCTAGTCTTAAGTTGGTTACAAGAAGGTAGTGGACTTTGGAAATATGCTAATGAGAGGAGGGAGATTAAGTGGCTAACTAGAGGATTGGAAATCAAGTTTCAGTGGGTCAAGAGAACAGCAAATGCATTTGTTGATGCTTTAGCAAAGCAAGGGGTGGGAAGGGATCAAATGTTTTAGACTGTTCTGTAACTTTTTCTTTTTTTGTTATCTTCCTGGAGAGAGTTAAACCTGTTTATCTCTATTTGGAGTGTTGTAACTAAATTCTTTTAATCTAATGAATTCCAGTTATTGATCAAAAAATATATTCCAGAACACTGTCCACTTAAGGGTTCGATAATGTTTCATCGACAACATTATGTGGGATGCACACGCACCAGTAAAAGATTGTACATTCTTATTTATGTTGGAAACAATGGTCGGAGAAAAAGATTACCTGTCCATACAACCCCAGATGAAATGCAAGCTGTTATGGTAAAATCTCTAGATGCCTTCCCCCTGCATACTCGAAGAACATTCACTTCTTCGTCTGTTAATTTATGCTGCGGGGCACAAAGAGTCAACATTCCAAGTAACAGTCAAAAGGCAACAACTACCAATGAATTTTCTGATCCTTGACCAACAGAAGTAACTAAAGTGATCAAACCCCAAATAACATTGGGCAAACCGCATACATTTTCACTAACCTAAACATTTGCTGCGACTTAGAAGAAGAAAGCATTGCAAATACGAATTAGAAAACAAATACAGAGAATGTTCAATGTTCGTTTCGACATTTAGCTTCTTATAGAAAACCAAAGTAGGGAGCTAGATAGATGATGTTATGTCTGGAATGTCATGACAAAATATATAAGACAAATTTAACTAATAGCATTCATGAAATTAGGGTTTGACGAAAGCAACTACAGGAAAATCTGAGACAAGGGATAAAAATCAAAAGAATATTGAGAATATGAAAAAGAAACGAATAGACTTCTTCTTCTTCTTCTTCTTTTTTCTTTTTTTTTTTTTTTTTTTTGAGGGGGTGGTAATGAAGAAATAGATAAGAATTCAGTTTCTTCGGTTTTCTATGCTCTTTGATCGTCGTCAGAAATACCTTGCTTGATCTGAGAACTTGCTCAAGTTCCAACAATGCATCTCCCATCGTTCTTCTGCAGAACCCGAGTGTGCCAGTGCCTGCAAGTTTGTTTTCAGTCTTTTGTAGGAATAGGAGGGAAGAGTGGGAAACCGGGAGTGAGGTGGAACTTGGAAGCTTCGGAGATGGGGATGGATAATGGAACGGATCAATCATTAATGACAGCGTTGTGCAACCCGAGTCAGTTGCGGATTGAAGACTACACCGAACCCGTATATGACTCCGGGTCGTTTCGGGTGAAGAAAATTATTATTGGTATCTGCTCCTCACATAGCCCTCTTCACCCCGACCTCATAGACACGTCTCCGTGAAGAAAATGCTTTTCTTTTTCTTAATAGCCTAACTAGTGGAGGGGCCCTTCGTTGCAAGGGCTCGCTCATAAACTATCAAGTTCTAGCTCGATTCGAATTAGAGACTTGAGCTTGAGTTCGAGCTCAACTCGAGTCAAAAACTTGGAAGTTCGAGCTCGGATACCTTTGATTGCAGGCCTCTCTAGCAATTGAGATGCCGAGTCGAGGTCTCCCTAGCAGCTGAGGTATCCCTCAATTGTTGAGGTGCCAAACCGAGGTCTCCCTCAGTTGCTGAAGTGTCGAGTTGAGGTTTCCCTAGCAAGCGAGGTGTCGAGCTGAAGTCTCCCTTAGTTGATAAGGTGTCGAGTTAAGGTGTCCTCAGTTGTCGAGGTGCTGAGCCGAGATCTCCCTTAGTGATTGAGGTGTTGAGCCAAGGTGATGCCTTATGTACACACTCGATTAGGCCCATGAGACCTTTGATTGCAGGTCTCCCTAGTAGTTGAGGTGTTGAGCCAAGGTCTCCCTTAGTTGACGAGGTGCCGAACTGAGGTATCCCTCAGTTGTCGAGGTGTTGAGCTAAGGTTTCCCTCAGTGGCCAAGGTGTCGTCTAGCTCGAGCTTGATTCAAATTAGAGACTTGAACTTGAACTCGGCTCGACTTGACTACCTTTGATTGCAGGTCCCCTAGCAGTCGAGATGCCGAGCTGAGGTCTCCCTCATTTGAAGAGAGTGTGGCATTCATGTAATTTATAAGAAGAGAGAGAGAGAGAGAGAGAGAGAGAGAGAGAGAGAGAGAGGCATTCTTGTAATTTGTAAGGAAACAAAGAGAGAGTTGGTAGGAGATAGAGTGGCATTTTTGTAATTTGTAAGAGAGAGTGGCATTCTTGTAATCTGAAAGAAAATAAAGCAAGAGAGAGATAGAAAGTTGGTATGAGAGAGTGGCATTATTGTAATTTGTAAGAAAACTATGCAAAATTTATCGTTAGATTCCATTTATTGCCTTCTTTCATATACATTCCAACTTAATGTATTTAGATTGATAGTGTAGAGCATGGATCTGCTCCTCCCAAAGCCCTCCTCACACCGACCTCCTAGCATGTTCTGGTCACATATCGACATCTTCCATACTTATGTTTATTATTCATGATGAGATATTTTCAATTAGACTTGTTCATGGGCGGGGCTTGGGCTTGGTTTTTGTTAAAGTTTGAATGAGCTTGGCTTGAAACCAAAGCCAACACAATGGAAAGCTAAACTCAAAACCCGACCTGTGAACAAGTCTATTCCCAATACACAGGGATATAACTATAAGGTCGGTGTGAGGAGTAGATCCCAATTCAATAATGTAACGGCTACACATGTGCAACTAAAAGGTAAATAACTTATTATTGTTTGCCCCTGGGATCAAAAGATTCCAATTGATAATATTTATTCCATGTGATGTAGTTGGGATTGATGGGAGTTCAGATTGGTACCTCACATGCACATCTCACCATGTATTAGAAACATCTCCCATACTTTTTAGGGGGAGATGTTTCCAATACACGATTGATATGCCCAATGGGACACATGTGGGGTGAGTTCTATGGGGTGCCAATGCAAATTGGATTGATGGTGGAACCATTGGAGGAGGCGCTCAATTTTGAGATTAGATATTCAGATCTATTCTTCACACGGGTGCCTCATTCCGACTTCACAGATACATCCCACCATGCATTGGGAACATCTCTCGTACTTATATGTTATTATTCATGGAAAATGTTCCCAATGCATGGTGAGATGCATGTAACATCGGTGTGAGGCGCCCTGTGTGAGTAGCAGATCCCAATTTGATTTTGACTCTACTAGTTGTACCCGTGGAGATGGATCACTCTAGACATTTGTCTATTCCATGGACACATCCGAAAAGTTGGTGAATGATAAAAAGTAGGCATCAATTGAGTTGAGTTTGACAATAAGTTGGTGGGTTATACATTATTGAGACTGGATGGATTTTGATTGATTTTTTATTATGGAAGGCAATAACAATGGTGGTGCTGTTGGACGAAGGGGCCATGGAAAATCCATATTGCTCTAATTTGCTCTGTTGACTCTTCACTTATATACACGCGTGTTTCAATGAGAGCAAACATAGTTACACGAGATGATATACATTAGAGGATAATATGTAGAAGCTCGTACATTTATTCCAAACCGGATCGACTAATATCTGATCCGATCAGGTAGAGTGGATAAATTCGATCCATTTATTACCGGATCGAATTCGAATTCGGATAAACGGATACTATTAGGAGCCTCAACACAGCCTTGCGGACCCTGAACGTAGCAAAACTCAACCTACTCTAATGCTATTTAACAGTAATTTTCATTCGAAGATATCCACCGGTATGCAATGGCTACGGCAACCATCAATCAAACGCTCCTAGCCTTCCCTTCCCGCCAACCACCCAAACTCAACAATCTTCATCACCAACACCATCACCTCTTCTCCGCCCTCACATCTGCCACCACCATCGCTCAACTCAAACAAATCCATGCTCAAATTCTCCGGTCAGGACTCGACCGTTCAACCTCTCTACTCCTCAAGCTCGTTATTTCCTCTTGTGCTCTCTCGCCCAGCCTCGACTACGCTCTCCTCGTCTTTAACCAGATTGCAGATCCTGAGACACACATCTGCAATCGAATTCTGAGAGAATTTTCGAGGAGTTATGAACCTGACAAGACGCTTTTCGTGTATGAGAAGATGAGGAGAGAAGGGATTGGGGTTGACAGGTTTAGTTTCCCGCCACTTTTGAAGGCATCAGCTAGAGTGGCTACATTGAGTGAAGGAATGGAGATTCACGGGCTTGCTTCAAAACTGGGGTTCGATTCGGACCCATTTGTCCAAACGGGTTTGGTTAGGGTTTATTCTGCCTGTGGTCGGATATTCGAAGCGCGGTTCTTGTTCGACAAAATGTTGCACAGGGATATCGTTACTTGGAGCGTGATGATTGACGGGTATGGCCATAACTGTTTTTCTTTTCCTCGTTCATATTATTGTTATACCATTTGAAGTTATATGGTTTTTAATGGTTTAATTCAATGTCTTGTTACAATGGAATGGAGCTCTATACCCCCATTAGGTTCCGAATCTCATACACTTTTCCTTTGTACTCTCATTCAGTCTGTGACAGGTGTCCCATAACATGTGTATTCTCATATGTATGGGTATTTACAAAATAAGAATTCTCACCTGTAGTTACATAAACAGTTATTGTCAGAGTAGACTTTATGAAGATGCGTTGCTGCTGTTTGAAGAAATGAAGAACTCTGGTGTAGAGCCAGATGAGATGGTTCTTGCTACAATGCTTTCTGCCTGTGGCCGCGCTGGAAATCTAGATTATGGAAAAGCAATCCATGATTACATATCTGAGAAGAATTTCTCCCTCGATTCTCACTTGCAGAGTGCTCTTATCACCATGTACACAAACTGTGGTTCCATGGACGCAGCAAGATATTTGTTTGATAAGATGTCACCAAAGAATTTGGTTGCATCAACATCCATGGTTTCTGGGTATTCAAAACTTGGCAATATTGAAGCTGCTCGCTCCATTTTCAACCAAATGGTGGAAAAGGACTTGGTTTCTTGGAGTGCAATGATCTCTGGCTATGCTGAGAGCGATTGTCCCCAGGAAGCTCTTAAGCTATTCAAAGAAATGCAAGTCTCAGGTGTAAAACCTGATCAGGTCACTATGTTGAGTGTTATCTCAGCTTGTGCACATCTTGGTATGCTGGATCAAGCAAAATGGATCCATATCTTCATTGACAAGAATGGGTTTGGGGACATTTTGTCTGTAAACAATGCCCTTATTGACATGTATGCCAAATGTGGAAGTTTGGTGGGTGCAAGGAGTGTTTTTGATAAGATGCATAAAAGGAACGTTATATCTTGGACTAGCATCATAACTGCATATGCAATGCATGGGAATGCTAATGATGCATTATGGCTCTTTGATCAGATGAAAGCCAAAGGAGTTGAGCCCAATGGAGTGACCTTTGTAGGTGTGCTTTATGCTTGCAGCCATGCAGGGTTGGTTGAGAAGGGCCATCAAATTTTCTCTTCCATGATCAATGAACACAATATCATGCCCAAGCATGAGCACTATGGGTGCATGGTAGACCTCTTTGGTCGTGCCAACCTCCTCAGAGAAGCACTTGAGCTTATAGAGACAATGCCCATTCCTCCTAATGTTGTCGTTTGGGGATCACTCCTAGCCGCTTGTAGATTACATGGTGAGGTTGAGTTGGGGGAATTTGCAGCGAAGAGGCTCCTTGAGCTAGACCCAGATCATGATGGTGCACATGTTCTCCTGTCAAACATCTATGCTAAGGCGAAGAGATGGGATGATGTTGTGGGGGTGAGGAAATTGATGAAGCATAGAGGGGTCAACAAAGAGAGAGGATGTAGTAAGATTGAAGTGAACAACGAGATACATGAATTTGTTATGGCTGATAGGAACCACAAACTAGCTGACGAGATATATGAAAAGTTAGATGAGGTTATTGGTGAATTGAAGCTGATTGGTTATGCCCCAGATACTGGTAGTGTATTGGTTGATCTAGAAGAGGAAGAGAAAAAGGAGGTTGTTTTATGGCACAGTGAGAAATTGGCCCTTTGCTTTGGGCTGATGAATGCTGGTAAAGGCTCTTGTATTCGCATAGTCAAGAATCTTAGGGTTTGTGAGGATTGCCACACTTTTATGAAGTTGGTTTCTAAGGTGTTTGAGAGGGAGATAGTTGTTAGAGATAGGACTCGTTTTCACCATTATAAAGATGGTATTTGTTCCTGTAAAGATTATTGGTGAGTTCATGTATTTCTATTTTTTCTTGTAAAGGCCAATTCTGTTGTCTGATATATCTTTCAGAAAAATTATATTGTCTGATATATGTAAGAACAGATGAGCTGAAATTGAAGAGCAGGTTAACAACTAGTGCAGTCTTATACATGGCAATGCTTGAATATCATTTTCCAAGGTATTCACTCTTTTTTCCTTTATTTTATGTGAACCTAAATGCAGCCATAGTTGATATATTGCAGTGATTTTTTTTTTCTGCTCCCCTGTCCATTAACCTATAATAAAGAGAGAGAGAGCGAGTTTTACTCTCTTGTTTTTGAGTCTACCACAACAATTTTCAATGCACATGTTTCTTTTCTTCTTAAGAAAAATTTGTTAATGATGGAGAAGAACAATAGCAATTTCCTGTTTTGGAGGTATGTTATATTGTCATCAATTACCATCAAACAAAGAACAAGGTGTTAACTGTTGACTTGAAGGTATGCTTTGTTGATTTTAACTTTCTTGATTGCAAGAGTTTAATATTATTAGGGATTTCTGTTTTATAAGTTCTCTTAGAAATTAGAAATCAAAACCCTGAAACCCCATTCAAAACAACTGCAATTAGAAATTAGAATTTAGAAATTTTCATTTTGGAATTGGCAACTTTGCTGCCTTAGCCGTCTCTTTCTGTGCCCGATTGGAAGCATCATTAGCATTCAGCCCCTTTGTCAGTGCATCAGTCAGGGCAGTCTCAATATCTTGATGTCTTGCTCTCTCAACATGAACCATGGTACCTTAGCATGTGCGGTTAAGCAGGGTGTGAAGCTTCATATACTAAAACTGGCATATTACTGTTGTCTGTTAGTTGTTATCCACTTTATGCTTCCCTGTATATAAAATTTTAAAATTTTAATTTCTATGACATAATAGAGTTGGATGTTATGCTCTTTAATAAATTGCTTGGAAAAGCTAATTATTGAAGCAACTTATGTGAAGCTTCATGTACTGAAAATAGCCTATTGCTGTTGTCTTTTAGTTGTTATCCACTCTTTCCATTGGAAGAAGGGAATTCCATTTGCCGAAGACCATGGTATCTATGATGGATTGACATGGTGGAAGCAGATAGACAATGGAAAGCAGCTCAGTCGCAATAGAAAATTTCTTGCCATTGTAGCTGTGGTTCTATGAGTATAGCTCTATGGCATTGGCCTTTCAATTTGTTTATTCTGAACTGAAAAGCTTATTGCTTTATCTTTTAGTGGATTAAGATTTCATTGTCCATGTGGTGCTATGAGTATACTTCTATGGCATTGGCTTTATTTGGTCATTCTGGACTGAAAAGCTTATTGCTTTGTCTTTGGCTCCTAATCCTTATCAGAACTATTTGGATGAACTATGTAAGTTCCATTTTATAATTTTGTGCCTTCTAGGCATTCTATGTTGACTTATATTTTGTTCCATTAATCAAATACCAAAAGTTCAACATTTTATTTCAGAAAAGTCAACAGTTTCAAAACCATACCCTCATAGATTTTATATCCTGACCCAAGTGGTGCAAAATAGAATGGCTAGTAATTGAGGGGCTTTGCGGAGTTCATGCGGAGGTGGGAGTTGGTAGATTTACCATTTGCTTGGAGGGGGGGGGGATATACTTGGACGAATAATTAGGAAGAAGCAACCTTGGTTAAACACTTAAACTAGATAGATTGTAGTGTCTAAAGAGTGGGAGAAACATTTCCCAGATCTGTCTTTGGAGGCCCTACCAAGACCTGTATCAGATCATGCACCAGTCATGTTGGACTGTAGAGGTATAAGGGGAGGTTGTCCTTTCAGATTTGAAAACTCCTGGTTTGACGAGCCAGGCTTTCTGGAGTTGGCGGCTGAGTGGTGGGCTAGTTTATCTTTAGAAGGCATGACAAGTCACATTTTCATCAAAAGGATAAAGGGACTAAAACAAAAAATAAGAGTGGGGTATAGAGGTGTTAAAGGAGAGTGAGAAAAGAAAGAACAAGTGTTTGGAGGTAATCACTGAAATTGACAGAGAGGAGGAAAATGGAAGCATTGATAGAGAGAAAAGAGCAAGAAGGGATATGGTCATATGGTTAAAAGGGAGTTTGACAAAATAGCTTACAAAGAGGAAATTAAATGGAGGCAGAGGTCAAGGTGTTTGTGGCTGCAAGATGGAGATAACAACACGAAATTCTTCCATAAAATGGCTAGTGCAAAAAGGAGAGAAAATACCAAAAAAAAAAAAGGAAATTCAGGGTGTGGAAATAGAGGAAAGATAGATTAAAACACATATAGCGAAGCTGGTAGATTTGTACAAGGAAGCACTATAAAAATTTGTACAAGGAAGAATGGAGATTCAGACCCATGTTAGATGGATTGCAATTTGAAACCCTCTCAGCAGAGCAAGCCAGAGACTTGGAAAAGCCGTTTACAGAAGAAGTGTGGGAAGTGATAAAGGGTTGCGAGGGAGACAAGGTACCGGGACCTGATGGTTTTACTCTGCTTTTTTACAAGAAATGTTGAGAAATTGTGAAGCAACAGGAGGCTTAATGGTTAAGATTAGGGAAAACAAACGCTATGTGGTGTTTCTCAACACGGAGGCGACAGTGTGGTTGAAAGGTTTTATCGACGACATTCTCTTTGGAGTTACAGTAACCAGTTGGAAGGGTGAGTTGAGCATGCAAGGGAAGAACTTTACGGTGGAGAGAAAATCAAACAGTAGAGGAGCTTTTGTTCAATTGTGTGAAACATCCAGAAGAGGAAAGAAACAAATTTTCTGCATACCAGAAGGAAAGGAAAAAACAAGGTTGGGTGCGATTTGTTGAAGCTTTGGATGACCTTGAACATCGAAGGTGGCTGAAAGAAAAGTCTCTTAAACCAGTCACAGTTTCAGAGAACAAAACAGAGGCTAGAAATGATGCTTCCAAAAGCGATGAGAAAGTTCAGGTTGATGCTCTAAAAGGTCTATGCTGTGTCTCTCTGTGCTCGAAGATGATGATTGAAGGAAATTTGGAGGAATGGCATATAAAAAAGGTGGTGCGGCTGGGTAAGAAAGTCCAAGACTTGAATATCATGCTCCTAGATATCTTGACCCTGTTTCCAATGGTTGAGGAGGCTTCTCACTTTCCGTTTGAAATTGGAGCAGCTTAACCCATCACTTCTTTTCTTAGATGTGCTGTGTCAAGTATTGGCAATGAAATCCTGCTTAACCCATCACTTCTTTTCTTAGATGAACCAACATTAAGTCTGAACTCAACAACAGCACTTGGAATAATTCAAATGCTACAAAGCATTGCCAAGGTAAAAAAAAAAAACATGGCATTGTTTAACTTTCTGTAATTTAGAAAGGCATCATAGCTAAAACTCATAATGTGGTGTCATAGGCTGGCAAAACAGTAGTGACTACAATTCATCAGCCATCAAGCAGACTGTTCAATAAATTCGATAAGTTAATTCTCTTGGGTAGAGGCAATACATTGTACTTTGGAAAAGGATCTTAAGCTATGCAGTATTTCTCCTCAAATGGTTGCTCTCCTCTCATAGCTATGAAAACCAGCAGAGTTCCTGATTGATATTGCAAATGGGAACATAATGACAAATCGGTTCCATCTTTACTGGAGGACAAAGTGTTAGCCAGCAACCAAAACTCTGAAAACTCTGAAAAACAGCATGGAAGGTTTTCCCCCATTGATGTCCATCAGGTTCTTAGCCAATAATAATAACCTTCATCTTTACTAGAGGACTGTATCCAGTGCACTCCTCCCAAGACCCCAAATAGCTGGGGCCAACATTGGATACTTTATACCTATACATGTCCTGTGTTCTGGTGTCAAACACAATATTTACTTGATAAAACACTGGAGACTGCATGGGCACTTCCTAGAGTATAATTTTTAGAATCTGCAGTTTAAAATATGTAACAAAAATATGCAGGACAGTTTAGTTAGTTAGTATGGTTACTCCAATATTGAATGGAGATGTCTACAGGTTTCATCCTTTTACCTCGTTTGTTGACACAGAGGTGCAACAAAAATATGACAATGCCTTGATAAATTGGTTATTCCCATTTGTTCTTTTAGCAGTGAAGTTCCAAAAACCATCCAAAAGTCAGTAGTTTTTCTTTGCCATGTGACGACAGGGATTTTGCCATGTCCATAATGTTACATCCACATAAATATGCTTAACTTGCCTGTTTCTCACAGCAGACAGGATGGAATACCATTTTCACAAAACATAAGGCTGTGTTTGGTTTGAAAGAAAAGGCAGGGAAAGGAAGGTTAAGAGAGTCAATTGGACCGGATTTGGTCCTATGAGTCCATTACAGATGGACCAGGTCCTATCCAATCCATTGAATATTTTGGACCATTTTAGACTGGTCCAATTCAATTCAATTTTTGACTGTTCAATCTGTTCAAATTGGTTTTAATTTAGATTTGTTTCAACCCAAACTGGTCCATTGACACCTATATTCTTTTCTTCTATCAATGAACCAGATATTGGTTCAATCCCACAATCCAATATAAATCCATTATGGATGGACCAGGTCCAATCCAATCCAATAAATACTTTGGACCATTAAGTCCGGACTGGTCCAATTATTGATTTTGATTTGGACAGGGTCCAACCCAAAACCGGTTCATTGACGCCCCTAAGGAAGGGAATGGTAGGGAAACCTGTAAAAGGTTAGTACGGGTTTCCCTCTTCCTTTCAAACCAAACATAGTTAAATGAAAGGTAAGGAAAGGAAAACAAAAACTCAGGGGGGAACGAGGAAGGGAACATTTATACATGCAGAAATCAGAATAGGTAGGTTTAATGCAGTTTTTAACCATCAATTGTAAGCAAAACAGTTATTGCAGTTTTGTTACGGGTGACGGAATACAATAATTGGAAAGGCATTTGTTAGGGGGATTTCTGGTGGTGAAAGAAAAAGGGTCTGTATTGGAATGAACCAAGTCACCAACCAAGTGGTGGCTCGGTTGCCATGTTAGTTGAATAGAGACGCGGATTCAAATCGCACTATTCCACCTACGTTGAAAAGTTAGTGTGCTGTGTCAAGTATTGGCAATGAAATCCTGCTTAACTTATCACTTATTTTCTTAGATGAATCAACATTAGGTCTGGACTCAACAACAGCACTCGGAATAATTCAAATGCTACAAAGCATTGCAAAGGTAAAAAAAACATGGCATTGTTTTACTTTCTGTAATTCATCAGCCATCAAGCAGACTGTTCAATAAATTCGATAAGTTAATTCTCTTGGGTAGAGGCAATACATTGCAACATTTTCGAACCGTTGTTGACCTGGGCGGTCAGACCATTCAGACTGGAAACCGATCATTTGAACGATTCTGGGTTTACCTCGAATCGTTATTTAGTGAAAAAATGTTGAAAAAGTCAAAAAACCGTTGACCCAGCCTTTCGAACCATCGACCCGATCAACGGTTAGCGGTTTGATATTATATATATATATTTTTATTTTAAAATAAAAATAAAACAAAAATAAAATGCCATATATATCCTAATATCTAACTTTCTTACCTTCGAAAGTCTTAGCCTCTTAGGGTTTTGTTTTGCCAAACCCAAAACCAAAAGCCTTCAGGCATTCACAGAAGATGATAACGGCGATACACCGACACCACCCTTCCCAGAATTTGAGCAAGAACCCGTTGGTGACCAAATTTGCAGTGGCAGCCGGCGACTAAAGCTTCGACTTTCGAGTCTTTCACTCTTTCTCAACCGCATCTTGAAAGGAATGGCTCCGGTGACCATCTTCCCTGCGGTTGTGAGCGACCATTGTGATTTTTCAGGTAACTAAGTGAGCCGGCGACCACTGTTCAGTTCAGAACCACCATTATTCAGTTCAGAACTTTAAATTTCAGTTTTTATCGTCTCTCATTTAGCCATTTCAATGATTTTTAATTAACTCTTTTTTTTTTTTTGCAATACTATGATTTTTCAAGGAACCAAATCACCATTTGCACTGGTGACCACTCCATTGAAGCTGAAAGCCACTGCAGAATTTGAGGTTGTCTTAGTCGGTGGGTGTGTGTTAGCTGTAGATCTTCTGACAGTTTCTCATGAAGCTTTGGAGAAGACCTCTATTCCTTTGCAATCGAATTTGCTAACTGCAACTGCTTTCATGGAGCCACTCAAGAAATGGATGTTCATTGACAAGGATGGTGAACAAGTTGGCCCAGTGGAGATGCTATCAGAAGGTTTTGGTCAAAGAAGACTATTGACCGGACAACCAAGTGCTAGGCTTCCGGGATGATTGAGTGGAAGAGATTGCGTGATATTCTTGAACTCTGTTGGGCATTGGCCATTCGTATTTTTTTTTTTGTATTTTCTGTATTTTATTATTTTTATATTTAGATATTTTTATTTTTTTTCATATGTTGTTTTTTTCCTATATTTTTCTGTGTATTTTCTGTATTTTATTTAATTTTTATGTTGTTTTTTATTATATATAAATATTTTTTTGTTTTTTTAATTTATTTATGACATCACGGGTCGAACCATTCAACCCGAATGGTTGAACTGCCGAACCGGAAAACGGTGCCTAGAACGGTTCCATTTCCAGGTCGGTTTTTAAAACATTGATACATTGTACTTTGGAAAAGCATCTTAAGCTATGCAGTATTTCTCCTCAAATGGTTGCTCTCTCATAGCTATGAAACCAGCAGAGTTCCTGATTGATATTGCAAATGGGAACATAAATGACAAATCGGTTCCATCTTTACTGGAGGACAAAGTGTTAGCCAGCAACCGAAACTCTGAAAACTCTGAAAAACAGCATGGAAGGCTTTCCCCATTGATGTCCATCAGGTTCTTAGCCAATAATGATGACCTTCATCTTTAGTAGTGGACTGTATCCAGTCCACTCTTCCCAAGACCCCAAGTAGCTGGGACCAACATTGGATACTTTATACCTATACATGTCCTGTGTTCTGGTGTCAAACACAATATTTACCAAATCTAAAAGGGAGAGTTCCATTCTCCCCTTTCATCAATTCCCATTCTTTCCTTCCACTTAAAATTCTTATGCTTATGTCCCCCCACATACCATAACATTGGTCTTAAAAAACTAGATAAAGAAACATGGTATAACATGTTAAATAGGATATCCAAACCCATGTCGATGTTCTGGATCTTAGGAAATGGAGAGTCAAAATCTTTGTTTCCTGTATTCATGTCATCCATACTATGTCTGGGCATTTTGATGGATACATGAAGCATTACAAACAGAAGATATGATAGATTAAAAGACGTCCAGATACATTATGGTTACTTATTCTAGGGGATTTTGCATTATCTAATAATAATAATGTTGCCTAATATGGGACATCTATTAATTGAATGTGTCTCACTATCCAAATAACTTTACTTATTGACTGAATCATTTACTCACTATCCAAATAACTTTACATCTATAAATTGAATGTCTCACCATTCAAGGTCAATCCAATTTGTTTTTCGGTTTGGATTTTCAAGTTAGCCTTGAATTGGAACAAAATTTTTTTAACTTTATTTTATAAGGTCGAAGTGAACAATACTTCATTGTAGCCTAATCCAAAGTTTAGTAGGGTTCATATTTTTCAATCCTAATATTAAGAGAGTTCAAAATGAATATTTTGTGTTGGGTTTGAAATGAACAATACTTCCCATAGGTGTACTATAATAATATTGCCTAATATGGGACATCTTTGAACTAAATGTGTCTCACTATCCAAATAACATTACTTACTGACTGAATCCATTGACATGGTGCTTAATCCTTCTGTTTCCTTTTTCCTTTTTCTGGAAATTCAGATAAGATAAAATATTGTGATCAATGTGTGTGCCAATGGTGGGCTTGATCATGAAGTAGAAAGACTTTTTCAGGCCATGCAAAGAGATGGCTGTCATCCCAATTCCTTATCCTGCCCCCCACTTCTTCATGCCTATAAAGAGAATGGAAGGATGTAATGTGGAATGGAGGGATTGATCATTTTGTTATAACCAATTAATCTCTGATTTTGTGAAATAAGGATTTATTTTGGAGGCTGAAAGGGTTCATGGGAAAATGATTGAATGTGGTTTAGGCTAAATTTGGAAGGAGTACAAATACAAATATGTACCATGCAAATACATACAAAATACAAGATAGTTGTTCAGGGGTTATGTGGACCATGGACATATTGCAGAAGGAATTTCTTTCTTTGAGCAGATTAAAAAGTCGGTGGAAGAAAATAGATTTATTCTGAGTGTAGTTGTTCATCTTTACATATCAGCGGATGAGGATCTCAAAGCTGGTGGCATTCTGGATTCCATTCCTTTGAAGTTGGATCAAAGACAAAAATCATATGAGTTCTTTCTTGTAAGAATATAAAGATGAGAACCATGAAGCCCCCAGAGATACATCAAGATGTCAATGGGGATATAGAAAATGAATTTCTAAATGGATTAAGGGAAAACGAAGCTTAATTCTTGATTAGGAAAAATAGGTATTGGTGCGGTGAGAATCTTGATTACACTGTTAGCAGTGGTAATAACAAGAAGTAACGGAAGAAGCAATTGAAATATCAGCGTAACTTACCTGTTTCCAAAAGTGTCGCACAAAGTTTCAAAGGTGTATATATATATAATCTCAACTTCTAACTAGAGTAGATCTCCATTGTTAGTGATCGGGTAAGCTCTGAGTTTCTTATGGACTGTGATTTGGCCTTGTCTTGTTTGTGCAGTATTCATTGGATTTTGTCTCTCTAAGCATTGTTGTAATGTTATCGTCATGGATGGATATGAAATAATGCATGATTTAATTTCTTTGGTTTAAATCCATGCTTGCTTTGGTTAATTTATTAGTTGCAGAATTCATTTATTGATATGAAAATGTTAAATTATGATGCCTCTTCGAATGTCTTACGTTTATACATTTTTTTATGGATATCTCATTTACTTTATATTCTCTAACAATTTATATGTTTTGACTTGCAGGTTCAACCATTATGGTAAGTGGATTTGCCTTGCAAAATGTATTAGAGAAATTTAAGCTGGTGGTTCAGACCACTTCCTAAAGAACCAGAAGATGTTGGGCAAAATCTAAGGTGGCAGCCAACTGTGATCCCAGAACCAGTGAAGCTCATCAATCTGAGCAGCTAGAAAATCCCAGAACTAGTGAAGATATGCTACGTATATAAGCTAATAGACCTGGGCAACTTAATTAGTTGATGCTTTAATTTCTATGCTTGCCAAGCATGGAACTAAGCTTTCAGGGTTGGCATGTGGTCCTCAAATGCCATGTTGGAGATGCCCTCGTCGCAGGCTGCTGGTTATCTGGACAAGCAGGCCTTAGGAGTTAGGAGATACAAACCAAGGCTAAAACGGTGGGTGTTGGCCTCAAATTCAGTTAATGACGACTCATCCTTTAAGGATACAATGGAATCCTGAGGAGGATACAGAAACCTTTCTATAAATAAATTAGGGTAAAGGAAACATCCAAAAAACATGTACCAAGGAATTGATTGAGAAATATCCAATGAAGATCCAATCAGAGAATGAGTATGATTCAAAGATAACAGAATCTAATGTGTCATAGATTCTGAAACCGTTTCGGAGGGCTTCACCTTTGATTGGGCTGTATTGACTGAATTGAGTTGAAAAAGTTACCCGTTTGGGAGGGCTTCACCTTTAAAAACGTATTTATAGGTTATTTGTCATGCAAAAAAAAAAAAAACAATTATTTAAAGCTTTTCAAAATTCGACATTTTTAAAATTTTCGGGTCTTTCCATGCATGCGTCTTCTCGTTTTACTAGTTTTGATTACCAAACAAAGGAAGACTGGTTTTCGGTATTCCAATCTTATCAAAGCCTATTCGAAAGAATTGCCAAATATTGCCTCTTTTTAAGTCCACCAAAGAAAGAGGTCGGATCTCTTGAGGCACACTAGGTGAGTGCACATGATTATTGGTAGAAGAGCCTCTAATGATTCTAAGTTCAACAAGTCTCATGTAGTTAACGAAAATTTAAGAAATTTTGTAGTTCTCTTATTTGCAATTTTTCTTTTTAAAATTAGAAACAGAAACCAAACTAGATAATATCAAAACAATCATCCTCATTCCAAGAAACTTCATTCAAATCTCCAATCAACCCAATTGGCAAATCAAAGTTAGCAATGTAGAATTTAAAAACAGACAACGGACTAGCCAACTACCCCATAATTCTAACTTTCGGTTAATATAGGTTCTTGTTGAGGGTCTATTACTACTACTACTACTTCTACAACAGGAAAAATTTAGGCAGAATAAGACAATCCTAGTCTCTACGAGTTCCTCTTATTCACTTATTAGCATGGTTTTCAAAATCGGATTGGACCGGAAAAATCAGGAATTGGTCAAAATGACTGATTCTGTTTTACTCCAGAACCGTTATTTCACCAAAAAACATTGATTTGATCAGTAAACCGCTGACCCAGCCGGGTGGTCAAACTGTTCAATAGTTTGGTCTTTTTTTATTTTGTTTATTTTTTTGTTAGAACGGGCCATCCGTTTGGTTTGAATAGTCAAGCTGTTCGGCCCTGAACTGGACCCCTAATCAGTTTGCTATCCAGTTCAATTTTAAAAACCTTGTTTATAAGAATATCACAATTCACAGACAACCATTATTGAAGAAAGTACCTTAAAAAGATTCCAAATGACCTTTATACAACTATCCTACATAAATCTGCAACTTGGATTGAAGTTTAGATTAGGGTTAGGGCTTAATGATATGAATCCAATTTAGAGTTGGTTTAGATTTGAGGTCTTGGGCAATCTGGTCCAACCCAAACCTGAAATTTCTTGTTGTATTTATCAATATCTTCTAAATACATGTCTTGAAGGGGGATATATCTCCATAAATATCTCACAAACCTATTAAGGCAAGACCACATGGGAATTGCGCAAAGTACCAACCAATGGGTTGATAAGGTCTCTGCTGGTCACCTGCACCTCGGATGGGGGGTTATGGGTTGAGGGATGGGCTACCCCTTTGTGTAGCCCTTCAATATATATATAGACTACATGGGAATTCTTTATATGATTGAGTTTTCATTGTTCTCTTCTAAGCTTTTGTTATATTTGCGTGGGTTGAGTTTATAATATCAGGTTTTAGGGCAAGATAGGCTTTGTCCTCCTTTGTCATTATTTACTCTTCATTTGATAATCGTTAAAAAAATTTAAGGTGGCCGCCTTTCAACCTAGAGTAAAGACTTGGTCAATTAACTAAATGTATGTAGCTATATCTAACACCCACAATTTTAATTTTAAAAGAAAATATTAATCAAGTATAATGTTTAAAACACAAGAAGGGAGGACCTCTTTTGTAAATATAAGTTTAAGAACCTAAGTATAACTATCCCAAAGTACGGGATATTTACTTCTATAGTTTTTTGTCTTTTGAGTTCAATAAAAGGTTCAAAATATTGATATGTATTGTGTTGGTGGCTTCCCGATATGTCCGTACAGGAGTTGTATCGGGTCAGCCACTGGTTCAGAGGATAGTCGGGTCTTAAACCGGCCCTTCTGAACTAATTTCAAAAAGAAAAAAAAGAAAAAGAAAAACTAAAAAAAGCACCGTGTATTGGCAATGTCGATACTTTTGAACCTTGGTTCAATATGCTATCAACAAAATGCTTTCAACAAATCCCAACTAGTCACTGCACCTGCACATTGAGTCCAATAGGGGTGGACTCAAGCTGAGTTGAGCCAAATATTTAGCTAATTGAGCTCAGCTCGTTAATAAACTATAAGGCTTGAGATTGATTCGAGGTAGAGATTGGAGGTCAAATTCGACTTGAATCAAAAGCTTACAAAATTATAGATATAAGAAATTATTTTTTATTTGATATATAAAAATTTAAGAATTACAAAAATTAGTTATTATATATAATATTTTTATATTTATTATTTAGTTACATGTATATATGTATGTATGTAAAAATTCGATTAAGCTTATAAATCTCACAAATCAAATTTTATTGGATTCAAACTCGACTCAAAGCTTGATTTAAACAGAACTGAGATTGAATAATTCATAAAAAAGGCCACCCCTAATCCCCAATATGCTACTGCAGTAGCTTGTCGAGACAGTATTGGGGCATTTTGTTGGGAATAGATCAGTACCCCTATGTTTTACTCAAAAAAACAAGAAAAAAGATGTGATTGTAAAAGCGAGACATCTGCGCTAACAACTATCTCCAATGAACCAACTTGATTACCCGGTTCAAATAGGGTTACGCGAGATTCAGGTTAAGCCCAACAAATTGGCATCCCTAGTCCCTACTTATACAATAAATGGGCCATAAAATTATGTCCATGCCCTGCCCATATGCTCAATGATTCATGTTAGAAAATTCTATAAGGCCCATTCTTTTATCAGTTTTGAGCTGCTCTTATCTCTTAGGCAAGTAAATGCCTCATAGTGATATGTTAGAAATGAACTAGTTCATAGTTTATATAACTTTTCGTCATCTTTCACCCTGTAGACATGGTCCTTTCACGGGGTCCCACCATGTCTTTAGGGCGAAGGATCCAAGAGTTGCATAGTTCGTTGCTTGCTAGCATTTTTTTTTTTACAAAATATTATCACTATACCTTGTTTTACACTTGATAAAGTATAATATGTAAAGTTTTAAACACATTTGGATTGAATTGTGACGTGGGAATTGTATTAACCAAAACAATGTTGGGCTTACATTGGCTATTGGGCCTAACAAGCTAGATCTTGGCCTTGATAATGGGATGAAATTGTAGTTGTCTGTGCTCAGGTGCTTGTTTTACTTGCTTCACCCATTTTACACATACAGTAAGTGTTTTAAGACTCTCTTTTTTAATGCAATTTTTTGTAATCATGATTTGCACTCTTATTTAAGATAAATTTGCATTTTTTGTGTCTTATTTGTACTCATTGGCAGTGCAAAATTTGCATCACCTTCTACCCATCTTAATTCTCTCTCATATAAATTAGGGACGGCATCATCTTTCTTCTAACCTCACTCCTAAACAGATAAACATCCTCGTACTTCCATTCTCTTGCATTTAAGGTGGGGACAACATCATCTTAGTTCGTATTTTACTTCTTCCTATTTATACTTGTTTGCATTTACATTAATGCGTTATAAAATCTGCATTGCAATTTGCAATCAAAGGCTCCATTTGGAAAAAGTACAAATACAAATATATACAGTAAAAATACATGCAAAATAATACAAAATACAAAATTTTGCACCCTGCATATTTGTATTTGTACTCCTTCCGAACTGAGTTTAAACTGCAATAGCTTCCATGCAATAAGAGGTGGAAAATGTAGTTTTAAACTGCAATATGTGTATTCACATGTGATGACTTGGGCCTTGTAAATTGTTTGGACCCAATACCACGCAAGTTTTTTTTTTTTTTTGCGTTTATCCCCCGATGACAAACGATGTGAGTCCAACAAATTCGGATCTATTGATATTTGATTGATCAATTTTATGTCCATTAGGATCTAGGGGTGTATATTGAATTAGATTTGGTCCAATTCAATCCAGTCCAGTGTGAGTCCATTACAAATAGATCAGGGCCAGTCCAATCCAATGAATATTTTGGACCAGTCCAATTCAATGTCTGGACTATTCAATCTCTTCAAACTCGTTTTAATTTAGATTGGTTTCAACCAGGTTTTGGTCCATTGACACCAACATTGTTATCTTATATCAATGAACCAGATATTCCAGATATTCGCTTAATCCAAACCAATCCAATATAAACTCATTATGGATGGACCAAATCCAATCCAATCTAATAAATATTTAGGACTAGATTGGTCCAATCCAATATGTGTTGTTGGCCTCTCCAATCCATCCAAATTGATTTTGGACCGGATGGGGTCCAGCCCAAAACCGGTCCATTGACATCCTTATTCGGATCCAAACTTTGTGTTCGTCTCTAAGGGTGCAAATGGATCAGATCCTAGTCAAGCTCAATTCTTAAATTTGATCCTATTTGTATCTTTGTCTCTATGCAAAAATACTTGTGCAGAAAACAATCCAAAAAGAATATTTTTTTTTTATAAAACTAGATAAATAATAATACAAAGGAAAAACTTAGTTGTGTGTGTGAGAGTGTAATATAGAGATAATTTGTTCTCCATCAACATATGACTTGTCACATGACCATTATATTCTCTAACATGTTGAGGATTAGTAAATGAGGGCCTATGACCACTCTTCCAACATTTTAAATAATCCAATATAGAACCGATGTGAAATTTGTAAGTAATCAGATTTGCTTCTTAGAAAGTAACTCTCACACCAACTTCAACTTCACTATAAATCTCAGCTGTTCATTGGAAGTATCTTCCCGTGAAAGATAACATATATAAAAGTATGCCCTCTAAATTTAGTGTGAGGTATGCTGTTCATTGGGAGTATTTTCCTAATGGAAAATATATATGATAATCGGATCGAATTTGAATCATTCCTTATCTGATTCGATATATCTGTTTTATATATATATATATATATTTATTTATATTATATTTTTGTAAATTTGTTATATTGTTTATTTTTTTTATAAAAAACATGTATATATATATGATGAAAATAATTTAAAAATAATTATATTTTTATTTTTTACATAAATTGGTATATTTTATTTTTATTTTAATAATTTATTATTTTTAAAGAAAAAATCTGATCGGATCAGATCCGAATATCTGACTTTCCAATCGGATTCGAATTCATATCTATGTCTATCAGATCTGATCGGATCGAATCTGCAATAAATAATGTCGGATTAGATTCGAATATAGTCTTATTCGAATCTGATCTGATTGTTTGCATCCCTAGTTATCAATGTTATGATTATTGATAATTTTTATTTTTATAATGGTATATTTTTTATTCTCGTTCAAATTGGATGTCTTAAACCCTAAGGTGTCTTCAGTACTAAAGTTTGAATTTTCCTTTTCTTAAAACATTGATTTTCAAGAATCATATTACCGTTGTCAACGGTTTAAGAACCGAAAAGTATAAAGTATTTGGGTCGGACAAACAAATGCTCAACGGCTTTAAAAGATTTGGGGCGCGTTCGGCAAATCTTTTCGCCCAAAATCTTTTGCTCCTTCGATATGCGTATCTCGCAAATCTTTTAATCTTTTATCCGCTAAATCTTCGATCATTTCTTCTGATCCGCTATATTCGGGGGGGGGGGGGGTGTTCTTCGATCATTTCCTTCCTCCTCCTCATCTTTAAATTTCTTCTTCTCCTTTCACAAGAGCCCGTTGTTCTTCGATCATTTCCTTACTTCCTCCTCCTCTTCTTTAAATTTCTTCTTCTTCTAAGAGCCCGTTGGTGTCCGTGTTGCTGCTTCAAAAGGCTTGGTAGAGCTGATCGTTCGGGGTGTTCTTCGATCATTTCCTTCCTCCTCCTCATCTTTAAATTTCTTCTTCTCCTTTCACAAGAGCCCGTTGTTCTTCGATCATTTCCTTACTTCCTCCTCCTCTTCTTTAAATTTCTTCTTCTTCTAAGAGCCCGTTGGTGTCCGTGTTGCTGCTTCAAAAGGCTTGGTAGAGCTGATCGTTCTCAAGACAGGCAAGGAAAAGAAGGTGAGAACCAGACCCCATCTCATCAGCAGTTCAGCACGTTTGCTTTGGTTATTAGGGTTCTTCGATGATTTCCTTCCTTCCTCCTCCTCATCTTTAAATTTCTTCTTCTTCTTCTTCTTCTCCTTTCACAAGAGCCCGTTGGTGTCCGTGTGCCTGCTTCAAAAGGCTTGTAGAGCTTATCTTTCTCAAGTCAGGCAAGGAAAAGAAGGTGAGAACCAGACCCCATCTCATCAGCACGTTTGCTTTGGTTATTAACTCATCAGAATATTCACTAGAGGACTAAACCTTCAATCTACTCACGCCATTGTTAAATAAAAAAGAAAAACCCTAATTGCTTCTTCAATTGTTTTCTCATCCAATTCATAAAAAAGACCGACAAGATATATATATAAAATATAACTGGACTATGACAAAAGGTGCAATTCATGATTCAATTGTTAAATGTCCAGAGAAGTAGATGACTGCCACTTCACCAAATTAGCAGAAGCATAGGGTAGTCCCATTATCAAATTTGAGATCCAATCTATTGTGTAATATAAATTGAAAGGAGATCCATAGATATTCATCAGAATATATATATATATATCATAGGGTAGTCCCATTATCAAATTTGAGATCCAATCTATTGTGTAATATAAATTGATATATATTTTTTTTTCTGTGAGAAATGAGGATTTTACTACTTTCTAGACGTTGGAGTGAAACCCAAAATTTATTTGGGTAAACCATCCAGTTTGCTTAATGGCTCACCTATTAGACAGACAAGCATTTATGAGTTTGATACACCAGTTGATATTACGAAAAATAAATTAATATAATGGGCACTTGTACAGAAATGGATCTTAAGTCTCCGTAAAATTAATAAGTGTATTGAGTTATACTATCTATAAGCAGTTCCATATAAAATTATTTTCTTTTTTCAGGGGAGAAGTGAAGATGGGGAGAGACCACCTTGTAATTTACAGGTATCCCATTGGAAAGGCGGTGCTGTGTGATGCATGTTTCTTCATCAATCACAATTGTAGTGTCTCCATCCTGATTTAACTGGATAAATGATGGCTTCTGTTGCATCCTTAATTCTTGCAGCTGTGATGATGATATCAACTCTTTTGGAACCTCTAGCTGTATAAACAAGCAAATGAATGAACTTAGAAGTAGAACTTACTTTCTTCCAAATAGAAAATGCCAATGACCCTAATGGTTAATAACTTAAATATGCTCATTAGAAAAGAAAATAGGGGTAATGTGAAGCTAATTCAACTTCAAGACTACAGCAGGAAATTAGAAATATAGGTTAGTGAAGAAAAATACAGCTAGAGGTTTTAAAAGGAAAGTTTTATCAGATAACCAGCCAGCATACACTAACGAGACAAAAGGAAAGTTTTTAAAGATGGATTTAGACCATCAATTTTATATGGAACAGAATGTTGGCAGTGAAGAAAAATACAACCAGAAATAGGCATAGCTAAGATGATTGTTCTAGGGTGGATGAGTGGAAACTAAGAAGAATAGAGACAGAGGATTTACAAATAGCTCCAATAGCTGACAAGGGAAAGTTGACTAAGATGGTTCCTCCATGTACATTGACAACCAATAAATAACTACAGCATTGAGGAGATCTAAAAGAGCAAACACAAGGTCAAACCTTAAAAGAAGACATGGATTTTAAGATGGTTTCTCCATGTACATTACCAAGCAATAACTACACAATTGAGGAGATCTAAAACAACAAAGAGAAGGCCAAAGAAGACATGGATTTAAGTCATACGAATTGATCTAATGACTTACAAGTCATAATCTGGCAAAAGATGACTTTTAATAGAGTAAAATGGCAGAATAGGATTTACATAGCTGACCAATGACCATAAACATTTGAAATTAAGGCTTTGTTGACTTCAGATTACAAGTTATAATCTGCTATGCTTTCACAAACTGTCAAGTCTGTCCGGTTGTTTTACTTTGTATCATGGTTTTCACTAATGTTTACAATGCATCATTTATTTCTACTTTTATCCAATTGAATATAGTCTTTCCAAGTTCACTGTTGAGTGCTGAAACATATGGTTTTCTCAATTATATTATCCATCCCATCCTTCTCCACCTAGCTCTTATTGAGCCCTCAGCTTTGTCTTATTTTTTTCTTATTTTGAATCTAGATCATAAAATCTATATTTGAATTGTGGGATCTTTTGGTATTTTGCAGGTTGGTTCTATAAAGCCTCACATTCACTATTGTGATATGAGAAACATCACCAATCACTCCTTTTTGATGGGCACAAGAAAGTTGTTTCATATGTCAAGTTCTTCTCCAACAATGAGCTTGCTTCTGCATTTACTGACAGCACACAACAGTTGCGGGATGTAAAGGAGAATTTTCCGGTAAGTTGTAATGCTTAAGAGCTAAGAGACCGATTAGTTTGCCTACGAATTTTAAATTTCAATTTATTCAATAATTGTGAGAAGTTTTTATCATCGACTATGCACCATGAGTTTAGAATTGTTATTAACTGAGGTATATTGTATCTAGAATCGCAGACTATGCTGCAAACTTGATCAGACTCAAGATATCTAATAAATCTTTGCAATAATGAATTTAACTTGATCTAAAATCGTAAATAAGTTTTTCATTTTTCTGAGGAAGAAAGGGGTATAGGACCTAGTTGGGAGAAGTAGAAATGAGAGTATACTCAATGTAGGTCTTAGTAACCTGCTACGTGTCTCATGTTCAGAAGTTTGAATGTGAAACATATATGTTTGTCATATATTATTTTATATATTTGCATATATTAGTATTACCCGCATAGTTGGGACAAGGCTAAGAAAGCATGATGACATATATAAAGGTTGTCATATGGTACTTATAATTGGTGGGGTTACAAGTGGAGGTTGGGAAGGAAGCTGGGAAGACTTTTGGGGGAGATGTTTCGAATTTCAGAGTCGAATGCAAAAGGGGGAATGAATGATATTAATAAAAAAAGAGGTTTGCATGGGAAAGTAGCAATTGTAGGGGCTGAGTCGGCTAGTGAGTGGGGTCCACCATTTTAAGAGAAGAGGACTGAAATATTTTTAAGCGAACCAGCTGGTCTGCCAGCGGTTCAAAAGAATGGACGAAAGGGGGCTATTAATTCATTTAAGTGCTCTAGTAGCAACATGATGTTTGGGCCTTTGATAAACTCAAGTAATTGGGCCGATTCATACACAATTTCCAATTGTGCCGTGTCTTCATCAGAGAGGATCGAAGAAGGCAGAGGAGATGCAACAGGAGATCCCAGAGGAGGGAGGGAAGAAGGCAAGAAGAATGAGAGATATCAAGGATGTGCCACCAGTGAATCAGAGACTACAGTTGAAGGAGTTTTACAAGGGTTCGAGGGTGACGATAAGATTGGTGGTTCAATCCTTCCGTCATATTTAGCAGATACGGAGTATGGCCTGAAATTTTTGTCTCGAGCAAAAGGAGGTCTGTTTGGTTCTCAAGATGTGAGCAACGACTGGAAAAATGACATGAACGGGTTTCAGTCCAGGAGTAGAAAAGAAGACAAGTGGAAGTTTCTAAGACCTAAAAATTCAAATCTGAAAAAGAAAGGGAGTGGTAAGGAAGAAGGCCTCGAATGAGATTAGAAAAGGAGAGGAAGAGAGTTGGGTATGGGTAATCGCTAGGTTTGACAAGCATGGCAAGAAGAGGCTTATTGGCGATACAGAAGAGACTCTCAACAATAGTCCTTTTTCTACTCTGTTTGGCAATGCTGGCTGTAATTCTCAGGTGAGTAGGGGATCCGACGGAATTGATGTTCACTCTGAGTTGGGGGTTATGAATATGAAGTCTGCAGAGGATCGATGCGATTTGGGCTATGCAACCTCACTGAGTTCAGAAGATCTAGACTCTGTTGGAATTGAGAAGCTGGAAGAGAGGAAGGTGACAACTCCCGAAAAGGGGGTTAACGTAGGTGCTAAGCCAAAAGCTGAAAACAACAATGAAGGTTCACCTGGAAAAATGGGCAAGATCCTCCAATCCTAAGAAGACTAGATAGATTTCTCTACATTGGTGATTGGGAGAGAGACTTCAATCAAATGTTTTAGGAGTTTCATAGAGAGAAGAGCTTTTGGAGAAGATGGCTAATGCTACTTTTATATCCCTAGTTCCAAAAGAAAAAATGGAGCAATGGATTTAAAGGACGGCCAATAAACTTAATTAGCAGCCCTTATAAGTTATTGGCTAAATTGTTATGCAAGAGATTGAGGTCAATATTACATGGGGTAGTAGGGGAATATCAGATGCCCTTTGAGGAAGGAGGACAAATTTTCGATGGAGTCCTAGTGGTAAGTGAATGCATTGACTCTAGATCGTGAAGTGGCAAACCAGGATTGGTGTGTAAGTTTGACATCTAGAAGGCTTATGATCACATGGAATGGGGATTCTTAGAAGAAATTCAAATTCTGATGGGATTTTGGGAAAAGTGGAGGTCTTGGGTGCATTCATGCATGCGTGTCCACAGTCTCACTCTCAATTCTCATAAATGACATATCCTCAAATTTCTTTCAAGCTTCTAGGGGTCTAAGACAAGGAGAACCGATATCTTTGCTATTTGTTATGGTTACGGAGATTTTGAATATTTTAATAAAGAGAAGTGGACAGATGGGCCCGATTATGGGAAAGGCTAGAAGGGATGGGCCTTGCATTACCGATCTGCAGTATGTAGATGACTCCTTGATCTTTTTGGATGCTACGGTGGAACAGATGCTGAACTTAAGAATGGTATTGGCAAATTTTCAAATGCTAATAGGGCTTCCAAAAAGCACAATAATTGAAATTGGAGAGGTGGGGAGGGATGTTATAGCGGAATGTGCTGATGCTCTTGAGTGCAGAATTGTTGAGCTCCCTTTCACCTATTTGGGAATGCCGACAAGAGGTGCTTCAAATTATGGCATAATATGGAAACAAATCTTAGAGAGGGCGGAAAGTTGGTTGGATGCCTGGAAAGCTAAATATTTATCTTTGGAGGATTTAATGACATCACCATACTTGAGCGATCAAGTTTCCATTTGAGAAGGCTCGCTGGGACCGACACATTCATAACTAAGGCAAGTTAGTAGAAAAATGGGTCAGCCTTATTGGACATCATCGTTTCCAAAGGAGTCAGTACTACTAGCACCCTAACGGGTCAGCCTTATTGGACCATCAATCAATTGTGGCATCCATAACTAAGTCCAGGAGTCAGTACTACCAGCACCTTTCCTAAACGAGTCAATATATTGGGCGATCCCATCTCAATTTTATACGATGACTTAGGCCCTGTCCTGATGTCTAAAAATGACCATCTTGCGAGTTGGTAGAAATACAGGTTAGTCCTATATGACCATACCAATTCTAAATGATAATACAAGACCAGGCCCGATCTCTAATAATAAGTAGCCCACACTTACTACTAAAAAAATCATTTAAGCTGGGATGTAGTCCTACCACAAGTTCGACATTGGTCACAACAGCCTCGAGAAATTTGGAAGTGGCCAGTTCCTAAACTATACAGTGTTTTGGTAATCCCATCATTTTGAATGATCTATGATCATGGCCCGATTTCTAATAATGCCCAACCAAAGAGTTATAAGAAAAATGACTTGGCTTATAAGTCCAACATAGCTTGTATGGGAGCTGATATACGGGGCAATTTCATCCCGATTTTAGTGATAAATGCGGCATTGTCTATTTAAAATGGCGCCCATCCCATGTTTCGAATTAGAATACATATTTGATTGTCCAAAATGGGGAGATGTTCCTAACTGAGGAAAGTAGGTAGAAAAACGAGTCAGCCATATCACCATTTCGAAAGGAGTTAGTATATTCGATTATCCCATCCTGATTTAAATGAAAACTCTGGCCTTAAACCGATCTCTAATAATGCCCAACCCATGAGTTAGAAGAAAACGGGTCAGCGTTATAAGACCAAAGATCATTCCTAAGGAGACAATATATTGGGCAATCTAATTCTGATTTTAAAGTCTAACTCAGGTCCCATTCGATATATAATAATGCCCTGCCCAGGATGTCTATGAAAGCACTTACTTGAGCCAATATGTAGTCTCGCATTCAACAGATTTTGGTGTCCAAAATTGAGCCAAGTCAAAAAATGTGTCATCCATATGATACAAACACTGTTCCAAAATGTCAATATATTTGGTGATCCCATCTTGCTTTTAAACAATGACTCTAGCGCTGTCCCGATCTCTAACGATGTCTATACCACAAGTTGGTATAGGGAAAACTTCAGTTTCATACGACATGTTGTCCTAACCAAGTTTCACATTGTTGACAATTACCACGAGAAATTTGGGAGGGTTAGGTTCGTAAACAAGTTAGTATATTGGGTAATCCCATCATTATTTTGGATTGTATAGGATCATGTCCGGATCTCTAATAATGCCTGCCAAAGAGTTATAAGAAAAATTGCTCCGCCAGATAAATCTAGCATAGTTCGTACGGGAGCCGATATATTGGGCAAATCGCATACCGATTTTTAATGATAACTGAGGTCTTGTCCGATCTCTAATGGTGCCCATCCCATTAATCCAATTAGAAAACATATTTGAGCGGAGATGTTGTTCTGAGTTTAAATGACTATGGCATTGATAGAAAAAAGATGTTCACGGATGGTCGGATTAAGGTTTGGTAAGAAGTTTTCTTGGAGGTTTTAATGATGAGGTCAAGCTTGAAACTAGCGAATTTCTCTTTGAGAAGATTTGTTGGAAGCGAGGCATGCCTGAGGCAAGTTGGTAGAAAAGTGGGCCATCCATATACTCATTTCGAAAGGAGTCGGTATATTCGGTCATCCCATCCTGATTGAAATGATAAGCTTGGCCTTGACCCGATCAATAATAATCCCAATCCATGAGTTTGTAGAAAACGTGTCATCGTGATAAGACCAAAGATCATACCCCAAGGGGACGATATATTGGGGAATGCTTAACTGATCATTCCCAAAGATCATTACCCATCGTGACAAGACCAAAGATCATAACCAAATGCTAACTCAGCCCCTTCCCGATTTGTGATGATGCCCAAGCCAAGATGCCTATGAAAACACTTGTTTCAGGTGAGATTTAGTCTTGATTTCAATGTATTGTGGCATCCTTAACAGAGCCGAGTTAGTTGAAAAATGAGTCGTCCATATTATACCAACACTGTTCCAAAATGGATCAATGAAGCCCTGGCCTGATCTCTAATTATGATACCAATCCTAAATGGATCAATATGATCGGTGATCCCATCTCCATCTTAAACGATGACTTGGGCGCTGTCCCGATATATAATGATGTCCATCACACGAGTTGGTAGAAAAACACATCAGTGTATAGGACCATCCTGATTTTAAATGATAAATGAAGCCCTGGCTTGATCCCTAATTATGCGTAGCCCACAATTCATACTAAAACGAGAAGTAGTCCTACCGCAAAAATTTGACTTTGGTAATAATTGCCTCGAGAAATTCGGGTGGGGTAGGTTTCTAAACATGCATGCATATTGGGTAATCCATTACGATTTTGGACGATCTAAGATCATGGGCCGATATCTAATAATGCCCAGCGAAGGACTTAGTAGCGAAATGGCTCGGCCTTATAAGTCTGACAGAGTTCGTAAGGGAGCTGACATACTGTACAATTGCTTCCTGACGTTTACAAATATTTTAGGCCCGGTTGAATCTCTTATGATACCCATCCCTTTAATCCAATTAGAAAACATATTTGAGCAGAGATGTTCTGATTTTAAATTATTGTGTCACTGATTACTGTGGGGGTAAGATGCCTTCTTGGAGGTTTTTATGAGTTTATGCTAGAGATTATGGAATTTCTCTTTGATAAGAGTTCAGGGAGACAGGCATTCCAACTGAGGCATTTTAGTACAAAAATGGGTTAGCCATATCACCGTTTCTAAAGGAGTCATTATATTCGGTAATCCCATCCGATTTAACCGATCAGTCTAACATTCCATATCACCGTTTCTAAAGGAGTCATTATATTCGGTAATCCCATCCGATTTAACCG
Source organism: Nelumbo nucifera (assembly GCF_055504915.1). NCBI lineage: Eukaryota > Viridiplantae > Streptophyta > Magnoliopsida > Proteales > Nelumbonaceae > Nelumbo > Nelumbo nucifera. The sequence goes on along the minus strand of NC_142649.1, from coordinate 169,110,120 downwards.
ATCAGTCTAGCATTGACCCGATGTACAATAATGCCCAACCCCTGAGATAGTAGAAAAAAGGTCAGTGTTATAACACCAAAGATCGGTCCTAAAGGAGTGAGAATATAGCGTAATCCAATCGCGATTTTAAAGGCCAACTGAAGCCCTTCCTGATCTATGAAAATTTCCCAGCCCACGATTCCTATCAAAACACCTATCTGAATACTAGTAGTGTCCACACTCTCTCTTATGGATTCCTAAGACTGCCGGTAGCAGATTTGATCGGTCTTTGGAATAGAATTTGCAAACTGTATTTATACATATAGTATGCTATTTTTGGAAAAAGGTTTTAAAAAGATTTTAATCTCAGGATCCATTTGACGAGAAGGTGTGGCACAGCATTCAGTAATCAGGGAAGAGGTACTTCCTTTTGATTAGTGTTTCGATACTTAAGGGTTGAGAGGTTATGGGCAAGAGACCAAGAGACGACCGATTATCCATTGGGTTTTATGTCACGTCAGCCAATTTTTCTTGGGTTTTGGAGGGTGGCCAACCCAATGGATTACCATGTTTTGGGCCCATTCTGATTTTTAATGACAACTAAGGCATTAAAGAAGATGCTTGATTTTAAATGATGCCCATCCAATGATTCCAGTTACAAAAAACATATTTGAGAGGAGATGTTTGATTTTAAATGACAGTGGGATTGATTAGTGAGGCGAGTTAGTAGAAGAACGTGTTGACAGACTATTGAGTTATGGTTTGCTAAGATGTTTTCTTGGAGGTTTTAAAGAAGAGATGATGCTTGAGACTAGAGAATTTTTGTTTGAGACGACTCTCTAGGCGCGATGGATTCCTAACTGACACCAGTTGGTAGAGAAATAGGTCACCCATGAGTTTGTAGATTTTGTGTCGACGCTATAAGACCAATTATCATTGAATATGTTGGGGAATCCAATTATGGTTTTAGATGTTAATTATGGCTCTGCCCGATCTGTAATTATGCCCAAGCCATGGTGGCTATTAAAACACTTGATTGGGCCAATTTGTCGTCTTGATTCCACGATTCCAATTAGAAAACATATTTGAGCGGAGATGTTCTTCTGAGTTTAAATGGCTATGGCATTGATTACCGTGGCTTGTTAGAATAAGATGTTGTTCACGGATGGTCGGATTAAGGTCGGGTAGAAGTTTTTCTTGGATGTTTTAATGACGAGGTAATGGTTGAAACTACCGAATTTCTCTTTGAGAGGGTCCGTTGGAAGAAAGGCATCCTGTGGCAAGTTGGTAAAAAAGCGGGCCAGCCTTATACTCATTTCGAAAGCAGTCGGTATATTCGGTCATCCCATCCTGATTTAAATGATAAGCTTGGCCTTGACCCGATCTAAAACAATCCAAAGCCATGCGTTTGTGGAAATCGTGCCATCGTGATAAGACCAAAGATCATCCCCAAAGGGGACGATATATTGGGGAATCTAATTCCAGCCCCCGCTCGATATATTGGTACCAACACCGTTCCTAAATGGATCAATATGTTCGGTGATCTCCTCTCCATCTTAAATGATGACTTGGGCGCTGTCCCGATATATATTAATGTCCATCCCATGATTTGGCAGGAAAACACATAAGTCTATAAGACATCTTGATTTTAAATGATAAATGTATTCCTGGCCTGATCTCTAATTATGCGTGGCCCACAATTTATAGTTAAAGATTATCTCAAATGACAAGTAGTCCTACAACACAAGTTTGACATTGGTGATAATTGCCTCGGGATATTCTGGTGGGGTAGGTTTCTAAACATGCATGCATATTGTGTAACCCCATTACGATTTCGGACGATCTAAGATCATGGGCCGAAATATTATAATGCCCAGCCAAGGACTTAGTAGCAAAATGGCTCGGCCCTACAAGTCTGACATAGTTCGTAAGGGAGCTGACATACTATACAATTGCTTCCCGACTTTTACAGATATTTTAGGCCCGGTTAGATCTCTTATGACGCCCTTCCCTTTAATCTAATTAGAAAACATAGTTGAGCGGAGATGTTCTGATTTTAAATTATTGTCCCTGATTACTATGGGGGCAAGATGTCTTCTTGGAGGTTTTTATGACGAGATTATTGCTGGAGACTAGTGAATTTCTCTTTGATAAGAGTTTAGGGAGCCAGGCATTCCAACCGAGGTATTTCAGTACAAAAATGGGTTAGCCAAATCACCATTTCTAAAGGAGTCATTATATTCGGTAATCCCATCTTGATTTTACCGATCAGTCTAGCATTGACCCGATCTATAACAATGCCCAACCCCTGAGTTAGTAGGAAACGGGTCAGCATTATAACACCAAAGATCGGTCCTAAAGGAGCGAGAATATAGGGTAATCCAATCGCGATTTTAAAGGCTAGCTGGAGCCCTTCCCGATCTATGAAAATTTCGCAGCGCACGGTTCCTATCAAAACACTTATCTGAATACTAGTGTCCACACTCTCTCTTATGGATCCCTAAGAATGCCGGCAGCAGATTTGATCGGTCTTTGGAATAGAATTTGCAAACTGTATTTATACGTACGTATAGTATGCTATTTTTTGAAAAAGGTTTTAAAAAGATTTTTATCTCGGGATCCATATGACGAGAAGGTGTGACACTGCATTCAGTAATCAGGGAAGACGTACTTCCTTTTGAGTAGTGTTTCGATACTTAAGGGCTGAGAGGTTATGGGCAAGAGACCAAGAGACGGCCGATTATCCGTTGGATTTTGTGACATGTCAGCCAATTTTTCTTAGGTTTTGTAGGGTGGCCAAGCCAATGCATTACCAAATGTTGGGCCCGAACTGATTTTTAATGACAGCTGAGGCCAGTTCTGATCTGTAATGATGCCCATCCAATGATTCCAATTACAAAAAACATATTGGAGTGGAAATGTTTGATTTTAAAAGATAGAGGCATTGATTAATGAGGAGAGTTAGTTGATGATCGTATCGACAGATTATCGAATTAAGGTTTGCTAAGATGTTTTCTTGGAGGTTTTAGAGAAGAGATGATGCTTGAGACTAGCAAATTTCTGTTTGAGACGACTCACTAGGTGCGATGGATTCCTAACTGAGGCAAGTTAGTAGAGAAATAGGTGAACCCTTGTGTTTGTGGAAAACGTGTCGACGCTATAAGTCCAATGAACGTTCAATATATTGGAGAATCCAATTGTGGTTTCAAATGCTAAATAAGGCTCTGCCCGATCTGTAATTATTCCCAAGCCACGGTGCCTATTAAAACACTTGATTGGGCCGATATGTTGTCTCGATTTCAGCCTATTTTGGTGTCCATAATTTAGTCTAGTTCATAAAAAACAGGTCAACTATGTAATAGCAATTCCATTCCTGAAATAGGTATATATATTTGGTGATCCCATCCTGATTTTAAACCATGACTTAAGCGATGGCCCTTTTTACACACTTGATTGAGCGGAGACGTTGATCCTAACTGGGGCAAGTAGGTAGAAAAACGGGTCAGCCATATCACCATCTCAAAAGGTGTCGGTATATTCGGTTATCCATACCAGATTTAAATGCAAAGTCCGGCCTTAACCCGATCTTTAATGTTGCCGAACCCATGTGTTAGTAGAAAACGGGTCCGCGTTATAAGAGAAAAGATCATTCCAATGGATAGAAAATATTGGGCAGTCTTATTTTGATTTTAAATTATAACTTAGGTCCTGTTCGATATATTATAATGCCCTGCACAGGATGTGTCTATGAAGACACTTCTTTGAGCTGAGATGTAGTCTCAGATTCATGCGACTATGGTGTCAATATATGAGCCGAGTTTGGCAAAGAATGCGTCGTCCATAAGATTTGAACACCTTCCAAAATTTCAATATATTTGGTGATCCCATCTCTCTTTCAAATAATGAGTCTTGCCCTGCCCTGATCTTTAACGAAGTCTAAACCACGAGTTAGTAGGGAAAAATTACGTGTCGTAAGACCATCGAGAGTTTAAGTGATAACACAAGTCCTTAACCAAGCTCTAACAACGCATAGCCCACAACGCCTACGAAAAGAAAACACTATTTCCACCGACATGCTGTCCTACCCAAGTTTCAAATTGCTGACAACTACCATTAGAAATTTGGGAGGGTTAGGTTCGTAAACGAGTTAGTATATTAGGTACTCCCATCCTTATTTTGGATTATGTAGGATCACGGCCGGATCTCTAATAATGCCTGCCAAAGAGAAAGAAGAAAAATTGCTCTGCCTGATAAGTCAAACATATTTCGTTTGAGCCAATATATTGGGCAAATCATAATCCGATTTGTAATAATAGCCGAGGTCTTGTCTAATCTCTAATAGTGCCTATCCCACTATTCCAATTAGAAAACATATTTGAGCGGAGATGTTCTTCTGAGTTTAAATGGCTATGGCGTTGATTACCGTGGTCCGTTGGAAGCAAGGCATCCTGTGGCAAGTTGGTAAAAAAGCGGGCCAGCCTTAAACTCATTTCGAAAGGAGTCGGTATATTCGTTCATCCCATCCTGATTTAAATGATAAGCTTGGCCTTGACCCGATCTATAACAATCCCAACCCATGCGCTTGTAGAAACCGTGCATTTGTGATAAAACCAAAGATCATCCCCAAAGGGGACGATATATTGGGGAATCTAATTCCGGCCCCCGCCCGATTTGGGAAGATGCCCATTCCAAGATGCCTTTTATGGCATCCTTAATTGAGCCGAGTTAGTAGAAAAACGAGTCATTCATGTGGTACCAACACAGTTCCTAAATGTATCAATATGTTCGGTGATCCCCTCTCCATCTTAAACGATGACTTGGGCGCTTTCCCGATATATAATAATGTCCATCCCATAATTTGGCAGGAAAACACATAAGTCTATACGACATCTTGATTTTAAATGATAAATGTAGTCCTGGCCTGATCTCTAATTATGCGTAGCCCACAATTTATAGTAAAAGATTATCTCAAATTAGAAGTAGTCCTACAGCACAAATTTGACATTGGAGATAATTGCCTCGGGATATTCTGGTGGCTCGGCCCTATAAGTCTGACATAGTTCGTAAGGGAGCTGACGTACTATACAATTGCTTCCCGACTTTTACAGATATTTTAGGCCCGGTTAGATCTCTTATGATGCCCTTCCTTTTAATCCAATTAGAAAACATACTTGAGCGGAGATGTTCTGATTTTAATTTATTGTCACTGATTACTGTGGGGGCAAGATGTCTTCATGGAGGTTTTTATGACGAAATTATGCTAGTGACTCGGGAATTTCTCTTTGATAAGAGTTTAGGGAGCCAGGCATTCCAACCGAGGTATTTCAGTACAGAAATGAGTTGGCCAAATCACCATTTCTAAAGGAGTCATTATATTCGGTAATCCCATCCTGATTTTACCGATCAGTCTAGCATTGACCCAATCTATAACAATGCCCAACCCCTGAGTTAGTACAAAACGGGTCAGCAATATAATACCAAAGATCGGTCCTAAAGGAGCGAGAATATAGGGTAATCCAATCGCGACTTTAAAGGCTTGCTCGAGGCCTTCCTGATCTGTGAAAATTTCCCAGCGCACGGTTCCTATCAAAACACTTATCCGAATACTAGTGTCCACACTCTCTTATGGATCCCTAAGACTGCCGGCTGCAGATTTGATCGGTCTTTGGAATAGAATTTGCAAACTGTATTTATACGTATAGTATGCTATTTTTTGAAAAAGGTTTTAAAAAGATTTTTATCTCGGGATCCATTTGACGAGAAGGTGTGACACTGCATTCAGTAATCAGGGAAGAGGTACTTCCTTTTGAGTAGTGTTTCGATACTTAAGGGCTGAGATTTATGGGCAAGAGACCAAGTGACGACTGATTATCCGTTGGGTTTTATGCCACGTCAGCCGTTTTTCTAGGGTTTCGTAGGGTGGCCATGCCAATGGATTACCAAGTGTTGGGCCCGAACTGATTTTTAATGACAACTGATGCCTGTTCTGATCTGTAATGATGCCCTTCCAATGATTCCAGTTACAAAAACATATTTGAGTGGAAATGTTTGATTTTAAATGATAGAGTTATTGATTAGTGAGGAGAGTTAGTTGATGATCGTATCGACAGATTATCTAATTAAGGTTTGCTAAGATGTTTTCTTGGAGGTTTTAGAGAAGAGGTGATGCTTTAGACTAGTGAATTTCTGTTTGAGACGACTCACTAGGTGCGATGGATTCCTAACTGAGGCAAGTTAGTAGAGAAAAAGGTCAACCCTTGTGTTTGTGGAAAACGTATCGACACTATAAGACCAATGATCGTTCAATCTATTGGGGAGTCCAATTGTGGTTTTAAATGCTAAATAAGGCTCTGCCCGATATGTAATTATTCCCAAGCCACGGTGCCTATTAAACCACTTGATTGGGCCGATATGTTGTCTCGATTTCAGCCTATTTTGGTGTCCATAGTCTAGTTCATAGAAAACAGGTCATCCATGTAATAGCAGTTCCCTTCCAGAAATGGGTATATATATTTGGTGATCCGATCCTGATTTTAAACCATGACTTAGGCATTGGCCCTTTTTAGAAACTGGATTGAGCGGAGACGTTGATCCTAACTGGGGCAAGTAGGTAGAAAACGGGTCAGCCATATCACCTTCTCAAAAGGTGTCGGTATATTCGGTTATTCCTACCTGATTTAAATTCAAAGTCCGGCCTTAACCCGATCTCTAATGATGCCCAACCCATGTGTTAGTAGAAAACGGGTCCGCATTATAAGAGAAAAGATCATTCCTATGGATAGAAAATATTGGGCAGTCTAATTCTGATTTTAAATTATAACTCAGGTCCTGTTCGATATATTATAATGCCCAGGACACAGGATGTCTATGAAGACACTTCTTTGAGCCGGGATGTAGTCTCAGATTCATCCGACTTTGGTGTCAATATTTGAGTCGAGTTAGGCAAAGAATGCGTCGTCCATTGGATACGAACACCGTTCCAAAATTTCGATATATTTGGTGATCCCATCTGTCTTTCAAATAATGAGTCTAGCCCTGTCCCGATCTTTAACGAAGTCTACACTGCGAGTTAGTAGGGAAAACTTCAGAGCCTTAAGACCGTTGAGATTTTAAGTGATAACACGTCCTTAACCAAGCTCTAACAACGCATAGCCCACAAAGCCTACGAAAAGAAAACACTATTTCCACCGACATGCTGTCCTACCCAAGTTTCACATTGCTGACAACTACCATTAAAAATTTGGGAGTGTTAGGTTCGTAAACGAGTTAGTATATTAGGTACTCCCATCCTTATTTTGGATTATGTAAAATCACGGTCGGATCTCTAATAATGTCTGCCAAAGAGTTAGAAGAAAAATTGCTCTGCCTGACAAGTCAAACATATTTCGTATGAGCCGATATATTGGGCAAATCGTAAACCGTTTTGTAATAACCGCCGACTAGGTTCCTAACTGTGGCAAGTTGGTAGAGAAAAAGGTCAACCCTTGTGTTTGTGGAAAACGTATTGATGCTATAAGACCAATGGTCGTTCAATATATTGGGGAATCCAATTATGGTTTGAAATGCTAAATAAGGCTCTGCCCGATCTGTAATTATTCCCAAGCCACGATGCCTATTAAAACACTTGATTGGGCCGATATGTTGTCTCAATTTCAGCCTATTTTGGTGTCCATAATTTAGTTTAGTTCATAGAAATCAGGTCATCCATTTAATAGCAATTCCATTCCAGAAATGGGTATATATATTTGGTGATCCAATCCTGATTTTAAACCATGCCTTAGGCATTGGCCCTTTTTACACACTGGATTGAGCGGAGACGTTGATCCTAACTGGGGCAAGTAGGTAGAAAAATGGGTCAGCCATATCACCATCTCAAAAGGTGTCGGTATATTCGGTTATCCCTACCTGATTTAAATGCAAGGTCCGGCCTTAACCCGATCTCTAATGATGCCCAACGCATGTGTTAGTAGAAAACGGGTCCGCGTTATAAGAGAAAAGATCATTCCTATGGATAGAAAATATTGGGCAGTCTAACTCTGATTTTAAAGTATAACTCAGGTCCTGTTCGATATATTATAATGCCCTGCATGTCTATGAAGACACTTCTTTGAGCCGAGATGTAGTTTCAGATTCATGCGACTTTGGTGTCAATATTTGAGTCGAGTTAGGCAAACATTGCGTCGTCCATAGGATACGAACATCGTTCCAAAATTTCAATATATTTGGTGATCCCATCTCCCTTTCAAATAATGAGTCTAGCCCTGTCCCGATCTTTAACGAAGTCTACACCGCGTGTTAGTAGGGAAAACTTCAGTGCCTTAAGACCGTCGAGATTTTAAGTGATAACACAAGTCCTTAACCAAGCTCTAACAACGCATAGCCCACAAAGCCTACGAAAAGAAAACACTATTTCCACCGACATGCTGTCCTACCCAAGTTTCACATTGGTGACAACTACCATTAGAAATTTGGGAGGGTTAGGTTCGTAAACGAGTTAGTATATTAGGTACTCCCACCCTTATTTTGGATTATGTAGTATCACGTCCGGATCTCTAATAATGTCTGCCAAAGAGTTAGAAGAAAAATTGCTCTGCCTGATAAGTCAAACATATTTCGTATGAGCATATATATTGGGCTAATCATAAACCGATTTGTAATAATAGCCGTGGTCTTGTCTAATCTCTAATGGTGCCGATCCAACGATTCCAATTAGAAAACATATTTGAGCGGAGATGTTCTTCTGAGTTTAAATGGCTATGGCGTTGATTACTATGGCTTGTTAGAATAAGATGTTGTTCACGGATGGTTGGATTAAGGTCGGGTAGGAGTTATTCTTGGATGTTTTAATGACGAGGTAATGGTTGAAACTACCGAATTTCTCTTTGAGAGGGTCCGTTGGAAGCAAGGCATCCTGTGGCAAGTTGGTAAAAAAGCGGGCCAGCCTTATACTCATTTCGAAAGGAGTCGGTATATTCGGTCATCCCATCCTGATTTAATAATGACCATCCCATGATTTGGCAGGAAAACACATATACGACATCTTGATTTTAAATGATAAATGTAGTCCTGGACTGATCTCCAATTATGCGTAGCCCACAATTTATAGTAAAAGCTTATCTCAAAGGAGAAGTAGTCCTACAACACAAGTTTGACATTGGTGATAATTGCGTCGGGATATTCTGGTGGGGTAGGTTTCTAAACTTGCATGCATATTGGGTAACCTCATTACGATTTCGGACGATCTAAGATCATGGGCCGATATCTAATAATGCCCACCCAAGGTCTTTGTGGCAAAATGGCTCGGCTCTATAAGTCTGACATAGTTCGTAAGGGAGCTGACATACTATACAATTGCTTCCCGACTTGTACAGATATTTTAGGCCCGGTTAGATCTCTTATGATCCCCTTCCCTTTAATCCAATTAGAAAACACAGTTGAGCGGAGATGTTCCAATTTTAAATTATTGTCACTGATTTCTGTGGGGGCAAGATGTCTTGTTGGAGGTTTTTATGACGAGATTATGCTGGAGACTAGGGAATCTCTTTGATAAGAGTTTAGGGAGCTAGGCATTCCAACCGAGGTATTTCAGTACAGAAATGGGTTAGCCAAATCGCCATTTCTAACGGAGTCATTTTATTCGGTAATCCCATCCTGATTTTACCGATCAGTCTAGCATTGACCCGATCTATAACAATGCCAAACCCCTGAGTTAGTAGAAAACGGGTCAGCATTATAACACCAAAGATCGGTCCAAAACGAGCGAGAATATAGGGTAATCCAATCGCGATTATATAGGCTAGCTCGAGCCCTTCCCGATCTGTTAAAATTTCCCAGCGCACGGTTCCTATCAAAACACTTATCTGAATACTAGTGTCCACACTCTCCCTTATGGATCCCTAAGACTGCCGACAGCAGATTTGATCGGTCTTTGGAATAGAATTTGCAATCTGTATTTATACGTATAATATGCTTTTTTTTGAAAAAGGTTTTAAAAATATTTTTATCTCGGGATCCATTTGACGAGAAGGTGTGACTCTGCATACTGTAATCAGGGAAGATGTACTTTCTTTTGAGTAGTGTTTTGATACTTATGGGCTGAGAGGTTATGGGCAAGACACCAAGAGACGGCCGATTATCTGTTGGGTTTTTTGTTACATCAGCCAATTTTTCTTGGGTTTCGTAGGGTGGCCAAGCCAATGGTTGGCCATGTGTTTGGCCCAAACTGATTTTTAATGACAACTGAGGCCGGTTCTGATCTGTAATGATGCCCTTCCAATGATTCCAGTTACAAAAACATATTTGAGTGGAAATGTTTGATTTTAAATGATAGAGTTATTGATTAGTGAGGAGAGTTGGTTGATGATCGTATCGACAGATTATCGAATTAAGGTTTGCTAATATGTTTTCTTGGAGGTTTTAGAGAAGAGATGATGCTTGAGACTAGCGAATTTCTGTTTGAGACTACTCACTAGGTGCGATGGATTCCTAACTGAAGCAAGTTAGTGGAGAAATAGGTGAACACTTGTGTTTGTGGAAAACGTGTCGACGCTATAAGACCTATGATCGTTCAATATATTGGGGAATCCAATTGTGGTTTGAAATGCTAAATAATGGTCTGCCCGATCTGTAACTCTTCCCAAGCCACGGTGCCTATTAAAACACTTGATTGGGCCGATACGTTGTCTCGAATTGAACCTATTATGGTGTCCATAATTTAGTCTAGTTCAAAGAAAACAGGTCATGCATGTAATAGCAATTCCATTTTTGAAATGGGTATATATATTTGGTGATCCCATCCTGATTTTAAACCATGACTTAGGCGTTGGCCCTTTTTACACACTTGATTGAGCGGAGACGTTGATCCTAACTGGGGCAAGTAGGTTGAAAAACGGGTCAGCCATATCACCATCTCAAAAGGAGTCGGTATATTCGGTTATCCCTACCTGATTTAAATGCAAAGTCCGGCCGTGACACGACCTCTAATGATGTCCAACCCGTGTGTTAGTAGAAACCGGATCCGCGTTATAAGAGAAAAAAAGATCATTCCTATGCATAGAATATATTGGGCAGTCTGATTCTGATTTTAAAGTATAACTCAGGTCCTGTTCGATTTATTATAATGCCCTGCACAGGATGTCTATGAAGACACTTCTTTGAGCCCAGATGTAGTCTCAAATTCATGCGACTTTGGTGTCAATATTTGAGCCGAGTTAGGCAAAGAATGCGTCATCCATAGGATACAAACACCGTTCCAAAAATTCAATATATTTGGTGATCCTATCTGTCTTGCAAATAATGAGTCTGGCCCTGTCCCGATCTTTAACGAAGTCTACACCGCGAGTTAGTAGGGAAAACTTCAGTGCCTTAAGACCGTCGAGATTTTAAGTGATAACACAAGTCCTTAACCAAGCTCTAACAACGCATAGCCCATCCTTATTTTGGATTATGTTGGATCACGGCCGGATCTCTAATAATGCCTGCCAAAGAGTTAGAAGAAAAATTGCTCTGCCTGATAAGTCAAACTTATTTCGTATGAGTCGATATATTGGGCAAATCGTAAACCGATTTGTAATAATAGCCGAGGTCTTGTCTAATCTCTAATGGTGCCTATCCCACGATTCCAATTAGAAAACATATTTGAGCGGAGATGTTCTTCGGAGTTTAAATGGCTATGGCGTTGATTACCGTGGCTTGTTAGAATAAGATGTTGTTCACGGATGGTCGGATTAAGGTCGGGTAGGAGTTTTTCTTGGATGTTTTAATGATGATGTAATGGTTGAAACTACCGAATTTCTCTTTGAGAAGGTCCGCTGGAAGGAAGGCATCCTGTGGCAATTTGGTAAAAAAGCGGGCCAGCCTCATACTCATTTCGAAAGGAGATGGAATATTCGGTCATCCCATCCTGATTTAAATGATAAGCTTGGCCTTGACCCGATCTCTTATAATCCCAAGCCATGCGTTTGTAGAAATCGTGCCATCGTGATAAGACCAAAGATCATCCCCAAAGGGGACGATATATTGGGGAATCTAATTCCAGCCCCTGCTTGATATATTGGTACTAACACCGTTCCTAAATGGATCAATATGTTCGGTGATTCCCTCTCCATCTTAAACGATGACTTGGGCGCTGTCCCGATATATATTAATGTCCATCCCATGATTTGGCAGGAAAACACATAAGTCTACACGACATCTTGATTTTAAATGATAAATGTAGTCCCGGCCTGATCTCTAATTATGTGTAGCCCAAAATTTATAGTAAAAGATTATCTCAAATGAGAAGTAGTCCTACAGGACAAGTTTGACATTGGTGATAATTGCCTTGGGATATTCTGGTGGGGTAGGTTTCTAAACATGAATGCATATAGGGTAACCCCATTACGATTTCAGACGATCTAAGATCATGGGCCGATATCTAATAATGCCCAGCCAAGGAATTAGTAGCAAAACGAATCGGCCGTAATAGTCTGACATAGTTCGTAAGGGAGCTGACATACTATACAATTGCTTGCCGACCTTTACAGATATTTTAGGCCCGGTTAGATCTCTTATGACGCCCTTCCCTTTAATCCAATTAGAAAGCATAGTTGAGCGGAGATGTTCTGATTTTAAATTATTGTCACTGATTACTGTGTGGTCAAGATGTCTTCTTGGAGGTTTTTTTGACGAGATTATGCTGGAGACTAGGGAATTTCTCTTTGATAAGAGTTTAGGGAGCCAGGTATTCGTACCGAGGTATTTCAGTACAGAAATGGGTTAGCCAAATCACCATTTCTAAAGGAGTCATTATATTCGGTAATCCCATCTTGATTTTACCGATTAGTCTAGCATTGACCCGATCTATAACAATGCCCAACCCCTGAGTTAGTAGGAAACGGGTCAGCATTATAACACCAAAGATCGGTCCTAAAGGAGCGAGAATATAGGGTAATGCAGTGGCGATTTTAAAGGCTAGCTCGAGCCCTTCCCGATCTGTGAAAATTTCCCAGCGCACGGTTCCTATCAAAACACTTATCTGAATACTTGTGTCCACTCTCTCTCTTATGGATCCCTAGGACTGCCGGCAGCAGATTTGATCGGTCTTTGGAATAGAATTTGCAAACTGTATTTATACGTATAGTATGCTATTTTTTGAAAAAGGTTTTAGAAAGATTTTTATCTCGGGATCCATTGACGAGAAGGTGTGACACTGCATTCAGTAATCAGGGAAGAGGTACTTCCTTTTGAGTAGTGTTTCGATACTTAAGGGCTGAGAGGTTATGGGCAAGAGACCAAGAGACGACCGATTATCCGTTGGGTTTCATGTCACGTCAGCCAATTTTTCTTGGGTTTCGTAGGGTGGCCAAGCCAATGGATTACAAAGTGTTGGGCCCGAACTGATTTTTAATGACAACTGATGCCTGTTCTGATCTGTAATGATGTCCATCCAAAGATTCCAGTTACAAAAAACATATTTGAGTGGAAATGTTTGATTTTAAAAGATAGAGGCATTGATTTGTGAGGAGAGTTAGTTGATGATCGTATCGACAGATTATCGAATTAAGGTTTGGTAAGATATTTTTTGGAGGTTTTAGAGAAGAGATAATGCTTGAGACTTGCGAATTTCTGTTTGAGACGACTCACTAGGTGCGATGGATTCCTAACTGAGGCAAGTTAGTAGAGAAAAAGGTCAACCCTTGTGCTTCTGGAAAACGTATCGACGCTATAAGACCAATGATCGTTCAATATATTGGGGAATCCAATTGCGGTTTTAAAAATAAAGCTCTGCCCGATATGTAATTATTCCCAAGCCACGGTACCTATTAAAGCACTTGATTGGGCCGATATGTTGTCTCGAGTTCAGCCTATTTTGGTATCCATAATTTAGTCTAGTTCATAGAAAACAGGTCATCCATGTAATAGCAATTCCATTCCTGAAATGGGTATATATATTTGGTGATCCCATCCTGATTTTAAACCATGACTTAGGCGTTGGCCCTTTTTACACACTTGATTGAGCGGAGACGTTGATCCTAACTGGGGCAAGTAGGTAGAAAAACGGTTCAGCCATATCACCATCTCAAAAGGTGTCGGTATATTCGGTTATCCCTATCTGATTTAAATGCAAAGTCCGGTCTTAACCCGATCTCTATTGATGCCCAACCCGTGTAAGTAGAAAACGGGTCCGCGTTATAAGAGAAAAGATCATTCCTATGGATAGAAAATATTGGGCAGTCTAATTCTGATTTTAAATTATAACTCAGGTCCTGTTCGATATATTATAATGCCCTGCACAGGATGTCTATGAAGACACTTCTTTGAGCCGAGGTGTAGTCTCAGAATCATGCGACTATGGTGTCAATATTTGAGCCGAGTTAGGCAAAGAATGCGTCGTCCATAAGATTTGAACAGCTTCCAAAATTTCAAAATATTTGGTGATCCCATCTCTCTTTCAAATAATGAGTTTTGCCCTGCCCTGATCTTTAACGAAGTCTAAACCACGAGTTAGTAGGGAAAAATTACATGCCGTAAGACCGTCGAGATTTTATGTGATAACACAAGTCCTTAACCAATAGCGAATTTAAAGGCTAGCTCGAGCCCTTCCGGATCTGTGAAAATTTCCCAGCGCACGGTTCCTATCAAAACACTTATCTGAATACTAGTGTCAACACTCTCTCTTATGGATCCCTAAGAATGTCGGCAGCAGATTTGATCGGTCTTTGGAATGGAATTTGCAAACTGTATTTATACGTATAGTATGCTATTTTTTGAAAAAAATTTTAAAAAGATTTTTATCTTGGGATCCATTTGACGAGAAGGTGTGACACTGCATTCAGTAATCAGGGAAGAGGTACTTCCTTATGAGTGGTGTTTCGATACTTAAGGGCTGAGAGGTTATGGGCAAGAGACCAAGAGACGGCCGATTATCCGTTGGGTTTTGTGTCACGTCTGCCAATTTTTCTTAGGTTTTGTTGGGTGGCCAAGCCAACGGATTCCCAAATGTTGGGCCCAAATTGATTTTTAATGACAACTGAGGCCAGTTCTGATCTGTAATGATGCCCATCCAATGATTCCAGTTACACAAAACGTATTTGAGTGGAAATGTTTGATTTTAAAAGAAAGAGGCTTTGATTAGTGAGGAGAGTTATTTGATGATCGTATCGACAGATTATCGAATTAAGGTTTGCTAAGATGTTTTCTTGGAGGTTTTAGAGAAGGGATGATGCTTGAGACTAGCGAATTTCTGTTTGAGACGACTCACTAGGTGTGATGGATTCCTAACTGAGGCAAGTTAGTAGAGAAATAGGTGAACCCTTGTGTTTGTGGAAAACGTGTCGACGCTATAAGTCCAATGAACGTTCAATATATTGGGGATTCCAATTGTGGTTTTAAATGCTAAATAAGGCTCTGCCCGATCTGTAATTATTCCCAAGCCACGGTGCCTATTAAAACACTTGATTGGGCCGATATGTTGTCTCGATTTCAGCCTATTTTGGTGTCCATAATTTAGTCTAGTTCATATAAAACAGGTCATCCATGTAATAGCAATTCCATTCCTGAAATGGGTATATATATTTGGTGATCCCATCCTGATTTTAAACCTTGACTTAGGCGTTGGCCCTTTTTACACACTTGATTGAGCCGAGACGTTGATCCTAACTGGGGCAAGTAGGTAGAAAAACGAGTAAGCCATATCACCATCTCAAAAGGTGTCGGTATATTCGGTTTTCCCTACCTGATTTAAATGCAAAGTCGTGCCTTAACCTGATCTCTAATGATGCCCAACCCATGTGTTAGTAGATAACGGGTCCGTGTTATAAGAGAAAAGATCATTCCTATGGATAGAAAATATTGGGCAGTCTAATTCTGATGTTAAATTATAACTTAGGTCCTGTTCGATATACTATAATGCCCTGCACAAGATGTCTATGAAGACACTTCTTTGAGCCAAGATGTAGTCTCAGATTAATGCGACTATGGTGTCAATATATGAGCCGAGTTAGGCAAAGAATGCGTCGTCCATAAGATTTGAACACCTTCCAAAATTTCAATATATTTGGTGATCCCATCTCTCTTTCAAATAATGAGTCTTGCCCTGCTCTGATCTTTCACGAAGTCTAAACCCCGAGTTAGTGGGGAAAAATTACGTGTCGTAAGACCGTCGAGAGTTTAAGTGATAACACAAGTCCTTAACCAAGCTCTAACAACGCATAGCCCACAACGCCTATGAAAAGAAAACACTATTTCCACCGACATGCTGTCCTACCCAAGTTTCACATTGCTGACAACTACCATTAGAAATTTGGGAGTGTTAGGTTCGTAAACGAGTTAGTATATTAGGTACTCCCATCCTTATTTTGGATTATGTAGGATCACGGCCGGATCTCTAATAATGCCTGCCAAAGAGAAAGAAGAAAAATTGCTCTGCCTGATAAGTCAAACATATTTCGTTTGAGCCGATATATTGGGCAAATCATAATCCGATTTGTAATAATAGCCGAGGTCTTGTCTAATCTCTAATGTGCCTATCCCACTATTCCAATTAGAAAACATATTTGAGCGGAGATGTTTTTCTGAGTTTAAATGGCTATGGCGTTGATTACCGTGGCTTGTTAGAATAAGATATTGTTCACGGATGGTCGGATTAAGGTCGGATAGGAGTTTTTCTTGGATGTTTTAATGATGAGGTAATGGTTGAAACTACCGAATTTCTCTTTGAGAGGATCCGTTGGAAGCAAGGCATCCTGTGGCAAGTTGGTAAGAAAGCTGGCCAGCCTTATACTCATTTCGAAAGGAGTCGGTATATTCGTTCATCCCATCTTGATTTAAATGATAGGCTTGGCCTTGACCCGATCTATAACAATCCAAACCCATGCGTTTGTAGAAATCGTGCATTTGTGATAAGACCAAAGATCATCCCCATAGGGGACGATATATTGGGGAATCTAATTCTGGCCCCCGCCCGATTTGGGAAGATGCCTATTATGGCATCCTTAATTGAGCTGAGTTAGTAGAAAAACGAGTCATCCATGTGGTACCAACACCTTTCCTAAATGTATCAATATGTTCGGTGATCCCCTCTCCATCTTAAACGATGACTTGCGCGCTTTCCCGATATATAATAATGTCCATCCCATAATTTGGCAGGAAAACACATAAGTCTATACGACATCTTGATTTTAAATGATAAATGTAGTCCTGGCCTGATCTCTAATTATGCGTAGCCCACAATTTATAGTAAAAAATTATCTCAAATGACAAGTAGTCCTTCAGCACAAATTTGACATTGGAGATAATTGCATCGGGGATTTTCTGGTGGGGTAGGTTTCTAAACATGCATGCATATTGGGTAACCGCATTACGATTTCGGACGATCTAAGATCATGGGCCGATGTCTAATAATGCCCAGCCAAGGACTTAGTAGCAAAATGGCTCGGCCCTATAAGTCTGACATAGTTCGTATGGGAGCTGACGTACTATACAATTGCTTCCCGACTTTTACAGATATTTTAGGCCCGGTTAGATCTCTTATGATGCCCTTCCCTTTAATCCAATTAGAAAACATACTTGAGCGGAGATGTTCTGATTTTAATTTATTGTCACTGATTACTGTGGGGGCAAGATGTCTTCATGGAGGTTTTTATGACGAAATTATGCTAGTGACTAGGGAATTTCTCTTTGATAAGAGTTTAGGGAGCCAGGCATTCCAACCGAGGTATTTCAGTACAGAAATGAGTTGGCCAAATCACCATTTCTAAAGGAGTCATTATATTCGGTAATCCCATCCTGATTTTACCGATCAGTCTAGCATTGACCCAATCTATAACAATGCCCAACCCCTGAGTTAGTACAAAACGGGTCAGCAATATAATACCAAAGATCGGTCCTAAAGGAGCGAGAATATAGGGTAATCCAATCGCGACTTTAAAGGCTTGCTCGAGGCCTTCCTGATCTGTGAAAATTTCCCAGCGCACGGTTCCTATCAAAACACTTATCCGAATACTAGTGTCCACACTCTCTTATGGATCCCTAAGACTGCCGGCTGCAGATTTGATCGGTCTTTGGAATAGAATTTGCAAACTGTATTTATACGTATAGTATGCTATTTTTTGAAAAAGGTTTTAAAAAGATTTTTATCTCGGGATCCATTTGACGAGAAGGTGTGACACTGCATTCAGTAATCAGGGAAGAGGTACTTCCTTTTGAGTAGTGTTTCGATACTTAAGGGCTGAGATTTATGGGCAAGAGACCAAGTGACGACTGATTATCGGTTGGGTTTTATGCCACGTCAGCCGTTTTTCTAGGGTTTCGTAGGGTGGCCAAGCCAATGGATTACCAAGTGTTGGGCCCGAACTGATTTATAATGACAACTGATGCCTGTTCTGATCTGTAATGATGCCCTTCCAATGATTCCAGTTACAAAAACATATTTGAGTGGAAATGTTTGATTTTAAATGATAGAGTTATTGATTAGTGAGGAGAGTTAGTTGATGATCGTATCGACAGATTATCTAATTAAGGTTTGCTAAGATGTTTTCTTGGAGGTTTTAGAGAAGATATGATGCTTTAGACTAGCGAATTTCTGTTTGAGACGACTCACTGGGTGCGATGGATTCCTAACTGAGGCAAGTTAGTAGAGAAAATGGTCAACGCTTGTGTTTGTTGAAAACGTATCGACGCTATAAGACCAATGATCGTTCAATCTATTGGGGAATCCAATTGTGGTTTTAAATGCTAAAAAAGGCTCTGCCCGATATGTAATTATTCCCAAGCCTTGGTGCCTATTTAAGCACTTGATTGGGCTGATATGTTGTCTCGATTTCAGCCTATTTTGCTGTCCATAATTTTGTCTAGTTCATAGAAAACAGGTCATCCATGTTATAGCAGTTCCATTCCTGAAATGGGTATATATATTTGGTGATCCCATCCTGATTTTAAACCATGACTTAGGCATTGGCCCTTTTTAGAAACTGGATTGAGTGGAGACGTTGATCCTAACTGGGGCAAGTAGGTAGAAAAACGGGTCAGCCATATCCCTTTCTCAAAAGGTGTCGGTATATTCGGTTATCCCTACCTGATTTAAATGCAAAGTCTGGCCTTAACCCGATCTCTAATGATGCCCAACCCATGTGTTAGTAGAAAACGGGTCCGCGTTATAAGAGAAAAGATCATTCCTATGGATAGAAATTATTGGGCAGTCTAATTCTGATTTTAAATTATAACTCAGGTCCTGTTTGATATATTATATTGCCCTGCACAGGATGTCTATGAAGACACTTCTTTGAGCCGAGATGTAGTCTCAGATTCATGCGACTATGGTGTCAATATTTGAGTCGAGTTAGGCAAAGAATGCGTTTTCCATAGGATACGGACACCGTTCCAAAATTTCAATGTATTTGGTCATCCCATCTATCTTTCAAATAATGAGTCTAACCCTGTCCCGATTTTAACGAACTCTACACCGCGAGTTAGTAGGGAAAACTTCAGAGCCTTAAGACAGTTGAGATTTTAAGTGATAACACAAGTCCTTAACCAAGCTCTAACAACGCATAGCCCACAAAGCCTACGAAAAGATAACGCTATTTCCACCGTCATGCTGTCCTACCCAAGTTTCACATTGGTGACAACTACCATTAGTAATTTGGGAGGGTTAGGTTTGTAATCGAGTTAGTATATTAGGTACTCCCACCCTTATTTTGGATTATGTAGGATCATGGCCGGATCTCTAATAATGTCTGCCAAAGAGTTAGAAGAAAAATTGCTCTGCCTGATAAGTTAAACATATTTCGTATGAGAATATATATTGGGCTAATCATAAATCGATTCGTAATAATAGCCGAGGTCTTGTCTAATCTCTAATGGTGGCTATCCCACGATTCCAATTAGAAAACATATTTGAGCGGAGATGTTCTTCTGAGTTTAAATGGCTATGGCGTTGATTATCGTGGCTTGTTAGAATAAGATGTTGTTAACGGATGGTCGGATTAAGGTCGGGAAGAAGTTTTTCTTGGATGTTTGAATGACGAGGTAATGGTTGAAACTACCGAATTTCTCTTTGAGAGGGTCCGTTGGAAGCAAGGCATCCTGTGGCAAGTTGGTAAAAAAGCAGGCCAGCCTTATACTCATTTCGAAAGGAGTCGGTATATTCGGTCATCCCATCCTGATTTAAATGATAAGCTTTGCCTTGACCCGATCTATAACAATCCCAACCCATGCGTTTGTAGAAATCATGATAAGACCAAAGATCATCCCCAAAGGGGACGATATATTGGGGAATCTAATTCCGGCCCCCGCCCGATTTGGGAAGATGCCCAATCCAAGATGCCTATTATGGCATCCTTAACTGAGCCGAGTTAGTCGAAAAATGAGTCATCCATGTGGTACCAACACCGTTCCTAAATGTATCAATATGTTCGGTGATCCCCTCTCCATCTTAAACGATGACTTGGGCGCTGTCCCGATATTTAATAATGACCATCCCATGATTTGGCAGGAAAACACATAAGTCTATACGACATCTAGATTTTACATGATAATTGTAGTCCTGGCCTGATCTCTAATTCTGCGTAGCCCACAAGTTATAGTAAAAGATTATCTCAAATGAGAAGTAGTCCTACAACACAAGTTTGACATTGGTGATAATTGCCTCGGGATATTCTGGTGGGGTAGGTTTCTAAACTTGCATGCATATTGGGTAACCCCATTACGATTTCGGACGATATCTCCGCCTAGCACTTTGTAGCAAAATGGCTCGGCCCTATAAGTCTGACATAGTTCGTAAGGGAGCTGACATACTATACAATTGCTTCCCGACTTGTACAGATATTTTAGGCCCGGTTAGATCTCTTATGATGCCCTTCCCTTTAATCCAATTAGAAAACACAGTTGAGCGGAGATGTTCCAATTTTAAATTATTGTCACTGATTTCTGTGGGGGCAAGATGTCTTGTTGGAGGTTTTTATGACGAGATTATGCTGGAGACTAGGTAATCTCTTTGATAAGAGTTTAGGGAGCCAGGTATTCCAACGAGGTATTTCAGTACATAAATGGGTTAGCCAAATCACCATTTCTAAAGGAGTCATTTTATTCGGTAATCCCATAATGATTTTAGCGATCGGTCCAAAACGAGCGAGAATATAGGGTAATCCAATCGCGATTTTAAAGGCTAGCTCGAGCCCTTCCCGATCTGGGAAAATTTCCCAGCGCACTGTTCCTATCAAAACACTTATCTGAATACTAGTGTCCACACTCTCCCTTATGCATCCCTAAGACTGCCGGCAGCAGATGTGATCGGTCTTTGGAATAGAATTTGCAATCTGTATTTATACGTATAGTATGCTTTTTTTTGAAAAAGGTTTTAAAAATATTTTTATCTCAGGATCCATTTGACGAGAAGGTGTGACACTGCATACAGTAATCAGGGAAGAGGTACTTCCTTTTGAGTGGTGTTTCGATACTTATGGGCTGAGAGGTTATTGGCAAGACACCAAGAGACGGCCGATTATCCGTTGGGTTTTTTGTCACATCAGTCAATTTTTCTTGGGTTTCGTAGGGTGGCCAAGCCACTGGATTACCATGTGTTTGGCCCAAACTGATTTTTAATGACAACTGAGGCCTGTTCTGATCTGTAATGATGCCCTTCCAATGATTCCAGTTACAAAAACATATTTCAGTGGAAATGTTTGATTTTAATTGATAGAGTTATTGTTTAGTGAGGAGAGTTAGTTGATGATCGTATCGACAGATTATCGAATTAATGTTTGCTAAGATGTTTTCTTGGAGGTTTTGGAGAAGAGATGATGCTTGAGACTAGCGAATTTCTGTTTGAGACTACTCACTAGGTGCGATGGATTCCTCACTGAAGCAAGTTAGTAGAGAAATAGGTGAACACTTGTGTTTGTGGAAAACGTGTCGACGCTATAAGACCTATGATCGCTCAATATATTGGGGAATCCAATTGTGGTTTGAAATGCTAAATCTTGTTCGGCCCGATCTGTAACTATTCCGAAGCCACAGTGCCTATTAAAACACTTGATTGGGCCGATATGTTGTCTCGAATTGAGCCTATTATGGTGTCCATAATTTAGTCTAGTTCAAAGAAAACAGGTCATGCATGTAATAGCAATTCCATTCCTGAAATGGGTATATATATTTGGTGATCCCATCCTGATTTTAAACCATGACTTAGGCGTTGGCCCTTTTTGCACACTTGATTGAGCGGAGACGTTGATCCTAACTGGGGCAAGTAGGTTGAAAAACGGGTCAGCCATATCTCCATCTCAAAAGGATTCGGTATATTCGGTTATCCCTACCTGATTTAAATGCAAAGTCCGGCCGTAACCCGACCTCTAATGATGTCCATCCCGTGTGTTAGTAGAAAACGGATCCGCGTTATAGGAGAAAAAATGGTCATTCCTATTCATAGAATATATTGGGCAGTCTGATTCTGATTTTAAAGTATAACTCAGGTCCTGTTCGTTATATTATAATGCCCTGCACAGGATGTCTATGAAGACACTTCTTTGAGCCCAGATGTAGTCTCAAATTCATGCGACTTTGGTGTCAATATTTGAGCTGACTTAGGCAAAGAATGCGCCCTCCATAGAATACAAACACCGTTCCAAAATTTCAATATATTTGGTGATCCCATCTCTCTTTGAAATAATGATTCTAGCCCTGTCCCGATCTTTAACGAAGTCTACACCGCGAGTTAGTAGGGAAAACTTCAGTGCCTTAAGACCGTCGAGATTTTAAGTGATAACACAAGTCCTTAACCAAGCTCTAACAACGCATAGCCCATCCTTATTTTGGATTATGTAGGATCATGGCCGGATCTCTAATAATGCCTGCCAATGGGTTATAAGAAAAATTGCTCTGCCTGATAAGTCAAACTTATTTCGTATGAGTCGATATATTGGGCAAATCGTAAACCGATTTGTAATAATAGCCGAGGTCTTGTCTAATCTCTAATGGTGCCTATCCCACGATTCCAATTAGAAATCATATTTGAGCGGAGATGTTCTTCGGAGTTTAAATGGCTACGCCGTTGATTACCGTGGCTTGTTAGAATAAGATGTTGTTCACGGATGGTCGGATAAAGGACGGGTAGGAGTTTTTCTTGGATGTTTTAATGACGAGGTAATGGTTGAAACTACCGAATTTCTCTTTGAGAAGGTCCGCTGGAAGCAAGGCATCCTGTGGCAATTTAGTAAAAAAGCGGGCCAGCCTTGTACTCATTTCGAAAGGAGTCGGTATATTCGGTCATCCCATCCTGATTTAAATGATAAGCTTGGCCTTGACCCGATCTATAACAATCCCAACCCATGCGTTTGTAGAAATCATGATAAGACCAAAGATCATCCCCAAAGGGGACGATATATTAGGGAATCTAATTCCAGCCTCCGCTTGATATATTGGTTCTAACACCGTTCCTAAATGGATCAATATGTTCGGTGATCCCCTCTCCATCTTAAACGATGACTTGGGCGCTGTCCCGATATATATTAATGTCCATCCCATGATTTGGCAGGAAAACACATAAGTCTATACGACATCTTGATTTTAAATTATAAATGTAGTCCTAGCCTGTTCTCTAATTTTGTGTAGCCCACAATTTATGGTAAAAGATTATCTCAAATGAGAAGTAGTCCTACAGGACAAGTTTGACATTGGTGATAATTGCCTCGGGATATTCTGGTGGGGTAGGTTTCTAAACATGAATGCATATTGGGTAACCCCATTACTATTTCGGACGATCTAAGATCATGGGCCGATATCAAATAATGCCCAGCCATGGAATTAGTAGCAAAATGGCTCGGCCGTATAAGTCTGACATAGTTCGTAGGGGAGCTGACATACTATACAATTGCTTCCCGACCTTTAATCCAATTAGAAAGCATAGTTGAGCGGAGATGTTCTGATTTTAAATTATTGTCACTGATTTCTGTGTGGTCAAGGTGTCTTCTTGGAGGTTTTTTTGACGAGATTATGCTGGAGACTAGGGAATTTCTCTTTGATAAGAGTTTAGGGAGCCAGGTATTCCTACCGAGGTATTTCAGTACAGAAATGGGTTAGCCAAATCACCATTTCTAAAGGTGTCATTATATTCGGTAATCCCATCTCGATTTTACCGATCAGTCTAGCATTGACCCGATCTATAACAATGCCCAACCCCTGAGTTAGTAGGAAATGGGTCAGCATTATAACACCAAAGATCGGTCCTAAAGGAGCGAGAAAATAGGGTAATGCAGCCGCGATTTTAAAGGCTAGCTCGAGCCCTTCCCGATCTGTGAAAATTTCCCAGCACACGGTTCCTATCAAAACACTTATCTGAATACTTGTGTCCACACTCTCTCTTATGGATCCGTAAGACTGCCGGCAGCAGATTTGATCGGTCTTTGGAATAGAATTTGCAAACTGTATTTATACGTATAGTATGCTATTTTTTGAAAAAGGTTTTAGAAAGATTTTTATCTCGGGATCCATTTGACGAGAAGGTGTGACACTGCATTCAGTAATCAGGGAAGAGGTACTTCCTTTTAAGTAGTGTTTCGATACTTAAGGGCTGAGAGGTTAGGGGCAAGAGACCAAGAGACGACCGATTATCCGTTGGGTTTTATGTCACGTCAGCCAATTTTTCATGGGTTTCGTAGGGTGGCCAAGCCAATGGATTACCAAGTGTTGGGCCCGAACTGATTTTTAATGACAACTGAGGAGTGTTCTGATCTGTAATGATGCCCATCCAAAGATTCCAGTTACAAAAAACATATTTGATTGGAAATGTTTGACTTTAAAAGATAGAGGCATTGATTAGTGCGGAGAGTTAGTTGATGATCGTATCGACAGATTATCGAATTAAGGTTTGCTAAGATGTTTTTTGGAGATTTTAGAGAAGAGATGATGCTTGAGACTAGCGAATTTCTGTTTGAGACGACTCACTGGGTGCAATGGATTCCTAACTGAGGCAAGTTAGTTGAGAAAAAGGTCAACCCTTGTGTTTCTGGAAAACGTATCGACGCTATAAGACCAATGATCATTCAATATATTGGGGAATCCAATTGCGGTTTTAAAAATAAGGCTCTGCCCGATATGTAATTATTCCCAAGCCACGGTACCTTTTAAAGCACTTGATTGGGCCGATATGTTGTCTCGAGTTCAGCCTATTTTTGTATCCATAATTTAGTCTAGTTCATAGAAAACAGGTCATCCATGTAATAGCAATTCCATTCCTGAAATGGGTATATATATTTGGTGATCCCATCCTGATTTTAAACAATGACTTAGGCGTTGGCCCTTTTTACACACTTGATTGAGCGGAGACGTTGATCCTAACTGGGGCAAGTAGGTAGAAAAACGGTTCAGCCATATCACCATCTCAAAAGGTGTCGGTATATTCGGTTATCCCTACCTGATTTAAATGCAAAGTCGGGCCTTAACCCGATCTCTAATGATGCCCATCCCATGTGTCAGTAGAAAACGGGTCCGCGTTATAAGAGAAAAGATCATTTCTATGGATAGAAAATATTGGGCAGTCTAATTCTGATTTTAAATTATAACTCAGGTCCTGTTCGATATATTATAATGCCCTGCACAGGATGTCTATGAAGACACTTCTTTGAGCAGAGATGTAGTCTCAGATTCATGCGACTTTGGTGTCAATATTTGAGCCGAGTTAGGCAAAGAATGCATCGTCCAAAGGATACGAACACCGTTCCAAAATTTCATTATATTTGATGATCCCATCTCTCTTTCAACTAATGAGTCTTGCCCTGTCCTGATCTTTAACGGAGTCTACACTGCGAGTTAGTAGGGAAAACTTCCATGGCTTAAGACCATCGAGATTTTAAGTGATAACACAAGTCCTTAACCAAGCTCTAACAACGCATAGCCCACAAAGCCTACGAAAAGAAAACACTATTTCCACCGACATGCTGTCCTCCCCAAGTTTCAAATTGCTGACAACTACCATTAGAAATTTGGGACGGTTAGGTTCGTAAACGAGTTAGAATCTTAGGTACTCCCATCCTTATTTTGGATTATGTAGGATCACGGCCGAATCTCTAATAATGCCTGCCAAAGGGTTAGAAGAAAAATTGCTCTGCTTGATAAGTCAAACATATTTCGTATGAGCCGATATATTGGGCAAATCGTAAACCGATTTGTAATAATAGCCGAGGTCTTGTCTAATCTCTAATGGTGCCTATCCCACGATTCCAATTAGAAAACATATTTGAGCGGAGATGTTCTTCTGAGTTTAAATCGCTATGGTGTTGATTACCGTGGCTTGTTAGAATAAGATGTTGTTCCCTGATGGTCGGATTAAGGTCGTGTAGGAGTTTTTCTTGGATGTTTTAATGACGAGGTAATGGTTGAAACTACCGAATTTCTGTTTTAGAGGGTCCGTTGGAAGCAAGGCATCCTGTGGCAAGTTGGTAAAAAAGCGGGCCAGCCTTATACTCATTTCGAAAGGAGTCGGTATATTCGGTCATCCCATCCTGATTTAAATGGTAAGCTTGGCCTTGACCCGATCTATAACAATCCCAAGCATGCGTTTGTAGAAATCGTGCCATCGTCATAAGACCAAAGATCATTTCCATAGGGGACGATATATTGGGGAATCTAATTCCGGTCCCCGCCTGATATTTTGGTACCAACACCGTTCCAAAATGGTTCAATCTTTTCAGTAATCCCGTCTCCATCTTAAACGATGACTTGGGGGCTGTCCCGATATATATTAATGTCCATCCCATGATTTGGCAGGAAAATACATAAGTCTATACGACATCTAGATTTTACATGATAAATGTAGTCCTGGCTTGATCTCTAATTATTTGTAGCCCACAATTTATAGTAAATGATTATCTCAAATCAGAAGTTGTCCTACAACACAAGTTTGACATTGGTGATAATTGCCTCGGGATATTCTGGTGGGGTAGGTTTCTAAACATGATTGCATATTGGGTAACCCCATTATGGTTTCGGACGATCTAAGATCATGGGCCGATATCTAATAATGCCCCGCCAAGGACTTAGTAGCAAAATAGCTCGGCCCTATAAGTCAGACATAGTTCGTAAGGGAGATGACATACTATACAATTGCTTTCTGACTTTTACAGATATTTTAGGCCCAGCAAGATCTCTTATGATGCCCTTCCCTTTAATCCAATTAGAAGACATAGTTGAGCGGAGATGTTCTGAATTTAAATTATTGTCACTGATTACTGTGGGGGCAAGATGTCTTCTTGGAGGTTTTTATGACGAGATTATGCTGGAGACAAGGGAATTTCTCTTTGATAAGAGTTTCGGGAGCCAGGCATTCCAACCGAGGTATTTTCGTACAGAAATAGGTTAGCCAAATCACCATTTCTAAAGGAGTCATTATATTCGGTAATCCCATCTTGATTTTACCGATCAGTCTAGCATTGACGCGATCTATAACAATGCCCAAGCCCTGAGTTAGTAGGAAACGGGTCAGTATTATAACACCAAAGATCGGTCCTAAAGGAGCGAGAATATAGGGTAATCCAATCGCGATTTTAAAGGCTAGCTGGAGCCCTTCCCGATCTGTGAAAATTTCCCAGCGCATGGTTACTATCAAAACACTTATCTGAATACTAGTGTTCGCACTCTCTCTTATGGATCCCTAAGAAAGCCGGCAGCATATTTGATCGGTCTTTGGAATAGAATTTGCAAACTGTATATATACGTATGTGTATAGCATACTAATTCCATTCCTGAAATGGGTATATATATTTGGTGATCCCATCCTTATTTTAAACCTTGACTTAGGCGTTGGCCCTTTTTACACACTTGATTGAGCGGAGATGTTGATCCTAACTGGGGCAAGTAGGTAGAAAAACGGGTCAGCCATATCACCATCTCAAAAGATGTCGGTATATTCGGTTATCCCTACCTGATTTAAATGCAAAGTCCGGCCTTAACCCGATCTCTAATGATGCCCAACCCATGTGTTAGTAGAAAACGTGTCCGCATTATAAGAGAAAAGATCATTCCTATGGATAGAAAATATTGAGCAGTCTAATTCTGATTTTAAATTATAACTCAGGTCCTGTTTGATATATTATAATGCCCTGCACAGGATGTCTATGAAGGCACTTCTTTGAGCCGAGATGTAGTCTCAGATTAATGCAACTATGGTGTCAATATTTGAGCCGAGTTAGGCAAAGAATGCATCGTCCAAAGGATACGAACACCGTTCCAAAATTTCATTATATTTGATGATCCCATCTCTCTTTCAACTAATGAGTCTTGCCCTGTCCTGATCTTTAACGGAGTCTACACTGCGAGTTAGTAGGGAAAACTTCCATGGCTTAAGACCGTCGAGATTTTAAGTGATAACACAAGTCCTTGACCAAGCTCTAACAACGCATAGCCCACAAAGCCTACGAAAAGAAAACACTATTTCCACCAACATGCTGTCCTCCCCAAGATTCAAATTGCTGACAACTACCATTAGAAATTTGGGACGGTTAGGTTCGTAAACGAGTTAGAATCTTAGGTACTCCCATCCTTATTTTGGATTATGTAGGATCACGGCCGAATCTCTAATAATGCCTGCCAAAGGGTTAGAAGAAAAATTGCTCTGCTTGATAAGTCAAACATATTTCGTATGAGCCGATATATTGGGCAAATCGTAAACCGATTTGTAATAATAGCCGAGGTCTTGTCTAATCTCTAATGGTGCCTATCCCACGATTCCAATTAGAAAACATATTTGAGCGGAGATGTTCTTCTGAGTTTAAATCGCTATGGTGTTGATTACCGTGGCTTGTTAGAATAAGATGTTGTTCCCTGATGGTCGGATTAAGGTCGTGTAGGAGTTTTTCTTGGATGTTTTAATGACGAGGTAATGGTTGAAACTACCGAATTTCTGTTTTAGAGGGTCCGTTGGAAGCAAGGCATCCTGTGGCAAGTTGGTAAAAAAGCGGGCCAGCCTTATACTCATTTCGAAAGGAGTCGGTATATTTGGTCATCCCATCCTGATTTAAATGATAAGCTTGGCCTTGACCCGATCTATAACAATCCAAAGCCATGCGTTTGTGGAAATCGTGCGATCGTGATAAGACCAAAGATCATCCCCAAAGGGGACGATATATTGGGGTATCTAATTCCAGCCCCCGCCCGATATATTGGTACCAACACCGTTCCTAAATGGATCAATATGTTCGGTGATCTCCTCTCCATCTTAAATGATGACTTGGGCGCTGTCCCGATATATATTAATGTCCATCCCATGATTTGGCAGGAAAACACATAAGTCTATAAGACATCTTGATTTTAAATGATAAATGTATTCCTGGCCTGATCTCTAATTATGCGTAGCCCACAATTTATAGTTAAAGATTATCTCAAATGACAAGTAGTCCTACAGCACAAGTTTGACATTGGTGATAATTGCCTCGGGATATTCTGGTGGGGTAGGTTTCTAAACATGCATGCATATTGTGTAACCCCATTACGATTTCGGACGATCTAAGATCATGGGGCGAAATATTATAATGCCCAGCCAAGGACTTAGTAGCAAAATGGCTCGGCCCTACAAGTCTGACATAGTTCGTAAGGGAGCTGACATACTATACAATTGCTTCCCGACTTTTACAGATATTTTAGGCCCGGTTAGATCTCTTATGACGCCCTTCCCTTTAATCTAATTAGAAAACATAGTTGAGCGGAGATGTTCTGATTTTAAATTATTGTCCCTGTTTACTATGGGGGCACGATGTCTTCTTGGAGGTTTTTATGACGAGATTATTGCTGGAGACTAGTGAATTTCTCTTTGATAAGAGTTTAGGGAGCCAGGCATTCCAACCGAGGTATTTCAGTACAAAAATGGGTTAGCCAAATCACCATTTCTAAAGGAGTCATTATATTCGGTAATCCCATCTTGATTTTACCGATCAGTCTGGCATTGACCCGATCTATAACAATGCCCAACCCCTGAGTTAGTAGGAAACGGGTCAGCATTATAACACCAAAGATCGGTCCTAAAGGAGCGAGAATATAGGGTAATCCAATCGCGATTTTAAAGGCTAGCTGGAGCCCTTCCCGATCTATGAAAATTTCCCAGCGCACGGTTCCTATCAAAACACTTATCTGAATACTAGTGTCCACACTCTCTCTTATGGATCCCTAAGAATGCCGGCAGCAGATTTGATCGGTCTTTGGAATAGAATTTGCAAACTGTATTTATACGTACGTATAGTATGCTATTTTTTGAAAAAGGTTTTAAAAAGATTTTTATCTCGGGATCCATATGACGAGAAGGTGTGACACTGCATTCAGTAATCAGGGAAGACGTACTTCCTTTTGAGTAGTGTTTCGATACTTAAGGGCTGAGAGGTTATGGGCAAGAGACCAAGAGACGGCCGATTATCCGTTGGATTTTGTGTCATGTCAGCCAATTTTTCTTAGGTTTTGTAGGGTGGCCAAGCCAATGGATTACCAAATGTTGGGCCCGAACTGATTTTTAATGACAGCTGAGGCCAGTTCTGATCTGTAATGATGCCCATCCAATGATTCCAATTACAAAAAACATATTTGAGTGGAAATGTTTGATTTTAAAAGATAGAGGCATTGATTAATGATGAGAGTTAGTTGATGATCGTATCGACAGATTATCGAATTAAGGTTTGCTAAGATGTTTTCTTGGAGGTTTTAGAGAAGAGATGATGCTTGAGACTAGCAAATTTCTGTTTGAGACGACTCACTAGGTGCGATGGATTCCTAACTGAGCCAAGTTAGTAGAGAAATAGGTGAATCCTTGTGTTTGTGGAAAACGTGTCGACGCTATAAGTCCAATTACGTTCAATATATTGGAGAATCCAATTGTGGTTTTAAATGCTAAATATGGCTCTGCTCGATCTGTAATTATTCGCAAGCCATTGTGCCTATTAAAACACTTGATTCGGCCGATATGTTGTCTCGATTTCAGCCTATTTTGGTGTCCATAATTTAGTCTAGTTCATAGAAAACAGGTCATCTTTGTAATAGCAATTCCATTCCTGAAATAGGTTTATATATTTGGTGATCACATCCTGATTTTAAACCATGACTTAAGCGTTGGTCCTTTTTACACACTTGATTGAGCGGAGACGTTGATCCTAACTGGGGCAAGTAGGTAGAAAAACGGGTCAGCCATATCACCATCTGAAAAGGTGTCGGTATATTCGGTTATCCCTACAAGATTTAAATGCAAAGTCGGGCCTTAACCCGATCTTTAATGTTGCCCAACCCATGTGTTAGTAGAAAACGGGTCCGCGTTATAAGAGAAAAGATCATTCCAATGGATAGAAAATATTGGGCAGTCTTATTTTGATTTTAAATTATAACTCAGGTCCTGTTCGATATATTATAATGCCCTGCACAGGATGGGTCTATGAAGACACTTCTTTGAGCTGAGATGTTGTCTCAGATTCATGCGACTTTGGTGTCAATATTTGAGCCTAGTTACGCAAAGAATGCGTCGTCCATAGGATATGAACACCGTTCCAAAATTTAAATATATTTGGTGATCCCATCTCACTTTCAAATAATGAATCTATCCTTGTCCTGATCTTTAACGACATCTTAATTTTAAATGATAAATGTAGTCCTGGCCTGATCTCTAATTATCCGTAGCCGACAATTTATAGCAAAAAATTATCTCAAATTAGAAGTAGTCCTACAACACAAATTTGACATTGGAGATAATTTCCTCGGGATATTCTAGTGGTGTAGGTTTCCAAACATGCATGCATATTGGGTAACCGCATTGCAATTTCGGACGATCTAAGATCATGGGCCGATGTCTAATAATGCCCAGCCAAGGACTTAGTAGCAAAATGGCTCGGCCCTATAAGTCTGACATAGTTCGTAAGGGAGCTGACATACTATACAATTGCTACCCGACTTTTACAGATATTTTAGGCCCGGTTAGATCTGTTATGATGCCCTTCCCTTTAATCCAATTGGAAAACATACTTGAGCGGAGATGTTCTGATGTTAATTTATTGATACTGATTACTGTGGGGTTAAGATGTCTTCATGGGGGTTTTTATGACGAGATTATGCTAGTGACTAGGGAATTTCTCTTTGATAAGAGTTTAGGGAGCCTGGCATTCCAACCGAGGTATTTCAGTGCAGAAATGGGTTGGCCAAATCACCATTTCTAAAGGAGTCATTATATTCGGTAATCCCATCCTGATTTTACTGATCAGCCTAGCATTGACCCGATCTATAACAATGCCCAACCCGAGTTAGTATAAAACGGGTCAGCAATATAACACCAAAGATCGGTCCTAAAGGAGCGAGAATATAGGGTAATCCAATCGCGACTTTAAAGGCTTGCTCGAGCCCTTCCCTATCTGTGAAAATTTCCCAGCACACGGTTCCTATCAAAACCCTAATCCGAATACTAGTGTCCACACTCTCTCTTATGGATCCCTATAGTATGCTATTTTTTGAAAAAGGTTTTAGAAAGATTTTTATCTCGGGATCCATTTGACGAGAAGTTGTGACACTGCATTCAGTAATCATGGAAGAGGTACTTCCTTTTGAGTAGTGTTTCGATACTTAAGGGCTGAGATTTATGGGATAGAGACCAAGAAACGACCGATTATCCGTTGGGTTTTATGTCATGTCAGCCATTTTTCTAGGGTTTCGTAGGGTGGCCAAGCCAATGGATTACCAAGTGTTGGGCCCGAACTGATTTTTATTGACAACTGATGCCTGTTCTGATCTGTAATGATGCCCTTCCAATGATTCCTGTTACAAAAACATATTTGAGTGGAAATGTTTGATTTTAAATGATAGAGTTATTGATTAGTGAGGAGAGTTAGTTGATGATCGTATCAACAGATTATCTAATTAAGGTTTGCTAAGATGTTTTCTTGGAAGTTTTTGAGAAGAGTTGATGCTTTAGACTAGCGAATTTCTGTTTGTGAATTCCTAACTGAGGCAAGTTAGTAGAGAAAAAGGTCAACCCTTGTGTTTGTGGAAAACGTATCGACGCTATAAGACCAATGATCGTTCAATCTATTGGGGAATCCAATTGTGGTTTTAAATGCTAAATAAGGCTCTGCCCGATATGTAATTTTTCCCAAGCCACGGTGCCTATTAAAGCACTTGATTGGGCCGATATGTTGTCTCGATTTCAGCCTATTTTGGTGTCCATAATTTAGTCTAGTTCATATAAAATAGGTCATCCATGTAATAGCAGTTCCATTCCTGAAATGGGTATATATATTTGGTGATCCCATCCTGATTTTAAACCATGACTTAGGCATTGCCCCTTTTTAGAAACTGGATTGAGCGGAGACGTTGATCCTAACTAGGGCAAGTAGGTAGAAAAACGGGTCAGCCATATCACCTTCTCAAAAGGTGTCGGTATATTCAGTTATCCCTACCTGATTTAAATGCAAAGTCTGGCCTTAACCCGATCTCTAATGATGCCCAACCCATGTGTTAGTGGAAAACGGGTCCGCGTTATAAGAGAAAAGATCATTCCTATGGATAGAAAATATTGGGCAGTCTAATTCTGATTTTAAATTATAACTCAGGTCCTGTTCGATATATTATAATGCCCTGCACAGGATGTCTATGAAGACACTTCTTTGAGCCGAGATGTAATCTCAGATTCATGTGACTTTGGTGTCAATATTTGAGTCGAGTAAGGCAAAGATTGCGTCGTCCATAGGATACGAACACCGTTCCAAAATTTCAATATATTTGGTGATCCCATCTCTCTTTCAAATAATGAGTCTAGCCTTGTCCCGATCTTTAACGAAGTCTACACCGCGAGTTAGTAGGGAAAACTTCAGTGCTTTAAGACTGCCGAGATTTTAAGTGATAACACAAGTCTTTAACCAAGCTTTAACAACGCATAGCCCACAAAGCCTACGGAAAGAAAACACTATTTCCACCAACATGCTGTCCTATCCAAGTTTCACATTGCTGACAACTACCATTAGAAATTTGGGAGGGTTAGGTTCGTAAACGAGTTAGTATATTCGGTACTCCCTCCCTTGTTTTGGATTATGTAGGATCACGGCCGGATCTCTAATAATGTCTGCCAAAGAGTTAGAAGAAAAATTGCTCTGCCTGATAAGTCAAACATATTTTGTATGAGCATATATATTGGGATAATCATAAGCCAATTGTAATAATAGCCGAGGTCTTGTCTAATCTCTAATGGTGCCTATCCCACGATTCCAATTAGAAAACATATTTGAGCGGAGATGTTCTTCTAAGTTTAAATGGCTATGGCGTTAATTACCGTGGCTTGTTAGAATAAGATGTTGTTCACGGTTGGTTGGATTAAGGTCAGGTAGGAGTTTTTCTTGGATGTTTTAATGACGAGGTAATGGATGAAACTACCGAATTTCTCTTTGAGAGGGTCCGTTGGAAGCAAGGCATCCTGTGGCAAGTTGGTAAAAAAGCGGGCCAGCCTTATACTCATTTCGAAAGGAGTCGGTATATTCGGTCTTCCCATCCTGATTTAAATGATAAGCTTGGCCTTGATCCGATCTATAACAATCCCAACTCATGCGTTTGTAGAAATCGTGATAAGACCAAAGATCATCCCCAAAGGGGACAATATTTTGGGGAATCTAATTCCGGCCCCCGCCCGATTTGGGAAGATGCCCAATCCAAGATGCCTATTATGGCATCCTTAATTGAGCCGAGTTAATCGAAAAATGAGTCATCCATGTGGTACCAACACCGTTCCTAAATGGATCAATATGTTCGGTGATCCCTTCTCCTTCTGAAACGATGACTTGGGCGCTGTCCCGATATTTAATAATGCCTTCCCATGATTTGGCAGGAAAACACATAAGTCTATACGACATCTTGATTTTAAATGGTAAATGTAGTCTTGGCCTGATCTCTAATTATGCGTAGTCCACAATTTATAGTAAAAGCTTATCTCAAGGGAGTAGTCCTACAACACAAGTTTGACATTGGTGATAATTGCCTCGGGATATTCTGGTGGGGTAGGTTTCTAAACTTGCATGCATATTGGGTAACCCCATTATGATTTCGAACGATCTAAGATCATGGGCCGATATCTAGTTGTTAAGATGTGTCGAATAGGGGTAGTGTAGTCTTCTTCTGTTTATTAAGTAACTTGCTTATGTGGCTGTGTTATTAGAGTTATTCTGCCCCACACTTAAGTAAGGGCATTTCTGTCTTTGTAAACATGATTAGAAGCTAATATAGATTAAGGGGGTCGACTGAATGGGTTAACCATCAGATTTTCGACTGACCCCACTTCTTCTTCTTCTTCTTCTTCTTCTTCTTCTTCTTCTTCTTCTTCCTGTTCGGACTACTGTAGCAGCAGTCGAAATTTGGTATCAGAGCAAGGTTCCTGATCTAAGTCAGTTGGTAAAGCACCTCAGTGTTGTTCGTGACTCTTCACTTTCGTTTCTTGTCAGTCGATGGAGAGGACTGGTTCGCCCTAGGTCAGAAACATTACAGCTTGTCTCTGTGCTGCGCATAACTCTCTTCAACATGGAAAGTAACTTCAGCAGTGAATGGTTGATTGATATTCTCAAAGAAGGTCGGTTCTCTCTTCTTCTAGTGTTACTTATATTTCTGGGTAGAAACCCTACAAGAAGCTGTTAGTATTGAGTAGAACCTAGAGAACTAAGTTCATTGTTGCCCTAGGTAGGGCTGTGTGCCGAATGGTGTAGAGCTGCTGTGAGTTGTTGAGTGGCTGTGTGTGCAGTAGCCGAATGGTGTAGGGCTGCTGTAAGTTGTTGAATAGCTGTGTGTGCAGTAGCCGAATGGTGTTAGGGCTGCTGTAAGTGGCTGAGTGGTGTAAGGTAGAATGCAGTGAACTTGCCGAACTCCTTGTGGTTGTGTAATGCCCTCTTAAGTGTGTTGAACAAGTCTGAACTGGGTGCAGCAGATTTGGCTGTGTTGTGGTGCTTGAGTGGTTGTAAGAGGGCCTCTACTTGTGATTAATGAATGGTAAACTGATTCTTATGTGGGACGTAAGTGTGTGAAGTCAGCAGTAGTGTGAATAAGAACAAGTGTGTGCTTCCACTGTGGTGTTTAGAGACTGCAATAGGTGCTGAAATATCAAACTGTGAACAACATCAATCAGCTTGTAGCTGAGAAGTAAAGTTAGAGACAACTGTGAAAGAGCACAATGGAAACATTAGGAGATGGCTACAATGATCAGAAACCTAGTGTAGTAATATCCTCCGACTACCTAGGGGTACAAATGACCTCAATTAAGCTAAATGGAGAGAACTATGTTCCATGGGCTAAATCAGTGGAAGTTTTTCTCAAGGCAAAGAAGAAAGTAAAGTATGTAAGAGATGAGAAGCCACCGGTTGACTCTCCAGGGTTTGATGATTGGGAACAAGAAGATGCTCAAATCATGACTTGGCTGTGGAATAGTATGGAACCCAAAATCAGTGCCAACTTCATGTTCCTTGATACGGCTAAGGATATATGGGAGCATGCTAAGAAGCTATATTCTGGACAAGACAACACAACAAGAGTATATCAGCTGTATCAGGAGTACTTTGATCTACAACAAGGAACCAAAACACTAGAAGAGTACTATGCCTGCATGAAGAATATAAGGAATGAACTCAATGTCTATCATCCCCTTACTTCAGATATTCAAGTTCAGCAACAGCAAAAGGAGCAACTTGATGTTACAAGATTTTTAGTGGGGCTGAAGTCAGAATATGAACCAATTAGAGCTCAAATATTGGGGGGCTCTACTCTTCCATCACTTGAGGAAGTATTCTCAAGACTTCGTAGAATTTCTTTGGGCCAGACAGAGAACCCCACACAGTATGATAGATCAGCACTTGTGACAGCTAGAGGTGGTGGACATAGTACAAGAGGGGGAGGTCATTCCAGAGGGGGCCGTGGCAATTCCATGATTGGTCGGGGTGGCCGTGATTCAGGGGGAGGCCGTGGTAGAGGAAAAAATAATTCTACAAGGAAATGTACTCATTGTGGTAGGGATGGACACACAGTGAATTTCTGTTATGACCTACATGGCCCTCCCTCTAAATGGGCTAATCATGCTGTAGCAGGCGAGGTTGCTATTAGTGACAGTAAACTGGCAGACCGAACACCTCCCACATCTACATCTACTTCTGGGTGGGAGATGGTGAGTGTTCCGCGTGATGAGTATGAACGGTTCCTTCAAACTACTTCACAGCATACCACTGCCACATATGCCCAATCAGGTATTGCTTGCATGTCATCTAAAACTCCTTCCTGGATTATTGACTCTGGAGCCTCAGATCATATGACCGGGACTCCAGGTGTGTTCTCTTCTCTTTTTGAAACCTCCACATCACAAACTGTTACACTTGCCAATGGGTCCTCATCTCCCATTTGTGGTGTTGGTAATGTTGACTTGGTTTCTGTCCCCTTATCATCTGTTTTATATGTACCTAAGTTTCCATTCAATCTTATGTCTGTTAGTAAAATAACCAAAGCTCTTAACTGTTTTGTTACCTTCTTTCCTTCCACTTGTGTTTTTCAGGATCTCAAAACGGGGAAGAAGATTGGTGGGGGGCATGAAGCTGGTGGATTGTATTACCTTGACGGCGGTGGATCTTCAATTGCACTTCAGACCTCCCTTACTCCTCTACAATGGCATTGTTGACTGGGACATCCATCTCTCAAGGTTCTCAAGATGTTGGTTCCATCATTGAGTCAGTTGTCAGTTTTACAATGTGAGTCATGTCAGTTTGGTAAACACCGTCGTGTGTCCTTTAGTCCGAGAGTTGAGAGTCGCATGTTGAGTCCTTTTTCTTTGGTTCATTCAGATGTTTGGGGTCCAATCAAAATTGAGTCTTACAATGGGTACAAGTATTTTGTCTCCTTTATTGATGATTGTTCAAGAATGACATGGATTTACTTAATGAAAGAAAGAAGTGAATTATTTTCCATTTTTCAAAAATTTCATGATGAAATACGTACACAATTTGGTGTTCCAATCAAAGTTCTCCGTTCAGATAATGGTCGTGAATATTTTCTTACTGCATTTCAACAATATTTAGAACAGCATGGCATTATTCATCAGACATCATGTGCTTTCACCCCTCAACAAAATGGGGTGGCTGAACGGAAGAATCGTCATCTTCTTGAAATTGCTCGGTCTATGCTTCACCACATGAATGTTCCTAAACGGTTTTGGAGTGATGCTGTACTCATTGCTTGTTTTCTCATTAATCGGATACCCTCTTTTATTCTTCATGGTCGGTCACCCTTCTCCATCTTGTTTCCCACTTTATCTCCGTTTCCATTAACTCCTCGTGTCTTTGGTTGTGTGTGCTTTGTTCATAATCTGAGTCCTGGAATAGACAAGCTAGATGCACGCTCAATTAAATGTGTCTTCCTTGGTTACTCTCGGACTCAAAAAGGGTACAAGTGTTATAATCCCATTGCCCGAAAATGCTATGTCTGCCCTGATGTCACCTTTTTTGAGTCTGTTCCCTTCTTCTCCCGTCTTGAAGCACCCTTGTCCTCACCCTTACCTCCTCTTCCGCTTCCTGTCAGTGATTCAGTTCCAGAGGCTGTTGTTGGAGTAGACTCATCTCATCCAGTGCAGGTCACCACTGAACGACCACCGATCCGACAAGTGTATACACGTCGAACGACACCGGCCCCTCCTACTTCTACCTCGTCTGTGGATCCTCTCATGGCTCCTATTGCTGAACCTTCAGATCTTGACCTACCCATTGCCTTACGGAAAGGTAAACGTAGTTCTACACTCCATCCCATTTCCAATTTTGTTTCATTATCTCGTCTTTCTACCTCACATCGCCAGTTTGTTTCACTTTTGTCTTCTATTTCCATACCTAACAATGTTCAAGAAGCTCTTAGTTCACCTGGATGGCGGCGGGCAATGGAGGAGGAACTTTCTGCTCTTCAACATACTCAAACGTGGGAACTCACTACTCTCCCACTTGGGAAGCATGCTGTGGGCTGTAAATGGGTGTATACTGTGAAATACTTGCCAGATGGTAGTGTGGAGCGTCTGAAGGCCAGACTTGTTGCTAAAGGTTACTCACAGTCGTATGGTGTGGACTATATGGAGACATTCTCTCCGGTGGCTAAAATTGATTCCGTTCGTGTTCTAATTTCTTTGGCAGTTATGTATGATTGGCCTCTCCTTCAACTTGACATAAAGAATGCCTTCCTTCATGGTGATCTAGAGGAGGAGGTATATATGGAGCAACCACTTGGGTTTGTTGCTCAGGGGGAGGGTGGTAAGGTGTGCAAGCTGAAGAAAGCAATTTATGGGTTGAAGCAATCTCCACGTGCTTGGTTTGGGAAGTTCAGTGAAGTGGTGAAGAGTTTTGGAATGAAGCAATGCCAGGTTGATCACTCCGTGTTCAGCTATGACTCAGAAGCTGGGAAGATTTTATTAGTGGTCTATGTGGATGATATTGTCATCATTGGTAGTGATAAATTGGGGATTGGCAAACTAAAGGCATTTCTGCAAAATCATTTTCAAACAAAGGACCTTGGAACATTAAAGTATTTTTTGGGAATTGAGGTTGCCAGGTCAAAACAAGGTGTGAATCTGTGTCAAAGGAAATATGTCCTTGATCTATTGGAAGAAACAGGACTGTTAGGTGCAAAACCAGCTGAGACCCCTATGGAAGCAAATGTTAAGTTGAGCAGTGATACAGGAGAAGTATTTGAAGATCCTGGAAGGTATAGACGACTAGTGGGAAAGCTGAACTATCTGACTATCACGAGACCCGACATCTCCTTTGCAGTCAGTGTGGTGAGCCAATTCATGCAGAACCCTCGTATACCTCACTGGGATGCTGTCCTTAGAATTGTGAGGTATCTGAAAGGAGCTCCAGGCCGTGGGCTATTGTATAAACCAGGAGGAAAACTTGAAGTAGTTGGGTATACAGATGCAGACTGGGCAGGCTCAGTGAGTGGCAGATGATCTACTACAGGCTATTGCACATTTCTGGGAGGAAACCTTGTGACATGGAAGAGTAAAAAGCAGACGGTTGTAGCCAGAAGCAGTGCTGAAGCCGAATATAGGGCCATGGCTCACACTACCTGTGAATTAGTGTGGCTGAGGAATCTTCTACAAGAAATTGGGTTTCACATGGATAAACCTATGAAATTGTACTGTGACAACCAAGCTGCACTCCATATCTCTTCCAATCCTGTCTTTCACGAGAGAACAAAGCACATAGAGGTTGATTGCCACTTTGTAAGAGAGAAGGTTCTTGCCGGAGAGATAAATACAGAACATGTGAGCTCCAATGACCAGTGGGCAGACTTGTTTACAAAAGCTCTAAACTCAGGGAAAGTGAACTATCTATGTAACAAGCTGGGATTATATGACATATATTCTCCAGCTTGAGGGGGAGTGTTAAGATGTGTCGAATAGGGGTAGTTTAGTCTTCTTCTGTTTATTAAGTAACTTGATTATGTGGCTGTGTTATTAGAGTTACTCTGCCCCAGACTTAAGTAAGGGCATTTCTGTCTTTGTAAACATGATTAGAAGCTAATATAGATTAAGGGGGTTGACTGAATGGGTTAACCATCAGATTTTCGACTGACCCCACTTCTTCTTCTTCTTCTTCTTGTTCTTCTCCTCTTCCTGTTCGGACTACTGTAGCAGCAGTCGAAATACTAATAATGCCCAGCCAAGGACTTTGTAGCAAAATGGCTCGGCCCTATAAGTCTGACATAGTTCGTAAGGGAGCTTACATACTATACAATTGCTTCCCGACTTTTATAGATATTTTAGGCCTAGTTAGATCTCTTATGATGCCCTTCCCTTTAATCCAATTAGAAAACACAGTTGATCGGAGATGTTCCGATTTTAAATTATTGTCACTGATTTCTGTGGGGGCAAGATGTCTTGTTGGAGGTTTTTATGACGAGATTATGCTGGAGACTAGGGAATCTCTTTGATAAGAGTTTTGGGAGCCAGGCATTCCAACCGAGGTATTTCAGTACAGAAATGGGTTAGCCAAATCACCATTTCTAAAGGAGTCATTTTATTCGGTAATCCCATCCTGATTTTAGCGATCAGTCTACCATTGACCCGATCTATAACATTGCCAAACCCCTGAGTTAGTAGAAAACGGGTCAGCATTATAACACCAAAGATCGGTCCAAAACGAGCGAGAATATAGGGTAATCCAATCGCGATTTTAAAGGCAAGCTCGAGCCCTCCCGATCTGTGAAAATTTCCCAGCACACGGTTCCTATCAAAACACTTATCTGAATACTAGGGTCCACACTCTCCCTTATGGATCCCTAAGACTGCCAGCAGCAGATTTGATCGGTCTTTGGAATAGAATTTGCAATCTGTATTTATACGTATAGTATTCTTTTTTTTGAAAAAGGTTTTAAAAATATTTTTTTCTCGTGATCCATTTGACGAGAAGGTGTGACATTGCATACAGTAATCAGGGAAGAGGTACTTCCTTTTGAGTAGTGTTTCGATACTTATGGGCTGAGAGGTTATGGGCAAGACACCAAGAGACGGCCGATTATCCGTTGGGTTTTTTGTCACATCATCCAATTTTTCATGGGTTTCGTAGGGTGGCCAAGCCAATGGATTACCATGTGTTTGACCCAAACTGATTTTTAATGACAATTGAGGCCTGTTCTGATCTGTAATGATGCCCTTCCAATGATTCCAGTTACAAAAACATATTTGAGTGGAAATGTTTGATTTTAAATGATAGAGTTATTGATTAGTGAGGAGAGTTAGTTGATGATCGTATCGACAGATTATCGAATTAAGGTTTGCTAAGATGTTTTCTTGGAGGTTTTAGAGAAGAGATGATGCTTGAGATTAGCGAATTTCTGTTTGAGACTACTCACTAGGTACGATGGATTCCTATCGGAAGCAAGTTTGTAGAGAAATAGGTGAACACTTGTGTTTGTGGAAAACGTGTCGACGCTATAAGACCTATGATCGTTCAATATATTGGGGAATCCAATTGTGGTTTGAAATGCTAAATAATGCTCTGCGCGATTTGTAACTATTCCCAAGCCACGGTGCCTATAAAAACACTTGATTGGGCCGATATTTTGCCTCGAATTGAGCCTATTATTGTGTCCATAATTTAGTCTAGTTCAAAGAAAACAGGTCATGCATGTAATAGCAATTCCATTCCTGAAATTGGTATATATATTTGGTGATCCCATCCTGATTTTAAACCATGACTTAGGCGTTGGCCCTTTTTACACACTTGATTGAGCGGAGACGTTGATCCTAACTGGGGCAAGTAGGTTGAAAAATGGGTCAGCCATATCACCATCTCAAAAGGAGTCGGTATATTCGGTTATCCCTACCTGATTTAAATGCAATGTCCAGCCGTAACCCGACCTCTAATGATGTCCATCCCGTGTGTTAGTAGAAAATGGATCCGCGTTATAAGAGAAAAAAAGATCATTCCTCTGCATAGAATATATTGGGCAGTCTGATTCTGATTTTAAAGTATAACTCAGGTCCTGTTCGATATATTATAATGCCCTGCACAGGATGTCTATGAAGACACTTCTTTGAGCCCAGATGTAGTCTCAAATTCATGCGACATTGGTGTCTATATTTGATCCAAGTTAGGCAAAGAATGCGTCGTCCAAAGGATACAAACACCGTTCCAAAATTTCAATATATTTGGTGATCCCATCTCTCTTTCAAATAACGAGTCTAGCCCTGTACTGATCTTTAACGAAGTCTACACCACGAGTTAATTGGGAAAACTTCAGTGCCGTAAGACCGTCGAGATTTTAAGTGATAACACAAGTCCTTAACCAAGCTCTAACAACGCATAGCCCATCCTTATTTTGGATTATGTAGGATCATGGCCGGATCTCTTATAATGCCTGCCAAAGAGTTAGAAGAAGAATTGGTCTGCCTGATAAATCAAACTTATTTCGTATGAGTCGATATATTGGGCAAATCGTAAACCGATTTGTAATAATAGCCGAGGTCTTGTCTAATCTCTAATGGTGCATATCCCACGATTCCAATTAGAAAACATATTTGAGCGGAGATGTTCTTCGGAGTTTAAATGGCTATGGCGTTGATTACCGTGGCTTGTTAGAATAAGATGTTGTTCACGGATAGTCGGATTAAGGTCGGGTAGGAGTTTTTCTTGCATGTTTTAATGACGAGGTAATGGTTGAAACTACCGAATTTCTCTTTGAGAAGGTCCGCTGGAAGCAAGGCATCCTGTGGCAATTTGGTAAAAAAGCGGGCCAGCCTCATACTCATTTCGAAAGGAGTCGGTATATTCGGTCATCCCATCCTGATTTAAATGATAAGCTTGGCCTTGACCCGATCTATAACAATCTCAAGCCATGCGTTTGTAGAAATCGTGCTATTGTGATAGGACCAAAGATCATCCCCAACGGGGACGATATATTGGGGAATCTAATTCCAGCCCCCGCTTTATATATTGGTACTAACACCGTTCCTAAATGGATCAATATGTTCGGTGATCCCCTCTCCATCTTAAACGATGACTTGGGCGCTGTCCCGATATATATTAATGTCCATCCCATGATTTGGCAGGAAAACACATAAGTCTATACGACATCTTGATTTTAAATGATAAATGTAGTCCTAGCCTGATCTCTAGTTATGTGTAGCCCACAATTTAGAGTAAAAGATTATCTCAAATGCGAAGTAGTCCTACAGGACAAGTTTGACATTGGTGATAATTGCCTCGGGATATTCTGGTGGGGTAGGTTTCTAAACATGAATGCATATTGGGTAACCCCATTACGATTTCGGACGATCTAAGATCATGGGCTGATATCGAATAATGCCCAGCCAAGGAATTAGTAGCAAAATGGCTCGGCCGTATAAGTCTGACATAGTTCGTAAGGGAGCTGACATACTATACAATTGCTTCCCGACCTTTACAGATATTTTAGGCCCGGTTAGATCTCTTATGATGCCCTTCCCTTTAATCCAATTAGAAAGCATAGTTGAGCGGAGATGTTCTGATTTTAAATTATTGTCACTGATTACTGTGTGGTCAAGATGTCTTCTTGGAGGTTTTTTTGTCGAGATTATGCTGGAGACTAGGGAATTTCTCTTTGATAAGAGTTTAGGGAGCCAGGTATTCC
Source organism: Nelumbo nucifera (assembly GCF_055504915.1). Lineage (NCBI taxonomy): Eukaryota > Viridiplantae > Streptophyta > Magnoliopsida > Proteales > Nelumbonaceae > Nelumbo > Nelumbo nucifera. The sequence continues at coordinate 169,066,053 of NC_142649.1, read as the reverse complement.
AACGAGGTATTTCAGTACAGAAATGGGTTCGCAAAATCACCATTTCTAAAGGAGTCATTATATTCAGTAATCGCATCTTGATTTTACCGATCAGTCTAGCATTGACCCGATCTATAACGATGCCCAACCCCTAAGTTAGTTGGAAACGGGTCAGCATTATAACACCGATGATCGGTCCTAAAGGAGCGAGAATATAGGGTAATGCAGTGGCGATTTTAAAGGCTAGCTCGAGCCCTTCCCGATCTGTGAAAATTTCCCTGCGCACGGTTCCTATCAAAACACTTATCTGAATAGTTTTGTCCACACTCTCTCTTATGGATCCCTAAGACTGCCGGCAGCAGATTTGTTCGGTCTTTGGAATAGAATTTGCAAACTGTATTTATACGTATAGTATGCTATTTTTTGAAAAAGGTTATAGAAAGATTTTTATCTCGGGATCCATTTGACGAGAAGGTGTGACACTGCATTGAGTAATCAGGGAAGAGGTACTTCCTTTTGAGTAGTGTTTCGATACTTAAGGGCTGAGAGGTTATGGGCAAGAGACCAAGAGACGACCGATTATCCGTTGGGTTTTATGTCATGTCAGCCCATTTTTGTTGGGTTTCGTAGGGTGGCCAAGCCAATGGATTACCATGTGTTGGGCCCAAACTGATTTTTAATGACAACTGAGGCCTGTCCATTGATTCCAGTTACAAAAAACATATTTGAGTGGAAATGTTTGATTTTAAATGATAGAGGGATTGATTAGTGAGGAGAGTTAGTTGATGATCGTATCGACAGATTATCGAATTAAGGTTTGCTAAGATGTTTTTTGGAGGTTTTAGAGAAGAGATGATGCTTGAGACTAGCGAATTTCTGTTTGAGACGACTCACTTGGTGCGATGGATTCCTAACTGAGGCAAGTTAGTAGAGAAAAATGTCAACCCTTGTGTTTGTGGAAAACGTATCGACGCTATAAGACCAATGATCGTTCAATATATTGGGGAATCCAATTGTGGTTTTAAATGCTAAATAAGGCTCTGCCCGATATGTAACCTATTAAAGCACTTGATTGGGCCGATATGTTTTCTCGATTTCAGCCTATTCTGGTGTCCATAATTTTGTCTAGTTCATAGAAAACAGGTCATCCATGTAATAGTAATTCCATTCCTGAAATGGGTATATATATTTGGTGATCCCATTCTGATTTTAAACTATGACTTAGGTGTTGGCCCTTTTTAAACACTTTATTGAGCGGAGACGTTGATCCTAACTGGGGCAAGTAGGTAGAAATACGGGTCAGCCATATCACCATCTCAAAAGGTGTCGGTATATTCGGTTATCCCTACCTGATTTAAATGCAAAGTCCGGCCTTAACCCGATCTCTAATGATGCCCAACCCATGTGTTAGTAGAAAACGGGTCCGCGTTATAAGAGAAAAGATCATTCCTATGGATAGAAAATATTGGGCAGTCTAATTCTGATTTTAAATTATAACTTGGGTCCTGCTCGATATATTATAATGCCCTGCACAGGATGTCTATGAGGACACTTCTTTGAGCCGAGATGTAGTCTCAGATTCATGTGACTATGGTGTCAATATTTGAGCCAAGTTAGGCAAAGAATGCGTCGTCCAGAGGAAACGAACACCGTTCCAAAATTTCAATAAATTTGGTGATCCCATCTCTCTTTCAACTAATGAGTCTTGCCCTGTGCTGATCTTTAACTAAGTCTTCACTGCGAGTTAGTAGGGAAAACATCCATGCCTTAGGACCATCAAGATTTTAAGTGATAACATAAGTCCTTAACCAAGCTCTAAGAACGCATAGCCCACGAAACCTGCGAAAAGAAAACACTATTTCCACCGACATGCTGTCCTACCCAAGTTTCAAATTGCTGACAACTACCATTAGAAATTTGGGACGGTTAGGTTCGTAAACGAGTTAGAATCTAAGGTACTCCCATCCTTATTTTGGATTATGTAGGATCACGGCCAGATCTCTAATAATGCCTGCCAAAGAGTTAAAAGAAAAATTGCTCTTCTTGATAAGTCAAACATATTTCGTCTGAGCCGATATATTGGGCAAATCGTAAACCGATTTGTAATAATAGCCGAAGTGTTGTCTAATCTCTAATGGTGCCTATCCCAAGATTCCAATTAGACAACATATTTGAGTGGAGATGTTCTTCTGAATTTAAATGGCTATGGTGTTGATTACCGTGGCTTGTTAGAATAAAATGTTCACGGATGGTCGGATTAAGGTCGTGTAGGAGTTTTTCTTGGATGTTTTAATGACGAGGTAATGGTTGAAACTACCGAATTTCTCTTTGAGAGGGTCCGTTGGAATCAGGGCATCCTGTGGCAAGTTGGTAAAAAAGCGGGCCAGCCTTATACTCATTTCGAAAGGAGTCGGTATATTCGGTCATCCCTTCCTGATTTAAATGATAAGCTTGGCCTTGACCCGATCTATAACAATCCCAAGCCATGCGTTTGTAGAAATCGTGCCATCGTCATAGGACCAAAGATCATCCCCAAAGGCGACGATATATTGGGGAATCTAATTCCGGCCCCCGCCCGATATATTGGTACCAATACCGTTCCAAAATGGTTCAATATTTTCGGTGATCCCCTCTCCATCTTAAACGATGACTTGGGCGCTGTCCCGATATATATTAATGTCCATCCCATGATTTGACAGGAAAACACATCAGTCTATACGACATCTAGATTTTAAATGATAAATGTAGTCCTGGCCTGATCTCTAATTATGCGTAGCCCACAATTTGTAGTAAAAGATTATCTCAAATGAGAAGTAGTCCTACAACACAAGTTTGACATTGGTGATAATTGCCTCGGGATATTCTGGTGGGGTTGGTTTCTAAACATGCATGCATATTGGGTAACCGCATTACGATTTCGGACGATCTAAGATCGTGGGCCGATGTCTAATAATGCCCAGCCAAGGACATAGTAGCAAAATGGCTCGGCCCTACAAGTCTGACGTAGTACGTAAGGGAGCTGACATACTATACAATTGCTTCCTGACTTTTACAGATATTTTAGGCCCGACTAGATCTCTTATGATGCCCTTCCCTTTAATCCAATTAGAAAACATAGTTGAGTGGAGATGTTCTGATTTTAAATTATTGTCACTAATTACTGTGTGGGCAAGATGTCTTCTTGGAGGTTTTTATGACGAGATTATGCTGGAGACTAGGGAATTTCTCTTTGATAAGAGTTTAGGGAGCCAGGCATTCCAACCGAGGTATTTCAATACAGAAATAGGTTAGACCAATCACCATTTCTAAAGGAGTCATTATATTTGGTAATCTCATCTTGTTTTTACCGATAAGTCTAGCACTGAACCGATCTATAACAATGCCCAAGCCCTGAGTTAGTAGGAAACGGGTCAGCATTATAACACCAAAGATCGGTCCTAAAGGAGCAAGAAAATTTCCCAGCGCATGGTTCCTATCAAAACACTTATCTGAATACTAGTGTCCGCACTCTCTCTTATGGATCCCTAAGATTGCCGGCAGCACATTTGATCGGTCTTTGGAATAGAATTTGCAAAATATATGTATACCTATTGTATGCTATTTTTTGAAAAAGGTTTGAAAAAGATTTTTATCTCGAGATCCATTTGACGAGAATGTGTGACACTGCATTCAGTAATCAGGGAAGAGGTACTTCCTTTTGAGTAGTGTTTCGATACTTAAGGGATGAGAGGCTATGGGCAAGAGGTCAAGAGGCGGCCGATTATCCGTTGGGTTTTGTGTCACGTCTGCCAATTATTCTTAGGTTTTGTTGGGTGGCCAACCCAATGGATTACCAAATGTTGGGCCCAAACTGATTTTTAATGACAACTGAGGCCAGTTTTGATCTGTAATGATGCCCATCCAATGATTCCAGTTACCAAAAACTTATTTGAGTGGAAATGTTTGATTTTAAAAGATAGAGGCATTGATTAGTGAGGAGAGTTAGTTGATGATCGTATTGACAGATTATCGAATTAAGGTTTGCTAAGATGTTTTCTTCGAGGTTTTAGAGAAGAGATGATGCTTGAGACTAGCAAATTTCTGTTTGAGATGACTCACTAGGTGCGATGGATTCCTAACTGAGGCAAGTTAGTAGAGAAATAGGTGAACCCTTGTGTTTGTGGAAAACGTGTCAACGCTACAAGTCCAATGAACGTTCAATATATTGGGGAATCCAATTGGGGTTTTAAATGCTAAATAAGGCTCTGCCCGATGTGTATTATTCCCATGCCACGGTGCCTATTAAAACACTTGATTGGGACGATATGTTGTCTCGATTTATGCCTATTTTGGTGTGCATAATTTAGTCTAGTTCATAGAAAACAGGTCACCCATGTAATAGCAATTCCTTTCCTGAAATGGGTATATATATTTGGTGATCCCATCCTGATTTTAAACCATGACTTAGGCGTTGGCTCTTTTTACACACTTGATTGAGCGGAGATGTTGATCCTAACTGGGGCAAGTCGGTAGAAAAACGGGTCAGCCATATCACCATCTCAAAAGGTGTCGGTATATTCGGTTATCCCTACCTGATTTAAATGCAAAGTCGGGCCTTAACCCGTTATCTAATGATGCCCAACCCATGTGTTAGTTGAAAACGGGTCCGCGTTATAAGAGAAAAGATCATTCCAATGGATAGAAAATATTGGGCAGTCTAATTCTGATTTTAAATTATAACTCAGGTCCTGTTCGATATATTATAATGCCCTGCACAGGATGTCTATGAAGACACTTCTTTGAGCCGAGATGTAGTCTCAGATTCATGCGACTTTGGTGTCAATATTTGAGCCGAGTTAGGCAAAGAATGCGTCTTCGATAGGATATGAACACCGTTCCAAAATTTCAATATATTTGGTGATCCCATCTCTCTTTCAAATAATGAGTCTTGCCTTGTCCTGATCTTTAACGAAGTCTACACCACGAGTTAGTAGGGAAAACTTCCGTGCCTTAAGACCGTCGAGATTTTAAGTGATAACACAAGTCCTTAACCAAGCTCTACAATGCATAGCCCACAAAGCCAACGAAAAGAAAACACTATTTCCACCGACATGCTGTCCTACCCAAGTTTCACATTGCTGACAACTACCATTAGAAATTTGGGACGGTTAGGTTCGTAAACGAGTTAGTATATTAGGTACTCTCATCCTTATTTTGGATTATGTAGGATCACGACCGGATCTCTAATAATGCCTGCCAAAGAGTTAGAAGAAAAAATGCTCTACCAGATAAGTCAAACATATTTCTTATGAGCCGATATATTGGGCAAATCGTAAACCGATTTATAATAATATTCGAGGTCTTGTCTAATCTCTAATGGTGCCTATCCCACGATTCCAATTAGAAAACTTATTTGAGCGGAGATGTTCTTCTGAGTTTAAATGGCTATGGCGTTGATTAACGTGGCTTGTTAGAATAAGATGTTGTTCACGGATGGTCGGATTAAGGTGGGGTAGGAGTTTTTTTTGGATGTTTTAATGACGAGGTAATGGTTGAAACTACCGATTTTCTCTTTGAGAGGGTCCGTTGGAAGCAAGGCATCCTGTGGCAAGTTGGTAAAAAAGCGGGCCAGCCTTATACTCATTTCGAAAGGAGTCGGTATATTCGGTCTTCCCATCTTGATTTAAATGATAAGCATGGCCTTGACCCGATCTATAACAATCCCAACCCATGCGTTTGTAGAATCGTGCCATAGTGATAAGACCAAAGATCATCCCCAAATGGGACGATATTTTGGGGAATCTAATTCCGGCCCCCGCCCGATTTGGGAAGATGCCCAATCCAAGATGTGGTTTGAATCCAATTGTGGTAATCCAATAGAGGGAGCCAGGCATTCCAACGGAGGCATTTCAGTACAGAAATGGGTTAGCCATGTCACCGTTCCTAAAGGAGTCATTATATTCACTAATCCCATCCCGATTTAACCGATCAGTCTGGCATTGACCCGATCTATAATAATTCCCAACCCTGAGTTAGTAGAAAATGGGTCAGCGTTGTTACACAAAAGATCGGTCCTAAAGGAGTGAGAATATAGGGAAATCCAATTGCGATTTTGATGGCTAACTCAAGCCCTACCCGATCTGTGAAAATTTCCCAGACCACGATTCTTATCAAAACACTTATCTGAATTCTAGTGTCCACACTCTCTCTTTTGGATTCCTAAGACTGCTGGCAGCAGATTTGATCGGTCTTTGGAATAGAACTTGCAAGCTGTATTTATACATATCGTATGCTATTTTTTGAAACAGGTTTTAAAAAGATTTTTTTCTCGGGATCCATTTGACGAGAAGGTGTGACACTGCATTCAGTAATCAGGGAAGAGGTACTTCCTTTTGAGTAGTGTTTCGATACTTAAGGGCTGAGAGGTTATGGGCAAGAGACCAAGAGACGGCCGATTATCCGTTGGGTTTTAGCCAATTTTTCTTGGGTTTCGTAGGGTGGCCAAGCCAATGGATTACCAAGTGTTGGGCCCAAACTGATTTTTAATGACAACTGAGGCCTGTTCTGATCTGTAATGATGCCCATCCAATGGTTCCAGTTACAAAAAACATATTAGAGTGGAAACGTTTGATTTTAAATGAATGAGGCATTGATTAGTGAGGAGAGTTAGTTGACGATCATATCGACAGAGTATCGAATTATGGTTTGCTAAGATGTTTTCTTGGAGGTTTTAAAGAAGAGGTGATGTTTGACAGTAGCGAATTTCTGTTTGAGACGACTCACTAGGTGCGATGGATTCCTAACTGAGGCCATGCCATTTGGTGTCCATTAAAACACTTGATTGGGCATATATGTCGTCTCGATTTCAGCCTACTTTGGTGTCCATAATTTAGTCGAGTTCATCGTAAACTGGTTATCCATGTAATAGCAATGCCATTCCTGAAATGGGTATATATATTGGGTGATCCCATCCTGATTTTAAACCATGATTTAGGCGCTGGCCCTTTTTACACACTTGATTGAGCAGAGATGCTGTTTCTAACTGAGGCAAGTATTTAGAAAAACGGGTCAGCCATATCACCATCTCAAAAGGAGTCGGTATATTCGGTTATCCCTACCTGATTTAAATGCAAAGTCTGGCCTTAACCCGATCTCTAATGATGCCCAACCCATGTGTTAGTAGAAAACGGGTCCGCGTTATAAGAGAAAAGATCATTCCTATGGATAGAAAATATTGGGCAGTCTAATTCTGATTTTAAATTATAACTCAGGTTCTGTTCGATATATTATAATGCCCTGCATAGGATGTCTATGAAGGCACTTCTTTCAACCAAGATGTAGTCTCAGATTCATGTGATTTTGGTGTCAATATTTGAGCCAAGTTAGGCAAAGAATCCGTCATCCATACGATACGAACACCGTTCCAAAATTTCAATATATTTGGTGATCCCATCTCTCTTTCAAATAATGAGTCTAGCCCTGTACCAATCTTTAACGAAGTCTACACTGCGAGTTAGTAGGGAAAACTTCAGTGCCTTAAGACCGTCCCGATTTTAAATGATAACACAAGTCCTTAACCAAGCTCTAAAAACACATAGCCCACAATGCCTACGAAAAGAAAACACTATTTCCATCGACATGCTGTCCTACCCAAGTTTCACATTGCTGACAATTACCATTAGAAATTTGGGAGGGTTAGGTTCGTAAACGAGTTAGTATATTGGGTACTCCCATCCTTATTTTGGATTGTGTAGGATCATGGCCGGATCTCTAGTAATGCCTGCCAAGGAGTTAGAAGAAAAATTGCTCTGCCTAATAAGTCAAACATATTTCGTATGAGTCGATATATTGGGAAAATCGCAAACCGATTTGTCGTAATAGTTGGGGTCTTGTCTAATCTCTAATGGTGCCTATCCCACGATTCCAATTAGAAAACATATTTGACCGGAGATGTTCTGCTGAGTTTAAATGACTATGGCGTTGATTACCGTGGCTTGTTAGAATAAGATGTTCACGGATGGTCGGATTAAGGTCGGGTAGGAGTTTTTCTTGGATGTTTTGATGATGAGGTAATGCTCGAAACTACAAAATTTCTCTTTGAGAGGGTCCGTTGGAAGCAAGGCATCCTGTGGAATGTTGGTAAAAAAGCGGGCCAGCCTTATACTCTTTTCGAAAGGAGTCGGTATATTCGGTCATCCCATCCTGATTTAAATGATAAGCCTGGCCTTGACCTGATCTTTAATAATCCCAACCCATGCGTTTGTAGAAATTGTGCCATCGTGATAAGACCAAAGATCGTCCCTAAAGGCGACGATATATTGGGGAATCTAATTCCGGCCCCCGCCCGATTTGGGAAGATGCCCAGTCCAAGATGCCTACTATAACACTTGTTTCAGGTGAGATTTAGTCTTGATTTCAAACGATTGTGGCATCCTTAACTGAGCCGAGTTAGTCGAAAAACGAGTCATCCATATGGTACCAACACCATTCCTAAATGGATCAATATGTTAGGAGATCCCATCTCCATCTTATGACTTGGGCGTTGTCCTGATATATAATAATGTCCATCCCTATTTTAGAGAACATGCACATGCATTTTCAAGGGTCGTTCTTGAACCAAACCAGACCATATCTGAAACCAAATTGGAGGAGAGGGATATACCTGATACGGAGTAGCAATAACTCCCTATGATGGTGTTCACGCCTGAAAGCTGAAATGCTGTAGTCGAAGTAGTAGAAGAGAGATGGAGACCAAGAGGTGCTGAGAATGTCGAACTGTACTGCTCAGTCGACAGTACTGTTATTTATATTATATTACAGTACAATGTTACAGGAAATGTCTGGAATGCCCCTGATTAGTGATGGGACACCCAAACTACTTAAAATAACAAATAAACTTAGGCCCATAAACACAGGCCCAATACAAAACAACTTGAAACATAAATACAAACTAATGAGAACCCTTATCAGCCGAACCATCAAAACATAAAACCCTTCAACCTAACACTCCCCCTCAAGATAAGCATGGATGTCCATCATGTTTATTTTGCCAAGAAGGTCCTTGAATTTTGCTGCAGCCAGCCCTTTAGTTAGTACATCTGCAATTTGCATCTCAGATGGAGTATAAGGAATGCAGAGTTCTCCCGAGACTATTCTCTCGCTAACAAAATGTCGATCAATCTCAATATGTTTTGTCTTGTCATGTTGCACAGGGTTATTTGCAATGCTGATGGCCGCCTTGTTGTCACAATACAGTCTGAGAGGACCCTCAGTTTTAATGCCAAGATCATTTAGAAGAGTCCTGAGCCATAGGAGTTCAACAACCCCGTGAGCCATAGCTTGATATTCAGCTTCCGCACTTGATCTAGCAACGACATTCTGCTTCTTACTGCGCCATGTAACCAGGTTCCCTCCCACAAATGTACAATACCCTGAGGTTGATTTTCTGTCCCCAACAGAACCAACCCAATCTCCATCAGTATAAGATTCAATATCAATTTTATTGTTTTTCTTGAATAGAATTCCCTTTCCTGGGCAAGTCTTCAAGTACGTGAGAATCCTTTCAATTGCTTTCATATGAGGGATCTTTGGAGTGTGCATGAACTGACTGACAACATGCACAGTGTTAGCGTAGGGGTATTTCTGTCTTTATACCTTGATTGATGTTGCTGATCTGTAATGTTGTGTTGAAACATGTGCTCTTAACTTAAGGGCACATAGGTCTTTTCAGTCATGTTTTAATAATAATATAAATACTTATTGGCCGACTGGGAGAAGTCAAGTTGACTCTTTCAGTTCGAACCAGAATTCTCTCTTTCTCTCTTTCTCTTTTCTTTATCACTTTTTCTTCTTCTACATAACTGAACTCAGTCAGGCCGAACTCTAAGGCAGACCTGAATTATAGCATGGTATCAGAGCTAGGTTAAATCTGTCTAGATTTCTGCTTGCCTAGGGTTCATTCTCTGCGCACCCTATCTAGGGTTTTCCTCTTTTTTTCTATGTTCGATTGGAGATAAGGGAAAGGGCTGAAAAGGAGTGATCGCCCTCTTCCCTTGGGGGTCTCTATGCCTCCAGTCAGGTCGTATGTGGTCGGTTGCTGTGATTTCTGAGATCGCCCTCTCCTAGTAGAGGAAGAATAGAGGGCCGAATTGTGTGGGCAGTGGCTGTTGTGGGTGAAGCGGCTGTTGTGTGTGGACTGCTCTCCTGCTCGCATGGGTGTTACTTCAGCGATAAGGTAGGAGATTTTAGTGCATGATATCTGTTATGGATTAAATAGGAGGTGTGTTTCAGACCATTTGCTAGGGTTTCGGCCAGTAAGTGCTAGGGTTTATGCTGGTTTCTTTGTGAATTTTGAAGGAAGAGATATGATCATATAGTGGTGAGATTTCAGGTAGTTGTAGGAGTAGGGTTTGTGGTGTGAGCACACTTTTTAGCAACAACAAGTGCTGAAATCAGTGTGACAGGTGTGATCTAGGGTTTGTGGTGTAAAGAGCACACATTCCAGCAACAATTAGTGCTGCAATCAGTGTGACAGGTGTGACCTAGTGGTGTGTAGTGTGCAGATCTCAGTGACAATAGAATTCAGCAAGTGTGCAGAATTGGTGATAACATAATGGGAGACAATAATGATTATAAACCTAGTGTGATGGTGCCTACAGACTACCTGAATGTTTAGATGACCTCCATTAAGTTAAATGGAGAGAATTATGTGCCTTGGGATAAATCCGTTGAAGTCTTTCTAAAGGCAAAGAAGAAGGTAAAACACATCAGAGAGGAGAAACCCTCCTCTGACACTCACGAGTATGAAGACTGGGAGCAAGAGGACGCTTAGATCATCACATGGTTGTGGAATAGTATGAAACCCAGGATTAGTGTGAACTTCATGTTCTTTGATACTGCCAAAGATGTGTGGGACCATGCGAAGAAATTGTATTCGGGGCGGGACAATACAACCAGAGTTTATCAGCTTTATCAAGAGTACTTTAATCTGCAACAGGGCAATCAGAGTCTTGAGGAGTACTATGCCAACATGAGGAACATACGTAATGAGTTGAATGTCTATCATCCTCTCACTTCTGATGTCAAGATTCAGCAACAACAGAGAGAGCAGCTTGATGTGACTAGATTTTTGGTGGGACTAAAGTCTGAATATGAACCAGTACGGGCTTAGATATTAGGGGGATCAGCTCTTCCGTCCCTAGAAGAGGTATTTGCTTGACTTCGGAGGATTTCTGTCGGATCTACTGAGAACTCTAATATCTCAGATAGATCTGCCTTTGCTGCATCGAGAGGCCGTGGTGGTAGAGGTGGAGCTCGGGGAGCTCAGTCTGGTCGTGGTGGTGGTAGTGGTTCTGCATATGGCCGAAGTGGCAATGGTGGGTCTACTTATAATCGTGGTGGTGGTCGTACTGGGAGCAGAGATTCAGGGGGAGCCCGTGTTAGAGGACGTAGCTCAGGCCCGAGGAAGTGCACTCATTGTGGTATGGATGGACATACCATCAACTATTCTTATGATTTACATGGTCCTCCCTCAACCTGGGCCAATCATGCCGCGACCAGTGACTCAAGTTCCAGCTTTAGATAGGAGAATCATTCATCTGACCAGTTGCCTCCTACATCCACAGATGGTCCCATGAAGGAGATGGTTAGTGTTCCCCGTGATGAATATGAGAGGTTTATCCAATCACAGCAGAACACGGCGACTTTTGCTCACTCAGGTATGGCTTGTCTGGCATCTACACCCAATCCCTGGATCATTGACTCTGGAGCCTCCGATCACATCACTGGAACTCCAGGTGTGTTTTCCTCCGTATCTCATTGCTCAACATCACAATCTGTCACCCTTGCTAATGGTTCCACATCCTCAATTTGTGGTGTTGGTAATGTTGACCTAAATCCTGTATCCCTCTCATCAGTTCTGTATGTTCCTAAATTGCCTTTTAACCTTATGTTTGTTAGTAAGCTGACCAAATCACTTAACTGCTCCATTACCTTTTACCCTTCTATGTTTGTCTTTCAGGATCTCAAGACGGGGATGAAGATTGGTGGAGGGCATGAAGCAGGTGGACTGTATTATCTTGACGGTGGTGGTGGTAGAACTTCAACAGCTCTCCAGTCATCTCTTTCTCCTCTCCAGTGGCACTGCCGATTTGGTCATCCGTCGCTCAAAGTCTTGAAGTCCTTGGTTCCGTCCTTGAGTCAGGTTTCCGTTTTGGATTGTGAGTCATGTCAATTTGGGAAACACCATCGTGTTCCCTTTAGTTCTAGGGTTGATAACCGTGTGTCGAGTCCTTTTTCTTTAGTTCATTTAGATGTTTGGGGTCCTTATAAAGTAATGTCATATAATGGATACAGATATTTTGTCATTTTTGTGGATGATTTTTCATGGATGACGTGGCTCTATTTAATGAAAGAAAGAAGTGAATTGTTTACCATTTTTCAAAAATTTTATGCTGAAATTCGTAACAAATTTGGTACCCACATCAAAGTTTTTCGTTTTGATAATGGCCGCGAATATTTATCCTCATCATTTCAGGAATACCTGGACCAACACGGCATTATACATCAGACCTCGTATACCTACACCTCACAACAAAACGGGGTGGCTGAGAGAAATAATCGCCATCTCTTTGAAACAGCAAGATCCCTAATGCATCACATGGATGTTCCCAAACCTTTTTGGAGTGATGCAGTGCTTACCTCTTGTTTTCTGATTAATCGGATGCCCACGTTCATCCTTGATGGTCAGTCTCCGTTTCAGGTTTTGTTTCCCACTTTGTCTCCGTTCCCTCTTACGCCGAGAGTTTTTGGGTGTGTCTGTTTTGTCCATAATCTGGGTCCCGGGAACGACAAGTTTGATGCCCGTTCTCTCAAGTGCATCTTCCTTGGCTATTCTCGGACCCAGAAAGGGTATAGGTGTTACCATCTTGGTTCTCGACGGTCCTTTGTGTGTGCTGATGTCAGTTTCTTTGAGTCTACTCCGTTCTTTTTGGGGTCTGGTGATGCTTCTTCCTCCTCATCACCTCCTCCTCTTCCACTTCCCGTTGTCGATCCTCCTCCCTTTGTTCCTGTCGTGACCAAATCCTTGCCTCCAGTGCTACCACCTGTTGAACGCCCACCTATCCGGCATGTGTATACACATCGCCCACATGCACCAGCTACTACTACTCTTGCTACATCTCCGTCGACGGATCCGGCACCAGAACCCCACTTAGCATCTGAGATTGATCTACCCATTGCTTTGCGGAAAGGTAAACGTACTTGCACCCTTCATCCCATTTCTGCTTCTCTTACTCACCTTTCCGCTTCCCATCGCCAGTTTGTTACCTTGTTATCATCAGTTATTGTTCCTAAAGATGTCCAGGAAGCCCTTGCCTCTCTAGGGTGGTGTCGTGCCATGGAAGAAGAACTCTCAGCCCTTCATCATAATCATACTTGGGACCTCACTGCTCTTCCTCCTAGGAAGCAAGCTGTTGGTTGTAAGTGGGTTTATACGGTTAAGTATCTGCCTGATGGTAGTGTTGAACGCCTGAAAGCGCGATTAGTTGCAAAATGGTACTCCCAAACCTATGGCATTGACTACACAGAGACCTTCTCACCGGTTGCTAAGATAGGGTCAGTTCGTGTTGTGATCTCTCTTGCAACCATGTATGAGTGGCCACTATATCAGCTTGATATCAAGAATGTTGGTGGTGTATGTAGATGATATTGTTATTACTGGGAATGATACCTAACATTGGTATTGACAGGCTAAAGACTTATCTGTAGGATCACTTTCAGACAAGGATCTGGGTAAACTGAAATACTTCTTGGGGATAGAGGTAGCGAGATCCAAGTATGGGATTAACCTGTGCCAGAGGAAGTATGTGCTTGATTTGCTAGAAGAACATGCTTGTTGGGTGCCAAACCAGTTGAAACACCCATGGTCACAAATACCAAGCTAAGCAGTGATATGGGTGAAGTGTTTGAAGACCCTGACAGATACCGACGACTTGTGGGCAAACTGAAGTGTTTGTAGTTAGTGTGGTAAGCCAGTTCATGCAAAAACCTCTGATTCCTCATTGGAATGTGGTTCTGAGAATTGTGAAGTATCTAAAAGGGGCCCTGGGTCGCGGTCTGATATACAAGAGTGGGGGAAAACTTGAAATAGAAGGGTATTCTGATGCTGATTGGGCCGGTTCTATGTCTGATAGGCGGTCTACTACAGGCTATTGCACGTTTCTGGGAGGTAACCTGGTGACATGGAAAAGTAAGAAGCAGACGGTTGTGGCAAGAAGCAGTGCAAAAGCAAAATATAGGGCTATGGCGCATACCGCTTGTGAATTAGTGTGGCTAAGGAACCTTTTACAGGAAGTAGGGTACAACATTAACACTCCAATGAAGCTCTATTGTGATAATCAGGCTGCAGCTCATATCTCCTCTAATCCAGTGTTTCATGAAAGAACCAAGCACATTGAGGTTGATTGTCACTTTGTGAGGGAGAAGGTGCTGAATGGAGAGCTAGACACTACACATGTTAATACAGGAAATCAGTGGGCCGACTTATTTACAAAAGGCTCGAGTCCGGGAAGAGTGGACTACATATGTAACAAGCTTATATGATATACTCCCAGCTTGAGGGGGAGTGTTAGCGTAGGGGTATTTCTGTCTTTATACCTTGATTGATGTTGCTGATCTGTAATGTTGTGTTGAAACATGTGCTCTTAACTTAAGTAAGGGCACATAGGTATTTTCAGTCATGCTTTAATATTAATATAAATACTTACTGGCCGACTAGGAGAAGTCAAGTTGACTCTTTCAGTTCGAACCAGAATTCTCTCTTTCTCTCTTTCTCCCTTTCTTTATCACTTTTTCTTCTTCTACATAACTGAACTCAGTCAGGCCGAACTCTAAGGCAGACCTGAATTATAGCACACAGCATAGGCAATATCTGGTCGAGTGAGATAAATATATCAGCTTCCCTACCAACTTTTGGTATCTCTCTCTATCACAGTAGTCCTCCCCTACTGATTCCTGTAGGCCATGATTCTGTTCTATCGGAGTATCTACTGGTCTACACCCTATCATGCCTGTCTCCTCAAGGAGGTCAAGAACATACTTCCGCTGACATATGTAGATCCCCTCTCTTGACCTAGCAACTTCAATCCCAAGAAAATACCTTAAATGGCCCAAGTCTTTGATCTCAAATTCAGAAGCTAATAACTCCTTCAGTCTTTTGATCTCATTCAAGTCATTCCCGGTAATCACCATATCACCCACATAAACAATGAGTGTTGTAAGGTTGCTATCATGTCTCCTTATGAATAAGGTATGGTCTACACCACTCTGACTGTACCCTACTTTCTTCATGGCCCCACAAAGCCTCTCAAACCATGCACGAGGAGACTGCTTCAGACCATATAATGCTTTCCTCAGTTTACACACCTTTCTATCAAAGTCATAGCCTGGTGGAGGTTCCATAAATACCTTCTCATGAAGGTCGCCATTTAGGAAGGCATTCTTCACATCCAGCTGATGAAGTTCCCTTGAAAAATTTGCTGCCAATGACAATAGAACCCGAATTGTGTTGAGCTTTGCTATTGGAGTAAACCTCTTTGCCACAAGCTTGGCCTTGTACTTTTCAATGGACTCGTCCTCATGCTTTACAGTAAACACCCATTTGCACCCAACAGTACTCTTCCCCTCTGGAAAATCCACTAATTCCTAAGTTCTTGCTTTCATTAAGGCTTTCATTTCTTCATTCATAGCTTCTTTCCACCTTGGATTAGACACGGCCTCTAAGTACCTAGAAGGAACATGTACAGAGGAAAGAGCAGACACAAAGGAGTGATAGGCTGGAGATAAATGTGAGTAAGAAACAAAATCAGCAATGGGATGCAGGGTGGTACAAGAACGGATAGGTTTACGGAGAGCAATAGGAAGATCCAAATCAGAAGCATGAGTGTTGGAATTACCTTGGATTGCAGAGACAGATTGATCCGGATCCAATTGGTTGCTGTCAAGATCTGGATCCAACTGTTGCCTACTGGAGCCTTCAGGGACATCTACAGTATCAGGAGAGGTAACCGGCACAGTGGGAGCCTCAGCCTCACTAGGTTGACCCGGGATGCCACAACTAGGAGTAGAGGATGAGGATGGAAGGTCCGAGGCAGATAGGGGAACAAAAAAGGAGGGAGAATGAGAATCCTCTTCCATCCCACTAGTCTCCCCTGAAGAGGATTTGGAGAAGACTGAAAATAGGGTTGAGACTCAAAGAAGACCACATCTCTGGTGACATACTTTCTCTTGGATACAGGATCATAACACTTGTAACCCTTTTGTGTAGAAGAATACCCAAAAAATATCATTTTGTAGCCCGAGGGTCCAGCTTGGTCTTCTTTGGATCCTTCACATGTATGAAACATATATAGCCAAAGACCCATGGAGGAAGAGGGAAGTCTGGAAGAGTAGGACACAGAACAGAGAAAGGGGTTTTCATACCCAACACCTTAGATGGCATCCGATTTATCAGATATGATGCAATAAGTACAACTTGAGACCAGTATTGCTTGGGAACCTTGTGCTGGAATAGTAGGGCTCGAGCTATCTCCAATAGATGTCTATTCTTGCACTCAGCAACCCCATTCTGCTGAGGGGTATTAGCACAGGATGATTGATGTAACATGTCAGCATCTTCCATGAATGAGTTTAAGGATTTTTCAAAATATTCAACAACATTATCTGACTGGAATTACTTAATCTTCTTATCAAATTGTGTTTCAATCATTTTGCAAAATGCCATAGTTATCCGTGGCACTTCATCTCGTCCTTTTAACAGGTAGATCCATGTGCATCGAGAGTAGTGGTCAATAAAACTGATAAAGTAACGAAAGCCATCAATAGAAACAATAGGTGAAGGGCCTCAAACATCAGAATGAACCAAATCAAAAGGAGCTCGAATTTCATTACTGGAAATTGGATAAACAGTTCTACATTGTTTTGACATCTGACATACATCACAGACTAAACTCTGACTTGAAATGCCCTTAAACAATTCGGGAAACAACATTTCTAATGAAGAGAAAGGTAAATGACCTAGCCTAGCATGCCACAGATGCAACCTAGCTATTGACTCCACACTCTCCGGACTACTAGCAGCAAATGCTTGTAAAGCTGAACGAATGTCTGCACAAAATAAATAGTAGAGGCCTCCATACTCATGACCGCTCCCAATTGTTCTCCTCGTTAATCTGTCCTGAAAGACACAATGAGTAGGAAAAAAGGTTATACTATAGTTCAAATTTTTGGTAAGTTTTGAAACAGACAAAAGATTTGAGGTGAGAATGGGAACATGTAGGACTGATTTAAGAGAGGCCCTTGCATAGGTCAACCACCCCTTTTCCAGAGATGGTGGAGAAAGACCCGTCAGCAACTCTCATCTTATCCTGACCAGACAACAGTTGATATGAAGAGAATAAGGAGGACATATGTGTCATGTGGTCAGTTGCACCGGAATCAATAACCCAAGAAGTAGAGTCAATAGAACTAGTTGCACTAAAGGCAGAGACTGTACCTGATCTGGAAAGAGAGGAAGAAGCAAAAGAATTACTCCTTAGACGGGCTAAAGCCCGGCTAAGGACCTCTACCTCACTAGCAGTGAAGCCCAAGGCACCGGCTCCAGAGGAATCAGCAACCTGCCCCATGGGAGAAGAAGCCACTGTTGGTGTACTTTGTGAGTTGTCACCATTGTTACTAGTGACAAGGTTCCCACTTGCCGCATGTCCCTTCTGTTGCTTTTTGTCCTTTCTCAATGTAGCTGGCTTCAAGTGTGGATACAGGACCAAACACATTTCTTTTACATGTTTTTCACCCCCACAATGAGTGCACTTAAGGTGCTTTTTTTCTGGATGTCTGTTGCCCTTAGTAGAAATCAGGGCTGAATGATCTCCAAGTTGTTCAGCAGGTTGAATCTGAGAGTCAACTTGCATCTCCTTTCGCCTCACTTCTTCATTTCTTACCAGATAAAAAACATGGTGTAACTCGGGCAGTTCATCTCCCGAAATAGTAGAAAAGAGAAGAAGAAGAAGAAGAGATGCAGGAATGTCGAACTCTTCTACTCAGTCGACAGTACTATTATTTATATTATGGTGTAGTACAATGATACAGGAAGTTACTAGAATGCCCCTGATTAGTGATGGGACACCCAGACAACTTAAAACATTAAACAGGATTAGGCCCATTAACAAAGGCCCAGTACAGGACAACTTAAACATAAGTATAGGCTAATAAGAACTCTTATCAGCCGAATACTCATACATACAAAGACTTCAATCCAACACTCCCCCTCAAGCTAAGCATGGATATCAATCATGTTTAGCTTGCCAAGCATGTCCCTAAAATTTGCTGCTGCCAGCCCTTTAGTCAGTACATCCGCAATTTGCATCTCAGATGGAGTATAAGGCACACAGAGTTCACCCGAGACAATTCTTTCTCTAACAAAGTGCCGATCAATCTCAATATGTTTTGTCCTGTCATGCTGCACGGGATTGTTGGCAATGTTGATGGCAGCTTTATTGTCACAATACAGCCTGAGAGGACCTTCAGCCTTAATGCCAAGTTCATTAAGAAGAGTTCTGAGCCATAAGAGTTCAGCAACCCCGTGGGCCATAGCTCGATACTCTGCTTCTGCACTTGATCTAGCCACTACATTCTGCTTCTTACTACGCCATGTGACCAGGTTTCCTCCCACAAATGTACAGTAACCCGAGGTTGACTTCCTGTCTCCAACAGACCCAGCCCAATCTGCATCAGTGTAAGCTTCAATTTCAATTCTATTGTTTTTCCTGAAGAGAATTCCCTTCCCTGGGAAAGTCTTCAAGTACCTGAGAATCCTTTCAACTGCTTTCATATGAGGAATCTTTGGAGAGTGCATAAATTGACTGACAACATGCACAGCATAAGCAATATCTGGCCGAGTGAGGGATAAGTATATCAGCTTCTCTACCAATTTTTGGTATCTCTCTTTATCATAGTAGTCCTTCCCTACTGATTCCTGCAGGCCATGGTTCCGTTCCATTGGAGTATCTGCTAGCCTACACCCCATCATGCCTGTTTCCTCTAGGAGGTCAAGAACATACTTCCGTTGACATATGTAGATTCCCTCTCTTGACCTGGCAACTTCAATCCCAAGAAAATATCTCAAATGACCCAAGTCTTTGATCTCAAATTCAGAAGCTAGAAACTCCTTCAGCCTTTTTATCTCTTCCAAGTCATTCCCGGTAATTACCATATCATCCACATAAACAATGAGTGCAGTAAGTTTGCTATCCTGTCTCCTTATGAACAAGGTATGGTCTACACCACTCTGAGTGTACCCCACTTTCTTCATGGCCCCACAGAGCCTCTCAAACCATGAACGGGGAGATTGCTTCAACCCATATAATGCTTTCCTCAGTTTGCATACCTTTCTACTAAAGTCATAGCCTGGTGGAGGTTCCATAAATACCTCTTCATGAAGGTCACCATTTAAGAAGGCCTTCTTCACATCTAGCTGATGAAGTTCCCATGAAAAATTTGCTGCTAGTGACAATAGAACCCGAATTGTGTTGAGCTTTGCTACCGGGGCAAAGGTTTCTTTGTAGTCAATCCCTTCTTTCTGAGTAAATCCCTTTGCCACAAGTCTGGCCTTGTACCTTTCAATGGACCCGTCCTCCCTGTGCTTTACAGTAAACACCCACTTGCACCCAACAGTGGTCTTCCCCTCTGGCAGATCCACTAATTTCCAAGTTCTTGCTTTCATTAGGGCTTTCATCTCTTCATTCATAGCTTCTTTCCACCTTGGATCAGACACAGCCTTTGAGTACCTAGAAGGAACACGCACAGAGGAAAGAGCAGACACAAAGGAGTGATAGGCAGGAGATAAATGTGAGTAAGAAACAAAATCAGCAATGGGGTGCCGGGTGGTGCAAGAGCGGATAGGCTTACGGAGAGCAATAGGAAGATCCAAATCAGAAGTATGAGAGTTGAAATTACCTTGGATTGTAGAGACAGATTGATCCGAGTCCAACTGGTTGCTGTCATGAGGTTGAGGACCCCTTTTCCTTCTATTGTATGTAAGTATCTCTTTTTGTTGCCTACTGGAGCCTTCAAGAACATCTGCAGCATCAGGAGAGGTAACCGGCACAGTGGGAGCCTCACTGGGTTGACCCGGAATGTCACAACAAGGAGTAGGAGGAGAGGATGGAAGACCCGAGGTAGATAGGGGAACAAAAAAGGAGGGAGAATGAGAATCCTCTTCCATCCCACTAGTCTCCCCCTGAAGAGGATTCTGAGAAGACTGAAAATAGGGTTGAGACTCAAAGAACACCACATCTTTGGTGACATACTTTCTCTTGGAGACAGGGTCATAACACTTGTAACCCTTTTGTGTAGGAGAGTACCCCAAGAATATTCCCTTTGTAGCCTTAGGATCTAGCTTAGTCTTCTTTGGATCCTTCACATGTATGAAACATATACAGCCAAAGACCCGAGGAGGAAGGGGAAAGTCTGGAAGAGTGGGGCACAAAACAGAGAAAGGGGTTTTCATACCCAACACCTTAGATGGCATCCGGTTTATCAGATATGATGCAGAAAGTACAGCTTGAGACCAGTATTGCTTGGGGACTTTGTGTTGGAATAGTAAGGCTCGAGCTGTCTCCAATAGATGTCTATTCTTGCGCTCAGCAACTCCATTCTGCTGAGGAGTATAAGCACAGGATGACTGATGTAGTATGCCAGCATCTTCCAGGAATAAGTTCAAGGATTTTTCAAAGTATTCAGCAGCATTGTCTGACCTGAATTGCTTAATCTTCTTATTAAACTGTGTTTCAATCATCTTGCAAAATGCCATGGTTATCCGTGGTACTTCATCCCGTCCTTTTAACAGGTAGATCCATGTACAACGAGAGTAGTGGTCAATAAAACTGATAAAGTACCGGAAGCCATCAAAGGAAACAATGGGTGAAGGGCCCCAGACATCAGAATGAACCAAATCAAAAGGAGCACAAATTTCATTGCTGGAAATTGGATACACAGTTCTACATTGTTTTGACATTTGACATACTTCACAGGTTAGACTCTGACTTGGAATGCCCTTAAACAATTCGGGAAACAACATTTCTAATGAGGAGAAAGACACATGACCTAGCCTAGCATGCCAAAGATGCAGCTTAGCTATTGACTCCACACTTTCCGGATTACTAGCAGCAGATGCTTGTAAGGCTGAGCCGATGTCTGCATCAAGGTAGTAGAGGCCTCCATACTCATGACCGCACCCAATCGTTCTCCTTGTCAATCTGTCCTGGAAGACACAATGAGTAGGAAAAAAGGTTATACTACAGTTCAAATTTTTGGTAAGTTTTGAAACAGACAAGAGATTTGAGGTAAGACTGGGAACATGTAAAACTGATTTAAGAGAGAGGTCCTTGCTTAGGTCAACAATTCCCTTTCCAGAGATAGTGGAGAAAGACCCGTCAGCAACTCTCATCTTATCCTGACCAGACAATAAATGATATGAAGAGAATAGGGAAGACATATGTATCATATGGTCAGTAGCACCGGAATCAATAACCCAAGAAGTAGAGTCAATAGAGCCAGTGGCACTGAAGGCAGAGGCTGTACCTGATCTAGCAAGAGATGTAGAAGCAAAAGAATTATTTCTTAGACGGGCTAATGCCCTACTAAGGATCTCAACCTCACTAGCAGAGAAGCCCAATGTACCAGTTCCAGAGGAATCAACAACCTGTCCCATAGGAGAAGAAGACACTGTTGGTGTATTTTGTGAGTTGTCATCATTGTTGCTGGCGACGAAATTCCCACTTGCCGCAGGCCTGTTATCTCTAGAAGAAACATCTCTGGGTATTGAAGACATCTTGACTGCAGCCACTGTGTAGGTGACACTGATTGAGACTAGCCGAAGCAGTTCTGAAGGTTCTGAACCAGTTCTGGAGCAGATCTGATTAGCTGAAATGATCACAGCAGGTTCTGACAGCACTCAACACAGTTTCAGACTTGCCGAGACTGTCATAGTTTTGAAACAGTTCAGTTACAACAGCAAGCAAGGAGTTCTGGGCTGGTAACCGACCTGAAGCTAAGGGTTCTCAACTATTGTGCTATGCAGACTCCACTTGAACTTTGAGTACTGCAACTGTAAAGAGAGTGCCCTTCCTTGCGGCCAATACTAGGACTGCTGACATCAGTCCTCAACTAGGGTTCACAGTGCTGAACAATCTGGAGCTGGCAGCTCCCTAGGTAATCTCACAGCAGTGGTGAGGGGTTTCGGACTGATAACCACCCTGAACTTGGAGCTGTTTGCCACATTGCTATGATGGTAGAAGTGTTCACAGTGCTGGTAGAACACTAGATAGACTTCACTTGGGCTGAACCAAAAACTGCAACAGTTCGGGTACAGTAGTGAGTGAACAGTTCGATGCTGCAACAGTAGCAAGTGAACAGTGGGCTCTGTAGAAGAAGCTAAGTCTGTTTGAGTCTTGCTGGAGCACCGAAGCTGTAACTGTAGAAGTAGCTAAGCCCCTTTCGGCTAGTGCTAGGACTGCTGAAATCAGTCCTCAACTAGGTCTGTCCTACACAGACCTCTCTTAGTAGCCAAATAGCTACTATTTGCTGGAAATAACCTAGTAGGACATCTACTTCTGGGTCTTACTTCCCTTGAGTCCTACAACCAAGAGAAACCCTAGGTTCGAACTTGCTTTACTCTTACACCCCTAGGTCTTCACTACAGCAACCCAGAAAAGGGAGAGAGAAGATGAAAAGACAACAAGAGAAGAGAGTGTGTGCCGGCTGAAACCAGGAAGAAGCTAATGCTCTGATACCATGAAAGCTAAATTACTGTAGCCGAAATAGTAGAAAAGAGAAGAAGAAGAAGAAGAGATGCAGGAATGTCGAACTCTTCTACTCAGTCGACAGTACTATTATTTATATTATGGTGTAGTACAATGATACAGGAAGTTACTAGAATGCCCCTGATTAGTGATGGGACACCCAGACAACTTTAAACATTTAACAGGATTAGGCCCATTAACAAAGGCCCAATACAGGACAACTTAAACTTAAGTATAGGCTAATAAGAACTCTTATCAGCCGAATACTCATACATACAAAGACTTCAATCCAACAATACACTGGGTCCAAGCCAGCCAAGAACTTAAAGGCTCTGCTCTCTTCAACTTGCTTATCATGTCTCTCCTTGTCCCTGGCATTTTCCCAATCCAAATTCAAGTGCTGGTCAAGTTCTTCCCAAAGTCCTTCCAGAGTTGCAAAGTATATTGCAACTGTCATATCCCCTTGCCTTAAGGCAGCAATGTCTTGATTCAATCTGTAGATTCTAGCATTATTTTTCTTCTGTCCATAGGTTCTAGTACTTTTTCCCAAATCTTGGCTGTTGTGGGAAAGTGTTGAACAGTCCTGGCAACTCGTGGAGTCATAGAGGCAAGCAACCAGGACATAACTGTGGCATTCTCCTTGCGCCACACTGCATACTCCGTACTGCCAACTTCAGGTTCCTTCTTACTCCCATCTAAGTAGCCTGTGAGATCACGGGAAGTCATAAAAAGCATTGCAGAAACTGACCACGCATCCAGCAGTACACTTGTAATCTGCAAGCTGTGCAGATTCGGATTTTCCAGATTTGAAGACCTCCCACCAGGTCTGTTATCTCTAGAAGAGACTTCTCCAGATATTGAAGACATCTTGGCTGCGGACACTGTGTAGATAATACTGTTTGAGGCTAGCCGAAGTGATAATAGTGCTGAAAAAAGAGACTAGTTGCAGTATTGAAGAAGGTTCTGACAGCCCACAACACTGCTTCAGACTTGCCGAGACTGACACAGCCCTGAAGTAGTCGAGATTGCACTTTGCTGACTTGGTTACAGCAGAAAATAAGGTGTACTGTGAATTGGAAACCGACCTGAAACTGAGAGCTTACACCACTGCACTATGCTGACTTCTCTTTGGGCTTCGATTACCGCAACTGTAGAGAGTATTCCTCCCCCTACGGCCAATACTAGGACTGCTAAAATCAGTCCTCAAACTAGGTCTGTCCTATACAGACCTCTCTTAGCAGCCGAATGACTACTAACTACTAGAAACAGTCTAGTGGGACATCCACTTCTGGGTCTTACTTCCCTTGTGCCCTACAACCAAGGGAAACCCTAGGTTCGAACCTTGTAGTGTTCTCCTGCAACCCTAGGGTTTCACCGCAGCAACCAAGATAAAACGAAGAAAGAAAGACAGCAAGAGAGAAGAGATGGTGTCGGCTGCAACCAAGAAAGTGCTCAATGTACCATGAAAGCTGAAATGTTGTAGTCGAAGTAGTTGAAGAGAGAAGAAGACCAAGAGGTGCTGAGAATTGATGGGACACCCGGACTACTTAAAACAACAAATAAACTTAGGCCCATAAACACAGGCCCAATACAAAACAATTCTTGATCACTCCCATAAGTGGAGATCGAACTGGGTAGGGGCGGCAAGAACAGGGAAGAACTCTGCAGTTTGTTGTGTCTTGTCTGGTGTGTTTTGCATGTCCGCCCTGCTCTCTTATTTATAGCCTTAAAAAGACAACCTCCTAATTTGATTAGGAGTTTCCTGATCCTATTTGGATCTGGACTCTTTAAGTGATAAGGATAATCCCTTATCTTATCTGTAGTTTAAGATCAGTTTAATCCTAATCAAATTATGAGTTTCCTGATCCAAATCATTATTTGGATCTGGACTCTTTAAGTGGATAAGACTTATCCTCTTATCTTTATTAGATGATCCAAACCCAATTCAAAATTGGGCTTTAGGCCCATTAAGTTTATGTGCTCACTTAACCTCTTAACCTGCTGCCCAGTTGGCTCTCTTTGTATGGCGTGGGACCCAAACATTGATCTACACACGGGTTCAGCCCAACCTTTGTTACAAGGCCTGGCCAAATTCACTGTAGGAGTAGTGAACCCCTGAGTCCATCACTATGGACTCTTAATGGGCCCCACATTTACACTAAGTGGTCCTTGGGTCTAGCCACCTTATGAAAACCCAAGGACTGTGGACAGTTGCAAGATTAGCCCATCAGGTATTACCTTCAATGGTCTTACACTTAACTTCTCAGCCCATAATGATCAAACACTGCCCGACAAGAGAAGACCTATCCCTCGGCTGCAAGGAACAATGTTGCACTCTCTACTCACATGGATCCCGGGAATTAAAACCATTTTACAAGTGTTATGATCCTGTCTGAAGGGATGAGAGATCCATCGTATGGACGCCCAAATCTTGCAGAAAAAAGTGGGCGAATTTCAAAAAAAATTCTCTCCCTTCAATTGGGAATCGCATTCCCTATTTAGAAAATCATATTTTCAATGATCAATCTTGAACCATAAATTGAACCAGATCTGAACAAAAGCAGTAGGAGAGGATTATACCTGATACGGAGAAATAATATCTCCCAACGAAGGTGTTCACGCCCAAGGAATGATCCAAAGACTGCTCCCATTGAAGATGGCGCAGTGTAGGATGGAGCAGAATCAGCAATGTTCTCTCCAACAATCTAATCCTTCGCAAGAAATAGCAGGATGGCACGTGAGCACAGCTTCCTATCAGTCCCTTCACAAGGAACTGATGTCAAGATCGAATCTTGATTTCTCCCACTGAAATGGAGGTTGAACTGGCAGGTGAGGCGGTAGCAGGAAGGAGGCGGCAAGAGAGAATTTTCGCAGATGTGCTGAATTCTCTCTTCTGTGATTTCAGCTCTGAAGACAAGTGAAGAACTTGTGTTGTGTGTCTAAAGGCTGCCGCCCCTCCTCCTTTTATAGCCTTAAAGGGATCAGCTCCTAATCCTATTAGGAGTTGCTGATCCAAATCATATTTGGATCAGACTTCCCTTTAAGTGATAAGGGTAAACCCTTATCTTATCTGTAGATTGGATCAGCCTTCTCCCAATCTCACAAGGAGGTTTCCAGATCTGAATCACATCCAGATCTAGACTCTCTGAGTGGATAGGGTTAAGACCCAATCCTATCTGCTAATCCAATATCAGAATTTGCCCCTTATTTAACTGATTAAATTAGCCCAGTTCGAAATGGGCTTTAGGCCCATTAAGGTTGTGTGCTCACTTAGCCTTTCCTAACTACTGCCCTGTTGGGCTTCCTTGTATGGCGTGGGACCCAAACATGGATCTACACATCAGCCACTTGGGTTCAGCCCAACCTTTGTTACAAGGCCTAGCCGAATACACTGTCATGGACAGTGCACCCCCTGAAACCCATCACATGGGCTCTATGGGTCCAACACTTACCCTAAGTGGTCCCTGGGCCAAACCACCTTGTAACACCCAGGGACTGTGGGCAGATGCAAGATTAGCCCATCAGGTATTACCCCCAATGGTCTTACACTTAACCTCTCAGCCCATAATGATCAAACACTGCTCGACAAAAGAGGACCTCTCCCTCGGTTGCAAGGAATAGTGTTGCACTCACTGCTTATATGGATTCCGGGAATTAAAACCTTTTGCAAACATTTTGGAAACCATAATATATATACTTTTATATCTCATATATTTTGCAAAACAAATCTCAACGATTGAAATTGGCTGCCGGCAGTCTTGGTTTCCATCAGAGAGAGTGCATCCCCGATCACCATTGTCCGACAAAGGGGCTGATCCTGTCACTATGATCACTCACTCAGATGAATTCTCAGACTGTCCCAACATACCCAGGTTTTGACCCTCGCTAAGGATCTCACTGATCGGTACATCAAAGACAGCCCAATCCGACACCTAGTGCAGTATCATAATCGAGTCTAGGGATCGGGTGTAACTTTCTAGTTTTGCCCATTAATCTGCAAGGTCCAGGGCAATACTGGAAATCTGGTCCGGTTCAAAGATTCAATTAATCCTACACTGCATGTGCCTTGGGTCTCACCTTGGCGGCTGAGACGGGCCACCCCAACCGACTTGGTGGCACATCAGTGTCAGCCTTATCAGGATAGGTCTCCCTAGACCGACCCACTGGCTGTGAACATTCTAAACTAACACGAGTCTCATTAAGTGTCCAGTTTAAGGGTATTACACAGAAACATACCACAGGAACATGAATCAAATATGTACTTTATTCATTTACAATAAATTCATAATGTACATCATTCTGATTGAAGCTAAGGGCATACAAAAACTGTCTAACAGCTCCCACTTGCACTTAGGTCCAATCTAGTACAAGCTGGAGTCCCATGCTTTCCACGTGTTTCTCAAACACTTTCTGTGATAGTGGCTTCGTCAATGGGTCTGCTACATTTTCCGCTGATGCTACCTTCTAAATCAGGACGTCCCCTCTACCAACAATCTCCCGCAATACGTGGTACTTCCTCTCGATGTGCTTTGACTTCGAATGGGCTCGTGGCTCCTTAGCCTGAGCAATTGATCCATTGTTGTCACACAACAACGGGATGGGTGATGTGCTGGATGGAACTACTCCCAACCCGTGAACGAACTTCTTCATCTACACGGCTTCTTTGGCAGCCTCACTTGCGGCAATGTATTCGGCTTCGGTCGTGGAGTCTGCAGTGGACCCCTGTTTGCTGCTTTTCCAGCAAACAGCACACGATCCTATCGTGAAAACATATCCAAATGTAGACTTTCTATTGTCTGGATCCGACTGGAAATCGGCATCAGTATACTTGGATCTGTAGTGAGCTACTATCGAAGACAAAAATCTTTTGTGCTTCGAAGGTACTTAAGTATGTTTTTCACAGCAGTCCAGTGCTCCTGCCCTGGGTTGGCTTGGAATCTGCTTGCCACACTCACTGCCTGAGCAATGTCAGGACGAGTGCACAGCATGGCATACATGATGCTCCCTACGGCTGAGGCATAGGGAACGTCTTTCATGCCCTCAATCTCCTCAGAGGTCTTGGGAGACATCTTCTTGGAGAGAGTGACTCCGTGCTTGAAAGGAACATTTCCTTTCTTGGAGTTCTCCATGCTGTATCTTTTGACTATTTTGTCAATGTAAGCAGATTGGGATAATCCTATTATCCGCTTCGATCTATCTCTATAAGTCGAAGACCCAGTATATAGATGGCTTCTCCAAGATCTTTCATGGAGAATTGTTGTGAAAGCCATACTTTCACCGTAGTTAACATTCCTACATCATTCTCAATGAGTAGAATGTCATCTACATACAGAACCAAGAAAGTAACCTTATCCTCACTGGTCTTCCTATAAACACAAGGCTCATCCGGATTCTGCTTGAAGTCAAACGATTTGACAACAGAGTCAAAACGGATGTTCCAACTTCTAGAAGCTTGCTTAAGTCCATAAATGGATCTATTAAGTTTACATACCATGTGTTCTTGACCAACAGCAATGAAGCCCTGCGGCTGCTGCATATAGATATCTTCAGTAAGATCTCCATTCAGGAATGCAGTTTTGACATTCATTTGTCAAATCTCATAATCATGGTATACTGATACAGCTAACAGGATCCTAATGGATTTAAGCATGGCCACAGGCGAAAAGGTTTTCTCATAATCGATGCCCTCTTTCTGAGTGTACCCTTTCGCCACCAGACGAGCTTTGAAGGTCTCAACCCTACCATCGGGGCCCTTCTTCCTCGTGTAAATCCATTTGCAACCAATTGCTTTTACCCCGGAGGGCGGATCTACTAGAGTCCAGACTCCATTGGTCTCCATTGAGTCCATCTCAGCTCTCATGGCCTCCACCCACTTCTGGGAATCTATGTCCAACATAGCTTCCGCGTAAGTCATGGGATCCTCCTCACTAGTCAAGGTTTCCACTAGGTAACTATCCTGGTCATAACCATAACGGACTGGTGGCCTGGATACCCGAGTGAATCTTTAGGTTGGTCACTACCTGGAACTCGTGGGACCTCTCCCACTGCTCCTGAGCTCTCCTCATCAAGAACAATTTCATGATGATGGGTGTCCAGGATGTAATCGGTTTCCAAGAATTGTGCATTTCGGCTGCAGAACACCTTCTGCTCACTTGGGTCATAGAATGGGTAACCCACAGAGCCTTTTGGGTAGCCTACAAATAGGCAACGACTGGTCTTGGATTCCAACTTGTCTACACTCGTTCTTTTAACGTGTGCTGGACAACCCCAAATCTTCAAGTGTCTGACACTTGGTTTTTTTTCGGTCCAAAGTTCATATGGAGTGTTCGGAACCGATTTGGTAGGAACCTGATTCAGCACGTAGATCGCAGTCTCTAATGCGTAACCCCAAAAGGATGTGGGTAACTCTGAGTGTATGAGAAGTGACCGGACCATATCTAATAAGGTCCTATTCCTCCTCTCTGAAACACCGTTAAGTTGTGGTGTAGCAGGAGGAGCTAATTGTGATACTATCCCATTGTCCTTTAAGTAGTCCCTGAATTCGTCAGAGAGATACTCGCCACCTCGATCTGATCGAAGGGCTTTAATTTCTCTCCCTAACTGTTTCTCGACCTCTTGTCTGAACTCTTTGAACTTTTCAAAGGATTCAGACTTATGTCTCATTAGGTACACGTAACCATATCGTGAGAAATCATCGGTGAAGGATTAGGTTCTCTCCAAGAACCTAATCCTTCGCAAGAAATAACAGGATGGCACGTGAGCACAGCTTCCTATCAGCCCCTTCACAAGGAACTGATGTCAAGATCGAATCTTGATTTCTCCCACTGAAATGGAGGTCGAACTGGCAGGTGAGGCGGCGGCAGGAAGGAGGCGGCAAGAGAGAATTTTCGTAGATGTGCTGAATTCTCTCTTCTATGATTTCAGCTCTGGAGACAAGTGAAGAACTTGTGTTGTGTCTAAAGGTTGTCACCCCCTCCTCGTTAGCCTTAAAGGGATCAGCTCCTAATCCTATTAGGAGTTGCTGATCCAAATCATATTTGGATCAGACTTCCCTTTAAGTGATAAGGGTAAACCCTTATCTGCAGATTGGATCAGCCTTCTCCCAATCTCATTAGGAGGTTTCCAGATCTGAATCACATCCAGATCTAGACTCTCTGAGTGGATAGGGTTAAGACCTAATCCTATCTGCTAATCCAATCTCAGAATTTGCCCCTTATTTAACTGATTAAATTAGCCCAGTTCGAAATGGGCTTTAGGCCCATTAAGGTTGTGTGCTCACTTAGCCTTTCCTAACTGCTGCCCAGTTGGGCTTCCTTGTATGGCGTGGGACCCAAACATTGATCTACACATCAACCACATGGGTTCAGCCCAGCCTTTGTTACAAGGCCTGGCCGAATACACTATCATGGACAGTGCACCCCCTGAAACCCATCACATGGTCTCTATGGGCCCAACACTTACCCTAAGTGGTCCCTGGGCCAAGCCACCTTGTAACACCCAGGGACTGTGGGCAGATGCAAGATTAGCCCATCAGGTATTACCCCCAATGGTCTTACACTTAACCTCTCAGCCCATAATGATCAAACACTACCCGACAAGAGAGGACCTCTCCCTCGGCTACAAGGAACATTGCACTCTCTGCTTATATGAATCCCGGGAATTAAAACCTTTTGCAAACATTTTGGAAACCATAATATATATACTTTTATATCTCATATTTTGCAAAACAAATCTCAACGATTGAAATCGGCTGCCGACAGTCTTGGTTTCCATCAAAGAGAGTGCATCCCCGATCATTACCTTTGTCTGACAAAGGGGTTGATCCTGTCACTATGATCACTCACTCAGATGAATTCTCAGACTGTCCCAACATACCCAGGTTTTGACCCCCGCTAAGTATCTCACTGATTGGTATATCAAAGACAGCCCAATCCGACACCTAGTGCAGTATCATAATCAAGTCTAGGCGTCGGGTGTAACTTTCTAGTTTTGCCCATTAATCTCCAAGGTCCTGGGCAATACTAGAAATCTGGTCCGGTTCAAAGATTCAATTAATCCTAAGCTGCATGTGCCTTGGGTCTCACCCTGGCGGCTGAGACAGGCCACCCAACCGACTTGGTGGCACATCTGTGTCAGCCTTATCAGGATAGGTCTCCCTAGACCGACCCACTGGCTGTGAACATTCTAAACTAACACGAGTCTCATTAAGTGTCTAGTTTAAGGGTATTACACAGAAACATACCACAGGAACATGAATCAAATATGTACTTTATTCATTTACAATAAACTCATAATGTACATCATTCTGATTGAAGCTAAGGGCATACAAAAACTGTCTAACACTATCACCAAGAGAAAGTATGTCACCAGAGACTTTTTTGAGTCTCAACCCTACTTTCAGTCTTCCCAGAATCCTCTTCAGGGGGAGACTAATGGAATGAAAGAGGATCCTTATTCTTCTCCCTTCTTTTTTGTTCCTCTATCTGCCTCGGGCCTTCCATCCTCTCCTTCTACTCCTCCTAGTTGTGGCATCCCTGGTGAACCTAGTGAGGCTCCCACTGATACTGCAGATGTTCCTGAGGGTTATTCTAGTAGGCAACAGAATGATATAAGAATTACCTACTTCTGATTTGGATTCAGCTTGGTAAGCCTATCCAATCTTGTACTACTCGGCACCCCATTGCTGATTTTGTTTCTTACTCACGTTTATCTCCATCCTTTCACTCCTTTGTGTCTGCTCTTTCTTCTGTGCATGTTCATTCTAGGTACTCAGAGGTTGTGTCTGACCCTAGGTGGAAAGAAGCTATGAATGAAGAGATGAAAGCTTTAGTGAAAGCAAGGACTTGGGAATTAGTGGATCTGCC
Source organism: Nelumbo nucifera (assembly GCF_055504915.1). Taxonomy (NCBI): domain Eukaryota; kingdom Viridiplantae; phylum Streptophyta; class Magnoliopsida; order Proteales; family Nelumbonaceae; genus Nelumbo; species Nelumbo nucifera. The sequence continues at coordinate 169,034,375 of NC_142649.1, read as the reverse complement.
AGAGAGCACTGTCGGGTGCAAGTGGGTGTTCACTATAAAGCATAGGGAGGACGGGTCCATTGAAAGGTACAAGGCCCGGCTTGTGGCTTAGGGGTTTACTCAAAAAGAAGGGGTTGACTACAAAGAAACCTTTGCTCCAGTAGCGAAGCTCAACACAATTCGGGTTTTACTGTCATTAGCAGCAAATTTTTCATGGGAATTCCATTAGCTGGATGTGAAGAATGCCTTTCTAAATGGTGATCTTCATGAAGAGGTATTTATGGACCCTCCACCAGGCTACGACTTTGATAGAAAGGTGTGTAAACTGAGGAAAGCATTATATGGCCTAAAGCAGTCTCCTCGTGCATGGTTTGAGAGGCTTTGTGGGGCCATGAAGAAAATGGGGTACACTCGGAGTGGTGCAAACCATACCTTGTTCATAAGGAGACAGGATAGCAAACTTACAACACTCATTGTTTTTGTGGATTATATGGTGATTACTGGGAATGACCTGGAAGAGATCAAAAGACTAAAGGATTTTTTAGCCTCTGATTACTGGGCCATTTGAGATACTTTCTTGGGATTGAAGTTGCTAGATCAAGAGAGGGGATCTATATATGTCAGCGGAAGTATGTACTTGACCTCCTAGAAGAGACAGGCATGATAGGGTGTAGACCAGCAGATACCCCAATAGAACAGAACCACGGTCTTTAGGAATCAGTATGGGAGGACTACTGTGATAAAGAGAGATACCAAAAATTGGTAGGGAATTTGAGATCAAAGACTTGAGCCATTTAAGATACTTTCTTGGGATTGAAGTTGCTAGATCAAGAGAGGGGATCTATATATATCTATCTCTCACCCGACTAGATATTGCTTATGTTGTGCACGTTGTCCGTCAGTTTATGCACTCTCCAAAGATCTCTCATATTAGAGTAGTTGAAAGGATTCTCAGGTACTTGAAGACTTGCCCAGGAAAGGGAATTCTGTTAAGAAAACAAAATAAAATTGAAATTGAAGCTTATACTGATGCAGATTGGGTCAGTTCTGCTGGGGACAGAAAATCAACTTCAGGATATTGTACATTTGTTGGAGGGAACTTGGTTACATGGTGGAGTAATAAGCAAAATGTGGTTTCTAGATCAAGTGCGGAGGCTGAATATCGAGCTATGGCTCATGGTGTTGCTGAACTTCTGTGGCTTAGGACCCTCCTCTTAGGCTACAAGGCTGCCATCAACATTGCAAATAACCCAGTGCAACATGACAGGACAAAACATATTGAGATTGATCGACATTTTGTTAGAGAGAGAATAGTCTCAGGAGAACTCTGCATTCCTTATACTCCATCCGAGATGCAGATTGCAGATGTGCTAACTAAAGGGTTGGCTGCAACAAAATTCTTGGACCTTCTTGGCAAGCTAAACATGACTGACATCCATGCTTAGCTTGAGGGGGAGTGTTAAGTTGACTATTTTTATGTATTGTTGGTTCGGCTGATAGGTGTACATGTTAGTTTGTATTGGGTTTTAAGCTATTAGGTACTGGGCCTTTGTTATTGGGCCTAAGTCTGTTTAGTGTTTTAAGCAGTCTAGGTGTCCCACCACTAATCAGGGGCATTCCAGACATTTCATGTAACACTGTATTGTAATCTACTATAAATAATAGTACTGTCGACTGGGTTACTCAGTTCGACATTCTCAGAACTTGTTTGCCTTCACCTCTCTTCTACTACTTCAGCTACAATCTTTCAACAAACAAATATATTTTGCAAAAACAAATTTCAACGATTGAAATCAACTGCCGGCAGTTTAGGTTTCCATCAGAGAGAGTGCATTCCCCGATCATTCACTTTGTCCGACAAAGAGGTTGATCTTGTCACTATGATCACCCACTCAAGTGAATTCTGAGACTGTCCCAACATACCCAGGTTTTGACCCCCTCTAAGGATCTCACTGATTGGCATATCAAAGACGGTCCATTCCGACACTTAGTGCAGTACCACAATCAAGTCTAGGGGTCAGGTGTAACATTCTAGTTTTGCCCATTTATCTCTAAGGTCCAGAGCAATACTGGAATTTTGGTCCGGTTCATGGTTTCAAGAAAACCCACACTGCATGTACTCCTCAGGTCTCACCCTGGCAGCTGAGACAAGCCACCCAACCAACTTGGCGGTACATCTGGGTCAGCCTTGGCAAGATAAATCTCCCCAGATCTATCCAACAACTGTGAATGTTTTAAACTAACATGAGTCTCATAAGTGTCTAGTTTAAGGGTATTACACAGAAACACATCACAATGACATGAATCAATTATGTACTTTATTCATTTACAATAAATGTCAAAAGATAAATCAATCTGATTAGAACTAAGGGCATAACTGTCTAACACGGTTAGATCTCTTATGATGCCCATCCCTTTAATCCAATTAGAAAACATGTTTGAGCAGAGATGTTGTTCCGATTTTTAATTATGCGTCATTGATTACTGAGGGGGTAAGGTGTCTTCTTGGAGGTTTTATTGACGAGATCATGCTGGAGACTATTGAATTTCCCTTTGATAAGATTTTAGGAAGCCAGGCATTCCAACTGAGGCATTTTAGTACAGAAATGGGTCAGCCATATCACCGTTTGTAATGGATTCATTGTATTCGGTAATCGCATCCCAATTTAACCGATAAGTTTAGCATTGACCCGATCTGTAATAATGTCGAACCCTAAGTTTGTAGAAAATGGGTCAGCATTATAACACCAAAGGTCGGTCCTAAAGGAATGAATATATAAGGTAATCCAATCGCGATTTTAAAGGCTAACTCAAGCCCTTCCCGATCTTCGAAAATTTCCCAGCCCAAGATTCCTATCAAAACACTTATCTAAATACTAGTGTCGACTCTCTCTTATGGATTCCTAAGACTATTGGCAGTAGATGTGAACGGTCTTTGGAAAAGAATTTGCAAACTATTTATTCATATAGTATGCTATTTTTTGAAAAAGGTTTTAAAATGATTTTAATCTCGGGATCCATTTGATGAGAAGGTGTGACACTTCATTCAGTAATCTCGGGATCCTTTTGAGTAGTGCTTCGATATTTAAGGGTTGAGAGGTTATGGGCAAGAGACCAAAAGATGGCCTGATTATCCATTGGGTTGTTAACATCAGCCAATTTTTCTTGGGTTTCGTAGGTTGGCCAACCCAATGGATTCCCAAGTGTTGGGCCTATACTGATTTTCAATGATAACTGAGGCCTGGTCTGATCTGTTATGATGCCCATCCAATGATTCCAGTTAAAAAACATATTTGAGTGGAGATGTTTGATTTTAAATGACTGTGGCATTGATTAGTGAGGCGAGTTAGAAGATCGTGTCGAAAGATTATCGAATTAAGGTTTGCTAAGATGATTTCTTGGACGTTTTAAAGAAGAGATGATTCTTGAGACTATTGAATTTCTGTTTGAGATGACTCACTAGGAGCGATGGATTCGTAATTAAGGCAAGTTAGTACAGAAATAGGTCAACCCATGAGTTTGTAGAAAACATGTCAACGCTATAAGACCAATGATCATTCAAAATATATTGGGGAATCCAATTCTGGTTTTAAATGCTAAGTAAGGCCCTGCTCGATCAGTAATTATGCCAAAGCCTAGTAAAACACTTGGTTGGGCTGAGATGCCATCTCGATTTCAACCTACTTTGGTGTCAATAATTTAGTCGAGTTCGTAGAAAACAGGTCATCCATGTAATACCAATGCCATTCCTGAAATGGATATATATATTGGGTGATCCCATCCTGATTTTAAACCATGATTTTGGTGCTAGCCCTTTTTAAACACTTGACTGAGCGGAGATGTTGTTCCTAACTAACGCAAATAGGTAGAAAATGGGTCAGCTATATCATTGTACTACATTCAAATATAAATAATAGCATGGTCGACTGGGCAGTTCAGTTCGACATTCACAGCATACCAGTGGTGTTCTTCTCTTTGGTTTCAGCCGGCGCACCAGCTTCTACTCTCTCTTCTCTTGCTGTTCTTTCCATCTTCTTTCTTCTTTTCTGGGTTGCTGAAAAAACTAGGGTTATAAGAGAACAAAGCAGATTCGAACCTAGGGTTTCCCTTGGTTGTAGGGCTCAAGGGAGGTAAGGCCCAGAAGTGGATGTCCTACTAGGTTCCTTTTTCAGCAAATAGTAGCTATTTGGCTACTAAGAGAGGTCTGTATAGGACAGACCTAGTTGATGACTGATTTCAGCAGTCCTAGCCCTAGCCGAAAGGGGGTGAGCTTCTCCACAACTGCAGCTTCGAAGCCCCAGAAAAACCAGCATAGCACAGTGGTAAACAGCTCCAAGTTCAGGTTGGTTATCAGTCCGGAACCTCTCACCACTGCTGTACCCGAACTGCTTCAGCTCAAGTGAAGATTACCTAGGGAGCTGCCAGCTCCAGATTGTCTAGCACTGTGAACACTTCGGCGAGCTCTAAACCTACTCTAAGACTGAAGTCAGCATGTCCTCACTATCCAGAGAAGTTTCCTCCAGAGATAACAGACCTGCCGCAAGGTTCTCTAACCTGGAAAACCCTAATCTGCACAGTTTACAGATTACAAACGTGTTGCTGGATGAATATAACTTCAGAGAGTGGTTCGTCTCAGCAAGGTTCATTACTTCTCGTGATCTCACAGGCTATCTGGATGGAGACAAGAAAGAACCTGAAGTTGGCAGTCCTGAGCATGTCATGTGGCGCAAGGAGAATGCCACAGTCATGTCTTGGTTGCTGGCCTCCATGACTCCTCGATGGCTAGAACTGTTCATCATTTCCCATAGCCGCTAAGATTTGGGAGAAAGTATCCAAGACCTACGGCCAGAAAAAGAACAATGCTAGAATCTACAGATTGAACCAAGATATTGCATCTCTAAGGCAAGGAGACATGTCCGTGGCAACATATTTTGCAACCCTAGAAGGCCTTTGGGAAGAGCTTGATCATCACTTGATATTGGATTGGGAAAATGCCAGGGACAAGGAGAGACATGACAAGCAAATTGAAGAGAGCAGAGCCTTCAAGTTTCTGGCTGGCCTAGACCCAATATATGAGGGTATAAGGTCACAAATTCTAGGGAGAGATGAATTACCGGAGCTTCACCGTGTCTATTACCTGGTGAGGAATGAAGAAGTCAAGAGAAGGGTGCAAGTTGACTCCCAGACACAGTCAACTGAACTATCTAGAGAACATTCAGCCCTAGTCTCCGCTAAGGGAAATAGATATCCAGACAAGAAGTCCCTCAAGTGTACCCATTGTGGTGGTGAGAAACACACAAAGGAGAAATGTTGGGTCTTGTATCCTCATCTGAAGCCAGCTGCTTTGAGAAAGGACAAAAGACAACATAAGGGTCACACAACAAGTGGGAATCTTGCCACCAACAACAGTAGTGACAACTCACAAAGTACTCCGACAGTGTCCTCTTCCTCCACAGGGTAGGCTGTCGACTCCTCTGGACCAAGTACTTTGGGCTTCAAGGCTAGCGAGGTAGAGATTCTCAGCCGGGCATTAGCCGTCTGAAGAACAATTCTTTAGCTTCCACCTCTCTTGCTAGATTAGGTACAGTCTCTGCCTTTAGTGCAACTAGTTCCATTGATTCCACCTCTTGGGTGATTGATTCCGGAGCTACTGACCATATGACACATATGTCCTCCTTATTCTCTTCATATCATTTGTTGTCTGGCTAGGATAAGATGAGAGTGGCTGATGGGTCTCTCTCCACCATCTCTGGAAAGGGGGTGGTTGACCTAAGCAAGGACCTCTCTCTTAAATCAGTCCTACATATTCCTAGTCTTACCTCAAATCTTTTGTTTGTTTCAAAGCTTACAAAAAATTTGAACTGCAGTATAACTTTTTTTCCTACTCATTGTGTCTTCCAGGACAGATTGACGAGGAGAACGATTGGGAGTGGTCACGAATATGGGGGCCTCTACTATTTTGATGCAGACATCGACTCAGCCCTACAAGCTTCTGCTACTACTAGTCCGGAAAGTGTGGAGTCAATAGCTAGGCTGCACCTATGGCATGCTAGGCTAGGTCTCTTCTTTAGCAATGTTGTTTCCCGAATTGTTTAAGGGAATTCCAAGTCGGAGTTTAATTTGTGATGTGTGTCAAATGTCAAAACAATGTAGAACAGTGTATCCAACTTCTAGTAATGAAATTCAAGCTCCTTTTGATTTGATTCATTCTGATGTTTGGGGACCTTCACCCATTGTTTTCATTGATGGCTTCCGTTACTTTATCAGTTTTATTGACCATTATTCTCGGTGCACATGGATTTATCTGTTTCAAGATGATTGAAACACAATTTGATAAGAAGATTAAGCAATTCCGGTCAGACAATGCGGCTGAATACTTTGAAAGATCCCTAAACTCATTCATGGAAGATGCAGGCATGTTACACCAATCATCCTGTTCTAACACCCCTCAGCAAAATGGGGTTGTTGAGCACAAGAACAGGCACCTATTGGAGACAGCTCGAGCCCTACTATTCCAGCACAAAGTGCCCAAGCAATATTGGTCTCAAGCTATACTCACTGCATCATACCTGATAAATCGGATGACATTTAAGGTATTGGGCATGAAGACTCCTTTCTCTGTTTTGTTTCCCACTCTTCCAGAATTTCCTCTTCCCCCACGGGTTTTTGGCTGTACATGCTTCATACATGTGAAGGATCCAAAGAAAACCAAGCTAGATCCCAAGGCTACAAAGGGAATATTTTTGGGGTACTCTCCTACACAAAAGGGGTACAAGTGTTATGATCCTGTCTCCAAGAAAAAGTATGTCACCGGAGATGTAGTCTTTTTTGAGTCTCAACCCTATTTCCAGTCTTCTCAGAATCCTCTTTAGGGGGAGACTAGTGGGTTGGAAGAGGATTCTCATTCTCCCTTCTTTTTTGTTCCCCTTTCATCACCTTCCACTACTCCTAGCTGTGACATTCCTGGTCAACCTAGTGAGGCTCCCACTGTGCCAGTTACTTCTCTTGATACAGCAGATACTCCTGAAGGTTCCAGTAGGCAAGAGAAAGAGATACTTACATACAACAGAAGGAAGAAGGGCCCTCAACCTCATGATTGCAATCAGTTGAACTCAGATCAATCTGTCTCTGCAATCCAAGGTAATTCTGACTCACACACTGCGGATTTGGATCTTCCTATTGCTCTCCGTAAGCCTGTTCGTTCTTGTACCACCCGACATCCCATAGCTGATTTTGTTTCTTACTCACACTTATCTCCTGCCTATCACTCCTTTGTGTCTGCTCTTTCCTCTGTATGTGTCCCTTCTAGGTACTCAGAGGTAGCATCTGATCCAAGGTGGAAAGAAGCCATGAATGAAGAGATGAAAGCCCTAATGAAAGCAAGAACGTGGGAATTAGTGGACTTGACAGAGGGGAAAGGCACTGTTGGGTGCAAGTGGGTATTCACAGTAAAGCATAGGGAAGATGGGTCAATCGAGAGGTACAAGGCCAGACTTGTGGCAAAGGGATTTACACAAAAGGAAGGAATTGACTACAAAGAAACCTTTGCCCCAGTAGCAAAGCTCAACACAATCTGGGTTCTACTGTCACTAGCAGCAAATTTCTCTTGGGAACTCCATCAGCTGGATGTGAATAATGCCTTCCTAAATGATCTTCATGAAGAGGTATTCATGGAACCTCCACCAGGCTATGATGTTGGAAAGAAGGTGTGTAAACTAAGGAAAGCATTATATGGTTTGAAGCAGTCTCCCCGGGCATGGTTCGAGAGACTTTGTATGGCCATGAAGAAAGTGGGGTACACTTAGAGCAGTGCAGATCATACATTGTTTACAAGGAGACAGGATGACAAACTTACGACACTCATTGTTTATGTGGATGATATGGTGATTACCGGAAATGACTTGGAAGAGATGAAGAGGCTGAAGGAGTTCTTAGTTTCAAAATTTGAGATCAAAGACCTAGGAAATCTAAGATATTTTCTTGGGATTGAAGTTGCTAGATCAAGAGAAGGAATCTACATATGTCAACGGAAATATGTGCTAGATCTCCTAGAGGAAACATGCATGATGGGGTGTAGGCCAGCAGACACTCCAATAGAACCGAACCATGGACTACAAGAATCAATGGGTGAGGAATACTGTGATAAAGAGAGGTACCAAAAATTGGTAGGAAAGCTGATATACTTATCCCTTACTCGGCCAGACATTGCCTATGCAGTGCATGTTGTCAGTCAATTCAAGCACTCACCAAAGATCCCTCATATGAGAGCAGTGGAAAGAATTCTCAGGTACTTGAAGACTTGCCCAGGGAAAGGAATTCTATTCAGGAAAAACAGAAGACTTGAAATTGAAGCCTACACTAATGCAGATTGGGCTGGGTCTGTTGGAGACAGAAAATCAACCTCAGGTTACTGTACATTCTTGGGAGGAAACCTGGTCACATGGCGTAGTAAGAAGCAGAATGTAGTGGCTAGATCAAGTGCAGAAGCAGAATACCGAGCTATATTGGTAGTGTAGAGCGCCTGAAAGCTAGATTGGTTGCAAAAGGGTACTCCCAAACCTATGGTATTGACTACACAGAGACCTTCTCCCCAGTTGCTAAGATAGGTTCGGTTCGTGTTTTGATCTCTCTTGTTGCTATGTATGATTGACCCCTCTATCAGCTTGATATCAAGAATGCTTTCTTGCATGGTGATTTGCTCAAGGAGGTCCATATGGAGCAACCACCAGGGTTTGTTGCCTAGGGGGAGGATGGTAAGCTATGCAGACTAAAGAAGGCTATTTATGGGCTTAAATACTCTCCTCGAGCATGGTTTGGTAGGTTCATTGAGGTGGTAAAGAAGTTTGGTATGAAACAGTGCCAAGTTGATCATTCTGTCTTCAGTCATGACTCTCAGGCAGGAAAAATCCTATTGGTGGTGTATGTAGATGATATTATTATTACTGGGAATGATAAAATGGGCATTGACAGTTTGAAGACTTTTCTACAGGAACATTTTCAAACAAAGGACCATGGTAAATTGAAATATTTCTTGGGGATAGAAGTAGCAAGGTCTAAGCATGGTATTAATTTGTGTCAGAAGAAATATGTGCTTGATTTGCTGGAGGAAATAGGTTTATTAGGTGCTAAACCAGCTGAAACACCTATGGAAACAAATACTAAGCTGAGCAGTGATATGGGTGAAGTGTTTGAAGACCCTGGCAGATACCGGCAACTTGTAGATAAACTAAACTACCTAACCGTTACTCGACCAGAAATTTCATTTGCGGTTAGTGTGGTAAGTCAGTTCATGCAGAAACCTTTGGTTCCTCATTGGGATGTGGTTCTAAGAATTGTGAGGTATTTAAAAGGGGCTCCTAGTCGTGGTTCAATATACAAAAGTGGTGGAAAACTTGAAATAGAAGGATATACTGATGTTGACTGGGCTGGTTCTATGTCTGATAGGAGGTCTACCACAGGCTATTGCACTTTTCTTGGGGGTAATTTGGTGACATGGAAAAGTAAGAAGCAGACATTCGTGGCGAGAAGCAATGTAGAGGCAGAACATAGAGCTATGGCAGATGCTACTTGTGAATTAGTGTGGCTAAGGAACCTTCTACAGGATATAGGATACAATGTTACAATCCAATGAAGCTCTATTGTGACAATTAGGCTGCAGTTCATATTTCTTCTAATCCGGTGTTTCATGAAAGAACCAAGCACATAGAGGTTGACTGCCACTTTGTGAGAGAGAAGGTGCTGAATGGAGTGATAGACACTGCATATGTTAACACAGGGAACCAACCAGTGGGCAGACTTATTTACTAAAGGGTTGAGTCGGGGAAGAATATACTACATATGTAACAAGCTGGGATTATATGATATATACTCACCAGCTTGAGGGGGAGTGTTAGTGTAGGGGTATTTCTGTCTTTATACTTATGTTGAGGTTGCCGATCTGTTATATTATATTAGAACTAGTGTCCCTCACTTAAGTAAGGGCACATGTGTCTTTTCCATTATGTTAGTAATATAAAACATGTCTGGCCGAATGGGAGAGGTAATTTTTCTCTCATTCGAACCAGACTTTTCTTCTCTCCTTTTCACCTCTTTTCTCTCTCTCTTTCTTTCTTCTTTCTTCCCTCTTCTTGGCTGTTATCAGACTAACAGAACTCAAGGGCAGGCCAAATCATAATAGGCCACAATGCCTACGAAAAAAAAACACTATTTCCATGGACATGTAGTCCCACCCAAGTTTCACATTGTTGATAATTACCACGAGAAATTTGGGAGGGTTAGGTTCATAAATGAGTTAGAATGTTGGGTAATCCCATCCTTATTTTGGATTGTATAGGATCAAGGCCCAATTTCTAATAATGCCTGACAAAGAGTAAGAAGAAAAATGGCTCCGCCTGATAAGTCCAACATAGTTCGTATGGGAGCCGATATATTGGGCAAATTGCATCCTGATTTTTATGATAACTGAGGTCTTGTCTGATCTCTAATGGTGCCCATCCCATGATTCCAATTAGAAAACATATGAGCAGGGAGGTTGTTCCGAGTATAAATGACTATGTTGTTCACGGATGGTCGGATTAAGGTCTGGTAAGAAGTTTTCTTGGAGGTTTTAATTACGAGGTCATGCTTGAAACTATCGTATTTCTCTTTGAGAAGATCCGTTGGAAGCGAGGCATTCCTGAGGCAAGTTGGTAGAAACACGGGCCAGCCTTATTTATACTCATTTCAAAAGGAGTCGGTATATTCGGTTATCCCATCCTGATTTAAATGATAAACCTGGCCTTGACCCGCTCTATAATAATCCCAACCCATTCGTTTGTAGAAAATGTGTCATCGTGATAAGACCAAAGATCGTTCCCAAAGGGGACGATATATTGGGGAATCTAATTCTGATTTTAAATGCTAACTCAGCCCCTGCCCGATTTGTGATGATGCCCTGGCCAAGATGCCTGCAAAAACTATCCAATTCCAATGTTCCTATAGGTCCTAATGCTGGTGGAGCAAGAGCAACGGGTAACAGAGGATGCCCACAGATTAGTGGAATGAGATGCAGCTGCTCAGAGAAATGCTGCCATCGTGCTTCAGGTTCTTTCTTGTTTCTAATATACTGGCTCATTTTAGACGAGGAGATTCATTTCTCACTTGAAATAATTCACTTGGGGATGTATCTAAATTTAGTAGAACATGGAGAGATTCTCTCTTATTTAAGGGTTTGGGTTTCATAATAGCATTCAGCCCCATGGGATCCATCTCAAAACAGTGCTTTGAGCTCCTAAATAAGCTTCTTGTTTATCAATAATAGCTTCCAAGTGTTTTTCTCAAAGCCATTGCTCCATCCAATGTCTTCAATAGACCTTTTTAATCATTAACTACTTTGTGAAGGGAGACTCAAAGCTGGTAATCCATCGGTTACAAGAAGAGGAGATGAAAATGTGTCTCTTCAACAATGTAAATAAAAGAATCAAGTGGCTAACCAGAGACATGGAGCTAAGAATTGGATGGGTTAAGTAGATGCAAATTTAGATACATTAGCTAAACAAGGGATGGGGAGAGATTCTTTGTTCTGGGCACATATGTAAAGGTTTTTGGGATGAGTTGGGGAGAGGTAAGAGATTTTATCTCTCACAATCGTTGTTCTGTGCCTCCTTGTATTTTTACTTTCCACTTGCATTTTAGATATGATATGTTTCGAAAGGGTAGATCTCCTACAAAGGAAAGAAAGAGAAGAAAGAAGATGCTGCACCTGCAGGGGACAGACTTGGAGCAAGCTCCCGTAACCACAATTTACTAAATTAAGTTTTATTCATTAACTTGTTGGTAATGCCACTGGAAGCTTTAGAAAGGTGGGTTTCATGCACAGTGGTGCTTCTAGAAACCACTTGGGCTTCTCCTTTTCAATCACTGTGAGACACTATTCTCTCAGATGATATCTCAGGTATTGGAGATTGAACAACACAAAACGCAGTAAGTCTCTTCCTAGCTAGTACTACTGTTTTAACTATACTCTTGTTAGCAAATGGTATACATGAACAGGATTGGTTTCGTGATGCAAGATGATATTCTTTTTCCTCACCTCACAGTAAAATAGATTCTAATATATGATGCTCTTCTATGTCTTCCCAAAACACTTACCAAACAACAGAAAGAAAAAAAGAGGCATGAATGTTCTAAGAGAACTCAACCTTGAATGGTGACTTCTCAACTTTTTTCTCTTCAGATTAATGTGGTATTAGGTAAATCATGGCAGATTATATCAGGAGACCACAAATTAATTTCATCCAAAGAAACTTAGGGAACCACATTCAAGAGATTCAATGACTCATTGACTCCTATGTCCTAATACTACCAATTTTCATAACACACTATTGTAATTTTAGGCTTCTGATTCATGGCATAATCCTATCATTCACTCAAAAAATCATTCTGATGATTTTGTTGTACAGTAAGTAGGTTTAGACTGCAAACTACTGAGAAAGATGTCAAGTGTTGCTAATAAATGTTTATATTATTGATGTCGAAAAATGAAGTTGTAGCTAAAAGAAGTCGTCAATGAAAGGGAGGATCTATTATGCAGGACAGTTAAGTTAGTATGGTAACTCCAATATTGAATGGAGATGGCTACAGGTTTCATCCTTTTACCTCGTTTGTTGACACAGAGGTGCAACAAAAATATGACATGATGCCCTGATAAGTTGGTTATTCCCATTTGTTCTTTTAGCAGTGAAGTTCCAAAAACCATCCAAAAGTCAGTAGTTTTTCTTTGCCATGTGAAAACAGGGATTTTGCCATGTCCATAATGATACATCCACATAAATGCTTAACTTTCCTGTTTCTCACGGCATGCAGACAGGATGTAATACCATTTTCATAAAACATAAGGTTGTGTTTGGTTTGAAAGAAAAGGTAGGGAAAGGAAGAGTGAGTCAATTGGACCTGATTTGGTCCTATGAGTCCATTACAGATGGACTAGGTCCTATCCAATCCTATGAATATTTTGGACCATTTTAGACTGGTGCAATTCAATTCAATTTTTGACCGTTCATTCTGTTCAAATTGGTTTTAATTTAGATTGTTTCCAACCCAAACTGGTCCATTGACACCTATATTCTTATCTTCTATCAACTGACCAGATATTGGTTCAATTCCACACAATGCAATATAAATCCATTATGGATGGACCAGGTCCAATCCAATCCAATTAATACTTTGGACCATTAAGTCCGGACTGGTCCAATTCAATATGTCTTAGGTCCATCCAATCCATCCATATTGATTTTGATTTGGACCGGGTCCAACCCAAAACGAAACACAGTTAAATGAAAGGTAAGGAAAGGAAAACAAAAGCTCTGGGGGGGAGGGGGAATGAGGAAGGAAACATTTATACATGCAGAAATCGGAATAGGTAGGTTTAATGCACTTTTTAACCATCAATTGTAAGCAAAACAGTTATTGCAGTTTTGTTACCGGTTACAGAATACAATAATTGGAGGGGCATTTGTTAGGGGGATTTCTGGTGGTGAAAGAAAAAGGGTCTGTATTGGCAATGAACCAACCGAGTGGTGGCTCGGTTGCCATGTTAGTTGGATAGTCCCAGAAGAGATGCAGATTCAAATCCCGCTATTACCACCTACGTTGAAAAGTTAGTGTGCTGTGTCAAGTATTGGCAATGAAATCCTGCTTAACCCATCACTTCTTTTCTTAGATGAACCAACATTAGGTCTGGACTCAAAAACAGCACTCGGAATAGTTCAAATGCTACAAAACATTGCAAAGGTAAGAAAACGGCATTGTTTAACGTTCTGTAATTTAGAAAAGCATCATAGCTAAAACTCATAATGTGGTGTCATAGGCTGGCAAAACAGTAGTGACTACAATTCATCAGCCATCAAGTAGACTGTTCAATAAATTCATCAGCCATCAAGCAGACTGTTCAATAAATTCGATAAGTTAATTCTCTTGGGTAGAGGCAATACATTGTACTTTGGAAAAGGATCTTAAGCTATGCAGTATTTCTCCTCAAATGGTTGCTCTCCTCTCATAGCTATGTAAACCAGCAGAGTTCCTGATTGATATTGCAAATGGGAACATAAATGACAAATCGATTCCATCTTTACTGGAGGACAAAATGTTAGCCAGCAACCGAAACTCTGAAAACTATGAAAAACAGCCTGGAAGGCTTTCCCCCATTGATGTCCATCAGGTTCTTAGCCAATAATGATGACCTTCATCTTTACTAGAGGACTGTATCCAGTCCACTCCTCCCAAGACCCCAAATAGCTGGGACCAACATTGGATACTTTATACCTATACATGTCCTGTGTGCTGGTGTCAAACACAATATTTACCTGATAAAACACTGGAGACTGCATGGGCACTTCCTAGAGTATAATTTTTAGAATCTTCAGTTTAAAGTATGTAAACTGGCATATTTTGACAAATCATATATATGAAAACTCCATATGCCTTATAAGTTTGAGTGGATCTGTTAAGATGTATCTATTACCAAATGTAAAGGGGAGAGTTCCATTCTCCCCTTTCATCAACTCCCATTCTTTCCTTCCCACTTAAAATTCTTATGCTTATGTCCCCCCACATACCATAACATTGGTCTTAAAAAACTAGATAAAGAAACATGGTATAACATGTTAAATAGGATATCCAAACCCATATCGATGTTCTGGATCTTAGGAAATGGAGGGTCAAATCTTTGTTTCCTGTATTCATGTCCATGGTCCATAGTCTGGGCGTTTAATGCATACATGAAGCATTACGAATAGAAGATATGATAGATTAAAAGACGTCCAGATACATTATGGTTACTTATTCTAGGGGATTTTGCATTATCTAATAATAATATTGCCTAATATGGGACATCTATGAAATATGACTTTACTTATTGACTGAATCATTTACTTGCTATCCAAATAAATTTACATCTATGAATTGAATGTGTCTCACTATTCAAGGTCAATCCAATTTGTTTGGTTTGGATTTTCAAGTTAGCCTTGAATTGGAACAAATTTTTTTTACTTTATTTTGTAAGGTCGGAGTGAACAATAAATACTTCATTGTAGCCTAATTCAAAGTTTAGTAGGGTTCATATTTTTCAATCCTAATATTAAGAGACTTCAAAATGAATATTTTGTGTTGGGTTTGAAATTAGCAATATTTTGTGTTGGGTTTGAACTAAATGTGTCTCACTATCCAAATAACTTACTTACTGACTGAATCCATTGACATTCCTTCTGTTTCTTTTTTCCTTTTTCTGGAAATGCAGATAAGCTAAAATATTGTGGTCAATGTGTGTGCCAATGGTGGGCTTGATCATGAAGTAGAAAGACTTTCAGGCCATGCAAAGAGATGGCTGTCATCCCAATTCCTTAACCTGCCGGCACTTCTTCATGCCTATAAAGAGAATGGAGGGATGTAATGTGGAATGGAGGGATTGATCCTCTTGTTATAACCAATAATTAATCTCTGATTTTGTGAAATAAGGATTTATTTTGGAGACTTAAAGGGTTCATGGGAAAATTATTGAATGTGGTTTAGGCTCAATTTGGAAGGAGTACAAATACAAATATGTATTGTGCAAATACATACAAAATAATAAAAAATACAAGGTTTTGCATTCTACACCTTTGTATTTGTACTCTTTCAAAACTGAGCCTTAACCTAGCAAGCCATAGAAACATGCTCAGGGGTTATGTGGACCATGGACATATTGTAGAAGGAATTTCTTTCTTTGAGCAGATTAAAAAGTCAGTGGAAGCAAATAGATTTATTCTGAGTGTAGTTTCATCTTTACATATCAGCGGGTGAGGATCTCAAAGCTGGTGGCATTCTGGATTCCATGAATAGGCTTGGAATCGCATTCCTTTGAAGTTGGATCAAAGACAAAAATCATATGAGTTCTTTCTTGTAAGAATATAAAGATGAGAACCATGAAGCCCCCAGAGATGCATCAAGATGTCAATGGGGATATAGCAAATGAATTTCTAAATGGATTAAGGGAAAAGGAAACTTAATTCTTGATTAGGAAAAATCGGTATTGGTGAATTCGTCGAAGAGATATTCACCTCATTGATCTGATTGAATGACTTTGGTCTATTTCCCTAACTGTTTTTTGACCTCTTGCCTAAATTCTTTAAACATTTCAAATGATAGACTTATGTCTCATTAGGTACACGTAATTATATCGTGAGTGATCATCGATAAAAATTATGAAATAAACGTGTTGGTTACGTGTCTTAACATTCAGGGGACCACATACATTAGTAAGTATTAGGTCAAGCGTGTTTGTAGATCTTTCAGGCTTACTTGTAAATGGTTGTTTCATCATCTTACCATGGAGGTAAGGTTCACAAGTTGGAATATATTCTCTAGTTAGAAAATCCAAATGACCATTATTTACCAACTTTGTGATACGATCTATGTTAATGTGGCCAAGTTGGTAATGCCACAATTAGGTTAAATCAGTATTAGCCTATTAAAGCCTATAACATTATCTAGGTATATGGGTTAAACTGCAAAAAGCAGTTCGACCCATATAGCATTTATGCTAAATTAGAGATGATGCAGTTTTAACTTGATAAAACTGGGTTTTACAGGGTGAGCCAAATTGCATATTGTAATGGGCCATCAAACCCCTAGCCCTTAATGATCAAACATTGCCCGACAAGAGATGACCTCTCCCTCGGCTACAAGGTACAATGGGGATCATTGCCCGTAATGATCAACCCAGGAATCAAAATCTTTTGCAAATATTTTTTGAAACCATAATATATATAAATATATTTTGCAAAACAAATCTCAACAATTTGAAATCAACTACTATCAGTTTAGGTTTCCATCAGAGAAAGTGCATTCCCCAATCATTCACTTTGTTCGACAAAGGAGCTGGTCCTATCACTATGATCACCCATTCAGGCGAATTCTTGGATTGCCCCAACACCCAGGTTTTGACTCGTTTAAGGATCTCACTGTTTGACATATCAAAGACAGCCCAATCCGACACCTAGTGCAGTACCATAATCGAGTCTAGGGGTCAAGTGTAACATTCCAGTTTTGCCCATCTATCTCTAAGGTCCAGGGCAATACTGGAATTTGGTCCGGTTCAGGGTTTCAAGAAAATCCACACCGCATGTACCTTAGGTCTCACCCTAATAGCTAAAACAAGTTACCCCAATCCACTTGGCGGCACATCAGTGTCAGCCTTGGCAGGATAAATCTACGGCTGTAAAGATTCTAAACTAACAAAAACACACCATAATAACATGAATCATATATGCACTTTATTCATTTACAATAAGTACATCAATCTGATTGCAACTAAGGGCATAACTGTCTAACAACCTTATCTTGTATGTGTAGTATTCATTGGATTTTGTCTCTCTAAGCATTGTTGTAATGTTATCATCATGGATGGATATGAAATGATGCATGATTTAATTTCTTTGGTTTAAATCCATGCTTGCTTTGGTTAATTTATTAGTTGCAGAATTCATTTATTGATTTGGAAATGCTAAATTATGATGCCTCTTCGAATGTCTTGCGTTTATACATTTTTTTTATGGATATCTCATTTACTTTACATTCTCTAACAATTTATATGCTTTGATTTGCAAGTTCAACCATGGATTTGCCTTCGGAAAATGTATTAGAGAAATTGAATTGTTTAATGTCCTTGTATTTTTTATATGTCAAATGGATATTATATCTAGATTTAAGTTGGTGGTTCAAACCACTGCCTAAAGAACCAGAAGATGTTGGGGCAAAACCTAAGGTGGCAGCCAACTGGGATCACACAGATCTGCTCCTCGTATTGGAGCTGAGTCGATCTGCTCCTCGTAAAGCGCTCACACAGATCCCAATTCATTGGAGGGAGAGGAATATGGATTTGATTTTCACATAACACTCCTTATATCAACCTCATAGCAGTTTCAGCCGTCAATTCAAAAGATCTCTATCTTATCATTCATGGAGATATGTTCCCAATGCTTTGTGGCATTGGTCCGAGGAGCAAAACTGATTTTTTGACGTAAGAATTCTATGAGAAGACTAAGAGGCGAGTATAGATGCCGTCCTTCATAGTCTTTTGCAACAGTGCATTAGTAACATCTCGGTATTTGTATGTTTTGATTGATATGGGGATATTCCCAATGTAAAACTGCTAAGTAACTGTGAGCAAAGTGTGAGGATGGTTCTGTGAGGATTGAATCCGAATCTTAGAAGACAGGGGTCCTTGATCTCACAACCTTAAACCAATTCAATTTGTTGAAACCCTAATTCTAGCTTTAATCCGACCCATTATTTCTTTTCAAGGTCAGTCCAATTTGTTTGTTTGGGTTTTCAAGTTAGCCTTGAATTGGAACAATTTTTTAAACTTTATTTTGTAAGGTCAGAGTGAACAATATTTCATTATAGCCTAATCCAAAGTTTAGTGGGCTTCATATTTTTCAATCCTAACTCTATTCACAATGAATATTTTGTGTTTGATTTGAAATGAACAATACTTAGCATAGGTGTACTATAGTTCCATTCTCTCTCATCTCTTGGCCCTCCCAAGAGAAAATTCTTGCAAAGGTTAGAAAACCTAGTCATATATATCAAATACGTTCTTTTATTTTTTATTTTTATTTAACAACAAATACCTTCATAGTTAAGAACTAAAACCAAATATTATTATCCCTTTTCCTACATTATTATTGATGGAAAATAATTAATTGACAAAAAGATTATTCCGACCATGCAGCGAATAGACCTTCCCGAGTCCATGGACACCTACCTTTTATAATAACAAATTTGATCTGTGTATGTTATAAGCTACTATTATGATGTGTCAAATCTCAATTTGCGAGAGATTGGTAGAGTTGTAAAACGGGCCGTGCCACCGACCCACCTGTGGCCCATGGTCCTGCACCGGGTCTTCTGCAAGCTGTGCCGTTGGCCTGGTCCGTGACAAGTTGGGCCATAGGTCAGGCCTTAGGCATGGGCCAAATAGGGTTAGACTGGTTTTCTTTTTTGTTTCTTTGATTTTTTTTTATTTTTTTTATTTCTTTGTTAAGTAAAACAAAAATATTTAACTTTTCTTTGGGAACTATTTGAAAAAATAAGAAATCTAACAAAAAAAAAATACTTAATCAAATAAGAAATCAAAGAGACAATGGCTCAAAGTGAATAACAAATTAGAAGAAAAATAGGAATTTTATTTCATTTAAATTTGAATGATACAAAGCATATAATGGTTGGATGAATGAAATATGAAAATTGGAAAATGGAATAACTTAATAAAATATAAAAAATACAATATAGTTACAAATTGAAAATAAAAAATAGGTTATTAAAATATATCAAATAAATTAAATAAAATTAAAGCAAAATTTACAATAATTTGAAAAGATGTTATACAACTATTGAGTATACAAAAAATATTAATTTCATCATTTTCTCCTATAGTTTTTTACTTAGCTCATCTGATTCAGGTGAAACATCAGGTGTAGTGTCATGCCCTCCTTTGTCTTGTAATATATCTTTAGCATCCATCCAATCTTTAAAGTAGATGCACATCTCTAGACTTCATCATTCATATAGCTGCACTAAAACAAGATTTCGATGGAACTGTAGACATCAGAGGGGTTAGTAGATCACGTGCCATGGTGACGAGAACTAGATAATTTTCTGCATGTTCACTCTACCATGCTAAAATATCAAAATTATTTGTTCCCTCCGAGGTGAAGGAAGAATCACCTAAAATAGAAAAAATTGCTTGTAAATAAAAATTAAGTTTAGTAAATGAACTTGTTGTGGAGGCAGTGGATTTCTGCCTCTTACTTATTAATAAAAAGGTTTTTCTCTTCCACTATTGGATTCAAGTTCAGAAGTGGAAGATGCAGTTATAGAAATTGTAGGTTTTTTTATTATTCCCTGTTACTTCAAATTCATATAAACTATACATTTCAAATAATAAACTATTAATTTCTTCTTTTTCATTTCCAATTTCAATATTCATATTTTCACAATATGTTTCAAGTAAAATATGTAAACCATCTTTCGTAATCGTAAGATCTAATTTTGTAGTTAAGCAATAAAGTGGAGAAATGTTCTTCCAATATTTTTTAAATTTATTTTCCATTATTTCAACAATATTTTTAATTTGTGGATTCTTTTTATGTTTTGCAAAACAAACACTAATCACCATTCATAAGCTAAATTACAACTAATTGGGTAGTAAGTACTTGATAATCCATTAGTTGCATCATAAAAAATTTTAAAAAAATCTTTTGTACAAATTATCATATCCAATCTTCCTCAAATATAATATCAGTAGGCATTTTTGCATTATAAAAATCACTAAGAATTTGTTTGTGAGAAATACAACTTTCTAACATAGCATAGGTAAAATTCAATCTATGTTTAATATCTAATATAAAATGTTTATATTTTAAATCATAATTTTGACATAAATATTTAAATTTTTGTTTCTTGCTCCAGAACTTTTGATACATACAAGTAAACATGTACGTGCATTTGCACGTAATAATATCTCTAAGACAAAACTATTTACAATTCATGGGCAATTTTTGAACAGTTATAAGGGGGCAATTTCTTAACTATTATAAGTGAATAGTTTTTGAACAATTATAAGTGGGTAGTTCCTTAAAAGTGGGCAATTTTTGGAGTGAGAGTAAAGGACATATATGCCTTTTTTTATGCCTGTTGTATGTTGCTTAGGTAAGGGGTAAAAATGTCTAATGAAAAGTCCAAAAAATAGGGTTATTCGCTCTTTTATTAGTAGTATAGATAACACAATTTTTAATTTTAGAAATATTAGTAGAAATGATATTTAAAGCATCCTGAATACATAAATTTAAAATGTGGCATGCACATCTGATATGAAATAATTTACCATTAAAACATGATTTTAATTGAGCTTTTAAAATATTTATGGTTTAATAATTATTTCTAGCATTATCAAAACTAATAGAAAGTAATTTAGTGTCACTTCCATAAGCATGTAAAGTATTTAAAATATTTGTAGCAATAACTGGACCAGTATGTGGCCATTCAAGCCTATTAAAGCTTAAAGTTCTTTTATTTAAAAAGCCAATTTTCATCAATAAAATGGCCAGGAACACAAATATAACTTATGTTAAATTTAGAAGTCCAAATATCAAAAGTAATTGCAATTTTAGAATTAAGATTTGATAACATATAAATTAAAATTTGTTTATATGAATAAAAAAAATTTGAAGCATCTGATCTAATAGTATTCCTAGAAACTTTTTAAAATTGTGGATTTACAAAATTACTTAATCATTTTTCAAGTTTAGTATCTTCAACTAACAAAAATGGTTGTTCAACATGTACAATAATTCTTGCCTCATTTTTTCTTGAGAATATTTAAAAGCACCACCCTCCCTTGCCCAATTTGTGTTTGTGTTGTTTCTCCCCCTTTTTATTCTTCTTTCTCATGGGTGAGCAAATGTTTGCCCAAATGGCCAGTACTACCCTTGCTACAATAGTTAAAGTCTTACATACATTTTTGGCAAATAGCTCTTTTTTCTTTCCCCTGAACCTCCTCTACTTTAAATATTTTTCAAATTGGGCTAATCAATTTAGTGGCCTTCTCTTCTTTCCCCTAGTATCAGTATTAGGGGTGGAAGTTCCGTCAATATCAATAGCATCCATATCAGTGCTAACACTACCATGCTGCAACTAAATATCATCGACATTAAACATGTTGGGGAATTGGTTTTGGGACAAGCCGATCATTTTATAAATTCTAAAAAAATAAAAATTAATTTAACTGTACTTACCCAAATTGCCGGTTCGGAATTAAGTTGAGAATTGGAGAATCAAAGAATGTTTGAGAGATTGATATTTGAGAGAGTATGAGAACTAGAGAAGAGATTAAGAGAATTATTGAATTGGTGTGATGAAAATAGAGGATAGGGCTATTTATAGGAATTGAAAATAATTTAATTACCCAAAATACCTTAAAAACTAGTCGCTTTTTAGTTGTTAGGAGGGATATTTTGGTCATTGTAAAGTTATTTACCATTTTACCCAAAATGCCCCCCAAACAAGCTGTTGGGGGCATTTGTGTCATTCTTCCCCCCCCACCCTCCCAAAACCAAAATACATAAATACCCTTTTGAATAGGTGTTTATAGTTGTTGGGGGGTATTTTTATAAAATAAAACCCAAAAAGTTGAAACTAGCCATTGGGGACCCTCAACGACTAGTTCATCCGGCGGGCCACGTTGGCCCATGAGTCGTGTGGCTTGGGCTGTGCCAGCCTATGGACCTAGAACCCTAAGCCCAGCACAACCCGAACCATCGTGTCGGACCAGTCCAAATTCAGGTGGGGCCATGCCGGGCCACGGTGGCATGAGCAGATTTGCCAATCCACCGGGTGGCTTACACCTCTAGAGATTGGATTGTGGTTTTGAATATATGCCAATCCATCGGGTCCTGTCTGAAGAATGGTGGATTAACCAAACAATCCTCTCTATCAAGGTGAGGTGGTATAGAGAAGTCCTCGATATGAGCAAATTTGGAAACCCTACTTGTCTAGAAATTTGTTAACAACTATTAAACCAACGTCACCGTTGGACAGCTATCACCTAAATATGCGCATTGAACCCAAATTGCCACAAATCCATACAGCTGTTCAATGTTGATAGGTAGCACATTGTTTGGATGTTTGCTCTAGCATTTTCTCAACAATAGATACCTCAGGATTGACAAGGTTGTAGAGTTGGTGGGATTATTTGTCGGGTTTCCTCACTAGAAGGAGAAAGTCAGACTAGGGTTGAATACTAAGGCCATGTTAGGGAGTGATTATGTTAAAAATAAGTGCTTATTGGAAGAAGCATTTATTTGCATTTGGCACCCAATTTTTTCAAGTAGTTATTTTAAAAAATAAGTACTTATTTCATATTGGACATTTGGTGGTCTTTTTCTTCAATAAGCAATTGTGACTCTTTTGTCTTTCATTTTCTTTCAAACTTTCAAAAATTCCAATCCATAGTAAATGAATAAAAGTACTTTGATAGATGTGCTTTTATAAAAATACTTGTATAAAAGCATTTTTTATGAAAGCACTTTTATAAAAGTACTTCCATAAAATGTTTTTATAAAAGTGCTTTCGCAAAAGTGTTTTTATACAAGTACTTTCATAAAAGTGCTTTTATACAAGTACTTTCGTAAAAGTACTTTCATAAAAGTGCTTTCGTAAAACTGCTTTTGTAAGTGTTTTTGTAAAAGTACTTATATAAAATTACTTTTATAAAAGTGCTTTCATAAAAGTACTTTCATAAAAGCGTTTTCATAAAGTACTTTCATAAAAGCATTCGTAAAAATATTTTACTTTCATAAAAGTACTTTTTATAAAATTACTTTTATTAAAGTGCCTTTGTAAAATTGTTTTTTGTAAAAGGGTTAGTATTCTAAAAATCTATCAGGGAAATTTTGGGAGAAAAAAATTAGATAAATGTTTATTATACGAGCATTTAAAAAAGCTGGAAATTTGGGCTTAACAAATAAGCCCTTATATTTAAAATAAGCACTTATTTCGAGCTTATTTTTCAAATACCAATAAGTGCTTAATGGTGTGGTCCCCATCCAAATAAAACTTATTTCGAATAAATACTTATTTTTAAGCACTCCCAAACATGGCCCAAGTGTTTAACAACATAGAGAGGAGGGGGCAGAAGCACATGTTTGGTGTGTTTGATGCTTTCCATGTAATCCAAGGTCCTCTACACAGCTGACAATACACTCTGTGATTAGATTTTCAAAGAAGTTAACTGTATAGACAAAAGAGGAGTGTCGTTACATAGTTTATCGCAGTGTCTCTGGATTCTAGATTTCTACAGCTTGTCATTCGCCATCTCACCCACTCTTTTTCGTAACATTTTAAAAAACGACCCAGAAATGGAACCATTCTGGCCACTGGTTTCTGGGTTGATGGTTCAACCATCTGGTTTGAATGAATGGTCTGTTCTGATAAAAAAAATAAAAAATAAAAAATAATTAAAAATAAAAAAAAAACAATAAAAAACCGTTGAATGGATTGATGATTCGATTACCCAGGTTAATAGGTTGTTAACTTTTTCAACAGTTTTTGACCAAAGACCAGATTTGGGATAAAATGAAACTAGTTGCCTGGACGGTTCCCGGGCCAAACGGTCCGACTATCTGGAATCAACGGCGGTTCAAAAACCTTGCATTCTCGTTTCTTTTTCCTCTGTTTCCAGCTTGTCATTCGCCATTTCACCCACTCCTTTTCGTTTCTTTTTCCTCCTCTGGGTCCAGGGACTATTCATGTGGACACATAACAGACTTCTAATTTTCTTAGCTTGTTAAATTAGGGCATTTTATTTTCCATCACAACCCTCCATTAATGGATGAGACAAAATCACTTCTCACCATGAAATGTAAATTGAAACAGCACATTCACTTTAGTCAGAAGACTAGCTATTAATTTTGCAGATGAGTAATGTGTTGAGAGCCATTTGCATATAAATAAAAATAATGTAGTTTGCAGATGAAGCAAGACACTGAGTAAACCCTAATTACTAGTCTAGCTAAGGTAACAAAAGCAGATGAAGCTCATCAATCTGAGCCGCTAGAAAATCCCTGAAACAGTGAAGATATGCTACGCATATAAGCCGATAGACCTGGACAACTTAATTAGTTGATGCTTTAATTTCTATGCTTGTCAAGCATGGAATTAAGCTTTCAGGGCTGGCATGTGGTCTTCAAATCCCACAAGCATGGAATTAAGCTTTCAGGGCTGGCATGTGGTCCTCAAATCCCATGTTGGAGATGCCCTCGTCGCAGGCTTATAAGGATACATTCGAATCCTGAGGAAGATACAGAAACCTTTCTATAAATAAATTAGGGTAAAGGAAACATCCAAAAGACGTGTACCAAGGAATTGATTGAGAAATATCAAATGAAGACCCAATCAGAGAATGAGTCTGATTCAAAGATAACAGAAATTGTGTCAGAGATTCTGAAACCATTTCGGAGGGCTTCACCTTTGATTGGGCTGTATTGACTGAACTGAGTGGAAAAAGTTATCCGTTTGGGAGGGCTTCACCTTTTAAAAACGTACTTAAAGGTTATTTATCATGCAAAAAAATAAATAAAAACAATTATTTGAAGCTTTTCAAAATTCGACATTTTCAAAATTTTCGGGTCTTTCCATGCATGCGTCTTCTCGTTTTAATAGCTTTGATTACCAAACAGAGAGACTGATTTTCGGTATTCCAATCTTACAAAAGCCTATTCGAAAGAATTGCAACATCGCCTCTTTTTAACTCCACCAAAGAAAGAGGTCGGTTCTCTTTAGGCACACTAGGTGAGTACACATGAATATTGATAGAAGAGCCTCTACTGATTCTAAGTTCAACAAGTCCCATGTAGTTAACGAAAATTTAGGAAATTTTATAGTTGTTGATGTTGTTTGATTCAAGGTAGTTTTTGAATTGAGGTCGCAGTTAGATAATTCTGTCAATTAGGCGGAGCCGAGGTGGAAGGATGAAATTGCGCTCCAAGATCTTAAACTAAGAAAGTGGTTAGAGGCCCGATGAGTTATTCCTGGGTAGATACTTTAACGCTCAAGTCAGTCGAGAATAGTGGGCAGTCGGGCCGAGCAGTTAGAGAACGGTGCTGGTTCGAGCAGAGTGACAGTATGGAAGTAAAAAATTGGATCATTTACCGGAAGGTACCTTTTTATAACCAAAGATCCATGCCCTGGTTGGATGAGGTTTCTGGGGTTGTCGGGATGAGGTTACCCACCGAGGTCTTCAGGATAAGTCCTAATCCCCAATGGAGTTGTCCTCATCCATACAATGATCTCCTGCCTTTGTCGCACTTATCCATATGACGTTGCGCTGACGTGGCCAAAGAGATAAGATGGGCCGTAGAGATGACATGGTGCTGGCATGGCCAAAGAGATAAGATGACCATGAAGGCGACACGTGGCACCCGGGGCCAGCTCAACCATAACCCGAACATTACTCTCCTAATTCCGAAGTTGAGGAGTGTAGTGCTCGGTCGTGATGTGGTGTGGAAGAGCTCTTCAGTTCTCGGTTGAGGAGCTCAAGTCCGAAGTTGGTTAAGCACGCCATCTGAGTGGAGGACCTTGGAATTGAACTAGTTTTTGGGCAAACCGGCCGGTTCGACGCTCATGTCGTGCTGACGGAAGCGACGTTTCACCTTCCCGAGGTTACACGCGTGTAAAGGCCAGTGGCGTCGATTCGTCTCCCGAGCTGTCAGAGGACGGTGTTTGATCTATGCCATTGATCTTGCTTTGATCTGGATTGTTGGGAGTCCTATAAAAAGGGGGGAAGAGCATTTCCCCTTTGTCATTTGTGAAGGAGATGCTTGCGAAGCTCGACAAAATGTAGTCTTCGATGCTCGGTGTTTGCTCCAGTTCCGCAGCCTTAACCTCCGAAACTTGGTAAGATGTCTTCCTCGTCTTCCCGTTCTTCTTCCTCTTCTTCTGCTTTTTCTTCTGCTTCCTCTTCCCATTTTGAGTCCGAGTCGGGGTCTCTCACCGAGGCTTCCATGCTCAATGTTCATGAGGCTGATGGCCAGGGGGTCGAGGCCAAGGACTTTGAGAGACTCAGTCTTGAGAGGGTTGCCAAGGCCGAGGAGGCTGATGCGGGGCCGTTGACCTTCCTCTACGCACTGGTCACCGATTTGGGACCACTCCGTGTTGTCTATCACTTGGGGATGTAGCTCGGATCTGAGCCTTATATTGCATTCCAGAGGGGTACGAAGTTAAGTGTATGAGAGCTGGTGAAAGGCCCACAGATGCTCGGCCGAGCGACATCTGTGTGTACGAGAAGAGCCTAATGGCTAGGCTGAGGTTCCCTCTACATGAGGGACTTGTTGAAGTGTTCAGGTGGAACCGGGTATTGTCCATTCAACTGATGCCGAACTCCTTTAGGTTCTTGATTGGTCTCCTATCCTACTGCTTTGTCCATGGCCTTGAAAAAACCCTGAGGATGGTCTCTTATTTCCTTCAATTGAAGCACCACCAGTAGGGATACTATTACATCTTGGCCTGGCAGCATATCAAGGTGCTGGTCGGAGTCCTCTCTTCGGTAAAGCACCGGAAGGAGGGATTCTTCTTTGTGCATTGTCCCGGGGGCTCGCCTCTACCGGCCAAGCTTCAGAAGCCGAGGTCGAGGGTGAAGCAACCCGATCTGGCCCAACTTACCAAGGGAGAGAGGGCGGCGATAAGCATGATCGGGGAGGTCAATGTGATGCGTTACACGTCCTTCTCGATGTTGGTCTGTGCCAGGTTGATGCGTGAGGAGGTCGGTCTGTCTGTCGCTTTGGTTCTGCCAATCTCTTTTCTTTCCGGACTGTTTGACTTGTACTAATCAATTTTTTGTCCTGTGCAGGTACTGAAATGACAAGCTGTGAAGAGATCATTCGTCGGATGAGGGTTGGGCAAGACAGGCGCAGCCAAGGTGCACAGGGGGCCCAGCCCCGATCCAAGGAGGCGCAGTCAAGATCTGCCAAGCGGACTCCCAGGTAGAAGAAGAGAGCAAGGCAGGCCGAGGAAGAGGTCATGGTGGTCGACCCGGAAGAGGGCACTCAAGCCGTCCACCCCGCTTCCCCGCAAGACAACATGCCGAAGGGTGATAGTCCGACTATTCATGTGCTGTAGTGGAACGTCCGAACTGAGGACGGACTAGAGACAGAGGGTGTTTCCGAGTAGCTTCTCCACAGCTTTTTCATGCCAGCCATGAGGTGGGACGTGGCAGAGTCTACGAGCGGCAACCTGGAGAGCGTGCTTGCACTTCAAGCCGCATCGATAAGTCCTTGCTTGTGTTGGTTATTCTGCTTTGGTCGGTTAATCTTATGGTGTTGATACTTAGTTTCCTTTTGCATAATGCTTTCTTGGAGATCATGGTGATTGACCATCTTCGGTCAGTGCAGCGCCTCTATGAGTCTAGTCAAGACGAGGATGAACGCATGAGTGATTGGTTGGCCAAGCTTGAGGTTGCGGGTGCACAGACGGCCACACTGGAGTCTACGAATGCCGAGTTGAAGCGCGACATCGATGAGCGGTCTGAAACCATCCATAAGCTGAAGGGGCGCATCTCCGAGCTGAAGGAAGTGCGAGAGAAGCTACGAAGAGAGGTCGACGAAAGGGAGGCCCGGGCAAGGGAGGAAGCCATTGCCGAGTTCAAGGCCTTGGTGGAGTACCAGAATGAAATGGATGACTTCGCTACACGCACCTGAAAGACAGGGCTCTATCTCTGTCAGGAGAGGGTTCTTCATCGGTTCCCCGACACTGCTGAGGTCATGTAGGGCATGGGCCCTTATGATCCTAAGCCCCCCCTGCCGAGGATAACACGGCCACTGTCGATGTGCCCGAGGTGCTTGAGGAGGCCGAGGAGTGCCCTATCGAGGACTGAGGTGGTTGTCTGTTGCTACTACTGATCTAATTTTGTTCTACCCTTCTGATGTTTTGTTCTTGTCCTGCTTTGTTGATGTTTTTCCTCTTTTTTTTTGTTATTTATTCAACTTGGTATATCGAGCTTTACATTTGTAAATATTTATGAAATTAATGAAAAGAAATTTTCTATTCCAAGCTTGTGTGCCTTGCCTTGTTCTCTCTGAATCAAATTGTAGGCCTCGGTCTTATCTTGGCCGAGGTCCAAAGTAGCCGAAGTCTTCAGTTGTCGGCTTTCGCTAACCAAAGTGCTTCCGAGCTCTCGTCACTTGGGGAATGCTTAGTGGCACTTGGTCTTGGGGAGCTTGTGCTCTTCATGGGCTAGCCGTTCCTCAACAGCTCTACTTTGATGATTCGTTAGTAGGGTGTGTGGAGTTCGGCGACCGCCCTCTAGCCTTAGGAGGTGGGGGCATTCTTCCCCACTTTGGGCTCTGGTCGTCATCGACTGAGTCAGCTTACGTGGTCAGCTATGCATTGCCGAGCTAGTATGCGACTATGCATTGTAGGCTCTGGCCGTTTAAGGTTCAGCTGAGTAAATGCGCAAGCGTTCCAGCTATTGAGAGTATGGTTGGACAAAGTGTGTTGGACAGTGTGTTGTGCAGTGTGTGCCATGTAGTGTGTGTGCTGAACATCTGATTGTAGAAAAAAAACTCTTTATTGATGTAGATTCACTGTTAGTACATTCTCAGATTCCTGGTATTCCAACTCCTCGATACGGGCTTTCCGTCGAGGTCTTCTAGTCTATAGGTACAAGGTCTGAGGACTTTGGTGACTCTGTACGGTCCTTCCCAGTTCGGTTCGAGCTTTGCTTCTCTTGGTGCGGGTACTATGACTTTGCGAAGAACGAGGTTGTCGGTTTTGAACTCCCTTCTTCGGACTTTGGAGTTATAGTACTTAGCCATTCAATGCTGTTGTGATGTCATCATGATGAAAGCTCGGTCCCGTGCTTCCTCCACCAAGTCTAGCTTTGCGCGGAGGTTTTCGTTGTTCTACTCCTCATCATAGAACTCAGTCTAGAGAGTTGGCGAGCCTATTTCCACGGGATCATAGCTTTGGCCCCGTAGGCCAGGTTGAAGGGCGTCTCTCCGGTAGTTGTCTGCAGTGTGGTCCTATACGCCTAGAGAATGCAAGGCAACTCCTTGACCCACCTTCCCTTGGCCTAGTCAAGTCTGGTTTTCAGGTTGTGCAGTAAGGTTTGGTTGGTAACTTTAGTTTGTCCATTACTCTTAGGTCAATAAACGGTTGTAGTCTGGTGGTCAATCTTCAGGTCAGTACAGAAAGGCTTCAAACTTACGTTCAATAAAATGGGAGCCATTGTCGGTGATGAGAACTCGAGGTATGTCAAACCGGCAGACAATACCTTGCCAGAAGAAATTTTGGGCATTCTGTGTGGTAATGTGTGCCAGGGCATTGGCTTCTACCCACTTAGTAAAGTAGTCCACTGCAACTAAGAGGAACTTTTTTTACCCAACCGTGGTGGGAAAGGGGTCGAGGATATCCATTCCCCACTGCACGAAAGGCCACAAACTAGTGATTAGTTTCAAGGGGACTGCTGACTGGTGATGGAGGTTGGAGTGCCTTTGACAATGGTCGCACTTTCTGACGAGCTGGGCGGTATCCTGCTTCATGGTTGGCCAGAAGTAACCTTATCAGAGTGCCTTGTGAGCCAGAGTTCAGGCGCCGGGGTGATCTCCATCGATACCTTCGTGTATCTCCCTGAGGAGATAATCGAAATTAGAAGGGGGGAGGCACCTCAGGTAGGGGAAAGTATGTGACCAACGGTAGAGTTGTCCCTGCATGAGGCAATATTTGGTCACCCTGTGTGCAACTCTTTTGGCTTCTGCTCGGTCTTCTGGTAATGTGTCATCCTGTAAGTACTCTATAATGAGGTCCATCCACGACGGGCCATGCTGAACTGGGGGGATGAGAAGTGCCATAGGCGCAATGCTAGGTTAGGCCAAGGTATCGATCCAAACCATTGTGTTGAGGTTGGTTGGCGGCGAGCTAGCAAGCTTTGAGAGTGCGTCAACTCATATATTCTCGGCTCAGGGATCTACTGGATAATGAAGTGTTCAAGCCGTTAGACAAGCACTTGCACCTTTTGTCGGTAACTCACCATGGTTGCGGTCCATGTCTCAAATTGGCCATGGATCTGGTTGACAATGAGCACACTCACCAGGCATCGACGTCTAGGGCGAGCCAAAGTCTGGCGATCTGAGTTTCATACTCAGCTTCATTGTTGGATGCTTTGAACTCGAACCAAAGAGTGTGCTCTAGTACCGTGTCATCTGGGTCGATGAGGATGAGGCCAGCCTCGCTACCTTGCTTGGATGAACCATCCACATGGAGAGTCCATAACTGTGGTAAAGGGGCCAGATCCTATGTCAAGAAGGTGCACTCCGCGAGAAAATCAACCAAGGCTTGGGTCTTGATGGCGAGCCGAGGTGCATAGTCGATATCAAATTCACTCAGCTCCACACTCCACTTGACTAGGCAGCCAGATGCTTCCGACCTCTATAGGATTTGCTTGAGGGGTTGGATGGTAAGCACTCGGATGACGTGGGCTTAGAAGTATGGCCTGAGCTTCCTTACCAAGGTGACTAGAGCAAAAGCTACCTTCTCTGGATTAGTGTACCGGATTTCCGTGCTGTTGAGTACCTTGCTGGTGTAGTAGATCGACGTTTGTACCTAGTCTTCTTCCTTAATGAATACCAAGCTGACCACCTCATCTCCAGCCGAGAGATAGAACAAAAGCTCATCTCCGGGGCTCAGCTTTGTGAGGAGGGTTGCTACAAAGGCTTTTTACATCAGGCCTTCAGAGGAACCGTGCAACATCATCTAGGCTATAAAGGCTTTGAGATGGTCACTAGGGTCATCAATTTCATCATACCTTTTGAACTGCGGTGCTCGCTAGCCGGTAGGGGGAGCTCGTCAATGATGTCCTGGGTGAAGATCGGCTCCATGGCGGGCTGGTTGTTGGGTTCAACAAGTCAAATTGCAGGAGGGGCTGCGCTCCTATCAGCTTGGCTGTGCTCCAGCTCGGTTAGACGTTGTCTGAGCTCTCTGATCTCTGCATTCCTATTGTTTGGGGCCACAATAGGCGTGACTCTTTCTTTATTGGTTGGTGTTGGGAAATCTTTGACTGAAGACTCAACGATGGAGACCAGTGGCTATTGTGTCCATTCGCTAAGTCTTTCCTTCGTCAGAACTTGGGCAGATCGATGTGTTCTACTACGGTTGCCACGTTCGCGTGACTGGGCTAAGGAGCTCGATCTTCTTGAAGTTTGTTTTTCTTGGTTAGACCGTGCCCTGTCCTTGTTCGACTAGCACTTTTTGGGGTCCTCAGGGTGAGGATCGACCACAGTAAGAGTCAGGGCAGGAGGGGGACGGTCTGAGGAGGCTGGGCTGTAGACCATAGCGACTGCATCATCACCTAGAGTTGGGTGGGGTCGACCACGACTTGTTGCTAAGGTTCCTGAGTCTCGTGGTGCAAAGGGCAACGGTAAGAGCGGGATCCCTGAGATGGGGATTGGCCTGTTGAATGTTCAGATGTGTTTCTTGGCATCTTTCTTGATTGCACGATAAGAAGAGAACTCTGGAAAGGCTTTTTGTCTATTTTCCACAGACGGAACCAATCTGATGATGCTCGATCAGAGGTAGTTCTTGAACCAAGGTCGTAGTCAGATAATCCTACCAACTGGGCAGAGCCGAGGTGGAAGTACGAAGCTGCGCTCCAAGATTTGAAACCAAGAAAGTGGTTAGAGGCCTGAGGAGTTATCCTTGGGTAGATACTCTGACGCTCAAGTTAGTCGAGAATAGTGGGCGATCGGGCTGAGTAGTTAGAGAACGGTGTTGGCCATTGAGGTACTGTAAATAGGATTTGGATGACCTTTCGATCGTTACCCACAGACGACGCCAATTGATAGTGCGCGGTCTGGATACTCCTAGCTGGAAGATGACCTGGACCCTAGTTGTGTGGCGAGCTGGACCAAGCTGCAAAATAAAGGATCAGAGAACCTGGGGTGGCAAACTTAGTGAGGCTGCTTTGATGCCTAAGTTAGTACTATATTGTGGATGCGAAGTTGAATACTTGAGTGCTAGAATGCTAGTGAACAAATAATCGCGCGTACTTGTACCCTGGAGGGATCGATGCCCTTATATAGTTGAGCAATCATGAATTTCCTGAAACGGTTCTAGGATCTACAGCCTGAGTGGACAAGATCTATTTCTGCTTTAGTCTGGGTGTAACATACCAGTGAATGAAGATTATCGTCACCGCCTAATCCGGGCGGGGAGAGGATAAGGTCTATCGTGATGTTTGGAGTCTATTGAGAAGCTTCTGGAATCGATTACGTGTCACTTTAGTTCTTAGGTCCCGAACTTGATTAGGCGCCAGGTTGACTTTATGCCAAAGTGGTGTTATGTCGAGGTGGTGTTATGCCGAAGAGGCATAATTCCGAGGTGGTGGAAGATCCAAACTCCATAAACTGTTGACTAGGCTCCCCTTGCTAAGTTGTCATTCTATGGGCAGATCGCGTCCACATGACATTTACTTACTAGGTCACGCCAAATTACCCCTCATCAATTTCCCCCCACTCCTCATGCCATGGGTCTTGACCCAGCACGAGGAGTTCATGACAAGCCTAGGTGGATTTGGCACGAAGTATAGGTGATGTGTGTTAGACAGTTTTGTATGCCCTTAGCTTCAATCAGAATGATGTACTTTATGAGTTTATTGTAAATGAATAAAAGTGCATATTTGATTCATGTTCCCTTGGTATGTTTCTATGTAATACCCTTAAACTGGACACTTAATGAGACTCGTGTTAGTTTAGAATGTTCACAGCCAGTGGGTCGGTCTGGGAGACCTATCCGGACAAGGCTGACACTGTGGTGCCACCAAGTCGGTTGGGGTGGCTTGTCTCAGCTGCTAGGGTGAGACCCTAGGCACATAAAGTGTAGGATTAATTGAATCTTTGAACTGGACCAGATTTCCAGTATTGCCCTGGACCTTGGAGATTGATGGGCAAAACTGGAAAGTTACACCCGACTCCTAGACTTGATTATGATATTGCACTAGGTGTCAGATTGGGCTGTCTTTGATGTACCAATCAGTGAGATCCTTAGTGGGGGTCAAAACCTGGGTATGTTGGGACAGTCCGAGAATTCATCTGAGTGGGTGATCATAGTGACAGGATCAGCCCCTTTGTCGGACAAAGGTAATGATCGGGGATGCACTCTCACTGATGGAAACCAAGACTGCCGGCAACCGATTTCAACCGTTGAGATTTGTTTTGCAAAGTATATTTTATATAAGATATAAAAGTATATATATTATGGTTTCTCAAATGTTTGCAAAAAGGTTTTAATTCCCGGGATCCATACAATTAGAGAGTGCAACACTGTTCCTTGCAGCCGAGGGAAAGGTCCTCTCTTGTCGGGCAGTGTATGATCATTATGGGCTGAAAGGTTAAGTGTAAGACCATTGAGGATAATACCTGATGGGCTAATCTTGCATCTGCCCACAGTCCCTGGGTGTTACAAGGTGGCTTGGCCCAGGGACCACTTAAGGTAAGTGTTGGGCCCATAGAGCCCATTTGATGGGTTTTCAGGGGGTGCACTATCCTTAACAGTGTATTCGGCCAGGCATTGTAATAAAGGTTGGGCCGAACCCATGTGGCTGATGTGTAGATCAATGCTTGGGTCCCACGCCATACAAGGAAGCCCAACTGGGCAGCAGTTAGGAAGGTTAAGTGAGTACATTAGCTTAATGGGCCTAAAGCCCATTTCGAACTGGGCTATTTATTTAGTTAATAATGGGGCGAATTCTGAGATGGATTAGCAGATAGGATAGGGTCTTGACCCTATCCACTCAGAGAGTCTAGATCTGAATGTGATTCAGATCTAAAACCTCCTAATGAGATTAGGAGAAAGCTAATATAATCTGCAGATAAGATAAGGGTTCATCCTTATCACCTGAAAAGAAGGCTAATCCAAATATGATTTGGATAAGCAGCTCCTAATGAGATTAGGAGCTGATCTTTTTAGGTTAACAAAAGAAGGAGGGGGCGGCAGCCTTTAGGAGACACACATCAGATTTTCTTCAGTGCTGAAATCAAGAAGAGAGAATTCTGCACCCTACGAATACTCTCTTGCCGCCTCCCTGTTCTTGCCTCCCTGTTTGCTAGTTCGATCTCCAGTTGTGGGAGAAGTCAAGATTGGATCTTGACATCAGTTCTTTGAGAAAGGATTGAAAGGAAGCTGTGCTCACGTACCATCCTGCTGAATCTTGCGAAGGACAGAGTTCTTGGAGAAGAACACTACTGATTCTGCTCCATCCTACACTGCGCCATCTTCAGTGGGAGCAGTCTTTGGATCCTTCCTTGGGTGTGAACACCTTCGTTGGGAGATACTATTTCTCCGTATCAGGTACAATCCTCTCCTACTCCTTTTGGTTCAGATCTGGTTCAGTTTATGGTTTAAGAATGATCCTTGAAAATATGATTTTCTAAATAGGGAATGCGATTCCCAGTTGAAGGGAGAGAAAAAATTTTGAAATTCGCCCCCTTATTCCACAATCTTTGGGCGTCCATGGGATGGATCTCTCATCCCTTCAGTGGTATCAGAGCCATGGTTCAAATCTTGAACCAGTTTGTTTCAGATCTGAACCTGCGCAAATGGGCAGAAGGTGTTCTACCCGATTTGCGCAGATATGGGTTTTGGGAAATTTGTTCCCAAAATTAATGGGCGAAGAATCTGAAATTAATTTTACATAAATCTAATTATTATTTAGAATTGTTCTTTATGATTTTCTTGATTTATGGGCTGTTCGTACAAGAGGAGATCGAATTCTTGTTTTCCGCAGGGAACCTGCGATTTTGCAGTTCTTGAATTATTTTTGGTCTGTAAATAATTTTTTTTTATTTTCTAGACTCAATGTATAGGTATTCGATCTGATGTAATAATTAATAGAAATAGGATTTCTATTTATTTTATTTTGGATCGAAGATGGCGGCGTAGAAAAGGAGATTTCGCAGAGAAGGAGATTTCGCAGATGGGAGAATCACTATCTGTGATTTGCAGTTTGTGAAACTGCATTCTGTGATCTAACTTTGTTTTGCAGGATCGATTGTGCGAGCAGCCCTGATTGACTGATTCTTGTTTTTTCTTTTATCAGTATTTAATTTCAGATTATTTTCTTGATTTAAAGATTTAATTAAAGATCAAACCCTAGACCCATTCGAACCAAGATTGGTTCAAATAATTTGAACCGAATCTAGAGTTTAATCAAGGCTGAAAGTCAGCCCTAATTTTCCCACTAATGGGCCTAAGGATTGGTGTTTAATTAAATGGTTAATTCGGCCCAACCTGTAAAGGCCCAGTTTTAAAAGGTTAAAACTGCTAAAAGCCCACTTAACATTTAAAGCTATATGGATTGAACCATTCAGCCCATATACCTAGATAATATTAATGGTTAATATTATGGATTTAAAATGGGCTTCAAATGGGCTTTACAGATGGTTAATTGATTGGAATCAATTTATCCCTGCATGTGATGTATGGATGTGTGATGTGCTACGTACATGGGCCATAAGTACTTGGCCCATGCTCAATCGACAGTGGCTCTTGCGCACACCATGGCTGAATGCACATCATTTCCATGGTGTCCCTTTTGGTCATTGGATGACCTCCCTCAGTGGTGGGCCCCACACCTCATCAAGAGGTTACGTGCGGAACCGTAGCCGTTTTAGGCCCACCGAAATCTGGCTTTATGAAAGTCAGTGGGAGCCACTTTGGTTTGACCTAAAATAAGAACTAGGGCGAAATTAACTGTTCCCTCCAGCTAATATGAGTGCATGTGATAGGGAGATTCACATGATGAACTCTCTAAAGGCCTTCCATCATGAGGATGGGTCCTTTAGTAATGAGGAAACGCACCAGAAAATGGGCTATCCATTTGCTATTGGGCTTGTTTGAGTGTTTCATAAGTTGATAGGGGCGTCATAGACCGATGTGGGAGAGGCTTCACTAGAAAATGGGAACTCTCTCACGGTACCTTGGCGTTCACGAATATGATGGGTAAGCACTCACTGGACAGAAAGGTTTACCGGAAAACGGCTCTGAACCTTGTCTGACAGAGGTTAAAGGGAAAACTCATATGATGAGTGGATATGATCATTCACAGAAAGGTGGTGGGGTTATGCAGCTGAAACAGTTGGCTCCATGCACCCTACGTGATTTCCCACATTTCCAGAGATGACCCGTAGTCTCCGTCACTGAGAAAGGAGGGAAATCTCAGAGATGAATAAATGGAAATGGAACGTAGATTAAAATCCAAATCTATGAAATGAACATGAATCAAATTAGGTTGTGGACTGATGTTTGCTCTTTTATCAGAAAATGGCCAACGAATCATTTGCAAAATTGCTTGATGACAACAAGTTGAAGGGCCCAAACTATGCCGACTAGTACAGGAACCTTATGCTGTTCCTAGCTTCTGAAAAGCTAGACAAAGTGGCAAAGAATCCAGCCCCGGAGCGTCCGGGAGATAGGGCTTCTGAGGCCCGAAGGAGAGACTATCAGGAATGGGAGAAGAAAAACTCCCTTGCCCGGTGTTACATCATTGCCTCCTTGGACAACCCAATATAGAGGCAGTTCGATCAGATCGAACTTGCCAAGGACATATTAGACAGTCTCAGGATGATGTATGAAGAGCAGAATCATTCTACTCGACAAAAGGTCTTGAAACAGTTCATGACCGCACAAATGACCAAGGGCCAACAAGTTCCCGATTATTGTCTTCAGATGATGGGATATATCAATGAACTGGAGGCTCTTGGAACCGGGCTGGACCTTGCGACCTAGATAGATGATATCCTTAATTCTTTGCCTCCTTCCTTCAATCCATTCATCATGAGCTATAACATGAACAAGCTGAATGTCAGCTTGCAAGAGCTTAGCAATATGTTACAAAGAGCTAAAGAACTGATTAGAAAGGATGAGCCCGTAGCTATGCTTGTTGAAGCTGGCAAGACAGGAAAGAGAAAGAGGAAGGCAAAGAAGCCTCAGAAGAAAGCCACTAAGGGCAAGAAGCAGAAGAAAGACAAAGCATCGGATGCATGTCACTTCTGCAAGAAGAACGACCACTGGAAAAGGAACTGTCCTGCCTACTTGGAATCCAAGAAAGGTAATTTCGAAACTTGTGTTATAGAAACCAATTTATTGGTAGCTTCTGCGTCCTGGTGTATTGACTCCGGGGCTTCAACTCATGCGTGTAACTCACTGCAGGGGTTCAAGGTAAGCAGAAGGCTGAGTGAAGGAGAAGTTACACTCTACTTGAGGACTACTGCAATTGTTGCAGCCGCAGCCATAGGAACCGTGGAGTTACTTTTTAGACAATGAACTATTGTACTGAAAGATTGTCTTTATGTACAAAATTTAAGGAGAAATTTGATTTCTGTTTCAAAACTGTGTGCAGATGGTTATTCTGTCTTCTTTAGTAATACGATTACTATTAAAAGAAACAACAGATTCATCGCATACAGGGAACTGGAGAATGGTCTCTACGTCGGCTGAAATCCCCAAAAAGAGAGCCCGTGATATAGTTAATCCCACGTGTCTATGGCATTACCGACTTGGCCACATCGGTGTTAACCGAGTCACAAGGTTGGTAAAGGATGGTCCTTTGGATTTTCTAACTGTAGAAGATCTTCCCACTTGTGAGCCTTGCCTACAAGGCAAGATGACGAAATGGTCATTTAACGGTAAGCCTGAAAGATGTACAGGCACACCTGACCTAATACATACTGATGTATGTGGTCCCCTGAGTGTTAGGACACAAAATCAACACGTGTATTTCATCACCTTCACAGATGATTTTTCACGATATGGTTATGTGTACCTAATGAGACACAAGTCTAAATCCTTTGAAAAGTTCAAAGAGTTTAGACAAGAGGTTGAGAAACAGTTAGGGAGAGAAATTAAAGCCCTTCGATCAGATCAAGGTGGCGAGTATCTCTCTGACGAATTCAGGGACTACTTGAAGGACAATAGGATAGTATCACAATTAGCTCCTCCTACTACACCACAACTTAACGGTGTTTCAGAGAGGAGGAATAGGACCTTATTGGATATGGTCCGGTCACTTCTCATACACTCAGAGTTACCCACATCCTTTTGGGGTTACGCATTAGAGACTGCGATCTACGTGCTGAATTGAGTTCCAACCAAATCAGTTCCGAATACTCCATATGAACTTTGGACCGGAAACAAACCAAGTGTCAGACACTTGAAGATTTGGGGTTGTCCAGCACACGTTAAAAGAACGAGTGCAGACAAGTTGGAATCCAAGACCAGCCGTTGCCTATTTGTAGGCTACCCAAAAGGCTCTATAGGTTATCTATTCTATGACCCAAGTGAGCAGAAAGTGTTCTGCAGTCGAAATGCGCAATTCTTGGAAACCGATTACATCCTGGACACCCATCGTCAAGAAATTGTTCTTGATGAGGAGAGCTCAAGAGCAGTGGGAGATGTCCCACAAGTTCCAGGTAGTGACCAACCTAGAAGATCCACTCGGGTATCCAAGCCACCAGTCCGTTATGGTTATGACCAGGATAGTTACCTGGTGGAAACCTTGACTAGTGAGGAGGATCCCGTGACTTACGCGGAAGCTATGTTGGACATAGATTCCCAGAAGTGGGTGGATGCCATGAGAGCAGAGATGGACTCAATGGAGACCAATGGAGTCTGGACTCTAATAAAGGCTGGGCTGAACCCATGTGGCTGATGTGTAGATCAATGCTTGGGTCCCACGCCATACAAAAAAGCCCAACTGGGCAGCAGTTAGGAAGGTTAAGTGAGTACATTAGCTTAATGGGCCTAAAGCCCATTTCGAACTGAGCTATTTATTTAGTTAATAAAGGGGCGAATTCTGAGATGGATTAGCTGATAGGATAGGGTCTTGACCCTATCCACTCAGAGAGTCCAGATCTGAATGTGATTCAGATCTAGAAACCTCCTAATGAGATTAGGAGAAAGCTAATCTAATATGCAGATAAGATAAGGATTTATCCTTATCACCTGAAAAGAAGGTTGATCCAAATATGATTTGGATAAGCAACTCCTAATGAGATTAGGAGCTGATCTTTTTAGGTTAACAAAAGAAGGAGGGGACGGCAGCCTTTAGGAGACACACATCAAATTTTCTTCAGTGCTGAAATCGAGAAGAGAGAATTCTGCACCCTGCGAATACTCTCTTGCCGCCTCCCTGTTCTTGCCGCCCTGTTTTCTAGTTCGATCTCCAGTTGTGGGAGAAGTCAAGATTGGATCTTGACATCAGTTCTTTGAGAAAGTATTGAAAGGAAGCTATGCTCACATACCATCCTGCTGATTCTTGCGAAGGACAAAGTTCTTGGAGAAGAACACTGTTGATTCTGCTCCATCCTGCACTACGCCATCTTCAGTGGGAGCAGTCCTTGGATCATTCCTTGGGCGTGAACACCTTCGTTGGGAGATACTATTTCTCCGTATCAGGTACAATCCTCTCCTACTCCTTTTGGTTCAGATCTGGTTCAGTTTATGGTTCAAGAAAGATCCTTGAAAATATGATTTTCCAAATAGGGAATGCGATTCCTAGTTGAAGGGAGAGAAAAATTTTTGAAATTCGCCCCCTTATTCCACAATCTTTGGGCGTCCATGGGAGGGGGCAGACCTTTCATCCCATCCCAGAGATCTCAGAGATACAAGATCTCAGAGCACAGAGAGAAGTCGAATACAGTGTGACTGCGCCTTCTCCCTGCTTTCTCCTCTTGTCGCCGCCATACTACCAGTTCGTTCTCCAGTTTTGTAGGAGCGATCAAGATTAGATCATGATATCATTCTTTGGAAAAAGGCTGATTTGAAGTTGTGCTCACTGTCTCCATCGAATTCTTGTGAAGGGTTCGGTTCTTGGGAAGAACACTGCTGATTCTGCTCCACCCTACACTGTGTCATCTTCAGTGGGAGCAGTCTTTGGAGATTTTCTTTGGGCGTGAACACCTTCATTGGGAGATACTATTTCTTCGTATCAGGTATATCCCTCTTATTCTTTTTGGTTCAGATCTGGTTCGGTTCTTGGTTCAAGATTGATCCTTGAAAAATGCAATTTTTCTAAAACAGGGAATGCGATTCCCACATGGGAGAGAGAGAAATTTTTGAAATTTCGCCCTACCTTCCTGCCGGGTTCGGCCATCCATATGATGGATCTCTCATCCCTTCAATCTCTGTGTCTGAGGTTATCTTGCTCTCTACGGTTTTCTTTTGGTGAGTTCGTCTCCCTTTGCTTTTTGGTTTCGCTGTCCTTTCCGTTAGCATGTCTAGCCTTATCTTAGATAGTCTCCTAGACGGGAGTGGCGAGTCCATTGGGGCGGAGGTGGGCACCTCGACACAGACCGTAGAACCTCATCCTATCGAGGTGGGCACCTCGGCAAAGGATGTGTGCCTCAATCCGTCCAAGGCAGATTCACCTCGACGAGAGCGAGAAGTTTCTAGCAAATCGGCCTCCACTTCGCACCGAGATCGCCTGCCAGACAGCTTCGGCCCGTCAATAATGACAACGGATAGGCTCCTATCCTTAGCAGCTCGGTACAGACTCCCCAACAACTTCGTATATAGCATTCCCTTAGGCAACTTTCCTTGGAATCATGGTCACAACGAGGTCGTGGTCTTCAAGGAGCAGCTCATAGCCAGTCTTTGACTTCCATTCCACCCTTTTGTAGTTGAAGTAGTTAAATTCTTTGACATTGCAATAGACCAACTACACCCAAACTCCATCCGTAACATTATAGGCACCACCTCCCTTTTCCATGATTACAACCGTCCCTTAGACCTCGACATCTTCTCTTCAATCCTTTCTATCAAGAAGAACTCGTCCTGTGTTTTACCCGAGCACAGGCAAAGTTACTACTTGTCTCCTTGCCCCGGGTACAAGCTGTTGCACG
Organism: Nelumbo nucifera; assembly: GCF_055504915.1. NCBI lineage: Eukaryota > Viridiplantae > Streptophyta > Magnoliopsida > Proteales > Nelumbonaceae > Nelumbo > Nelumbo nucifera. The sequence goes on along the minus strand of NC_142649.1, from coordinate 168,992,937 downwards.
AGCTCCCTAACAAGCTCCCGACCTGGAAGAGGCACTACTTTGTGGTCCACAACACTGATGTGTGGCCTTTCCCGACTCACTGGAGGGCAGCCATCCAGGACCCTGACATTAGACTGGACCCGAAGACAAGGGAGGAAGTCTGATCTTGGGCGTGGCTCAGTCAGAAGTTCGAAAACTTCGTGACCGAGGAGAAACTCGTGCAAGCTGGCCTAAGCCCTCTTGGTAGGTTGCTACTTGTACCTTTTTCTCTGTCTATTTTACTTTGGGGTCGTATCTGACTTAGTTTGTTACTTGCCGCAGTTGCCATGGATGATCCCTGCTGATGAGCACTTCGGAAGCATGCAAAAGGGGAAGAAGAAGAAGAGGGCCTCCAAGAAGGCTCACCTCCATACTAAGGCTACCACCACCGAGGTTACCGCCACGGCGCCCGAGCACCCCCCTGTCACCGAACAGCCTCCTGTAATTGATTTAGTAGAAGAGGATCCAGACAAGGCCACTCCATCCCCGCATTCCCGAGGAGACCACATCTTTAGAGCCCATTCCAATGACCACCACCTCTTTGGGCAGCGACACTTCAGTCCAGAGCATTTTGACTCCGAAGTTCAGCCTTCTCAAGAGCAAGGATGCGGTGTTCACCGAGGAGGTCGCTCGCTTGGCTGATTTGTCGGTTGCTCAGCTCGGGGCCCGAGCGGCCACGCATTGTATGGTGGTATGTACTTAGACTTAGCCTTCAAGTTGCCATATACTTAGATTTTTTTGTATACTGATGCTTGTTTTCTTCTTTTGGCAGGTGAACTCCTCTATCCATGTCTTAGCCTATCAGTCTGAGGTGAAATTAAAGCGAGCTCTCAAAGCCGAGGAACCTTCCTGGAGTGCCCACTCTAAACTCAACTTAGCTCGCAACGAGATCAGTCAGCTGAAAAACAACGCGGGAGCTAAGAAGGAGATGCTAACTCTATTGATGTTGAAGAAGAAGGAGCTTGAGGAGCGCGAGGCGACACTGAAGAGGGAGATCGAGAACCTCGAGGCTCACGTGAAGGAACAAACTGAAATCCTGCTTCAGGCGATGGAGGAGGCCAAGGTCAAGGTGGTCGAGGAGTATAAGTCTTCGGCGGAGCTTCGAGAAAGATTGGTCGAGGCTGGGACAGCGGGCTACCGCAAGGGGTTTAAGCTCAGTAGGTTGTTGACCCGACATGAATTTCCCCACCTCGACCTTAGTGCCATCACCACGTCTAAGATCACCAAAGAAATGGCTATTGAAGCCGCCAAGGATCCGGACTCCGAGGCAGAGAGTGACGATGACCTACTTGATGACGAGGGAGAGGAGGCTGGTGCCGCCGAGGACCGTATGGAGACAGATCCTCCTGCTGAAGTCTCCATTAAGGATGAGGAGCCCCGAATTGATTGATGCCCCTTTTCTTGGCCCCCCCCCCCCACCGTTGTAATATTTGACGCTCTGAGCCTTCGAGCTTGGCAAAACAGTTGTAATTTTTATTTTATGTACTCGAAGTTCTTTATTAATGGAATACAAGTATTTTGCAAAACTCTTTGCATGCAAAAATTTTTCTAAGTATAGATTACTCCCGAGCTGGCGAGCTAGCGAGCTAAACCAAATAGGAGCAAATCTGGATGTAGGCTAGGTCTCGCACCTCCTCTACCAGGTCTATGTTGGTACGGAGCCCGTCATTGTTCGCTTCCTCGTCATAAGCCCCTAATCGCAATGTGGGTACTTTGATCTCCACCGGGATCACCGCCTCTGTACCATATGTAAGGTTGAAGGGGGTCTCACCCGTCACAGTCTTGATGGTAGTCCGGTAGGCCCAAAGAACGCTGGGCAGCTCGTCCACCCACAACCCTTTAGCTCCCGCAAGGCGAGCTTTCAGTCCGCGGAGGATAGCCCTATTTGTTACTTCGGCCTGCCCGTTTGCTTACGGATGTGCTACCGAAGTGAAGTTCTATTGAATCCCCTTCTCGGTGCACCAGTTCTGGAATTTGATGTCTTCAAATTGCTTCCCGTTATCCAAAATCAAGACTTTGGGCAGTGCAAAATGGCACACGAAGTTTTTCCAAAAGAAATTTTGCACATTCCGGATTGTAATGCTTACTAATGGTTCGACTTCCACCCACATAGGTAGGGGAGCAGCCTCTTTTGCCCCTTGAGAATGTTGGGCCGAGGTAGGTCCTCTATGTACACAGTCCACATGGTGTTGTCGCTCGTGCTAATTAGTTGTGATAAAGCGTCAGCCTCAGCGTTCTCGGACCTTGGAATTTGCCTGATGAAACAAGAGCTAAAGCCACGTAGAATCTCTCTGACTTTGGTTAAGTAGGCTGCCATAGTCGAGTCGCGAGCTTCATAGTCACCATTGACTTGGTTAACCACCAGTTGAGAGTCGCTGCAAATGATGAGGTGCTTCGTTCTCATTTCCTTTACTAAGTAGAGCCTGGCAATTAGCGCCTCATTCTCCACCACGTTGTTCGATGCCTCAAATCCGAACAGGAGAGCGTACTCCAGCTTCACCTTGCTTGGGTCGTACAGTATTAGTCCCGCACTGCTTCCTCGCTGGTTGGACGAGCCATCGATGTGGAGGATACAGGGCTCCTCATCCCAAGTTGGTACTACTTTGACCGGGACCAGTGCCGCACTGGTTGAGGCCTCCGCCGTGCAAGTGGGCTCAGTCAGTTCATGGGCCAGTGTGTTGGACGTGCATTCTGCTACAAAGTCTACCAAGACTTGGGCTTAGATCGCTAGTCGTGGCTCGAATCGCATGTCGTACTCGCTAAGCTCGATGGACCACTTTGTCAATCTCCCGGACACCTTGGGTTTAAGTAGGATGTGCCTCAGAGGTCTATCCGTAAGGACGACGATGGTATGGGCTTGGAAGTATGGGCGTAATTTCCGAGCTACTACTACAAGCGCATACAATAGCATCTCAATGTTGGGGTATCTGGTCTCTGCATTCTGCAGCACCTTACTTACATAGTAGACGGGTTGTTGAACCCGGTCTACCCCTCTGATTAGTACCGAGTTGACTAGTTCATCACTTGCGGAGAGGTATAGCTTCAATACATCTCCTTCCTCAGGTCGGGTTAAAACTAAGATTGTACTTCGATACCTTTTCAGCTCGTCAAACACGAGCTGGCACTCTTCGGTCCATTCAAAAGTCTCATTCTTTTTTATTGCCTTAAAGAAAAGGGAGGAACTGACCCGCCGACATAGACATGAAACGGCTTAGGGCTGCTATCTGGCCAGTCAACCTCTGGACTTCTTTTATTTTTCGGGGTGGTCTCATACCTATGATTGCTTTTATTTTTTCTGGGTTGGCCTCGATACCACGTCGGTTGACTATGTAGCCAAAAATTTTACCCGAAGTGACTCCAAAGATACACTTATTTGGATTTAACTTCATATTATATCTCCTTAAAATTTAAAAAACAACGTCTAAAACATTAATTAAAGATCTAAAAAACTGGGTCTCCACGACCATGTCATCAATATAACACTCCACTTTATTGTCAATCAAAGGTTCAAAAATTTTGTTTACAAGTCGCTAGAAAGTTGCTTCAGCATTTTTCAAACCAAAGGGCATAACTTTATAATAGTATAGCCCAAGCTCGGTTACAAAAGCAGTTTTGTCTTGGTCAGCTGTGTCCATCCTAATTTGATTATAGCCGGAGTAGGCATCCATGAAACTCAGCAACTCATGCCCTGAGGTACCAGGCAGTCAATTCTCAGTAGGGGGAAGCAATCCTTTGGGCAGGCTCTGTTCAGGTCGGTGTAATCGACGCACATGCGCCACTTGCCATTGGCTTTCTTCATGAGCACTGTGTTTGCGACCCAGCTCGGGTAGTGGACCTCCCTAATGAAGTCTGCGGCGAGGAGCTTCCCAACCTCCTCATCGACTACCCTCCGCCGCTCCAGGGCGAGGTTGCATTTTCTTTGTCTGACTGGCCTAACTAGAGGGTCCACATTAAGTTTGTGAGTTATGATGCTAGGGTCAATTCTAGGCATTTATGCCGCAGACCAAGCGAAAACATCTAAATTTTTAAGTAAAAAACTTGCTAGCTGTGTTCGGAGCGGATCACTTACTAGTGCACCGATCTGGAGAGTCCTGGTCAGTTCGGTCTCGGACACCGGTACGTAGATCGTCTCTCCCATCGGGGCAGCTCGCTCTTCACAGTAGTCTGTTGGTCGCTCTAGTTCGACATCTTCTGCCAATTTTGCCTTTTCCTTGAGGGCAACCACATAACACCTCCAGGACTCAAGTTGGTTGCCTCACACTCCCCCCACTCCATAATCCGTTGGGAACTTCATCCCAAGATAGGAAGTTGACACTATCGCGCGTAGAACGTGCGTAATGGGCCGACCTATGATTGTGTTATAGGGGGATGGAGTTGTGACCACCAAGAATGTGTGCTCGAACCGAACAATATTAGGCCACATGCCCGCCTCCACTGGTACTGTAACGTGACCTATAGGCCTGACTTCTTCTCCGTTGAGCCCTACTAGTGGGGCATCTACAGGTTTTAGATCGTTTTACTATAGTTGCAACTTGTCAAAGGTTCCATTGAAGAGGATATTGGCTGAACTGCCTAAGTCCACCAAGATCTGCTTCACTTCAAAGTCATTGATGATCATCTTCACGACTAAGGCGTCATCATGAGGATACTGAATCCCACGGGCATCATCCTCAGTAAAGTAGATTGGTTCTTCAATCTGAGGTCGCTTGGGTGGGTTCTCTGCTTCATGCTTCAGCTCTCAAACTGACATTTTCCCGACTGCTAGTGTACATTCCGCTACAATAGATCCTCCGGTGATCATATTAATTACCATGCAGATCGTTCTTTCTTCTGGCAGCGGGCGAGGTGGCTGCTCATTTTGTTTACTGCTGTCTGGGGCATCTTTTTTCCGATCTCCCTGTCAGCTCTCCTGTTCTTTTTCTTCACGCAAAATGTACTTCTTCAAGTACCCATGGCGGATTAGCTCTTCGATCTCATCGCGGAGGTTTTTACAGTTTTCTGTGATGTGACCATGGTCCCGATGAAAGTGACAATAGACGTTCGGGTTCTTGGTCGTTGGGTCTCCACGAAGACTGGGTGTCCATCTGACGATAGAGGAGTCTTTGATGGCCATTAGGATCTCTCTTCGCTTTGCGTTCAAGAGAGTATAGTTCGTTCTATCCACTAGCGGGGTCCTGGAACGCCGACCCGACCAATAACTTCATGAGGGGGACTTACTCCTCGTGCTCGGAGACTTGCTTCTTCGCTTAGGGGACTTGCTTTTTTTCCTTTTCTTATTGCTCATTCCTTTTTCCTCTCTCTTCCTCTTTTCTCCTGGCTGGTTGTCTATTTTCTAGTTTATCTCTTCTTTTGTGCTGATAAACTGATCGGCTAACTTGAGGAACTCAGTGATGTTCTTTGGCTTGTTGGCAATGACGCGCCACTTGAACTCTTTGTGTGATTCATTTGCGTGCTGCGGTGAGACGTACTACTGGGTCAAGGTCCGATATCTGCAGGCATGTCTCATTGAAGCGCTTGATGTAGCTCTGAATCGACTCTCCTTCCCTCAGCACCACATTCAGAAGGCTCTCCTATGACTTCGGGCACTTCTTACTAGTGATGAAGTGGGTCATAAACATATCTGCGAACTGCGCCCAGCTTTTGATGGAACCCGACGCGAGGTTTCTGTACCAGGTTTGAACTACTCTAAATGTGGTGGAGAAAGCCACGCACATACAAGCCTCGTCGTCCCCGGCGAGATGCATTTGGGACTGGAATGAAGGGATGAGAGATCCATCATATGGATGGCCGAACCCTATAGGAAAGTTGGGCAAAATTTCAAAACTTTCTCTCTCTCCCATCTGGGAATCGCATTCCCTATTTTAGAAAATTGCATTTTTAAGGATCAATCTTAAATCAAAACCGGACTAGATCTTAAACCAAAAGGGAGGAGAGGGACATACCTGATACGAAGTAGTAGTAACTCCCAATGAAGGTATTCACGCCCAAGGAGAAAACCAAAACCCACTTCCACTGAAGATGACACAGTGTGTGGTGAAACAGGACCAGCAGGACGACTCTTCAGCAAGAACGGAGTGGAGGGCTGGTGAGCACTACTTGAGATTGCTTCTTATACCAAGAAGCAATATCAAGAACAGTTATTGATCACTCCCACAAGTAGAGATCAAATTGGGTAGGGGCGGCAAGAATAGGGAAGAACTCTGCAGATTGTTGTGGTGTATCACTGAGGAATTCGCCCCCTTTATTTATAGTCTTCTCAGGATCAGCCTCCTAATCTAATTAGGAGAGGGTTCCTTAATTCAAATCTGATATTTGGATCTAGACTCTTGAATGGATAAGACTTATCTTATCCTTTAGCTAATCCTAATCATATTATAAATCCTATCTTGCCTCCTTTTAATTAACTGACTTAAGCCCAGTTCGAATTGGGCTTTAGGCTCATTAAGTTTATGTGCTCATTTAACCTCTTAACATACTACCCAGTTAGCTCTCTTTGTATGGTGTGGGACCCAAACATTGATCTACACATCAGGCACATGGGTTCAGCCTAGCCTTTATTACAAGGCCTGGCCGAATTCACTATAGGACACAGTGAACCCCTGAGTCCATCACCATGTGCTCTTAATGGGCCCAACATTTACACTAAATGGTCCTTAGGTCCAGCCACCTTATGAAAACCCAAGGACTATGGGCAGATGCAAGATTAGCCCATCAGGTATTACCCTCAATGGTCTTACACTTAACCTCTCATCCCATAATGATCAAACACTGCCCGACAAGAGAGGACCTCTCCCTCGGCTGCAAGGAACAGTGTTGCACTCTCTACTCACATGGATCCCGGGAATTAAAACCTTTTTGCAAATATTTTGAAACCATAATATATATATATGTATATGTATATGTATATCTTTACATAAATATATTTTACAAAAACAAATTTCAACAGTTGAAATCAACTACCGAAAGTTTAGGTTTCCATCAGAGAGAGTGCATCCCCGATCATTCACTTTGTCCAACAAAGGGGTTGATCCTGTCAATATGATCACCCACTCAGATGAATTCTTGGACTGTCCCAACATACCTAGGTTTGGACCCCCTCTAAGGATCTCACTAATTGGCACATCAAAGACAGCCCAATCTGACACATAGCGAAGTACCACAATCGAGTCTAGGGGTTAGGTGTAACATTCCAGTTTTGCCCATCTATCTTCGAGATCCAGGGCAATTCTGGAATTTTGGTTCAGTTCAGGGTTTCAAGAAATGCATGAACCTCAGGTCACACCCTGGCAGCTGAACAAGCCATCCCAACCAACTTGGCGGCACATTAGTGTCAGCCTTGGCAAAATAAATCTCCTTAGATCTATCTAACGGTTGTGAAGATTCTAAACTAACATGAGTCTCATAAGTGTCCAGTTTAAGGGTATTACACAAAAACATACCAAATCACATGAATCAATTATGTACTCTATTCATTTACAATAAATGACATAATGTACATCAATCTGATTGGAGCTAAGGGCATACACTGTCTAACATGGAATGCGTCTACATGATCGTTGGGATCAAAGGACCCATCGTACTTGTCTAGAGATGGCACCTTGAAATCTTTCGGCATTGGGGCCGCTAGGAGCTCGAGTGATAGGGGAAGGTTGGCTCAAAAGAGCAGGCATTGTTCCTGTGGCCACCGAGCTCACCTCCTCTCTTACTCAACCTTGATTTGCTAGATGGCTGGGCTTCGCTGGTGGATCATTCCTTGCTGATGAACGACGAGTCTTGCGGCATCGCCGCCACTGCTTCTTTGGTGGAGCGGCATTTGTACTGCCAGCCTCTATGTTTTTAGGTGCTTCGATCTTATTCCGGAAAGTAGGGCGAGGTGGTTCAGAGATTCTCCTCGCCGCTTCCTCTTCGTCGCGCGCTCGGTGTTGGCTGCTAAGCGGAGCCGAGGGGTCACTTCTCGAGCCCGTGCCTCGGGCCCTGAGCTAACGATCTTCATGAGAAATTTGCTGGTTGCGTCTCTTGGGCTGGCTGGGTTCGGGCCTATCCCTTGAGCTCTCTCTCCGGGAAGCTAGGGGAGTACGTCGGTCGCCTACTGTACCCGCGGCGGGGTCCATCCCGAAGGAGGGACTAATACCTATGAAGTTCTTTCCCCACAGGGGGGAGACTGGCAGACGTTCTGGTGAGCCTGGTGTTGATTGTTTTCCGGCTGGCTTGGTTGCAGTGGTGGGAACTACGGCTGGTATTGTTGATAAAAATAATACTGCTGAAACTACTGAAACTGATGGATCTGCTACATTTGGATCTGAATCGTTTGAATGCCCTGGACGAGGTTGTTGAACTGGGAGTGCCCGATCCCAGGGGGAAATCACGGTAGGCTCTGAGAACATGGCATTTACCTGGGGGAGCGGGGCACTCACCTGTTGGGCAGTGTGTGGCACTAACAGTGATGGGACCCCGAAGACGGTCAAAGGAATGGTGAACTGGCCGATAGTCACCGAGGATCCTTGGGGAGCAACTATTTGCTGCTCTTCCCCCCCAGTAATGTTCATGTTATTCTTTCCATTGTGAATGGTTGATGCCATTGAGGTACTATAAATAGGATTGGGATGACCTTTCGATTGTTTCCCACAAACGACGCCAATTAAAAGTGTGCGATCTGGATACTCCTAGCTAGAAGATGACCTGGATCCTAGTCGTGTGGCGAACTGGACCAAGCTGCAAAATAAAGGATCGGAGAACCCGGGGTGGCTAACCCGGTGAGGCCACTCCGATGCCTAAGTTAGTACTGTTGTGGATGCAAGATGAATACTTGAGTGCTAGAATGCTAGTGAGCAAATAATCGCGCGTACCTGTACCCAGGAGGGATCGATGTCCTTATATAGCTGAGCTATCATGGATTTCCCGAAACGGTTCCGGGATCTGCAGCCTGAGTGGATGAGATCCGTTTCTGCTTTAGTCGGGAAATAACGTACTAGTCAATGAAGTTTATCATCGCTGCCTGATCCGGTCGGGGAGAGGATAAGGCCTGCTGTTACGTGGGGTGATCCTGTGATATTCGGAGTTTGCTGGGAAGCTTCTGGAATCGATTACGTGTCACTTCAGTTCCTGGGCCCTGAACTTGATTAGACGCCGGGGTGACTTTATGCCGAAGTGGCATTACGCCAAGGTGGTGTTATGCCGAAGAGGCATAATGCCGATGTGACCTTATGCTGAGGTGGCGGAAGATCCGAACTCTACAAACTGCCGATTAGGCTCCCCTTTCTGAGTTGTCATTCTACGGGCAGATCACGTCCAGGTGACCTTTACTTACTAGGTCTTACCAAATTAACCCTCATTAGGTTCATTATCCGATTCGTTATAAAAAAAAAAAAAAAAAAAAAAAAAAAAAAAAAAAAAAACTTGCTTATAAGAATATCACAATTCATAGACAACCATTATTGCAGAAAGTACCTTAAAAAGATTCCAAATGACCTTTATACAACTATCCTACAAAGATCTGTAACTTGGGTTGAAGTTCAGATTAAGGTTAGGGCTGAATGATATGAATCCAATTTAGAGTTGGTTTAGATTTGAGGTCTTGGGCAAGGTACCAATGGGTTGGTAAGGTCTCCCTGCACCTGGGATGGGGGGTTACGGGTTCGGGGATGGGCTACCCCTTTGTGTAGCCCTTCAAAAAAATTTAAGGTGGCCACCTTTAAAGCATATGGCCATGTTTGGCAAATGATGGTGTAGTGTATATGTGCACTCTAGTTCAATTTTGTTGGTGTTTGGTAAGAATGCATTTATGCATTGAAAGTGATAGCTTTCACAAATTTCATGGTATGCTTGCATCCGAAATGAGAGCATTTTACACTTATGCTATGTTTGATTTGAAGAAAAAAGTAGGGAAAGGAAGGGAAAGATAGAAAAACCTTTACAAACCTTGTATAGATTTCCCTAGCTACTTTTTCCTTCAAACCAAACATAGCCTTAATTGATCAATGTTAAAAAGGTATATTTCAATTCTATGGATCACCCATTATAATTAAAAATCATTTGATAAGTGATGAAGGAAGATTTGGCCCAAGCTCGCAATCACTCCACGTGGCAAAAGCAAATAGCTCGGCACTTAAAACAGCGCACCCAAGGCGCAAGCACCAAAGGGAAGAAATCAGCAGTCCAAACTCCCTTCGAGGAGCCTGAACTCCCTACGAGGAGCCCGACCTCCCTACGAGGAGCCCGACCTCCCTACTAAGAGCTCGAACTCTTTACGAGGAGCCCGACCTCCCTACGAGGAGCTCGAACTCTCCCTTAGGCCCCGAGCCACACAAGGCAGTGACCCGAATTGGCCCGCCTCATGGCAGTTTGGGACACTCCCCTATCCGAACTCAAGACTTCACCTCGTTCGCCACTCCAGCACTTCGCCTCCGAGACGCCGAACTGAACAAACGTATCATACCTGACACCAAGGAGGTCCGTATACAAGGGCAGCACATCTGACTGACTTGGGATCTGACGCTTGATAGCCGCACTTCAACGGTCACCTACCACCGCCACCTACCACGGTCATCACCAGTCGCAGAGACGGCTCCGACAAAAGGGAGCAGTGGCGGTTCTAACCAGCAGAGGGGATGACATCCGAACTGGCAGGAGACCAGAGGTGATCGTACCCGAACTGACAGATGCTTAGGGGTGAGTGCACGAGGTGGCTATAAAAGGCTCCCTACCCCCAAGAACAAGGTATGCAAACTCTGCGCTATCTGGTTCTATCTTGCCTTTGAAGGATTCTAACTTGAGCTTCGGAGCCTCCACACCGGGTTCCCCCCGGAGCTTCCTCATCTTCTCTGTTTCAGGTTCCCCGCAATTCCGTTCAGAGGCAAGGTAATTGACAGCTAAGACCGGCCGGATTGCGCACCATCAATTGGCGTCGTCTGCGTTGAAACGCTTCAAAAAGCCTCCCTCCAAACTCTCATAACCTCTTTTCTTCAAAAAACCCAACACTCATGGCTTCTTCCAGCAACGCCGGACGTGGCACGGAGACAAACACCACCGGGAAACAACATCAAGTCCCCGTGGTGTGCGTCGGACAGTTCACCATCCCCCTTTCGGTGGATGGGATCCCCAACTTGAATGCGCCACAAGCAGTGGCGCCCATAAACCTTCCTGCCATGAGCATCCCCTTTCCTTCCCCTATCGAGACAACCTTTATTGAACCAACTGCCGTCCCCTGGCAACCAGCCAAAACCGGTTGGACGACCTGATGCAGTGCATGCGGGCAATGCAAGCCCAAATGCAACAGTTCCAGCAACACCAACTCCAGCAGCACCAAGTACTACACAACATCCCTCAGTATCACCATCAACAGCAGTTCCCCCAACTGCCGCTGAACCAACCACTACTTCCACCTCGACACCCTGCTCCGAGGCCGGTTAAGGCCTCCCTACAGGATGGACACCCCCACCAGGGAAAAGCCTCCCAGCCCCAGAACCCCCCTAACAGCCAAGCCTCGTCCCCAGGCCAAAGAGAGAGAAAAATCACCCCCGCCTCACAGCTTGCAAGCGGGTCAGGCCCGAGTTCCCGCTCACGGAAAACCGATTCGGCGCCCTGGCAGCAAACTACCAGCATTCTGGGCCCATCGAGCTTGGCAACACAGAGGCCAGCAGCGCTAGTACCAAGCCCACTCAACAACGAAGGCGCCGGCGAAGTCGCCGAACTGCCACCCGTGTCCTGCCAGAGCTCGAAGGCAAGGAAGAGACGAGCTCGGACGAGGTAGGAGCTGCCCCGATTCTCTCAGTTCCTTTCCCCCTCGCATCAGAACTCCTGGTGGTCCCCTTGCCCAGAGATTTCAAGCTCCCACCTTTGGACAAGTATGATGGGTCCTTCGACCCCAACGACCACGTTGACGCTTTTCAGTCCCAAATGCACCTCGCCAGGGCCAGTGAATCGTGCATGTGCGTGGCCTTCACCACCACCTTCAGGGGGTAGCCCGCACTTGGTACAGGAACCTGGCCCCCGGGTCGATAAGATGCTAGGCCCATCCGTCGCGGATACTTAAGGAATTTTGTACAGCATGACAATAATAACAATAAGGCAGGTCGGCAAGGGGAGCGCGGAAAGGATGCCCCCGAATCTAGCAGCAGACCAGCCGGATCGTTGCAACGACAGCCTCCGGAAGAGAGGCCAGTTTGGGGAACCATCCATGTAATTGTGGGAGGTTCGGTGGTAGCAGGGTATACCTTGGCAGCGGCCCGGACGTCAGTTCGCGAAGCGACCCTCGAGGAACAGAACCCCCCAAAAAGACCAAAGACTGAAGAGCCGATCTTCTTCATGGAAGACGATGCGCGAGGAGTCCACAACCCCCACGATGACGCGCTTGTCATTAAACTAAGGATCAGCGACTTCGAGGTCAGGCGCGTACTCGTAGATTCGGGCAGCTCAGCGAACATCCACTTCAAGTCAGCATTTGACCAGCTACAGTTACAGAGGAGCGAGCTGAGGCCCGCGAACACTCCTCTGGTGGGTTTCAGCGGAGAGGAAGTCAGGCCCCTCGGAAAAATAACAGTACCTGTGAAAGTCGGCACATGGCCTTGTGCGGTCAGACTCAACCATGATTTCCTGGTGGTCGCAACCCCCTCCCCATACAATGCCATAATAGGGCAGCCAATTATGCATATCCTGCGAGCAGTGGTCTCCACATACTATTTGGCAATGAAGTTCCCTACAGACTTCGGTGTGAGGGTAGCGCGAGGCGACCAGCTCAAGTCCCGCAAGTGTTATGTTGCCGCCCTGAAGGGAAAAACCAAGGTGGCCGACGACCTTGAACTGGAGCGGCCTACGGAGCAAGGCGAGGAACGAGCTTCGCCCACAGAGGAAACGGTCGCAGTCCCGACTTTGGCTACAGACCCAGCTCGCACACTACAGATCGGTGCTTCCGTCGAGGAACCACTACGAACCGAACTGGTGAGTTTTTTACTTCAAAATTTAGATATTTTTGCCTGGTCCGCGGCCGACATGCCCGGTATTAACCCCAGCCTGAGAATTCACAAACTTAATACTGACCCTGTAGTCAGACCCGTTAGACAGAAGAAACGCAACTTAGCCCCAGAGCACTGGAGGGTGGTCTACGAGGAGGTCGAAAATCTCCTCGCAGCAGATTTCATAAGGGAAGTCCATTACCCGAGCTGGGTAGCTAACCCAGTGCTAGTGAAAAAGGCAAACGGCCAGTGGCGCATGTGTGTCGACTACACCGACCTGAATCGAGCTTGCCCGAAAGATTGCTTCCCCCTCCCCAGAATTGACTGCCTAGTGGACGCGACCTCGAGACATGAGTTGCTAAGCTTCCTGGATGCCTACTCGGGCTACAACCAAATCAGGATGGACCAGTCTGATGAGGAAAAAACCAGCTTCATAACCGAGTTCGACCTGTACTGCTACAAGGTCATGCCCTTCGGATTAAAAAATGTTGGGGCAACCTTCCAAAGACTTGTAAATAGGCTGTTTCGGCCCTTGATTGGCACGAAGATAGAATGTTATGTAGACGACATGGTCGTCAAGACACAGTTTTCACAGGAATTAATACAAGACTTAGATTCTGTCTTCCAAAACCTGCGTCAATTTAGTATGAAACTAAACCCTAACAAATGTGTCTTCGGTGTCACCTCGGGCAAATTCCTAGGGTACATTGTCAACAGGCGTGGTATTGAGGCCAACCCGGACAAGATAAAAGCCATCCTAGATATGAGACCACCCCGGAAAGTAAAAGAAGTTCAGAGGCTAAACGGCCGCATAGCTGCTCTAAGCCGCTTCATGTCCAAATCAGCAGACCGCTGCCTGCCCTTCTTCAAAGAAGTCAAAGGCAAAGGGATCGAATGGACCCGAGGCTGCCAGCTCGCGTTTTACGAGCTAAAAAGCTACCTCGCTAGTGTGCCAACCTTAGCCCGACCCAAGGAGGGCGAGGTCTTAGAACTGTACCTCTCGGCAAGCGACGAGGTGGTTAGTTCGGTACTAATAAAAGAAGCAGACCAGGTCCAACGACCCATCTATTATGTTAGTAAAATTTTGCAGGGAGCAGAGACAAGGTACCCGCAGATAGAAAAGCTAGCATACGCACTAGTGATAGCAGCTCGGAAACTCCGCCCGTACTTCCAGGCTCACACCGTCATCGTCCTGACTGACAAACCTCTGAGGCAAGTTTTACTCAAGCCCGAGGTTTCCGGCCGACTAACGAAATGGGCCATCGAACTCAGCGAGTACGACCTCCAGTACAAGCCAAGAACTGCTATTAAGGCCCAAGCATTAGCAGATTTTATCGCCAAGTGCACGTTTAGCCTCGAATCCCCTGAGCCGGTCAAGCCCGAGATCCCCAGTTCGAGCGAGCTCGGAGCTCCCAAGCCAATAGAGTCCAAACCCCGTGAAGTAGCAGCCAGTGTAGCATCTCTCCTGGTTAGGCCAAACGCGAACTGGGATGAGGAGCCCTGGATCCTTCACGTAGATGGCTCCTCGAACCAGCAGGGCAGCGGGGCTGGAATAGTGCTACGTGGCCCGAGCAGAACGAAATTAGAATATGCACTACGCTTTGAGTTCGCGGCATCCAACAACGAGGTGGGGTACGAGGCACTGATAGCTGGGCTGAACCTAGGGCACAAGGTCGGAGCAAAGCACGTAGTTATCTGCAGTGATTCCCAACTCGTGGTCAACCAGGTTACAGGCGAGTACGAAGCACGCGAGCTCACTATGATTGCATACTTGGCAAAAGTAAAGGAGGCTCTGCTCAACTTCTAGTCACACTTCATCAGGCAAATCCCGATATCAGAGAACACTGAGGCCGACGCCCTGTCCCGGTTAGCCAGCACGAGTCACAACGCCATGAGAACCGTGTACATAGAGGACTTACCTCAGCCCAGCATTCTCGATGGGGCAGAAGAGGTCGCTCCCGTTCTTGAAGCAGAGTCAAGCTGGATCGACCCACTCGCGAGCTTCCTACTAGATGGTACCCTCCCTGCAGACCGCAATGCAGCCAAGAGGGTGCAGCGCCAGACAGCCAAATACGTCATAATAGACGAAAGGTTGTATCGATGATCCTACACGCTCCCCTACCTACGTTGCTTGCGACCTGCCGAAGCCGAGCTCGTACTCCACGACACTCATGAAGGTCTGTGCGGCGGACACCTGGGGGGCAGAGCCCTCGCTCAAAAGGCACTTCGGCAAGGATACTACTGGCCAACGATGAAGGCAGAAGCCGTCGAGCTCGTCAAAAAATGCGGCAAGTGTTAGAAGCATGCCAATATCCACCATCAGCCTGCTGCCGACCTCAAGTACCTCACTAGTCCATGGCCCTTTGCACAATGGGGCATCGACCTTCTGGGGCCATTCCCGACAGCAACAGGTGGGAGAAAGTTCCTAGTGGTGGCAGTAGATTACTTCACAAAGTGGATAGAAGCTGAACCTCTGGCAACAGTTACAGCCCGAAACATACAGAACTTCTTCTGGAAGAACATAGTATGTCGCTTCGGGCTACCTCGAGTACTGATCTCCGACAATGGAAAACTGTTCGAGGATACCAAGTTCCAAGAATGGTGCCAAAATATGGGAATTCGTCAGAACTTCACATCGGTCACACACCCGCAGGCAAACTGTCAGACAGAAGTAATGAACAGAGCCATCCTCCGCGGACTGAAAGCACGACTAGACCGAGCTAAAGGGTTGTGGGCGGACGAGCTACCAAGTGTCCTATGGGCTCACCGAACCACGGAAAAAACCGCTACGGGAGAGACCCCTTTTAACCTCACCTACAGCACCGAAGCGGTAATCCCGGCGGAAATCGAAATACCTACACTGCGACTAGAAGCATACAATGACCAGACAAATGGAGACGAGTTACGCACAAACCTCGACCTACTGGATGAGGTAAGAGACCTCGCGCACATCCGAACAGCGGCCTACCAGCAAAAAGTAGCTCGGTATTATAACGCCAGAGTAAAGAAGAGGAGCTTCCACGTCGGCGACCTGGTTCTCCGTAAGATCATGGTACCCAAACCCGGCGTGGGCAAACTCGGACCAAATTGGGAAGGACCCTACAGAGTAAAGAAAGCACTCGGGGGGGCATACGAGCTCGAAACCTTAGAGGGTAAGCAAGTACCCCGAGCATGGAACATCGTCAACCTAAGGTGATACTACCTATAGACCACCAAGCAAAGTGGATAAAATCACCACCAAAACAGGCTGCGCGAGTGCAGTAACCCGGGCAGGAAGCAGATCGGACGTATGGTCAGTTCGACAAATACGCTCAGTTCGGGAGAAAGAACAACCAACACTTAACCAAAAGAAAGTCATTCCATTTCAAAGTAAGGTAGTACATTTCAAAAAAAAAAAATTTACAAGCCCGGAGCTACTTCTTCATTATCAAAAGGCACTTCAACGATATCCGGAGGCCCCGCCTCGCCCTCGGAGTCTGGCTCACCATCAGCAGCATTGGTCATCTCTTGAGTTATGCGCGAAGAGGATATGGCGCTAATATCGAGCTCAGGGTACGTATTCCGGATCATCCACCGGCTTAGTTTAAAACCCCTCCTATATGAATCCACCATCAAATCATCAAAGCCCAGCGAAGCAATGTACTCATTGACAGCCTTCTTCTTGGCATCTTCAATACCTTGAGAAAAGATCTGCGTCCTCTCCCTGATGTCCTCCTGAAGATACTCAACCTGATGCTGCAGATCCAGCCTCAAGTCCGCCAGGTGCTTCACCACCACTCCCATAGCCTCGGCATCTCTTTGAGACCACGCCTGCCTGATCCGTGCAAAACGAGCAGCCTCCTCGGCAACACGAGCAGTAGCCTCAGCAGCACGAGCAGCCCCTTCAGCAGCTCGTGAAGTTGTCTTAGCAGCGCGAAGAGCCTCTTCGGCAGCTCGCGCCTGCCTCAAGCTCCTCTCCACCTAGGCCGCCAAGGCGTGAATAGAAGAGCTCACCTACCAAAAAGAACCGAGTGATCAAAAGAACCAACAAAACGAAAGCCAAAGAGCTCTAAAAAAGGGAGATCACTTACCACCATGGCATGGGTAACGACACGACAGGCCACTTGATGCAGAGGGAGATCAGTCCACGCCGCGACCTCCTCGGGGAAAATGGCCTCCTTACTCTTTTGAAGAGCATGGGTCGGCGACAGCACACTCCTGAAATCCCCCGGGGCCCCCGAGCCTGACGGCCCAGCTTGCGTATGAGCAGACCCAGAGTTAGCAGGGGCACCGGAGTATGTAGGAGCCCCTGTGTAAGTAGTCTCAACATAAGGGACCCCTACCGGCTCCTGCATTGGAGGAACCATCCCGGGCTCCCTGGGCAGATCTTCTGACGGATAGTCCGGCACCTTGGGCTCCGCATCCCGGGGCAGCTCGGCGCGAGTTCGCTTGGCAACCCGCTTCCTCCTCTTCATGCCTTGGAACAAGTGCCCACCACGGGTCCCTCGAGAGTCCATCACACCTGCGAAAAAAAGTTCGCCATCAGTAAAAAGCAAGAAAGACAGCAAGACAGAATCTCTAAGTGAAGAATATACCCGAGCTCAGGCCGGCCGCAATGAGCTTGGCCTCCATCAGATACTGTTGACACTTCAGCCCAAGCCGCACCCATTGCCGGAGGCCCTTCGTCGTCTCTTTGTCAAGCGTGACCTCGGAGTTAGGAGCGGCCATCCCCCACCCGGTCTGAAACGGCCACCCCAACACACTTTGCACCCCGAAATAGTCCCACTTCCATGCTGGGACCTTGTTGGGGAGTTCATGTAAAAGTTTAAAGCCCGGGTGAGGAGACAGGTAATATGCCCGCCTACGCCCGGGGAGGGGACCCGCTTGCTTCTTAAGCATCAAGATTGAAGAGAAGATCTCCAAGTTCAAAGGAAAGCTCTCTTCGCAAAATAAGGAGATTGTCCCCACCAAATTTCGAATGGAGTTTGGGTGAAGCTGGCCGACCGTCACGCCGAAGTGGTTCAAGACTTTGACAAGGAGGGGATGGAAAGGCAATCGCAGCCCCACGGCGAGCTGCTCCTGGAATATCACGATCTCATCAGGATCGTGTTCCCAAGGAAAGCTACCCGAAGGTATGAAATAAGCGTACACACCGGGCAAGTTATAGTAGGTAATAAGGGATTGGAGCACCTCAGGCGTCATGGTCAAAGGGCCAAACTTGTCTAACATCTGACCCCAACGAGAGGTGGACGCCAAACTACCCGAAGCGCCTCGGCCTACGAGTTCGAACTCTTCCTCGAGCTCTACCTCCGGCTCGCTAGAGCTATCAGGGGATGCAACTCGGTTCGTAGAACCTGCATCAGACCCACTAGAAGGACTATCTGAGCTATCCAAGCTAGACATCGGGGAGTAAGATGGATTCCAGGAAAGTACTCACCCGGAAAAAGGCTGTAGACCACGGGAGCTCGGACGAGCAAAAACCCTTGAACGCGAACTGAAAAAACCTGGACGCAAACTGAAAAAAACCTGGATGCGAGCTGAAACTCGGACGCGAGCTCGAGAGAAATACAGAAGTGACAGCGACTGGGGTCCCCCCCCCCGCTATTTATACTCACAGTGATCGAAAAGCGACGGCTTAGATCAAAGTCAATCTGACGGCCCACAGCCGCACTGACCGCACATCCCCTGAGACCGAGACGTGATTGGCGCATGTCTTTCTGAAATTGACAGAGCGCCGGCGCACGTCTTCCTGAAACTGACAGAGCGCCGGCGCACGTCTTTTCGAAACTAACAGAACGCCAGCACACGTCTCCTCACAATAAAAGCGGCAGCGACACGTTTTCAAATTTGAAAAGACGTCTGCTGTCACGTCTCCCAAGTGGCGCGCTTTTTGAAATTTCAAAATAAAGCGCGCACCGTCGCATCTATCAGCGTTCGGGCAAGTCGGCACGTTTCCCGCCTTTTGGGCGCTCGAAGAAACCCAAGGAACCCTGACAATGCACCTCGCGCCATCAGAACCAAGATTCAAAGTACAGGGCAAATCCATTTGACACCTTGCGAACTCCCTGCGCCAGGGCAAGACCCTTAGCGCGAGGAGTGGGGGGCAATTGATGAAGGAAAATTTGGCCCAACCTCGCAATCACTCTACGTGGCAAAAGCAAATAGCTCGGCACTTAAAACAACGCACCCAGGGCGCAAGCACCAAAGGGAAGAAACCAACAGTCCGAACTCCCTTCGAGGAGCCTGAACTCCCTACGAGGAGCCCGACCTCCCTACGAGGAGCCCGACCTCCCTACTAAGAGCTCGAACTCCCTACGAGGAGCCCGACCTCCCTACGAGGAGCCCGAACTCTCCCTTAGGCCCCGAGCCACACAAGGCAGTGACCCGAACTAGCCCGCCTCATGGCAGTTCGGGACACTCCCCTATCCGAACTCAAGACTTCACCTCGTTCGCCACTCCAGCACTTCGCCTCCGAGACACCGAACTGAACAAACGTACCATACCTGACACCAAGGAGGTCCGTATACAAGGGTGGCACATCTGACTGACTTGGGATCTGACGCTTGACACCTACCACCACCACCTGCCACCGTCATCACCAGTCGCAGAGATGGCTCCGACAAAAGGGAGCAGTGGCGATTCTGACCAGCAGAGGGGATGACACCCGAACTAGTAGGAGACCAGAGGTGATCGTACCCGACCTGACAGATGCTTAGGAGTGAGTGCACGAGGTGGCTATAAAAGGCTCCCTACCCCCAAGAACAAGGTATGCAAACTTTGCGCTATCTGATTTTATCTTGCATTTGAAGGATTCTAACTTGAGCTTCGGAGCCTCTACACCGAGTTCCCCCCGGAACTTCCTCATCTTCTCCGTTTTAGGTTCCCCGCAATTCCGTTCAGAGGCAAGGTAATTGACAGCTAAGACCGGCCGGATTGCGCACCATCAATAAGAAAATAAATTTATTAATTCTAAATTAAACCAACTTTGCATTTGCATGGACCCGGATGTACTTTATTTGAATTTGCAATCTATGTGCACTCCTCATACAGAATTTGGATTTTGGGGTCAAGGTAATGGCCAAGACAGGATGTCACAAGTCCGTCGGGATACCACTGTGAAAGAATAAAATCTGATTGTCGGACCAAACCAATTATGATATGACACATCAGCCTAATATGCAAATCCCACGTGTATGGAGTTGATGTGCTGTATCCTAATGGATAGCCTTTTAAACGCTGACTGACAGGGTGACAGTCTATTTGGGGTCTTGATTTTTTTATGGAGAAGTACACTGCATTTATAACTCCCATAGTCTACTAATAGCCCCCCGCCCCCTATAAACCATATACTGTCTTTGGATTTGTCATCAATCCATAGTCAGGATTCATCCCACCTATACGGTGGGACTAAGAATTCTGAGGTGGGCTTAATGAACCGCATGTTGTCACGGGGCCCTCTCTGGTGAAAATTTTGGGGGTCAACCCAGTATGGCCCATGGCTCAGGCCCGTGTGGCCCCATGCTATGCCGTGGGCCGGGCTGGCCCATGGGCCAAGCCTTGGCACAAGTCAGGCCATGGATCGGGCCAAAGCTATTTTTGCTTATTTATTTAAAAAAATGAAAAAAACCTAAAATTTTAATTTTATATGAACATCGATGTTTACAATTGCTTATATATACAATAATTAAATAAATTAGTATAATAAATTTTAAACAATTGTTTATTTTATTAATATTTTATATACTATATATTATTATATAATTATAATTTATATAAAATATATAAATAGTATATATGGGTCGTGCCATGGGCTGCAGGCGACACGGCCCGTTTGGTTGTGCCAGGCCGTTCCAACCCATGGATTTCAAACCCCAGGCCCAACACAACACGAACCGTCATGCTGGACCTGGCATGGCCCATGGGCTGTAGTGTCGTGCCATGCTAGGCCAGGCCGTGCCAGGTCACGGGCGGCACAGCCCGGTTTACACCTCTAATGTATATCCACCTAAAAGAATAAGAAGCCACTATATTTTAGCCCTCCCAAAACTATTGAGCTGCTTTTGAGAAGTTGTTAAAATGAAAAACCTTTTTAAGGCTGAAATTGAAAGAAAGCAAGATTTGAAATTTCTGGTTTTCTTTTTGTTTTTATCTTTTTAAAATTACTTAATAATGATTATGGTACAAGCGGCACAGCTCTAGTCAAAAGTGATGTTTCAAAAAGGCAGGCATCTTACGTTTTTTTTTTTTTGTGTGTGAAAAACATATTCAATTAAAAGAGGAAACAAATAATACAACGTACAAGAAAAGGATGAAACAGAAACTAAGGTCAAATTTGGCAATGTTTCGATGTATTCCTCTTCTTCTTTTAGAAATTCCTGTGCTAGAATAAAAATTTTATTTTTTGTTTCTTAGGAGTAACTGAGGTATTTGGCAAAATGTTTTTCAAGAATACATTTTTGTCCTACAAAAACAAAAATGACATTTGGATAATGAACTCACATAAAAAGAAACCCCACTCAATCGACATAATAGAAATCCCACATTTCAAGATATCTAAGAAAGTAAAAAAATAATATGCATGGTTTTTAAAACTGACCCGGTGATCGAACCGGTCAGGGGTCCGGGTACCAGGTCAAACGTTCGGACCGTTCGAACCAACGCTCGGCCCATTCTAACAAAAAAATAAAAAAATAAAAAAATAAAATGGTCAAAACCGTTCGAACGGTTAACCACCCGGTTCAGCGGTTCGTTGACCAAAATCAATGGTTTTGGAGGGGAAATCCGGTTTTTGGGGAAAACGAAACTGGTCACCTATCCGGTCCGGTTTTGAAAACCATGATAATATGAACAAACGAATTCAGATGATGGAAACTGGACATCTGCTAGAAATGTTTGTTGTCAGAGATTAGTTTGTGTGAATCTAGCCAAAGCAATGACGAGTAAAACAATGCAGTGATGAGTAAACCAAGTATGATGAGAAGGAATACACCTACCTGTTTACTTGAATCTGACCAGAAATGTCGTTGGAGCTTTGTACCACTCACTCGTCTGGTTGTTGACGCAGCAAGAGCCAAGGGAGTTCCCTCCTTTCAGATGTGCAACGGCAATGAGGTAGTGTCAAATGAATGCAAGGTGGTTGTTTAGGGTTTGTTTCTACCATTTTTGTGCGAAATACCAACCATACCCCTTCTCTCACGTGGGAATCGATGGCACGTGTTCGTTAATATGCATTAACATTGTGAGAACCGTGCATTCTTTGAGAGTGTCGATTTAGCCCCCATTTGGCAACATTCCGCGAGAGTGTTTCTTTTGTTCTTAGTGTCCTTGCGGAACAGAAACACATTTGGCAAAATAAAAATGAAAGAAATGAGTCATTCCCACATGAGAAATCGACACTCTCAAAGAACACGTGGTTCTCACATTGCCCTTTAAATTTATGAACATGTATGCCTTTCTTCTCATGTGAGAGCAAGGGCACTTTAGACATTTTGCCTAGCCTAATAAACTCCACCCTAATGGCTTTCCTCTTCCTTTGACTTCTCTCTACCATCGCACAACCAAGGAGTAGTTAGTATTGGACTTTTGGCAAACGATCAGGGACTTCAGTGAGCACTCAATTTTGCCTCTCATTTGATTTTCCTCTCTACCAGTATTATTTCAAGGTGAACACTGCAACAATTCTTCGACGTTTGCTTAACGACAACTACCATTTACACATGTATGGTTTATTTTCCCAACTTCCTAACGATCTAAGCTTCCATCTACCCTAAAATTCCTAATGATATGAGCTTCCATCTACTCCTTTTCCCAACTCCCAACCTAAGTTGCGTGAAATGAAACCAGGTTGATTTTCGTAACTCTAACTACTTCCTAACGATCTGAAATTCTGCCTACCCTGAAATTCCTAACGATTTGAGCTTCCATCTACTCCTTTTCCCAACTCTCAACCTAGGTTCCCCTTAGAATTGATCTTGTAGTTCAGTGTTCCTATTGAATATCCATAATTAGTTATTGTTTTATAGTTCAAGTCAAATATAATTGGAAAATGAACGCTTATGATTCATGTGATTTGAGACTCACAATGGCACTTGTTTTTTTGTTAATTTTAGGGTTAATGACTTGCAACAATGCAAAATATGTTAATAGATTTGCAGAATTAATATTAAGAAATAATTGTGTTATCCAAATGTTGTTTCTGTTTCTATAGAATAGCCAAACACCTATATTATTTTTGAAGAGCAAGAAACAAAATTCCTGTTCTAGATAAGGAATTTCCTCAAGAATAGAAACAGGTGGGAACATTGCCAAACAGGGCCTTATCACTCCCAAAGAACACGTTCTTTGGGTGCTGTTCTCACACAAAAATAGCTTGTTTCTTTCTTTCTTTTTTTTTTGTGTGTACCAGTACCAAATGCATTCCTTCTCCGCGAGAACACCAGGAGCAATAGAAATGTTCTCATAGAATGTTGCCAAACAGGGCTTAGAAACTAAGAACTAACAGAACTACACAAACTGCTACAGAAAGTAAGGAGGCTCCCAAACCTTAGAGAAATTACAGCCACCATCTTCTTTCAAGAGAAGAATTAACCAAACCGGGGGCTCCTGTTTTGAATTGGATTGGACCCCGTCCAATCCAAAATCAATTTGGACGGATTGGATGGACCAACAAGACATATTAGATCGGATCAATCCGGTCCAAAATATTTATTAGATTGGATTGAACCTGATCCGTCTGTAACAAATTTATATTGGATTGGGTTGGATTAAGGCAATATCTGGTTCATTGATATAAGATAAGAATATATGTGTCAATGAACCTGGTTTGGGTCGAAACTAATCTAAATGAAAATAAATTTGAACAGATTAGACGGTTTAGACGTTGAATTGGACCAAATCCACTCCAATTGACACCCCTAGGCTCCTCCAAAATAAACATAGACTAGACCTACCTTTCAAGGCAAGTTCATTCATTCAAAGATCTGTTAATATGCCTGAGATTGGCAGAGAAACAATACAGAGAGTACAAAATTGTGATGTATCCTAATGGAATTTTTTTTTGAATCCATTTCGGATCCTGTCAGTGACGAGTGATGATGGACAAAAGCCTGTTAGGCTTGATTTTTTTTTTATTAAAGATGACGTTTTACCTGATTAAACTGACGTTCTACCTGATTTTCGCCAAAATTATCCTCCAAAGACAGAAGATTAGCATCTGGCACGGAGGTCCAACAGTCATAAAACATTCAATCTCTCCGTGTAGGTGGTTTCATGTGTTTTATTACAACATTCAATTGACCTCAACTCCTCATCTTCATCGTATTTTCGGCCGTATTGTATCGGTACTTAGAAATGGCTAAAATACCTTTTATTTTTTAATTTGTTTTTTCAAATTTTGATTTTTTGAAAAATTTAAAACATATTTTTTATTATAAAGAAAATAGGGTCCAACACTTGAAAACAGACATTCGAACCATATCTTTTTCAAAAGATACGATACTTTGAACCATGTTAGTAATTGCCTCCTATTTTATTTTGACCAAAATGAAAGACAAGGGCTGCTCAATCTTTAAAGAGCAACTTCACAAAGACAGAAAAAGAAAGATCAGCTTGGTGACTTGTCGTTTACTGTCAAATTTACAAAAGTAACAAAACTACTGTGCCAATGCTAAACCTTATAAAAAAGTAAAGAAAAAATAAAATAAAGTTAATGGTTACTGGTCACTATTTTGGGGCCAACTTTTTCATTGACCAAACTGGATTTCCTTCCAAGTGATACGCATAAAAAACTTGTTCAAATGAAATTACAAAAAATCTAAATTAACCTTTTTTTTCATCCTATAATTTAACAGTTTAAGTTTTCACACAAACGACTCGATTTGGATGATAGGGAATGACATGATATGGAAAACAAACTAGTACCATAGAGATATTAACTAATCAGTTGGTATTTATCAAAATTCATCGGTGATAACTAATTAGGTGGTATTTATTAAATGATTCGATTTGCACGAAAATGTCTTTCTGCCAGTATAGATTTTTCCCTACAACAAAGCTCTAAGGCTTCATTTGGAAAGAGCATAAATGTCATTTGTTCAGTTTTGTTGGTTCATGATAAAAATCCATTTATGTATTGAAATTCACAATTTCAAAATATATTTGTATTTAAAATGAGAGCAAAATTTTACATTCAAAGTTAATCACTATTAAAAAGGTATATTTTAATCTTAGGATTTGTATTTACACCCATTACAACTAAAAATTGGTTTAGGAAGAAAATAAATTTATGACTTATCAATACAAAACTAAACCAATTTTACATTTATATTGACCAAAATGCAGTTTACATATTTGTATTTAAACTCTTCCCAAAGGGAGCCTAAGTTCCAAATGGCTGTGAGAAATGTGAACACAATTTTGTGAGCACTGAATCGGTCCTCCCTCATGTATGGTGAAGGGTTACCCCATTACTATAATAATTTTAATACAATTTGATATTTTTAATAACTTTTATTTATTATTTTTGTAAACAATATTTTAGTACATGTTTCTTTGCTACAAAATTTATTACCTTATATTTATTAGCAAGTGATCCGGACTCCTTTTCAACATATCCACTAGATTAATTTATTATCAATCAATAAATTTGGATTTAATGAGTCCGGATCTGTTCCTTAGGGAACACTCTTCACACTTACCTCAGAAACATCTATTGTACTTGTATGTTATTATTCAGGAGAGATATTTTTAATACACGGTGGGATGTAACTGTCAAATATGTGTGAGGAGCATATTTCAATTCTCCCCCACGGCCTGTCGATCCACTCTTTTAAAGTCCGGTTTTGGTCAAGGCAAAGCCCATTCGAGCAGCCTTTATAGTCTTACATTAAGAATATTTCTGTACTTATGTGCTTTATCTTATGGGGAGATATTCCCAATGCAAGGTTGCAAAAGGTGGTTGGAACGATATGGGCACGGACTTGCCTTGACAGAAGCCGATCTCACCCTTGCGTCACTTGCTCTACTCAAATAGGGCTGCAAGTCGGGCTGGGTTAGGTCAGGTTGAGGCCAACCCTAAGATCTAAAAACCCAACCTGACCTACCCAACCCTAACGCCAACTAAATTCCTTCAACCCTAACCCAAGCCAACCTTCTTAATTCAACTTTTAGTACATATATTAATCCTATGTTTTATTATATTTGTCTGAGCCTCTCCCTGGGCTTACTGTGCTTGACAACACAGAGGCCAGCAGCACTAATGCAGAGCCAACAAAGAAGCAGCGGAGACGTCGCCGAGCTACAGCCCAGCGCTTGCCCGAACTCCCCAAGGAAGAGGCGAGCTCGGGAACAGTGAAGACCACACCGCTCCTCTCTGTACCATCTCCTCTATCTCCCAAGCTCCTGGCCGTCCCAATGCCCAAAGACTTCAAGGTACCTCCCCTAGACAAATACGATGGATCATTCGACCCGAATGATTATGTAAATGCTTTTCAATCACAGATGCACTTAGCCGGGGCAAGTAAGCCTTGCATGTGCGTAGCCTTCTCCACCACATTCAAGGGAGTAGCTCGCAT
Source organism: Nelumbo nucifera (assembly GCF_055504915.1). Classification (NCBI taxonomy): domain Eukaryota; kingdom Viridiplantae; phylum Streptophyta; class Magnoliopsida; order Proteales; family Nelumbonaceae; genus Nelumbo; species Nelumbo nucifera. The sequence continues at coordinate 168,966,419 of NC_142649.1, read as the reverse complement.
GTGGTACAGGAACTTCGCACCCGAGTCAATCAAAAGCTGGGCGCAGTTCATGCAGGTTTTCACCTCCCACTTTGTCTCTAGCAAAAGATGCCCGAGGACCCAAGAAAGCATCCTCGGCATAGTCCAGAGGGAGGGGGAGTCCATCCGCAGCTACATCAAGAGATTCAAGGATGCATGTCTGCAGATACCTGACTTGGACCCCGCAGTGAGGCTCACAGCAGCCAAGAGAGGCATAACGCACAAGGAGTGGCACGTGGTTGTCAACAGACCTAGGGATGTGACTGAATTCCTCAAGCTCGCGGACCAGTTCATCGGAACCGAGGAGGAGAAGAACCAGAAGGGCGAGAACCCGCCCGAGAAGAGGAAAAGAGAAGGTGAGTCCTCGACCCACAGGGACAGCAAGAAGAAGAAAGAACCAGCTTGGGGAGGAAGGCCAGATCAGTCTTTCCGAGCTCCTCTAGCCGAAAGGTCGAACTACACGTCATTGAACGCAAAGCGAGCTGAGATCCTCATGGTGATCAAGGACGCGCCGTACATGAAGTGGCCACCCCGGCTGAGAGGAGACCCAAATGTTAGAAATAAGAACTTGTATTGTCATTTTCATAAAGATCACGGTCATAGTACCAAAAGTTGTAAAAACCTCCGCGATGAGATAGACGAACTCATCCGTCGCGGGTATTTAAGAAATTTTGTACAAAATGATAATAAAACAGGTCGGCATGGCGAGCAAGGCAGAGATGTCCAGAGTCCATCCACAGGCAAAGTGAGCAGCCGTAGAGGCAGCCGCCCGAAGAGAGACCGGTTCGAGGAACAATCCAAATGATCATCGGTGGGTCGATCGTCGCGGGCTGCACCTCAGTTGCGGCCAGGACCTCGGCCCGTGAGGTTGAAAGAGAATGGCAGAATCCCCCAAAGCGACCGAGGACGGAGGAGCCGATTTTCTTCACCGAAGACGACGCACGTGGAGTCCACTACCCTCATGACGACGCGCTCGTCGTAAAGATAAGAATCAACGATTTCGAGGTGAAGCGTGTCCTCATCGACTCTGACAGCTCAACAGACATCCTCTTCAAAGCAGCATTTGACAAGTTTCAACTTCAGGAAAATGACCTCAAGTCCGCAAGCACTCCCTTGGTGGGCTTCAGCGGAGAGGAAGTCAGGCCCTTAGGGAGGATTTCCGTACCTGTGGAGGTCGGCACCTGGCCCAGCATAGTGAGGCTCAACCACAGTTTTTTGGTGGTCACGACTCCCTCCCCATACAATGCCATAATAGGTCATCGGCCCATCACCCATGCTCTATGTGCAGTGGTCTCCACCTATTATTTGGCCATGAAGTTCCCCACGGAATTCAAATTTGGGGTAGCGCGAGGCGATCAGCTTGAGTCTCGCAAGTGCTATGTTGTCGCCCTCAAAGGAAAAGCCAAGGTAGCAGATGACCTCGAGCTGGAGCGACTTGTGGAGCACTATGAAGAGCGAGCTGCACCCATAGAAGAGACGGTTTCTGTGCCTACTTCAACAGAGGACCCAGCTCGAACCCTCCAGATCGACGCTTTGGTTGAGGAGCCTCTGCGATCTCAACTGTTAAGTTTCTTACTTCAAAATTTAGATATTTTTGCATGGTCTGCGGCCGAAATGCCCGGCATAGACCCTAAAATCATCACTCACAAACTGAACACTGATCCTGTAGTTAGGCCCGTTAGACAGAAGAAACGCAACCTAGCCCCGGAGTGTTGGAGAGTAGTTGACGAGGAGGTCGGGAAGCTCCTCGCAGCCAATTTTATCAGGGAAGTCCATTACCCGAGCTGGGTAGCCAACCCCGTTCTAGTAAAAAAGGCTAACGGTAAATGGCGCATGTGCGTCGATTATACCGACCTGAACTGAGCTTGCCCGAAGGACTGCTTCCCACTCCCCAAGATCGACCATTTGGTGGATGCGACCTCAGGGCATGAGTTGTTGAGCTTCTTGGACGCCTATTCGGGCTACAACCATATCAGAATGGACTCTGCTGATGAAGAAAAAACGGCCTTCATAACTAAGCTCGGCCTGTACTGCTACAAGGTCATGCCCTTCGGACTGAAAAATGCCGGGGCAACATTTCAGAGACTTGTAAACTAACTGTTTGAGCCGTTGATCGGCAAAAAAGTAGAGTGTTATGTAGACGACATGGTCGTCAAAACCCAATTTTCAAATGATTTAATAAAAGATTTGCATTCTGTTTTTGAAATTTTGCACAAATTTAATATGAAATTAAACCCAAACAAGTGCATTTTTGGTGTCACCTCGGGTAAATTCCTAGGTTACATTGTTAACCGACGTGGTATTGAGGCCAACCCTGATAAAATCAAGGTCATCTTAGATATGAGACCACCCCAGAAATTGAAGGAGGTTCAGAGGTTGAATGGCCGAATAGCCGCTCTGAGTCGCTTCATGTCTAAATCTGCAGATCGTTGCCTGCCTTTCTTTAAGGCAATTAAGAGAAGCAAAGACTTCAAATGGACTGGAGTGCCAACTCGCTATTGACGAGTTCAAAAGGTACCTCGCTAGTATCCCGGTGTTAACCCGACCCGAGGAGGGAGACATTTTGGAGCTATACCTCTCCGTGAGTGACGGGGTAATCAGCTCGGTACTGACAAAAGTAGTAGATCGAGTCCAACGACTCGTCTACTATGTTAGCAAAGTGTTGCAGGACGCAGAGACGAGGTATCCAGAGATCGAAAAGCTAGCGTACGTGCTAGCTGTTGTAGCTCAGAAGCTTCGATCGTACTTCCAAGCTCATACGATCGTCATCCTCACCAATAAGCCTCTGAGGCAAGTCTTGCTCAAGCCCGAGGTCTCTAGTAGATTGACAAAGTGGGCTGTCGAACTCAGCGAGTACGACATCTAATATAAGCTGCGAACTGCTATTAAGGCCCAAGCCTTAGCTGACTTCGTCATAGAATGCACTTTCAGTATTGAGGTCCTTGAGTTAGCTGAGCCCAAGTACAGCAAGGGAACAACTAGCGTGACCTCTCTCGTGGTTAGACAGAACCCGACCTAGGATGAGGAGCCATGGATCCTCCATGTTGATGGCTCGTCAAATTAGTAGGGCAGCAGAGCTGGAATCATTTTGTACGAACCAAGTGGCATGAAATTGGAGTATGCGCTACGCTTCGAGTTCGCTGCGTCCAACAATGAAGCGGAGTACGAGGCGTTGATAACCGAGCTGACCCTAGCAAATGAAGTAAAAGCCAAACACATCGTCATCTACAGTGACTCCTAGCTCATGGTCAACCAGGTCATTGGCGAGTACGAAGCTCGCGAGCCAACCATGGTCACCTACTTAGCCAAAGTCAGAGAGGCTCTGCTCAACTTCCAGTCATACTTCATCAAACAGATCCCGAGATCCGAGAACACTGAGGCCGACGCCCTGCCCCGACTAGCCAGCACAAAAGATAACACCATGAGGACCGTGTACATAGAGAACTTGCCTTGGCCAAGCATTCTCAGGGGGGCAGAGGAGGTCGCTCCTGTCGTATAGGCAAAGCCGAGCTGGATTGACCCACCCGCAAGTGGGTCATAATAGACGGGTGGCTGTACCGAAGATCTTACACACTCCCTTATCTGCGCTGCTTACGACCCTCTGAAGCCGAGCTCGTACTCCGTGACACTCATGAGGGCTTGTGTGGCAGACACTTGGGGGGCAGGGCCCTCGCCCAAAAAGCGCTACGATAGGGATATTATTGGCCAACATTGAAAGCAGATGCGATTGAGTTCGTCAGAAGGTGTGACAAATGTCAGAAGCACGCCAACATCCACCACCAGCCCGCTGCTGACCTAAAGTACCTCACCTGTCCATGGCCCTTCGCACAATGGGGAATCGATATACTTGGACCATTTCCACCAGCGACAGGACAGAGGAGGTTTTTAGTGGTAGCAGTTGATTATTTCACTAAGTGGGTGGAGGCCGAACCTCTCGCAACGATCACAGCGCGGAATATGCAGAACTTCTTCTGGAAGAACATAGTTTGTCGTTTCGGACTACCCCGAATACTCATCTTTGATAACAGCAAGCAGTTCGAGGACATTAAATTCCAGAACTGGTGCAAAGATATGGGAATACAACAAAATTTTACCTCGGTGGTGCACCCTCAAGCGAATGGCTAAGCGGAGGTCACAAACAGAGCCATTCTCCGCAGACTGAAGGCACGCCTGGACCGAGCTAAGGAACTGTGGGCAGACGAGCTGCCCAGCGTACTATGGGCTTTCCGAACTACGGTGAAGACTGCAACAGGCGAGACCACCTTCAACCTCACTTATGGCACCGAGGCAGTGATCCCCGCCGAAATCGAGGTCCCCACGTTATGCCTGGAAGCATACGATGATGAGGCAAACAAGGATGAGCTATGCACCAACCTCGACCTACTTGATGAGGTATGGGACCTTGCATACATTAGGACCGTGGCCTACCAACAGAGAGTAGCTCGGTACTATAACGCCAGAGTCAAGAAGCAGAACCTCCGCGTCGGTGACCTGGTTCTTCATAAAGTCATGGTACCTGAGCCCGATGTTGGTAAGCTCGACCCAAATTGGGAAGGACCCTACCGAGTAAAGCGGGTACTCAGGGAAGGAACGTATGAGCTTGAAATCCTAGAAGGGAAGCAAGTACCTCGAGCATGGAATATTGTCAACCTAAGGCAATATTACCTGTAATTACCGAACTCTAGAAGAGTGGACTATAAGTCACTCCCTTAGCCTAAGGGCCAAAATGCCGAGCTAAGGACCTCGGTGCCTAGTCACCTCTTCGGCATGGGCGAACTCTAGAAGAGTGGACTATAAGTCGCTCCCTCAGCCTAAGGGCCAAAACTCTGAGCTAAGGACCTCGGTGCCCAGTTGCCTCTTCAGCATGGGCGAACTCTAGAAGAGTGGAGTATAAGTCACTCCCTCAGCCTAAGGGCCAAAACGTCGAGCTAAGGACCTCGGTGCCCAGTCGCCTCTTCGGCATGGGTGAACTCTAGAAGAGTGGACTATAAGTCGCTCCCTCAGCCTAAGGGCCAAAACGCCGAGCTAAGGACCTCGGCGCCCAGTCACCTCTTCGGCATAGGCAAATTCTAGGAGAGTGGACTATAAGTCGCTCTCCCAGCCTAAGGGCTAAAACGTCGAGCTAATGAAAGACCTCAACATCATATAGGACCCAATCGCCTCATCGGCATAGGCAAAGTGCTATCAATGCCCAAGGTGCAAGTAGCTCGGGTATGAACCCTATGATGCATAGCTCGCTTCGACATATAATAGGTTGGGCCCGTTAGGGACAACCGACGTCTATTTAAGTAGCTCGTGTGTAGACAGGTCAAGTATATACCCTACAACATCACTCACATCAGCGTACATCATGTGAAGTTGCCCCTACTAAGTACTGGTTGACAGTTCGGGGTGATGACAACCTAAAAATCTCCACTTCGATTACCCTTACTTGTTATCTAGCTCAATAGCTCGACAGTTCGGGGAAACCCATACATCCATTATTTCGATCAAAAAAGATAATTGTATAGGAAAGTTAATTGCACAACACTTAGCAAAAAAGCACATTTCATTACCAAAGAGTATTTCATTACAACGAGTTTGGTACAAAAAGAGAGGGGGAAGGAAAAGAGTGGGCTCAAAGTACAAGAATTGGAACTACTCTAGGGACTCATCATTCCTGCCCGAAGCCTCTGAAGTGCCAGCTCGGTCGGTAGCCTCTCCAATGTCATCATCGCCCTCCTCCTCGGAGTCTGGGTCTTCAGCGGCCTGACGGGCTACATCTCCCGTGATTCGCGAGGTAATGATAGCGCTTACATTGAGCTGTGGGAACTCGCGCTTTATCAGCCACCTGCTGAGCTAGGCATCCACCATCACCCCGTCGAACTCCTCCGACTTGACGTAGTCTTGGACGGCCTTGACCTTGGCCTCCTCCGTAGCGCCCAAAAGGATATTAGTTCGCTCCTTGACATCAGCCTCGAGGTTCTCGACCTGATGCTTCAGAGTTCCCTTATCTGACTCAAGGTTCTTCACCTTGCATAGAAATTCCTCCTTCTCGCGCAACAACTCCTCCTTCTCGCACTGCAACTCCTCCTTCTCTGACATCAATGACGTAACTAGCTCTTTTTGAGCTAGCACCTCGCCCTCCAGCCGGTGGATTTGGCCGCGAGCTAGCTTCAGATCAGAGTGAGCTGTGCGGGTTGAGTCTTTGGTAGCCAGAGCTCGCTTTAAGTGCTACTCAGACTGGTAGGTCAGGGCGTGCACGGCATTGTTCACCTGCCAAGAGAATGTCAATTAGCACCAGTAAAGCAACAATTGCAGAAATTGAAGTTGAAATACAACGAGACTTACCACCATGCAATGGGTAGCTACTCGAGCTCCTAGCTGAGCAGGCGATAGCTTGGCCTAGCTGGAGACCTCTTCGGCACACGCAGCCCCTTTGCTCTTCTGGAGGCTGTACTGCAGGTTCAGAATACTCCAAGCCGATCCCCGGGCTGATTCCCTGCTTCCCGAAGTAGTAGCAGCAGCCTTAGGAGCGGGCTCCGCAGTTGTCTCGGGAACGGGCTCCACAATCGCCTCGGGCTCCCGAGGTGAGGGGTTCTCTGACTCCTCCAAGTTAATCACTGGAAGAGCATCAACAAGCTGCTCAGCAGGCAGCTCGGGCTCGGGAGTAGGAGCCGGTGGAGATTCAATGCGAGCTCTCTTTGCAGCTCGCTTCTTTCTCCCCTTCATTTTTTTGAAGAGCTTCTCTGCACTAAGTCTTTCCATAGGACCTGCAACAGAGTTCGACGTCAGTAATGCTACCAAGAAGTAGAAACTAGCTACCGAAGAAAAATACTAACTCTAAACAAGGCGACCTACCAGGACTCAGACCGGCCTCAATGAGCTTGTTCTCGACGATGAAGTCCCTGTAGTCGAAGCCGAGCTCTGCCCAAGACTGGAGCGTCTCCCTTGTATCCTGGTCCAGCGTAATGTCGAAGTCCTGAATGGCCACCCTCCAGTGATTAGGGAAGGGTCATCCCGAAGGGTTCCGAACTACAAAATAATCTCGTTTCCAGGCGGGGATTTTATTGGGGAGGTCATGTAGCAGCTTGTAGCCCGGGCGAGGGGACAAGTAGTAAGTCCGCCTGTGCTCGGGGAGAACGCTAGAAGCATTCTTCTTTATGGAAAGTATGGAGGCGAAAATGTCAATGTCAAGAGGCAGGGCGTAGTCGAAGCAAAGGGAGATGGTACCGACCACGTTCCGAATGGAGTTCGGGTGGAGCTGGTCTATAGTGACGTCGAAGTGATTTAACATTTCAACAATTAGGGGGTGCAATGGAAGGCGGAGTCCAGCCATGAGCTATTCCCCAAAAATCACGATCTCGTTGCAACCGTGTTCCCAAGGGAAGTCGTCCGCAGGAAGGTGATAGGTGTACTCCCTAGGAAGGTTATACCGAGCTATCAGGCTCCTAAACTTGTCTACCATCATGGTAGAAGGACCGAACTTGTCTATTATCCGACCTCGATTAGAGGTGGATGCCGGGTTACCCGAGGTCCCCCGCACCTCGTAGGTGGAATGTGCCTCGGAGGCACCTGCTTGAGCCGAGGTACCCACCTCGGGCTCATCTAAAAGACTGTCAAAGCTATGGTCTGACATAGCTACGAACTAAAAAATGAACTAATAAGGGAAGCTAACTACGAAACTGAAAAGACTGGAACCGAACTAAAGAGGAGAGGCTAAGGAGACTCACCAAGAGAAGACGACCGAACTAGGAAGAATGGCGGACTGGAAGACCCGAGCTGAAGAGCTTAGCTGCGACCTCAAGACAAGCGTTAGTGAACTTATGGCATAGAAGATGACTGGAGTCCCCCCCTATTTATAGCCGCTATGCTCGAGATTCAACGGTTGAGATCAAGACGATCTAACGGCTCTCAAGAAAACCAGCTGCGCAACCCCTGAGGTGAAATCAGTTTAGCGCATTTTTTGACGTCCACGGAGTCTAAATCGCGTGATGTCCACACGTGAACTGTACACGACCCGGGTTATCCTTGATTGAGCCAAGCATCGAACTGTTCTGACCGACGAACTTTGATGAGGTGGCCTAGACTTCGGGCCAAATCCACCTGTCACGTCGTGAACTCCCCACTCCAGGTCAGGACCCCTGACTCGGGGAGTGGGGGGCAATTGATGGAGGGTGATTTGACCCGGTCTCATCATAAGAGGACACGTGGACATGACTCAGCATAAGTGGCAACTCAGCGCGATCAGTCTACCAAAATCTGGCGTGGCAGCTCGGTAACAGATGACACCCCGATTACCCTGAGCTAAGATTCCTCCAAGGAAGCGCCCCGAGCTAAGATATTCCCAAGACAGGAATCTCCTGAGCTCAAAGGCACTTCTAGTTGAGCTCGAGAGCCTCCTAAGTTAGAATAAATTTACTCCTACCCAAACCTAAGTAGGCCACCTCGGGTAGAAGCACCTCGATACGGCACCTGCAGCTCGGCACAGGGTAGCTCGGTACAAGGCAGCTCACGGAAGAGCAGCTCAGCGTATCACTGGAAGATCTCCTGTCTGACAACCGTACCTGTCAAATCTGAAGACTACACCCATGTCTCTCGCCAGGCGGCGTCGTGCCTGCCAACCCTGAGAGGTGTCCCCCGCTTGGCAGGGCCGTACTCTGCAACAGTTACTTGCGCAGCCCTGGCAAGTAACGGCTACGACAGAGAACCAAAGGCGGTTATGCCTGATTTGACAGGACACCGCTATATAAGAGCTCCGACCCCCAAAGAGCAAAGGTATTGCAACTTGCGTGATCTACACTCTAGCCCTTTTATTTTCTCTGCAACTCTCTCTTTCAGCTCTCACCTTTCTCTCTCAGTTACTAACTTAAGCATCGGAGTGTTCCCGCCGGGTGAGCTCCCCGGGATCCCTTCATCTTCTTCTTCACAGGTGCTTTGTCTGCCACCAGTTAGGAGCACAACCACTTCCAGCTAGGAGTGACCAGGTCGTGCATCATCAATAATATACCGTAGGGGCTATATATTATCATGCATCCAAATAAATCAAAACATATGATATATCACATATAGCATATATTTATATATAACATTTATCATATATCCATATAATCAGATTGCTCAAAGGATTAACCCTAACTCAATCCGAAATAAAATTGAGTTAATAAATTTCAATCATAATCCTAACCCGAACATCAACCCGAATTTGAATTGGATTCGGACCAATCGGACCCAAATTGCAGCCTTATGCTCAAAAGGTCAAAAGAAAAAAAGTGAGCAGGTTTGTCTCCACTGCTACTGACACGTGTAAATTCTTAACTAGTGTTTATTACTCATCAACTAAAGTCCAAAAACCTTATCTTTATCTTTTGTCCGGATGCGTAAAAGTCACTCAAGTGCAGACGAATTTCATGAACCCCAAGTATCTGCTATTAATTTACGATACTACCCACATTAAAACTCTCTCTCTCTCTTTCTCTCATACGACTCGACTGGATGGATGATAGATCCAAATACTCGAATCGGGATTTGCTACTGACGTAGCGCTCCTCACAGTCTCATCTCACCGTGTAATAATAACATCTCGGCATGAATAACAACAGGGAAGATATGCCCGATGTACGGATGATACGAGTTGTGAGTTTGATATTTGGAGCGCTTGTGAAGAAAAGAATTGGGATCTATTCCTAACAAAATGCTTCTCTCGCCAACCTCAGCCACATTCCATCATATGTTGACATATTGTAAATATTTCCTATGAAAAATAATATATATGGGATGGGACTATGAGTAAACCTCTTTTATTTATAGGAAAAATTGCTGAAACCTTCTCTCAAGTTTTTGATATTATGAAACCCTCTGTTAAAGTTTAGAAATTATAATCACATCCCTTAAACTTTCTTATAAGTTGTGGTAGATTTTCTTTAGAATTCTCTAACAAGAGATACAAAATTGTTTAAAATACTCATATAATTATTTTGACCAAAATGGTCGATATCCCAAACAAACAACTTCTTCCAATATCTTTTTTGAAATTGTTTTATTTTTCAAATTTACCTTTTGTATCAATTGCTCAAAGGTGAAGTTACAACTTTAAACTCTTTTTTTTTTCATAAAATTTATATTATTTTTCCTGTAAACCATCCCCCAACCTAGGTGCAGGTGGGATTTGATCCCAAGCCTCCACTACAACAAGCAAGAGACGTTACCAACCAGCTGGTTGGCACCTTATTTGTCTTTTCAATTTAAAGAAGATTAATTATACTTACTATTTTACCCCATACATCTGTTTACGTGTTATATGCATGAAGCTTAAGCCCACCCCAACTATCTAATTCGTTTTAGTTTTCAAACATTTTGTAGAGCAATATGATCAATATCCATCCTATTATGGTACCGAAAAAACATGGTACTGAAAGAGTTTTGATCAATCAAAGCATCCCGTGAATTTTGATGAATACCATCTGATTGGTAACTCCCTTTATGATACTAGTTGATTGACTGTAAGTTTTTCTGATATCATAATTGAACTTAAATTCGTCAATTTTAAAATGTCATTGATTTGTGGGATGGTCAAATTGTTTGACATGAAAATTGGTCATTTATTAGGTTTTATTTTTTACCTAGCTTAGCTCCCTATCCCCCAAAGTTGACTTAGTCAATAAACTGTTGACCCAATTGATTGAATTTACAGTTCGAGCCAAGTAATTGTTCAAGGTTTAAATTTATTTTTTAAAAACTAAAATAATAAAAAAGGTACAAAGATGGGTTTATTAATGGAATAAAATGCAATTATTGTTTGATGTAATCCATTATGATACTATTCAATTATATTTTCGTATTTAAATTATTTACAATTAAGTCGGATTTAGAATTTACATAATTTTTTTCATTTAAAAAATATAATTTTTTATTTTAGAATTTTATAAATTTATATTTGAATTCGACTATGATAATGAAAAGATATGATACCATAAAAAACTTATAACCAATGAACCTTCATCACAAAAGTATTAGGTTGCGTTTGGATGGGGTGTAAAATCCGGTTCAGTGTATTTTTACATTACGGTCCAATTTTGTTGCCATTTAGATGGGGTGTAAAAATATACCGAAAATCGATGTAAAAGTGATTTTTGGTTTTGTTTTACTTCGATTGTCGATGTATTTTATACATTGGTTTTTTTTTATGTAAAAATCCATCAAAGTAAACAAGGTGTAAAGCCAACGGCTTTTCGTCTTCGTCTCCTCTAATTGTCTCTTTCTCACCGTCGAGCACTTCGCAAGCCCTCTCACTGCTATTCTACTGGTTGGGCTAGGTGAATTTCCTGCTCATGTACTCCACACCTCTGTGTTCGAACCCGATCAAAGGAGGGTCTCGAGGAGCAAAAACAGCGTGGTTGTGTAAGGGACAAAGGCTCATCTCGATGCCCCGGCAAGCTTGTCCCCATGCAACCTAGAAGTTACTGGTGGAATGGCCGTCGACAACCAGGTGCTGTAAACCCTACCACCAACGACCCACAAGTGAACCTTGTGAGTTGAATTTGCAGGAAGGCTTTTGTCTCCTTGAAACTGGGGTGGAGGCTTAGCAAAGCTAGCGATGGCTTGAAGGGCATGGTCTTGCTGAGCGTGTAGTCAGCCGATGCTTCCACAAAATTGACGCCATGGTCGTTGAGCAAAATGAGAGGGTCACCCTTGTCATCTGCTCCCAATCTGCCAGCCCACTCTCTGTACTCTGTTAGGGCCTTATCGAGGCCTTGCTCTATGGTCGCATTTGAAGGGGTTGGTGGTCGGTATGCATAGGTTACAGCTATGTGGGTGTTGTAGGTGACCTTATCGAAGACGCTTAGAGGAATGCAGGAGGAATATCTCCTTTGTAGTTTGGCTTTACAATCTTAGAGCTTGGGTTTGATAACACGTGCTTGGGTCACCTACATGTGCTTGGGTTTGATAAAATGTGCTTGTTACAGTGGAAGAATAATCTTCCACTATCGAAGATGCTCAGTGGAAGACGCATTACAGCTAAAACTAACACTGTTTCAAGAGGGTTGTATGGAGTTTACAAGCTTTGTGGATTGATCGAGTTTGACAAATTGGATTAGACCTTAGACGTGTTTATATACTAACACTCCGACACCACCAACCACACGGTCTGTGACGAATTTGTCACAGAAAGTAAGGGAGGAAGCTCCAAGAAAACAACAATAGAAATAAATATATAATTATCTCTTTGTTATTATAGTCTTGGCAATGTTATTTGTCATCGATACGTGGGTGTAGTTTTACACCATTGTTCATCTAAATGCAGACAAAAAATATGCTGATGTTTTGTACTATTCTTTCAAACATACAACAGTATAAAAGCTGCATCTATCCGGTTCATTCTTTACGCTTACATGTTGGATCATTCTTCTTTTACACCGATGGAGTTTTGCTTTTACATTTTAAACAAACACAACCTTAATTAAAATTAGATGGATTTTTATCAAATTTACATTCGTAAGGGTTTGTGATTTTTTTTTTGTGTACAAGGTGATTGTGATTGGTTAAAGCCTTCTATTATCATGTCTTTCCCACATCATATACTTTCCCATTTTATAATCTAATATAAATCCGATGGATAAAAACTGTTCCGAATTCGAATATAAACCAATTAAACTTAGATCTATCTATATCCGATCCGATTCGATGCTAAAAGGCTGTCGAAGGATATTTTTGTCAAAACGGCTGATTGCCTGTTTAGTTGTCTACACACAAGTGGAATTCGCATATACGCCACACCTTACAGCACATCTCAATCGTGTATTGAGAATATCCCCCGGGAGATGTTCCTTCTCAGTGGAGCGCAAATGTGAACTCATAAAAGTGAAAAGAAAATCGTGCGAGGGCGTTTTGGTTATTTCAGGGAATCATATCCTCAACGTCAAGTGGGTGAGCTTCGTACACTTCCATTCGATTTGTGACAGGTGTTTAAATAGTATGTGGTCTGATGTCATTGTGACACTTGTCCCGGTCGAATGCAAATGCACGATAAATGCAGCAGATTCGTGACTTGAAAACCATTTGCTACACTCCCAAGCTACATGCACGATAAATGCAGCAGATTCGTGACTTGAAAACCATTTGCTACACTCCCAAGCTACATGCACTCCTTTTTGGATCCTTTACCCTTGGCTGAACCGTCTTTCTCCCTTCTTTAAATGCAACTGTGAGTCATTTCAGATCCGCCATTCCTGTACAAAGCTCGGAAGCGGAGCTTTCATGGCATTCTGAGAATCAGAGCTTGGGGGTATAGATCGTGTTAGCCGATCGATGTATCGTCGTTACAGTAACATCTAGATCCAACTTGTTTTAATTTACAGACGTTCTGATATTTTTTCGGTCGTTTCTACTCTGTTATCCGGTAAAGTTATGAAGGTTTCATCTGCTTTTGCCATCATCTACTGGGGTTTCTGGTTCTTCACATGTAAGTCTGTTCCCAAGAATTTCCCTTTTGTTTGCTGATGGTGTCGCCTTTAGATTTTCTTCGGTATCGGTTTATGAGGTATTTTTCTGTTTATGCAGATTTCGATGAAGTTTTGTTCTTGATCGGTGCTTTTAAGCTCCATCTGGAGAAGATATAGCTCGATCTGGACCGGTTCGGTCGTTCAGATTTAGTTCTGTGGCTTAATAGTGGGATCAAGATCTGTTTCAGCCCTTCAGGTGTGACAGGACAGCCGATGAGAATAATATCCATCATCTGTTGGAGCTATCTGCCATTTGAAACTTAAATAGAACATTTTTCGTGGTTTAATATCAATTTCAGGTTCTATCATCTCGCCTTACCATCTATGCAGTAATAGACGAGATTTGCTACAGAGCTATCAGAAGCTAAGTGCACGGAAGGTGACCTAGCTTGTGAAAGAAAACATAATCTAGTCGTCTGACATTTGTTATACTTCGATATGGAGACGCTTGTTGTTGTGGCTCAACATCGGAATCAATATTACAGCAGAAGTAAGCATGGTCTCCCTGGTAGATTCGTTTCTTCTCCGTCTAGAGGGTTCAGGGAAATCAATTGCAGAACTTTTCAATCTGGGGCAGGTATCTCGCCAAACCTTTTGAAGTCCTACAATGGCTCTTCTGCAATTAGAAGGACTAGTTCTTCCCCTCCAACGCCTCCATCCCTTGGTCCCCGTTTTGAAGAGGAGAAACAATTGAAGAGTAGAGGAAAAAGCAGCGCAATTCCTATAAATCTCAATGCTTCCAACAAAGATACGCCTTTCAATGATGGCCTTTCCTACTCTGAGCTCTGGGCTGGACCTGCGTATTCAAACTCACCTCCCCCGAGTTCTTTGCCAATCCCTAAATTTAGCCTTCGACAGAAGCGAAGTGTGTCCCTTGATCTACCTTCCTCAGGTTCGAGGATTCCCATGCACCCCATTGCTAAATCAGCTCCGCCTTCACCCACAAGGGAGCCGTATCCCCCTCGAAGGGATTTCTTTCTCAACACTGACTTTGCAGCTAACCCCTCTCCAAGAGATTTCTTTCTCAATATTGACTCTGCAACCAAAGATCTGCGTCGTATGCTCCATCTTGATGTTGATGATGAACGAGAACGTGGAGGCCCCTCAGTTCTGTAAATAAGTCTCCTGTTCAACCTGGACTATGGGTAGCTTGTATATAAGTAGTGAGTAATTTGGTCCGTAGTCTTAGCTTTCGCATCCTTGTAGCTTTCTTTATGGGTGGTACAAAGGGAACAGCGATGATTGACGTCATACAGCAACATTCAGACTCTACCGGAAGCATTCGAGCTCCTTATATGGACTTGGGTTTCAATTATGAACAGTAAGAAATTCATAACATGGGTTTTCTGACGGATGGCTGCTACTTGGGTTCCGGGAAGGATAAGAGAGTTGATGCTTAAGAATGTCTGCTCTTTGATATGCTCACTGAATCATTGTCCTTCTCCTTCAGTGTTACTCTTGCTTCTCGATGGTGAATGATGGAAACTACCTTTTGAGTGGTCAGCAAAGCTATGATATGGTCATAGAGATTAAACTTTCTCTCAGAACCATGTGTTTTAACAAGTTTCTCTGTTGAGTTAGTTACCCTTTCTTCCAGAATCATGGGTTTTCATAAGGTTTCTTTCTTCTGTTAGGTTAGGCATCTCTAGTTTCATATTGCCTGTAAATAGCTAAATTCTTTAGGGTCTTTGCTTCTGGTTAGCTTAATCAGTCAGGTTCTATATCATGCTTCTATCTCCGTGGCGTCTCTATTCCCCATAATTCCTGAACCCTGTACTCCTTCAATTCTGCTTAATCCATTTCTCTTATGATACCTTTCTGATGCGTTCTGCGTAATCTCCTCCTTTTACTTATTAGTCCCATGTTGCCTGAAGTGGATGGTTAGTTGGTAGGCTCTGTTTTCTGTTGATTTCTTTTCCTAAACTTATATCCGACAGTTCTTCAGTTGGCCTATTTACTGGCTGATCTGATTAGACGTAAACTTGCACTGTTTTCTGTTTGGTCTCTTACTCTTTACTTTGCCCAACTTTGCCTGAATTGGCTGGGTAGATGGTGGCTGGTAGGTTCGTACTGCTTAGATGCTACAGTTGTCTTCTTTTCATCTTTACCCCATTCCTCATCCTTTCAATCTCTGTTTCCTTTCTGAACTCCAAAAGGGTGTTCGTTTTCCCTGTTCCTCCTTTTCAGGTTTTTTTTGATGGAAAAGGTAGGAAGGGGAATGGAAAGGAATACAGTTTATTACTTCTTTTATCCACCTCTTCTTCATTCAGCGTGTAGGGTTCTCTGTATCCTGTTGTGCCGTTCTTCTGTAAGCCATCTTAGGTGTTTATTTCTGTTAGTAGTTTCTGCTAGTGACACCGATTCTCTCTTAATACTTTACTTGAAAGGCATGTCAGTCTGGAGATAACCATGTGATCGTGTAACGCCATATACAAGGTATGCTACTCTCTATTTGATTCTCTACTTTCTTTAATGGTGGTCTATTTTGAAATTACAGTCCTAATTGTTATTAATGTAGTTTTCTTTTGTTTATTGTGCTCGCAACAGGGTGGACCCCCAGGGTGCCGATGGAAGAATAGTCTTTACCTTGACACAGTTTGGCGGAGATGGTCTTTGCGAGAGAGAGAGAGAGAGAGAGGTAAAAGCAGTTTTGCCCAAGCGCGGCGTTTATTCTCAAGTAATAAGAATGTAGTGTATGTACTCCTTTTGAGATGGCGGGGTATGCTGATTGTGGAGAATCAGATAATGTTAGTTGTTAATATTAGGGTTGCTATTAGTATTATTAGTATTGGAGTATCAGTTTGTTTACTTTTCATGCACAACTGCTTTTAATTAATTATGTTTTATAGTATGTTTATCTGTCATTTCTGTCCGTCGAGGCCGGCCGGCGGCCACTTGTTGCCATTTCTTGGGCGACAGCCAGGTTATTGATGTTACTCATCATTTCTACTGATAAATAAAAATGGGATTTTACTTCTCATTTCGCAATTTCTATTTTCTAATGCCTTTTCTATTAAACGTCGAGGGAATACGGAATAGGGATTGCCAATGCCGGCCAAATGGTTGGTGAGAATTACAAAAATTCTTGCGACACTAGCAGCCTCGTGTAAATTTGGCCGCTGGGGAGTGGGGACTGGTTGAATGGAACTTTTTTAGACTGAGCATTCATTTGGGAAGTATGCCATCATAGAGGTGTAAATCGGGCCCGGCACGGCCTGCACGAAATTGGATCAGCCCGACCCGGCATGGCACCAAGGCCCACGAGCTGTGTCAGGCCCGGCATGAAGGTCCGTGTCATGCTGGGCCGGGTTCAAGGTCTACAGGCCGCCATGGCACAACATGATTGTTTGTGCAGTGTCGCTCGTGGCCCACGTGTCGGCACGGCCTAGCTTGTGGCATGGCCCGTCATGGGTCAGCATGGCATGACCTGTGGGGCCCGTAGTGGGTCGTGTTTAGCCCACTTGGAATATAGCCGTTGGGCCCTCCCCAAGGGCCCCAATGGCTAGTTTCAGCTTTTTGGGTTTTTTTTTTTATAGAAATACCCCCCAACATTTATAAATAGCCATATTTGGGGGGTATTTGTGTATTTTGCTTATGGGGGGTTGAAAAAGTGACATAACTGCCCCTTAACTAACTAGTTTAGGGGAGCTTTTTGGGTAAAGATGTAAATAACTTTATAATAACCAAAATACTCCTAAATAATAGCTAGTTTTTTGGGTAATTGAATTATGTACAGTTCCTATAAATAGCCCTATCCTCTACTATTTTTATCACACTAATTCAACAATTCTCTTAATCTCCTCTCTCTCTCTCTTTCATATTCATACATTCTCAATTCTCTACAATCTGAGTAATTCTGATCAGCTGATTGTCTGATTCTACATTCTCCAATTCTCAAGTCTCAACTTTATTGAAGTTTCAACTTTTAACAAGAAGACTTGTTCAACCAGCTCAAGTATCACAATTTGGAAGGCTTGGATGTTGAAAGGGTTCAACCGTTGAAATCAAGTTTTTGAACCAACAATCCGGATAAGTTGAATTAGATTAATTTTTATCTTTTTAGAATTAAAAAAAAACTGATTGTTTCTTCTGAAAACTGATTCCTCAACATATTAACCATTGATATTCAATCGCATCATGATAGTGTTAGCACTGATGCGATTAATGTCGATGGAAGTGGAACTCACTCTCGGTACTGATACTAGGGAAAAAAGATGGCCTCTTAAGTTGAGTAGCCTGGTTTAAAAAATTTTAAAAGTAGAGGATATTGAGGGGAAGGGAAAAAGGGCCGTTTACAAAAAATGTAAGAAGGACTTTAGTTTATTGTAGCAAGGGTGGTAGAGGTCATTTGAGCAGACATCTGCTCACACATGAGAAAGAAGATGAAGGGAGAGAAACAACTCAAACACAAATTTGGAGGGGGAGTAGTTTTGGTACTTTTAAATATTTACAAGAAAAAATGAGACAAAAACTTGTTAAGTGTATTGACATTCAAAACAACCATTTATATTAACTGAAGACCCAAAACTTGAAAAATAGTTGCGTAATTCTGTAAACCCACAATATAAAAAAGCTTATAGGAATACTATTAGGTTGGATGCTTTAAAATTTTTTTATTCATATAAACAAAATTTAATTTCTTTGTTAACAAATCTTAATTCTAAAGTTGCAATTACTTCGGATGTTTGGACATCCAAATTTAATATAAGTTATATTTGTGTTACCAGCCATTTCATTGATGAAAATTGGCTTTTGAATAAAAGAATTTTAAGTTTTACTAGAGTTGAATGGCCATATACCGGCCTAGCTATTGCTGCAAGTATTTTAAATATTTGCATGCTTATGGAATAAATATTTTAGTTTTGATAATGCCAGTAATAATGATTCTGTAATAAATATTTTAAAATCTCAATTAAGACCATGCTTAAACGATAAATTATTTCATATTAGATGTGCATGTCACATCTTAAATTTATGTATTCAAGACGCCTTGAATATTATTTCTACTCATATTTCAAAAATTAGAAATTGTATTATATATATAAAATGTTCAGGGGCAAGAAAATAAAAATTTAAATATTTATGTCAAAATTATGGTTTAAAATATAAACATTTTATATTAGATGTAAAGCATAGGTGGAATTCTACCTATGCTATGTTAGAAAGTTGTATTTCTCATAAATAAATTCTTACTGATTTTTATAATTCAAAAATGCCTAATGATATGATATTTGAGGAAGACTAGGAAATGACAGTCTGTATAAGAGATTTTTTAAAACATTTTTATGATGCGACTAATGAATTACCTGGAATTTATTATCCAATTAGTTATAATTTACCTTATCAATTAATGATGATTAGTGATTATTTTGCAAAATATAGGAATAATCCACAATTTCAATGTATTGTTAAAATAATGAAAAATAAATTTAAAAAATATTAGAACATTTCTCCCCTTTATTGTTTAGCTACAATATTAGACCCTAGGATTAGGAAAGATGGTTTAGATATTTTACTTCAATTATATTGTGAAAATATGAATATTGATATAGGAAATAAAAAACAAGAAATTAATAATTTATTATTTGAAATGTACAGTTTGTATGAATCTGAAACAACTTGTATAGCATCTTCCACTTCTGACCTTGAGCCCATTAGTAGAAGAGAAAAACTTTTTTATTTAATAAGTAGAAGGCAGAAATCTGCTACTTTTAGAATAAGTTCATTTACTGAACTTAATTTTTATTTACAAGCAAATTTTTCTAATTTAGGTGAAGGATAAAATAATTTTGATATTTTAGCCTGGTGGAGTGAACATTCGAAAAATTATCAAATTCTCGCCGCCATGGCACGTGATCTACTAACCTCTCCGATGTCTACAGTTCCATCGGAGTCTTGTTTTAGTGCAGGTACCAAGGTGTTGGATGACAAAAGAAGTTGCATGAACGATGAAAACATAAATATGTGCATCTACTTCAAAGATTGGCTAGATGCAAAAGATAGATTACAAGACAAAGGAGGGCATGATACTACGTCAGATATTTCACCCGAAACAGATAAGGAAAGTCATGAATCATGATTCATGAATTTGACTACTTGTATAGAATTTTTTATTTTTTTAATTTTATTTAATTTATTTTTTTATTTTTTAACAATGTAATTTTGTATTTTAAATTTATAACTAGATTGTATTTTTTATATTTTATTAATTTATTCCATTTTCATATTTCATTCATCCAAGTATCCAATGATCCAATCATTGTATTTTTAATTTGTACCATTCAAATTTAAATGAAATAAAATTCCTATTTTTCTCCGATTCGTTATTCCATCATTCTTATTTCAATTTGGTTAAGTATTTTTTTTTTCATTTATGTGTTAGATAACTTAGATTTCTCATTTCTTAATTTTTTAAATAGTTTCCAATTCCCAAAGTTCAAAGGAAAGTTAAATATTTTAGTTTTACAATTTTACTTAAAAAATAAATCAAAATTTTCAAAAAATAAACAAAAAAATAAAAAAATAGTGCAGCCGGTTCTGCCCAAACCCAAGGTCTGCCCTGTGGCCCAACCCGGCATGACCTGCAACCCGGCCCGGCCCAGGCCCATAGCACAACACGGCATAGGCCCACACGGGCCTAGGCTGTGGGCCGTGCCAAGCCGACCCCCAAAATTTCCACCGGGGAGGGCGGCACGGCCTATTTTACACCTCTATGCCATCATATTTAATTTAGGCTGTGTTTGATTTAAAGGAAGGAAAAGGTAGAAAACCTTTACAAACATTGTATAGGGAAAACCTCTCTAATCCATCGTGCTTTTTATCGAGTGTGGAGTGGATTGGCTGAATGCCTGAATGGGAACGCGTCGTGCTGTTGAGCCTAGAGAGGGTTGTGTACCTCCTCTTCCCTGCCCCAACGGCCTAACCCCTCTTCCACTTTATTTTTCTTCCGCCTCTCATCTTTCATTCTCCTTGCCGGCTACTGCCAACCACCACACCGGCGGCCCTTTTTTCTCTCTTCCTCTCTCCAAATCCAATTTGCATGTAACGTTCAATTCATTTCTTATATAAATCCTGTTTGACAATACCATGAGGTTTGGGGTGGTTTGCCATGTACGTTTCCACGAAGAAAAGTTAACACAAATATTTAAAAGAGTAAATTACAAAGACACCCCCGGTTAGTGGTGGCAATTGGGTGGATTGGGTTGGGTTGGGTTTGGTTTGGTTTGGGTTGAGCTTCAATCCAACCCATTTAACCCGTCAATCCATTAATGACCCAGTTATATAAAATTAAATGAATTGGGTTCAACTCAAACCCGCTTTAACCCAATCCAATATGCCCAAACCCATTAATCTTATATTTATGGACTTAAAAAGTAAACTAACTCTCTCTTAACAAATAAGTTGGTCACAACTTGGTGGTAATTATAGTTATTGTTTACACAAGTGGTGGAGGCTCAAATCACATTACATGCATGTTATTTTTACACAAGCGGAGCCATTTGACTATGTTCGGATTTTTGGTTTGATCAAACCACTTAGGTTCAAACCAGTTAGACCAACTTGAACTATCTAATTGGATTATCATCGAGTTAATCACATAAAGGGTGGTTGAACCGTTTAGATCTAGATCAATCCGGTCAGACCGAACCAGACCGATTCAGTCAATGTTGGATTGACTTGGACCGGACCATATTAGGTTTGTACACGGGTTTGGAACCAAACTAACTGACCCAAAGTGGGTTAACGTAAGTAAATCGATTCGGGTTGTGTGAATGTTGGTTGGACGGACGGTACAGACCAGGCAAAGCATGCAGACACCGAATCATCCCGCCTGAAACCGTTTCGGATTTGGGTCAGCTTAGATCGGGTTGTGTGAATACTGGTTGAACCGAACGACCCAAACCGGGTAGAGCAAGCGGGGTCTATTTCGGATGCGGGTCGACCCAGATCGATATATGTTGGATCGGGTTAGATCGCGTTGAACTGGTTTGGACTTAGGTAAAATTGATTTGGATTTATGTTGGGTGAAGTGTGTTGATTCAAGGCAAAACTAAATTTAGTCAATAATTAATAGAAAATTAATGCATTAATTATAAATTATTTAATTCAAATGAAGAAAATTAAAAAAAAAAGATAAGGAATTAATACTTATGTCTCTAATGGTTAACCCAATAGTTATCCACAACCCAACCCATTTAAATGGGCAGGTTGGGTGATGGGTTGATCACACAACCCGCCAAGTAAATAGGCGGGTTGGGTGGGTTAGATATTAGGTGGGTTGGGTGGGTTCAGCCGGTTGGGTGAAAAATTCACCCCTCATGGGGTCAGTTACAAAGACCCCTGTACTTTTTGTGACAAACACCCCCTGAACTTTAGCCGTTAGACAAAAACCCTCCGTTAGTATTCCGTCAGTTTACTTCAAAAAAACGATTCTCATTTAGCTGTTTTAAGGTTTTTTTTTTTTAAATGCTCAAACTACCTTATTCTTTTAATAAAATATTTTTTCTCTTTTTTACACTTGCACTGTTCATTATTTTCTCTGTTGAAGTTAACTGAAATGGCTATTGGTAAAGACAAGCCCAATTCAGTTTTCTATACATTTAGCCTCCTCAAGTTCTACGAGGAACACCCTCTTCCAACAATGAATCATGGAACCTGCTCTGTCATTAGTTTTGGGTCATTTCATGTTCTTCCTCTTCCAACAATAAATCATCCTTGGCAGATGCTTTTCGTTTGTAGCACGGAGAATCACAATTTTAGGAAATTGGTGGTGCTACAGATAAAGCTTACTCTCACAGTCTGAATCATTTGGGGGGCGTTGAGGGTAGAAAGCCGATGGTCTCTCTCACCAGCACCACTCATCAAAGGTGACGAAAGACCTCAATGAACATGTCGTGTTAGTGAATAAATAACCCACCACTGCAGCTGTTTATGGTCGCAAGTTTAATCTTTAAAAGACTATAGTATTCGCTTTATAACTTCTTGAATTGGTTTCACGCAAAATTTCTCTCTGACAAAATTGCAGACTTCAGAAGTATTTTTTCAATTTCAAACTCTATGCATGCTTAAGCTTTCTTACTTCACCCTCCAATGTCTTGGAATGCCATTCCTCTTCCTTGGTATTGTCCCTAGACTTTAGGTCACCATCTCCCTCTCTATCCTTTATTTTGTCAATTTCTTTGATTTTTAATGGAGATCCTCCATTTTGTTCTGCAAATTTCTAAGTATGGTAGTCAAGCCATATTTTTATGTGCTCCAAATCACTCTTTGCACGCCCTAATTTCAACTTGTAAAGAAGCCACCTTCTGCTTCAACCCGACCGACAAATTTGCCTTTGCTTCTTCAAGAAACCGACCTACCTCCGCTTCCAAAAGATCCGTCTTTATTTGAGAAATTGATCCTCAAGGAGATGAACGTCGGAAATCCATCGTTTGTGTTGGATCATGATCCTATCTTCAGGAAGTTTCCTCTCTTTAACGAGGGACTCAAGCTAGATATTTTAACTCTACAACATTTGGACAATAGAGTTGAAGATTTTTTGCCACTGAAGATGATCAGAAGAATGCTAAGAATCCTTAGCAGCGGCTGTTTTAGAAGAGAGAGCAAGAGCGACCAAGTGAGAGAGCGAACTAGAGAGAGAGAGAAACGAGGTGTTTCCTATATATAATAAAATTCGTGCTCTGATTTTCTTGAGCTTGGAATTTAAAAGCATATAATAATCCAGAAAGATTGTTGTTCAATCTTTGTGGCACATATTTGCATTCTAGGTGTGATGAGAAGGAACCATCTGACACTCGCAATGAGTCAATTAGCGGTGTGTGGCTTCCTTAAGTTTAAATTCAAGTGTGTCAAGGGATTACTTGTCTCTAGCTTTTTACACTTAGGGTTTAGTTTTCTTTTCTTCATTAGACGAACCTAAACATAAATTTTCTTCTGACATTCTAGAGGACAAACAAATCCTCTTATGGTTCCTTGGCACATACTTGTACATTGGTTTTTCCTTTTTTGGTGAGATTTTTTTTCTTTTCCAGCGATTTTACAGGTGAGATAACAGAAGTATTTCCCGATGATATAAGCAATGGATGTATTTTTGGGTCAGTTGCGTTTTAAGAGAAAATGGCAAGAAAAAGAAAATAGAGCAAGTTTAGCAGGGTATTTTGGTAATTTGTCATTGAGGGGGTATTTGTTACAACGTAAAAGTTCAGGGGTATTTGTCGCAAAAAAAATGTAGGAGTACTGATCAATAGTATAAGGGTGGTCTTTGTAATTTACCCTATTTAAAAACCTTAATATAGACACCAAATACACATACTGAATATGAGCAACGGCATAATGAGGCTCAATTTGGGCAAATACCAATATGTATAATACAAATATATAAAATAATATAAAATACTTTGCATTCTATGTATTTGTATTTATACTTCTTTTGGTCATTGAAAGGAATATAAATGTTTATAATACAAATACATATAAAATAATAATATAAGGTTTTACATACTATACATTGGTATTTATATTCTTTCCAATGATCAGATTTTTCAGCAAAGATTTGCTAGTGTAAGTTTTTTTTTTTTTTTGTATTAATTACTCATTTTTCGCCCCCATAGGGGCCATAATATAATTTTCATTGTATAATACCACAAACTTCATTTAGAAACATTACACTTTTTCTCAAAGGTGAATTTAGAGCCATTAGTAACAGAACTCGAAACTGCTTTGTGTTTGGGGCTTACCCACTCATGTGCCAACTGAGCCACCACTCGGTTGTAAGTATATATAGATTGTCATTGTGAAGATTGCGATGAGAAGTTGAGAACAATAGCACAAAGAGTGGTAAAAAAAGAGAAATTTTCAGATTAGTATCCTGTACTTTGGGTCTAGTGTCACTTTGATCCCCGAACTTCAAAACATGCCATTCCAGTATCTAAACTTTCAAAACATGCCAATTTGGTACCTACCGTTGATTGTCCTTTAGTTATCTATATCACATAATGACATATGTGGTTAAATTTTTTTTTAAAATGCCAAAACTACTCTTTAAAAAAAAACATTTTTCATCATCTTCTTCCTTGAGACTGAATCCGAGCAAACAACCATTAGCAAAAGTACCCCCATTTTGAAAGCTTCCGAAACATGTTTTGGCCTTCTCTTTCTTTCAAACTCCTCTCTTATTTGAACCCTGACGGCCATCGTCTAGACCACCGACAAAGGCTGTAGTCATTTTTTATTTTTTATTTTTTTATGGCTTTCTGGCTTCATGCTTAAACAAAACAAAGGCAGTAAAAAGAATTTGGGAGAAATAGGTCAATAATCATAACCAATGAGCTTTCTCCTATTCTTTTTGTTTTTTATTCTTCCTTTTTATTTTGTGTGGCGGCTTCTCTATTGCCTCCTTAATAACTTTTTTCTGCTTTGCTTTAAAGCACTTCCTTTTCTATTTCATTAGTTTTTTGCGCCTCTTTTTTTGTTTTTTCATTCGTTTGTGTTGTGAACCGAAGAACTTGTTTTCATCTGATAAAATTGGAACTGGAGAACTTGTTTTAGTTCTTTTTAGATTTTAGTGTTTGAGGATGGCAAGTTCAGGTTGCGATCCCAGGCAGATGTTACTCTTTTAGAACCAGGAAACAACCGGCCCGTTGAGTTCGACAGTTGTCTCCAATATATTTTCATCAGCTCTGTAACAAATACACTCAAATTCAACTAAACTAGTTTGCAGATCAAGAAATATTTTGAAACTTTAGGTTGATTTTGGGACTTAACCTGTTACTATTATATTGCTGAAAGAGACGTCAGAAAGCATAAATTGGGAGAAAAATAGACGAAGCACCGCCTATTATAAAAGAAACTAAAACAAAGTCCTGAGATTTTTCATGTTTAAACCTCTCCAATACCTTGAACATTAAAAAAGAGCTCTGGAATATAAACACTCCTCCCTCCTAGCCTTGATAAAGACGGGGCTTCGCTCTTGTCTGCTGAGAGGCAATCATTCTGGTTGAGTGTCGTAAGTGATAATTCTGAGGGGCCTTACGAGATTCTCTCTTCTCAATTTCTGATTCGTTCTACTCACATGGTCAGATGGTCGAAGTCGGACTTTGCTCTACAGACCCAGGGAACTAATATGCTTGGTTTATCTCCAACTTGATTCCCCCGTAGCCAGCAGAACAAAACACGCAAGAGATTTGATCGATTTGATTAATCAACTGTGATTAATTTCTACTTGAGAAATAATAGGTGATACTCATCTTATGCCTATTAGAACCAACACGAAGAATTGGTTAATAAATAAAATTAGAAATATTTAAAAGGCATTTGTGTTCTTTTATATGTTATTTAACAGTTGGTTAACGATAGGTACTAAATTGTTACTTTTTGAAAGTTTAGGTATTAGATTAACACATTTTAAATTTTGGGAACCAAAGAATTTTCCCCAAAAAAAAGAAAAAAAAACAGGCAACATCTGCCACCAACCAAGGGAGTGGTAAAACAAACCCTATTTACCATGTTAATTCTTTTTGATTAATCACCCATAACTTTCCCCTTTACCCCCTTTTTTTCCCCAAAGTGATGGTTGCGGGACTTGATTCCGCATCAATGCTGGAGCAATCTAGCTAACACACCAACGAGCCAGCCCTTGACTGGTTTTTACCATATTAATTCGGAGTTAACTTTGACTGTTGGGGGCCAACAGCCTATTCTGTTGCGAACAGTTTTAGGCTGAACATGCTCACCAATTCACGTCCATGTGTATGTTTATGGTTAAAAAAGAAATAGGGACAATTACTATTTTACCACACTCTATGATAACATTAACGTGACATTCCCAAAAATGTTCTCTAACAACATAGGCTATTGGCCCCTAGTAGCCAAAGTTTGCTATTGGTCCCCAGTGGCCAAAGTTTTTCCGTTAAATCGAGGTTCAGCGATTAGGCCACTCCGGATTATCTGGTTGCATAAATAGCGATCCCATGGCTTTCGGTTTATCATTCCTCCGTAGATCACGGGCTTCAGCTATGTTGGGTTTATGGGGTTTCATCAAGGGTATTTTTGGAAAGTCTTATAAATGTAAGTTGTGTTATGTTTTGTAATCTCAACCATTGGAGATAACTAAGATCCAAGGGCTGGTATCTATTAGGTTTTTCTTTTTGTTGTCTTTTTGAGAAAAGAAAGAGAAATAGAAGAAGACAAGAGGAAAAAGGACATGAACGTGAAATTAACAAGGGTTGTAGAAGATGACCCATTGTAACTCTATTAGAAGCTTCTATAGTGGATTTCTTGTTCTTGAATGTCCATGGACATATGCCATAGTGCTGAACTTCCATTTCTACTTTATGAGTTCTGCATGCTAAGTTTCTGCTCTTGTGTATTTGTTATGCTTGAATATACTGTTCCACCAACATAGTTTTAATCATTTAGAACTGGTATCAAAGCTATTGGTTTCCTTTATTGCTATGGAATGTCTTGGTGTATGTCTTGTTGAATCACGAAGTGGAGTTGGTAGCTCTGCTAATTCATGAGTTATGTAGTTGGTGGTTTTGGGTTTATTGTTAAGAAGGTGGAGCAATTTTCTGCAACTTTCAAGCACTTCTAGTAACTCTAAACCCATAAAATTTACGTCACAAACTTACGATATTCTTTTAACACTCTAGGTGTTTGTTAACTTTCTGGGTTGTTTTAAAAGGGCATGTTTGGGGCTGTTTTACTAAATATGAGCATACATATTGAGAGAACACACTATGAGCTCGAAGGGAAGCTCTTATACTATTCGGTATGAAGTAGAAAGATTTTATGGAAAAGGAAATTTCAGCTTGTGGCAAACAAGAGTGGAGGATTTCCTTGCAGGAGAAGATATTTTAGTAGCTTTGGATGGAAAGGAGAATAAGCCAAAAGACATGACAGATGCAACCTGGAAAATAGTTGACAGGAAAGCAGTTGGAGCAATCCGAAACAATTTGGCAAATGAAGTTATCTATCATGTATCGGGCTTGAAGACAACAATAGAAATTTGGAAGAAGCTGGAATCCTTATACATGTCGAAGTCAATGACAAACGTATTATTTTTAAAGAAACAATTTTATGGACTTCGCATGAAGGAGGGAGCAAACTTACTTGACCATATAAATGAATTTAATAAAATTCTTTCCTAGCTCTTGAGTGTAGAAGTTAAGGTTGACGATACTGACAAAGACATTATACTTTTGGCTTCATTTCCAAAGTCCTATGATAGCATTGTCACCATTTTGATATATGGGAAAGACAAGCTCAAGTATGATGATATTACAACAGTACTATTGGAAAATGAGTTGAGAAAGAAACATACTGAGGATTCCCATGGGGAAGGATTAGTGGTGAGAGAAATGGGAAGGTCTAAAGAAAGAGGAAAAGGGAAGGAAGAAAGGTCAAGATCAAAATCCAAGGCCAAAGAATTCAAGTGTTTTTACTGTCATAAGGGGAGGCATATGAAGAATGACTGTAAACAAAGAAAAAGGGACAAAGAAGAAAAATGAAGTGAACATAAAATAGAGCGAACAAGTATTGTAGCAGAACAAGATGGAGAGGTACTTGTGGTTTCTGATAAGGAAAGGGAATTTGCAAAAACTTGGTTACTTGACTTTGGATGCTCCTATCACATGTGTCCACATAAGGACTGGCTTGACAACTATAAACCATGTTTTGGTGGTGGTGTTCTCATGGGAAATGATGCAAGTTGCAAAACTGTGGGGATTGGTACCATCAAAATAAAAATGTTTTATGGATGTGTAAAGACAACTAGTGGTGTTAGACATGTCCTGACATTGAAGAAAAATTTTATCTCCTTAAGTACACTTGAAGCAAATGGTTGTTTATTTATAGGAACAAATGGCATTCTTAAGGTTAAGAGAAGATCTATGACTGTAATGAAAGGAAGAAGAGAAGGCAATCTCTACATTCTGGAAGGGAGTACAATGACAGGTGGAGCTGCAATTACTACTCCAGTTGATGCAGATGTAGATGATACAGATTTGTGGCATATGAGACTAGGCCATATGAGTGAGAAAGGCTTGTTAGAACTCCGCAAGATGAAGGTACTAAGTGGAGTAAAGACTTGTAAACTAAAATTCTGCAAGTATTGTGTGCATGGAAAGCAACATAGAGTGTCTTTCAAGAAAAACAACATACATGCAAAGAAGTCTTGGAATATGTTCACTCTGATGTGTGGGGTCCAGCCCCTGTCTAATCTAAAGGTGGAGCTCATTATTTTGTAAGTTGCATTGACGACTACTCCAAAAGGGTTTGGGTGTATTTTTTGAAGCACAAATCAGAGGATGGGGAGTTCCTAAAATTTTGTAAAAACCATGGAATCAGAAGGCATTTTTCAACTCCAAAAACACCCCAACAAAATGGAGTGGCAAAAAGAATGAATAGAACATTGATAGAAAGAGCTAGGTGTATGAGGTTGCATGCTGGATTACCTAAAGTATTTTGGGCAGAAGCCATAAATATAGCCTGCTATCTAGTGAACAAATCACCAAATTCAACAATTGGATGCAAAATTCCTGAAGAGGTTTGGGCTGGAAAACATGTTGAGAGTTTTGGATGTCCTACATATGTTCATGTACATGAAGGGGAAAGATCCAAGTTGGATGCTAAATCTAAACCCTGTATCTTCATTGGGTATGAGAAGGGAATTAAGGGATACAAGTTATGGGATCCAACAGCCCAACGTGTGATCTATAGTAGAGATGTGGTCTTTGATGAGCGGTCCATGGTGAAAGAAATCAGTAAGGAAAATGAAAGCTATTTGTAGAACAGGTACATAAGCCTACATCTAATGATGTTTCCTCTAATGACGAGAGCAATAGTTCATCACATTCATCACTAGAGGGGCCATTGGGCCTAGAAAAAAGTCAAGATGAGTAGGTGGAGTAAGAAAAGACTAGCTATCAATTAGTCAAGGATAGAGAAAGAAGGTCTATCAAACAACCTATGAGATATGGATTTGAAGACATGGTGGAATTTGCTCTCGTATGTGGTGATGGCGACCCTTATGATTATAAGGATGCACTCAACTAAGATGACGGAGATAAGTGACTAACTGTAATGCAAGAAGAAATTGAGTCACTTAACAGAAATCATACTTGCGACTTGGTTGAACTACCTAAGAACAAAAAGGTGATAGGTTGCAAGTGGGTATTCCACAAGAAGGAAGGAACAACTAATAATGAAGAGGTGAAGTACAAAGTTAGATTAGTGGCAAAGGAATACAATCAGAAGGAGGGTGTGGATTATAATGAGATTTTCTCTCCAATAGTGAAACAATCATCTATTCGCACCGTGTTATCCATGGTAGCTAAACTTGACTTAGACCTTGAACAACTTGATGTTAAGATAGCCTTCCTTCATGGTGAGTTGGAGGAAGACATCTATATGGAGCATCCAAAAGGCTTTAAAGTGCTTGGAAAGGAGGGTCTAGTGTGTAAATTAAAAATGTCACTTTATGGTTTAAAGCAATCACCTAGGCAGTGGTACAAATGGTTTGATGCTTTTATGGTTAGTTTAGGTTACAAGCGAAGTTCTTATGACTGTTGTGTTTACTACAAAATTCTAAAAGATGGTTCACCTATTATTCTGTTGTTATATGTTGATGATATGCTTGTAGCTGATAAAAACATGGAGAATGTCTTAGAATTGAAGACCAAACTTGGTGCTGAATTTGATATGAAGGATCTTGGAAGGGCCAAGAGGATTATTGGGATGGAAATTATCAGAGATAGAAACATAGGCAAGCTATGGGTTTCTCAAAGGAAGTATATCCTAAAGATTTTGGAAAGGTTTGGGATGTCAAATGCTAAACCAGTTCAGACACCACTTGCACAACATTTTAAATTGTCAGCAGAATTGTCACCAAGAACTGATGAAGATAGAGAGCATATGTTACGCATACCATATAGTAGTGCTATTAGGAGCCTTATGTTTGCAATGGTATGAACTAGGCCTGATATTGCTCAGGCAGTTAGTGTTGTGAGTAGGTATATGGAGAATCCAAGAAAACAACACTAGCATGTAGTAAAATGGATTTTTCGATATCTAAGAGGTACTGCTGATGTGGGTTTATTGTTTGACAAAGGATCTTATAGAAATCAACTGGTTGGTTTTGTTGATGCTAATTATGCTGGAGACTTAGATAGTCATCGTTCAATGACGGGATACATATTTCTTCTAACGAGAGGTCCCATTAGTTGGAAGGCAATGCTGCAGCCTCTTGTTGCCTTGTCCACTATTGAAACTGAGTATATGGCAGTATTGGAGGGTGCTAAAGAGGCTATGTGGTTAACAGGTTTTGTTAATGAATTGGGCTTGCATCAAGACAAATCAACTTTGTTGTGTGATAGTCAAAGTGCAACTCACCTAGCAAAGAATCAAGTGCACCATAGAAGAACAAAACATATAGATGTGAAGTTTCATTGGATTCAAGAGATAGTTTCTAATGACAAAGTACACTTAGGTGAGTACACATGAAAATATAGCTAATATTCTTACCAAGCCTATTACTACAAACAAGTTTAGACGGTTTGTCTCGGATATGAGATAAGAGGAGATGCTCCTATGGAGCAAGAGTGGCACCTCATGGATTTTTGAGGTGTGAGTTCATTGGTGATCTGTGAATGCATAAGTAGGTTACTTGACAAGAATGATTCTTTACTTTACTTTGATTACAAGCCAATGTGGAGAGTGTTGGGTTTATGGGATTTCATCAAGGGTATTTTTGGAAAGTTTTATAAATGTAAGTTGTGTTATGTCTTGTAATCTTGGCCATTGGAGATAATTAAAGATCCAAGGGCTGGTATCTATTAAGTTTTCCTTTTTGTTGTCTTTTGTCTTTTTAAGAAAAGAGAGAGAAATAGAAGAAGATGAGGAAAAAGGACATGAACCTGAAAGTAACAAGGACTGCAGATGGAGTGTTAGACAGTTTTGTATGCTCTTAGCTTCAATCATTTTGATGTACTTTTGTTATTTAGTGGAAATAAATAAAGTGCATGTTTGATTCATGTTGTTTGGTTTAATTCTGTGTAAAACCCTAAAACTGGACATTTGTAGAGACTCATGTTAGTTTTAAATGTTCACAGCCGCTGGATAAGTCTGGGGAGATTTATCCTGCCAAGGCTGATACTGGTGTGCCACCAAGTGTTGGGATGGCCTGTCTCAGCCATCAGGGTAAGACCCGAGGCACATACAGCATGGGATTACTTGAATCCTTGAACCGGACCAGATTTCTAGTCTTGCCCTGGACCTTGGAGATAGATGGGCAAAACTGGAAAGTTACACCTGACCCCTAGACTCGATTATGACACTTCACTAGGTGTTGGATCAGGCTGCCTTTGATATGCCAATTAGTGAGATCCTTAGTGGGGATCAAAACCTGGGTATGTTGGGGCAGTTTGAGAATTCATCTGAGTGGTGGTCATAGTGACAGAATCAGCCACTTTGTCGGACAAAGGGTAATGATCGGGAATGCACTCTCTCTGATGGAAACCAAACTGCCGGCAGTTGATTTCAATCGTTGGAATTTTGTTTTTGCAAAATTAATATATTTACATATATATGTACGGTTTCAAAATGTTTGCAAATGGTTTTAATTCCCGGGATCCATGTGAGAGGAGAGTGCGGCACTGTTCCTTGCAGCCGAGGGAGAGGTCCTCTCTTGTCGGGCAGTGCTTGATCATTAAGGGCTGAGAGGTTAAGTGTAAGACCATTTAGGATAATACCTGATGGGCTAATCTTGCACCTGCCCACAGTCCCTGGGTTTTTATAAGATGGCTTGGCCCAGGGACCACTTAATGTAAGTGTTGGGCCCATAGGGTTCATACGATGGACTCAAGGGGTTCATTGAGATTTTCAGTGAATTTGGCTGGGCCTTGTATTAAAGGCTGGGCCGAACCCATGTGGCTGGTGTGTAGATCAATGCTTGGGTCCCACGCCATACAAAGAAGCCCAACTGGGCAGCAGATTGGAAACTAATTAAACACTGAATACTTAATGGGCCAAAAGCCCATTTCGAAGTGGGCTGATATGATCACCCATCAATGGGGCGAATTTGAGATTGCAGTTAGCAAAAAGGATTGGGCTCTTAGCCTTATCCACTCTTAGAGACCAAATTCAAATCAGATTTGAATCTGGTAACCTCCTGATAAGATCAGGAGTAAGCTAACTCTATCTGGGAAAGGGATTAAGATTATCCCCTATCCAAATACTGATTTGGATTGGGATAACTCCTAATTAGGAGATTTCTTAATCAAGAAGAAAAGAGAGGAGATTTTCGAATGAACCAAGAGAGGGAAATCAGATTTCGATCCAAGAGGTTCTGGTAAGCAAGAAAGGTTCCTGCGAATTGAGATTAGATCTCATTCTCTCCAGAAAAGAAAACAGTTCAGCCTTTTCGTTTCTGGAAATCTCCTCCTGCCGCCGCCATCTGCATTGTTGCAAGATTTGATCTTTGCAGAAAAGAAAGTCAAGAAACCAGTTCTTGACATCAGTCTTGCAAGAAAGACTGAAAGAATTCAGTGTTTAGTACATCCAGGGGATTCTTGTGAAGGATCCAGTGTGTAGGACGCACCCTGCTGGTTCTGTTCCATCCACAGCTGTGTCATCTTCAGCAGGGACAGATCTTGGAGCATTCTTTGGGCGTGAACACCAACTTTGGGAGATACTGCTTCTCCGGATCAGGTATAATCCTCCCATTTATCTTTTGGTACAGATCTGGTTTGATTAGGGTTCAAGTAGATCCTTGAATATTGTATTCTAAATTCAGGGAATATGATTCCCAGTTGGGAGAAGGTAGGAAATTTTTGAAATTCGCCCCACCCATTCCGCAACCTTTATGGCGTCCATTAGATGGATCCTACCATTCTTTCATGGAGAGCTATTGTAACTCTATTAGAAGCTTCTATAGTGGATTTCTTGTTCTTGAACGTCCATGGACGTAAGCCATAGTGCTGAACCACATAAATCTGATGTATTCTCTCCATCTCTCTTCCACTTCTACTTTATGAGTTCTGCATACTAAATTTCTGCTCTTGTGTGTTTGTTATGCTTGAATACACTGTTCCATTAACATAGTTTTAATCATTTAGAAGTTATTTAACTCGAATTCATCACATCACAACTCCCAATACTAAAGTTTGTCGGACCCGGAAATTCTCATGTAAATTGCTCAGTCCATTCAACCCAGAAATTCTTCTTTGTTGTACCCATATTGCCAAATGTTGTTGGTGTCTGAATTTACAGTGGCGATGTTGGTTGGGGGTGGATAGTTGGATATGGTTTGTGGCAAGAGAAAATGAGAGAGAGAGAGAGAGAGGGGATGTTGGTGATCGGCCGGGGGAAGGTGAACGGAGAGGCAGGGAGTATGAGGTGAGCTGTGTAATTTACAGCCTAAGGCGTTCAGCTAATCTGGTCTCGCTTTTATCTTCTGGGTTTTTCTTGTGGGTGGTGGTGCTTCGTGGGCTACTCATAAGAAGCATTCACTTTGACATTGCTTGTGAAGTTGTGATCTTGCTCCGGCAATTCAGAATAAGTGGGCGCTAATGTGCTATAACGCTCTCATGTGTTGAATGTGGTCAACGCTAATTGCCTTTAAAATAAAGGAATGCCTGCAATTTCTAAATTTCAATGGGCACAACATATTTAATCAGGATTATTCAATGAGCATTGCCACTGAATCGTCACTCAATTCGAATTCCACACCTTCCTTAAGGCCTTCATTTTGCAATAGTCTAAATGCATGAAAGCCTTCATTTTGCAATAGTCTTTGTTTGGGAAAAGTGCATATACAAATTTACAAATATGTTTAGTGCAAGACCTTGCATATGGTCTATATTTATATTTCTAAACCTTACTATTTCCACTAAATAAGTTTATATTTGCACTCTTCCCAAATGGAGCCTTTGTTCTAGATGCAAGTATGGGGATTGGAAATGCACTTTCCATGAGAACTTGAGAAGTAATGAAGGCAGGAGAAGAAAAGTACTGTAGATTTTATACATTTTTGCTGAAGTGGCAGCTAGACCTGTTCACAGGCCGGGCTTCGGGCTTAGCTCATGAATATTTTATACTGCTTTGGCCTTAGGGTTCGGGCCAGACCCATTCAAATTTTGGCAAAAGTTAAGCTCGGGCCCAACCCATGTGGATTAGTGGGGTTAATGATAGAGTGCACGGAAGCACGGCCAGTGGTACAATGTAGAGAGACTGCTTTTATCTGTGGTTTTAACACACTCCTTGTTAACAAAGAAGGCCTTCTACAAGTGGATTGGTGGATTGGCAGTTATTTTAGGTTTGAAGCTTTGGGTAATTCCACTAACCCATCCACCCAATTAAAAGAATCAAAAGGTAGGTGCTGATTCTGTTGAATTCAGAACTCAGAAGGCCCAGTTCGTTGAAGAGGAAAAGAAGGAAATGGTGAGTCTTGAGTAATCAATCTAATACGATGCCATTGGTTTTTTTTTTTTTTTCTTGCTCTGCGACTTCCACATTTTGTTGGCTTTTAAATTCAGAAGTGTGTTCATTATGTGGGAGTTCTCATGGTGGGTAAAGCTTGCGAGCTCTTTATATTTAGAAAATTCACTTATAATCATCACTCTTGAAAGAAAAAGGTACTTCTGAAATCCACTTCTCAGGTGTGTCAGCCCATCCATATTTCTTTTCCCTTATTCAATTTAAAACCCTTTTAGACCTTTGATCAAATTCTATCCATGATTTTTTTTCCTACTCTCTAAGTAGCTAAATAGGTAAAAGAATAGCAAGCAATGAGGAACAAACAAACGTGCACAGGGAAACAGGAATTAGTGTGGTTCAGTGGTATGACTATCAACCTATGCCAAAGATTGGACCTTGTGAAAATTTCACTATAGGATTCTCAAGTGAAGCTTACTACCCTAGTCTCTTAAGCCAGCTTTCCTAGGAGACATCTAAAACAATAAAATAAAAAAGAAAAGTTCCCTTGTTTTTGTTCTATTTTCTAGTCATATGACCAATGTTACTCTTGTTCAATGGATATATGGCTTTCTTTAGCTGTTCTTTCTTTCTTTCTTTCTAAATCAATTGATCAAGATGAAGTTGTTCTTTGTACCATATAATGGTTTCTTTCAGTCCTAAGGTTTTATTGGGCCCTTGAAGCCCATTCAAGTTTCTTTTCTTTGGTTTGCTATTAACAACTTTTATGAGTCAAAAGCACAAATTCTTTTATTTTCCCACTAACATGGGTGCACTCAACAATGTCAAGTAACAATGGAATGTGGTCTTCTTAAGATCTCAAAAAGGTGTGATTTCCTATTCGCTTTGAATTAGGTTAAACTAAGGTGATTTCATTTTTAGATGTGGTTCAAATTCTATGAAAACCTAAGGTGATGTTTGGCATTGATGCTGATCCTTCCTCATCAATTTTTCAACAATTGGTGATTTACTGAAAATCACCAAAATCGTCCAATCAAACAGAAATTTTAGCTCTGATTCTCTAACGCTGATGTGGCTCCGAATGGCAGTGATTTTCAGGAAATCAGCATTGATGCCAAACATCCCCTAAAATAAAATGATTTCATTCCACATGAACTGAAGCATCTCTCTCCCTTTCCACAGTGCCCAGTGTGAAGTTTATTTGTGAAAAAACTTGCATCTTTTATTTGGTGCAATAAAAGGAATGCATATGCTGCATTTTCATAATTAATTAAAATTAGGGGTGCAATTGAATTAAGCCAGTTTGGACTCAAATTCAATTAGGTTGAATTTGAGTTTGATGTCGATCAAGTTCGAATCTTAGGATAAATTCAATTAATTTTTTCAAACTAATTAAAGATTGGCTCAATTATTGTTATTATTTATTACTAATACTGAATT
Source organism: Nelumbo nucifera (assembly GCF_055504915.1). Lineage (NCBI taxonomy): Eukaryota > Viridiplantae > Streptophyta > Magnoliopsida > Proteales > Nelumbonaceae > Nelumbo > Nelumbo nucifera. The sequence continues at coordinate 168,930,051 of NC_142649.1, read as the reverse complement.
ACTTTTTGGTCTAGCTGGGAAAGATTCTCTTAAGTGAACGGTGTGTGGAAGACAAACTTTAGTTTAATCCTAGGGAAATTGACTCAACCAGAGAATCCTAGTTTGTTTTCTTTTTCTTTTTTTCTTTTATTTGTTTCCTCCTTTATTTTAAAAGCCGTTTGTCCAATTCTTGCAAATCCATGTGTAGAGATCTTGTACCCTAACTTGTATATATATATAAATATATTATTTTTTTTTTGAGAAAGCGAAAAGCTGATGTTATGTGTATCGAACTCTTGGGAATTAGCAATTTTATTGTTAATTTTTTGAAAGCAATAATTCATTAAAAGATTGCTTGGTAGGGTATTGAGTTAAAGCTACTTTTGGTTTTCCATTTATTTTTAATTAATTAACTGGATTGGCCCATTTCTTTTCTTTTTAGTATTTCTTATTCTTACTGGTTTTTGTTTACGGAGAGAGAGAGAGAGAGAAAAAGACAACAATGGCGCTGGTGCTTGAAACATCAAAAAGATTCCTAAATCAGTAGTCAAAAAGATATGATTAGGAGGAGTGATGCATTCTGTTATAAGCAACAAAGGACGGACAGACAAGAGTCTTATCTTCACTGAGATGGCGCAAGAAACTTTAACAGCATTTGTGATGTTTCGAGATTCTATTTGTCTTTTAACAAATGTACAGATATTCTATTCAATAACGAGAAACAAATATACAATCTGAGAACTTTGCTCCTGCAGTTCTGTTTTCTGGGTTGTCACAATAAATACTGATCAGCTTTGAATATCGGCACATGGTGGTCGTGTTTCAAATACCTGCAATCGTGATTGCTGAAATTCAAGTTGTTTTTTGAAGTTTGAATGCTTCAGTCTTCAGAAGACAACTGAGCACCATCTGCACTATTTCTGTCAAGGAGACTGACTGATCATTGATCTTCTGTAGCTTGAGATATTATAACTGCTTGATTTAACGAAGAAAATCAAGCAGTTATAATCATTCGGATCAATGATTTAACGAAGAAAATCATTGATCTTCTGTAGCATCCTCAAATGGTGAATGTGTTGTAGAGAGGAGTCTAGGTGGTTTGCCCAAATACTGTCAATTTGGCTGGTAGAAGAGCAGATGATTTGGAGCTAAAAGCATGGTTTGACCCGAACTGGTGAGGGTCTGGTTACCGGTTCGAACAGTCCAACCGTTTGATCCGAATGGCTGACCCGTTCTGACAAAAAAAATAAGGATAAATTTCTTAAACTACCTTTATGATTTAGTTAACATATATTTGTAAAAGACTATCCACTGGATCTCCACCTCTCCTTCTCATTTTCTTTGTTGTTGATGGAGGCCCATTACAAGAAAGCCCATCGCACCCCTAGGGGCGGCAGCACTAGGATAAGGATAAGGCAAGAAGTCAAGATAGAGAAGGAGCCAAGATTATCAAGATTAGTCCAAGAGAGATAAGCAAGAACAACTCAAGACTCCCAAGACTATCAAGATTAGCAAGATAAGGCAAGACTCTTCCAAGACTCTTCCAAGATTATCAAGAAAGACTCCAAGAAGCATCAAGATTAGCAAGATAATCCAAGATACATGCATCTAGGGAGATCGAATGGTGGAGATCGGGCAAAGAGGAATTCGATCCTATCTAGATTAGATGTTTTGATCTATCCTAATTGTTCTTTCCCAGTTCTTTCACAATTTCCAGTTCTTTTACAATTTCAATTTTCAGATGTATTATAAATACTGCTATTTTCCAGTTAATGAACACAATTCATACTTCAGATTTTCAGATTTTCTTGAGTTCTCTTCTTTGAATTTTCACCACCTTTTCTCTCTCCTAGAGAAATCGGTGTTATTCGCTAGGTGCTAGCGAACGCCCGGTGCTTTCATAGCCAGCTCCGGTTCTCATTGCTTCCACGCTGCGTCAGGTGGTATCAGAGCAGGGAATTCGCCCAGTCATATCCAACCCAGATGGTAGCAGTCGCAACCCACCCCGTGACGGAGATCAGGGGTTTCCAGTTGTTTGGAGAGCAATCGAAGAACAACGTACAACCACACGTAACATCGAGCAATAGTTGGCAGAGATGGCTGAACAACTGCAAACCTTGTTATGGGAGATTGTCTCATGGAACCGGGAAAATCCACAGCAGATCGAAGGAGACAACCACGACAGACCACCCGTCGCTACTGCGTCCCGATGTCCAGTTCTTGACGACGACATTGATGATGATTTCGAATTTGGTGGTGCTCTAGTTCTTCCCGACAACGACAGAAACGGTAGAAATTGGCACAATCAAGGTAATTTCAATCCCCGTAGGAATAATGATGAATTTAAACTCAAGGTAGATATTCCTACTTTTAGTGGAGATCTTGGTATAGAGGGACTTCTAGATTGGACTATAGAAGTTGATAAATTCTTTGATTACATGGAGATACTAGAGGAACGAAGGGTAAAACTGGTAGCTTTCCGATTAAAGGGAGGCGCATCTGTTTGGTGGGAACGGATGAGAGAAACCCGAATGAGAGAAGGAAGGGGTCCTGTTCGAACCTGGAGGCGCATGAAACAATTAATAAGAGGTAGATTTTTACCTCCTAACTATGAACAATATATGTTTGAATCTTATCAGAGGTGTGCGTAGGGTTCTCGTAGTGTTAACGAATATACATCTGAATTTTTGAGATTAGCTGAAAGAAACCAATTATCTGAAAGTGATAACCAGCAGGCAGCCCGTTATCTAAGCGGTTTGAGACCGTCCATCAGAGACAAAATCGGTGTACAAATGGTTCTTAGTGTGCAGGAAGCAAGGAACTTAGCCTTCAAAAGCAGAATTAATGTTCTAGGACAAGGCATGCAGTGATAATTATCGCCGGTACAGCAGGAGCGACAACAGACCGGCAACTGTTGATAGGAACAAATCAGTCCCGGCAGTACAACCTTCTCACCTAGCAAGTACAAGTAACGCCGATAAGGCTACTACAGGAGGACATACTCGAGGTAATCCTTCCAATCCTCCTAAACCCAATAACCCTTATGCAAGGCCTGCTCCTATTAAATGTTTTAAATGTAATGAGGTTGGACATAGATTCAGTGACTGTCCCAGGAGAAAAGCAGTTAATATGGTAGAAAGGGAGGAGGAAGAAGTATATTGTGGACCAGATGGGGAGGATGAAGAGGGTCCATATGAACATGAGTATACTTGTGTGGTAAGAAAATTAATGTTGTCCCAGAAAAATAAGGATACTTTTCAAAGGCATAGATTATTTCGTACCAGATGTATTGTCAAGGGAAAGTTATTTGATTTAATTATTGACAGTGGTAGTCAGGAAAATATTATTTGCAGGGATGTCATCCAACAATTACAGCTGATTCCTGAAAAACATCCCAACCCATACACAATTGGGTGGATCAAGGAAGGGGGCGGCGTACGAGTGGAGGAACGCTGCAATGTACCTTTTTCTATTGGTAAGTATCATGATGAAGTATATTGTGATATTGTAGATATGGATGCTTGCCATATTTTGCTAGAGAGGCCTTGGCAGTTTGATACAGATGCAAGGCACATGGGTAGGAAGAATACCTACCAACTTGAAAAAGAGGGTACACGTTATACCTTGTTACCCATAACAGAAAAAGGTATTACGAATACTCCAAAAGCACATGAAAAGAATTTTCTTACCATCACCCATCGTCATGCTGAATTTGTTAAAGAATGTAAGGATACTCATGAGATACATTTGTTAGTAGTAAAAGGAGAAGATGTTAATGGTGAAAATACAATTCCAGCTGAAATACAAGGACTACTGAATGAATTTAATGATATAGTTCCAGAGGAGTTACCAAATGAACTCCCTCCCATGAAATATATACAACACCATATTGATTTTGTTCCAGGTGCTAGTCTACCTAACCTTCCACATTACAGGATAAGTCCTAAGGAGAATGAAATCTTACGGGAAAAGGTAGAAGAATTATTGAAAAAGGGACACATTCAAATCAGCATGAGTCCTTGTGCAGTACCTGCCTTATTAACACCTAAGAAGGATGACAGTTGGAGAATGTGTGTCGACAGCAGGGCCATTAACAAGATCACCATTGGGTACAAATTTCCCATTCCTAGGCTGGACGACATGCTGGACCAACTAAGCGGAGCTGTAGTTTTCTCAAAAATAGATCTAAGGAGTGGATATCATCAAATCAGGATCCGTCCCGGAGATGAATGGAAGACAGCCTTCAAAACTAGAGATGGCTTGTTCGAGTGGTTAGTCATGTCCTTTCGACTAACCAACCCACCCAGCACTTTCATGAGGCTAATGAACTAGGTATTGCGCCCCTTCATTGGTAAATTTGTGGTAGTCTATTTTGATGATATTTTGATATACAACAAATCTATCACTGAGCATGTGGGACATATTAGGGAGGTCCTGAAAACATTAAGGGAAAATAAATTATATGCTAATTTGAAGAAATGCATCTTTATAAATGATAATTTATTATTCTTGGAATTTATTATAAGCAAGGATGGTGTGAAAGTAGATGGGGAAAAGGTGAAAGCCATTAGGGAGTGGCCAACCCCATCCACTGTCACAGATGTCAGGCGATTTCATGGGTTGGCAACCTTCTATAGGCGCTTTATTAAGAATTTTAGTAGTATCATGGCTTCCATTACTGAATGCTTGAAAAAGGGTAAATTTCATTGGGGAGAAGAACAAGAGCAAAGTTTTGCTCTCATAAAAGAAAAATTATGTACTGCTCCTGTTCTTTCCTTGCCAGACTTTAATAAATTATTTGAAGTTGAATGTGATGCTAGTGGAGTTGGCATAGGGGCTGTATTGTCCCAAGAGAAAAGACCCATTGCTTTCTTCAGTGAAAAACTATGTGAAGCCAGGAGAAAGTGGTCTACTTATGACAAGGAGTTCTATGCTGTGGTTAGAGCCTTGGAAACATGAGAACACTATATAATTGCAAAAGAATTTGTTCTCTATACTAACCACCAGGCCCTAAAATATCTTAGTGGGCAAAAGCAATTAATAAGTGATTTACATGCCAGATGGTCTGCTTTCCTAGACAAGTTCCCATATAAAATTGTGTATAAGACAGGACAGCAAAATAAAGTGGTTGATGCACTTAGTAGGCGCGTAGCTCTCATCAAGATCCTCAGTGTTGAGATTGTGGGTTTTGAGTGCCTAAAAGACTTATATGCCCGAGATGAAGACTTCCAATAGGTATGGGAGAAATGTGTGAATAAGCAGCCAACAGAAGACTTCTTTATTTATGACGGGTTCCTTATGAAAGGGGAACAACTGTGTATCCCTTGCACTTCCCTCCGCGAAAAGATCATCAAGGATTTGCATGGGGGTGGATTAGTAGGACACTTGGGAAGGGACAAAACAGTAGAAGCAATTAAGGGGCGATATTACTGGCCGAAATTAAGAAGGGACGTGTCTACCATCGTAAGCAGGTGCTATGTTTGTCAGACAGCTAAGGGACAAACCCAAAACACAGGTCTCTACATGCCCCTACCCGTTCCTACTGCTATATGGGAAGACTTGTCCATGGATTTTGTGCTAGGCCTGCCAAAGACCCAGAGGAACATGGACTCCGTCTTCGTGGTGGTTGACAGATTCTCAAAAATGGCTCACTTCCTCCCATGCAAGAAAACAGCAGATGCATCCGCAACAACCAAATTGTTTTTCAGGGAGATTGTCCGCTTGCATGGGGTACCCAAGACCATCACTTTAGATCGCGACACACGGTTCCTCAGTCACTTTTGGATGACCCTGTGGAGGTTGTTTGATTCATCACTTAATTTCAGCAGTACAGCCCATCTGCAGACAGATGGACAGACAGAAGTGGTAAACCGGACCTTAGGAAATTTAATCCGCAGCATATGCCGGGAGAAGCCAAAACAGTGGGACTTCGCCATTGCCTAGGCTGAGTTCGCCTATAACAATGCAGTGCACAGTTCTACAGGCAGATCCCCATTCTCCATCATATACATGAAGGTCCCTAACCATGCACTGGATTTAGTGAAACTACCCAAAGTACCCAGCGCTAGTATCTCAGTAGAGCAGATGGCAGAACAAATCCAGTCCGTCCAAGAGGCCGTGAAGCGGAAGCTAGAGCAATCCAACGCCAAGTACAAGATAGCCGCAGACAAGCACCGCCGACCTCAAGTGTTTGATGTAGGTGATGAGGTTATGGTCTTTTTAAGGAAGGAAAGGATTCCCGTAGGTACTTACAACAAGTTGAAGCCTCAGAAGTATGGTCCATACAAGATCGTGAAGAAGATTAATGACAATGCCTATGTAGTGGATTTACCATATCAGATGGGTATATCCAAGACCTTCAACGTTGCTGACCTTCACCGGTATTTGCCAGAGATCACACTTGCCTATCCTAATCACGACTCGAGGTCGAGTTCTCTCCAAGTGGGGGAGAATGATGGAGGCCCATCACAAGAAAGCCCATCGCACCCCTAGGGGCGGCAACGCTAGGATAAGGATAAGGCAAGAAGTCAAGATAGAGAAGGAGCTAAGATTATCAAGATTAGTCCAAGAGAGATAAGCAAGAACAACTCAAGACTCCCAAGACTATCAAGATTAGCAAGATAAGGCAAGACTCTTCCAAGATTATCAAGAAAGACTCCAAGAAGCATCAAGATTAGCAAGATAATCCAAGATACATGCATCTAGGGAGATCGAACGGTGGAGATCAGGCAAAGAGGAATTTGATTCTATCTAGATTAGATGTTTTGATCTATCATAATTGTTCTTTCTCAGTTCTTTCACAATTCCCATTTCTTTTACAATTTCAATTTTCAGATGTATTATAAATACTACTATTTTTCAGTTAATGAACACAATTCATACTTCAGATTTTCAAATTTTCTTGAGTTCTCTTCTTTGAGTTTTCGCCACCTTTTCTCTCTCCTAAAGAAATCTGTGTTATTCGCTAGGTGCTAGCGAACGCCCGGTGCTTGCATAGTCAGCTCCGATTCTCATTGCTTCCACGCTGCGTCAGTTGTAACCATTGGAACCACTGTAACTGCCGAAATAATGGAGTTATAGAAAAAAATCTGATTGCAAAAGTCATTGGAACTGCCGAAACTGTGAGGTTTCACCGAAGTTGTAGAAGAAAACCTGAAATGGGGGGACCTTGTGGCAGCACACGAGATCCCCAAGGCCCTGACTGCAAAAGTCATAAGGGTCAGATTCACTGTTTTCTAGACTGGATGGTGGTGGAGGATGAAGAGGAAGGAATAGGGGCGGCCTCAAAGACGGGGTCACCTGGTCGGAACACAGGGGTGTGCAGTCAAGAATACTAAGGGCTGCGGGGAAGATTCAATGTTCAAGGTGAGCACAGTCGTTGATGGTAAGAGAGGCGTCACTACTTTTCCTAGAAGAGGGAAAATGAGCCCATGGAAGCTTTGACAAGGTTGGAAGGGGAAAAAGATGTTCCGAGTGATAAACCCAGAAATAGTTGTCGTTGTCGTTGGGACATTCACTAGAACTTTCATGGCTGCTGCCACCAGACCCGCTGCCGTAGCTTTAACTCTGCAGGAATTCCGGCCAAATCCCAGCTTACCTCCAGGAACAGTCCATCTTTGCAGCTCCAATCTTGCATTGGCCTCCAGTATAGATCGAGGAGTTTCCGAAATCCCAGCTTACCTCTGGTAGCAGTCCATCAATGCCACCACGCCATGGGTTGCAGGGCCTGATGCAGGTTTTGTTGCAGAGATCCTCCTCTTTGTCTCCCTCTTTCCGTCGCTGACTGCCTTCTTTAAACCAAGCTTCGCCTGGCCAAATCAGATCTGCGTTCCTTATTTGCTGTCGAAAGGAAGAAAACGGTAATTCCTTTCGACAGTGAGATAATTCCGTATGATTGTATTTATAGCATGGTATCGATTCAGTTACCTGCTTTTCATAAAAAAAAAAGAAAAGAAAGAAAAAATCGGTCACCTCACCTGGGAAGTAGCATGCTCGAGGTCTTGGAAGGTAATGGGATGATCAGAGAGGACGAAGTCGCCGGAGGGGAACCGAGCCAAGGGTTTCCGACCCAAGTCCATTACAACCTCAATTAGGCGGTGGAGTTCTAGGTGTTTGCTTACCCTCCGTCGCATCTCCTCTAGCAATAGAGCCAATAGGTGTCCCAATTCGACGTCGGATTCATCTTCCACCGTCGAAGAAGAAGAAGAAGCAGCCATGAACCGTACCTTAAGGACCTTATTCAATCTGGGTTCCTTATTTTCTGTCGAAAGGAAGAAAATGGTATGGGTAAAATTGGGTTTTTAAAAAATAATATATGTTATCTGTATACAAATTTAACAGAATATTAATGGATGCAAAGGGTAAGGATAGAGTTAGTCAATTGTCGGAAACAGTAGGGATACACTTAGTCAATTAACTAAATCATAATAGTAGTTTAAGAAATTTATCTAAAAAATTTTAAAAATTGGAAAACGATCAAAACCGTTTGAACGGTTCAAATGATAAACCGACCGGTTCAATGGTTTACTGACCAAAATCAATGATTTTAGGGGAAAAAGCGGTTTTGGAGAAAAATGGAACCGATCAAATGACCGGTTCCCAGTTTTTCCAGTCCGACCGTCCGATCCAATCCGATTTTGAAAACGGTGATTAAAAGGTGCAACAAAAGCATAAGGAATGTTTTATTAGGTGTCTCAGGAAGACCCACGGTATGTCTGTTATTTGTACCTGCCAAGAAAAGTATTTGACAATACCAACGCTCAGCTTTCAACTAACTGGATCTTTTTTTTTTTTTTTTTTTTTTTTTTGAGATTACAACTCTCTTTGCCTAACATGAAAGGCTGGAAAACAATTTCACTCTAAATCTTTGAATTGCATTTCCGGAGAAAAAGATTTGTTCCCTGCCCCCTTTGCATTGACAGTTTGACACAAACACGGATCAAGGGAGAAATTTCTTAATTTGATGATTTAATTTATTGTAGTGGTAGCTAAATTCATAATTAGACCTATTCACAGGTCGGGTTTTGAGCCCAATTTTACACTGTTTCAGGCTCGGGCTTCAGATCAAATTCATTAGAATTTTGACAAAAGCTAATCCCGAACCCAGCCCATGATCAGATCTTTTCACAACTAAATATACTCTCTTTTTCATTTTCCCATTGTAACCCAACTGCTGAACTGGTTATATGATTAGTGTAATCTAGATCCCTCTACGTTCAGGGCAATTTTCCTGCTTGAACACATAGAAACCAAGGGTCCCATTACGCAACACAAAGGGGGACATGATTTTCCTTTCAGAAGAACTGATAAATGTTGCTAGCAGATTTCTCAATCAATATCTCCTAAAATGTTCTATAGAAACTCTGCAGGAAATTTTGTACATTTCTCACTCTTTCATTAAAAAAAAAAATGGGGGATAAGTGGACTGCAACCTGCGTCACAATTTCCTCAATAGGCAGTGGCCAGGCATCTACGATTTAGACTAGCTCACTCTCCAGGGAGAACCTGATTGTGCTGGAATCTAATTCGAAATGTCTTATGTGCATAGAAGGTAAGCACAAAGGTGACATGTGGCACCTTGAGAATGACAAATTTAAGCGTAAAGTAAGAAATAGAAGGCTCAGTTTGGAAAGAATACGTACAGTATAAATATATACAAAATAGTACAAACTGCAAGGTTTGCACTCTACACTACTTCCAAACTGAGCCTCTAACAATTCCAACAAAATGGAAAAATCTGTGCATTCATTTTAGCTCCTTGTGAAAACTTAGTTATGTTTGGTTAAAAATCTGCTTCTAAAAATCACTATTTTGAGAATGAGTTTTGACCCCAAATTATTCTCTTTTAAAGCTTCAAAGAAACAATTCTTAGAATGGGTTTAGTTTTGAGACCAGGAAAAAAGAATTTGGTTTCTACAATTTTTATAAACCCAAACTTAAAACAAAATTCATCGGAATTAATTAATTAAAACCAACCTTAGTTCCCCACTTCCCCCCACCCACTCTCTCTCTCTCTCCTCCCCCCCTCCCCCCCCAAAGCATTCATATTAATTCCTTGTATTTCCAGTTTTAATTGTATGAACTTAAGTTTAATTAACTCAGTCTCTTTTTCCCTTCTCAAGTGTCCTGCTCTAGCTTGGCCTTCCACAGAGATCTTCATTGTATGAACTAAAGAATGCACAGGCAGATCGATCTCATAGAACCCTCAGATCGGTGGAGTCAACCCATGCAATTAGATATCTCGTCTGAGTTTGCTGCCTGGATTATGAATTTGTCTAGTGGGTTTATCCCGTAGCTGGTGCTAGAATCCCATAGATGTGATCTAGATCAAACAGACACCAGTGCAGTCGAGTAGCACTGAATCAACAAACTTAGAAATATTAAAAATACAATATGTTTAATCTGGGGGGATGCATCTCCCAACTCACAACCACTTACGAAAATAATAGTTTTCTATGACTTTATTGGATCTCATGCCATCAATCCGTCATGGTTGGCTTGCAAAGTTGGAATGGGCAAATGTAGGTCTGATCTTGATTTCATTAGTTTTGGAAATCAGCTGAACCAAAAAGAAATCATGAGAATAAAGTTAATACAATGCGACCTCAGTTTCTCAAGAACAAAATCAAGAAACAACAAGCGCCTTATTTCTCCCTGATTCAACTACTAAACCAAATATTTTATTTTCTGCTCCTTTTTTTTTTTCTGAAACCACCGAGAATTCAATGGTTTAGAAATGCTTTTGGTTTCTTGAAAGCTTGAAAATATTCCATTATTTCCACCCTCCATCTAATATGTAAACCATAAATATAATCAAAATTAAGCCAAAAAAGAATAGAAAGTAGAGCAAAACCAGTAGCAAGAATCACGCAAAGATATAAAAAAAGCTAGCACCGAAGAAATGGCAGAATAAAAGCAGGGCAGCAGAAAGAAGTGAAGGACAAATAAGCAAAACTGGGTTCTTCAGTAATGTTTTTACATTTGGTTCTGGAAAGCAAGAAAAGGTTCTGTTTTTTCTCACCCTCTTCTACAGTTGGCTAGTTTCAATAAGTCTACTTTAAAATTTTCTTGTTTTTCCTTTTCTCCAGAGGGAAAAAGAAACAAGGAAAAATGAAGAGCATACCCATCTTAAGAAAAGACAAACTAGCTTCAAGCTTCTCTTTTGAAAGCGTTTCCTGTACAAGACAAGAAAATTGGCCACGAAAAGCTGGAGAGTCATTCCAACCCAGAAGAGGTCCCCCCCGGTTCTGATCAGAACTAGTAAAGCGAGAACGACGATTCATCACCGACTTGCGATGTGCTTGCCGATCTCAGGTACTTCTTGGAAGCAGTAGTAGTCGATTGTGGGGAGGACAAATCCCCTGATCTCCTCCTGAGCAGCTGTCTCATCCCGTCTGCAACTCGGACAGCAGGGTTGGACTTGAATTTCCGACAGAATGACATGTGAGCTTTCATTGCTTCTTCCATTCCAAATGGTTTCTTCCCTCTATTGACCTCATCTCGAACAGCTTCCGAGCACAACCCACAAAGCCATTTTCCGTTAAAATTTGCCTTGACCTCACTAATGTAGTCCTGAGTGCAATCTTCTTTCAATCCGCAACACTCGCATTTCACCAATTCTATCTCCATCTTACTGCTCTTCTCTGCTTCTGGAGCTCTCTTAAGGATCAAAACCAAAGTACGAATTAGGACTGCAGCAAAGTGATTAGAGAATTATTGCTAACTGAGGTTGCTTTTCTATCTTGATTTGCTAGTAGTCATGATGAGGCAGCTCCTCTGCTTTATTTTCTCACTTGGGGTTTTGCTGGTTTTGTTGCCACAGCAACTGGTGTTGGGTCTTGTGTGTGAGAGACCCTTTTATGGTGTGAGACAAAGAGAGGGACCTGTAGCAGGTAAATCTGCAATAATTTCTTCCCTGTTGCAAGGGACCAGGGGAGTGAAAATGAGACAATGTGGTTGGGGGGTCTCATGGTTGGCCTTTCCCTGCATCTGCATTTAAAACTCCATTTGGGGATTGGGGAATAGGATTCTCTACTCCCCATGTCATTTTCTGGTCTGTTTTTAATCCTTTTTAACTTCACTCCTGAGTTTTTATTGTTTGATTGACGGTTACTTTCGGTTAGCATGCTGGGATGGTCTGGCTTGGTTGGCTTGACTTAGCTCAGCTAAGGTGGGCTTGGACTACTAGGCTTCCTGTTTTCTGATTGATTACTTCTAGGTTAATGCATTTTATCAACTACTTGATTTCTTTCTTTGATTGTAAATCAAGCTCTCTGGATTCAACCGAGTCCACATCACTAGTGCCAATTATTGATATAGTTGGGAGCCTGAGTCCAACCCCTTGAGACCAATTAAGGGATGTGGTTGTTCAACCTCCTTGTTTGACGATTTGAGCTCTTACTCATTTTTATTGATAGGATCAATTGTCCAGGAAAAATGAAATAAATACAAAAAGGGTATTAGTTAACCAATTATTTGTTCATTTTCAATAAAATAATGAACCCACAATTGATAAGTCTTTTAGCTTAATGCTTTCGAATACCATTGATTTAGTAAAGAAAATTTGGTGGATATCAGTCTACAAATTAATATTCTTCTAAAAATTAACGGCTTTATATCAACCCTAATTATTATTAGCATATATTCCTTCTTAAGCTATTGTTTTTTTTTTTTTTTTTTTCTGGCTCAAGCACAACAAGACCAACTTCCCCACATCACCTGGCTCATCAGTCATCACCCTTTCTTTTTAATAAACAGTAAATGGAAATTTCGTTCATCCTTCTCATCCTCAGGTGGGCCATTCTATCACTTTGCACAGACATGTGTTTGATGACAACCTTGCTGTAATGCTAGGGAGACAACTAGTTATTCACTGTTGCCATCAGATTAGTATGTCTTTTGACATTTTGTGGAGCGTGGTGCAGATGAATTTATCCCTCAAATCTAGCTAGCCTTCGATTTGTAGTTGCAAAAAAGAAAAAAAAGGAATCAATCTCTGGTGCATTTGCTCATGCAAACGCACCCGCGCCCATGCACACCAACACGGAACTGCACTATCATGAGGACAGAGAAGAAGTGTCCATGTTGCGCTTTATAAAGGGTTTCTTCTTTCTCTAAAAGAGGCTCTTCTGAGATGGACGCTTTGGTCGGCCATGTCAGTCCTCACATATTTTTTTAGAAAGTAAAAGAAAAAGGGAAAAAAAAAAAAAACCTTGTATCCATAAGAACTTTATTGTGTCTAAAGCCCAAACTGATGAACTACTTTTGTATGGTGTTTCTGCTATTCATCATTGTGCTGCAATTTGCTAAGACTAGAAAAAGCAAAGGCCATCAAAGAATCATAATTAAGGCTCAGTTTGTTTGTTTGCACTGGTGTAAATGCAAGGGAGTGCAGAAAGGCCCAATGTAAATTCTACTTTTATTTCAGATTTGACCTTGTCTTATTTGTTTGTGATGAGTAGTAAAATGAAGTTGTTTCTATTTAAATGAAAGAGTATGGAGGTAGGAACCTAGAAGAATGGCTATCTATCCAGGAATCAGGTAGGATGCAAGAAGATATGAACCTGCAGGCTTTATATGAGATAGAATTGAAGTAGAAGGTAGTGCAAAAATCACATTTTGGGATGCAAAATGCCAATGAGTGCAAAGGAGGCAAAAACTACAAATTTTGTGTGTCAAGTAAGAATCCCAATTTTGTATCAAGTGCAAAACTAAACTGGGTAAAAATTCTACACCTGATCAAAATTTGCACTTCAACCAACACGGGCCAAATGAAGAAAGAAATGAAAACAGAAACGGGCTTCTTTTCCTTGACATATTATAAGATGAGATTGACCTTATTGCCCGTCGTTCAGCATCCTTAAGATTGGAGTGTGTAATTAGTAATAAACTAATACAAAGTTAATAAAACCAGGATACTTTATAGATTTAACTCATTCAGGTTTTGGTGGTCTTTTAAGGACAATTAATACTTCCTTATACTCTCTTCAACAATGTTGCTTTCACTTCTCATGCAGCTATTATCCTAGCTTGATTTGGTGTGGGCAATCCAAAGATATGGACACATGTAGCAATCTGCTGATTGATCAATAATTAATTTTCTAAAATCAATTTGAGTATTATTTTATTAGTAAAACAATTTGATCAACAACTATATATTATGTTCTGGTTGAAAATTAAAGAAATATATACTTGTTATTTTCTCTAGGAGAGGTTGTATCACGGTGATATGCTAACTACAAACTACAAAGAAATCTCCCCATCCTTAAGGCCCCATTTGTTGTCACTTTTCAATGTAATGGGTGGAAAATAAATTTTCAGAGTGAAATATCTGAGCAGTATTTTTGTCATTCTTACGATGAAAGATTTGTTTTCTTTATTATCTACATTAAAAGAGATGGAACTTGCGTAAAAAAAAAAAAAAAAAAAAGAAACAGAAATAATAACTGATGAAATACCCAGCTGGATCTTCAAAACAAGGTTTAAATATCGATACATATCAGTCTGTATCAACTGATAGGTATTGTTTTGGGAGCTCTCTGATATGTCCCTACAGAGGGTGTATCAGGATTTTGACCAGTTCATAGGGTGGAGGAACCTTAAACCGGCCCCCTGAATCAGTTTTGAAAAAATAAAATAAAAGAAAAAGGAGTATCAATACAGTCCTACCAGCATATTGGGCATATCGATATTTTGAACCTTGCTTCAAAAATTTAAAATCAATTCAATGGAAAAAAAGGGATACGTCCTTGATTAGGGATATGATCATGGCCCAGGCCGGGGTTTTACGGGGTAATAACAGCTTTTATGGCCCAGGCTCGGCTTGGCCCCGACACTCTGGGCCAGCCTTATAATATATGTTCAAGTTGGGGCCCGGGCCAAGCCAGGCCAGGCACCCAAGCTTCCTTGATTAGGGATATGATCATGGCCCAGGCGGGGGTTTTATGGGGTAATAACAGCTTTTATGGCCCAGGCTCGGCTTGGCCCTGGCACTCTGGGCCGGCCTTATAATATATGTTCAATTTGGGGCCCGGGCCAAGCCAGGCCAGGCACCTAAACTTCCTTGTATAAATTAGTAAAATTTATATTTTATAAAATAAATTTTTTTTATTTAATTTTGTAATAAAAATTACAGAAAGAATATATAAGAACTTGTTATATGTACCCTAACTTTCAGGCTGGCCGGGCCGAGCCGGGTTAGGCAGAAATAATGAAGTCTATATGCATGGTATATATGTGGCTGAGGTTTGGTTATTACCTTGCTGTCAGCGCCAGTTGTTTCATCCATTTGATGTCATTTATATGTCCAAATATATGAGTTAGAGGTTTGTAGGCAGTAGCCACTAATTAAGAGGGAGAGCTAGCTTCTGCCCTCACGATATCATGTCTATCTTTATTTGTAACTACGTGCATGAGTCTTTTTCCAATATTAATTATACAGGTAACGTAATGGGTGGGGTTCTTTTAACTAGGTTCAAGATGGGTCAACTTCAGATTTCAGATTGATTGAGAATTTTAATCAATCCAAAGCCAAAACAAAAATGTATCATCATGTCTATATACGTTGTATTGATTGATCTGAACCCCATACCCAAAATCCTCAGCCTTGAAATCCATTGTTTCAAATTCTCAGCTGTGGCCTGTGAAGATTAATTCTTCAAAATTTATAATACATGAAACTGGTAAGTATTAAGAACTAAGAATGAAAAACAAAATCATAATATCACAATATATTTGAGAAGTAATATAAACGCTTAATTCAGTTAGTAAAAGCATAGATATAAAAATCTAGATTTATATTAATAGAGATAATGATAAATAAAAGAAATGAATGATATCAACAATATTACCTTCTATTAAACTTAATTGCCCTCAGCTGGCCAGACAGAGAGAAGAGATTTCCTTTTTTGACCCACTATATGTCTATATACCTGAAATACATATTAGTGTGACATTTAAGGCTGTGTTTAGTATTTTAAGGTTGATCAATACAAATTTTGGAGAAATGATCTTGTCACATCATATCACATAATCACTTTTCCTAAAAAAATATAAACATTAGATTGGGTACTGACATTTATAGTATAAACATCAAATTCCACTTTCTCAAGAAACAACAATGATACCGAGTGTTGAATTGAGAACTCAAAGCATTTGTAGTAGAAAAAAATATATATTCTCCTAAAATTTATATTGACCAACTTAAAACATTGCAAGTAAAAATGATAATGATATCAAATACAACCTAAGACAAATGGGCATTGTATCGGTTTTCTATTGGATTGTTGCAAAATTTACTATTACTGTGGTGACATAACAAATATGAGTCTCAAAGGATACCAATGAAGTGCATGTGGGTTTCATTGGTACATGCATCAAATTTAGAAGTTGGGACTATAGGTGTCAATTGGACTGGATTTGGTCCAATCCGATCCATCCAATGTGAATCCATTATAAATGGACCAGGTCCAAACCAATCCAATGAATATTTTGGACCAATTTGGGCCAGTTCAATTCAATGTCTGAACCATCCAATCTGTTCAAATTCATTTTAATTTAGATTGGTTTCAACCCAGAATCGGTCCATTGACACATATATTCTTATCTTATATCAATGGACCAGATATTGACTTAATCCAACCCAATCCAATCTAATAAATATTTTAGACCGGATTGATCCAATCCAATATGTCTTATTGGTCTGTCCAATACGTTCAAATTAATTTTAAACTGAAAAGGATCCAATCCAAAACCGATCCATTGACACCCTTAATTGGGATATGGCATAAACATTGACCATTGCATAGTGAAAGGGTAATTAAAGTCTTGGGCTGACAAGCATGAAAACACAAATTTGACTTTTACAGGGACAGCTTTATAAAAAAAAATCAAAGATTAGATTCATATGCAATCCACCCCTCCCAAACCACAAATAGCTGGGACCAACAATGGTTGATGCCTTTTTTTTATATGGCAAAGACAATAGGAATGGTCACCTCATCCCCAATAGTAATGGAGAGGCAGCAATCATTTGAAAAGCATTTAGCAGAAACGAGTTTGAATAAATTGGTGGTCACAAGAAAATACTACAACCATAGTCTGAGAAAACATAAGCTTATGTGGCTGTTAGAGAAGTTCTTTCTATTTATTTGCACCTCACCACCATCATATGGAGAGAATTTTAGCCAGTGCCCCAGTCAATGATTCTATATGTATACTGTTAGAAAAGGTTCATTCAGCTCCTATTTCAATTCCTTTCTCATCTTTCTCTGTTTGAAAACAAAAATTAGCAATTTTAGAGTGGCCATGCATATAAGGGAAAACCAATGTATCAACTATGGTTGTAAATGGAGCTCAGCTTGAATGCAACAATGGAATCCAACTCAAATTGCATAGGAACTGCATATATCAGGTTATTCATTTTAAGACAAAAGGTTATGTATTAGCTAATGGGTACAAGCCAACTCTCCCTTTATTCGGGTCGGTGTGGACCCCCATATGAGTTTTATTTGATAGAAAGCAAATTCTGCATATTGAGAATATCCTTACTTTGAAATATTTTGAAACTTCTAGGGTTTGAGACAATTAAGAGAATGGAGTCACAAGCAAGAAGTCCCCTAGGTGGTGTTGTGTTGGAATGTGGTCTCTCCTCAGGCCACAGCCTGGATGTTCAGGCTGTCCTGGTCCAATGGGTACAAACTAAGTTTGGTTGGTATGTAATATCAAATTCATCTAGTCTGACCCGGGTGATTGGTGCGAAGTCTTTTTAAGCTGAGTCTTTGATGATTTCAGGACTTGTTCCATCCTTCATAATTTTATAACAAGCAATTATATGTTATGTGGGACTAAGCATCACCTAAAACTTGTACTCTATGAATGCTTTTATTGATTGAAAAGGGGAAAGTTAAATAAAATTGAAAACTTTAAGGCTCCATTTTGAAGAACTTTGGCACCAAAAAGTAATCCAATTCAATAATTTAACTTATACATTATTGATACGGTTTTGGTGAGTGAGAAATCATTAAAAAATAAAAAATAAAACAGTTGTTTGATCTTTTTGAAAAAGATCACCTTCTTTTGTGGTGGTTAGAGGCATCAAATCAAGCAAGTTTTGTCTAGTAGATATTGTAATGTGGTTTAACATCTATCAATTATTTCAAAAACCTTATTTGACTCGGGCGATTGAACCGGTGAATTGACCAGGTGCTGGGTTTTTTATGGTTTGATGGGCTAATTACCTGGTTGAACCGCAACATCCTACACAGAGAGTTCTTTTTGGGTTGATAGTCGGTTCAATTTTTAAGACACTGATTTCAAATGAACTGGGGTAATACCATATTGTGCCGAGTTTACTAATGTTTATGATAAAATTGTTCATTTGTTGCACTCTGATTCAAACTAAGGCAATGTTTGGTTTGAAGGAAAAGGTAGGAAAAGGAAGGGAAATGTAAGGAAACCTATACAAGATTTATAAAGGTTTTCCTATATTTTCCTTCCTTTTCCTACTTTTTCCTTCAAACCAAACACAGCCTAAAAGTCAGTTATCCAATGTTGGCCCCGGCTATCAAGGTCCTTGGAAGGGGTGGATTGGATATAGATCTAACCTTTTGTTTTTTGCGCAAAATTATCATTTTTCAGCAGTTAGCAGAGATTTACCATCAGGATTCAAACTCTTAAGACTATATAAACATCAATAATAATTTTCAGATAATGCATTTCCAAAAATGAGTGTGACAGAAATACAAATGCTCAGATGGATGAGTGGTAAAAATAGCAAGGATAAGGTTAGAAATGAAGTCATATAAATAAACTTAGGAGTAGCTCCGATATGTGATAAAATGAGAGAAAATAGATTCAAATGGTTTGGTTACATGTATAAAAGACCTTATAAACACATATTAAAAAAAATAATCTGCTACAAGTTAAAGGGGTTAAAAGAGTTGAAAACAAACTAAAAAGGACTTAATTGAAAGTGATAAAAAATGATTTAAACACCCATAATTTAACAATAAACGTGTCACTGAAAAGAACAGAATGACAAAATAGGATTAATGCAACCGACCCCATTTAATTGGGACAAGGCTTGGATGATGAAGAATAATTTCTAGATAGTCTAGATCTCCCAAAGGTATATGAAGAAATACTAATTAGATAATAATTAGTAGTATGAAATTAACACATGACATTAATCTTCTCTTTAATTACTTTACTATAGTATTTACAATATCTATATCAAAGAACAAACAAATTGATTAAAATCCTTAGTTTATTTTTTCCCTTTTCATTTGATTCGTCATGGTTCATGCCAATTCTACTACAACCCTACTCTAACATTCATTTATTGCAACACTTAGGGGGCATTCTTTTTTTGGATTTTGAAAGGGGGGAAAGTTGGTCAATGGGATTTTAGTTCCCATTGACTAAGAATCTCATGTTTTTTTTTCAGATTTATGTGGGGACCAGTGAAAGTTTATTTTCCTAGGTATCATTTACCCGAGTAACTGATACCCATCTAGGTGGGAAAGTTACCAATACTTGAATGGGACAAAAATGCCCTTTTTAATAATGGATTTTTATGGTTAAAATGGTCATTACTTTATTTACATGAGAAATAAAAGAACATGGGTAAATGTACTTAGCCGAATAAGTGTTTTCCAAGAAAAAACTTACCCAGATAACTGCATTTACCCGGATAAAGCGAACAGGGCTTTAGACCATCAACTGCCTTGTTTTGTTTCTCAAAAGAATTTACCTGTCAAACATTATTTGTATGGTGAGGCCAAAGGCATTCAAGCATGTAGGGAAACTATATCATGATCACTGCTGAGACTTTAAATCATAGAATGTGAACACAAAAAAGATGATTTTATGAATAAAAACTAAAGAGAATGAACTGTGAAAAGAAAGTGGAGATTTATCAGAAGAAAAAGAATATAATCTAGGGATGCATGAAAATAAATAAAAAGAAGTAGGCGAAAGAAAAAGAGAGAAGCAAATCCGAATGTCTGTAGAAAGGAGATGAGGAATACCACCAAAATGAAAGAAATTCTAATATAATATTCATCATGCCTAATTAAACAAATAGATGCAAATATGCAACTGTAATGATTAAGGTATAAACATAACATTCAGACTTTTTTTTTAATTTATTACATATTTTTCTAAAAGATAATAAAATTCAAAACCTGGGGAGGGTTATTATATATCTCTGTGGATTTTAATTTCTAATCTAGCCAGTTAGGTATATCTCTGTGGCCACACCCTTCACATGGGACACTCGTGATTTAAAAAAGAATTGAGAGAAATCATTTGAGTCTTCTTGATATTTGATACAAGGTCACCAAACTCAGACTTTACAGGAATGGCTAAATAATATTAAAGGCCAAACCTACCAAACACAGCACTAGGCCATTATCAATGTTTTTGGTCATTAGTCATGTAACCATCCAATCAGTCACACTCACCAGCCCAAAAATGATTAACGGTCACGGTCATTTGTTAATCAACTTTGGACTGGCAACTCTTCTTGGCCTTAAGTTTTAATTTTCTGATGTCAGGCTGACTTTTTATGGGTTCACTTTCACACCCATATTCAAAGGGATCGATGTTAACGAGGAGAATGACTCAGAAATTGTTTTAACAAGAAAAGGCAACCCACCCCTAATAGTGATCATCAGTTGGATCCATCAGGGTTTATGTTAATTGCATTACTGCAACAATAGAAGATAAAACAATTTTATTTTTTTACCATAGAAAAAAAGATGAACATTATAGAAAATATTTGAGAAATGAGAGTCCCAGTTCATCAATTTGAGACATTCCTTTCAAGGCTTAGAGGCTATTATTGCCATTAATTGAAAGAGGGGTCATCAAGCAACAGTTTCAAAGGAGATTGCCATAAATTACATCATACCCAAGTATTTCAAGCAAGCATCTTAATTTCCTTCTGTGCAGGCTGCCCATATAAGGGGTTTATAAGGAAATGTGCCTGATCAGTGATTAGAATAATAATAAAAGGAAGAGCAACCGTATTTCATATGGTGACGCATGTACCAAATCCAGGATTTTTCATGGAGTGATCACGATGGTTGCGCGCTTAAGATAATTTATTTATTTATTTTTTTTTCCAGGAGGCAAAGAATAGTCCATTAATTAAGCGTATTTGGATAAACTTTTGCTTTTGATCCTTTGGGCATTGAAAAACAAAATTGAGCAAAAAAAGTGTTTTAAACATTTGGTAAACAGTTGATTTTAAAAATATTATAATCTAAAACCAAGATTTTATGAAGGATATAGGTGCCAATTGGTTCAAGTAACATGCAATAAATTCATGGAAACTCGTATAACTGAACATAGATAGTGACACTCCAAGATGTTAATTTCCAACTTACATACATGACCATAAGATCTATAGATTATATTATTATTTTTCTAGGTAAGAATGAAAATAAAGAAGAATCTATGTCTTCACTTTTCCAAATTAGAAGGCTTAAAAGGTTTTCAGTCTTATCACCTTCTTCTCTATTCTATTAGGTTTTCTTGGATTCTTTCCCTTGAACTACTCTTAGGAGAGTTAAATTTGCAATGTGGATTCAACCTGGAAAGCTTATAATAAAGTAGTATTTCGTGAAAATCTAGAGAAGTAGAGAGTTCAAACCAACCATTTTTTTAGCCACTTGCATGGTTTTCCTTTAAATTTTCTTCTAATGACTTTTTCAGACCAACCATTTTACCTATGAATCAGTACCTAGGTAATATTTTAGACATTAAAGAGCACAAATTTGGGTACACCAGGGGTAGTTTGGTAAGTGCATAACCTGGCTCTAAATTTCAAAGATTTTTCAATCATTATTGAAAGATATTCGAAATTAGTTATTCCTTGCCTCGAGCAGATCACTCACGAAGCTCTTATAAGTAATTCGAATTCCCTCTAACCTTCTGTGGAATTTAGTTATTGTTTGTCTAGCTGACTCTTGGGGACGTGTTATTGCCCATCTTGTATAGTCTTTTCCGTCTTTAATAATAATAATAAGAAAAAGGAAAATTTTCAATTAGTACTTTGTGCTTTGGGCTTAGTGACACTTTGGTCCTCAAACTTTAAAATACATTAATTCAATATCTGAATTTTCATAATGTATCAATTTAGTATCTGCCATTAATCAATCCGTTAAACAATCGTTAAATAGCATTTTAAAATACACAAATGCTCTTTAAGTGTCAATTAATTTTTTTTATCAACCATCCAAACATTGATAAAAATGAATAGTCCCAAATTCTTACTTCTTCTATTCAAGAAAGTTGGGATCATGTCTCAATGGGCTTTCTAGTGACCCCAACTTTTTTGAATAGAAGAGGCAAGGATTTGAGACTGTTCATTTCTTATCAACATTTGGATGATTGATAAAGAAAATTAAACAACACTCGATAGGCATTTATATCTTTTCAAATGCCACTTAACGGTTGGTTAACGGATTAATTAACAATAGGTACTAGATTGGCAAGTTATAAAAGTTTGGGTACTGAGTTATCACATTTTAAAGTTCGGGAACCAAAGTATTACTAGACCCAAATTATTAATCGAGAATTTTCCCTATAAAAACTTAAGCCCATCAAAACTGAAGCGGAGTATTGTGCAGTAATTTTTACACCATTGGCCAAGATGGGATAATGGGACACTCTTTTTGTTGAAAATATAACAAGCAGCAGTAACGTCCATGAATGTTCTTTTCCCTTAGAAAAGCAATTGACAAGCCTTAGAGAGAGAGAGAGGCCAAACAAATCTAAACGTGAAAAACAGTTTTATTCTGAATAAAACGTGGAAGGCCTTGAATCGCATACTTCTGTGTGAAAGTGTTAAATGGTCCTCAAAGGCCGAAGGTCCTTGGCCAAAAAACCCATTCATAAATGGAGATCTCTGCACAAATGAGTTCCACTGTCGAAAATGACAGAAAATACATGCATCTTTCGGGTCGGGATGTAGTAGGCACGTTAGGTAAGCACAATATGTAACGGGGCAAAGATAATAAAATAATAGATATTTTATGTCTAACGGAACAAAAACGTTTGGATGAAGTGCGCATTAGTTCGGACACCTATCACACAGTTATTACGTGTTCACTCATTGTACTTGCCTAACGTGCCTACTACGTTCCGACCCACTTCTTTATCCGTCCTTGAATTGAGAGTCCAAGGCTCCAAGCGAATGGAATTAACAGGCGGCACGCTGGCTATTGGAATAAGCCCTGGACTTAGGAATCATAGATGCTTGAATTTGAGGCTTGTTTTTTGTTCCTTCCAAGAAATTTATATGAAGTCAGTATTATTATCATGGGAGAGCATAGGTAATAATTCTAGGAGTAATTTATGGTTTGTTCTGTCTCATAAATTTGATAAATCTATAGTATTATTTCAAATTGTACAAATCAATAAAAATTTATGAAGTGAGGAAATGATAAAAACCCTAAAGAGTAAAGAAAAAGAGGGATGCATTTATAAGGATCATCAACATAATCCTATCACCATCCAAATCTTATCCCAATTATATGGGCCTGCTACATAAATCCTGTTTCACTCGCCATTCCATTCTATTTAATGATATATCCATTGTTAAATTATAAGTCAAATGTACCATTTTAGGTCCATTTCTTTTTTGTCTAGGCCTGGCCCTAGCCCTATCCCTTTTAACCCATTCAATTTGCAATAATCAATCATCAAATGTGAAGAAACAGGAGGGGGAGGGAGGGAAGGGGAAGATTTTTTTTTTAAAGGGCTACACAATTGGAATAGCCCATCCCCCAATCTATAACCCCCCCCCCCCCCCCCCCCCCTCCCAACCCAGGTGAAAGCAGGACTGGATCTCAAGTCTCCATTATGACCAGCAGAAGGCCTTACCAACCTGCTGGTTTACACCTTGTTAATGAAGCCGTTGTTTTCAAACTGATAAACTGCTATAATTCATGTCTTAAACCCCCAAACCAACGCTCTTCTATAGTAACGATTTCCACCTTTTTTGAGCCTTGTTTTTTCCTATTAGTTCTCTTTGAACTTATGACCAAATGTGATTGCTTCGAAAATGCATTCTTCGAATGTTCATCCATGATACAGAGGTGTTTAGAGGAGATCTTGGGGAAGTAGACTCTAATACCTCAGCCATTCGAGTCTCTTCAAAGAAGAGAAGACAAAAATACTAGATAGAGGATAGGCTTTGGTTAAGTACATATATAATCGAATATAATCATAATCACAGTAGATTTGATCAGGGGTCTATTTGAATTCGAAATGAATTATATTCTATATATTTAAATCTAATATATATGGATCGGATTCGAATTGGATTAGATCAACATTTACAGCCCTAATTTGAGATTGTTTCTTTGTTTTATTCTCTTTCCATCTTTTTGCCTTTTCTTTTGGAGATTTCCTTCGTTTGTGGTGAAAGAGGAGCCAACATTGTATGGACAACCTTTTAGATGATGGTTAAAGTGACAACTTGAAGGCCCATTTAAATGATTGAGATACAATGTTCCTCTCTCTCTCTCTCTCTCTTCATTATGGGTGTACCACACTAATACTAGCTAAGGTGCTGATGGTTACGTGATCAGAGGACATACCCCCACCCAATTGGTGGGATATTGGGCCTATAGATAATTGTGCCCGTATTACTCAGCACCCTATTTGTTTTATTATTGGAGTAAACATTTACATGATTGCATCTTATCAAACTATATAAAATATTAATTGAAAATGATCGTGGTACATCCAAAATTTGTAAGTATAAACATAAGTGAATACTTGCATTGCATTGCGTATAAATTAAATCCAAATATCATATATCATATATAATTAATAATTACTTACATATATGTATAATAATTAATAATAATAAAAGTTAAATTCCATATCATATATATCATAAATGATTAATACTTATCTAGAAATTTGTATAATCATAAAAGTTAAATCCAATATCATATATATGGTTACTTGCGAATGTGCATAGGCGTGTCTCTTACACTAAGTACTTAATAATGACAAAGTCCTATTTTTACCTTTTGAATCATGTATTATCTTTATCAAAATAAAATGGGATGAGCCCAAATCAGTCTCCAATGTTAAAACTAGAACTAGATTTGCCAATAATTTGCTCCCGTCTTTCCCTGTTTGTTACCAGATTAAAGTTTTGGTGCTTATTATGCATTGTTAAACAATGAATGAGAATCAGCATTTTGAAAACCACAGCGGGTCTCTGGTTCAACCATTTGGATTGAACTGGTCAATTTATGATATCATAAATAAATAATAAAAGTAGTTATTATATATAGAAAATATAAATATATAATTGAAAAATATATTGTAAATTGTAAAATAATATGTATATATATATATGTGTGTGTGTGACGGGTTGAACAGTCCGACAAACCAGGTCAACGACGGATTAAAAACACTAGTAATCACTTAATTGTACCAACATCAACCCTACAGCATAACCCTATTTGGCAGGTCGGCAATGAATCATTTTTCATTTCATTCCATGATCGACTACTCTAGTTGGGTTACGCTACACAGAGTCCATGCTTGGACCCCTCACGTTTAAAACAGCTCCAGGACCATGAATGAAATGATGCCCACTTGCCCAGGCCCCATATAGATAAGGAGCTTCTAGGTTCCAAAAGGTGCCGCGTGAATCCGATTTTGGCCCAGTTTAACTCAATTCTGGGACCCATTTAATGCTGGAACCCTTCATATCCATATGAAGGCCAGAATGGGCTGGGCCGGTCCTCTGGCTCCAGACCCTACATGTTGTCTATAAAAGTATCATCAACACTCAAAATTACGTCATCACAAACTGGCATCTGTTAGGACTTGCGCCCATCCTCATCCAGAGACATCTTGCCTACCATGTGAATCCTGATATCATCTCACTTTCATCCTGATAGGAGGAATAGGAGAAGGTCAGCATCATATACGTTGGGGTCCACAGACATAATATTGATGTGGCACATGGGTTCCTCAGTGTTGCAAACCCTGGATTGTTTTTTGTCTGGAAGTTGGGCACCACTGGTGTGGTAATGGGTACAAGGGCATTTACCCAGTCCAGATCTGAGGTGGCACAGATGGGCCCCCATCCTCAAAATCCTGCCTAGGAGGCCTCCTGATTGATATTTTCTCAATCCCTCCTTCCCTCTTTCACAAAGACACAAAGGCCCAGTTAGGGAAAACCTCTCCTAACTTGTTGCTACTTGTAAGAATCACGAATTGTTAAATTTTCCTAGGGGCGGGCTGTTTGATAATGGATGAATTGGCTGAGCTGAATGACTTATTGGGTTCGGGCTGGTCCAACCCAAGTTCGACCCCTATTATCTGGTGGTGTCTTTTATAATTGTGTGCGGTGATGGGTCATGTTGAAACCCGGGGGGATAAATTACTACAGGGAAATTTACTAAATTAAATAGACACTAAAAACAAAAATGTATAGGATAAAAACGAAAACATAAAACACTTACCTGGGTAAAAGAGAATATAGATAACTGTACTTATCTGAGTAAATAATTTATCTAAAAACAAACGGGGCCCAAGTGTAGACAGGATGTTACTGCCTGACTGAGCCAGAATCATAGAATCAAAGATTCACAATTTAAAACTTAAGACCCTTTTGAGCCTGTATCAAGTAGGTGAGAACTTAATAAATATTATGATAGCTGCCTTAAAAATTTGTTTTCAATCATTTAAGGGTAGGCAAGGGCTTTTAGGCGTGCATTAAAATTTATGAATTAAATCCATAATTCAACTCAACCAACTTGATTCGGTACAACTTTTCCAAGTTTAAAAAACTTAATAACCTCGACCGGCTTTTGAAGCCAAGTCCTAAGTTTTGGATCTTAAGGTTCGTTTGATTTATTTTGGATTCGGAATCAAAATTCTTCGTAATCAAAATTGAAATGGTCTATTTCCATAGGTTATTTGGTTCAGATAAGAATGAGAATAAGAATTAGAATCAATTGAAATGAGATTTCATTCCTAAAAAAGAGTTAGGGAATGACCAATCCCTCAAATAGAAGAATACTATTTCACCAGGAATGAGAATAATATTCTAATTCCACCCAATCAAACAGTTGGTTTCGGTTTCAAATCCAAACCCTTATTCCTGCCAAAGTGCCAATCAAACGGGGCCTAAGTTGGAACAATTGGACAGATTTCTCTCATTCCCATACGCATTAGAATTAAATGAAATCATTTAATGTGTTCGAAAGGCAATTAATTATTTAATCGACAGTTGAAAGGATCAACCATTCAATTGAGCGACTATAAATCGAAACCCTGAACAGAAACTAGTTCCAAATCTATTTCACATTTCAATGGTTTCCCAGTCAAACTCTGCTGCTGGTTTCATAAATGGGTTTCACATTTCCAAAGCCGCGGAGGTTGGCAATTTTGGCATCGACACTAGACATGAGTCTAGGCCGTCTACCTCCATTTATTTTTCTAAATCTGGCTCATCTAATTAAGCCAAAGCTCGACGGTGGAACTTGAGCCAAGGCTTGTACAGGTAAGCCATGAAAAGAAAAGCTGTAAAAAGGAAACTAAAAAATGCACAAAAATGATGAAATCGTAACATCTTGTCTTCTTGCACTATTTTGTCTTGATTAAGAGTTGTTTGGGTTAATCATGTGTTCTTCTATAAAAAAATATCTTAGGTTCTAATGGATCATCATAGATCCATAGTTTTAGCTCTATACCCATTGTTCAGAGTTAATGATTTCTGACATGGGTTCTTGTATTTTTTTTCACAGCAGACATGGGTTCTTGTTGGCTTCCCTGATTTTCAGATCAGGATAAGTAAATTTTAATGGATAGAATATGTATTTAATGAATTTCACATGCGCCCACATGCTTCCCTCTGACCTCTCCCCTCTTGCACTCAGTTTCCAATATGGATTCTCTCTTCCATTTGAGAAACTATTGTTTCTCATTTCAATCAATCATTTGGAACTTTCCTTCTCAATTAAATAGTTGGGGATTCATTTCGGCGCATCCCACCTTTTTTTTTTTTTTTTTCTTTTGTAAACAGGGCACCTCTATACTGAATATACAACGAAACTACTGTAGGAGACATGGGGTGTTTGTAATGTAGACTTATCATCAAGAGTATGCCCTCTTATCAAAAATAAAAAATGGGATGTTCCCAAATCACTCTGCTATTTTTGTCATCTTATCATGTAAGTTTATTAAACGTTGTTCATAGCTGTTGTTAGATATAAAATGATATATCATAGTTATCCACAGCCCAAGTCCACCAACTTATCATGATTCTAGGATCAGATGAAGATGATGACTTGCTTTCAGGAATTGTACTCATGCCGCAGAAGTGACAGGGCCGCATGGAACACAACTTTAACATCCTAAGTTTCAGCTCAATTGAGCTCAGCCATGTTGCAAAAAGATGCCCTTTTTAGTCCCACCATTCACGTAAAATTTCGGAACCGACTGCAGAATGCAGAGAATCTGATGCATAAGGATGATTTGGATGAGAAAACACATAGTCAATAGGTCTCTTATACAATGGAGTGGGTGATCATGGATTCATGGTGGGCTGCACCTGCCTTCCTCTTAATGAACAAACTGTACAATAATAAAATAAGAAGGTTGGTATGTCTAAAGAAGTAAAGAATCCTTTGACATTTATTATCAGACTAAAAGCTGTTAGAAGATTAAAAGTATTTAGCAGAAAAATCTGTCAATCTTTTTGTTGATTCAATTGGGGTCCATTGACTTGTTTAATCCACTCAAATCATTAGGGGCTTTACCAGTTCTCAACTAACTCCACTTCCGAGGTTTTGAACTGGCAATTAGCAGGTCTTACCAAAAACTAAAGTTAGAAAAACAATCAGATTTTTGCACATATTAATAGAAAATGAAAATCAAATACATAAAGAAACAATGTACCTGACTGAATTATTTCAAATGAAATAATTGACTGGAAGATTATGGAACAAACAAACCTTGAAAGAGTACAATATATAGGGAGGAAGATATAGATATCTATAAAATATGAACTGGAATCATGAAAGAATCCACAAATGAAAACTTGATCTAAGATTCGTAGTTGCTGACTTGCTGTCTAATTTGGTTGTGATGTTCTCCGGGCCCCCTAAAAGTGGCCCAAATGTCTGCTGGGGCCTATTTAAAACCCATGTAGAGTAAACTTGGTTTGGAACAGAGGATGTGACAGCACATGTAAACGTTAATGGGGCCCACCACGTGGGTTGCTCAATCAGCATGCCACGTGATGATAGTCCCTTTGTGATGGTGGTGGGCCAAGCTCTGCTCAGCCTCCGGTATGAGCCAAGTCTTCCTCGCAAGATTTATCTCCCATGTATTAACTTCCAAAGAGATTACATTGATGCGGAGAAAGACACTTTTCTCTATGTAATCTCTTTGGAAATGAAGAAGTATATGGAGATTGAGAATTATTGTCATTAATCCCCAACCAATTTGGGGTCTCCACATAACCAGTCGATGAGTTTTTTTCTTTTCTTTTTTTTTTAAGGGATTTGTTCAAAATATCAGTCTCCCAAACGATATCATCATATCAATAAGACAATAGGTTTATTGATTTGTTTGTGAGCAATTTATAATACAGAATCTAGGGCTCAAATGACTATAAGGTAATAAATATATAGGAAATACATTTTAAAAGTTTATATATAATGCAAATTATCAGGATACATTCAAAAGAGTCAAGACATGAATGCATACTTTGGAAAACCAACATAAATTCTATTAATATTTTTTTGGTAAGAATTTTATTGATACTTAAAAACATATATTAGTATCAAGGGCAATACTTTTCTCCTACCACGTTGGAGAACATATGTCCTATCACGTTCTGATTTTTAGATCTAAACCCTTAATTCCTAAACCCTAAGCCCTTAAACCCTAACCTTAAAATCTAAATTCTAAACTCTAAACCCTTAAACCCTAAGCCCCTAAACTCTAAATTCTAAATTTTAAACCTTAAATCCTAAAACCTAAACCCTAAAATTAATGTATAAAATGGTTGTAGCAGGCTGCACATCCTCCAACGTGGTAAGAGATAAGTGTTTTTCTAGTGTCGAAGTTCATAAAATTGGATTAAAGGTTAAAATTAAAACCTAATGCTAATTAAAAATAGCATCGTGGTTTGATGTCGTGAAATTCAGGGGGAAATTTAAATAGAGATAAATTTAAATTTGAATATAAATCGGTGATACATTATATGGTCAGTATCAAACTGTATTGGACCGATACATTGGGTACAGGTGGAATGGGCCATTTCACCTGTGCCATGTATTGATCACATTCAAAAAACAAGACAATACAAACCTTGCATTTATGCCAACATCAGGTGGATTAGTGGACTGGGGGTCGGATAACGATAGAAAGCTGGACCCATCTGTCAAACGGTCATCACTCAAGAGTAAAAATGATGCTGACATTGACTGAGATAATAAAGCACTGGGTTATCCTTACTATTATTGTACCAAGAACAAGTATCAAGTATGTGAATGATTCAGGGAAATGATTCAGAAATCTCCTGCATGGAATTTTCCTTTGCTTTGGAAACCCCATTTTCCTTTTCCCCATGTAAGAGGAAAGATGAAAACAGAAAGCATCCGTGTAATTGTAAACAAACCCAACTAATTGGAACAAAACTGGCTGATTGATTTTGATGACATTACCCTTTTAGAGTCGACATAGAACTCATGCCAGTGAAAGGTCAGGTGGAGTCAATGACATTGTTTCATGGGGACAGCATCTCTGAGACAATCACATCGTTGAATCTTGTTTTGGATAGAATGTAATTTCTAACTCTACAAGGTTAGGAACTTGAACCACGCCCCTTGCCTGAGATAATGAAGCACTGGGTTATCCTTACTATTATTGTACCAAGAACAAGTATCAAGTATGTGAATGATTCAGGGAAATGATTCAGATATCTCCTGCATGGAATTTTCCTTTGCTTTGGAAACCCCATTTTCCTTTTCCCCATGTAAGTGGAAAGATGAAAACAGAAAGCATCCATGTAATTGTAAACAAACCCAACTAATTGGAACAAAACTGGCCGATTGATTTTGATGACATTACCCTTTTAGAGTCGACATAGAACTCATGCCAGTGAAAGGTCAGGTGGAGTCAATGACATTGTTTCAAGGGGACAGCATCTCTGAGACAATCACATCGTTGAATCTTGTTTTGGATAGAATGTAATTTCTAACTCTACAAAGTTAGGAACTTGAACCACGCCCCTTGCCTGATTTTAAATAAATTAATTAAAAAAATAAGGTGCCTGTATCGACCAACAATATACAGATTACCTTGCTACTGAATAAGAGCTTACTATTGTACAATTCAATGCAGAACCAAATATCAAAAGTATCTTAGAAACAAATGAATAATTAGCTCGACAGTAGTCACATATTCTGTACGAAACTAGGGCCACACTGGAATGTGGACAAATAGATGCAGAATGTTGGGCAGCGGCTTCCACGGTTCCACCTTGCAGTGGTTCAATGTTCAAACGAAACACAGGTAGACAGAGAGCCTTTGCAAAAACAATGCAGGGATAGGAATTCAAAATGTCTCATCTATACTGGGGATGCTTTGTTCCAGCAAAAACAAGGCCAAAGAAAATAAATTAAATCACCTCTTCTGAAGCTGAAGAAAATAGGAAGGAATTCTTCCCTGGCCACTTCAGCTCCAGACTCCAACTGTTGATTATTGGAGAAATTGGCATTTAGAATTTTTGTATGATCATCAAAATAAATGCAGAAACAAAAGGAAAGAAGGGAGAGAATTTCCTTTTATGTAGGCATGTTATATTCACACTAACTACATCCTCCTCCCCCTTTAAGTCTGCAATTAGGAGGTGACATAGTTGATACCTGCTGGCCTAAAAAATTTTAGGGGCCATGTCATGGAGGTAAACCTGCTAATTTAATTTGTCTTCATCTGTTCAACATCCATATTCCTCTTTGACGTGGAATCTGGGCCATCTCTGGGAATGAGGCCAAGAAGTGGCAAAGGTAACAAGGAACTCACATTACACAGAAATATCAACAAAGCCAAGTTGTCAAAATTGTCCTTCGTGACACCAAAGACTTGCGTCAAACCAGCACCTATCAATCCTCCAACAACGCTACCTCCATTTGAAATGGACATTAGGGTGGCAAACAGAGTTGCTTCCATGCCCTCTGGACATAATCTTGCCGCTAGCACAAGTACAGGCATGAATGATGCCTGCAAAATTCTGTGACATTTAGCATCTCCTCCACTAGTTTTAATTTTGTAAAGCAGGAAATTTAATTAGAAAGAATAGCAACCAAACATTTCAGTTTTCTGTTTCTCAGATATAATATCTATGTACTGAAGTCAAAATTATGGTTCATGCAAGTATTATCAAAATATGAAGATGAACTGGGTAAAAAAAGTCCACAGCCTAGCCATGTCTACAAATATTTTTGATAATTTATGCTGGATGTGATCTAACCTAGTTTTCAAACACTGGATAAGGATAAGATAATCATTCAAACAGATTTGAGCATGGGATGCAACTGATGAAACAAAATTCAGATCTTATCATAGTCCAAATGTTCCATCTGAAACCAATTTACCTCTTAAAAATCTCTCTCTCTCTCTCTCTCTGATAGGAAACGGTAACTTTCATTGATGAAGTTAAATAAAGAGTGCAAGTATCACCACCCAAAGGATGGTTGGAGAAGCCAAAACAATATTAGCCTTACAAACATGCCCAAAACAAAGCCTCCCTATTAATTCCTTGCTTATCTAAAGCGTCAGCCATTCCATTTGCTGATCTTCTTACCCATCCTAGGTTTCTAGCTTGCATCCACCCTATTACCAGCTTGGAGTCTCCTTCCACTTCTAAGTGTTGCATTCCCCATTGTTTTGCCAATCACAGGCCTTGGAGTAAGGCCTTGACTTCTGCCTTTAAAGAGTCTCCCACCCCAACCGACCTAAGTATAGGGCCAACACTCTTCATCATCTCTGGAAAACACCCCCAATTCCTGATGGACCTGGATTAC
Source organism: Nelumbo nucifera (assembly GCF_055504915.1). Taxonomy (NCBI): domain Eukaryota; kingdom Viridiplantae; phylum Streptophyta; class Magnoliopsida; order Proteales; family Nelumbonaceae; genus Nelumbo; species Nelumbo nucifera. Next base: position 168,896,995 of record NC_142649.1, on the reverse strand, counting down.
CTAAGGAGCTTCCATCAAAATTCAATTTCACCCTGAACTGTGGCGGCGGGGACCAACTCTCTTGAACTATAGGAGAAGAGGAAGAGGATACAGCTATAGAACTCCAACTTCTAATTAAATCAACTGAGGAAAAGTCCTTGAAAAGTTGCAAAGCTTTCAGCCAATGTAGAATCTTGATGGTAATGCCTTCAACAGGTGTGTTGAAGATTAGTTAGTTTTGTGTTGTTTTAAGAATAGTTGTGTTATGTTAGTTGTTAGATAGGAAGTGGGGACCACAGCAGTTATGTGAGTCCAAATTTTATTATTTTTTTGAGTATTTTATATGCTGTTTTATGTTTTGCCGCCCTATAAGGGCATAGTAGTCTTTGCACTCCTCTTATATTTTTAATATAAATAATAAGCGAAGGGGGCGGTCAGATCATTGCTCTCTTTCTTCTCAAAATCTCTTCTTCTCTTCTTCTTCTTCACTCTTCCTTCTCTCTTCAAGAAAACACTCTTTTCTTTTATATTTTTTATTTCAGCAGATTTCTACTTGGTATCAGAGCCAGGTTAGGGTTTTTGAAGCATTCTCATGCAGCCCTAGACCGGCTGACTGCATGAAGTAACAAAGGGCTAATTGATCTGCTATGGATTGCCTAGTTCTTGGATTTTTTGGTGAGATCCAGTCATTAGGAAGGTGATCTTCGTTTTGGCATCAAAATCAAGAAGAACTAGAGTACGGGGAAGAGTCCTAGAAAAGCTGGACTCTTTGTTTTTTATCTGATCTTGGGCGCATAGGTATCGTTGGATTTTTTTTATTTTTCTGTAGGGGGCGGTTAGTTTTCTGGACCTTTTTGGGCCTCTTGGAGTGGGCGATTCACTCTACTCTTTGTTGGGAGACATTGGGAGGAGAGAGATTTCTCTCCAATTAGGGTTTTCTTTTCCCATAAGGGTTTGTTCCTGTGTGTGTGGTTTTAAATTGTTCTTGGAGGCTTTCAACCTTTTTCTTCTGAACTGTTGAACTATTTGAAGCAAGATGGAGAGTTGGAATACCGAACTGAAATCCACCGATACCATGTGATGGGGATCGGTCTATGCATTATAAGGCCTATTCTCGTAAGAAGAAGGCCAACAAACAGGTTCTGATTTGGCATGGAGAAGACTCTTCAGACTTGGACTGATCTGGTCAGGGGTATTTTCGACATTTTGACCAGCCCAATGTGAACTTGGGCTATAACATCTTGTTCTTATAGCTTAGTAGTGCTTGTCTTTCAATTTTCAGTTTATCTGCATTAGTAGATAGAAAGTTATTGTGTTTCATGATGCACAAGACAAAGAGTGGCACTTTTTGTAATTATGGTGAACAGTGTTCCGGACCACACAAGTCACTCTATAAATAGATGTATTCTCTTCCTTTTGAGGCTGATGAATGAATGAAGATTTCTTAAGAGCTCTCTTGCTGTATGGAGTGGTTCCTACAAACCCTAGAGTGATTCTAGGACCCCTTGGAGTGATTCCTTGGGATTTCTCTCTTCTCTTTCTCTACCCTTTCTACTCTCTCTTCCTCTCTTTCGGTCTTGTGTTAGTTTGTTCCAGCCCTACTGCATCGGTTTTGGTATTAGAGCCAGGTTTCAAATGGCTCATTACCATAGTAGAAACATGAGAGGAAGATTAAGTGAACAAGCTTAAGAAGAGTTGTTGCTTGCACTTATTAATCGAGTGGACATACTAGAAGCTCAAGTCAAAGTGTTGATGGAAGAACAAGAAGAGAAAAATAGCACTGGTGTTCCACATGGAGGAGCTGAAGCAGAGGGTTCTAACATCAATAACCCTACTGTCCACATGTGAACCACCCACTAAAGACTGCCATCAAGCCCCTAAGGTCTCGAACTCTACAAACTCAAGGTACTTTAAATGATTTATATGATGAGTTGGTGGAGCATTCTAAGACTAATATAGATGACTATCGGGATGATATTACTAGTAAAGTGAAGATAGAAGTTCCTAGTTTTAGAGGTGACATCAATCCATGAATTTTCTCCAATTGGTTGGCAGAACTAGAGGAGTACTTTGATTGGTTCGACACGTCAGATGAAAGACGGGTTAGATTTGCTAAACTTGTAGACTGTTGTGAGGATCATTTAATTGTTATTTTACAGTTGCTGTTAGCGTGCTGTCAGCCTAAGATGCTGTCAGCCAGTTAGTTTCTTTCTTTTTTTTATTAGTTTGTTACTAGGGAGTGCCACCAGGGGCATACTTGTAATCTCCCATTCCTTTTATATTAAGTTAATATAAATAACTAAACTGCGGCAGCCAAAATAGTTTTTTGGTTCGTGTCTCGCAATCAAATCTTCCTCTTCTCTTCTCTTCTCTTCTCTTCTCTTCTCTTCTCTTTCTCTCTCTCGTCTCTCTCTCTCCATGAATGATGATTACATGGTATCAGAGCAAGGTTCTGGGCTATAAAAACCTGCTTCTCCCATCTGAACCTGCTTTGTCCTCTTTCTTCTTTGATTTCTTGGACGTGGAAGACAGAGAAACCCTAGCAGGCCACTTGCGGCTCTTCCTTTGGGTTCTTCCTTGGTCGTAACATCAAGGAGACCCTAGCAGAAGAAGGGCGATGCAGTAAAGACTCCCTTCCTTATCTGTTCGGTGCTGTGAGGTTAATTTTTGGGTTGGCACCTTCGTACAGGTGCTAGACAGGGTATGTGTTCTTGTGTTTTTCTATGGCCAATGGTGTGAAGGCGGTGCTGGACAGGGTATGTGTTCTTGTGTTTTTCTATGGACAATGGTGTGAAGGCCTTACTTTTTTGGTTTTATACCTTCGTTTAGATGCTGGACTGTTAGATTGCATGTGCTGCAGCCGAACTGCTAGTATACTATTCTAATGGCTGGTGCTGGACTGATTACTCGGCTGTTTTAATGGCTGAACCATCACTTAGTTGATTTCAGCAGTTCTTTGTTTTTCCACATTTCAGAAGTAAATTTCTTGGGGGTTGGTATTCTGATTGTAGCTGTTGTGTAGTTGTGTGGGATTTGGTCTGGTTCAGCAGTACTCTATGGCAAACTATGATTCAACTTCATCGGGGGTTACATCAACCCGCAGCACAGCTGGTATGGGAAGTGAAAATATGATGTTTCCCATGCCCATTACCCCTCTAAATGGTCTAAACTACCTGGAGTGGGCTAAAGTGTAAAACTTTATGTAACAGCAAGGGGAAAAGCTGATTACATAAATGGAAGGGTGAAAGAACCCAAGAGTGAGACAGCTGAACATGATTGGTGGGACCAAGAAAACAGTATGGTGATGTCTTGGCTCCTTGCAGCCATGGAACCTGATGTGAAGAACTTTATGTGGGCAGACACCGCTAGTGAGATTTGGGAATAGGCCAAAACCACCTATTTTGAGCAAAGGCATTATGCCAAGGTTTACCAGTTGTAAGCTGAATCCTCATCCTGTAAACAGGGAAATCGTAGTTTTGTCTACCTATTATTCAGCCCTTACTTCCGTATGGAAAGAATTGGATCATTATCAGGCTATAGAGTGGAAGCGTGATGATGATGCTAAGGCCTACAGGAAGCTGGTTTCTCAGCAGCGTGTGTTTGACTTCTTGTTGGGACTGAACCCTATCTATGAACCCTCCTTGAGAGTTCAGATCTTAGGAAGTAAAGAGTTGTCGGTTCACAAGGTATATGCCCTTGTTCAATCTGAAGAAAGTAGGCGGAGTGTGATGGTTACAACTGAGGGGGAGCTACAAGTTGCATTGGCCGCAATGAGTAATAACAACATGGGGAAGAAAAGTGACACCAAGAAGGCTGATGATAAAGACAAGTTGTTTTGTACCCACTGTCGGCCCTCACGACATACACGTGGCACAACATTAGCGGGAAACCTAAGTGGGCAGTGAAGAACCAAGAACAGGGTAAAGGGCAAGGTCAGAAGAAGACGAACACAACACATAATGCAACACATGTGGCAACCCAAGATACTCAGGTTGTTGGTACTACCCGGGACCACCTTACTAATTCTGACCCCAAGGAAGATATCATGAATTCCTTCAGAGACCACTTGGAGTCAAATAGAAGGGCTTTGCGATAGATGGATAGTTCAGTCACGGGTACTCCTACTTCATTTGCATCTACATCAGGCAATGTGGCTTCTGCATTCCATGTCACTACTACCACTGGTTCCCCTTGGATCATTGACTCAAGGGCCTCTAACCACGTACCGGTAAGCCGAACTTGTTTCAGACTTATAGCCTTTTGTTAGGAAGAGATAAAGTGAGGCTTGTAGATGGATCACTCTCCTCCATTGCAGGCCAAGGATCAATATCTCTTCCCCATGGCCTTAACCTGAATTGTGTATTGCATGTCCCTCAACTTCCTATAAATTTTCTTTCAATCAGTAGAATCACAAACTCTTTAAACTGTAGTGTAACTTTTTTTCCTAGTTCATGTGTTTTTTAGGATCTAACTTCTGGGAGGATGATTGGTAGAGGGAGCCTAGCGGATGGTCTCTACATTCTCAACAACAAAGTTGGTCTCTCAGTGTCATCCTCAGATTCATATAGTCAACCAAATAAGAGTCAAATTTTTTTGTGGCATAGTCAGTTAGGTCATGTTTCTTTTGAAATAGTAAAGTCTTTGTTTCCGATTTTATTTAAGTCATGTTCAGTGTCAGAGTTCCAGTGTCAAACGTGTCAGTTGAACAAACAATGTAGAACAACTTTTCACTCAAATAATAAAAGATAAAGTGTTCATTTTCATGTTGTGTATTCTGATGTATGGGGGCCTACTACTATAATCTTTGAGGGAGGATATAAGTACTTTATCACATTGATCGATGACTTCTCTTGCTATACATGGGATTCCCTATGCGTAGTAGAGACAAAGTTCCAAAGATTGTGAAAGACTTCCAGAGGATGGTATTTATGCAATTCCATGTTGAAATACAGATCTTCCAATCAGACAATGCAAAAGAATATTTCCATAGTGAGCTCAATGAGTTCTTTGCCTCCCACGGATCTATTCATAGGAGCTCATGCGCAAGAACACCACAACAAAATGGTGTTGCAGAAAGAAAAAACAAACACCTCCTTGAAGTAGCTCGAGGGATGATGTTACACATGAGTGTTCCAAAAAGGTTTTGGATGGATGCTATACTTGTAGCTGCTTATGTCATCAATCGCATGCCCTCCAGAGTGCTGAACTACATGGCCCCTCATCAGTTGTTGTTCCCTCAGTCCCCTTTATTTTCCATTCCCATGAGAGTTTTTGGTTGTCGTGCCTTTGTCCATGATTTGTCTCCATCTCAAGGTAAGTTAGACCCATGGCCCCTCATCAGTTGTTGTTCCCTCAGTCCCCTTTATTTTCCATTCCCATGAGAGTTTTTGGTTGTCGTGCCTTTGTCCATGATTTGTCTCCATCTCAAGGTAAGTTAGACCCATGGCCCCTCATCAGTTGTTGTTCCCTCAGTCCCCTTTATTTTCCATTCCCATGAGAGTTTTTGGTTGTTGTGCCTTTGTCCATGATTTGTCTCCATCTCAAGGTAAGTTAGACCCTCGGTCCATTCCTTGTATCTTTCTGGGGTATCCCTCCTCTCAAAAAGGGTATCGGTGCTTTGATCCCATTAGCCATAAATTTTTTGTGTCTATGGATGTGTCCTTTGAGTCTGAACCATTCTTCCCTGCTTCTCCTCAAGGGGAGAGTAGTAGTGTGGAAGAGGAGAAACAGGTTCAGGTCCACCAAGTCTCTCTTCCTTCTATTCCGGACCTTACTCCCTTTCGTGTCTTCCAACGTACATGTCGTAGAGATCAGCAATGTGATTGAAATGTGGAGCAGCCAAACATTGAGTAACCGACACTTTTAGACTCCCAAGAGGTAAGTCCAAACCCTATTGCACCTACTGATACTCCTACTACTGTGGATGACCTTGACATTCCTATTGCTCAAAGAAAGGGAGTCAGGTCATGCACTACCAAACACCCCATTACCCAGTATGTCTCCTATGATCACATTTCCCCCTCATACCGAGCCTTTCTATCTGCAATTGATTGCATCCTGTAAAGATACTAGGCCGAATGGGCCCTAACAGCCTTTCGCGTGATATCCTTTAGTTTATCTTTTATTTTATGTTGATGGGCCTCACTTAATGGGCCTGCTATCTGTTCTTATTTTATTTTCTTTATGTAACTGCCAAGCTGGCCGCCCACTTAAGGGTATACTTGTCATCATCAATTTTTTAGAGATTAATAAAATAGGGTTAGAGGAGAAGGGTGATTCATTCGACTTCTTCTTCTCTTCGCCATCTTCCTCTCTTATACAGTTATTCAGATCTGTTCTATTCTACTAATCACTAAGTTTAATCTTGATATTAGAGGACTGATTTACATCTTGGTATCAGAGCAGGTTCAGTTCCTCTTCCTTCTTTTTCTTTGTTCCTGTAGACTCTAAAATCAAGAGAGTGTATGGAGAGATAGGTTCTCTATAGTATAGAGAATCACTTGCCTAGTTGGTAGAAGGGTTTGGAGAGTTTAGTTCTGGCCACATTTTGCCAAGAAGTGATGTTGTTTTGCTGCTGCCCAAAACCCTAGCCGACTGGAGATTTTCGAGGTTACCAGGAAAGGTGAAGCTTGGGTGTGGCGCTCTGTGCTTGGAAGGTGTCTTGTGACTGCTAAAAGAGGGTGGTTCAGGTTTAGAAGGGTTTGGGTTAGTCTGGTAGGTGCAGCAGTGTCTTCTCTCTTCCTCCCATCTGCTGGACGAAGCAAAACCCTAGTTTTTCAAGCACCCAAGTTCTGGTTTGACTTTAAGTAAGTTTACATAGTCAAAATTTTATGTTCGTTGATTTCCGTTTGATTAATGGAGGCATACGGAAGTGAGTTCAAGCAGTTGCCAGTTTCTGGACCTGCTTCAGTAGATTCCGTTTTGACTGGTGTTACCACAATTAAGCTAGACGGGACGAACTATCTTGCTTGGGCACAATCTATAAAAATCTATGTTTGTAGTAGAGGAAAACTTAGGTATTTCACAGGCAACAAGGTGAAACCCGAAGAGAGAGACCCTGAATTTGAAAGATGGATGCAAGAGAACTATACTATTATAGGATGGTTAGTCAACTCTATGCAACCCCATATAAGCCAGCACTATCTCTGGATGTCTTCGGCTAAGGAGATATGGGACATTGTAACTGAGACCTATTCACAGAAACTGAATGTAGCCAGAGCATACAAATTGAAAAGTGATGTGAAGAACCTGAGACAGGGGGAGAAGAGTGTGGCAATCTACTACTCTATACTAAAATCCCTATGGCAGGAAATTGATGTTATGGAGACAGTGGTATGGGAGAGTAAAAAGGATGCTGAAATGTATAGAAAGCTAGTGGAGAGAAATAGGGTGTTTGATTTCCTCACTGGACTCAACCCTGAGTTTGATATTATCAGACAGAACATTTTGGCCAGGGATGAGGTTACTCTTTCACAGGCATATGCTATGATAAGTAGTGAGGAGAGTAGGCGGCAAGTGCAGTTGCAGAGTCCATCTACAGAACATTTTGCATATGCGGGAATGAAACCAAAGGGCCCTACTGAGAAAAGAGAGCAGATGTGTGAATATTGCAAGAAACCACAGCATACAAAGAACACCTGCTGGAAGCTTCATCCTGAACTTCTTCTTGATAGGTTTAAGAACAATAATAACCCTAAGAAGGGCAGTCAGGTGGGAAAATCCAAGACTGCTAATGCTGCTACAGTGCCTGAAGGGGGAAGTAAGGAAAGCAAAGAAAAATCAACTATTGAGCAGTTGGCTGCAATGAAGCGAGATTTTGAGAAGTATGGGAGGCTCCTAAATCACCTGGAAGCTACGGTTTCTTTAACTCACCCTTCCAACAGTACATCATCTTCATTGGCTTTTGCTCACTCAGGTACTCGTGCTTCTGCGAATCATGCTTCAGCTTCAGGTAATCATAAAATCCCTTGGATTATTGATTCCGGTGCATTAGACCATATGACCAGCCTATCTAACCTGTTTTGCTCATATCACCTCCTCTCTGGGAAAGAGAAAATATCCCTTGCCGATGGGTCCCTTGCCCTCATCTCTGGTAAAGGTGATATAAAGACCTCTGACACCCTGTTCTTATCTTCTGTTCTTCATGTCCTTAAGCTTAACACAAACCTCTTATCTGTTAGTAGCTTAACAAAGTCAATGAATTACAGCATAACTTTCTTTCCCACTCATTGTGTTTTTCAGGACCTGCAGTCTCAGAGGATGATTGGGAGTGGCCATGAGGCGAACGGAATATACTTGCTGGACACACCAGATCAAGCTTTGGGACCACCTCATGGAGTTGCCTTAGAGTCAGTCGTGTCAAAGTCTATTAACAAAATTTTATTATGTCATTTTCAGTTTGGTCACTTGTCCTTTTCTGCTTTGAGTCATCTCTTCCCAGATATGTTTAAAGGAGTGTCTTTATCAAGTCTTCATTGTGAATCATGTGATCTGGCAAAGCATTGTAGACATTCCTATTCAATTAGCAATAAAAGATCATTTTCTCCTTTCCATATTGTTCACTCTGATGTGTGGGGGCCATATCACATGCCAACCATGGGGGGTTACAGGTACTTTATCCTTTTTATTGATGATTATTCATGTTACACTTGGATTTATCTCATGAAATCCAAGGATGAAGTACCAGCTATTGTGAAAAATTTTCATGAACTCATCCTCACCCAGTTTAATACCCGTATCAAAATATTCCGCTCTGACAATGCTAAGGAATATTTTGAGAGAACCATCTCCACCTATCTTGAAACTTTTGGGATTATTCATCAAAGTTCTTGTTCCTACACTCTACAACTAAACGGGGTGGCGGAAAGAAAGAATAGGCATGTGGTTGAGGTTGCCAGATCCCTCTTATTTGCATCCCATGTTCCTATAAAGTTTTGGGGAGATGCTGTTCTTACTGCTACCTTTCTGATCAACCGTATGCCCTCCCGGGTCCTTGGCTTTAAAACCCCTTTTAGTCTTCTCTTCCAGGATGAGGATCTCTTCTCTTCCTCTCCGTGTTTTTGGGTGTACTTGCTATGTGCATATTCATAGTCACCAAAGGCACAAGTTTGAACCTAAGGCTCATAAGTGTGTGTTTCTGGGATATGCTTCCACACAGAAGGGTTATTGCTATTTTGATCTAGTTCGTGGCACCCGCTTTGTATCTCGGGATGCCACCTTTGCAGAGTTGACTCCCTTCTTTAGTATTCCTCCTGAGGGAGAGAAATCTGATGAGTACTTTGTTATGTCTCCAGCTGTTCCTCTTCCCATCCCTTGTGAGTCCGATCATGGGGTGTCCACCTCTTCCTCTAGACCTACCCCTGATGTCCCTGCTCCCCCTCCTGCTTCTGCTCCTACTCTCCAAAGGTGGTACCAAAGGCAGAGATTCAGACATGTGCAGGTTGTTTCCACTCCTTCAGAAGAGCATCTTGCCACTCCCATCATTCCCGAGGAAACAGGTCAGCCCTCTACTGACCCATCTCAGACTGTTCCAGACCTTGACCTTCCTATTGCTCTTCGCAAGGGCAAGCGGAAGTGTACAGCCCATTGTATCTCCAAACACTTATCTTACATGTGATACCCAGGTCTGTACCGAAAGCTTTATCTCTGTTTCTTTACTCCTTTCTTGCCTCTGTTTCTTTCCATGTGATACCCAGGTCTGTACCGAAAGCTTCATCTCAAGCTGAATGGAGGGAGGCTATGATGACTGAACTTTATGCATTGCATAAGAACCATACCTGGGATATTGTGGACTTGCCGGAAGGGAAGGAACCAGTGGGTTGTAAATGGGTGTTTACTATTAAATATCACTCTGATGGCTCTGTTGAGAGGTTTAAGGCTCGGTTGGTTGCTAAGGGTTACACCCAAATGTATGGCATTGACTATCTTGAAACATTTGCTCTTGTCGCTAAGATGACTTCAGTCAGGGTTTTACTTTCTCTAGCAGCTATTTTTGACTGGCCCTACACCAGTTTGATGTTAAAAATGCCTTCTTGAATGAAGAACTGCATGAAGAGGCCTATATGTCTCTACCTCCAGGAGTGTATGGGAAAAAAATGAAAGGCAAGGTGTGTAAACTACACAAATCTATTTATGGTCTCAAACAATCTCCTCAGGCTTGGTTTGAGAGATTTCGGGCTGCTCTTGTCTCTTTTGGCTACATTCAAACACAATCTGATCATACACTGTTCTTGAAGAGAAATGACTCTCTGGTGACCTTCTTGATTGTTAATGTTGATGATATTGTGGTCACGGGTAATGACATTGAAGAGGCCAGTAAACTAAAAGCATTTCTCAACTCTGAATTTGAAATCAAAGATTTGGGAGATCTTCGGTATTTCCTGGGCATTGAAGTTGCTCGATCTAAGGATGGTATATTCATATCTCAGCGCAAATATGTCCTTGATCTTCTTGCGGAAACTGGTAAACTTGGAGCTAAACCCATCTCCACTCCCATTGATCCTAATCATAAGCTTTCTGCCACAGATGGTGAACTTTTGTCTGATAAGGGAGCGTTTCAGAGACTGCTTGGGAAGCTGTTATACCTTTGCATGACTCGGCCAGATATTTCCTATGCAGTCAGTGTTATCAGTCAGTTTATGCATTCTCCCAGAGATACTCATCTAGTTGTTGCAGAAAGGGTTCTGTGCTACTTGAAAGGTACTCCAGGGAAAGGTATTCTATTTGCTAAGCATGGTCACATGAATCTGGAAGCCTTTACTGATGCAGATTAGGCAGGATGTATTGATGACAGAACGTCCACCTCTGGTTATTGTACTCTGGTTGCTGGGAATATTGTGTCTTGGAGGAGTAAGAAACAATCAGTAGTTGCTAGATCCTTAGCTAAAGCAGAATACAGGGCAATGGCCCATGGTGTGTCAGAATTACTATGGCTACGATCCCTTCTAGAGGAATTGGGGGTGGACTACGAGAAACCAATGATGCTCTATTGTGACAACCAAGCTACTATCAACATTGCACATAATCCTGTTCAACGTGACAGAACTAAGCACATTGAGGTTGATAGGCATTTCATAAGGAAAAGAGTCTCTTCAGGAGAAGTTTATTTACCATTTATCACATCAGAAGAGCAACCGGCTGATATCTTGACCAAGGGAGTTCCCAGGGGGAAATTGACACACTATATAAGCAAGCTGGGCATGATTGACATCTATGCTTAGCTTGAGGGGGAGTGTAAAGAGACTGGGCCGAATGGGCCCTAACAGCCTTTTGTGTGATCATTTTAGTTTATCTTTTATTTTATGTTGACGGGCCTCACTTAATGGGCCTGTTATTTGTTCTTATTTTATTTTCTTTATGTAACTGCCAAGCTGGCCGCCCACTTAAGGGTATACTTGTCATCATCAATTTTTTAGAGATTAATAAAATAGGGTTAGAGGAGAAGGGTGATTCATTCGACTTCTTCTCTTACCTCTTCTCTTCGCCATCTTCCTCTCTTATACAGTTATTCAAATCTGTTCTATTCTACTAATCAATAAGTTAAATCTTGATATTAGAGGACTGATTTACATCTCATCCCTATTCCCAGAAATGTTGCAAAAGCCTTAAAATGCCCTGAATGGACAGATGCTATGAAGGAGGAGATTAATGCCCTTTATAAAAATCAAACTTGGGAATTGGTGGATCTTCCAAGGGGGAAAGACCCAGTGAGGTGTAAGTGGGTGTTTACAGTTAGACACAAGGCAGACGGGACAGTTGAAAGGTACAAAGCAAGATTAGTAGCTAAAGGGTACACTCAAGTGTACGGGGTTGACAATGATGAGACTATTGCTCCAGTAGCTAAGATGAACTCAATTAGGGTCCTCCTGTCATTAGCTGCTAACCTTGACTGGGAATTGCATCAACTGGACATAAAGAATGCTTTTTTAAATGGTGACCTAGGGGAGGAAGTATACATGGTTCAACCCCCTGGATTTTGTGCCAAGGGAAGTGAAAATAAGGTGTGCAAGCTGAGAAAGTCTCTTTATGGTTTAAAACAATCTCCCAGAGCTTAGTTCAGTAAGTTTCACATGGTAGTTAAATAGGTAGGCTTCAAACAATGTCAGTCTGATCACACACTCTTTGTGAAGAGATGTCAAGAACAGGTTGTTGTATTGATAGTGTATGTGGATGATATCATCATTACAGGAAATTGGAGTTCAGAAATACAAAAATTGAAACAATTCCTTGCATCTAAATTTGAAGTGAAAGATTTAGGTCCCCTGAAGTATTCCCTTGGAATTGAAGTTGCCCGCTCAGAAAGAGGTATCTTCATTTCTCAAAGGAAATACACCCTTGATCTATTACAAGACACAGGCAAATTAGGCACAAGGCCAACAGATACTCCCATGGAAGTTGATCACAAGTTGGGTGACTGTGATGGTGAACCTCTGAAATATGTGAAACAGTTCCAAAGGTTAGTGGGAAAGTTGATTTATTTGTCCATGACCCGTCCAGACATTGCCTATTCAGTTGGGGTTCTAAGCCAATTCACGCACTCTCCTAAGAAACCACACATGGAGGCAGCAGAGAGAGTTTTTAGATACTTGAAAAAGTATCCCGGAACAGGTCTACTATTCAGTAAACATAATCACCTAAAGGTGGAAGTCTTTACAGATGCTGATCGGGCAAGTGTTGTGGATGATAGAAAGTCCATAACTGGGTATTGCACATTTGTGGGAGGAAACCTAGTGACCTAGAAAAGCAAGAAACAAAGTGTGGTAGCAAGGTCAAGTGCTGAAACTGAATATAGAGCTATGGCACATGGGGTGGCCGAAGTCTTTTGGCTAAAAAATCTTCTAGGGGAGCTTGGAGTTGTTGTTCATAATCCTATGTCTCTTTACTGTGACAACAAGGCAGCCATAAACATCGCCAGCAACCCTGTCCTACATGAGAGAACCAAGCACATTGAGGTGGACAAACACTTCATAAGGGAAAAATTGGAAAAAAGAAAAATTTGCATCCCTTGTGTCAACTCCAAGGAACAACTCGCTGATGTCCTCACAAAAGGACTTCCATACTCGCGGCACAATGAGTTATGTGACAAGTTGGGCATGATAGACATATTCAACCCAACTTGAGGGGGAGTGTTGTGAGGATTATTTAATTGTTATTTTACAGTTGTTGTTAGTGTGCTGTCAACCTAAGATGCTGTCAGCCAGTTAGTTTCTTTCTTTTTTTATTAGTTTGTTACTAGGGAGTGCCACCAGGGGCATACTTGTAATCTCCCATTCCTTTTATATTAAGTTAATATAAATAATTAAACTGGCGGCAACCAGAATAGTTCTTTGGTTTGTGTCTCTCAATCAAATCTTCCTCTTCTCCTCTTTTCTCTCTTCTCTTCTCTTCTCCTCTCTTTCTCTCTCTCATCTCTCTCTCTCCATGAATGATTACATAGACCATGCAAAAGTATGGTGGAGTGTGGAGAATAGATTACAGAATATGGATAAGCGACCTATCACCCGTTGGGAAAATATGAAGCATTACTTGGAGGAGAAATATTTGCCTAATGACTTCCAAGATGCTCTTCATGATGAGATGATGACATTGAGGCAAGGCAGCTTATCTGTGTCTGAGTACATGTAGAAGTTTGATGAGCTTACTATTAGATGTCAGTCTACAAAAAGTGAGAAGCAAAAATTAGCCCGATCTCATAATGGTTTAAGGGCTGATATTCAAAGGGAAATGATGACTGCACGAGTTTATGATGTAGATGATGCTTTTCAGATGACTCTTAAAATAAAGAAGAGCTTGAAGCAAGTGAATAGTAGGAGGTTTGGTATTCAAGCTAGGGAGGCAGCAATACGTAAAAGTTTAGATGAGGGTAGAGTCACTAGACCTACATCTCATAATGTGGTTCCAGTAAGGTCTAATGGTTCCAAGAAGTATCAGGAAGCTGATAACAAGGGGAAGAACATCACGATTGATGCTAATAAAAGGGGAACAACAGAAAATACTTGTTTCAAGTGTGGTGGAAAGGGCCACTATGCATTTCAATGCCCTAATAAAAATCTACACATAGGGTGTGAGAAGGAAGGACAAGTGGAAGATGATGAAGGAGACCTTGGTGAAGAAGAGTACACTAGGTCTAAACATGAAGAAGATGATGACAGCACAGCAATCTTGTTGGAGTTGTTAGACGCATTTTAGCATCCTCCAAAGAAGAAAAGAAAGAAGATTGGCTTTGTACAGCGATCTTCCTCACCTTTGTCAAGAGCGGAGACAAGCTTTGCAAGCTAATAATTGATGGTAGTAGCAGCATGAATGTGGTTTCTGCAGCAACTGTTGAAAGGGTCAATCTAGTTGCATAACCTCATCCTCAACCATACAAGATTGTTTGGTTAAACAAGACGACACTTCAGGTAGAACAAAGAGCTCTTGTTTCTATTTCCTATGGGCCTTATGTTGATGATATTTGGTGTGATGTTGTTCCTATGAATGTTACACATATTCTATTAGGCCGACCATAGCTTTACGATAGGGATGTATACCATTGGGGGAAAGAGAATACATATTACTTTCTATTTAATGGAAAGAGAATTGTCATAAAACCTGTCACCTGATGAGATCAAGAAGCGAATTAAGACCCCTCAAAAGGCAACTCTAGCCCAGAAACAAGTAGTTCAACAAAAGAAACAACCTCTCTTGCTATCCAACAAGTAGTTCAACAACTGTTGGATAGTTGTATGCCCTTAGCTTCAATCAGAAATATGTACATTATGAATTTATTGTAAATGAATAAAGTACACATTTGATTCATGTTCCTGTGGTGTGTTTCTGTGTAATACCCTTAAACTGGACACTTAATGAGACTTGTGTTAGTTTAGAATGTTCACAGCCATTGGGTAAGTCTGGGGAGATTTATCCTGCCAAGATTGGCACTGGTGTGCTGCCAATTGTTGGGGTGGCTTGTCTCAGCTACCGGGGTGAGACCCGAAGCACATGCAGTGTAGGATTAATAGAACCTTTGAACCGGACCAGATTTCCAGTATTGCCCTGGACCTTTGAGATAGATGGGCAAAACTGGAAAGTTGCACCTAACCCCTAGATTCGATTATGATACTACACTAGGTGTCGGATTGGGTTGTCTTTGATGTACCAATCAGTGAGATCCTTAGCGGGGGTCAAAACCTGGGTATGTTGGGATAGTCCGAGAGTTCATCTGAGTGGGTGATCATAGTGACAGGACCAACCCTTTGTCGGACAAAGGTAATGATCGGGGATGCACTCTCTCTGATGGAAACCAAGACTGCCGGCAGCTGATTTCAATTGTTGAGATTTTGTTTTGCAAAATATATTTATATAAAGAGATATATATATATATGTTATGGTTTCGAAATGATTTGCAAAAGGTTTTAATTCCCGGGATCCATGTAAGCAGAGAGTGCAACACTGTTCCTTGCAGTCGAGGGAGAGGTCCTCCCTTGTCGGGCAGTGTTTGATCATTATGGGTTGAGAGGTTAAGTGTAAGACCATTGAGGATAATACCTGATGGGCTAATCTTGCATCTGCCCACAGTCCCTAGGTGTTACAAGGTGGCTTGGCCCAGGGACCACTTAGGGTAAGTGTTGGGCCTATAGAGCCCATAAGATGGGTTTCAGGGGGTGCACTGTCCATAACAGTGTATTTGGCCAGGCCTTGTAACAAAGGCTGGGCTGAACCCATGTGGCTGATGTGTAGATCAATGTTTGGGTCCCACGCCATACAAGGAAACCCAACTGGGCAGCAGTTTGGAAGGCTAAGTGAGTACATAACCTTAAATGGGCCTTAAGCCCATTCGAACTGGGCTGATTTGATCAGTCAATTAAAGGGGGCGAATTCTGAGATGGATCAACTGATAGGATTGGGCCTAGACCCTATCCACTTAGAGAGTCCAAGTTCTAAATAAGATTTAGATCTGGAAGCCTCCTAATTAGATTAGGAGATGGTTGATCTGATCTGCAGATAAGATAAGGGTTCTCCCTTATCACTTAAAGGGACTTCTAATCCAAATATAATTTGGATCAGCAGCTCCTAATAGGATTAGGAGCTGATTCCTTTAAATCTATAAAACGAGGAGGGGGCGGCAGCCTTTAGACATGCAACCTAAGACTCTTGTCTTCAGAGCTGAAATCACAGAAGAGAGATTTCTGCAATCTCTAAAAAATCTCTCTTGCCGCCTCCTTCCTGCCGCCGCCATTACCTTCAGTTCGATCTCCAGTTCTTGGGAGAAATCAAGATCTGATCTTGATACCAATCTTTTGGGAAAAGATTGATCGGAGCTGTACTCACAAGCCATCCAGTTGATTCTTGCGAAGGGTCAAATTCTTTTGAAGAACATTGTTGATTCTGCTCCATCCTGCACTGCGCCATCTTCAGTGGGAGCAGTCTTTGGATCCTTCCTTGGGCGTGAACACCTCCATTGGGAGATACTAATTCTCCGTATCAGGTACATCCTCCCTCCTACTCCTTTTGGTTCAGATCTAGTTTGGTTCATGGTTCAAGATTGATCCTTGAAAAATTTTTTTCTAAAATAGGGAATTCGGTTCCCTGCAAAGATGGATATCCCATGTGATGGATATCCCATCCCTTCACATATTACTTTCTATTTAATGAAAAGAGAATTGTTATAAAACCTATGTCACCTGATGAGATCAAAAAGCGAATTAAGACCCCTCAAAAGGCAGCTCTAGCCCAGAAACAAGTAGTTCAACAAAAGAAGCAACCTTTCTTTCTATCCAAGAAGCAATTTGAGGAGGAAAGCAAAGAATCAGACCTTGTTTATGCCCTAATAGTGAAAGAAGTGAATAAACCAGCACATGCCCCTATTTCAAAGGTGCCAAAAGAGGTTGAAATTGGGTGTTCAATGATTGGTTCGGTTCAGTTGCAAGCTATTTCACCAACCAAATCAATCTGATCAAGTCCGTAGTTTGTCACTCAAAACCAATTAACCATTAGCGAAAACCCACCAACTCGGGCTCTATCAATTTGGGCCTATTTTTGGTTTAATTTGTTTGTTCAAAAGATTTTAACTTAAAATTAACTTTAAATTTCATAAATTACAATGATATTATTAAAAAATAAATTACAACAATTAAATCTATGATATAAAATATTTTAAACTAACAAATAATGGAATTTTCCTACTTTCCTGTATTAAAAAATTAAATTTAAAATATAAAATATTAATATATATTTATTAAACCAAAGCCGATCTGAAATACGAGAAAACCGGTCAACTTGGGTTGAGTTTGAACGGATTGTTTATTAAAAGTTAAAATATAAACAATTATATACTCTTATGTATTTCTATTGTTTAACTTTCACTTAACAAAGCTTGGATCCCCGTCACCATGCCTCTCCTTGCTCCATTTTCCCCACCCTACATTCTCTTTGACCTTCTCTCTCCCCTTCCCACCTCTCCCATTAAGCAATGTCACCCAACTACCTAAAAATATTCCTATAATCTCTCTCCTAAGGTATCTCATTTAAATCAATAGGAAAGTATCATGTTGCCCCACTCCCTAATCAATTCCTAAAATGCATCCCCCCAATCTATATCCACTCTCCCTCATTTAAAATATTCATATTAATATTTAATCCCACCCATATTCAATGAGTATTAAATAGTGTTATTATCAAAAGTTAATAAATATGGTTAGTAAATTACCAAAAATTAAATATTCTTATTAGTACGGTTAGTAAATTACCAAAAATTAATAAATATTGTTATTAATTAACTCATTAACAACATTTTATAGAAATTGAAAACTCTTTAACTAATTTCTATAAAATTGAGAATTATATTTAACAACTATCAAAAAGTATAAAATTTTAGTTATTGTTATTATTATAATCAATAACCAAATACAAATGGGGGAACAAAATATTATAATGTTAGAAAATGAAATTATTAATTAATTTATATTGAAAAATAAAAGATAAATTAGTGTAATTTTGTTAGTAAACTACCAAATAAAAAAAATATATTTAATAACAATTTTAAAAAAAATCAACAAATCCCCATAGTTACACAAATGTAATAAATTTTTCAAAAATTTTCATAAGACTACATTTTCATAAAATAACATTTTTGAAATTAAAAGATATAAAGTATGTTAAAGTTTATTTAAAAGGCATTAAATAATTATTGAAAATTATTAGAATATTTTGGAAATTTTAGGAAAATTTATTACATTTGATAGATTTTGGAAAACCATTGAAAAATTATGTAATTTTCATTGCAAATTATTGAAAATTATTAAAGACAAATGACTATGGGAAATGGAAAACTATAATTTGAACAAATAATTAAACAAATTATTAAGATAAATTAGTATAATATTGGAAAAAGGAAATTATTGGTTAGTTTATATTAGAAATTATAAGATAAATTAGTATAATTCTGTAAGTAAACCATTTAAAAAGAAAATAAATTATTTAATAAAAATTTAAATAAATTTTCAAAAGTACACGAGTACAATAAATTTTTCAAAATTTTCATAAAATTACATTTTTGAATATTAAAGACAATATAGTGTACTTTTAGAAATTTACCATGTGGTAGATACTCAATATATCATTTTGATCATTTCTATCATCAAATTGAATATTGGGTTGACGGGACAGTGTTTTCGAACTGGATCAAACGATATGGTTAGACCAAAAAAATTGGGAACCGGACACCATTTCACTTCAAAACCGCTTTTTGTCCAAAAACTATTTATTTGGTTAGCGAACCGCCGACCTGGGTGGTCGAACCGTTAACCCGAACAATAGTTTTTGGCATTTTTTTGTTTTTCTAATTTTTTATTTTTTTGTCAAAGAGGGTCATCCTTTCAGACTGAAAAGTCAGACCGACCAACTCCAGAATGTTCCCTATCCAGTCCAATTTTAAAAACCTTAGATGGGGAGTGGGTGTCGTACCTTAAGCTTGGCTTGGTGTGCAGTATGGCCTGGCCCAAGGCCCGGCCCATGGACCAACCCGATCCATGGCACGGCACAAGCCCGTGCGGGCTCGAGCCATGAGTTGTGCCGAACCGACCCCCCAAATTATCCTAGAGGGAGGCATGGCCCGGGACACCAAATTATCCAACACAGCATGACTCGCACTTTGTGTGGGCCACATGCGGGTCGTATCGTGCCGACCCAGCACGACTCAATTTACACCTTTACTTGAACCCGCCCAATACTGGGGACGGGGCAAGGAAATTCGAGGATTCTCCATCCTTGATGAAGAGTGGGGTGCCTTGCCCCTGAACTCGCCCAACATTGAGTGGTTACCTTGCCCTGAACCCGCGTGACACTGGGGACGGGGCAGGGATGGGGTAGAGTGTCTTGACTATGGGGCAGGGAAAGGGATGGGTGCCTTGCCCTGAACCCACCCCGTTGTCATTCCTATATAATTGTTAATTATTAGTGGAATTAATAAAAATGTTAGCTTTTATAATTATTTTTATTTATTCAAAATTAATCAAAATTTCATTTAAAAATAATAAAAGAATAAAAATTATTAAAATTACTACAAATTATTAATAAAACTAAATTTAGTAAAAAATACTTGTTCGTATTCAATTAACAATAATCATTTTTTATAAATCAACATTAAATGAAAAATAAAATTATTAAATCTTTCAGATTTTCTCATACATCGCACGGGTCCCTGCTAGTATTTTTAATATAAATAATAAGTGAAGGGGGCGGCCAGATCATTGCTCTCTTTCTTCTCAAGATCTATTCTTCTCTTTTTCTTCTTCTCTCTTCCTTCTCTCTTCAAGAAAACACTCTTTTCTTTCATATTTTTTATTTCAGCAGATTTCTACTAAGTGCTTCCTTGGATTTTTCTTGCCCTTGGGAAATCCTATTATTTCTCTCTTCCCAAATCGACCAGAGAATAGATTACTAGTAACCTATCTTAAAAATCTCTTTTTCAGACATGCAACAAACTTCTACCCCTAGCTTCTGTACTCAAGAATAGGTAATGAGCATAACATTGTAATAGATTGACAATGAAGAAAGAAAGGAGATCCTCCATAAAAGATAACATAGATGGCCCATGTACATGTAGAAGCAACTCTAACAAAGATGGGGAAAATGATACAATGAAATACGGATTCCAAACAAAAAAAAAATACTGATCATCAAAGGGTCCATTGATGAAGCAGTCTTATTCCAGTTAGAAAAGCATAACCCATTGTTAAAGCCTAAAAATAAATATCCATCAATGACAATAAAGGAATAAAAACATTAAAGAAGCTTCAACCCATCAAGTTTCATGCCTTGTAACCTGGATTCGCAATCTATATTGCAGGTATGCCTTCCTCCAATCTCCATATATGCATTCCAGTAAACTTCCTAGCATGTTTATTTTAATCTAGTCATTTGTTCTCAAGGTTCAAAATATTGATACAGGCCGATACGCCAGTTCGTCCTATATCTAGCTTCACTTTTGTTGGAATGTTAACTTTATTTATTATGTTTGTATTCTGCTGAGTTAGGGTCCGTTTGGACAAATTAAAGCAGTTTTTTCCTTTGTTTTTTATGTTGTAACTTAAGTAGGGGCATAAGGGTCCTTTCCCTTCTAATTATGGTTGCCCTATATATATTAATATAAGCTGGCACCGCCAGCACTATAGCGGCACTTTAGCAGACTCCAAATCTCTCTCTTCTCTTCTCTCCTCTCTTCTCTCTTCTCTCCTCTCTTCCTCTTCTCTTCTCCTACCTCTCTTCTCCTCTGTTCGGCTGTTAATATGGTATCAGAGCCAGGTTCTGCTAGGCCTGTGAGCAGATCGAACAAGCTTCAACCTGCTGTCTTCTTCAACTATCAAAAAAGTGCAGACCTACGACTGGTACAGATCTTTTTTAGTGTTTTTTTTCCTTTTCCTTGGTCTTGGTCGTGTACCAAAAAGAAACTATATGGCTTCAGACTGCTGAATGTTTTCTGAGAAGCTGTGAGGTTCGAACCTCTTTTTTTATGGATCATGTGATCCCATGTCTGAGAATTCAGATCTGTAGGTCGTGGATGACCTGATCTTTTAACTCTTGTGGTGTAACCATACTGGTTTATGACCCCTCCTAGCAGTCGATGTGTTTGGGGTGTCTGGAAGTTGGAGTGTGATTGCTAGGTCAGATCAGCTATGAGATCACCCTAAAATCTTGCCTTTTTTAGACAATCTAGGCTGGTTTGTGGTCAGATTGTGTCCAGATTGCAGTGTGTGCATGTGGGCTTCATCCTTGGTGTTTCTAGGACTGTTTGTTTGGTCATAGGAGGGATCATAAGGTGTGTGTAAGGTCTGAAAGGTGTTTGAATCATGTCCTCTGAGAATTCTGCAACTTTAGGAATTTCAAGAGGTTAAAATGGAATGAGAGGGGGGATGGATATGAGTTTCCCCATGGCTATAATCCCCTTTGATGGACTGAACTATCTTGAATGGTCTAGGGGAATTAAACTTTATATTACTGCTAGAGGAAAAATTGGGTATATTAATGGTAAAATCAAGGAACCAAAGATTGGTAGTGCTGAACATGACAGAAGGAACCAAGAAAATAGCATGGTGATATTACGGCTCTTGGTTTCCATGCTGCCACAAGTAAGGAAGACCTTTATGTGGGCTGAAATAGCTTGTGAAATATGGGAATAAGCAAAATCTACCTATTCAGAACAGAGACACTATGCAAAGATATATCAATTACAAGCAGAATCCTCCACTTGCAAGCAAAGGGAGAGGAGTCTCTCGATGTACTATTCAGACTTGACATCAATTTGGAAGGAACTTGATCATTATCAAAATGTAAATTGGAAGTGTGATGAGGATGCAAAGGCCTATATAATTCACTTGTTTCCCAACAACGGGTATTTGCCATTCTTTTGGGGCTGAATCCAACATATGAATCCATGAGAGTAAAAATCTTAGGAAGTAAGAACCAACCTTCAGTCCAAGAAGTTTATGCCCTAGTTCAGTCTGAAGAGAGCAGAAGAAGTGTGATGAATTGTATAGAAGGGGAACCGATTGCACTAGCTGTCCGAGAGGATACAAGTTCAAATGTTGGAGGTTCTTTTAAAAAGGGAGATTCACAGAAGAGAGTGGATGACAAAGACAAACTTTGGTGCACTCACTGTCAAAAGTCCAGGCACACTAGAGACACATGTTGGGATCTTCATGGCAAGCCGAAATGGGCTCAGGAATTGAGTAAGAAGTCTGATCCGAGTAAGAAGCCAACCCAGTAGAGTCAGAAGAAATATAACTCAGCAAATGTGGCATCTCAAAAGACTAGTCCCATTGTACCCCAAGAGCGACACTCTGGTCCTGACCCCAAGGAAGAGATCATCAACTCCTTTCATGACCACTTGGAATTATATGGTAGGACACTTCGCCAAATGGGTTCTGGCCCTACTCCTTCTACCTCCTTTGTGTCTACTGAAGGGATGAGAGATCCATCATATGGATGGCCGAACCCTGCAGGAAGGTTGGGCGAAATTTCAAAAATTTCTCTCTCCCATGTGGGAATCGCATTCCCTATTTTAGAAAACTGCATTTTCAAGGATCAATCTTGAAACCAAACCAGACCAGATCTGAAACCAAAAAGGGAATGGAGGGATATACCTGATACGAAGTAGTAATAACCTCCAATGAAGGTGTTCATGCCCAAGGAAAGATCCAAATACTGCTTCCACCGAAGATGACACGGTGCAGGATGAAGCAGAATCAGCAGGATGATTCTTCAGCAAATGGAGGGATATACCTGACACGAAGTAGTAATAACCTCCAATGAAGGTGTTCATGCCCAAGGAAAGATCCAAAGACTGCTTCCACCGAAGATGACACGGTGCAGGTTGAAGCAGAATCAGCAGGATGATTCTTCAGCAAGAATCTGATGGAGGGCTAGTGAAAATGACTTCAGATTACCTTTTCTGCCAAAAGGTAATATCAAGAACTCTTCTTGATTGCTCCACAGGTGGAGATCGAACTGGTATGGCAGCAAGAGCAAGAGAGGAGACAGTGCAGACAAACTGTGTTGTCTCTCTCTGGAAATCAGCAGTCACTCAGATGATTTCTGTTGTGTTCTGAGGGTTCGCCCTACTCTCCTATTTATAGCCTTAAAGAGAGGTTCTCCTAATCCCATTAAGAGTTTCCTAACTCTCTTTAAGAGATAAGGATAGTCCCTTATCTTATCTACAGATAAAGATCATCCCTCCTAATCTAATTAGAAGTTTCCTGATCCAAATCTTTATTTGGATCAGGACTCTCTCTGAGTGGATAGGGATAATCCCTTATCCTATCTGCTGATCTAAATCCCAGAACTGCCCTCTTTTAATTAATCTCATTAAGCCAATTCGAATGGGGCTTTAGGCCCATTAAGTCTATCTGCTCACTTAGCCTCCTAACCGTTGTCCAGTTGGTCATCCTTGTATGGTGTGGGACCCAAACATTGATCTACACATCAGCCACATGGGTTCAGCCTAGCCTTTGTTACAAGGCCTAGCTGAATTCACTGTAGGAGATAGTGAACCCTTGAGTCCATCACCATGGGCTCTTAATGGACCCAACATTTACACTAAATGGTCATTGGGTCAAGCCACCTTATAAAAACCCAAGGACCGTGGGCAAATGCAAGATTAGCCCATCAGGTATTACCCTCAATGGTCTTATACTTAACCTCTCAGCCCATAATGTTCAAACACTGCCCGACAAGAGAGAGCCTCTCCCTCAGCTGCAAGGTATAGTGCTGCACTCTCTACTCACATGGATCCCGGGAATTAAAACCTTTTGCAAACATTTTGAAACCATAATATTATATATGTATATCTCTATATAAATATATTTTGCAAAACAATTTCAACGGTTGAAATCAACTGCCGGCAGTTTTGGTTTCCATCAGAGAAAATGCATCCCCGATCATTCACTTTGTCCGACAAAGGGGCTGATCCTATCACTATGATCACCCACTCAGATGAATTCTCGGATTGTCCCAACATACCCAGGTTTTGACCCCCTCCAAGGATCTCACTGATTGGCATATCAAAGACAGCCCAATCCGACACCTAGTGTAGTATCATAATCGAGTCTAGGGGTCAGGTGTACCATTCAAGTTTTGCCCATCTATCTCCAAGGTCCAGGGCAATACTGGAATTCTGGTCCGGTTCTGGGTTTCAAGAAAACCCAAACTGCATGTACCTCAGGTCTCACCCTGGCAGCTGAGACAACCTACCCCAACCAACTTGGCGGCACATCAGTGTCAGCCTTGGCAAGATAAATCTCCCGAGATCTATCCAACGGCTGTGAATATTCTAAACTAACACGAGTCTCAAATGTGTCCAATTTAAGGGTATTACACAGAAACACACCATAATAACATGAATCAAATATGTACTTTATTCATTTACAATAAATATCATAATGTACATCATTTTGATTGGAGATAAGGGCATACACTGTCTAACATCTACATCAAGTAACACTGCCACTGCCTTCCGTGTGTCATTTGATTCCCCTTGGATAATTGACTCTGGAACCTTAAACCACATGACTAGTAAGTCAAATTTATTTCAGGCATATAACCTCCTCTCTATGAGAGATAAGGTGAGAATGGCTGATGGGTCTTATTCCACCATAGCCAATCAAGGAACCATTTACATTCCTCTTGGTCTTACCCTCTCTAATGTGTTGCATGTTCCTAAATTACCTATCAATTTACTTTCCATTAGCAATATTACTCATTCCTTGAATTGTTCAGTAATCTTTCCTTCGTGTGTATTTCAGGATTTGCCCTCGGGAAAGATGATTGGTAGAGGAAGCATGGTGGATGGCCTCTACGTGTTGGAGAATAAAGCTGGTCATGTGGCTACAGAGTCTTTAAGTTCTTCTAGTGAGAGTCATGCCTACTTGTTGCATAATCGTCTTGGTCACCTTTCGTTTGAGTCTTTAAAACTTATGTTTCTTGGGTTGTTTAAGTCTTTGAGTAAATTGCAGTGTCATACATGCCAATTGAGCAAACATTGTAGAAATTCCTTTCCTTTAAGAAATAAAAGATCTGAATTTCCTTTTCATATTGTCTATTCTGATGTTTGGGGCCCTATTTCTCTACCTACCGAGACTGGATATAAATATTTCATTACTTTGATTGATGACTACTCTAGATATACTTGGGTGTATCCTATGCGATCTACAGATGAAGTGCCAAAGATTGTGAAAAACTTTCAACGAATGGTTTTCACTCAATTTTAAACTGAAATTCACATTTTCCAATCGGACAATGCAAAAGAGTACTTCCATAGTGATCTCACGGAGTTCTTTGCTTCGTGTGGATCTCTTCATCGAAGCTCTTATGCCAGGACACCTCAACAAAACGGTGTTGCTAAAAGGAAAAATCGTCATCTACTTGAGGTAGCTCGTGGTTTATTAGTTCATATGAATGTTCCGAAACATTTTTGGATGGATGTTGTTATGTGTGCTACATATATCATCAACCGTATGCCATCTCGATTACTAGAGTATAAGGCCCCACATCAACTCTTGTTTCCTACAGCTTCGTTGTCCCCCATTCCAATACGTGTCTTTGGGTGTCGTTGCTTCGTTCATGACTTGTCTCCTTGCAGTAAACTTGATCCCCGTGCCACTCCTTGTGTTTTTCTTGGTTATCCGTTATCTCAAAAGGGTTACTGCTACTATGATCCTGCTTCACGCAAGTACCATGTCTCCATGGATGTATCATTCTTTGAGAGTCGACCCTTCTTCTCGGTTTCTCCTTAGGGGGAGAGTAGGGTTGAGGAGAAACACACTCAAGTTCAACTACCTCCTCTTCCAGTCCCTTCTCCATTTCGGGTCTTTCTTCGCCGCCATAAGAGCCAGCAAAGTTCAAGAGCCATAGAACCCGAACTATGCAACCAATATCATCGGACTCTCCAGAGGTAGATCCTCCTCGTTAGTCAGGTACACTTGTTACCCATTAATATGCCTGAATCTCTTAACATTGATCCTCCTATTGTTAATGATCTTGATGTTCCTATTGCTAAGAGAAAGGGTGTTAGGTCTTGTACTACTAATCATCCTATCTCTCACTTTGTGTCCTATGATCATATTTCACCTTCATAAAATGCATTCCTTTCCTCTATTGATAGTGCCTTTGTTCCTAAGAATGTGGCAGAAGCTTTATCCAAAACTGAATGGACAGATGCAACGAAGGAAGAAATTAATGCCTTACACAAAAATGTCACCTAGAAGTTAGTGGATCTTCTTGAAGGGAAGGAACCAGTGGGTTGCAAGTGTGTATTCACAGTAAAACATAGAGTTGATGGTTCAGTAGAAAGATACAAAGCTAGATTGGTAGCCAAAGGGTTTACACAAGTGTATGGAGTAGACTATGCCGAGACCTTTGCTCTAGTAGCCAAGATGAATTTAATCAGAATCCTCCTCTCATTGGCAGCTAATCTTGATTGGGAACTTCATCAGTTGGATATCAAGAATGCATTCTTGAATGGTGACCTAGAGGAAGAGGTTTACATGACTCAACCTCCAGGGTTTCTATGCCAAAGGTAGTGAGCAGAAGGTGTGCAAGTTAAAAAAAATCTTTATATGGGTTGAAGCAATCACCTCGGGCCTGGTTTAGTAGGTTTCATTTAGCAATGCAACAGATTGGATTCAAACAATGCCAGTCAGATCATACTTTATTTGTGAAAAAAGGTGAAGGTAAAATTGCAGCTTTAATTGTCTATGTTGATGACATAGTAATCACAGGAGATTGGAAGACTGAAATACAGAAGCTGAAGAAATTCCTAGCCACTCAATTTGAGGTGAAAGATCTAGGCTCCTTATGTTATTTTCTTGGAATTGAAGTTACCCGCTCAAAAAGGGGCATCTTTATTTCCCAAAGAAAATATGTACTAGATCTATTAGAGGATACAGGCAAGTTGGGAGTGAAACCAATTGATTCACCCATTGAACCCAACCATCAGCTAGGAGATAGTCAGGGGGAGTGTTTGAAAGATGTAAAGAAGTTCCAGAGACTTGTAAGGAGACTCTTATATTTGTCTATGACCAGACCTGATATTGCCTATGCGGTGGGTGTTCTTAGTCAGTTCATGCATAATCCTAAGACAACTCACTTTGAAGTTGCAGAAAGAATCCTTAGATACCTCAAGAAGTTCCCAGGAGCTGGTTTGCTTTTCCAGAAACATGGGCATTTGAAAATGGAGGTGTATATAGATGCTGATTGGGCAGGGGCAATCGATGGCAGAAAATCTACCAGTGGGTATTGTACCTTTGTGGGAGGAAACCTAGTCACCTGGAGAAGTAAGAAGCAAAGTGTAGTGGCTAGATCCAGTGTTGAGGCGGAATACAGAGCCATGTCTCATGGAGTTGCTGAAATGATGTGGATAAAAAATTTGTTAGGAGAGTTGGGTTTTGCAGTTAACAAACCTATGTCACTCTACTGTGACAACAAGGCTGCTAGCAACATTGCTGCTAACCCAGTCCTCCATGATGGAACAAAACATATTGAAGTGGACAAGCATTTTAATAGAGAAAAACTTGTGAGCGGAGAAGTGTGCACTCCTTATGTTAGTTCAGAGGAACAACTTGCAAACATCTTCACCAAGGGCCTTCAACACGTGCAGCATAATAATTTGTATGACAAGTTGGGCATGATTGACATCCATGTCCCAACTTGAGGGGGAGTGTTGGAATGCTAACTTTATTTATTATGTTTGTATTCTGCTGAGTTAGGGTTCGTTTGGACAAATTAAAGCAGTTTTTTCTTTTATTTTTTATGTTGTAACTTAAGTAGGGGCATAAGGGTCCTTTCCCTTCTAATTATGGTCGCCCTATATATATTAATATAAGTTGTTGCCGCCAGCACTGTAGCGGCACTGTAGCAGACTCCAAATCTCTCTCTTCTCTCCTCTCTTTCCTCTTCTCTCCTCTCTTCTCTCTTCTCTCCTCTCTTCCTCTTCTCTTCTCTTCTCTTCTCCTACCTCTCTTCTCCTCTGTTCGGCTGTTAAAAACTTTTATTTTTTTTTCAAATTGGTTCGGAGAGGTCGGTTTAAGGGCCCATCTACCCCCTGAACCAGGTCAGATGCCAGAACACCCACTGTGGGGGCATATCAGGAGGGCACCAATATGATATGTATCAGCCGATATGGCCTGATAATTCCAATATTTTGAACCTTGCTTGTGCTATAGTTTGGTGCTGTTTTATGTGCTTGTTTTGATTTCAACAGTTTAGGACTTGTCAAAGTAATGTTCAGGTTCTATGATTTTGAGCAAAATATCACAGCTTAGCTGCCAAATGTTCTGATGGGATTTTAAGAAGCAATGGAAAAGCAAACTTCTTTTGACATCACTGACTTTCAAAATCCCTTTTGATTTCAAAATGTCTTCATATTCAATATCAAGATGTTGAGCAAACAACCACATAACTTGATTTGTTTCTCAACCCCTATTGTTGTGTTACCTGCACACCTCAATATTAATCGGTCTAGCCATGATGACAATTCACACTTGGGACAACACTTGTTACAAGTAAAAGTCCACAGAAAATGTTGGCTGTTGCTCAAATAGTTCACATACAACCATATCAAGGGAAAAAAGACAAAAAGGTTTCCCAAAGCTACATATTAGTCCCATAGACACTCAATATTCCTTATTGGAAACTCTTCTTGGGATTTGGGCTTGAGAAGAGCTTTGAGGGACACAGAAGTGGGCACTGCAGATTAACTTTTCTCTCTTTTAAATTCAGTGTTTTTTGGATCAATCTTGTCTTGATAGTAGAATTTGGTCAGAATCCACTACAGGTTATTTCTCTTGATCCTCTTTCTTTAATGCCTTGTTGCAGCCAACCAACTTGCCTATCTGTTTTCCTGTTACAGAAGTGTGGTGTGCTCCTATGCTGCTTAATATTAGGACCTTTTGTTGGGAAGTAGTCCTCCAAAAAATCAATACTTTAGATGTTCTTCAGAAAAAGGGACCAAACTGGAGATTATCCCCACATGTTTGTAGTCATTGTATGACTAGTGGAGAGACAGTGAGCCATCTATTAATCTCCTATTCTTTTGTTACTCATATTCGGAACTGGTTTTCCTCTCTCTTTGGTTGTAGGTGGACTCCTCCATCAAGTGTGGTGCACCTCTTCAACTCGAGCTTCTTCTGATAACCAAAGAAAAGGGGCAGGGTGGAGAGCAACGAGATCAGCTATTGTTTCGGCAGTCTGGGAAGAGAGGAACACTAGGATCTTCCAAGGGAAAGGAAAATCAAAGGATGAATTGGTAGAAAAAATAACCTTCAAGGTCTTAAATTGGCTGAAAACACTGGATCTGTTCAAGGCTTTTACAGTAGATGACTGAGGTTGGAGTACAGTAGCGGGCTCCTCTTCCTCATTCCTACTATTCATGTAAGCTGGTCTCCTCCTCAACAGAACAGAGTAAAGCTAAATTTTGGTGGTAGTTCTGTAGGTAACCCGGGTCCCTCAGGAGTTGGGGGTGTTTTCAAAGGTATGGAAGGAATAATCTTGGCTTTATTCCTTGGTCAAATTGGGATGGGTGACTCACTTAGGGCAAAAGTAATGGCACTACTGCAAGGACTCGGATTGGCTAAACAGTTGGGTTTTCAGCATTTAGAAGTGGAGGGAGATCAAAGTTGGTAATAGGTTGGATGCAGACAAATAGCTTAGGCACTTGGTCCCTTAGACAAGTTGTAAGGGAAATTTTGAACCTAACAAGGGAGATTAGAGTACAATTCAAATGGGCTAGAAGGTCAGAAAACACCTTGGTTGATGCTTTGCAAAGCAAGGGGTTAGTAGGGAAACTCTTTTTTGGGCATGTTTGTAAGTCTGTTGTGGATTGAAGGATCACCTTCTTTCGAAGGTGATAGTTGTACTAATGTTCCTTAAAGTTAATGAAAGTTACTGCTTCCTATAAAAAAAATAAAAAATAGAAGAAAAAAGATATTTATCTCTGTCTATTCACCCATCATTATCTTAATATCAGAGAAACCACCATCTATCCTACAAAATTAAGTAGTTGATGGCATTTAAAGTTTCTGTGAAATAGCCAATAGTTTAAATATCATCCACAATGTATAATAGAGTTACTGTTTAAAATGGCCACATATCTATGAAATGGCTTAAAAAATTATATTTTACCTGAGAAAGGACTGTTATAATCAAAGAATCTCCAATAGCAAACCATTCATCACTTACACCAAACTGCCGATTTAGTCCAGTAACAAGGAAAATCTGAGGAAGATATACATGATAAAATCGTATGTAAAAATGACCATGGAAACCTAGAAATTTAAAATTCTCAAGCAATCTTAGTTGAAGTGAACCAAAAAAAAATTCAACCACAGCTCAGACAAACCTGTGTCATCCCAAGAGCAGCACCCATAATGGTTGTACATAGAAAAATCTTCTGCAAGGGAGCATTCTTCAAAAATCCATTATACAGTCCAACACCTATCAATGATGCGACTGAAGTAACAAGCTTGACACGACCTAAAAATTCTGGGGTGAAACCAAGTCTGTTTGTCCTGAAACCCAAACAAGGAACCAAAACAGATGCTCAGAAATTATAGAAGTTTCAAGTACCTATCAACTATAACATCCTTAAAATATAGGATGAAAGAACTTACGTAAAGAAAAACATGGCAGAGTCTGATTGCGGTGTTGCTTGCCACAGGAAGATGAATAAGGTGGGCAAAAATACATTAGGCTGCCTGACAGCATTCCATAGCTGAATTATATTCTGTTTTGAGCTCTCAAAAAAGCCAGGACCTGACAGAGAAAGATTATATCTAGACATGCGTTGTTCTTTAACAAGAACAGCAACTGCAGATGTTATCAGTGGAAGCAATGCTGTCACACCAAAGACAAATCTGCATATCAAAAAAAGCCAATGAGGGAAGTGTTTGATTAGGAGAGATTCATTGTAAACAATAGTGTTGAATAAAAAATTGAAAAAAACATGCCTTACACCATAAGCATCCACCAAAGAGCCACTAAAATAAGCACTCACAATCCCTCCAAAAGCTGATGATCCCCAACATAATGATTGAAGGGATCCAGATGTGCTTTGCGATTCACCTCGAGCCCTTTCTACAACCATAGAATCTACAACCTGCATCAAGCTTCAGTTTTTAAATCAAACCTTGCAAAGATATGCCATAGGGATGAGGTAAATGCAATATCCAGGCATAACCATGCAGGCTAAAAATGGTACTAAATTACCAAGAATGTGAGAATCATGGAAAATATCCATTACAGAATAAGATGTAGGATGCAGAAAAGCTCACTCAAAGTCATCACCCATTTTAAACAGACCTCTACCAGAAGAAGCTACAATATTAAGTGCATTACTTACCCAAGTTTTGCACATAAAAACAAGTTCAAATGCATTCATTTTAGATTAGGTAAAATTAGCATGGTCAATTATATGTTTAACAAGGCTAAGATCATATAAATTGGACATGACTATAGAGAGTTGTTTCCATCAAGGTTCAAAGTATCGACCAATACGTATCGTTCCGGGACCCCTCCGATACGCCCCTACAGTGGGTGTATCGGGGGTCTGACTGGTTCAGGGGGTGGAGGAGCCCTAAACCAGCCCCCCTGAACCGGTTTTGAAAAAAATAAAAAAAAAAAGTAAAAAATAAAAGGTATCGATTTGTCCGATATGCCCCTACCGGCATATCGAGCGTATCGATATTTTGAACCTTGGTTTCCATAAGATGGATTGCACACTTGGGTGTGATTGAAATTTGTTGAAGATTAGTTAGTTTTAGAGTAGTTGTGTTATGCTAGTTGTTAGATAAGAAGTGGGGACCACAGCTGTTATGTGAGTCATAATTTTATTAGTGTTTTGAGTCTTTTATGTACTGTTTTATGTTTTGCCACCCTATAAGGGCATAGTAGGAATTGTACACCTCTTATATTTTTAATATAAATAATAACTGAAGGGGGCGGCCAGATTATTGCTCTCTTTTCTTCTAAAGATCTCTTCTTCTCTCTTCAAGAAAACACTCCTTTCTTTCATATTTTTTCTTTCAGCAGATTTCTACTAAATTACTACTTTCTTTTGGCTATTCTCAAACTTTATAAATTATCATCTTGTTATTTCTAGAATTTATTTTGTAAATAAGTGGCTTAAAAGTGATTTTACTTTGATTTTCTTGAAAAAGTTGTGATTGGTAAAAGCAAAATTTCTATCTTTAAGAAAACATTTTAAAAGATTGTATGGTTTGAAGATGTATATTTAACTCTATCTCTATGCTAGTCTAAAGTTCTAGACGGATGGCAGAGGGAAAAAAAATCGGGGTTCAATGATTTTTTTTATCAAATCAGAGTTCAATGATTTATAATTCATTTTTTAATCAATAAGAAAAACTTCATAGTCCGGAAAGAAATATAATGTTGCTATGCCTACCCATGATGGCAAGACTAACACAAACAAACTACAGAAAAACAAGATACAGAGAGATATTATCCACAAAAGAATAGACTATATAACAACTCCAACCTCCTGACAACCCCACCTTTCTCCTGCATCCCCAGGCCAAGCTATCAGCTTAAGAGTTTGCTATCTCCATATCCATCCTAATGAATCGCCTCAATTTGGACACCAAATCATAAGATACCTTGGAACATGGTCTGCAATATTGGTGAGATAATGGCAAGATCTCCCAAAAATCTCCTTATAAACTAGGGACTGTAGGGAACAATCAATTTTTTAAAGGCATTTGAGGCATACACCTGTAGACACGCCTCCAGACAAGGTGCACTCAAAATGCTCTGAGGCATACGGCTCTGGTACACCTCATGCACGCCATATGCGAAAAGGGAAAAAAAGGAGGGAAGAAAGAAAGAAAGAAAAGAAAGGAAGAAGTCCTCCTTCCTTCTCCTCTTGAGAAGGCTTAAACCTCCTTGTACTCGGGTGGCTTACACCTCTTGCATTATGAACTACACCTCATGCCTCCGGGTAGTGGAATGCCTCACATCACACCTCCATGTTTTAAAACATTGGGAATGAAATGCAATATTCCAAAAATCTTTTTTGCCCCCATATCTCTGATACATCGCCAATATATTGGGGATATTTTTAATTTCATTGACAAATTAAACATCTAAAGTTAAAATTTTTAGAATATCATCAAAAGTTTTCAATATTTTGTTACTGTTTTGGAAAGAACAATTAAGGATTTTGTGATTGGATGATTGGCTTACCATTATCAATGTGATTCAATTACCAAGTAACTACAATTCAAAAGAAAGGAAAAAAGACAATTATAAAAGAGGATTTCCAATATGATCAAAACATATAGTAAGAAAGATGACGAAAGTTATAATAACATGTGAATGACATACATATAGAAGAACTATAGAAGAGAAGATGGCTAAAGGACTGACTTATTTAAATGTGATTCATTTACTAAAGGGGTGTTTGATAAATCTGAATTGGGATCTGAAGTTTGAAAAACTAGCTTCTCAGTCGCAAGACCCCATTTGAGAAGTCTGAACCCAATATCTGAAGATGCAAATAAGATCTGAATCATCAAGACATGGACCAAGTGCGGAGTGCAGTCAGATGTAGTCGAACCCTAGAAGTCGATTTTCCTCTTCTCAAACACAGTTTGCAACGTTCTTCTCCGACAGCATTAGTGATTATTACCACGGTTTACAGGTAATTGTGTCTTATCCTGAACAGTCGGGTTCCAAGCCATTTTCCATCTTGTTCTTGACATTTCTTCTTTGTTTTTTCCAGGGGTTTCAACCGGTTTGGTGATTTCTCTGGCAGTGATCATCACCAGCAATCTATGGGTAACTTTGATATATTATTTTATTTTTTCTTCCTTGAGTGTTCTTCTCCCGAATTGTCAGGTTGCCAACCATTTTTCTTCTTGCTTTGCCACTTTTTTCTTTGTTTTTGCAGGGGTTTCAACTGAAATGATGATTTCTCTAGCAAGTGTGACCACCACCAAACTCAACTGCCATTTTTGTTTTTTTTATTTTGATTATTTTTTTCTCCTGTTAAAAATGTGGTTTTTGCTTGTAGTACCATCTCAGCTGCCATTTTTCGAGAAGTCTCCTTTTTGCCATGAATGTTATAATTAAAATTGTACCATGACTGTATGCATCTTGAGTTGCTTTGGTGTAAAGGGCCATGCTTATGTAAGTATGTTTTGGGTGAAGTTTTAGCCGTATGAAATAGCCAAAAATCCTTTCCTTCACTGTGACATTTGAATTTTTACGTTTAGCACTGTGATATAGTGCAGAGTAAACTGTGTTTTTACTGGTAATTAACATTTGGATATGTAGTATGAGGGTGGTTTTTAAAAGTTCTGTAAATTGTCTATTAGTTTATAATTGTTTTAGATGTTCTGCAAATCATGGTGATTATCACCTTTTGATCATACAGTAGAACTTCTTACCCATGACGATCAACATTGAACTGGGTGTCAGATTTTTTTTTTTTTGATAAATGTCAGATTTTTTAATATTTTCCATAATTTTTTCTAATTATAAATAATTTTCCATAAATTTATATAATTATTAATTTTTAATATATTTTAAATCCATTTTAACATTTTTCATAATTTTAATACTATTTAATACTAATATTTTGTAATTATTACTATTTTAAATTTTCATGAAAATTACTTTTTTATATTATTTTACTGTTTTATTAATTTTTGGGTGAAATATATTCTAAATTTTCATTTTTTATGATAACATGCAAAATAGAAATCAGATTTATCAGTCTATTTTTAGGGGTAAAATAGTAAAATTGGTAGTTATCAAAACCCGGAAGATCAACCCAACACAAATGCTTTTATATTTTAGGACGCTCTGAAAGGCAGAAAAACTGCTACTTTTCAGATCTCAAATGCATAAAAATAGCTTTTTGACTTTTCAGCCATCAGACTTCAGAGTTATCAAATGCCACCTAAGTCACTATAACTCAAAAAGAGAAAAAGGAAAAATATACAAGCAACTATAAAAGAGAAATATCAATCTCATCATCATCATCTAAATCTTATCCCAACTATATGAGGTTGGCTTACATGAATCTGATAAGACCTAGAAACTTGACATGCAATTTGCAGACTCACAGCAGAATCCACACGACTAGAACGTCAACAGGGAACTGGTAGTTATTCAGAAAAAAAGAAGATCACTTACAGTGGGTCGGTTCTTCGAGAGACCGATGACTCTCCCAAGCATTCACAGAATTCTTTACTCGGTAAAAGCCTGCCTCCTCCATCCCCCAAAGCCCCTTCTTATACACATCTTCAGCATAACTGCCTTCCATAATAAATGCCCAGTTGGCCGAATCATAAATGCCCCACTCTTCTTATTCCCACTAACAAGCTATAAATGCTAAATGCCCTACACTCTTCTTATTCTCAACTGACAAGCTATAAATGCCACAAAAAACTCTCCTTATTCCCTCCAGCCATAAATTCCCCCATGTTCAATTATTTCCCCCCCTTGGCCGCAAGCTGACCTTTCCCCTTCCTAGCATATGTAAAATTAATTGGGGGCCTATCATTACCCGCCGCCCAAAGTCTAACCTTGTCCTCAAGGTTGAAATGAGGAAATTGGTCGCGAAGTAAGTCAAAAGGCTCCCATGAATCTTCAAAATCAGGCAGGTCCTGCCAATGGATAAGCACTTCCGAACCAGTAACTCCAGGCATAGTGGATGGACGCACCCCCCGAATGGCCGCAGGTTCCACCAGCATTTCCATATCAACTGACAGAGTGGAAGGAATCACGGGAGAAGAGATATGATTGCCAATTGCCTTCTTGAGTTGCGAGACATGAAAAACAGGGTGAATCCTTGCCTCTGGAGGAAGTTGAAGTTTATAAGCGACAGCGCCAATTCTTTCCACAATAGCAAATGGTCCACAAAATCGAGGGGCAAGCTTTTCATTGGCTCGGCGAGCTAGAGACTGCTGGCGATAAGGTCGCACTCGTACATACACCGAATCCCCAACCTCAAAATTAACATCACGGCGGTTCACATCAGCCGAGTCTTTCATCTTTTGTTGTGCCCGGTGTAGATGAGCACGCAACTCCCTAAGTATAGCATCTCGCTGAAGGAGAACAGCTTCAACATCAGCATTAGCCGTAGAGCCAAGCTCATAGCAGATTAATGGAGGAGGATCACACCCATAAACCACCTTGAAAGGTGTCATGCCAGCAGCAGTGTGAAAAGAGGTATTTTAGTTATATTCTGCCCACGATATCCAAGAAGACCAGCGAGAGGGAGAATCAGCCGCAAAGCACCTCAAATAAGTCTCCAAACAGTGATTAACCACCTCCGACTATCCATTTGTCTGAGGATGGTAAGCTGAACTACAACGCAATTCTGAACCCTGTAGGGTAAAAAGCTCGCGCCAAAAGAAGCTCATAAAGACTTTATAACGATCATATACAATCAAGCGGGGAATGCCATGTAAACGGACTATGTTGTGCAGGAAGGCCTGAGCAACCGTGAGAGCTGAGAAAGGATGACTGAGAGGGATAAAATGGGCATACTTGGAGAGACGATCGACCACCACCATAATTGTATCAAACCCCTTTGATTTAGGAAGAGCCTCAATAAAGTCCATAGCAATATCCTCCCAGATCTGTTTAGGTATGGGTAAAGGTTGTAAAAGGCCAACAGGGGACATGGCTTCATATTTACTGCGTTGACACACATCGCAGGCCTGCACAAACTCCTAGACAGAACGCTTTATCCCTCGCCAGTAAAATTCAGCTGCTATGCGCCTATATGTCCAGCGGATACCCGCATGTCCTCCCACAACTCCCGAATGAAACTCATTAAGTAAGAGGGGAATAAATGGGGAAGAAACCGGCAGAACCAATTTACCATGATAACGTAGGTGTTCTCCAACTAAAGAATAGGCGGGATAAGTAGCCAGATCCTACTGTATGGTATGCTTGATGTTGACCAAAAAAGGATCATCATCAACTTGCTCCTTAAGGTCATCAAAATCAAGAAAAATAGGTACTGTAAGACAATTTAAGTGCACTTCAGCAGGAACTCTGGATAGGGCGTCAGCCACGGTATTATCGGCACCCGGTTTGTACTGAATCTCAAAGTCATAATTCATTAGCTTAAGAAGCCACTTATGATGCTCACCTTCGACAATCTGCTGCTCCAACAGATACTTGAGACTACACTGGTCGGTCCGAACAATAAAGCGTCTTCCAAGAAGATAGGGGCGCCATTTTTTAATAGCAAAGACAATGGCCATTAATTCCCGCTCATAGACAGATTTTGACTATGCAGACGGGCTAAGCTTGTGGCTATAAAAAGCTATAGGCCTATTATTCTACATTAATACCGCCCCGAGACCTACACCAGATGCATCTGTCTCGATCAAGAAGGGTTGGAAAAAATCTGGAAGGGCCAACACCGATACGATCATCATAGCCCGTTTCAACTCCTGAAATGCATTCTCAGCCTCCGCATTCCATGAGAAAGCATCCCTTTTAAGCTGTTGCGTCAATGGCCATGCTATTTTACTATAGTTACGCACAAAACGGCGATAATAGCCTGTAAGTCCCAGAAAACCGCAAAGAGCTTTAAGTGAAGATGGTTGAGGCCAGTCAACCATGGCCTGGATTTTAGAAGGATCGGCAGAAACACCAGCCACGCTAATAATATGACCCAGTTACTCAATGCTAGGCTGAGCAAAGATACATTTCTTTGAGTTGGCAAAGAGACGATGGGCGCGCAACACAGAGAAGACCTGTCGAAGGTGATCCAAATGGGCAGCTTCAGAATCACTGTAAACCAGAATATCATCAAAAAATACCAGCATAAAGCAACGGAGGAAATCATGGAATACAGTATTCATTAATGACCGGAAGGTCGAGGGCGCATTGGTGAGACCGAAGGGCATGACAAGGAATTCGTAATGGCCCTCGTGGGTGCAAAATGCAATCTTGGGAATGTCCTCATTGCGGACCCGAATCTGGTGGTAGCCCGATTTAAGATCAATTTTGCTGAAAATAGAACGACCATGGAGCTCATCGAGAAGTTCTTCGATGACCGGAATGGGGAACTTATCCGGAACCGTAGCATGGTTAAGGGCTCTGTAATCCACACAAAAACGCCAACTTCTGTCTTTCTTCTTGACTAAAAGGACTGGGCTCGAGTAGGGGCTTGTACTCGGCTGAATAATACCCGCAGCCAACATCTCAAAGACAAGACGTTCAATTTCATCTTTCTGGAATTGAGGATATCTGTAAGGACGAACAGAGATAGGAGAAGTGCCCTCCTGCAAGATAATAGAATGCTCCATAGCCCGTGTAGAGGGTAAGCCCGAAGGCATGTCAAAAACATCTTTGTACTCATCTAGTAACGCGGAAATTGGCGGGGATGTAGGCAAGACAGAGTTCAACGAAGAATCCACTATCTGCAATTGTTTTAATTCTAACAAAACCCCTTGTCCCTCATGTTGTAAGTTACGCATCATAGCATGCAAAGATACCTGAGAAGAACAGAGAGAAGGGTCGCCCTGCAACTTCACCCGGACACCTCCCAAATTGAGCTTCATAGACATGTTGCCCCAATTCATCACTGAGTCCCCGAGGGATGCTAACCAAGGAAAACCCAGAATGACATCCGTAGAGCCTAGCTTTAAAGGAAAGAAATCAGCGATGACATCCAATTCTTGTAAGTTGACGCAAACCTGTTGGCAGACTCCGGAGGTTCTTACCTCATCACCATTTCCAATCTGAACTCCGAATTCGTGTGTAGGTGTGCGGGGTAATTTCAATTCTTCGACTAAAGTTTCGGAGATAAAGTTGTGAGATGCACCCGAGTCTACCAATATGACCACCTCGTGTGACAAAATGCGTCCACGCACCTTAAGAGAATTTGCTGCACACAACCCAACAAGAGACGAAACACAAAGCGTGGCTAATTCTGGAGCTAGAGCAATTTCAGCGTCCCCGGAAGTGTAGTCCAAAATAGACGCATCAGAAGTGATTTCCTCCACATCATCTTGAACCCATAAAACTTGAAGTGATTTCTGAGCACAACAAGGTCCCGGGCTGTATTTCTCGTCGCAACGGAAGCATAGGCCCTTCGCTCGTTTCTGCTGCATCTCTTTGTTGGTCATCTTTTTGAAAGCAAGAGGTGGGGCCTTAATAATAGGGGCTGATGAAGGAGGGATTGCGGCTCGTGTAGGTCAGGTGACAGCAGAAGTAGTCACTTGCGAAAACCGTGAGTTAAAGTGGGTTCCAGAGAGGGACGTTGTGGGCCCATGAGGGAATGAACCGGATTGATAAGCCCATAAGGCCTGATTCTTCTCCTCAATTTTCTGGGCTGCAACCATTTTTCTGATTAGCCCAACGGGTTCCATCTGTCGGAGTTTGGCCTGTATATCTGGGCGCAACCCATTAACAAAGGCAGCTTCAAGTACTGATTCTGGCAGGTCACGTAAGGGGGCGGAGAGCACCTCAAATTGGTGATGATATTCCTTAACAGTAGTGGATTGACGTAATGATAGAAGCTGCTCCTACAAGTTTCCCTCCTGAGTTGATCAAAAACATTCAAGGAGGAGTTCCTTGAATTCAGCCCAACTACGAAAAGGTCGCCGACCATCCTCCCAATGATACCATGCCAATGCAT
Source organism: Nelumbo nucifera (assembly GCF_055504915.1). Lineage (NCBI taxonomy): Eukaryota > Viridiplantae > Streptophyta > Magnoliopsida > Proteales > Nelumbonaceae > Nelumbo > Nelumbo nucifera. Next base: position 168,857,364 of record NC_142649.1, on the reverse strand, counting down.
CACCCTCTAAACAGACCACTGCTGCCCGCAGACGTTCCGCCGGAAGCAAACCATTAATCTCAAAATAGCGCTCCGCGCGAAAAAGCCAGCCGTCTGGATTTTCCCCATCAAAAATAGGCAACTTCAACTTCCAAGGAAGTGAATTAGGAGCATGTTCCGGGACTGACATTGAAGGAGACGTCGGGAAAGCTGCGCTCTTCCCTTTGTCAGCCGCACGACTTGATGCGGATACAGGAGGAGCATTATCAGTTGTAGACAAAGGAGCTGACAAGGTCTGTTGCTGAAGCAACAGATCAAAACGTCTTACTAAGTCTTGAACGCCTCCTTTCAGGGATGTGATCTTCGAAAGTCCAGCTGTTATCTCATCACGTAAGCCATCCACTTCAGAATGCAGAGAAGTCAAGCGTTCTTCGAAACCCTCCACCTGTGATGCCACTTCCTTAGCTGTCACCATGGCCGAGGAAAGACGTGCTCTGATACCACTGATAAGACCCAGAAACTTGACACGCAATTTGCAGACTCACAGCAGAATCCACACGACTAGAATGTCAACAGGGAACTGGTAGTTATTCAGAAGAAAAGAAGATCACTTACAGTGGGTCGGTTCTTCGAGAGACCGCCGCTCTCCCAAGCATTCACAGAATTCTTTACTCAGTAAAAGCCTGCCTCCTCCATCCCCCAAAGCCCCTTCTTATACACATCTTCAGCATAACTGCCTTCCATAATAAATGCCCAGCTAGCCGAATCATAAATGCCCCACTCTTCTTATTCCCACTAACAAGCTATAAATGCTAAATGCCCTACACTCTTCCTATTCTCAACTGACAAGCTATAAATGCCACAAAAAACTCTCCTTATTCCCTCCAACCATAAATTCCCCCATGTTCAATCATTTTCCCCCCTTGGCCGCAAGCTGACCTTTCCCCTTCCTGGCATATGTAAACTTAATTGGGGGCCTATCAGAATCCTTCACTATTCCATTCTATTTAATGCCAAAAGAAGATTATCAATCTAATCAAAATAGTAACAAAAATGACAAAAGTCAAAATGGCAAGTAAATGACATTCGTATAGAAAAGAAGATGACTAAAAGATTAGAAGGGAAACAAAGAGAGATACCTATTTAGTTTCTTAATCTTCTCTTATATGATATACACAGTTTTTGCTATGGTTTTCTGACTTCTAAATGTGCAACTATACTTATAAATTCTACAGTGAGCTGTAGATGTGGTGCAATGCCGTTTTCCTTTACGGAGGGCAATGGAAAGGTCAAGGTCATCCGCAGAGGGTGAGGTAGCAACAATGGAAGGAGTCTCTGTGGGCCCTAGGACTGTAATATCTGAACTTGGAGCCGCAGAAGAGGTTGGAGCTGGCCGGGACTGCTGATGACCGGGATCAACTTGCCTGCATCGCCTGTGATAGACTCTCAACTCCCAATCCCTCTGACCACCCTCGCTACTGCAGCCCTCATCACCAACTGAAATAGGTAAGGGAACAACCCCAAAAGCATTAACCCTGTCCTCACTGCACTCCCCCTGAAGAAAAGGACCCAAATCTCCATGCTCACTACTCTCCCCCTGAGGAGAGACCCGAGAATAGTAGGGTGTCTCCTCAAAGAAAGTGACATCCATGGATACAAACTTCTTCCCTAAGACAGGATCATAACAACAATAACCCTTTTGAGTTTGTGCACAACCAAGAAAGATGCATTTGGAGGCCTTGGGTTCAAACTTGGAGTGATGGGGACCGAGAAGTTGAACAAAACAGGTACAACCAAATGTCTTGAGTGGAATAGTGAACAACTCCTCATTGGGGTATAGAAGGGAAAAAGGAGGTTTCATATCAAGAACCCGGGAAGGAATCCGATTAATAAGATATACCGCCGTACGGATAGCATCACCCCAGAAGCGAATAGGGACATTAGAGGTAAACATAATACTTCTAGCCACCTCCAAGATGTGCCTATTCTTCCTTTCTGCAACCCCATTCTGCTGAGGTGCATGAGGGCAAGTGCTCTGGTGGATAACCCCATGATTAAAGAGGTACGATGCCAATGGCTTAGCAAAGTATTCCTTTGCATTATCGGATCTAAGCACTTTGATCCTGGCATCAAACTGGGTTAGGATCATTTGGTGGAAGTTTTGGGTCAGGGCAGGCACCTCATCTCGTGAACGCATAAGATAAACCCAAGAAAACCGGGTGTGGTCATCAACAAATAACAAAAAATACTTGTACCCACCCATAGAAGGAATGTGATATGGCCCCCAAACATCAGTATGCACAATATCAAAAGAACTATTACTCCTTTTATTACTCAATGAATAAGAGTTTCTACAATGTTTAGCAAACTCACAACTTTCACACTTCAACTGAGATGACTCAACAGACTCAAACAAAGTAGGAAACAGACTCTTCAAGGACCGAAAAGATAAATGACCCAATCGGTTATGCCAAAGCATAACCGGACTCACAACTTGAGAAACAAGTAACTTCTTATCCACTGACTCTTCCCGACGAGAACTCTCCCCGAGCAGATAAATCCCATTCGTCTCATGGCTAGTCCCAATCACCTTCTTCGTCTCCAGGTCCTGAAAAACACATCGGTCAGGAAAGAAAGTTACTGAGCAGTTCAAATGTTTGGTAATACTACTAACGGAAAGGAGGCTAGTATCCAGTTTAGGAACATGCAAGACAGAGGACAAGGATATAGTATCCGACAATTTGATGTCGCCCTTGCCAGAAATAGGGACAAGAGAGCCATCAGCTATAGATACTTTATCCCTACCAGAAGATATGTAATAAGTAGTAAACAAAGAGGTTCAGTAGTACCTGGAGCGGAGGCATGGTAGGCTGAGGCTCGAGTACCTGAGTGTGCAAAGGCCGATGTGGCCGGGGCTGACGATGACTGTGGTAACTGAGCTGAACTACCAACTTCCTTCTCCAATTGTATTAGAGCAGCCCGAACTGCAGCTAAGGTCTCTAATGGTGTGCCTCTTGTGCCAGATGAGGATGCTGAATCAGTAGTCATAGCCACATGAGCATTACCCTTTTTATTTCTCAACTTTGCCGGGACCAAATGTGGATGCAGCTTCCAACATGTTTCTTTTGTGTGTTTAGGTTTCTTGCAATGCTCACACACCACATCCCTTTTATCTTCCTTCTTTCTGTCCCTCTCTGAATCACCCTCTGTTTTGGGCTTGACAGCTACCAAGGCAGGTGTAAGCGGCTGAGATTGCATCATGACTTTCCTCCTGGTCTCTTCACTGTGCACTAAGGAGTATGCCTGAGAGAGGGTCACACTATCTCTGGTCAAAATCTGCTGCCTCACAATATCATATTCTGAATTCAGTCCTGCCAGGAACTCAAACACTCTGTTTGTCTCGATGTGCTTTCTATGTATCTGAGCATCTTTGGGACTCTCCCACTCAAGAGTCTCTAAGTGATCAATCTCATGCCATAGGGACTTCAAGGTAGAGAAGTAGACCGACACCGGTTTCTCTCCTTGTTTAAGGGAATTCACCTCACATTTCAATTCATATGCTCTGGCAACATTAAGGGGTTGGGAGTAAGTCTCTTTCATCACATTCCATATCTCCTTGGCTGTCTTGGCCCATAAGTAATTTCGGTTGATATGGGGCTGCATAGAATTACAGAGCCATGTCTTAACCAAGTAGTTTTCTTGGACCCACTTGGTATACATAGGGTCTCCCTTGGAAGGTTCTGCCACATCTCCCAAGAGATACCCTACTTTGCCCCTTCCCCCAATAGCCATCATGGCTGATTGGGCCCATTCCAAATAGTTTGATCCACCAAACTTTATGATTGTAATCTGAAAACCTGTCTCAGAACCACCACCATAACTGCTGTTCCCAAAACTGCCTTCTGCCGAATTCTTAAACTCCATTTCGGTCAAGAACCAGAAATCTCAAAATTAGGGTTACTACAGTCAAAACCAGCACTAGGACTACCAGCCACAATCACAAAATCAGTATAGAACCAATCTGTACTCACAGTAGATGTGCATGAAACATGTATAAAACTGATCTGAAACCAATAGCCACACACAACAGCAACAGTCCGAACTGTTTTCACCCCTTTAGAAGTGTTCGAAACCCCAAAAGAAAACTGAAAAACAGTTTGAAGAACAATCTGATATGCTGAAGCCAATTTGAGGTTTTAATCAGTCCTAAAAGCCGTACACTCCAGACAGTACCATACGGATAAGGTTTGTATTAGGGTTAATATGAAACCCTAAAACTGATCAATGTTGAGGAGAACTATTAGGGTTTGCCGCAGGGATAAGACAAAACCCTAGAGAATAGAGAGAAAAAACCTAGAGTGGTTCGGCCACCCTTGCTGGATAGGTCCAACCTATCTTCTCTGATATTACTTCTCAGAAAATAAAAGACTTACAATAGGATGCAGTTCGCTGCCTACCAAGGTTACCCGAACCCTAGCCTTCTCTGATTCTTCCTGATCACCAACTCGCTGCAACTGTGGCACTTCTTCAAACAGCTGCTAATCCTCTGGAGATCTCCAAGAACCAGTCAATGAACTCTGCTTTCTCAGCTTCCAGCCTTAGATGGTTCTCATGTGGTCGGCTGGACTAGACTCACATGAGAAACCCTAGCTCTGATACCAAGTAGAAGTTCAGGACTGTTATCAGTCTTGAACCCTAATGGATTTCAGGATCGAAAGTAAGAAGAAAGGTAAGAGGAAAGAAGAGGAAGAGGGAGGAGAAGCAATAGAACACAAGAGTTGAAAGGAGGAGCAGAAGCTTAATATTCTGCCGCCGCCACTTTAATTAATATTTATAGGTTATGCTCATTACATAGAAAGGACAGATCTACCCTTAGTCTTTACATAACAAATAGAGCAAAAAATAAGACAAATAAATAACAACTGAAACAACTAAATGACCAATAGCTAACCCTAGGCAGACTAGAACATCTTCTACCCTACGAACACAGTGGGACCGTAGCTGTGGGGCCCACATCAGTGTTCTCTACACTCTACTATTCTGCTTTTCTCCAAGAATATCCTGTTGTTCTTTTCTTCCAACACCACCCATCGTATTGCTGCCTTCGTAGCTCTCCACACTACCACCCCTCTTTTCTTTGGTTGTCGGAAGAAGTCACAGTTGAAAAGGCCTACCACATCTTGAGGGGGAGCCCACCTATAGCCAAAGAGAACACAAGAATTCCCAAATTCGATGCACAAAAGAACAAGACATTAATAAATGAGAGAGGATCTCACCACTTTCCTTACAAAGAGAGCACATGTGAGGAGAAAGGCAAGCAAAAGGCCTTCTTCTCTACAGAATATCACAAGTATTTACCTTGCCAAGGAAAACTTCCCAACAGAAAACTTGAATTTTTGGGGGGATAGGCTTCCTCCAGATTTCTTTCACAGGGAAATCCCCAACTAGGAGGCTAGGCGAGGCAAGTACTCTGAAGAAAGAAGAGCAAATAAAGAGACCATCTATAGAGCCTACCCAAACTCTGGAGTCTTCCATGGACGGGTCCTAGTGAACTTGCCCTAGTAGATCCAACAAACGGATTAAGGACTCAAACTCATTTTTCCTTAGGCCCCTTCTGAAACTCAAGATCCAATTTACCCCTTTTGGACAAGGTGTTTCCAAATTAGACATAGTTTCCCCCTTAATGTTTGAAAGAGCAAAGATATCAAGAAATTTTCCTTTAAGTGGGGTTTCCCCTACCCAAACTATAAAGAGACTGGGTCGAATGGGCCCTAGAATCTATTCTTGTAGTTTGTTTTTATTTATTTGTTGCTAATGGGCCTATTATTTCTTTTTTTTTTCTAGTTCTCTTTATGTTAATGCCTAGCTGGCGCCCACTTAAGGGTATACTTGTAATTATGTTAAGATTGAAGTTTAGTAAAAGGATTAGAGAAGGGAGGGAAGAGATATTTGAACTCTTCTTCTTCTTCCTCCTCTTTTCTCCATCTTCTTTCTCTTGTACTGCTGTTGTCTTCTTTTCTTCCTCTTTTCTCTCTAATTTTTTCCAAGTTTACATCTGTTTTAGAGGACTGATTTACATCTTGGTATCAGAGCAGGTCTCTTTCTTCCTTCTTTTCTTCTTTCTCTTTTCCCATACACCATTCGATTAAGAGAGTGTATGGAGATATAGGTTCTCTATAGTTCAGAGGATCTTTTGCCTAGTTGGTAGAGGGTTTGGAGAGTTTAAATCTAGTCGGATATTGCCAAGAAGTGGTGTTGTAGTGTTTCTGCCCAAAACCCTAGCCGACTAGAGATTTTCTAAGTTACAAGTAAAAGTGAAGCTTTGGGTGTGGCGGTCTGTGCTTGGGAGGTGTCTTTTGACTTCTAAAAGAGGGTGGTTTAGGTTTGGAAGAGATTGGGAAGCTCTGGTAGGAGCGGATATATCTTCTCTCTTTCTCTCTGTGTTTTTGGTGTACTTGCTATGTGCATGTTCACAGCCATCAAAGGCACAAATTTGAACCTAAGGCTCGTAAATGTGTTTTTCTGGGATATGCCTCCACACAAAAGGGATATTGCTATTTTGATCCGGTTGGTGGCACCCGCTTTGTATCTCGGGATGTCACATTTGCTAAGTCGACTCCTTTCTTTAGTATTCCTCCTAAGGGGGAGAAATCTGAGGAACCCTTTGCTATGTCTCCAGTAGTTCCTCTTCCCGTTCCTTTTGAGTCATCTCATGAGGTGTCCACTTCTCCCACTGGACATACCTCCAATATTCATGTTCCTCCTCCTCCACCTCATCCTCCTATAATTCCTCCTCATCCTGTTCTCCAAAGGTGGTACCAAAGGCACAGATTCAGACATGGGCAAGTTGTTTCCACTCCTACAGAAGAGCCTCTTGCTCCTCCCATCATTACTGAGGTAACAGGTCAGCCTTCCTTTGACCCATCTACTTCTTTCCTAGACATTGATCTTCCTATTTCTCTCCGCAAGGGCAAGCGGAAGTGTACAACCCATTCTATCTCCAAAGACCTGTCTTATAGCCTTCTATCTCCTACCTACTACTCTTTTCTTGCTTCTGTTTCTTCCCATGTGATACCCAAGTCTGTACCAGAAGCCTTATCTAAACCTGAATGGAAGGATGCAATGATGGTTGAACCGGATGCTTTGCATAAGAACCATACCTAGGAGATTGTTGACTTGCCTGAAGGGAAGGAACCAATGGGTTGTAAATGGGTATTTGCCATTAAATATCACTCTGATGGCTCTATTAAGAGGTTTAAGGCCAGGTTGGTTGCTAAAGGCTAAACTCAGATGTATAGTATTGACCATCTTGAGACATTTGCTCCTGTGGCTAAGATGACCTCAGTCCGGGTTTTGTTATCTCTAGTTGCTACATTTGATTGGCCTCTCCACCAGTTTGATGTTAAAAATGCCTTTTTGAATGGAGATCTACACGAAGAGGTCTATATGTCTTTGCCTCCGGGGGGTGTATGGAAAGGAAATGCAGGGGAAGGTGTGTAAACTGCAAAAATCCATTTATGGTCTCAAACAGTCTCCTCGGGCTTGGTTTGAGAGGTTCAGGGCTGTTCTTGTCTCCTTTGGTTACACACAAACTCAATCTGATCATACCCTGTTCTTGAAAAGAAGTGGCTCTCTGGTGACCTTTTTGATAATTTATGTTGATGATATTGTGGTCACAGGTAATGACACCCAAGAGGTCAGTAAAGTCAAAAGATTTCGTAACTCTGAATTTGAGATCAAGGAGTTAGGAGATCTTCGATGCTTTTTGGGCATTGAAGTTGCTAGATCTAAGGATGGTATCTTCATTTCTCAGCGTAAATATGTTCTTGACCTCCTTGCTGAGACTGTTAAACTTGGTGCTAAACCAGCCTCCACTCCTATTGATCCCAATCATAAGCTTTCTGCTACAGATGGTGAACTTTTATCTGATAGGGGAGTGTTTCAAAGACTGCTTGGGAAGTTGTTATATCTTTGCATGACTCGGCCGGACATTTCCTATGCAGTGAGTGTTATTAGTCAATTTATGCATTCTCCTAGAGATACTCATTTAACTACTGCAGAAAGAGTTATATGTTACTTGAAAGGTACTCCAGGGAAAGGTATTCTATTTGCCAAACATGGACACACGAAGCTGGAAGCATACACTGATGTTGATTGGGAAAGATGTATTGATGATAGGAGATCCACCTCGGGTTATTGTGCTTTGGTGGCAGGGAACATTGTTTCATGGAGGAGTAAGAAACAATCAGTAGTTGCCAGATCCTCGGTTGAAGCAGAATACAGGGCAATGGCACATGATGTGTCAGAATTACTGTGGCTACGATCCCTTTTAGAAGAATTGGGGGTTGACTATGAAAAGCCAATGATGCTCTACTCTGATAGCCAAGCAACTATCAATATTGCACATAATCCTATTCAACATGATAGAACTAAGCACATTGAGGTTGATAGACATTTTATATGGGAAAGAGTTTCCTCAGGAGAAGTTTGTTTGCCATTCATCACCTCTAAAGAACAGTTGGTTGATATTTTGACCAAGGGAATTCCAAAAGGGAAGCTAGCACAATATATAAGCAAGTTGGGCATGATTGACATCTGTGCTCAGCTCAAGGGGGAGTGTAAAGAGGGCTAAGCCGAATGGGCCCTAGTATCTATTCTTGTAGTTTGTTTTTATTTATTTGTTGCTAATGGGCCTATCTTAATGGGCCTGTTATTTCTTTTTTTCTAGTTCTCTTTATGTTACTGCCTAGCTGGCCGCCTACTTAAGGGTATACTTGTAATTATGTTAAGACTGAAGTTTAGTAAAAGGATTAGAGAAGGGAGGGAAGAGATATTCGAACTCTTCTTCTTCTTCCTCCTCTTTTCTCCATCTTCTTTCTCTTGTACTGCTGTTCTCTTCTTTTCTTCCTCTTTTCTCTCTAATTTTTTCCAAGTTTACATCTGTTTTAGAGGACTGATTTATCTCAAACATCTTCCCAAAAATGGACTTTATAACCCTGTCCCACATCAAACTGAATGGAGTTGAGGGAAAATAGGGTAAACTTCATGATTTTCTTTCCAAGGAGAAGTTGAAGTAGTATGAGGGGCAACTTTTGCATCCCAACCATTGCCATCCAACCCATGAATGCTCTCAATAACTTTGTGCCACACTGCCACAGTCTATCACTTTCAAAAGGGAATCTCCAAAGCCCCTTTCTTAAAAGAGATGTGCTCCTTAGTATAAGGTTACCTAGTCCTAAGCCCCCTTGGTCCTTGGGCTTGCTAACCTGTTACCAATTAATTAAATGATCCTTCATTTCCTCCTCCAGATCCTAAAGGAAATCTCTCATGTATTTCTTTAAGCATCTTGCTACCCTAGAGGGGATTCTAAAGGTTGAGAGGAAATAAATGGGGAGGTTTGTGAGTGTGGCTCTAATCAAGGTTATCCTTCCACCTAGGGAAATATAATTCCTCTTCCACAAAGCTAATTTCCTAGTAAACCTTTCGATGACTGGCTTCCAAAACCCTTTTGGTCTAGGATTTCCTCCTAGAGGTAAACCCAAGTAGCTAATTGGCCAATTTCTGATCTCACACCCCAAAATCTCAGCAAATCTTAGAAGTTCCCCTTCTTCCAGGTTGACCCCTAGAATACCACTTTTGGTCCAATTTATCCTCAACCCAATCACCCCCACAAAGTTATCCAGCAACATCTTTAGGTTTTCCACCAAATCCTCAATACTTCCTTCACAGAAGAAGATTGTGTCATCTGCAAACTGGAGGTGGGTAACAAACACTTGATTTCTACCTATTCTCCAACCTTTAATCAGACCTCGGAGATCAGCTTTCACCACAACTCTGCTTAAAACTTCAGCCACTAGGGTAAAGAGGAAAGGAGATAGGGGGGGTCTCCTTGTACATATTGGACACTGAAAATAAAATATCATATAAGTATAGAAAATTTTGAGAAACTAAACAGTAAAAGATCATAGAATCAAGTTGATTTCTCATATGGCAATCTTGTAAGCAAGTCATGATCCTCTAAATATGCAATCAAATCAATATTGTTTAGGGTTCTATTCACTATTGTTTAAGCTTAGTAGAAGATCAAGACTGTAATCAGTCTTGAATCCTAATAGATTTTAGGTTTACAAAAGCAGAAGAAAAGTGAGAGAAAGGAGAAGCAAGAGAAGAGAAACAGGAGAACACAAGGGGTTGAAAGGAGGGACAGATTCTAACACATCTGCCGCCGCCACTCTCTTAGTATTTATAGGTTATGTTCAGTACATAAAGGAAAGGACAGATCTGCCCTTAGTACTTACATGATAAATAAAGTAAATAAAAACTGAAATAAATAACTGAATTAACAAACTGACCCAAACTGACACTACTATAACTGAAACAAATAACTACACATGCTGTCCTACAAATACAATGGGGACCACTGCTGTGGGGCCCACATCAGTGTTCTCTACACTCCCCCTCAAATTGGGAGTAGATATCTATCATTCCCAACTTGGATAGGTCTGTCTCTAACTTCTTCCTTGGTACAGCCTTGATGAGGATATCCGCGAGCTGCATATTAGATGTGATATACGGGAGAGACACTTCTTGTGATGTGACCCTCTCTCGCACAAAATGTCGATCAACTTCGATATGTTTAGTTATGTCATGTTGCACTGGGTTGTGGGCTATATTAATAGCTGCCTGATTATCACAATACAGCATTAAGGGCTTTTCATGGTCAATACCCAACTCTTCAAGTAGTGATCTCAGCCATAAGATTTCAGCCACTCCATTAGCCATTGACCTGTATTCCGCTTCAGCACTGGAGCGGGAAACAACACTCTGCTTCTTACTCCTCCAAGAGACAAGGTTACCTCCCACAAGGGCACAATATCCAGAGGTAGACCTTCTATCATCAACATTCCCAGCCCAACCGGCATCTGTATAGACCTCCACCCTCATGTGATTATTGTTCTTGAGCAGTATACCTCTACCCGAGCATCTCTTCAAGTATGCTAATATTCTCTCTGCCGCAAGAAGATGAGAAGTTCTAGGGGAATGCATGTACTGGCTAACAACACTAACTGCATAACTGATATCTGGCCGAGTGAGGCAGAGATATAGGAGTTTTCCAACCAACCGTTGGAACATAACTTTGTCTTCAAGAGGCTCCCCGCCCTCTACACTAATCTTGTGATTTTGTTCAATGGGTGTATCAGCAGGCTTAACACCCAACTTTCCAGTTTCCGCCAACAGATCTAGAACATATTTTCTCTGAGAGATAAAAATCCCCTGCCTGGATCTAGCAACCTCAATACCCAAAAAGTACCGTAGTGCACCAAGATCTTTCACCTCAAACTCTTAATGAAGGAGCTGTTTGAGGGACTCAATCTCATGGCTATCATTTCCTGTCACAACAATATCATCAACATATACTGCAAGTAGTGTCAGAGAGGACTCCACCCTCTTGATGAATAGTGTATGATCTGACTGGGCCTGTATATAACCGAACTTTCCAAGGGCTAATCTGAACCTATCAAACCAGGCTCTAGGTGACTGCTTCAAACCATACAATGCCTTGTTCAGTCAGCAAACCTTCTTACCTGTCTCTGTATCATAGAATCCAGGAGGCAACTGCATGTAGACCTCTTCCTGTAAGTCTCCATTCAGAAAGGCATTTTTAACATCCATCTGAAACAAGGGCCAAGAATGATTTGCTGCAAGGGATAACAGAACTCGGATGGTGGTCATCTTGGCTACTGGGGCAAAGGTCTCCAAGTAGTCTATACCATAAGTCTGGGTGAACCCCTTTGCGACCAGCCGGGCTTTGTACCTTTCAATAGAGCCATCAGCATTATGCTTCACAATGAACACCCATCTACATCCCACCGATTTCTTTCCTTTTGGTGGGTCAACCAGTGCCCAAGTATTATTCTTCAACAGGGCATCCATTTCGACTTGCATTGCATCTTTCCATTCTGGAACTGATAAGGCTTCTTGCACTGTTCTTGGAATAGGGACATTGGCAATGGAAGTGAGATAGGAGCAGTAAGAGGGAGATAGGAGATCATAGGATAAGAACTGTGAGATGCTGTGAGCTGTAGATGTGGTGCAATGTCGTTTCCCTTTGCGGATGGCAATAGGGAGATCAAGGTCATCCACAGGAGGGGAAGTGGCAACAGTGGAAGGTGTCTCAGTAGGCTCTGGATCTGGAGCCGCAGAAGGAACTGGAGCTGGCCGGGACTGCCGATGACTAGGATCAACCTGCCTGCATTGCCTGTGATAGACTCTCAACTCCTGATCCCTCTGACCACCCTCGCCACTACAGCCTTCATCACCTAGTGGAATAGGTAAAGGAACAGCCCCACTCCCACTGCGCTCTCCCTGAGGAAAGAGACTCAAAACAACCCCACTCTCACTGCTCTCCCCCTGAGGAAAGAGACTCAAAACAGCCCCACTCTCACTACTCTCCCCCTAAGGAGAAACCCTAGGATAATAGGGTGTCTCCTCAAAGAAGGTGACATCCATGGAGACAAACATTTTCCCTGAAACCGGATCATAGCAGCAATAACCCTTTTAGTTTGTGCATAACCGAGGAAAATGCATTTGGAGGCCTTAGGTTCAAACTTGGAATGATGAGGCCCAATAAGCTGAACGAAACAGATACAACCAAAGGTTTTAAGGGGAACAATGAACAACTCCTCGTCTGGGTATAGAAGGGAAAAAGGGGTTTTCATATCAAGAACCCGAGAAGGAACCTGATTAATGAGATATACTGTCGTGAGGATAGCATCACCCCAGAAGCGAATAGATACATTGGAGGTAAACATAATGCTTCTAGCCACCTCCAAGATATGCCTATTCTTCCTTTCGGCAATGTCGTTCTACTGTGGTGTATAAGGGCAAGTACTCTGGTGAATAACTCCATGGCTAAGAAGGTAGGAGGTCAATGGCTTAGCAAAGTATTCCTTTGCATTATCAGATCTAAGGACTTTGATTTTGGCCCCAAACTGAGTGAGAATCATCTGATGGAAGTTTTGGGTCAGAGTAGTAACCTCATCCCGAGAACGCATAAAATAGACCCAAGAAAAGCGGGTATGGTCATCAACAAACAGTAAAAAATATTTGTACCCACCCATAGAAGAGATATGATATGACCCCCAAACATCAGTATGCACAATATTAAAAGATGAATTATTCCTTTTATTACTCAAAGAATAAGAGGTTCTACAATGTTTGGCAAACTCACAACTCTCACACCTCAACTTTGATAACTCAACAGACTCAAATAAAGCAGGAAACAGACTTTTCAAAGACCTGAAAGACAAATGGCCTAATCGATTATGCCAAAGCATAACCGGACTCACAGACTGAGAAACAAAAGGCTTCTTATCCACTGACTCCTCCCGACGAGAACTCTCTCCAAGCAGATAGATCTCGTTCGTCTCACGGCCAGTCCCAATCACCTTCCTCGTCTCCAAGTCTTGAAAAACACATCGGTCAGGGAAAAAGGTTACTGAACAGTTCATGTGTTTGGTAATACTACTGACTAAAAGCAGGTTAGTATCAAGCTTAGGAACATGCAAGACAGAAGATAAAGAGATAGTATCTGATAGCTTGATGTCACCCTTGCCTGAAATGGGAACAAGAGAGCCATCAGCAATGGATACTCTATCTTGGCCAAAGGACAAGTGATAAGAAGTGAACAATGATGGCAAGCTAGTCATATGGTCGGATGCACCTGAATCTATTACCCAGCAGTGGTCAATATTACTTGGAGCTGAAGCATGGTAAGCTGAGGCTCGAGTACCTGAATGTGCAAATGCAGATGTGGCAGGAGCTGATGGTGACTGAGATGGTTGAGCTGAACTCCCAACTTCCTTTTCCAACTGTATGAGGGCAGCCCGAACAGCGGCTAAAGTCTCTAGGGATGTGTCTGATGAGGATGCTGAATCAGTGTTCACGGCCACATGAGCATTACCCTTCTTATTTCTTAGTTTTGCTGGGACCAAGTGAGAATGTAGCTTCCAACAAGTATCTTTTGTGTGCTTGGGTTTCTTGCAATGTTCACATACCAGGTCCCGTTTATCTTCCTTCTTCCGGTCCCTTTCTGGATCACCCCCTGACTTAGGTTTAATAGTTGTCAAGGCTGGGAAAGGGGGCTGAGGCTGCATCATGACTTTCCTCCTGGTCTCTTCACTATGCACCAGGGAGTATGCTTGAGAAAGGGTCACACTATCTCTTGTCAAATTCTGTTGTCGCACAATGTCATATTCTGAATTCAAACCAGCCAGAAACTCAAACACCCTATTTGTCTCGACTTGCTTTCTGTGAGTCTGTGCATCTTTGGGACTCTCCCACTCAAGGGTCTCTAGATGGTCAATCTCATGCCACAAGGATTTCAAGGTAGAAAAGTAGACAGAAACTGGCTTCTCTCCTTGTTTAAGGTTGTTCACCTCACACTTCAGTTCATAGGCTCTGGCAACATTAAGGGGTTGGGAATAGGTTTCTTTCACATCCCATATCTCTTTGGCTGTCTTTGCCCACAAGTAATTTCGGCTAATATGTGGCTGCATAGAATTACACAGCCATGCCATAACCAAATAGTTCTCTTGAACCCACTTGGTGTATGTTGGGTCCTCCTTGGAAGGTTCTTTCACATCTCCCAAGAGGTAACCCAGTTTTCCCCTTCCTCCAATAGCCATCATGGCTGATTGAGCCCATTCCAAGTAATTTGACCCATCAAATCTCACAGTTGTAATCTGAAACCCGGTTTAAGATACACTACCATAACTGTTGTTCCCAAAACTACTTTCTCCCTGACCTTTAAACTCCATCTTTGGTCAAGAATCAGTAGCTACAAACTGTTAGAGACACTACACCAGAAAACAGAGTGAAATCAATGCAGGTCTGATCTGAAACCAATCGGCTATCACAGTATATGCAGGAAACCAACACAAATCTGATCTGAAATCAATTGGCTATCACAGTATATGCAAGAAACCAACACAAATCTGATCTGAAATCAATCGGCAAGCACAGTACCAGGCAGTCTCTCAAGTTTTTATCCTCTAGAAGAGCAATCTGAGATGCTATTTTCTGAAACCACTGCTGTGGGGCCCACTGCTGCGGGAGCAGAATTAGGGTTTCAACTGTAGGTCTTAAATAAGTGCTCAGTTGCACTCTCCAAGCAGTCAGTACAAGTGGGACCTGTCGTAGGGTCAATATGAAACCCTAAAACTGATCACCTCTGAGAGAAAGGGGGTTCGGCCCAACAGTCAAACCCTAGAAATAGACTTAAAACAGTTCGGCCTCTCCTTCTAGATAGGTCCAACCTATCTCGACTGATTGCAGTCTCTGAAACTAAATAAAAAACTTACTTATGGATTTCGGTTTACTGCCTTCCAGGGTTACCTGAACCCTAACCTTCGCTGCTTCTTCCTGATTACCAACTCTCTGCGAGCCGCGGCAAGTCCTCAACTGCTGCGAACCTCTCCTGGTAATCTCCAAGAATCAGCCGCTGAATACTTCTTCATAAGCTTCTAGTCCTCATGTGGTCAACTAGACTAGACACACATGAGAAGCCCTAGATAGGCTCTGATAGCAAGTAGAAGATCAAGACTGTAATCAGTCTTGAATCCTAATAGATTTTAGGTTTACAAAAGCAGAAGAAAAGTGAGAGAAAGGAGAAGGAAGAGAAGAGAAACAGGAGAACACAAGGGGTTGAAAGGAGGGACAGATTCTAACACATCTGCCGCCGCCACTCTCTTAGTATTTATAGGTTATGTTCAGTACATAAAGGAAAGGGTAGATCTGCCCTTAGTACTTACATGATAAATAAAGTAAATAAAAACTGAAATAAATAACAACTGAATTAACAAACTGACACTACTATAACTGAAACAAATAACTACACATGCTGTCCTACGAACACAGTGGGGACCACTGCTGTGGGGCCCACATCAGTGTTCTCTACAAGCTCAAAGAAGAATAGGAAGATGGAGGATGAAGGGAGGGAGTAGATCTTAATCACAATTTTTCTCCTTCCACATTTAGAAAACTTATTTAATTTTTATTGTTGTTTTTCTTTTCATTCAACATATGGATAGAACTATCTTTTAAATATATTTTACAGTCTTATTAGTTAATATGATGTCAACTTTGTCAATGTTACAAGAAATATCAAGCTGATATGTTTCCACCCCATTTTTTGCCACATGTGTCAAGATGCATAAATGGAGAATTCAGTAATCTATTCAAACAACAGTTTGCATAACAAACAACACCAAGTCCATAAGGATATTCAAATGGAATGTTTGCATAACTATAGTAAATTCTGATACTTACAACATCAGAAAATGCAACAGAAAGAGATCCAAGAAGAATACAAAACGCAGCATTGTATTTGCTGTCAACAGATGTGGCCATCAAAGTCCATGAGAATGCTCCAAGAAGCCCTGATAAAACAAGATATGACCTTCTTCGATAACCAAAAAGTGGAAAAGAGTCACTGCAATAACAAAACACTTGTTAGAAAATAACATACAGAAAGAAAGCTGTTGCCCAAATAAAATCAGAAAAAAAAGGAGTAGCACACAGACGCAAACCTGATAAAGCCATAAAGAGGCTTTATTAGCCACGGCAATGCAGAGAAACCAGATATAAGAGCTGTCTAATGGATTAGGTATAATTTGTCAGTCCCTGTAACACAATTATTTCAAATGTGGTCTACTCTCAAATAAAAAGGGACTTCTCTCCCTTAGCTACAAGATATTCATGAGCTAACCCAAATGTTCTGCATAAAATTGCAATATACCAAAAAGAAACAGATGGATAATGTAAGCATCTAGTACTAAAGATAAACCGAAGATACTAGCATTATATTACTCTGTATAAAACTACCAATAAGGTTCATAAATTCATCAATCATTACTAAAGCATTAATGTAAGGAAGAAAAGTAAGAGATATGGGATGGTGCTCAGGGTGGGGTGCAAATTGAGTAGGCTGGGCTAGGTTTAAGGCCAACCTAGGCAACCCTAAGACCTGGACCTCAGGCTGAGGCCCAGTCCATGAAAGCCCAAGCTCAGCTCTAAAACCTACAACACTTCAGGCCAGGCTCAGGCTCAGGCCTGAGTAGGCTTGGCAGCTTGGTTGGGTTCAAAGATCTTCTTGCTAAGGTTTTGCACTTCTACCTTCCATTTGGACTTTATAGTAGGGCTAAAATCAAACTGAACTCTAATCGAATAGTTCGGGCTCAAGTTTGATTCTAATCAAGTTCAAATCTTGGGATAAGCTCAATTAGCTATTCAAACTTGAGCTCGACCAATAAAAAGTTCAGCTTGAAAACTCACAAGCCTAGCTTAATTAACTCATACATACATACATGCATACTATAGAATATAAAAATATATTTTATAATATAAACATATATTCTTATGTAAAATATATTTTTGTATTCTATATATAATGTAAGAATATATCATATATTATAAAAAATATATCATATATACTTATAAAATAAAAATATATATATATATTCATTTTCAAGCTTTCAAGTCGAACTTGAGCTCATCAAATATTTAATTGAACTGAGTTCGAACCAAGAAATAGAGTTTGAATCAAACTTGAGCTCGAACCTAATAATACTTTAGTTGAATGACTCGAACCAAGCCAAGGCATGCAGAAATTTGGGTTGGCTTGGCTCGATTACACCCCTACTTTATAGTACAATTTCTAGTCCAATATAGAAATAGAATGAAAGACAATTACATCCACATCATTAGAAAAACATTGAAGGACCAAGGAATCTTCTACATAACAAATTGTTTTGCAGCCTAAAATGGTCGCACAAGTTCCTCTAAACATCCCTTGTTAATTGGGCAAATTTGAGTCCAAAGTCCCCTTGCCACATGAACACAACAAACCCCTCTTTTTCAGTCAATTTTGATATTAAAATATTGAAACTTTCAATATCCAATACTGCTTGCAAAAGACACTAGCAAAAGGTCGGCCAAAAGCTGATGTGGACTGTAAGTTACAGGTGGTCAATCTAGAGGATCTCCTACTGAGTGGATAGTTATGATTAGCCACATCATCCCTCCATGTGTCAAATATAGCAGATTGTATATGTATACGCATGTTTAGCCACATCATCCCTCCAGATTGTATATATATATATATACGCATGTTTGTGCATGTGTGCATGAATATAGGCCTAGGCCTATTTAAGGACATCCAACTAATCTCTTTTTTGCATGTTGGACCTTTTTTTGATTGAGCTTCTTGTATCTTTCCATTGTACAGGTCCTCATCGTACATGGGTTCTTTTTTCTAATACAATACTTTACCTTGTTCAAAAAAATGAATATAGGCCTATGCCAATCAAATACATAGTTTAGATATACTCTAGAGAGGATACAATATAGTGTAAATACATAGTATACACATATATAATAGCATAAATATAGTACACAATGCACATATATACATGGAGTTTTTTTTTTTTTTTGTGAACCATATATATACATGGAGTGTTCAGATATCACAGAAGGGCAATGGGCTCAGGCTACCTAAGACAACCCAAGACAACAAACCCTAGTTGGAGTCAAAGCCAAGTAGTCTCCAGGCCCATGCCCAGCCAAATCCTGAAACTCCAATCTCAACCTATGCAAAAAAAGCTTGATTTGGATCGGGCTAGGGTGTGAATCGTGTGGCCTGCCGAAGTTACAAACCTAACTGCAAATTGTATTCAAAACTATTTCCTCCATATATCTTGGGAGTTAAATATATAGACAATTTCAAAGTTAGCACCTTAGCATACCTCTGCTGGATCTAGATGCAGGTCATCTTTTAAATAAAAGCTCACAGCAAGCCTAGAAAGGCCTAAAACTCCTTGAACAAAGTATACCATTGCAACTGCAATGGTATCTGGGGACATGTCTACCCCAAAGCATTTAATGGCGCCCATAAAAGATCTATTGTTGCGTGGAGCAGTTTTATTGGAAGAGCACCTTTCGCCTTCAATATCTGTTGTCAATAACTCCCCCTTTCCTGAACCTGAATCAACCATATGAATGAAAAGCATGAGACAGAGGGGGGTCCATAAATCTAGAAAATGAAGAGATTTTTACACATTGTTATGGGTAAATCTAAAAAGGATAAGACTCTTACACATCTTATGTGAATATATTGAACTCTACTCTCTAAAATGATATTCTCGAGTGTGTAGGGAGAGCACTGAGCACATGAAAATTCTCTTCCTCCCCTTACAAACTTCACTGTTTAAGGTGATTTACAGAAAAGTCAACCAGTATCTATTTCCCTATATTCTTTTTTCCAAGCACATAGCGGCAACAACTACCCCAGAAGAAAGTATCCTCAACACAATTCACTTCTCCCCATTCCTTATTCTTCTTGCTTCAAAAACAGGAGGTCCACAGAGAACAGCCCAAATGCTGGAATAGGAGGTCTGATTCGAAGAGTGTATGGAGATTTGACTTGGGCCTATAGTGGTCCATCCAAGGCTGCTGATGCATCTGAAGCAGAGGCTAGGGTCCTCCTGGAAGGCCTCAGAATCGCCAAGTCTCATCAACTTTGTTTCGTTGCAGTGGAAGGAAATTCGAGGAATGTTATAAATTGGGCTTCTGGACAGACTATTGACCCATGGAAGCTATCCCATTTTCTGTTAGAAATCAGGGAGCTGGACTCTTGCTTACAGTGCAGCTTTAGATGGATTCCCAGAGAATTAAATCAAGTGGCTGATAGTCCAGCTAAATCTGGGCTGGGAAGGGATTTCTTGTATAGTGCTCATACATTGCCAATTTAGTGGGCTTTGCCTTTTGTTTTTGTTTTGATGACAAGGATTTGTACATCCCTCCCCTCTTTTGATCTTAATGAAACTAGTTATCTTCTCTCTATCTCTCAAAAAAAAAGGCTTGTGTCAATCACAAACAGCTAATTGCAACCCCACTTTTATAGGTCAACATTTTTATTGTTACTTCTTTTTAGATTTATAGGTAAACTTCTGCAGTTTATTTGCCCAACATTTTGCAGATGAGTTGGGTAGGAGCAATACAGTAGCCTTAGGAACATAATTCTTTTGATAAGCCCATTTGTCTGTGATTGGGTCACCATAATTCTTTTGAGAAGCCTTCTTTAATGATAACTAGATCAGCATTTTATTAATAGAGGAAGATATACGTAGAGAAATATCACAATATATGTAGATCAGCATTTTATTAGAACTTATTAAATTGCCCTACTGATCTCTAAATTGGGTTTTTGTGCTAATTTTTTTCTTTGTCCATGTACTCACAAGTACATTTATGTTTGTTGAAGTGTCTGATAGAGATTGGCAACTGGGAATCACCATACAATCCCTGGCCCTCAGGAATTGATAATACTTTTAGTTTGAAAATTGGGTAGCCTTCTTGAAGTGGTTAGGCAATGTCAACTCACACAGAGCTGAAGAAATGACTTTACTAGTGGATCTATGAATGGCAAAGACAATAGGCTTAATCCAATTGTGGTGGAATAGAATTCAAGAAACGCAATTGTTTAGATGGGCAAAAGGGAGGTTGTAGGTCATATGGAAGTCTGCCTAGTGTCTTACAGAGACAATTTTACTAGTGGCTTGTTCAGTGTTTGTGACATGGATTCTGAGGAATACAATGAGATAGATGATAGTCTAGCTAGACTGGGGGAAGGCCAACTCTATGCCTTTGCAAAGCTCTTTTCTGTGTGTGTGTGTGTGTGCGGGTGGGGTGGGGTGGGGTGAGGGGGCGCAGTTCTTCTTTCTGCATGTCATAAAAAGCTAACAGCCATCCTTACTACAAAAAAGTTCTGCCAAACACACTTGAAACTGCAATTGGTCATGCAATTACAGTTACCTCCTTAATTTATTTAACGATTTGAATCGTTATTTGTTTCAACTACGTCGATTTTGAGTCATGCAATTACAGTCAATAATCGAGCACGAAAATTAACTGAACATTCGCAAGTGTACAAAAAGCGAAACTCACAGGTTCTAGAATCGGAATAAGGTTCATCTTCCTTTTCTCGCCGGAGGGACGGTGCCTGTACAGGAACGATGACTGACATATCTCTCTCCGATCGTTGGCGTCGTATTTTTCGGCGAGTCCGTCTAGAGGTACCGGAGAAATGGATTCGTGTGTCGGGTCTCCGACGGATCTCACAGAATGTGGGAGAGGAGACAGAGGACGGGTAGAGGTTTAGAAAAGGTAACAAAAAAACTGGAACAGCATTTGCGGAAGCCATAAAAGGGGCTGTACCAGTTTAGGTGGAGCCGTGGTCCGAGGAGCGTGTTTTGGTACCCTTTTTTTAATATTTTGGGCGCGAGTTTCCTAGGTGATTTCTCGTTACAGGCCTTGGATGGCCAATGTTCCTTACACGTGGTCTTCAGTAGTGACTCAAGTTGAGCCACGTCATCCATTTCCGTGCAGTACCAAACAACTTTACCAAGACTGCTTGATCTTGGCCGTTGTCCATCCACTAACAGTTATAACGACCGTTAAAAGGGCTAATGATCGTGAGATTATATGGATATCCTCATCTCACAAGTCAAGTAGGAGATGATAAGAATAATCAACGTACTGGGCGTGTTGGGATTTACTTTTCTAACAAGTTATAATATAATCTTTAGTCCGCATTCCGCACATCACATCTTATCATGGAGGGTCTCGTCTGATGGTAAGATGTGTGAATACAGATATGGTAAAAGGGTCATTTGATAACGTCTGAATAGCTTATTATTTTGTCTGGGATAAAATAATTGAGGATAAACTACAAAGACCCCTCAGTAAGATGGCGTCTGTGATAAAGACCCCTTTCGTTAACATTCTGTCAATTAACGTCGAAAAAAAACTTCACCTGATTGTTTAAAATTTTTTTAATACCTAAATTACCCTTTTCCAATTTACCTTTTTCTCTCCTTTTCTACGTCTTTGCAAGATGTTTGTTTCTGCAATCAATATCTGCTCTTGAGAAATTGCGGCTTCTGGTGTTAAAGGAATGGGTCCATCGAAAATATTGTTCCCTGCCGTTGATCAAAACAAATTGATCTCGTAAGGGAGGCAACCGGATAATTGGTTGTTTAAAAGAAGCATCTCCACCAATTGTGCCTTCTGAATAGGCGAAGCTACTAAATGAAAACGGAGTCCCCCGCCCCCCATTCCATGCTTCTCCCCCTCTCTTCACGAATGAAAAGGGAGAGAACAGAATTATGTAATACGTTCTCACCGGAAGATAAACGCTATGATCTACGTCGTTGGATCATTTTGTGGTTCATCGTGTGTGTATATGAATCACAAAATCATCCAGCCGCACAATGGAGCAGAGGATGATCGCAATGAAATCAGACGACTGAAACACAATTACACAATTTCAATCCTGCTCACCCGAAACACAGGATAGCATTCAGGGAAAGCAGATGGTGGAGATGGACATGTTGTGATCGACAATGATGATGATGAATTCAACACAAGAAGTACAGCAAAAAAGACCCTTAATGGAACTACATATAACGGGAAGCCAACCGGCCGGCAGTCCGTCAACCAGACGCACTTCCTTCCGGTGCTTTTTCTTTGCTCGCTTTTCAGTAGTCTGCTGTGGTGGGCAACTGCCCGTGAGAGTGGTTGATGAAGAAGAACTCGTAGACGAGACCAGCAAGCCCACCTCCGATCAGAGGGTCGGCCTAGTAGACCCAGTGGTTTTCCCAGGTCTAGCTCACCAAAACCGGTCCGAATGACACAGCAAGGTTGACGTGGCCTCCGGAGATGTTGGCGCCGATGGAGACAACAACGAAAAGACCGAAAGCATGGGCCAAGGCTGCGGCTACGAGGGCCATTACTCAGAGGCGGAGCCAGAAAATTTTGATAAGGGGCCAACTATTGAGATGGATAGTGGAGGGAGGGGAAATTTTATATAAAAAACTGTGTATTATTATGAAGATTTTCTGAACCATATGGGGGGCTATGACTCCCCTAGGTCCCCCTAGTTCCACCCCTGCCATTACTGGTTAGGTTATTGAAGGTCATGTCGGAACCCTCTCTGGTTCCAGTTGTGTATGATGCCAAACGAACAAACACCTTTTGCCAGTAATGGAGGTGGTGGTGGGGATGTTTGTTCCGATTGTTACAATTCCCATTACGGTGGGAGTGGAGGAGGAAGTTGCGGTGGCAGTGTTTGTGTAACTTGATGCGGTGAATGAACAATTACGATTAAAGCTTTTTTTATGTCAGTGATGTTTTAAGAGAGAATGGTAATAAAAAGAAAATAGAAAAAGTTTAATAAGGTATTTTGGTAATTTAACACTTTTTGTTATCTGCCTTAACGGCCGAGGCAAAAAATATAGGGGTCTTTATTACTGACCTTTTAGTAGAAGGAGGTCTTTGTAATTTACCCAATAATTAAATAAAAAAATATTCACCGATATGGGAAATTGGTTATCTACCCATTAAGGAGACTACAACCTCCTTAAAAGTTATTCACTAAAAGGCAAAGCAATAGCGTTTTCAATTCATCCATTATCAAACGGCTCCTTATATCATACTAAAAAAAGGAATAATATTTGGGAGCTCCTATCATAGAAGGTAGAGTGACAAGGTAAACCTTCAAGAAGGTGGAGGAAAATATAAGTAAAGAGTGGAAGAAAAATATCCTATTCATAGTAGGCAGAGTTACATTATTAAAAGCATCTATTAATATGATGCCACAATTCTTGATGAGAGTTTTCAAACTCCCAAGAATTATGATAAGAGAATATTGAGAAAAAACAAAACAACTTTCTTTGAAATTGGGATAGAAAGAAAGGAGTGGACCTAGTTAAGTGGGAAAGTATATGTAAATCGAAAAAAGAATGGAGGATGGGGTTTAAAAATCCTAAAATGGGTTAATGAAGTAAGTATTGAAGGAAATAATGAAGATTGAATTCTCATGTATTCTATTGATGTAATTAACTCAATATATATACGTAGCTGTCCCATCATGTTACAATAGGTAACAAGGATAAAAATAGAGGGATAAGATATGTACAAAGGATAAGATATACACTACAACCAAATAGAGATAGAGTTGGTTTCCAACTCTAGCGTATCTAATAAGGTCTAACAGCCCCCCTCAAGTTGAGGGTGGAGGGACAATGTTCAACTTGCTTCGAAGAGTAGAGAACTGAGGTCTAGGAAGTGCCTTTGTAAATATGTCAGCAGGCTGGTCCTTAGTGTTGATGTATTGCGCTTGAAGTTCTCTAGCAGCCACATGTTCACGTACAACATGATAATCAATGGAGATGTGTTTGATATGTGCATGAAACACCCAATTGGCTGTCAAGTAGATGGCACCGATGTTATGACACCATAGGGTAGGAGGCTCCGAAAGAGAAAGACGAAGCTCCTTAAAGAGGGACTTGAGCCATAGGAGCTCAAAGGTAGCAGTGGCAACACTTCTATACTCAAATTTTGTACTAGAGCGTGAAACAATGGCTTGCTTCTTAGATCCAAGAGATGAGATTGGGACCAATGAAGATACAATATCCAGCATGAGAGCGACATTGCTTCTTAGGTCATCCATATGATCAGTGGTGGGTTGGTGTAGGTATTGACATAATTTGTTGACGATAAAAGAAATCTTTGGTCGAGTAATCGTCAAATACTGGAGAGCGCCAACTAGTCTTCTATAATTAGTAGGATCTTGGAGCAGTGTACCACCAAGAGAGAGAGACATGTTAGGAGTGATAGGCGTGCTTATGGGCTTAGCGGTATCCATGCCTGATTTGTGAAGCAGATCAACTATGTATTTTCCTCTGGGAGAAATGAATGCTGGTGCTGGAGCGAGAAACCTCGATGCCCAAAAAATAATTGATTGTGCCAAGGTCCTTAATAGAAAATTTTGAACCAATAGTGGATATGAGAGAAAGAACATCCTAAGATGAAGACCCAGTAATAATTACGTCGTCAACATAAGCGAGCACCAACAAGATACCAGCAGTTGAATGTTGAATGAAGAGAGAGGAATCTGATATAGAGGGCCGAAAACTGGAGGCAACAAGAAAGTCATGAAGCTTGGAATACCAAGCCCGAGGCGCCTGTTTGAGCCCATAGAGAGCTTTATGGAGGCGATAGACATTCTTAGGCTTCTCAGAATTAATGAAGCCAGGGGGTTGAGACATGTATGCAACCTCCTTGAAATCCCCATGTAAGAAAGCAGTGTTTACATCAAGCTGTTGTAAAATCCAATCATTGAGAAGGGCAAGGTGTAGAACCACCCAAAGAGTTACTGGCTTAATAACAGGACTGAAAGTGTCTGTGTAGTCGATACCTTCACGTTGTGTGTAGCCCTTGGCTACCAACCTGGCTTTAAAGCAGTCAACGGTACCATCAGAATTATGCTTTACCCGAAATACCCACTTACATCCGACGACATTGGCATCAATGGGTAAGGGGCAGAGTGTCTAGGTGTTATTAGCTTGTAGTGAAGCTATCTCGTCCTGCATAGCAACATGCCACTGAGGTAGGAGTAAGGCTTGATGGATAGATTTGGGTTTTGTTGTGTTGATAGGTAAGGGGTATTTGGTTGTTAGATATAGCTTGGGTTTGCGAGTGCCATCAATAGTACATGTCACCATGGCATGGGTGCAACAAGGTGCTGGTGGGCAAGGAAGTTCAATGTATGGACAAGGTGGGTCAATGGTGGAGCACAAGGATGCATTGGATGGGTTAGATGGGGGTGGGAAAGAAGGGTCACGAGGTGACGACTGTGGAGAGGGGAGAGTAGAAGAGAAGTGAGAAGGGGGAGATGGTCTTGATGTAATTGGGGGAGGGCCTACGAAAGTACCATGAAGAGATGATGAGGGCATGCTGGGAGGGTGTGAATAGAAAAAGGGAATTGGGATTCATTGAAAACAACATGTCGAGAGATAAACATTTTACCTAATGGTACGTGATAGCATTTATAGCCTTTGTGACAATTCGAATACCCCATGAAAACACAAGACAAACTTATGTAATCCAGTTTATGATCACCATAAGGTCGAGTGTAAGGGAAACACTCACACCCAAAGACCCGTAGAGAAAGATAATCTGGGTCATTGCTAAAAAGACGGGTCCATGGAGTTCTATAGTTAAGAACCTTCATAGGCAATCTATTGATGAGAAATACTACAGTTTGAAATGCCTCAATCCAAAAATATGGTGGTATAGATGCCTTTGCCATCAAGGTTAAGCCGAATTCAATAGTATGACAATGTTTCCTCTCAGTAGACCCGTTCTGTTGTAGAGTGTGTGGGCATGAGAGTCGATGAATAATACCATGTTGATCAAGAAAAGAACATAGTTTCTTATATTCAGAGCCACCATCAGTTTGCAATATTTTTAATTTGTGATTCAATAGATTCTTGATAACTCTACATTTTGATGCCTTAAGGGCATCAATTCAGGAGTATTTTCGGCTTTAGAGTAGTCAAATTGTTTCATTTTCCCAGTTAATTTCAATGTTGTGGCCTCTGAGGGTCCTTGTGCAAATTCTGTGCAAAACTGGGAAATTTCATAGCTGAAATGCAGATTTTGGGAAACTGGTGTGAAGTCCAGCTGAGAGAGGGGGTGTTTTTGTGAAAAACTAAAAGCAGGAGGGTGCCTCCTAGCTGCTAAACCCAGTTTGGCGCCCCCTACTATATTAGCATGCTCCCCACGTTTTAGCAAACCCTAGGGAGCCTTTTAACCCATTATTTTCACTTTTAGCAAACCCTAGCCGCCCCTATCTAATTAATCTCCACCCTCCACTCCTTCTAATCTCCACCATCCATTCTAGGGCACTCTTTTTGTAGTTTTTAAACTCTAGGGTGCCACCTAACTTCTAATCCTCACCATTCAACCCCTAACCATTAAATCTCAGCCCTACATAATATTAACAACCCTCTCCTTTTCTTATTAGCCTTAGGAACACCCTAGAACCACCCTAACCCTTCATTCTAAACCCTAGGACACCCATATTTTTGTTAAAACCCAATTGCCACTCCCTCTTTCTCTTTAATTCCAGTTATATCCACCATTCTGTATAAAAAGGACCCCAGGGGCCCTGGATAAGGGATTAGATTCTGCCCCCAGGTAAAACAGAAGACTGATCTTGAGAAGTTCAAGGGTAAAGGAAGAGGAGGACGCCCAGGCAAGAGGAGGAGTTCCTATTTGTAGTTCACCAACACCACTACTACCACCTCTGGAATCATATCCCAACCACTTTTACTTTATTTTAGTTTTAATTTTTGTTCTTTCAATTTCAGTTTCGTTATTTACTTTCTATAATTTATTTTCATTCCATTTGATCTTCGTTTTATTTTCTACAAATCTACAATTCGGCCAAGTAAGATAGAAAGCCTAGCTCGAGAAGTTCGAGGGTCAAAGGAGAGATCCGGAGACTGCTACCTTTGATCAGATTACAGATTCTTATTTCGTTTCTTTTGTTAATTTATTTATATTTCTACACTTTTAACTTTCAGTACTGTTCGAATTCTATATTTTTCTCAATTTAATTAATTAATTTTTATATTTCAACACTTCCCTCTTGTATTCTCTTGTCTGGATTTGAGAGTATATTAATTTTTCCTTGCTTCCATGTGGATACGACCCGTTCTCACCCATTTACTGCATTAGTATTTGTTTGTGAGTCGGAATAAAATTATAAATGTTTAAACTAGTGTTCCGGGGTGTTTAACGACGTGCTTCTGGACACACCAAGTTTTTGGTGCCGTTGTCGGGGAAGCCCGGAGAAAATTTTTTATTTACTTTTTCCGGATCTGTTTCATTATTTTTTTTATTTTTGTTTTATTACTTGATTCATTATCTCATTTTAATTCTTACTTCTCTTTGATTTTGCAGGACGAAATAACGAAAGGTGGGGTACCGGAGCATTGCGGGACTACAGGAGAGAAGATAAGAGAAGATTAAATTGGATTGCGTTTCAAGTGTAGTCGTCCCATTTTATTTTTTATTTTTTTATTTTTATTTTCGAACTCTTTTTTTGTAGAATAGTGATTTTCGAATTTCTAATTAATTTTTTTCTAGATCCGATTTATTTTTTAGTATTATTTTTCCTCCATTTTGTTTCTAGATCTATTTTTCTTTCTTTATTTTAATTTCTTGTTCGAATTTCTATATTATTAGGTTTGTGCTTTTCTTTTATTTTAAATAAAAAAAATAGGGAAAAAAATTCATTTATTTTATTTTATTTTATTTATTGCCGCAAAATTTTCTTTTGTTTATTTTATTTTTGGTTTATTTTTAGAATAGCAATTTCCTTGTTAGAATTTATTTTGGTAGTAGTTAATTTCTGTTTGTTATAATTAATTGTTGCTTTATTTAATTTTTTTTTGTTATTTAATTGAATAATTAATCGTTAAATAGGAAATTGTTTAAATTTTCGAATTTGAGTTTAAATTTTGAATTTGAATTTAAATTTAAATTTTAATTCAAAATCTGAAGAATTTGAATTTGAATTTCAAATTTCGAAATTTACATTTAAATTTTCGAATTTCAAAAAAAATAATTTTTTTTGCATTTGCACTCAATCATTTAGGGTTTGTTATTTTAGAGCATGCATCATATAGGTTTATTTAATTTCTGAAATTAGTTTGTTAGTTGTGAATGTCTTAGGTTTCTTTTTATTTTAATTGCTTCTTGTGCTTAGTTTATTTTATTATTTTATGTTATTTTGCTGAATTGCATTTTAGAAATAATGCATTGTAGTTAGTTGCATTTTCTTTGTTTATTTTGTCTTTCCGTTAATCCACTTAAGGGCATCCAACTTAAATAAGATAAGGTGGGGATTTCATCACCCTTCCTTGGCCCAAAAATCACCACCCTTCACTTGCAGTTCACCCTAACCCAAATTTAAAATTTGGATAGCAAGATCCTTTAGGGAAGGCTCACGTTTGGTTCAAAGGTGTGTTGAATTTTAGGAAAGCTTATAGTTACTTTCCATAACCGGCGGTTAGTGTCATGTGTCTCGACAAATAGACAAGATTAATGGGATGGCCCAAAGACTTGACCAAGTCCTTGCATATTGTCAACAAAGTGGCCCATACCCAACCTTGTCATCCTATCCAACATGTTCCATCTGTGCAAGCCCAACCCATCATGCTAGCTAGTTCCCTATGGCGGGCCCATGTCAACCAGTCATTCCAGACCAAGTACATGCGACCAACAGATTTTTCCAACCCAATGCTAATCAATTCTTTCATCCATATAACCTTGGGTGGGAAAATCAGCCCAACTTCAGTTATAGGGACCAAGTCCAGAAAAAACCCTGCTAGATGTGCACTCTCAATGGTCTGAAGCCCAAAGCCACTAGGAGTACGAAGATTACCCCGAGACTCAACCGGTTCAACCATGTCAAACCTACACGCAGTCCCAACAACAAGACCATCCACTTAACTCCATGGCCCAACAATTTCAGAAGCCACAAGTATAGAGTTCATTCCAGCAGGTGTACCCTAGGAACCAACCGATCCAACCATATCAGACTTACCCTCAACCTCCTCAGATCCGTATAGTAGATGATCAATTCATGCAACTCCAGCAACTGGTTCTAAATCAACAGCAATCCATCGATAGATTAGAGAGCTGAATAGGACGGCTAGTCGAACCCAAGAAGAGGAGAGAAGTAGGGCAACTACCAAGTCAACCGGATGCAAATCCTAAATATCAGCCACCGGGTTTTCCTCCACAACAAATTCAACCACCTCCTAAGAACCCTCATCCTAAAAAAAATTAAAAATAAAACTAAAAATAAAAAAAAATCATTGAAGGAGATTCCCAAACAGAAAAAATTGAGGAAATTGATAAAAGAATATTGAATTTTGTAGAAATTGGTAGCAAGTGATAGGAATCAAAAATTGTCTCATTTGAATATTGTTGAAACCGTTTAGAAATTGAAAAATACTTCCAAGTTTGCCCCTACTAAGATAAGGAGAGAAAGACTGAGAAATTAGACAAAATTTTTTCAAATTGATAGAAACGGTGAAATGCCCTGAACAGTGTTAAAAAAAAAAGAATAAAAGGTCAATGGATACCCTAAACTTAGTAACCGATTCTCTTCACCTAAGTCAAGTGTCGAGATTCACGTCAAACAGAAAGGGAATGCCAAAAGACACTTACCTAACACTTAGTAACTGGGTTTCTTCACCTAAGGTAAGTGTCGAGATTTACGTAAAACGGTGGAAGGTAGCAATAAAAATAAGTGTGCATATCAAGTTCAAGGGTAGAAATCCACTATAAAAATTGATAAGAAGAATACCCATCTGATTTTCAAAATTCAATCTCAGCTTATCAAGACAGTCTACAAATGGAAGGGTATATAAGATTTTTAAGCCAAGTTTTCGTAATATTCAAAGTATGACAGTTTTACCCCTAAAGCCCAATACCGATCTATACAGAGTTTAAGAATGTTGGAATCAAGATGCTTGACTCATTCTATCAGGAATGATCTTGAGATGGGAATGATCTCTATGCTCAGTGTAATTTTAAGGCTGCATTGCTAAGGGACTAGCAATGGTTGAGTTGGGGGGTGTGATAACTCTGCATTTTGATGCCTTAAGGGCATTAATTTAGGGGTATTTTCGGCCTTAGAGTAGTCAAATTGTGTCATTTTCCTAGTTAATTTCAATGTTGTGGTTTTCTTATCAGCCTTAGGAACACCCTAGAACCACCCTAACCCTTCATTCTAAACCCTAGGGCACCCATATTTTTGCTAAAACCCAGTTGCCACCCCCTCTTTCTCTCTAATTCTAGTTATATCCACCATTCTGTATAAAAAGAACCCCAGGGGCTTTGGATAAGGGGTTAGATTCTGCCCCCAGGTAAAACGGAAGGCTGATCTTGAGAAATTCAAGGATAGAGGAAGAAGAGGACACCTAGGCAAGAGGAGGGGTTCCTATTTGCAGTTCGCCAACACCACTACTACCACCTTTGGAATCAGAGCCCAACCACTTTTACTTTATTTTAGTTTTAATTTTTGTTTTTTCAATTCCAGTTTCGTTATTTACTTTCTGTAATTTATTTTCATTCCATTTGATCTTCGTTTTATTTTTTGCAAATCTACAATTCGGCCAAGTAAGATGGAAGGCCTAGCTCGAGAAGTTCGAGGGTCAAAGGAGAGATCCGGAGACTGCTAGCTCTGATCATATTACAGATTCTTATTTTGTTTCTTTTGTTAATTTATTTCTATATTTATTTATATTTCTACACTTTTAACTTTTAGTACTGTTCAAATTCTATATTTTTCTCAGTTTAATTAATTAATTTTTATATTTTTGCAGTTTCCTCTTGTGTTCTCTTGTCCGGAATTGAGTGTACATTAATTTTCCCTTGCTTCCTTGTGGATACGACCCGTTCTCACCCATTTACTGCGTTAGTATTTGTTTGAGAATCGGAATAAAATTATAAACGTTTAAACTGGTGTTCTAGGGTGTTTGACGACACGCTTCCATACACACTAATTCTCAACTTGTGTCTTGAAAGAGATAAATATAGAGGGAACTTCACTTTTATGAGTAAGAGGAAAAATCCAAGTGTACCAGCTGAAGGAATCAATAAAACTCACGTAGTAATGATAACCAGAATGGGAACTAACAGGGGCTAGTCACCGTAAATCAGAATAAACTAGTTCAAGAGGTGTAGTTGCCTTGTAAAAACTAAGAAGAAATGATAAACGATGTGCCTTGCAAAGTGGACAGGCAATACAAAAGGACAACCGTTTATTAGACTCCATAGGAAGCTTATTCTTTTGCACTACGTGCTTTACTGTGTTGGGAGCAGGATGACCCAACCTTTGATGTCAAATGTCAAGATCAACCCATTCACCAATATATGCTTGAGAAGTGCTATTAACTAGAGGATCCGATTCATCATGAGAAAGCTTATAAAGGCCATAATCAAGTGTTCCTTGGAGCAGTGTTTTCTTCGACTTCCTATCCTTAGTAAGAACAGTAGAAGGATGAAATTCAAAGAAGACGTCATTATCATTAGTAAAACGAGCAACAGAGAAGGTTCTTAGTGACATCGAGCACATGTAAAGTTTCATTAAGTAGTAAAGATTTCTCATGAGTGGGAATTGAAGAAGTGCCAACATGTCAAATAAGCAAACCTGAGCCATTACCTATTCGTAGTTGATCCGGACCAGCATAATCAGAATGTTTCTTCAAATTGCTTAGATCATTGGTTACATGATGTGTTGCCCTAGAATCTGGATACCAACACAAGTCTGCACATGGAGAAGACTGAGATGAAGATTCAGTGAGGTGTGCTAAAGGCTTCTTTGGAGAATATTTGATGGAGGCGTCAAACCGGCTTCTACATGTTAAGGCAGAATGATTAGGTAACTTGCAGATCTGACATGGACTTCCTTTGTATCTTTTGTTTGGTTGGGGGTAAGTCCTTTGTCTCTCTCTCTTCCTCTGTCTGAAGAATAATCTGAATGCTGAGGAGTTTTGTTGTGTCCCTTGGTCACCGTGTTTGTAGAGATGTCAAGTGTGCTTAATTTTCTGGCACACTACAACTTGATTTCATGCTGGAGAAGAAGACTTTGAAGATTATTGTAAGTTACCCCTTCAGGTCTAGTGAGTACAACAATGGTGAAACTTTCATAATCGAAAGGTAGGCCCTCAATTGTCTGATATACTAAATCAGAATCAGATAATGGTTCTCCTACAGTAGATAGAGCATCAGCTATGTTTTTGATTTTGAGGAGATAATCTCCAATGGAGAGACCTCCATTTTTCAAATCATTAAGTTCAAACCGTAATTGCATAATCTTGGCCTTAGACTTTGGAGAGTAAACTGATTCAAGGAGAGACCATAGTTGTTGTGAGGTTATGCAGCCTACTACTTGAGAGAGTACATGCTCAGTTAAGGAAGAGAGGAGCCAACTCATAAGAAGTTGGTCCTGAACCATCCATGGTTTGTAGGCTGGATTCTCAATTCGAGTAGAGTGTGAAGTTGAGGGAAGAAACTGTTGTGGACACGAGCAGGAGCCATCCACATAGCTGAGAAGTTCATGCTCATAGAGTACATGCCAGATCTGAGATCGCCATAGTAAATAGTTGTGTCGATCTAATTTCACAGAGATAAGTTGAGTAACATTTGAGCAGAGATTGACAGGTCCATTGGAAGTGTTGGTGATGGAACTTTCTGAGGAGTTTTGCATGAGTGGGATTGTCTCTGATACCATGAAGGAAATAATGAAGATTGAATTCTCATGTATTTTATTGATATAATTAACTCAATATATATACACAGGTGCCGTGTCATGTTACAATAGGTAACAGGGATAAAAGCAGAGGGATAAGATATGTACAGAGGATAAGATCTACTACAACCAGATAGAGATAGAGTTGGTTTCCAACTCTAGTGTATCTAATAAGGTCTAACAACTATTGCCAAGCTGGGGTGGAAAATACTTACTCACCCAAAGAATTTATGGGTGAAACTAATCAAGGATAAATATATAAAAAACCAAAACTTTTGGCAAATTAAACCAAAGAAATTAATTTCTTGGGCTTGGAGGAGTGTTCTCCAATTTAGAGAGGTCCTTAAAAAAGGAGTTGGTTGGAAACTAGGAAATGGGAAATCTATAAATTTCTAGATAGATGTCTGGATGGGCGATAAAGCTATAGTAAATGAAGACACATACCCTCAAATAGAACATCAATGCAAAGTTAGTGAGTTCATCACTGAATCAAAGACATGGAATCAAGAAAAGATTATTGATAAAGTCAGCCCTCAACAATGTGACCATATACGTGCTATCCCTATTTTATCGAGGGATGAGGAGGATAGAGTGATTTGGAAGCACAACCTAAAAGTGAATACTCCATTAAATCAGCCTACTCCTTATTGGAAGGAAACTCAAATGCCAATGACAGAATCAAGAGACTTAGTAAAATTTGGAAAATAAAAAGCCCTACAAAATTACACTATTTCCTATATTTAGTGTTGAATAACAAACTACTAACAAAACAAAGACTAAAGAATTTAGGGCTTACTGATGTAGCAGATTGCCCTTTTGTGGAAATGAAAATGACCTAAAACATCTCCTCCACAATTGTGTTGAGGTGAGGCAAATCTAGTTAAAATATTGTGGCACTATCCCTATACCTTCACTAGTTGATAGTATTGTGGATTGATGGGATAGAATTATAACTCCCCTTCCTAGCTTTAATGAGAAGTGTATCCCGGAGAAAGCAAGTATGCTTATGTGGAATATTTGGAAGAGGCAAAATAATAAAATTTTCAATAATATAGTCTTTACAATTGACTAAGTCACTAGAAAAACTAAACGGGATTGTGAAGAGTATACAAGTAGTTGCCATCCTATCTCATCTAATAAGCCAAAATGAGGTGATGAAAGTTTAATTAAATGGAACTATCCTAGCAATGGCTTAATGAAAATTAATTTTGATGCATCCAGAAATCCATATGGTAGATGCGCAATAGGGGCCATTCTAAGAGATAGATGGGTCAAACCCTATGGGTATGTTGTAAGGATATAGGAGTTTGCTCAATTAATGAGGCTTAGGCTTGGGCAGCCCTTGAAGCCCATAAAGTTGCAGCTAAATTTCCTAAACACAAATTCATTATAGAAGGAGATTCACTTATTATCATAAAATGTCTTCACGATCGATTAGCGCCTCCTTGGAACATCAAGAACTTCATCGGTGAATGCCTTTATGTTCGCATTCGCTTCGCCCTCGTCATCTATTATTCTCATGCTTTAAGGGACTGTTTGATTGATGAGAAAATTGGACTGAGAAAGGATGGGATGAGAAATGTTGGGATGAGAAGAGGAAAATTTATTTTCTCAATTACTTATAATGTGTTTGTTTGCTGAGAAAATTTTTGTGATAAAATCCACTTTCTAGTGTTTGTTTTGCAAGAAAATTTATAGGAGAAAATTCATGCTAAACTAAAAAAAATGCATGTAATTTACTTTTATGACAACTTGCACCCCCCAAATGTATGACACATATGATTGAACTTGCCACGTGGCATGATAGTTTTATTAAACTTGTTCATTCAAAAATTTTACTTAAAAAGAGTAAGAAATGCTTAATTATTTGTACCTGCTCGTTCATCATATAATTTGTTCATAGGTCTACTCAATGTACTCATCCATAAAAAAC
Organism: Nelumbo nucifera; assembly: GCF_055504915.1. Classification (NCBI taxonomy): domain Eukaryota; kingdom Viridiplantae; phylum Streptophyta; class Magnoliopsida; order Proteales; family Nelumbonaceae; genus Nelumbo; species Nelumbo nucifera. Next base: position 168,822,220 of record NC_142649.1, on the reverse strand, counting down.
CTGTGCATGCATTCATAAAAGAAACTAGTAGGAACTAAAATTGCTCTATTATTTGGACCTGTTGATACATCAAAGAAGTTGCATTCAATAACCTATTTCATTCAAAAAGTCATACATACCTCAATATATCATTTAAATTTGTCTTTAACCTGTAATTAGTTAATCAATGCCAATAGTTCAACCTATTCATTCCATGTAGTCATAATCATCCATATACCAATAAATCCATTGTGGTAAAATATAACCATTCATTCCACCTAGTACAAGTAGATTGGCCATCGCAAAAAAAAGGGACATTGCCAATGCATCCCCAAAAAATATACAAAATGGACGCAAAGGCTCAACCATCAAAACAAGTTTTTGTCATATATAATTAGTACCTAGTTTTTTAATAAATGTGAGTTATAATAGTTTAAGTCTTTTATTCATCCCTTCAATATGGAGGCCCTAACTTCATTTGAATCCATACCTTCTTCAAACTTGGCTCCACTCTGTAAAATGTCATAACTCAACTTTCAAACTCAGTTAAGAAAGTCATATGCTTTCATAAAAAATGCCATTGAACATCCTTTTAGGCTCATAACATCGGCATACACCTTTTCCTTGCTAAACAAACCAAACCCTCTCTCAACTGCAGATGCAAGTTTCTCGAGATGTGTAGCAATGTCTTGCACTTTTCAGCAACAATTGAAGCATATGACTTCCATTTTCCTAAAACTCTTCCTTCTGCAAAACTACTTCCCTCCACCGCTTTGCTTGAATGTTAGGATCTCCAAAATTCTCAGCCTCATCAATGTCATCAAACACATGCTCAAAATTCGGTGTTGCACTAGTGGCAATTGCAGAAATCGCATCTTGCTTATTTAGCTCCTTGGCTGTAAAGGCACCATTTCCACATACCAATGCCAATAGGTCATAGTTTGGAATGCTTTTTCATCTAAATTGCTTTGCCTCTGGATGCGCCTGCTCATTTACCATGGGAGTTCCATAATAAGTCACCTTTCGTACTAATAAGTCATCTTTCATATAATTTGTAAACCAAGTGTTTAAAGTATAAGTGTTGTTAATCTATTTTACCTCAATATATGTAGCCCAAACATAAGGTGTTGCATCTATTGTCTTGGTTGAATCATTCCACGCAAAGCCACTTTGATTCAATAGGTTTTTTAATATTGCAAAATTCCGCTTGATTGTTTTCAGCCTATTTCGTATGAGTACATTCAACTGAAAACTTAGTGCTAATAGCACATGCCGCTGCAGTGTAAGCCGGTGATTTGAAACTTTTGTCAACCTTGTTTCCAAGGTTGACCTGCTCAGCAAGTGTGTCAATGAGTAAATTATCCATGTCCTGTGTCCAACTCATATTTGTTTTTCCAGTCTTGTTTTCAGGCTGAGAGTTAGAAGAGGCCATTTCTGTTTCATGCCAATCAAATGAACAATGCAAATCAACAATATATATCCATAACACCAATTAATACAAGGTATTTTTGTATAAATAGTAATAGGCAATTAATAAAATCAAACATCATAATCGGTTAAAGAAGTGAGTGCACACAGAAAAAAAGTTATACAACAAAAGTTATATTAGAAAGAAAGAGTTAAACAACAGGAAGAAATTAATGTTGAACCCTAGATCGATACAATACATAATCAGCCCACATTTGGGTAGCTATTTCTTCTCTGAGACGAAATCCTTCCCTTTATTGTTCGTTTCTACTAACTCGTTGAGATAGTTGGGAGATTTGTGTATTGTCTGCTCTATCATCATTTAAATCATCAATTCCTGCATCATCCTCAGTATCAACTGCTTCTCGATCATACTGACGCATGATGAAATCATACGGATCCACACCCATGACATGGTTGTGTAAGATGCAGCATGCAGACACAATCTTCACCTGTGACTTAAAAGGGAAATGTTGCTGAGATACCAGGATTGGAAAGTGTTTCTTCAATACCCCAAAGATCCGTTCAATGGCATTTCTAAGTGATGAGTGTCGAAGGTTGAACAATTCTTTTGGGTTCTCAGGTTGATGTGCACCCCATTCCTTTAGATGGTATCGTGTGTTTTGATATGCTGTAATGAACCAAGTCTTTAATGAAAATCATGCGTCTACAAGATAATATTTACCTATTTAAAATATAAAAAGTTAGAAAACACGTACATACTTACCTATTAAATAAAAATGTCTCTTGTGAGAGTTTATTACTACCTTGAGGGACCTCTAATTTATGCTCTCTCCTCGGAGCATTGTTAAGCATGTGAGAGTCCGATGCGGCACCCTCCCAACCAGGTAATACATATGTGAACCACAAATTGAAAGTGCATGCAGCAAAGATGTTTTGTGTGGGATAAGATTTACGACCTCGAAACCTAGCAACATCAGTAGAAGGGACTTTCACAGGGAGGTGTGAGCCATCGATTACCCCAACACAATCCTGCTAGTAGATTTAAGTTTTTTATTATTCATATTTTTTGGTGTATACGCCATAAAGAAGACTTTATGACGGTTTCTAATTTTTGGAGGTGGTTCAGTACCTCTTGGTTGAATCAAGTACCTATTCTCCAATCTCAACAAAGCATTCAATACGTTGTTGAAATGATGCTTACAGTCTCACCAGACTGACTGAAATGAAAGCCCATTGTTCTATTCCTAACGATGTGAGCCAATATGTGTAGGAAGCGTGCCACTTGTTCTTCTACCATGCACCTCATTGTATCATGTAGTCTTCCTGTCTCACGAATAATCTTGCAAAGGTTGCTTTCCCCATTCTCAATTGGTTATAACAATCTATTTCTTTTTGTCCATTTAATCTATCTAATAAATCCCTTCGTTCAAAATCCTGGTTCACAGATGGTTCTCTATCAATATAATCCACATATTCTTGCAACAATGAAAATGTAACTGCAACCGTAGCAGTTGCAGCCCCAACAATTGCATAAAGCAAATTTTGCTCCATCTATTCATAGAAAATAAATAAACAAACAAATAAATAAATAAATTGGGGAATTCATTCTAGAATGCCTATATAATTTACATGCTGGAAAAGTAGTCAATGAAAAAAAAAAGAGCAACCATTAACCATGAATAAGTTTACTTCTTTCACTGTACCATGAATACACTAAATAAGAAAATTGAGAGGGGATGGATGATTTGACAGCCCCTTAGACAAGCCTTACAGGTTTAATAGTATGTACTTTATTTCAATAAATGGTGTATGTGTTGTACTGTAATGGAGGAAACCCACATACATAGACCAGCAGCTAGACCTCCTCAATATTCTTCCCTCTACACCACTGAGACCAGCAGTAACAATGGCGTCCGAGAAGGTGGAGACCATAGTGGCGGGGAACTATGTCGAAATGGAAACCGAAGGCAACTCTAAGTCTGCTAAGAGCAAACTATCGAAGTTCTGCGTATCTAATAAGTGTACTTTATGTTGAGTACTGGACTAGAAAAGAATGAGAAAAAGTAGATTTTAGGAACCATGTTATTCAGGTACAATTCATAATTGGTGCTTCTTTTATCTATTGATCAACCAGACAGAAGCTCCCACACACACACACCCCAACAAAGAAATAATAATAAAAAAATTCTTGGGTTTTAACTATCTCTCTCAACTGGCAAATTGAAAGATAGAGAGAGAGTTTTGATATGAGTTTTTTTATTATCTCTGCAGTGGTTTGAAGTTCTTGATGGGCTTCTGGGGAAACATTGGAGGAATGTAGGGCTGTTTTTCAACTGTACTTTCCTTCTATTTGGTTCTGTAATTCAGCTAACCATTGCATCCCTAATCCATGGGCAGGTAGAAGCCTTCTATAATATTTCATTTCAGTTTGTAAAATAACAGAAAACAGATTATTGTAAAATAACTCTTGTATACATTTCTTTTATAAATTCATTTATCTGTTCTCTCTTGTATTTTATTTGGGCATTTCAAGATTGAAGGAGTGAAACACTCGGGCCCAACAAAAATGGTTTTATATTTCACTGGAGCTACCAACATTCTGTACACATTTGGTGCACATGCTGTGACAGTGTAAGCAATACCCATGAGTGAATATACATGTCTCCATACATGCATGAATTAATATATAGATACACATACACATCATACATGTATATATACTACAGGAATATGACATTAATAAGTACACCCATGCATGCCTGTTTGAAAGTCTATGCATGTAATTTGATAACTTTGGAATGACTGTAGAGAGATAATGCATGCAATGTGGAAGCCACAAAAGTTCAAGCTAGTCTACTTAATGGCAACACTCTATGTCCTAACCCTAACTCTACCATCAACAATTTCTGTTTATTAGGCCTTTGGGGACATGCTTCTCAACCACTCTAATGATTTCTCTTTACTGCCAAGATCTGGATTTAGAGACACAATACTAGATGGGTCCTCTTCTTGTTTTAAGTATACTGGTATTAATTTGATCCATGGCCTATCAAATTAATGTGTTCTCAGGTTTACTAATAATGGGTCGATCTGTAGAATTTGAGTCCATGCTTCTAATAAGGTTGTTTAAATCTTCTGTGCCATTTTTGGGTCCTTTGTGTAGTTTATAACATTCGGATTCGCATGCACTCCACTGTACTTTGTGTGGGAGAAGTTCATAGGGATGCATAACACCAAGAGCTTATTCAAGAGAGCTCTATCCAGACTACCTGTGGTGATCCCAATATGGTTCCTGGACTATGCCATTGAACAGCAAATGGTTGTCAAACAAGTTTTTTGGTGCATTACCTGGCTAGTGGTTCCTCAAGAAGCAGGAAGTAGAAAGCAGAATCTGTTTGGATTCGATTGATAAGTAATAACCTGCATAAGAACAGTATGCAGTAGCTCTTGTGGATTCCTTGGTTAAGAACTTGTCAAGATGGTTGGAATTTGGTTCTTTTGTTTTGTTTTTTTTTTTTTTTTTTTTGTGTGTGTGTGTATGTGTAAATTCTAAAAGATTATATTGACAAACTCTTAATATGGAATGACTAAGTATTGCATTTCAATCCGATTTGGACAGTAAATTTGTAATTTTTAAACAACATCCGGGACTCCGGGTTTCATGTAAAAAGTTTCATTTGGTTTGGATTGGATTGGATCCAATCTGGTCCATTTGCATTTCAATTGGACTGGATTGGATCTGATTTGTATGGGGGTTGGACCGGATTTGGTCCAGTCCATTTGTAAATGGACCAATGTTGGACTGAATTGGATTGGACCAAATCTAGTCCAATTGACAGCCCTACTGTTAAGTCGACACCATGGCTTATGCAATCACTAGGATTAGGGATTGTTTTTTTACAAGTCCAATCCTTGTTTGAATCGCTTTGTTTTGACCCTACATATGATTATGGAAGAAAGAATTTCTTTTACAGACTGAATTTGTTCATTAACTCTATCTCAACTTCAGAATAAAACCAAAGTCCATTTCTTAGCTTCTTTTAAAGAAGGTAAGGAGATCTATTACCAAAAAAGGGAGATGAAAATATATATCAATCAGACCCAGTTTACATCAAGGCTTTTTCTCCATCGACAAGGTAGTTGTGTAACTTCAGACATAACCTCTTACCCGATATAGTACTCTTCTTTCTATTGGAAAAACAAGGGGATGCCACCTTATCAAATACTCTCTTTAATCATTAATTGTATGACAATAAATAGCCGTAATTTCACTTCACATGAAGAGGATTAGAAGAGTGAAAAATGGGTTTTATTCTTCCTTCCATATTGAGTAGGCTTTTCATTATCAAACATCTTCCTTCTGTGTCAATGGATCGGATTTGGGCTGGATCCATCCAAATCGAAATCAACTTGAAAGAGTAAGATGGACCAAGAAGACATATTGAATTGGATTAGTCCAAACTTAATGGCCCAAAGTATTTATTGGATTGGATTGGATTGTAATGGATTTATATAGGACTAGATGGGATTTAGTCAATATCTGACCAAGTTCTCATGTACTCATAGGGAACATGTGTTTCCAGTTGGGGAAATGATAAGGATGCAAGGGCTGGGGAAATTTATGTCTTTATATTGCTGGGCAGCAGAGGAAGCACTTCCGATCTCCAAATGGTGTTATCCTGAGTTTCAGTTGGCTTGACTTGGATTTAACTTTAGATGTTTTTTATTTTTTATTTTTTTGTGTTCCAGGGGCATTAAGGGCTGGGGACAGAGGGTCCAGGTGAGGTCCACTGACCTTACCATTGAGAGGTGCAGAGTGATCATCCCAGCTAGTGGTAATGGGTCATTGGCAGTTCATGAGCTGTTAAGAGTCCTTGCCTCCTTTTCGATTGGCCCATTGGGTCAAGCCAATGGTCCATTATTCATCATAAAGAAAAAATGAGAATTTAGAATCCCATCAAAAGTGCAAAAACATACCAATGCTCCATTATTCATCATACAATTAAGGAACATTACTTCAAGAAAGAAATTAAAAAAAAATGCAAAATGGCAGAGCTCATTAAGAACGACCAAACCCAATGCCCTTGCATAATCCAGAAATTTGCCCATCCTAAACCGAAAACGAGAAAGAAAAAAAAAAACTTCCGGAGCACCATTACATAAACAAAACCCAAATATCTTATACCTGCAACAAAATGAATCCAAACCCAAATATCTCCCATCGATTTCATAAACAAGCACCGTATATCATCACAACTCAAACCATCAAAAATACCCTAAGCACATGAATAATTTCTAACTACATTTAACCTTCTAACATATCCAAAATCCCCATTTCTATTTATAATAATCAAAATCCCCATTTCTTCGATTCAAAGAGAGAAGATGGTTTTTCTATCTCAAGATTTTGGCTCGGATCAACAATGACATCAGAAAGAAAACACACCTTGTTGAGAAGGGGTGGCGTTCAGCCTTCCGCTGTTCCTGCTAGAGAGAGAATTGTTCACTGAGAAGGGGCGGTGTTCAGCCTTCCGTTGTTCCTGCTCGGATCAACAATAACATCAGAAAGAAAACACACTTTGCTGAGCAAGAACCATGAACCGAAAAACAACAAAAAAATGGTAGAACAGGACCGCTAGAGAGAGAGATTCATGGATCTTGTGTTACTTTCCGCAGAGATGGCCGGAGAAGCTACCAGAGATATGGCCGTTGGATTGCTACTTCGAAGGGGAGAGGAGATTGTCGACTTCTTGCTCTGACAAACCCGAGCAATTTTCTTAGCCTTTTCTTTTCTCACCGGGGTCGCACTGTTTTGGTGCGACCCCGCTCACTAAATTTTGGGATCCTGCGTCCCTCTTGTTTCTCATCCCAAAACACTGTTTACTAGTAAACAAACACAAGAAAGGGAGAATCATTCGGGAATATTCCCTTTTCTCATCCCTTTCTCAGCAATCAAACAGACCCTAAGGAAGCCAATTTTGTGGCAGATCAATTGGCAAGCTTAGGTCACGTATTGAATGTGTCTGATACTAACCTTGAAGACCAAGCGCTTCGATACATTTGTTTTTATGCTTAGGGTCATTTTACCAAGCGTCATGCTTCCTTTTAGTTTCTCCTTCATGTAATTTTCTTGTTTCATTGTTTTTTGTTTTTCCTTTGTTGTTTTTCCCTATTGTATAAAAAAATTGTCTTAGACTTATGCTGCCAGAAAAAGGAGAAACCCTCCCCTTTCAATTTGATAAATAATCATTTTATGATAGTAGATTATTGATTATAAATTTTCCCATATCATACTTGAACCCTTAACATAAAATTGTTCGAAATACATTAAATGCATAATTAATAATTGCATGCATGCATTTATATATACATACATACATATTTATATTGAAATTTAAGTTTGGGTCTCATTGCTCAAGGCTTCAACCTTAACACAATCATGGGTTAAGTCAGTTTCATAATTTTCAACCCTATCCCCAATTCCAAACCCCCTATTCCTAATTTCTGTTTTTTTTTTTTAATTCCACATAATTACCCATTAAACCACTAAGGAAACAACATATACTAAATTATCTGCAACAACCAATAGATAAAGAAATAGGGATTTGTTTTTCTAATGTCTAGCCAAGTGGCATCACTATTCCCCACTTTCTCTTAAATTATCTCCAATTCCTATTTATCCTCTCCTTCACTTTTTATATAATTATGATAGATTTAATAATATTCATATTATTAATAATTTCATATATTTACAAAATTCATCACAAAATTATGTAATAATAGTATAAATTATAATTTTATGAATTATTAAATTCAATAAATAACTAATATTTAAAAAAATCTAAATAATGATATTATTTAAATAACTAAATAATAATGTAAATAACTAATTTCACTTATATGAATTAATAATTATTGAAAATAACTTTCAAAAAATTAATATTTATTATTAATAATTTTAAAATCTTAATCTATATTTATATATACTAAAATTAATATTTTTTGTATTTATAGTAATTATTTATTATTTTTTGTGATAAATATATTTTCAACAATTATTTGTTTAACTTTTTAAATTTAATTTATTGTACTTATTGTATTCATTGTATTTTTATTATAACTTATTTATTAATCTTTATTAGATATTAAACTATTATTTGAGGTTACATTATTTATTGACTAATTTAATATATTTTTAGTATTTATTGTATTTTTGTAATTATTGTATTTTCATTATAAATTTATTTTCAATAATTGTGTATTTTTTCTAAATTTTTCAATAATTATTGGAGATTAAACTATTGTTATTTATTAGAAATTAGACTATTAATTTAGTTAAAATTAAGAGCGTTTACAGCTTGGTTCGATTTGGTTGCAGGTTGTTTGGCCAATCAAATTGACCTGATTAGGTTGGAGAGTTGGTCACCCGAAGATTGACCATTAGTGAAAACCAACCAACTTGGGTTGTATCGGTTTGGGTTGATTTTCGGTTTGGCTAGTCGGATCAAAAGATTTAAACTTACAAAATAAAGTTATGATATAAAATATTTTAGACTAGGAAATATGAAATTTGGTCAATTTATAAATGAGCAAACCGAAATTGATCCAACCTGGTTGGGTTGGAAAATTGTTGAACCAAAGCCAGTCAGAAATACTAGAATCGACCAATTTGGGTTGAGTTGGTTGGTTTCACCGGTTTGATGAACAATCCTAGCTGAAATTAATTATTGTTATTTTTGTATTGTAAAGATTAAAAGTAATATATTAAATATAGATAATTATTAATTATTTAAAAAGTCAAAATATAAAACGATTGTATACTCTTATATGTTTCTATTGTTTAGTTTTTGCTTAATAAAGTGTGTACATCGCATGGGTCCCTGCTAGTATAATTATAAAGAATATCTTTTACTCATTTTGAAAAGAGTAAAAATACAAACATGTCCGATATAAACATATACAAAATAATACAAAACATAAGATTTTTGCACTCTACATATTTGTATTTGTATTCCTTCCAAAGTGAGCCTTTAAAACAAAAAATGTGTACACACCCTAAGAATATATTTGTATTTGTACTCCTTCCAAAGTGAGCCTTTAAAACGAAAAACGTGTACACACCCTAAGATTATATTTATATTTGTACTCCTTCCAAAGTGAGCCTTTAAAACAAAAAATGTGTACACACCCAATGGGAGTATCCAACTGTACATATACTCAGCTGATGGGGATATTTAGTTGCATTACACCGAGACTTATTGGGCCAAATAATTGGCAAACAGCCCAGTTTCCCGTTTAGTACATCCTGTGCGACAGATGTAAGCTGCGATGCTAGCGTCGTGGTGACTGAGCACTTGCATTCCAGAGAAATTACCTAGAGTCATATTACAGTTGCGTTTCTTTAAACGTAGTGACACGTTTTCCAGATTTTCACCGTAGGGCCTTGGGCCCAACCCAGAATGCTAGAAGTCGCATCATGAAATCCCTCCCAACATTAAGGCGGGCCTTGGGCCCAACCCAGAATGCCAGAAGTCGCATCATAAAATCCCTCCTGATGTAAGAGCACATGACAGGCCCAGGATGGCAATACGTGGCATAGGTCGGATTGCATTTTAGCCGTCCATCCACCACAAATTTTAGGCAGAATAAGTGGCATCACTCCCTATTAAGCTATCTTAGCTTTTACTTGATTACCTCGTCTAAGTTATCTCTACTCAAGTCTCATTCCACCCCTCGCTACACTCTTGTTAACTTGACTGTTGGAGTCTCTGACCCTAGGATAATATTCGGGGCCTCTGACATCTTCCTTTGCTCATAGGTCGGACCTTAAAGTCCTCAGACTGAACCAGCCGTCATCTATGAAAGTAAAATTATATTATTGCCCTCAACCCATCCTTAGCAGCAACACCTCCCAAATGGACATTAATGCTCAGTTTGAAAAGAGTATAAATATAAATATATATAGTGCAAGTCTATACAAATTAATACAAAATATAAGACTTTGTACTCTACATATTTGTACAAATATTCTTTCCAAACTGAATTAAGTGGGTAACCGGCTTAAGGGTTAGCCCATAAACAAGGCGAAAAATCATGAAGCCAGCTAACCCTGCCCGGCTGCCCCTGATTTCTAAGGCAGACTAACCCTCAATAACCAACTCTAACCGGTTTAATTCAATAACAACTTGGGTCGGATTGGGTTGGGAATTTCTGAACTCTATTAATCTACAATAAGCCCGAGCCCAAGCCCAATCTAGTTGAAGTTTTACAAATTTGCAATCTGACTTGTGGCCCAACTAAGAGTGGCCACGACCAACTGGTTGATGAGTTTCAATTCTAGAATTCTAGAACAAGAAGATGCAACTAGCCACAAACTAAGGCACCTTGAAATAATGAGATGCAATGGCAATGGGTTCAGTCATATTTAAAATTTGAAATAGCCATGGAAAAGAAAAATGATGAATATCGTCTTGTTCTTCTAAGGGTTCGTTTGGTTTGTAGTCAGAATTGGAATTGGAAATCCTCTAAAATCAGAATCGGAATGGTCCACTCCCATAATCTATTTAGTTCAGACAGGAATGGAAATGGGAATTAAAATTGTCAGGAATGAGATTTCATTCCCAAGGGAGAGGCAGGGAATGACCATTCCCTCAAATAGAGAATGCCTTTTTAACAAGAATGGGAATGGGATTCCGATTCCACCCAACCAAACAGTTAAAATCGAAATAGCTCATTCCAATTCCGATTCCAGACCCCTATTCCTACAAACCAAACGGACCCTAAATTTTTTATAAAATCAATTTTCAAGTCCCTCTCAATTCATTACCTATTATTCTCAACCATTCAGATTTGTTTAACAAGTTAAGAACACCAGAAAAAGCAAGAATTAGGTTTATTTTTCCATCAATATCATTTTTTCCAAGGAAGAAGTTATTTTCCTCCACTTTACAAGTAAAATCAAATGCAACCAGAAATTTGTATGATGTTCCAATTTGATTCAAAAACAGAACCGGATTCATGCCAAATGCCAATCCAGACTTCAAAACAAGCTTCTCACATTGAGATGAGATGCAAAAGAATCGAAAAGGAACATGGCTCAGAATCTCAGATCATGGATTTGACCAGCTCCGTGTTCGGGTCTAACAGTAGCTTCGTTTGATTTGATCTATTGCTGTTGGATTGGATGCTCGACAGTGGGTAAGTTGCCCTTATTAAAGTAAGCTCAACTTGACAGATAGAAACAAACAACCAGTTGAGAAGTGGGAGTGTGGAGATTCAGGAGTAACAGTTTACTTAATCTCACATCTCGAATGCATTTACCGAGACAACTCCACCTGGAACAAGTTCAGAAGTTCCTTCTCAGATAATCAAAACCCAGAAACAACAAAATATTGCAGACGTCAACCACCCATTAAAGTCCAGAACCTAAGCTAGTAAGCTTACTAGCTTTCAGCTTTATTTAAGAAACAGAAAAATTAATCAAAACACTGTGTTAGAATATGATCCATTAAATACATGAAGTAATGCGAAAGCAAGACAAACCCAGAAAAGGACCCAAGCTTGTAAATAATGCTTTGAAAAAAGCAGAGTCGTTAGGTCAAGAATCGATTTTCTTAGCTATTATATTCCCCTGCAAAATAATAATTACAGAGGAGACACTTCTGACGTACATGAAGTTATAGTCTGAAAGTGAACCCATTTACATTACATTTCTTGTATACAAAGTTGTTATTATGGGAATAAATTCCAGCTTATTCATTAATTCATTAAAGATTAGAAAATAAAATAAGAATTAAAGAGCAGGATTAGATATAACAAGGTACAGGGATATATGGCCTAAATTAAATCATACCCTTGTTTTTTATAGAGAAGAGGACATTATATAGTGAGCTGTCACTGTCAATCAATGGAGGAAATAACCATTCCTTGATGGGTTGCATCTTACATTAGATCATGTATATATTGGGAGTCACACCAACCAGTTGGGATCTTAATTAATTATCCTGATTGATTGCTTATAATAATAACAATAAATGACATTTTAATCAATAACGCCTCAGATTCATTAATCCTTTAAAGAAGAAAAATGCTTGAATGATTAGACTGTAATTGTCAATTAATCCAGAGGTAAAGAAAGCCCAGAATTTCAACTTAAGCCAGGTAATCTTTTTGATACTTGCAAGGGTTAATACAACACAGGTAATGGTTTACTCTTTAAGCTGGTTCAATGCCCATGTAGTAACTAAAACTGAACCAAGAAGATCTATGGGACAGCTAACTATGGTTAAAATTCTGATTCTCTTTTTGAGCCCATAAAAAGAATTAATTTCCATTTTTTATAAATTCAGAATTAATTCTCTGAAAGCATTCTAAATGCAGTATTTATGATTTGATCACAAATACAGGCCCTGTTAAGAGCATCCCTTGAATCTGAAGCCTCCCCATGTTTGAGATGGGGAGTAAGCAAGATCTGTTAATCATGCTGGCAAACAGGAGAACATATAATTTTAATAGGCAAGTTGGAAGCTACCATCCCGGATCAAGTTATAGAAAAACCAAAGAATTGATTCTTTCAGATTATACAAACTTCCACTCCTTCCAAGGTCTAATTTGGATTTATACAAACCAATCAATGGTGCTAATTGATCACAAATTAATGAATCATAATCTGGGTAAGACTTGGGTTTGCATTCAATCTCCTGAAAATAAATACCAAAGGTTACATCACATTCGGGTATAAAGTAAATATTCAACTCAGATATCTGGTCTAAGAAGACTAACAAAATATGGAATGAGTACAAAGGATAAGACGCACAATAGAAAAGAAAGCTTAGAAGAGAATCTGCTCGACTGCAGTTAATTGGTCCTATTTCATAATGTTTGATAAAATATATTAAGATTATTATCAAATAAACAAAGATAATGCAAGTTCTAGTCATACATCAACACCTTCCAAAGCCAAAAACTGTGGACAAAACCCAACAGCAATCTCCTTATCCAACCTAAATCAACTCTACAATATCTCAGACTTTCTCAGCTTCTCTGTCTGAGAGTGAAAGAGAGAACAATAAGCAAAGAAAGAGAGAAAAATGAAGCAAGAACAAAAGAAAAGACCCACATAGATGTGAAATACCCAGTATACTCAGGTACCAACTTACGATCAATCCGTCTTCACTCTAAGCAGTCTTAAACTCAGATTTCTTTCATTGATTGACACCGGTATACAGAAAATTAAGAATTTACAGAATACCCTCCTAAAACTGCCGAAATGTTTCTACAGACTTGTGAAGTGGGAGAGAGAGAAGGAGATGGAAGAATCAGGAACAAGCCCTAATAGTATCATCCAACCCGGACTTCTCCATTCCTTCGTCGAACAGCATCTCTTGGTAGCGGCATTCGCGGCTGCAGAACGCCTTCTCGCCCCTGAAAGATGAGAGAGAATTGTTATCAATTGGAATCTTACTTTTGGATCATGGGGAGAGGTGACTAGTGGATTAACAAAGGAAACGATCATCAAGCAACATGAATACCACATTCTGATCCATGTAAAATCAGAATCAAAATCATAAACAAATCTGACATCGGATTATTAGTTCGAGATTATGTAGCTTTCTTGTTGACTGAAATTCAGCATTAGTTTCATGGGTAATTAGAACTAGACTGGTTATGTTTTGAAGATAAACAGACGAGAGAGAGAGAGAGAGAGAGAGAGAACAGACCTGTACATGTAAATGTCTTTCCCCTGTCCAAGATTCTTCTTGCAAGTGTAACAGAAGCTAAGGAAATCCTCAGAAGGATAGCTCGATCGATCAGAGAAAAAACTGTTTTCCTTCCTGGATGCAGACAAACTAACAACACCACAGCAACTCTCCACAATGCAGTTATCAAATATGTGAGTCGTTCTTGGATTAGGCCCATGGGTGATTACACAAGTATAATCCTCTGAAAGCTCCATCTCACTAGGAGAGAGAGAGCCTGTGAAAATTTTAGGAGAGGCGGGTGCTTCGAGGCCAGAACTCGCGGACCCAAATGCAGATTTCCTTGACGAAGGCGATAAGCCGGAAGAGAAGGAACCCAATTGTGAACTTCGAGTCTTGATGCCGAACTCAGGTGGGGATTTGGGGGATTCAGTTGGAGAAAGCACGGAGGGTGGAAGAGGAGGAATTTGAATCTTCAGCTGTGATCCAAACAGAACCATTCGACTTTCAGGTTTAGAGAAATTGTTCTCGCTTTTCTCATCATTGAGGGCGTCGACAATACCAAGTCCAATGCCTCTTGAGTCTAACTTTTTCCATGGGTGCTTGCTTTCCAAGCAAGGTTCTGGGGATTTAACAGAAAGTCTATCAGACCAGAAAGGGTTACCAAGACCAGAGAATGGTTTACTATCAAGTATTGAAGTTGGGCTCATGACAGCTTCAGTTTCAGAAAAACCCTTCCCGGATAAAGCAGTGAAGAGTCTTGGAGAACTGAAGAAGGGCAAGGTGGGCCTTATGAATTTATCTTTGGGAGATGGAAGAGAGCCATGATCCATGAGAACTTGCTTACTGGTCACCGCTCTTGTTCGCTTCCTCAACATAAGCTCTTTTATCAGATTGTCGGAAGTCTAAACTTCTCTACAGAATCGAAAAACAGGGGGATAAAATGAGATTTATTTTCATTTGATTGGATAGATTTATAGAATTGAACATAATGAAGTAATGAACTTTAGAAACTAACCTGAGTTAATTTGAAGCAAAATTTTAACTCAATAAACCGCCATGGATCGGAGAAGGTAGTATTCTGCAAACAGCCTCTGCATAACAGAAGGAAAGAAATAAGATTTGTAAGGTCCTTCCTAGACCCGAGTAGACAAAAGATGGTGGCACTGGCAAAGTCTCCACCTATCCAACAACCAGAAACAGAAAGCCCCGAATCGGCTTCATAAAAATTTCTCCTAAACCTCCGTAACCTCCATCATGCAACTTAACGGAACAAGGAAAAAACTGCCTTTCCCCTATATTCTTGCCTTTTCCTTAATGGATATGAGCATTTTCTTCCCCGCCTTCAACGATAGATAATCACTCATTCACTCTTCATCGAAACCCGCATAAAAACAAGCTTCATGATAAAAAAGGAGACACCAAGATCAGACGAGAATCAACAGGCAAACGGCAAAAAAGCTTGTAAGTTTTTTGCTTTCCCTTTCTTCTTTCTTTTGCTTTTTTAATCTCCCCTTATTTCTTTCTCCGGTGTATCAGAAGAAATGGCTCTAGTTCTACTTTCAACAACTACTACTACACAGAAAAAGATTCAAAACGCGCAGGTGCAGACAAGACCCATAAACAAAAATAACAACAGACACGAAAAACTAACGTGAAAACAAAAAGCTGAGTGTCTCACTCTTTTTTCTCTCTTTTCCCCACTGGATTTTCTTTCTATCTTTTTTCAGCTTTTATATGTCTTCTCCTTCAGTTTCAGTACTGCGAAACCGCCATGGATGTGCAGGGAAAGAAAAGAGAGAGCATACGAAGTGGTAGCTCGTGGTTAAAGGGGAGCTGGACGGATACGAAGATATATAAAGACTGCTTGTGCATGAAAATCAGTGGTTTTCGAAAAACCGCCACTGTTGTCAAGATGGCGGTTTCAGACATAAACGGATGCCTGAGACTGCAGAGCTTTCTCCCCTTTCTCTCTCTAGACTCCTTTCGCTTTCTCTCTCCACTGGTATTCCTTCCGTTTTTCGCTCTCTCCATTTCCAAGTCACTGAATGCGAATATAAACACACACTCGTAGGCTGACGACACGCTACGTCCATTTCACCTTCCGTACCGAAGCAATCCTCCTCCTCTTTAACCTCACACTGTTGCCACGAGTTTAACTTTAACCTCGGTTAAAACTCAGATTCCCCGAATAACACGTCTTTTGTTTTGGTTAAAATTAAAAAAAACAAGGAAACATAAAAAGCAAGAAAAGACAGAACTCAAGCTGCTGAAGACTTGAAGTGAAGAGCTCCTCCTCTCAGGCTCAGCTCAATTGTTCTCAACTCGGCTTCATTCTTCCTTGTGGTTGACTGGTTGTGGTTGTGGCCTTGAAATTGCTAGGCCGGTAGAGCCGATTTATCAGTCCGATTAGTAATGGGTCGGCTTTTGTTATTCCTTGTTTTTAACCGATTTAGATTCGGATTGATTATTTTTGTTAATAATATATAGGCTTTTTAGTTTTTTTTTTAATTTTTTATTACATTTTATGTGTAAAACAATTTGATCAATAATAAATAAGATAGTTTTAATAAAAAAGTACTTGATTTATTAATATATGCATAATTTATTATCTTACTATAATTTTTACTAAAATTATACTATCAAAAACAAAGTTTTAAGTTATTATTTATTTAAATAATTATAACTGCTAGTATGATTGGATCTAATTAGATCAGACCTTCTACCAAAAAAATTGGATAAGACCCGATTGTTTCAATTATTAATAAGATGGTTTTAGGGATATGATTTTATTCTGATTAATAATTCAGACGAGGCTAAAGATTGTTCCAAAGACGGATCGGACCTGTTGCCATTCAAAAAAATTTCGTACTTTTGACTCTAAAAAAAGTCCAAGTGAAGGTCGTTAAATAGCGTAGCACCACACTAATAACCTCCTCCCAAAATCGGTGGTAGTGAAAAGTAAATCTCCATTTCTACTGAAACAAACCACACATATATATATATATATATATATATAATGTAAAGACAAAACATACACCAATACATATATCCTATAAGTATTAGTTTGGGATTCCATCCTTATCAATATGCCCAAAAAAATATTTATTCATGCATATTTCTTTACTCAAATATTATAATTAAATCATAAAATAATAATACAAGATATCAGCCGTTTCAGTTGGTAAAATGACCGTTTTGTATAGGAGGGTGGGAACCCATTATCCGCCCCTTTTTTATTGTTATCTCGAAGGTTTTGCGTGGATTGATGTGAAAGGATTATCCAAAGTTTCAGGCCCATGGTTTAGTTACTGTAATATTTCTGTGGATCACTTGATTTGAAACACATCATTATTATAGTCTAAAATGCAACCGTTCACGTTTAATCTACATCTCCTACCCACAGTACAGCAGTACATTGATAACATCTCACGCACTTACACGTGAGAGATATTCTCAATGTATTATTGTGAATAGGAGATGTGGAATAAAAGTCAGACTCTTTTTATCAATTTTTTAGAATTTTATAGTATTTTCAATTTATATATGAGGTTATTTAACCTCACCCACAACTAGTTCAGTATAACGTGAACATCTTTTTAGCACTAGCCCATGTGTCATAAGGGTCTTTCTAGTTAGTTACATGTATTTGGTGGTTTCTCCTCCATGCTAAAATTGTACATATAGTTCTATTGCCACAGTATGCTAAATTAAATAATTATAGTATAAATATAATAATGACCAAAGTATTTGATTTGAAATTTTGTTGACAATACATCCACACTGGTATAAAACACGGAGTGTGGTGTGGTACTGTGGTGCAAAGGATAGTGTGGTTTTAACCACATTTATAGTAGACTAGTGTAAGGGATGTGGCATGCATATGTGCAAATAAGGTTATGTTTCTTTTGGGGCAAGTTATTTATCTGGTGACACTTATCTAGGTAAATGTATTTAATTGTGTTTTTTTTTTCTTAGTTAAGTTTTTCGTGTCATAATTTTACTCTTATATCTTTTTGTTTTTAAAACTTGTATAATGAACAATTTTGCTTTATTACTTTTAACATTTTTCCCTCTAGGTGGAAAAGTTATTTTCCCTCTTGGGAGTAAGAGATATCTAAGAGAAAATTGTTTCATTGTGGGGTCGAATAACACTTTATACTTTATTCTCTCTCAATGAATTGTGACCACACAACCCCCATAATTGGCATGCGTGCCACTTTATATGGTTACTAGATGTATTCACTTTATACAACCATTCATATGACATTGTAATGTTATCTTATATTTGAATTTAATTTGTACGAGCTACAACAAAACCAAGGCAAATATCCATTTTATATAGTATAGATGATATGAGTCCAGTCATATCTTTTGAAAATAAGACTTGTAAAATGAGCAATGTAACCCGATTAAGAGCGAACATGTTGGGGATATATAAAGTTGTTTCATGTATGGCTTCATAATGTGATTAATCTTGATTGAGTTTCATATCCCCGTTGTATCTATGTTTGTTATAGCAGGTTTGAAGTTAGACAATGTTCTATTAACTTTGGAAGCTAATAATATTTAGATTCTATTCAAATTCAAATATTAACAAGTCAAATTTATATGGGTATATTCAATTTGATCACGTGGCACTCCTAGTTCTGATAATCTCTAGAGCAATCAAATTACATGGGAGAAAATCAAGTGTGATGAGGTGATGCAAATTTTGTATCAATCCTTGTAATACAAAACTTGCATTATAATATAAGCAAATACATGGAAAAGTGCAAAATTCAATCCAACTAGAGGTGCAAATTGACATGACAAAATGATTGCAAACTCAAGCACATTACTGAAGAAGGGAAAGAGGGGTGAAGAAATAAAGCGAGCCAGATGGGGAGAATGGTTATTTTGTAGATTTAAATTGTCTTAGATTCCAGTGCGATTCATTTATCACTTCTATTCTTTTTGTTTGAGATCATTTTGAAGCTTTATTTGTTAGTTTGAAATGAGAGATGGTTGTTGGCAAGGTTTAAAGTATTGATATACTCCAATATGCCTTATTAAAAAAGAATTTTTAAAAATACATTAAAACAAATATCATTGAACAAAAACCAGGATATAATATGCTGGAAGCGTCCAAAATTTTATAATGCCATGTTTATGAATTTTTACATTTTATTTTTCTTTTTTCATGTACTTTTTATTTTTAATTACAACTCGGTTTGATTCATAAAATGGTGGTGTGGTTCAACCTCCGGCCTGCTCAGACCGTAAATGTCGTCAATACAATTACTGGGCTATGCCGAGAGTTGGAGCATCGGTCGGAGGCTCGGCTCAGGTAACCGCGTGTGAGTATAAAATTTCTTCTAGTTGGTGGGGGAGTTCCACCAAAAGGAACTGGTGGGGAGTTCACGGACCGTCCTGTATAATAACACGTACACATCATTATCAAACTCCTTTTAACACCCATCGTCTACGTAGATAAGGGGCCCACTTTAAACTACAGTCGGATGACTCAAACTCAAACGCACCAGTTATGGGGCCTACCCTCCTAAGATTCTTCCGATTACAAAACATATTTTACTTTTTATTATATTATATTTACCTACCCGTTACCCTAGTACCCCTCCATCCTCAATTTCCTCATAATACCCTTCATCTATTTTTATTTTTCACCAATGCCCCGACTTATTTCCGCACGATCCCTGTACAGGGCACCGATCCAACGGTCTAAAAATTTTAACCAACGATGTTACATTGTAACTAAACTACACTGTGGAAGAAGCTCCCGTGGGCCCTACGGTTTGCTAGAGTACTAGGGCCCCTGTCTCTTTCCTTATATGGAACTCATATTTTACCGATCCCGAGACGAGACCACTCAATTCATTTAACCTTTTCTTTCACTTTCTTTTTTTTTTGGCCTCTTCGCTGCACGCGCATGCTACCATCCATCCACAGCACTACACATGTTCTACGATTTCTACGGCACAGATTCGAAATTCTCGATCTCCTCCCGGCTCAGAACACGAGATGCAGATCTTGACCCTACACGTGGGTCACTTTGGGCGTACTAAATTTCTGCTCCTAATGAATTACCTTACTTCCATCGAAGTTCGGGAAATAAAAGAAAGGAAGAAGGGACAAGGAAAGCAATAAAACAAGGGTTGTATTCAAAAAACGAGAACTGCTAGTCTGCTACCCATCTTCAAGACAAGCATTAAAGAACCTTTTATTTATTTTGTTTATGTAATTATTGTTTTTTTCTTACAATAATTTTTGGTTTGCAGATAAAATTAGCAGTAGGGTTATATTGCAGTTCAATGAGATGGTTTAATTAGAAAAAAATTGAAAAAAAGGGATAAAATTATGCTTCTCCCTCTCTTTTTGATGGGTCCCTAACTTTTCATATGAAACCCTAGTCAGGGAAAGATGAGCATCTTGACATTAACATTGATTTTTGACAAAATCCCAGCATAGGGTTAGGATTTTGTTTAATCAAGTTTAGAGGAGGTTGTGTAATTAAAAGCAAAATTCCTTCTAAAAGTTGTGCAACAGTGCAAGCATATCTTCTAGGGCTTGATGAAAATCAATCAAATATTTATTAAAATGCATAGCTAGGTAGCTGATTTAATAAATCATAGATGAATGTTAGATGAGTATCGTTTGCAGACCTACTTGACTTTCTCTTTACTTTTTCTTTCAATCTTCACACAGGCTGATTACTTGATGGTCATTGGTTTATTGTAGATTATAGATGGAGAAAAGAGAGACATGAGGTAGTGGGCTAGT
This sequence comes from Nelumbo nucifera, assembly GCF_055504915.1. NCBI lineage: Eukaryota > Viridiplantae > Streptophyta > Magnoliopsida > Proteales > Nelumbonaceae > Nelumbo > Nelumbo nucifera. The sequence continues at coordinate 168,801,332 of NC_142649.1, read as the reverse complement.
GGAGGGTGCTAAAATCAAAACCATGGCAGTACAGAACAGTAGTGCATGGGCTTCCATTGGCCAAACTCTCCATACTTTACCCTTTTCAATCAGATTATTCAGTGAAATCCATATGAGCTCATCTGGTAAAAAATACAGTGCATTTGACTGGTTGATTGGAGATATAAAGAATTTCAGGGGACTTAGGGAAATCGAATGCCTGTGAGGAAGAAAGTAACTGGGAAATGGAAGACTGAAACATTTGAAAATACTGTTAGTGGTTTTCCTTGAAGCTTCATATCCAGTAGTCCCCTGGTCCTAGTGTTTCACATGCTTTTCCCTGTTTGTTTCCCATTTTCTGGGAAAACAATGTTTTGGAAAACAGTCTAAAAGAGGTGGTTTTCCCAATAAACTCTGTTTTCCACAACAATGTGATGCATGTGTTTGAGTATTATAAGCTGTAGATATCATATTTCTAACCACCGAGGATCAATTAGATTGAGAAAGCCAAGGTTCAACCCAATTATTCAATCTAGTCAGCAGTGTTGGTGATAGGCTTCATTCAGCCTCGTTGCTTTGTATCAAGTGAAGATTGAAATGAATTTGCATCAGCGCCTTAGAGAGCACGTGCACATGCACCCCACAATTCATCTCAGCCGTGTATTGAGAACATCTCCCCATAATAAGTATGAAGATTTTTCTAATGCACATTGAGATGTACATATGGGATGCATTCTGTAGAGCACAAATCTTATCTTTGTTGAAGTAGGGTTGAATGCGGCCACATCTGAATCCAATCCAAATATCTAAAACCTGAATCCGGCTCCATTAGTTAAATTTTGGATTGAATTCAAATTTAATCCTATTCTATCTCTACTTCTGTATTATTAAAATAAAGAAAAAATTAACAATTATAAAAAAGTCAATCACTTTTACCTATACATATAAAATAAATTCGTATAAATATAATAAATTACAAATGCTGTATGATTATATATACATATCATTATATAATATAATATGTATATTATAAAATTCAATTAGACTCGAATCCTAATTGGATGGGAATAGGGGTGGGGAGATAATAAACATGGATTTGGGGGGGGGGGGGGGGGGGTCAAAAGTTAATAAATATGAATGGACTAAAATTAGACCTTGCAATTGGGTTAGGTGGGTCGGGTTCAGGTTGAGTTAAGACACTTTGGTTTGCTTTTGGGTTGGATTGAATTTTGGATTGAGTCAGCAAATGCTAGATTCTAACCCTAAATATAGGGTTGACCCATGAGTCAATTTGGGTCATTCCTAAAAATAACTGGAATTTAAAAAAATAAAGAAAAAATACATGAAAAATATCAAAAATGAAAGAAACTAATCTTAAATTCTAAACATAAAATAAAAAACTTGAACAATCAACGATTCAAAGAGTAAAACTAAATAGTAAAGATTAAATAGTGGAAATTAACTTATAAATTCTAACAATATATAAACAATCCCAATTAGACTTGACAATCGAATAAATGGGTTGACCCATAACCCAACTGGATCATTCTCAAATTCAGGTAATTAAATATGAGATTCTATCCCTGTTTTTCCAGTTGAGTTGGTTTTGCCAGGTCTAACAAAATGTGGCGATTTTTAAGATGGGGGCGGTGGGTGGGGGTGGGGGGGGGGGGGTTGCTGTGCCCCGCCATCTCTGACTCGGCCCCTGTATCGGATTATAATTTCGGACTCCATTGGCAGCCCTAAACCCAACATTGCTGCACATGTTCCTGGCTGGTGGAGCTGGAGGTTGGCCTGCTTGAAAACACTTCTCTTGTTAACAGTGTTGTTAAACATTGGTTAGCTTTTAAGCACTTAAAAAATGCAATTTGAAGTGTTTTACATGGAATGACACCATGATGAATGGACTGATTGTGAGAGGCCATATAGATCATCTGCATCCCTTTATAATAGGGTTTTCAAGCATTCTTTGTTAATTGTAAATTTAAGCCCGAAAACCTAGTTGGAGTTTCTTTTTCTTAACCCTAGTTGGAGTATGAATTGGAGTAAGTGGTTTCACACTTTCACTACACTTAACACTACCAAAGCAAGGCTTTAACTAAAGTAGATGAAATCAGCCAACCATTGTTGAAGGATAATGGTGTCGACATCGAGTCTCTTGTTTAATAAAGGGACTTACTGAATCCCCTAACCCTAGTTAGAGCAAGTGGGTTGCCTTGAAATTTTTCATGATGTAACCCTAATTAGAGAGCCAACCAACCATTTACATTTCATCAAACACTTGGACTACATGTTAAATAAACAACATAGATTTCTTCTCTTTTGGTACTAACTGTTGGTAACAAAATAAACTAAGATGTGCAGAAGACGACCCCATCTTTGGTTAAGTTGGTGGGAAGTGGGCCTCGTTGCTAGGGTCCGTTTCCTTTTTTTCTTGTGGCTTTTTCATTGAAGATGATGCTTGTCCCCTTGAGGGGACTTGGAAAATGAATATAGAGGGTTGTTCATCAGGTCCACACCACCGCGTTGATTATCACATATGATCTCATCATCTGGACCCATATCTGGTTTATCATTTGTCGTTGTCACTGCCACGTCATTGCTATATAGGATGACCCCGATGATAGAACCCGTTGGTAATGGGTCCATCATCTATGTAAAGGTTTGATAAGAACTCAGAGTAGACACCACCAGGCACCAGATGCACCATCTGGAGCATCACAATCCTAACTTTTCTTTGGGTTGAAGTGTGAAAATCTATTTTTTGTGATGGATTGAGAAGGTGGAAGTAGAATCTAAATCCATTCCACCTTAAATTTTGCGATTTCAGAGGACCATCCATCCTAACTTTCCTTTTTTTTTTAGTTTACAGTGCAATTTCATTTCCACCAATACAAATGCACAAGAGTGCAAATAAAAAGTTGCAAATTCTGGTCCATTTTCAATATGATTTTTACTTTGCTTTAGGTTTTATTTAAGGCTGTGTTTGCTTTGAAGGAAAAGTTAAAGGAAAGGTAGGGAAACCTGTACCACGTATCCCTACCTTTCCCTATCTTTTTCTTTCAAACCAAATGCAGCCTTATTTCATCTACATTGCAAAGTAACAAAATAAAGTAAAAATTAAACAAAAACAAATCAGAAATTCAGAATTATATTTACACTCAGATCATTTGCAATCCCATATTTTTGTTCCAGTACAAATGAAATTGCACTGCAAACAAATTAGGAATAAAGGAAGTACACTCCAAATCAAAAAACAAATACATGCTTGAAAAGATTAAAATACCCCCTTAGTTTGATTTCTTATCACTACAAGAGATTGATATCTTTGTCTTTTCACTAAGGATGTATGTTTTTTCTTTCATACTATTTGCTTAGGCTGAATTTGGATTTTGAATTCAATTTCTATTTCATTTGTTTGAAATTAAAGGCTACACCTCTAAAATGAACCCAAAATGCAGAATACTAATATCCATGAAAATTCTGATCCAATTGCATCCACAATTATTTTTCAATTAATGGGCTTGAATCAGCATTAGGGAATTATATTCCATTGAATTGAATTCAGTGAAATTAATTTCGATTTATTTGAAACTTTGTTTGTTTGAATGTTGGTTTCTAGACCTGAATAGAAAAGATTGTCATTGTATATCTGAGAACGGATCTGAATAGGGATATAATGTGATGGATCCCAATAATCCAATTCATTTAGCCTATGTTTGCTTTGAAGGAAAAGGTAGGAAAAGAAAAGGAAAGACAGGAAAAATTATATAAGATTTGTAAAGGTTTTTCTATCTTTCTCTTCATTTCCATACATTTTCCTTCAAACCAAACATAATCTTAAGGAATCAAGATGGATTTTTGGTCGGATCCTAGAAGAAATGCATGTATGACGATATCCAAATTCAGACCAAAATTGGCCCATACCTTCACAGTGGATCCATTATTGAAAATTGAAATATGGATCCTTTGTCATGATCCAAACCCCACGAGAGAGAGAGGATTGGTCCCAATTTACAAACAGACACTAAACAAACTTGGCAGCTTTATTACTTTCAATTCCAATTCTACTACTATCCAAACACAACCCGGGGAAGGGTTTTTCCTACCACCAATCTGGTTGTTGAACCTTGAAAGTGGCAACTCGTCTGAGGGCCCATCCTTAGATTGTAATTCAAATTTTTAATGGGATACATAGAAAGCTACATCACGACATGATAAGGAATGGTCCTCAAGTCTTTATATCAAGTTTTCACTGTCACAGTGCAATTTATCTATAATACCTCATGTTCTGTAATTAGTATGGTTGCCCCTCCAAAAGTTGATTCAACACCTAGTCAAGGACAAATTTCATTAATCCCAAGCTCAAATTCAAACAATTAGTCTATGTTTAGTTTGAAGGAAAAGGTAGGAAAAGGAAGGGAAAGACAGGAAAACCTATACAAGGTTTGTAAAGATTTTTCTACCTTTCCCTGCGTTTCTTCAAAACAAACATGGCTTTAATGTCCTTGGAGCACAACAAAGTCTATAAACCCCAGATATATCAAAGGGTGATTGCATCTACCTAGTGAGGACAACCTGCATTTCCTCCTCAGGCTAAAATTGTTGCAGTTGATACCCTTTTAGATCAGAGATTGATAACAAAGTTTGGCTGAAGAATGCATGTAGACCCTTAAAGAGAACCCTTCACATTGTACTTATTTTTCTCAATAGAAAGCTTCTCCATTCCTGTCTATATTAAGGGTTTCTTCCGTTCTGTTTGTGCTTTGAAGGGTTCAACTACAACAATCTTAATGTAAGGAGTGCCTTTATATTTGGGGCAGCTATAGAATCATATTTATTATTAATTGTCTTTTTTGGGGAAGGAGGGTAGGCAAGACTGCTTAACTATTGACTCCATGAATTGATGTAGGCCCCTGGCCCCCCAAATAGTGTCAAACATATGGTGGTACAAATCTCATTGAGAATATGAATATCCCCTTCTCTACAGTACAAACCCTTCATGTATGTTTTTTACTAGTTGATGAAGGTCTACAGGAGCAGGACAGACTCTCCAAAACCTCTCTGAGCAAATCTGGAGCAGGGAAATGATTTGATACCCAGAATTGCAATAGGACTAGTGGTTTCATCTGATGCTTTCTCCCTCACCCACAAGAATTTTGAGTAGATTATGGGTGCTGTAGAGGTTGGTTGCACTTTTTCAATGACCTGTTTTGTTGTTTTGGGACCCATGGAGATTAAAGTCATGTCCTCCCATAACTGACTTCATCACTATTTTATTCCCCTATAATTTCTTTACTACAATAAACAGAAGTGAGTGGTACTATGAAGCATTGGAGGATGGAAAATTTCCCACCCACTTGTGTTGAATAAATAATGGCGTGTATGGATAACTTATTCTGTTGGGTTTCTCAAATTGAAAAAAAAAGGATAAAATGCTAAACAAGATTGCCCACTTCTTCTCAACAGACTTCCTGGCTTGATTATGCAAAATATTCATTTCAATGTATATATTATTAAGGTAGTGATTTCAGATTTGGACACATCCCATTTTTTATAAAGGGGCACACCCCCAGTCATGATAGAAGTACATATTAATAGACAATTTTTTTTTTCTACAAATTAACAATGTTTTCCTTGTCCTTTTCATTAGGGATGTTCCCCCTTTGTCAAAAACGGGATGTGCCCAAACCAGTTCCCTTTATATTATACTCATATTTGTGTATTTACTCATTTATCTCATATATAACAAATAAACTTACTTGTAAAATATACAATTTTTTTTTTAATTTTAATGTTTTTTTTTTGGAAATCTTTGAAACAAAAAAAAAAGGTCATATAATTTTCCCCGACTTTTTGTGTGTATCCTTTATTCTTTTAAATGAATTATATACGAATTTTTATACCGTATTGTCGCTGTATTGCCATTATGGAGAATTAATTTTCCCCAAAAATATATAAATACAACAAAGGAGATATGGGCAATTGAGTCACCTTATTAATTAAAAAATTTTTATCTTGCTCTCCCAAAACAATACTGGTGAGAGGTAGGTTGGTGCCTATATTTAAAATTCCTCAATTCTGAGGGACATCATTTCCCTTGCTATCCCCAATACCCCAATGCCTTACTACATTAGACAAAGGGTTCAATTTAAGTTGCTTAGCCTCTTCTGAATCAATCATGGAGTTCTCCCCTTCAATTCTTCCGACCTTATCTATTCAATTAGTCTCCCTATAGACTGCATAGACATATACCCTTCACACCACAAGTAGGTGGCGTAGCTTGGGCTTGTCATTTAGTGGCAGGTCTCATATTCTGATTGAAGGCAAATAATGGGGGCCTTCTGCAGATGTCTCCTTCCTTGGCTTTTAAGCCTTGGTGACCCCACCCTCCCCCATCAACCAAGTAGATGTCCCTTTCGGTTCTGCCAAGTGTCACAGAATCACTGGACAAGTTCTTCATTGTTAGAGTGAGCCAAATGTCAAGACATAAGTGGACCTTTTAACTCAGCCACTGAGTGTTTTCTGCAAGCTTTGATTGAGGATGGTATTTAATTATTGATGTCCTTGGTTGCCCCACTAGGAAAAATTTAAAGCAAACAGCTTAGACAGGGCATATACGACTACTGTCTAGTGTCTACCTCAATCTGCCACTTGTGTCATTTACAGCCTGACACGTGGCATGATCAACGGCCATGGATTGTCATCATGCCCTGGTCTCGTGTTCCCCTGTAACGACCAACTCAAAGCTTGTGAGTTGTGACCATGTAAGGAAAATGGGTAGATATATGCTTTTAAAGATTCCAACCCCTCTTTAATTAACCACTAAAGAGAGTAACAGAAATGCCAATAGATGAAGATGCCCAAGTTTCTAATTTTTCTTTTTCTAAAAAGCAAAAGCAGAAATTGGGAACAAGGAGAACTCTCATAGAAAAAGCTTGATGATGACATGAAGCTGTTTTTGAGAAAAATGAGTCGAATGACCACCTTAAGATGTGGGGGTGATGTTAACCCCTTAAAACAATTTAGTATTAACTTCATCATGAGAACAAAAAAAAGTAAAAGAAAAAAGAAAGAAAAGGAAAGAAGGATTTAAGCTGGAGAAGAACAAAAGGCCAACAGCATCATGGACAAGTCTCTATCTAGTGGGTTTTGATCAATTACTACATGGTCTAAGTACATTAACCAGTTGTTGAGGACAATGGTCCCACCTCTATTGCATCACCTCCCTTAAAAATAAAATATCTCAACTTGTTGCACTAGGGTTTGTGGGGTGGGGGGGGGGGGGGGTGGTTAGGACACAGGCATCAACTAATATTTTTTATGTGCAAATTGGTCTAAACCATTTTTTTTAATACTCTGGTTCAATTGTATTACAGAAAACTCTTTCAGAGCTATAGAAAAATGGCTTATATAATCATGAACCATAGGAAATGCTAAATGTGGTATACATACAAATTTATGGGGAGTATGGCATTAATGCATTATGACTCAGTGCTTGATGGGTTCCACCCTGTTGATTAATCCTAAGCACCTGTTCTTCATCAACAATTTTATTGATTGGATGGCTGGAATTGGATTGATCCGATCAAATTGCTCTAGGGTATTGGATTTGTCCTCATCCATAATTACGTAGATATGCATGACTCATTGACTTATCCTTGGAAGTTAGATCTCCAAAATTCAAATGTCATACAGATTTTAGATTGAGCAAAGACAAGGATACAAATTTAGTATTATGTGGGTCTCTTTTGTTGGTATAAGTGGGTCTTGCACAGTATTCCAGGTTTGTGGTTTATGGTGGTTTTTAAGGGGTATAGAAGGATTAGGCTTTGTTTTTAGACCGTAGAAAACAGAAATGAGTCGATTTAAGCATTTGATAAAAGTTAATAATGATGTAAAGCCAAAACACTTTTTAGTGGGTTTTGTGTTTTTCTGCTTTAGAAGTACAAATCCTGAAATTTATCCAAACACAACCTTATATGTTCAGATTTTTTTTTTTCGACTTTCAAGATTGGACCCAACAAGCCAGGTGAGGTAAGGGATGCAACCCTGGCGAGTTGTGCCTCCAGTGGCCAGTACCTACCCAACCCAACCCGGGTTGGATCGAGCTATGCTTGAATAAGAATATTCTTAGGCTAAGTTTGGGACTGCTTATTTGTAAAATAAGTGATTATTGAATAAGGTTCTTAAAAATAAGCGCTTATGAGCGATTGATAAAAAAACCTCTTATTTTAAATAGGGATAGTATAGGTATTTTCAAAATGATGTGGTGGGCCAAGATAAATCAGAAATAAACACATTGAATAAATACTTAAAAATAAACCTAAATTTTAGGCTTCTCGAATAAGTGATTATTCTCAAAATAAGCACTTATTTTGGGTTTACTTTCCAAATACAAATAAGTATTTATCGGTGTGGTCTCAGCCCAAATAAGTGCTTACTTGAATAAGCACTTAATTTTTAAGCACTCCAAATTCTATAAACCAAAAGCAATTTTAATGGAGCAGTTTGAGGATTCCCAATAACAATAATGACTTTCAATTATTATGATACTGTGGAAAGCTAACCTTACATCACAATGGATGTCTGCCTTAGCTTCCTCATTTTTGTAAACGAAGCCCATATAATACGTTGCGTAACCCATATCAACTGATTTGGGTTGCTTACAGAATTATGTCTCGAAGCCAGAAATCTGACCCATTATTGCCAAGAGGATTGGAAACCCATGGAGTTATGACTTCTGAACCCTTTAAGCTATTACCGTGCAAGCCAAGAGAAATACAGAGAGGTCGTTAGATTGCTAGAGATTCATTAAAACCAATTGAAATTCTAAATGTGAATCGTTCATTGCATTTCACATGGAGAATTAGTCTTGATTTCTGGCTAAGGCTGGTCCTTTCCAGAAGAGTAGAATAAAAAGAATGACAACAAAGGTGCCTTCAACATAAGAGCTATCAAGTGCTCTCACACGCCACAGCTCTCCTATGTCAATGGGATTCTAATGGGCCTTTCTATGAGATTTCAAACACCAATATCAGTATCATTCCATATGTTTGATGGTTACAATAATCCTCTTGATAATCCAATCCAATCTCTAATACATTTATTTATTTTCAGTGTGGTCAATCTCTTAAGCAGATTACATGGTAGCTGAAGAGGGCACTTTCATAGTGATTTTGAGTTGTGATAAAAGCAACCTCGTTGCAATTTCCATTTTGACAGATTGAATGTGGATAAACAGAAAATTGTAGCCATCGACCTTCTAGAAAGTATATCTGCAGTGAAGATTGAAGAAAGAATGAGAAAATAGGGGCTACGTTCATCCAAAAAATGTTGTCTTAGTAGATTAATCAAATTAATTTAACTCTATAGAGGATATGTCTGTCGCACGCCTCCTCAATCCTCTTCAAGGTTGAAAATATCGATATCAGAATGTGTTTATCAGTAAGGTATATGATGGAAAGATCTGGATACACATTGAAACATCAAGAAAATTCCCAAAAATCTAACAGATATATTAGTAATTCTAAATCTGATGTTAAAATAATTGTATGAAGCACAAGAAACACATTGTGATTATAACATAAAATAATTGACTTAGTTTATATTTAATTAACATTAGCAATTTTTAAGAAATTATATAGCCACTAGGTAGACGCAGAAAGTTGACTTATTTTTTGGTAAATATACAACAGGACAAATAATAAAACATAAAAATAATTGATCTTTCGGTAACCATAAAACAATTGATATGGTAATTGAAACTTAAAAGTTTCATATCAATTATTGATGTATTTCTTATGCTTCTCTACATTGATAATTTATATGAAACTCTGAATTAAGCTTTAATGCATTATTTCATGGTTGCCAAAAAATCAATTATTTTAGTTTTATTATTTGTACTTTTATATATTACCGAAAAATAAGTCAACTTTCTACCTAATGGCTATATAATTTCTTTAAAAATGTTAATGTAAATTAAACTAATTTTGGAATAAACATGTTGTTTAGTTGCAAAAATATATAATCTAAATATATCAATATATCCATTATTATTTCTGAGATACATATCATATCATATGCATCATAGTTGTTGTTGTTGTTGTTATTGTCTTGTGAATTATCCAAATTTAAAAAATCATTTTTATTAATATATTTGATAAATCATTTATAGATCAATCTTCTATTTCTTTTATACCTTTAAAACTATTTTAAAATAAATTAGCTTTATGATTTATAAATTTTTCCATTTTGGGGGTATTCCATATTGACCTGTATCCATATGTATTGACAGGTTGGATGCGATGCAATGCAGACGATGCCAACTGGGACAGGCAGAATGAATGCACAGCAACACCATTTTCACCCTTGCCACGTGCCGTTCTCTATGGAAATGGATATAATATGCCCGTTTTGTGTTCATATTTTAGATCTTGTTTTTAGTCCTCAAAGGCTAAAGCTGGACTATATATATTTCCAACTTTCCATGTTAAAAAGGGGTGGAAACGATATCTTGTCTGTAGAAAAGCTAAAATTATAGATGAAGTTTTAGAGGTTGAATTTTTTTCCCACCCTTATTGCATTGAAATGAAAATTTGCAGCAAATGGAGCCATAGTGTAAAAAATAATTTGCAGAAGTATAGTCTAACAGGCAAAATCTCAAGGCATCATTCTTCATTCCAATATCATCAGGTTCTTCAAAAATGCTAATGCACTTATTATGGTTATTGGACCATGAACTGCATTTTGGTTTTCTAAAAGATTCTCGACTTCATGAAGATAAATAGTAGTGATATAGTAAGGGAAGAATACTCCAAATTTCCCTTGTAAACTGGTGAAACTTCCCATGTTTTTTCAGAAAATAGGCTTGGATATCTGACCAGAGAATCTCATATAAATGGTGTGTAAGTGACCGAAGATGACTCTATAAGAGTCTAAAAGCACCAATTATCACGGTATGGACTAACACGAATAAGCTTCAAAGTTTTGAAGATAAATTTCATCTTCATAGAAAACTGTTTTTTTTTTTCTTTAAAGAAATCATAATCTGCTCTCCTTTTGTGGTTTGTATGCATGTTTAGTATTGATATGCTTCGTATGATAAACATTGGTTGTGCTTGGTTTTATTGTCGTTTTCTCACAAAATAGCGCCAAGCCACATCAGATTTTTGAAAAAATGACAAAAAAAAAAAAAAAAAACAGTATATGCTGTATGCTGTTTGGTTAGCCGTTTTCTCAAAGAATTAAAAAAAAAAATTGCCATTTTCTAAAAAATCAGCCTATCTGAGAAATCGTCATTTTTGAGTTTTGACCTTCTTTCTCAAGACATTTTCAAGTTTGATGGCTGATGTGGCTCTGATGTGTGAACCAAACAACAACATGCATTGAGCGTGAATCCTGTGGACCCTTCGCTGCACAGGAAGCGTGCATCTGCCAATGAAAAATGAAGACGTCATCTTAGTAAGTTAACAGGAGTTTAACGGGGCTGCTCGGTTAATAATGGTCCAACTGGTTGACCAGCCACTAAAAGACAAAAAAAAAAACAATAAAACTCAATAATACTTTCCTCTCTCATTCGAACTCCCCTCCCACTCTCTCTCAAATCTCAATATACTGTAACTAGACCACCGGCCACAACAACAATTGAAGTTGAGCGTGAGGCATCAATCGACGACCAGAGACTGACGATAAATTCTTCTTCTTCTCTTTCTCATCCACCTTCTTCTTCTTCCCCTTTTCTTATTCTTTTTCTCATTTTTATCGACAACAATCCTCTGAAATCTTAAGGCCGTATCCCAGAACCCCAACACCCTGTCTGATCCGGCGGTAAGGAATCAACCGCTACCAGTTTCTGTTGGAGTAAAGTAAGCAATGCATGAACATTGAAATTTTACACTAGCCATGCAATGTAATGCATGAAAAAAAATCATTGTTCTCATTTTAATTTTACACTAGCAATGCAATGCATGAACATTGAAATTTTTCTAAATAAAATTTGCTGGTACCCCCACCCCCCCCAAAAAAAAATAAAAAAATAAAAAAAAAACTTCAGACCTATTATGAGAACAGAGAAGAGGGGAGGGGTATTAATATATCAAAAAATCACAAAAAGATAAGCTAAAAGACAGTTCTCAGACCAACTGAAAAAGGGAGGGGGGGGATTCCAATAAATGCCAAATCTAACAAGGGTCATTCTACATGCATACAAAGTTACAAACTACAAAGGCTTCCCTTCTTCCCTCTTTCCTTAAATATTGATATTACAAATAAAATTAAAAGGGGAGTGGTTTGAAAAATCCTGCCTATGAAAACAGCTTATAAAGAAATGTTGCTCTAAAAAAAAAAATTCTTTAAATATTGATATTACAAACAAAACTAAAAATGGAGTGGTTTGAAAAATTCTGCCACTAAAAAGGTTTAAAAGGAAATGATGTCCTTACCATATAAAACCTACTAACAACTTTTCAGCTTTCTATCATTTCTGCTCCTCTTTCTTAACTCACGCTTCTCTACAGAATACGGCCTTTTAATTAACAAATTATGCATTGCTGTCTTCACTGCTTCAGCCGCTTCTTCCAACACCTTTTCTTCTTCCACAATGGACAGACTCCCCTGTAATTTTTCAAGTAACTTTTCTCCCCCTGGAACATCAGTATCTTTCAACAAAATTGGTCCACATTTGCTAGTGTTTAGATTATCCTTCTGCAAACCAGAGAAAACCCTCACACGGGCCAATGATGGAAATTTGGTGCCAGGTATACTGGAGACACCAGTGACCATCCACAAGTGATCTGCAGAGCTCATCCCTAGACTTGTAGGGATGGAAATATCCATTGAAACCACCTGCAAAAATTACATCCATTGTGAAATAAAAAATATACAGGGTGACTCTTCCAGTAAAACAAGATATAGTTTCACAGTCAAATGCTTGGGAGGTGTCACTATGAGTAAGATCAAATTGAAAACATAGCTGACAACATAAATCAGGTTTCATAGCTTTTGTTATTTCAGTAGTTATCCACAATGCTATATTTTTCCCTCAGAACATTTATCCATGTTTGTGGAAATTGACATACTTACCTTGACAACAGAAAGTCTTCCCATAGAAAGGTCACAGCTCAGAAGCATTACTCCATGCAAGCTAAATTTGAAAAACACCGTTAGAAGTACTGAGGAAATGATTCTATTTTTTGATCAGTAATCAAAAGTATTTCATCAAAACCAAATATAAACAAGAAATATGCAAACGGCGTCTCAACACCTGAGCCGATGTATCCATTGAAAACCCCTTTGCAAGGTAAGATATGTACAAAAATGCTAAGGAACTTGCCTCTGTATGGCCACTGCAACTAATGAACCATCAGAAGAGGCACAAATATCAGTGACAGCAGGCTGGCAGACTTCTTCTCTATCAGATTCTACAAGTCCTGCCTTTGAAAAGCAAGTAAAGCAAATATGTCATTATCAGGTGATTAGAGAAGGCTGAAAATAAAAAGAGTATTAATTTCCATATCTCAAACATTTTGTGTTATTCATTTCCTTCTACCATGGGTTATTTAGATGAAGAATAACAACTCACTAACAGAATAAATGAGTTACCTCTGCCCCAACTTCACAGGTATCAAGAAGGGATCCAGAAGTAAAATCCCACAAGCGGACCTGCAATAGTAAAGTAGACCAGTAGTTACACTAGGTTTCCTATAAATAGCATAAAGATTTGGACTGCCAAATTATGAACTTACAGTTGAATCACCACTGCCAGAGAGAAGAAACCCATTTGGATAATCTGAAGAACAAACAAAGGCGAGGCAGGATACAAACCTGCCAATACATACATGAATATGGCTGTAAATCAGTCTCCCCTAAACACCCCTCCAAGCAAGAGAAAGAGGCTTCCCTCACTCCCTAGTCTCATTGGTATTCAGATAAGATGGATACTAACAAATCTAAATATAATTGTCGATGGTATTCTTCCGGGCCTCTCCTTTGTCTCTTTAGAAACTTCAGTTTCTACCACCTCACTCCACATCAATGGTGCATCTATTGTTTTTTTTTTTCTTTTCACATGCCATCACAATTTACTTTCCCTCTAGTGTTGCCAGTTGGTTTTATCCTCTAATGTTGAACTTTTTTTATTTCTTGTTTTTTTTCCTTTTCTTGGGTAGGGAGATAAATATACCAAGAAATAAATGACCATCAGAAGAGACAAAATTGAAAATGCATATAGAAATTTACTCTGTATGACCCAGGCAAAAACTTTGTATCTCATGAGCTCCATTTAGAGGTTTCTTAGGGAACAATGTAACCTGCCAAAAGAAGAACAATAAGTGTAAAGGACACAGTGAAACTATACAGGGAGATGAATATACCATTGGAGAACCAGGAAATTGAATTACTCGAATTTTAAAATCCCGATCAGCACTAACAATGAATTGCCCATCAGGAGAAAATTCCTGCACATGAAATGGAAAGTGAAAATAAATAACAATGATATTTAGGGCGGTAATTTAATCTAAAAAAGCAATCATTAAAAGAACCACATAACATGAGAAACTGAAAAACTTGCTTTCACTTTCTCATCTCCTTTCAGCTTAAAGTGAAAAGAAACAGATTCTCTTTCCCATCTATTAACTCAATGAGTTCTGAGTTCTAACCATAGTCATCAAAACATAACTAGCCTATTAAATCCATCAAAAAGCCTACTTGATACTCATTATGTAAAAATCAATTGCTTCATTTACCAATCAAATAAAAGCCAATTGCTTCATCTAAAAGAAAAATAAAAGATTAGGAATGGGCAAAATATAGTAAAGTTCCATACCAGAGAAGTTATGATACTACAATAATGAGCAAGGATCGGTGCTCCCTTTGTATTGATAGAAGACTGATTTTCACTGTTATCATCTAGACCCACAACCCAAACTACACCAAATTTGTCAGCAAAACAAACAAAAAGACCATCATGACTTATAGCAACTGCACTCACACGCTTTTCAGAGCACCTGCATCATTTTGGCAACCAAAACCATATAAATAAGAATAATGATGAAAAAAAATCTCTTCATACAAAAAACAACAAAAATAACAAGCAAAACAAGTAAAAGTTGTAAACTTTGATATGTAAAAGCGATAGAGATTATGAGTGAAACTTGAGTCAGACCTAACCTTGAGCTAGACTGTCTGAACCATTTCAAACAGGTCACACTTGAGTCAGGAAACTCAAATGCGAGGGGCTTGCATTGATGAGCTAGGCAAGAAGATCCAACTTTAGCCCAAAATGCACAATTTATTAATGCATGTTATATGTAAATGTGCATAACTATATTCAATTTACAGGACATACAAACAATGGAGCATCACAAATGTGATTAGAATCCTATTATATTCACATTGACCTATTTTTAACAGATAAGCTCTTACAAGCTAACCTGACCAAGACTGACACAACCTGAGTCAGTCTAGCTTAAGTATGTTAAATTCAAACCCAATAATGAGTGCGCTCAGGTTACACATTGACTTTTAGACTGGGACTGGGTTGGTCCTCAACCCAACCCAATCCTACCTACTCAAGTGGCATTAGTGTTTTAAAAGCACAAGGCACAAAAAAAGCGCAAGGGGCAATTTGCGCCTGAGGCACAAGGCAAGGTGTGTGACTTTTTGAAGCAAGGCACAAAAATGACAAAAAATTCAAAAAATGCAAAAAAATAAAAATACTAATCATAATATAAATAAAATTAAACATATAAAACATTTTCAAGAATGTAAAACCCACAATTTATTTTTTTTCCTCAATTGCATTAGTTAAAATAGCTAGTGTGACATAAAGCATCTTGCATTCTTGATTCTACAAGCCACCTCTGTACCAAGCCACTCGAGGCAAGCCCAAACAAATCCATGTTAGGGTCTTAAATTCTTAATCTTTATACAAAAATAAATGATTTTATAAGGTTAATTGTCTTTTAAGAAGATATTTTACTATGATGAATGAATGAACAACATTAGCAAATATGGGATTCTTAGAGCTTCGGTGTGTGAGCAAAGTGAGCGAAATGCATAAAAAAATTAAAAAAAGGCACAAGCCTGGGATGAAGCGCAAGGCGCATCGAGTGCACACCTATGCACACTAGACGCATGCCTTTTGAAAGTGTTGCGCCTAGGACCTAGGATCGCCTGAGTGCCTAGGCGCGCCTTCTAAATCACTAGTGGCATGATGGCATCACTAGTGGCATGATGGCATCAAAAGTGCAAAGAAAAATAAAATCAGCGCTGCCTGATAAAATAACTGTGTGAGTTACGGACATAGTTGTCAAGGCGGCGCCTAGGCAACAAGGCGCCCTTTGAGGTTCGCTTTGCCTAATCGCCAAGCAGTTTTGTACTACGTATTATAAAATACTTTTTATTCTTTATTTTTTGACATTATAATTATAAAATAGGCACTATTAAACTAAAATATTCATTTTGTGTGTTTATATACTAATTCCTTTTTATTATTTTCTTATTTGTTAGGGTTTAATCAATACAAACATTGGTAAATGCTGTATTGAACCCTCAAAAACTTTAAAATCTGAACCAATAAGTAAGGAAGAACTTAAAATTTTGTCTAATCAACACATTTTCTACTACTACTTTTTTTTTCTTCTTTTCCTATAACAAAAATAAGGGTTCAACCCTTATATTTTTTGAACGTTCTTTTCCTTCTTTTTCTTCTTCTCATTAATATGTTGATTTTCTATACTTTAACATGAACTCTATACCATAGTTGTCAAGGCGACTAGGCAATTTTTAGAAGTTGCCTCGCCCAACGCCTAGGTGTTTTTGTATTAGGCGCTCACACATATATATGCTATACTATTTTTTTGAATGTGCATATGTATTATATCATTTTTATTGGTTTGTTTTATCTTATTACAATACACCCTGTTGTATATTATCTTTTTTTTATTAAAGTAATTCTCTTTTACTTTAATAAAAGAAAAGAGAAAACGAGAGTGAGAAGAGAAAACGATGACGAGAAGACCTCCTGGTACGTTCTTCTTCTTCTTCTTTTGGGATGAAACAGGGGCTCCGCCTCCTTCTTTTGGGATGAAACAGGGGCTCTGCCTCCTTCTTCTTCTTAACAATCCTCCTCCATTTTTTTTAGCCTGGAACAGGGTCTCCACCCCCTTAAACACAGTCCACATCGTCCTCTTGGACAACTTATGTTGTGAACAAAACAGGGGCTCCGCCCCCTTATTTTTCACTCTTTTCTTATCTGCAATCCCCCATTTTTTTTGGCCTGGATGCTAGCTATGGCATTTTGGGTTTTATTCGAAGATTTTATTGCTAATAGCTAGCATACAGGTATGTTTGTTAGTATAAAAAACCAATAACATAGCTTAAGAGGAGTAGGGATATATATTTTATACTTTCAAATTCCATCGCCTAGTCACCTAGGCGATTGAGAGCCCTGTGGTCGCCTAGGCGCCTAGGCAACTATGCTCTATACTTTTCTTACGAAAGTTATGAATAATTATTAAGGAAATATGGTTATGGTACCTAGGGAACTACCCTAGGATCTACGTTTTCTACATAAAAAAGTCCATCGCCTAGGCAACTAGGCGACTGGGCACCCCCTTGTCGCCTAGCCTCGCCTTGGCACCTTGAAAACTATGGTTATGGACATCCCCCACAGTTCTTACTCTTCCTCTTCTAGCTATTAAATCCAAACCACCCCCAAGCAGCATCCAGAAATCAGGCCCAACATTCGGTGAATATCACCTGTTAGAGATCAATA
Source organism: Nelumbo nucifera (assembly GCF_055504915.1). NCBI lineage: Eukaryota > Viridiplantae > Streptophyta > Magnoliopsida > Proteales > Nelumbonaceae > Nelumbo > Nelumbo nucifera. The sequence continues at coordinate 168,783,577 of NC_142649.1, read as the reverse complement.
AAATAATGTCTGATGGAATGGTCACATATTTTAAAGATTATTTTTCCCCCACATGTTATCTAGTCAGTAGTCACTAAACAGATGGCAACAGAATCAAAGTTTAAGGTCATCTGATCAGACAAATCAATAATGGCATTCTTGCAAGTGAGAAGACTTCAATTCTTGTCCTAAGACTCCAAATTTGAATCATGAGTATGGATGGACCCTTGAAGACTATCAATATGTCTCTCAGCATAAACAATAAAACAAACACAGATAGACTTACACTGTACGTATGCAATGCCAGGAATCAGTAGTCCAAATCTTGACAAGCTTGTCATCACCAGCAGATGCAAAGAGCCTTCCTTTTGCACCAAACCGAATTGCTTTTATGGAATCAGTATGAAAAGACCTTCCAGAATCATCCACCAATGAAACTGAGCAATCTCCACTGCAAAGAAAGGAACGAATCAGCAAGCCTTTTTTATTTCAGAATAATGTTCTAACTTTCAGAAGTGTAGAATGTGATTTGAAAGAGCAATCAATGTAGTCGTCCATGTAACCTAGAATCTTTTTTTTTTTTTTTTTTGAGAAAAATAACAATGAACATCTTACCCTCAATTTAACTCCATGATTCCCAACAACATAATTTTAACAGATATAGAAAGTTGACAAGTCTACTGACCTAGAAATTGCACTTTACTAAATTTAGCTATTATAAAGTGTTTGATGTAGTCACTAAGGCTCAGTTTGGAAGGAGTATAAATACAAATATGTACAGTGCAAATACATACAAAATACAAGGTTTTGCACTCTACAAATTTGCATTTGTACTCCTTCCAAACTGAGCCTAATTTTCTGTATCAAAGTTAAATTCCACTTAGGTAACCAAAACTTTAATTCTTTTCCCAATCCATTGAAGATTTAAAAAAAAATAGTCCGCTAATGTGGTGTTTGGTTAAAGAGGCAGTAATAGGCCTAAATGAAATCAAAATTTTCAAAGTTAACTATACTCCATTTATTTGACATAACAAATGGAGGTCAATCATTTCAGGCCCAAATGTTCATCTGTGATCCAAAGTTCACATTACCACCATTAAATACAGGAACGCATCAATCATTTCAAATGTTGGGGTGAAGTGTAGTTTAGGAACAATCTTAATGCTGATTGAAAGACTTGATTTGCTTGGGCTCTTTTCCCCTCTCATGAAGAGCTACTTGTTCATGATTAATTTTCAGGATATCATACCGTTTTAGAGTTATTAGTGTTGTCATGAGGCATCAAATATAAGATTTAAGCATTTTTTTATACAAATCGTCATTTTGCACACATACACACACATATGGATAGAGAAGGGGGTGGAAGGAAGAGAGAGAGAGAGAGAGAGAGAGAGGGAGAGGGAGAACTTACTGCAAATCAAAGACACGAAGCTCCGAGCCGACAGCAACAGCCACAGATTTCTCTGTCGGATGAACTGCAATTAGGGCTGGAGCAACCTCAGTTTCTTTATTGTTTTCTGTCTCTTCGACGAAAGATTCTTCCATTCTCCTCGGACAGCAATTCTTTGCCTGTGCTTTGGTGGTCCGCTGCTCTCTTCTTCCGTTAGGGTTTTAGGGTTTAGTAGATCGAGTGCTTGTTCCAACTTCCAACCATCAGGTTTCGAAATGTGGAAGTTGATCGGCTATGGGCCTGTTGGATTGGTTGGGTTGGATTTTCGGTTTTCACTCAATCGAGTTTTACGCTAGCGATTGGGAAGTTGGAAGTTGGAACAAAGGCCATTTCCTGCCAATTGGAAATCCAGGACTTCCGGATCCGGAGATTCCGCACGCAATCTTCTAAATCTTCTAAGGCTGTGTTTGGCTTGACAAAAAAATACAACGAACAGAACTTCTCTACATTGGTGGAACTTGGGGCTGTTAATGCAGACCCAAAACTTATTTTACTCTTTACAGTTTATAAAACTCATGGTTATAAGTAGGAGTTTTAATGTTAAAGCACATCAGGTTGCACAATGGAGCAAACATATTATGCAAATCATTATCCTCCAGATACAGTAGATGTAAAGAATTATTATTTTGTTCTCTTAGCTAATATTAGAACTGTTCATGGGCCGAGTGGCCCGACGGGCCGGCCCGCGGACGGGTTTGAACACACAAATGGGCCCGTGGCTTAACCTCAGGTCAAAAAGCCCGGCCCGTAATAAATTCGAGCCGGGCTCGGGATTTACCGAAATAGCCTGGCCCAACCTATAATTAAAGCTAAAAACCCAGTCGAATACCCCTCTTTCTTTCACCTCTTTTTCTAGCCAAACCTTTCTTCTCCACATCCTCCACAGTTCTCAGTCCTCACACTCTCAAGCAGCCACAAAACCGGCGAAGCGGCGAATGTTCACCGGCACAACAACTCCGACGGTGAGTCCTCTCTCTCTCTCTCTCTCTCTCTCTCTCTTTCTCTCTCTCGTTCCTCTTCTCTTTCAAATCTCAGACACCAGCGACGGTGGTGAGTTCTCTCTCTCTCTTGCTCAGACGTGAACTGATCACTGTTAAAATCGTAGGTCATAGCTCAGTCACCGCGAACTCAGCTCCAGCGAATACAATCACCGGCGGTGAGTCCACGGGCTCGGGCCTAACAAATTTCCATTAATGAAGTGTAAAAGCCCGGCCTGGCCTGGCCCATGAATAGGTCTAGCTAATATACTATTTTTATCTAAGTCTAAGTAGTACTTCTCCTCCAAGTTGACATCTGCACCTCACTGAGCGCGCCCCTAAAATGCCCCACATGCGTGCATTGGGTACATCTCTTGTACTTGTCATTGCGATCCTCCCAATACATAATTGGATGTGTTGTGGGGCGTTTTTGGGCACACTCAGTGAGGTGCAGATGTGAATTCTCCTCCTCCTACATGTGCATGGGTAAGATTGTGTTGTTTGTTTCCAATACATGTTGTTGCTATTAGCGAAAATTCCAAATTAGTACCCTCTACTTTGGGCCTAGTGTCACTTTGGTCCCCAAACTTTAACAAACGACAATTTAGTACCCGATCTTTCAAAATGTGTCAATCTAGCATCTACCATTAATCAGCCGTTAAGTAGCATTTGAAAAGACACAAATACCCTTTGAGTGTCATCTAATTTTCTTTATCAACCATCCAAACTTTGATAATGAATGAGCGATCTCAAATCCCTACTTCTTCTATTAAAGAAAGTTGGGATCACATCTTAGTGAAAAAATGCAAAAAATTCGGGTACCCGATCAGTCCCTCCCAAAACCTCATTTAAGTGAGAGCGGCACTGGATAAAGGGTAATGGCCTTCTTTTTAACCCTACAAATTCACAACGTTCTTGAAATGTGAAATTGTAGATAGCATCACAAAAGAAAAATAATTGCGAGGAGCTTTTGAAGCATTGTCGAGTGTATTACTTGTTTTTGTGATGCTTCTGCATGTGTTATTGCACATTTCATATACATTTTTTTTTTGGTATTGAGTGCCATGCACCATTAATAACTTCCCCCTTCACCCCTTTTTCCCAAAGTGTAGGTTGTGGGATTCGATTCTGTGTTAACGCTGGAACAAACCAGCTAACACACAAACGGCCAGCCCTTGGTTGGTTATCGGTCTATGTTTAATTGATGGGAAGTGATGATGGATAAAAATCACGATCCCTGCTGGCAGAGATGACTTGGAGCTTGGTTTCCAATCAAGGTGGCATTTGGTAAATAAAGTTTGGCAGTCTATGTTTACCCCTCTTCCTAGCAGAAGAGTAATGACCATGACCATCTCCAATCACTTGGGCTCAATTTGAAAGGAGTACAAATATAAATATGTACAATGTAAATACATACAAAATAATATAAAATACAAGGTTTTACGCTCTACAAATTTGCATTTTTACTCCTTTCAAATTGAGCCTTAGGAATCATATGGGGCTTCTTTGCTTCTCTAAAATTCCCAATGGTTTTGTCTTCAATCCATCTTCAACAATGTGTCTCCTCTGATTATCAAAAACAAACATAATTTTACTTCAATCCTTTGAATCCAGATCAAAAGTAGAATCAGAATAGTCATCCCACTATTCAACAATCGAACACTTATCAAACGCCCATTTCTGTCACTCCTAGAACATGATCGGATGATCCCAGTAATAACCCAACCTCTTATTTCTATTCTAATCCACACCGTCAACTATGATTCCTCTTCATCCACTCCTCTTAGAATCTCCTCTTTATTCAAAACCTTAGACTGATCATCACTCTCTTCTTCTACAACATCCAGCTCATCAATCTGATCATCATTTCCGTTACTGAAACCATTGTCGTCTACATCTAATAATGGATTGGCAACGAGTTCATCAAGTTCATTGGAGGAATCTTGTGAGAAATCTAGATTTAGAACAGAAAAATCTCCTACCCTAATCTTGAAGAGGAGAATGGGTATACCTGGGACCGTCGATCAAAACTGAGTCGACTATAGAGAAGTGAGATCGAGAAAAGGAGCACAAGGATGATGGTGCAAAGATGAGCACCGTAACAGGGTGTAAGGTTATTAACATTTTCCGGTTATGGAAGGGTGGAGGAAGATGATGACCAATTTTGGATTTTGTTAAATGGGAAAATTCCTGATCAGTACATTTTATTTTAGGGTTTTGTTAAATGGGTTTTGTTCCATTCATTGTCTTCTACCTTAAAACTGAACCAATTGCTGTTACAATTTCCTACTCCAGTATCCCTATTAAAAATCTGATAGCGACAACAACATTATTAACTTCAATTCAATGCAGCCTTTGAATTTCGCACAACTAGGTACAATCCAATCTTTGAAACAAACAATATTCAGCAGCTGCCAATAGCATGGGAATGAGATAACGTTGTTTTGAGAAGAAATAAATAAATCCCACAAACTCAAATATTCAACAGTTGCCGATTGCCATGGCCATTATCGGTGTTTATCAGACAAAACACACTTTGGCTTCTTCTCCGTTTGCTATTCTGTTAGTGCATAACACCATTCTCTTGATTCATCAGACAGAAAGCACTTGGGACAGATGCTTCAAATGAGGAGCGGCAACAGCTGGCAGTTGCCATCCAGGCTGTGCCAGTGATCCAAGCTTCCGAGAATGTTGATGTTGTAGGGAAATCGAATTCTAATTGTCAAATATTTGAGTTTGTTGGGTTTATCTATTTATTTATTTGTCTCGAAACAACGTTATCTCGTTCCCATGCTATTGGCGACTACTGAACAGAGGCTGGCAGGGTTGCAAGTTAGGCCGGAACCTTAAGTTCTAAACCTTCAACCCTAACCGACCTTCAAAGGCCACATCAAAGTCAATAATGATATCATCGCTACCGATTTTTTAGTTAATTAGGTCACGCCCTTTTCTTTCCTTTCAATTTTGATTTTGATTATATGATTTTTGATTTCTGAGATTTAGTAGAAATTATGTAACTTAAAGAACAATTTGGGTCATGACTCCAATGCCATTTTCTGCAATAATGCGAAGATAAATATGGAATTTGGGTTACCTTATTTGTACATTGGTTTTAGTTCTGGATGTGAAGTTTCTTCTTCACTGACAAGCTTCTATGTTTTGGGGTATTATGCCTTCTTTCGTTCTCGATTCTTCAGTTATCACAGTTTGATTCTTCAACGTTGAGGAGAGAATGCCTGGATTCCCGTCAACGCCTTCATCTCGACATGATTCAAATTTGTCCTTGACAATGCTTCGTACGATCCAAGACTTCTCATCCCGACACTCTTAACCACCGCAGCTAGACCTGTTCATGGGCCGGGTAGCCCGACGGCCTGGCCCGGCCCGGCCCGCACCCCGGCCAGGCTTGGTCATATAATTAGGCCCGCGGGCCTGACCTCGGACTTAACACAGTAAGCCCGACTGTGTTTCGGGCCGGGCTCGGGATTTGTCAAAAAAGCCCGGCCCGACCCAATTCAGTATTATATATTTTATAAAATATATAAATAATATAATATTTATTAAAATATATATTTATAATTTAATATATATATATTTTATTCTTTTCTTTATAATTTCAATCTATCTCTCTCTTTATTCAGCTGCTTCAACATTAATAATAATAATAATATAGGTTAAATTTCGGGCCCGGGCCCAAGCTCGGGTTTCGGGCTTTTTATGAGGGTCGGGCTCGGGCCCAAATTGTAGGCCCGATGGTCGGGCCGGGCTCAGGCTCAGGCCTTAAAAAAATTTGTTAATACACAGTAAAAGCCCGGCCCGGCCCAGCCCATGAACAGGTCTAACCGCAGCATAGACAAGACAATCCCTAAAATACAAGGTAGTCATAAGGAATTTTCCCCTTTAAAATTTATAGAAAGACATAGTCGGGAGTGAGATTTCGTCCTCTACCTCCAAACACGTTTGGAGGGTAGTTCAATCACTGAATTATTTCGAGGGTTTTCAATGTTCAAAGGGATGCTTCAGTGGCAGAACCAAACGACCTCCATCCGCTGAAAAAGCAACATTTTCGGTGTTTAGAAGTCCATTCATTGTTACGGAATGCCACCTAAGTAGCTGATCTACAGAAAGACGATATTAGAGAGCCTAGGTGGATGTCCCGGGCAAGGGTCTCCAACGCTTAAGTTAATATAGGCCGAGCTCTTCAAGGTGACGAGCAAGTATGCAAATAGGAATCAAAGTGAATAAGTGTCTGACATATATATGTGCATATATGTGAGTATAACCTTATATAGACCCGTTAAGATGTGTCTGACATATTCGGGCTGCTGATGTCTATTCGTCCGTTGCTTCCGGGATACAAGTAGAGCGTCTCGCGGGTGTCCTTATCTACTCCCCCGCGAGGTGGGGTAAGTAAACTTATGGTTGCTAGGTAGGCATCGTGTTTGCGTATGCATGCAATGTAGGCTGCAAACATATCGAGCTCCCTTGGGTCACAGGCTACCCAGGTCGGGAGCATGGTGTAGTCAAGTCAAATGTGTGCTCCGAACCTGAGGCGCCCTTAAGGAGGTTAAAGTTCAGTTAGGCTCCATAAACCCAACTGTCGAAGTGCATTCAAGCAAGGTCCTACCACATGTGTCGCCAAGGTGCTATAAAGCATTTTCGTAACCACATAACGAAATATAACTGGAGGGGAAAATTGACCCTCATCAAAAAGTAAGAGAGAAACACTTTCCCTCAACTTTATGTTTTTTTTGTTACTTTCTATCAAACCAACCACAGTCTCAAGGAAACCTTGTCCGAGATCAAAAAGTAAGAGAGAAACACTTTCCCTCAACTTTATGTTTTTTTGTTACTTTCTATCAAACCAACCACAATCTCAAGTGAACCTTGTCCAAGGGCCGAGGCATGTATTGTTGCTTTAACTTAAATACTATTAGAATTTGTCATGGACTAGGAACTTTGCATGCATTGGGAACTCCTCTCATGCATGCATGTATCTTGGATGTTTCTTATCCTCCCATGCATGTATCTTGTATGGATAAGCATGTATCTAGGCGCAAATTCTGGTAGTTCTCTAGGCATCTTTAGCTAGTTATGATTAGTAGGTTAGGTTATTGAGTCTCCTAGTCCTAAATTTCAGGCGTAGATTGTATGTATATATATATATATATATATATATATATATATATATGGTTGTGCCTTGCATAATAAGACAAAATTCTCCACAAAAGTTTTCTCCTGGTATCAAAGCATGGATTACTGTTCGTTGGGCGACCGACGGTTTTCAGCTACAAATCTTGTTCCGACCACAGCCTATTTCCTTTTTGTGCTGACTTCCTACTCCTTCGTCTTCACTCGACTCTGGCCCACACCGGTATCAGCATCGTTTTCCTCTCCAAACCACTTCACTAGCAATAGATTCAGCGGAGACGATGGCTTTTCTGCTAGGAAGCTAGCGTTTTCTTCCTGGCTATTCGCATACTTGGTCATCAAAGCAAGGATACTGTTGCAAAGGTTCTTCATCTGTGTTAATTCGTGCATTAGATGCATATTCTCTTTCCTAAGCCGTTCGTTCTCATCGAGAAGCTCTGCCGTGTTGCTACAACTTGTCGTTCTACACACTGTAGCGGCAACGACCGATGGGGATGAAGTCGAGGATACCACTTGGTCATCACCGGAATCCGTCGGAGACCCTGTCCGAACGGCCGGAGCCGTGGCTGTCGTAACAGTAGATACAACTGCAGTTGGTGATATTTTCTAGCGATGAATGTCGCAGAGAAGTTTTTTTTTCTTCTCTACGGAAGTAGTCATTTGCGAATTCCCACCGATCGGGAACAATCTTTCGGAAGCCATATGTGTTAAGTTGTCGAGCGAAGCTTGAAAAATTGTTGTGCTTGAAATATTTGGGAAGCAGATCTCTGGCGAACTCGGCCAGTCTCCGGAATGTGGAATCGTCCTCGTTCCACGAAACCACGTCGTCTATCGAAGGATCATCCACAAGCTGTCGCTCGAACTCCCGCTGCCATCGATCGTCCATCTACGTGTTTCTTGCAATAATCAAGCAGCTCGGACGAATCTTGCTGATCGGTTACCATGGTTGCCAACAACGAAAGGAACGGTGAGAGCTCAAGTAAGTCTGAATGGTGGGGAGACAGACCCCGCGATACGTCGACCGGGCGTGGAGTAGGTCGAGGAAAAGGGGGTGGACCCTCTGGCGGACGTGACTGAGGTTCAGCAAAAACTTATGCTGCTCAATCATCGGCAGGGCGTGAGGTGGCTGCTAATGCAACCGTAACTGACGGAGACAAGACCGGACTAAACGGGCTTAATGACGAGCAGTGGCAGACTCTCGTAAGCATGCTTGATGCTTACAAAACCAAGACTAATGAAAAACTCTCTGGTAAGAAAAATTCTACTAATTGGATAATTGATTGCGGGGCGTTGCACCATATGACTGGAGAAATTGACTTATTGATGGATGCACGGAATATTACACCGTGTCTGATGGGACTTCCCAATGGGAAGCAAACCACTGTAGTGAAAGAAGGGACTTTACATTTGGGTGGAAATATTTATCTACATATTGTGCTTTTTGTACCAAGAATGAACTGCACCCTTATTTCCATAGCAAAATTATTGCAAGAGCTAAATTGTACTGTCACTTTTACTGACAAGCTATGCGTGATACAGGACCAAACCTCGAGGATTCTGATCGAAGTGGGTGAGTAGTGTGATGGGGTCTATCATTTTAGAGGAGCAGCACCGGTTCAGGCGAATAGAACAAGAGGTATGGATGAATGGGAGTTATGGCATCGCAGATTAGGGCATCCGTCTAAACAGATATTATCTTTTCTCCTTAAAGTAGATAAATTAAATAGTTGAACTGAAGGAGATAAGCCATGTGATGTTTGTTACAGAGCAAAACAAACATGGGAAATTTTTCCTTAAAGTAAACATATAGCTAATGATTGTTTCTCTCTAATTCATTGTGATACATGGGGCGCCTATAAAGTACTTGCCTCTTGTGGTGCAGTTTACTTTCTAACCATTGTTGATGATTATTCTCATGCTGTGTGGGTTTACTTGTTACTGGAAAAAAGTGAAGTAGCACATATTATTGAGAAATTTTGTGCCATGGCAGAACGTCAATTTGGCAAGCAAGTCAAGACTATTCAAAGTGATAATGGAACATAATTTAAAAGCTTGAAATCATACTTTAAGACTCATGGCATTCTGCATCAAATTTCATGTGTTGGAACACCGCAACAAAATGGTCGGGTAGAGAGAAAATACAGGCATATCTTGAATGTTGCAAGAGCATTGAGATTTCAAGCAGGCTTGCCCATTGGTTTTTGGGGGGAGTGTGCCTTAACCGCCGGATACTTGATAAACAAGACACCTTCTTTTGTACTTGGCAGGAAAACTCCGTATGAGATGTTGTTCGGGACACCACCTCAATACGAGCACATGAGAGTATTTGGCTGTCTCTCTATGCTCATTGGAGTCCTCGAGACAATGATAAGTTTGGAGAAAGGAGTAGGAAGTGTGTTTTTGTGGGTTATCCCTATTGAAAGAAAGGTTGCCGCGTATATGATGTTGAAAGAGGTGAATATTTTGTCTCCCGTGATGTAGTCTTTCATAAAAATATATTTCCATATGTCACTGGTTCAGAAGCCACTCTGGGAAACAAACCTGGCCTAGTCATTGCATCAGTTGATGCCGCAGTTGATGATGATGTTGTACACAACCACAGAGGGAATAAAGACAGGGGGAGTGATGCAGCCGACATCTGTGGTAGAGAGAGCCTTGAGAATAATGATGATGGAAGAGAGGAGGAGCACGGAGAAGAAGAGAGTGTGTAGGAAGTGGGAATTAATGGTAGTGAGGACAAAACTAATGTGAATCCAGCACCACAAACGACACCAAAAGAGCAACTTGGTAGGGGACATCGGCATCGCACGCCGTCTGTTTTGTTGAAACCCTACGTGACCTACACTGCTCGATGTTTGAAAGACCCCATTCACACTCAAGCCAACTCCGAATCAGAGTCCTCAGGTACGAATCCCTATCCCATAGCGAATTATGTGACATGTACTAATTTCTCTGCTAGACATCAAGCTTTCTTAACTGCAGTCACTGCAGGAGCCGAGCCCACCAGCTTTTCTGAGGCAATGAAAAGTGAGAAATGGAGGGAAGCTATGAGGAAGGAAATCCAGGCTCTGGAGGATAATGATACTTGGACATTGGAAACTTTACCTCCCGGGAAAAAGGTAATAGGGAGTAAATGGGTTTATAAGATCAAATATAATTCAGATGGGACGGTTGAATGACATAAGGCTCAGCTAGTTATTCTCGAGAATAGACAAGTTGAGGGGTTAGATTATAATGAGACTTTCGCTCTTGTGGCCAAAATGACGACAGTCCACACTTTCTTAGCCATGGTAGCCGCTAAGAACTGGGAGTTGCATCAAATGGATGTACATAATGCATTCTTACATGGGGATTTGGATGAGGAGGTATACATGCAGTTGCCGCCAGGTTCGTATCTAAGGATCGAACAAAAGTGTGCAAACTAAAGAAATCTCTCTATGGATTACGTCAGGCTCCTAGATGCTGGTTCTCGAAATTAACAGCGGCCTTGATACAGTTCGGGTTTGTTCAATCGTATCCTGACTACTCTTTGTTCACTTATTTCAAACATAATGTTCATCTACACGCGCTGGTATATGTTGATGATTTGATTATTGGGGGAAATGATATTGTAGCCATTATGAAATTCAAAGAGTATCTCAGTCGATGCTTCCATATGAAAGATTTGGGTCCACTCAAATATTTTCTAGGTATTGAAGTAGCTTGTGGTCTTAAGGGAATATATTTATCTCAACGGAAGTATGCCCTGGACATTATCTTGGAATGTGGATTATTGGGAGCCAAACCAGTGTCAGTGCCCATTGAACAGAATCATCATCTTGCGCTGGCCAAGGGCGCTCTAATGGACAATCCGAATCAGTATCGAAGACTAGTAGGGCGGTTGATATACTTAACCATCACACGACCCGTGCTATTGTGTTCATATTCTGGCCCAATTCATGTAAAGCCCGTGGCAAGAACATTGGGAGGCAGCTCTGCGTGTAGTGTGATATATGAAAGGGTATCTTGGACAAGGTATAGTATTGCGTTTCAATAGCGATCTGCGTTTGTATGCTTATTGTGACTCTGATTGGGCAAGCTGCCCGTTGTCACGACGATTGTTGACCGGCTATTTCGTTCTACTGTGGCAGTCACCAGTTTCCTGGAAAACGAAAAAACAACACACTGTGTCGCGCTCCTCGATAGAAGCAGAATATCATTTGATGGCTGCAACATGTTGTGAATTGAAGTGGATGAAGAAACTTCTATTGTCCTTGGGAGTGGCGCATGACGAACCTGCGCGCTTATATTGTGATAACCAGGCAGCCCTACATATAGCCGCGAATCCAGTGTTTCACGAGAGGACAAAGCATATTGAAGTCTACTGTCATTTTGCTTGCAATGAGCTGCGGCATGAGAACATTGTTACTCGGCATGTTCGAACCACAGAGCAGTTGGCTGACATCTTGACGAAGGCTCTTGGGAAAGAGAAATTCACCTATTTCCTTGGCAAATTGGGCATTCGGAATCTTCATGCACCAATTTGAGGGGAAGTATTGGAATTCGTCATGGACTAGGAAATTTGCATGCATTGGGAACTCCTCTCATGCATGCATGTATCTTATCCTCTTCCTCTCAGCATGTATCTTGGATGTTTCTTATCCTCCCATGCATGTATCTTGCATGGATAAGCATGTATCTAGGCGCAAATTCTGGTAGTTTCCTAGGCGTCTTTAGCTAGTTATGATTAGTAGGTTAGGTTAGTAATACAAGTGAGTCTCCTAGTCCTAAATTTCAGGCATAGATTGTATGTATACATATATATATATGGTTGTGCCTTGCATAATAAGACATAATTCTCCACAAAAATTTTCTCAAATACTTATAGGTTTCATTTCCTTATATATCTTGGTAAAACCTTTATTATCTTTTCATTGCCATTTTTCTTAAAGCAAGGTTCAAAATATCATTATGTATTGACTTGTATCGGCCAATATGTATTATATTGTAGCCTCCCTAACATGCCCCTACAGGGAGTGTATCAAGTCAGATCATAGTTCAGAAGGTAGCTGGGAGGGACTTAAACTGACTCCTTTGAACTGATTTTGGAAAAAAAACACCGATACAGACTGATCATGTATAGATATTTAGAACCTTGTTTTAAAGGTTTCAGTACCTGATGGACCCAATTACCCAAGTAACAATTGGCAACATCTAATTAATTTGTTTGTTTTTTGGGTGGTGGTGTTGGGTTCCAACTAGGAGCCCTGTTGCCCTGTGTTTAATTCTATGCTTTATTTTACTCAACTCTCCTGCATATCTTACGGATGTGGATTTGTGATTTACTAGGTAATTAAGATAAAGTCTGATGAAATTATGTTGGATGACATTCAAAATGAATACAACACTTGAACTCCTAGTTTTTCATCCTTCTGAATCTTCTCATGTTCTTGTGTCTCCACATGTATGCACGAAGTATTTCCAGCTTCAACTTGTTTCATAAATTAACTTGTGGCAACTTGTTGATCCATGAAAAACACCAGAAATATAACTTATTTCAAGGAAGTGCAATCTACTACTATATATGTAAGCACTATCCAAATGGTGGGAATCTTGTCATCTTTTAAAAGGTTATTTTTAAGCAAAATTGTTGTTCTTCAAATTGTTTCTTGGATGGGTATAGTTACTTGGTCAATTTCAAGCAGCCTGGCTTATAGCATATCATGCTTTCAGACTTAGCCTTACCCATGCTTCTTGACAATGACATCCTTTGGAACTGAGACATGGTTGTATAACCCTGGGGAAAGGGGGAGAGGGAGAGCGGGAAAATGGCAATGGCATTGGTACGTAGTTAAGAAAGTCTTTGTTTTATTAGCTCCTGTGATTGAGGATGTAAGCATCCTTCAGAGCATTACTATTGACGGACACATAACATAATCAGGTTGAAACTCAGCCTGAAAAAATATAACTCAAGCCTTAATTAATACTAGAGTGCAAAATCTTGTATTTTTACTCTACATATTTGTGTATAATGCATGGGAGTGCAAATAGTTTGTTTTTGACAAGTAAAATACAAATTAAGAAAATTAAATGCCATGAAATACTCCACCTTATATCAAAACGGAATGGAAGTGAGGCTTAGGAGAGTTGTTTGTTTGGAATTTGGATCTGCTGTACACAAGACATTACAGTTGTGCATCAGGAAGACAATACAGCAGTGCATCAGGAACATGTCCTTACGAATGACAACATAAAGAATAAAGAATAAGAGAGGCTCCCAATGCACAGCTGTAATGTGCCCAGCAGATCTGTACTCATTTGTTTGGGAGTTAAGTAAGAAGTAAGCTGATGAGGTCATTCCCAGGAGGGAATTGATCTAAGAGGGAGGTGATGCAAATTTTACATCAATCTTTGGGATGTAAGGTATGCAATGTATACAAATGAAACAAAAAGTACAAATTTTGTATCAAATAAAAATGTATTACAAATAATGAATGCACAAATGAATCTCATGCAAAATTTGTATCCGGATCAGAATTGCACCATAAACAAATACAGTCTAAAAGGCTAAAAGAGAAGGGAAAATGACTAATCAGTCCAGATCAGAATTTTTTAGCCCCATGATACAGGGCATGAATCCTGACCATGAATGTTATGGGTCCACGCGTAGGATCTCGTCACGGGTCGGTCCACCGGGAGAGACTCCTGTCTTCCCTTGCCCTTGCCCTTGCGTACAAACCCTATTGTGGCAATCGCGTGGGTGATTTGTCCAAGAGATCACCCGAACTCTCCTAATGGGTGATTTGTCCAAGAGACCACCCGAACTCTCCTCACTCTCTTTCTTGACTGCGAAAACTGAATGCTTTATTTCAATTCGTGGCTCCTTAAATAGGAGATTACAGAAGGAAATTCCTAATTAAACTCAAACTCCAACTTGAACTCAAACTCCTAATTACCTATTCCTAATGGTAACACAACTCTTACTTAAGATAAGATAAGGATAAGGATAAGATAAGATAAGGGATAAGGGATAAGGAATGGTGTAGCTGGCGGCGAATTGGCGGCAGAGCTGATGTGGTAAGATAAGTGTGGGCCCACCCTGATGAGCTGTCATGTGGGCCTCGCCCTACTGTTGCTGTCGGGCGGTGCGCGCGTCTCGCAGTGCTACTGCCGTGAGGTGCGTGCTGCTGTCGTGCAGTGCGTGCTGCTACCGTGCGGTACATGCGGCGTGCTGCCAGGTTGTTGTGCGACGCTGCCGGGCGGTGTATGCTACTGGGCGGCCCGTTGTGCGTACTGCTACCTATGACCGCACCGCAGTGCGCTACCCAGAGGTGTGTCCATAACAATGAAATTGATGCCAAATTTACCGACAGGATGTGGTTTATAGGGGGAGTACTACTAATAGACTATGAGGGGCTGTCATTCAGAATTCTCCATTAGGTTGGAGAATAGTTAACCCATAAGGGAATGGCTGACATGCCATTTATCTAATATGGCCATGGTAATGGTATATATCAAAGAAAAAAGGTCAGATATGAGATTAAATTTCTGGTTATTTTATTTTATGTATGTTTTGTTTCAGATAGAAGGGATAGTTTAGTCATTTTATATTCCTTTGGATTTTGGCTTAGGTAGTCTGGTGGTTACATTTCATGGTCATTGCGCAAGTAATCTAGTAGTCCCTTATTTAACTAGGTGTCGTTTGGTTAAGATTTTCAAAGAAACTAGCCTTTCTTAAGCAAGGCGCTTTGACTCCTGTAGACAAACATCTAGCAGACTGCAATGCAGAAGTCATTCGGTTGTCTCCAAACGGCAAACGTAAACGGAAACCTTCTGCGTGGGAGTAGGTTCCCCGATCACCGGAGTGAAGATGGATTTTAGTCATACCACTCGATAAGCTTCACCTTCATGGAGCTCAGCTCTTAAATCACAAAAGGACAGGAGCAGGAGGTGCGGCCCCATAAGCCCCCTGTTTTTGTATTCAAACTCCAGTTTTTAGTTGTTCTTTCGCAATTCGAGCTCTCTCTCTCTCTCTCTCAGGGTGACTTCCAATGCATGGCAGTGGCTTGCCTGAAAGCTGGACAATTGTGCTACTCGGGGTTCAGAAATGAATCAAATGTCGCAGCATCTGGTCCTTAAAACTTTCAACCTATGGTAATCAGTCGTCAGGCTACTCTCAGCCACACGGCTCAGGCTCAGAGCAACCGAGATTCATGACAACTGGACTATCGTGACCAGTGGAGTATTGGCGACACTACTAGATTCCATCAAATCCCTACTTTGTACTGGTTAATTCATGCACGTCATGACATGAACCCATTGGCATTCACTCTCGAAGACAAACAAAACAGTGCTCAACTGTTATGATGGGAAAGTTCTCTCCCTCCTTATTCCTGGCTCTCCTACTCTTCTTCTCAGGTCGGTTTCATTTTTTCATGCCTTTTTTTCTTCGGTTCCTTTTGATTGTTAAAATTATTGTGATCGTTTACCCATAAAAGAAAATACTCGATTGTGCAGCCGAGACGACGAGGATGGAGGTCGTTGATGCCAAGACATGCAAAATCGCGCTTCTTGGCTGCAATCTTAACTCTCTATGCAATCAACAGTGCTTTGCGAAATACAATGGCCGTGGAAGTTGCTACAGACCGCCGGGCACCTTCTTGAACGAATGTATGTGCTGGTATCCCTGTTGATGATTTCACCTTCATCATCCTCGTTGCCACTTTGTTGGTCTCTGGAAACCCCCTCCCTCCCTTTTCCCTCTCTCGTGTAGTTGGCCACATTAATAACTAGTTGGGGTTTGGGATCGTTAATTTTTTAGAGTTGTTATTGTTTAACCGACAATCCCAAGTTATATTCATTTCAGATTCTGTTCTAAATTTAGTTTTCTTTTTTTTTTTTTTAATTTTATGTTCTCTTCTTCCATAAGCATTTCAACAACCGAGACTAATAGCACAAAGGAAAATTTGAAAAAGGAAAACAGAAACGCAAGAAAAGATCCAAACAACAAACCCACCAACCATGATTCCAAAAAGCCCTAATTGAGGATCAGATAACCCATGAAGAAAAACAAAGTTAGCTACCAACGCCATATATAAATAGTAAACTAAATAAAAACCAAACAAATAACAGAAAATAGGAAACCCTGTATTCCTTGGCCCTATCCTCTTTCCTCCTGTTCTTCTACTGTTACTGTTCGTTCTGATAAGAATATGATGAGGTTTTTCTTGACTCCATATTTGGTTGTCCGTTTATGGCGATAGAACTCTCTCTCTCTCTCTCTCTCTCTCTCTCTCACACACACACACACACACTCAGAGAGTCTCAGGGGGTCACTTAATTATCTTTAAATGTCTTATCCTGCTGTTGTATCAAAAGAAAATGTCGTATCCTGTTTCAGCCGTGTCGAGCTCTAGTGATGATGCCGTCAATGGAGATCACTTAATTTTTTTAGTGCACTAAAGAAGAGCCTATTGGCTACTTCAACTATTTCCACTCTCCACGAGTTCTGTTTAGGGAATGTATGTGGTTGAGATAAGATGGAAAGAATTTGAGTTGGATCAGGATAGAGACACAGAGGTTATCTTTACAAAAAGTTAAATCTTTTTAAACTTTCGTTGTAATTCCGCTTTAAATAGTGAATGGAATCATCGAGCTTTCTCTGAAATCTTACAAGCTCATCACCCACCACTTTTAAATTTATATTTTATTTGGCAATATTACAAAGGAAAGCGGGACTGAAGCTCACCCCTTGAAGAAAAGAAGGAATAAAACCTACCAATTAACAAGCCACATGCAACATTCTCGAGTTGTAACAGCTAGACATACAATATACATTGCCGGAAGCAAATTTATACAGCTACTGAAACTGTACTCTGTCAACAATATTAAGTAATCCCAGTTAGACAGAAATCTGCAAAAGTCAAGTTCCACTCCCTAATCTCTGACCAATTTACAGGCTTTCAAAAGACAAAAGGAAACATCAAAATTGACTTTGAATCTAGAATGCTATCAGTGCACAAGAAACTGTAGATAACCAGGTCTCTGATCCTACCTTTGAGCAAACAATACTTCCTCAAAACACCTTCCTTGAGGAACCCAACTTTTTCTAAGACCCTCTGAGAGGCCTTATTATCTATATCAACCAAAGCTTGCAGTCTGACCAAGCCTGGCATGTCTTTGAACACACCAGACACCGCCATCTTCAAGGCTGCGGTGGCTATCCCTTTGCCCCAGTACTCAAAGGCCACAGCATAACCAATATCGGCTCTACAGTAGTCGTCGCCTGAAGCAGACTTGACAGAAATGAATCCAATGGAGCGGTCGTCCAAGTATATTGATCGACGCCAAGGGTGAGGGATGCAAACGTCCTTGATGTAGTTCAAAGACTCTTCTTTAGAGGTGAAGGTGTTCCATCTGATGAAACGGGTCACCTGATCATCACCAGCCTACCCCATGAAGTCGTCAAGGTCAGAAAGTCTAAATGGACGGAGAGTGATATTCGACAAATCTACATCCATGTTCTTGAAACAGCAGCAAACCAACGAAAACAGTATCAGAAACTGTAACCCAATACGTTTATGGTTATCGATTTAATGGTAAAGCTCAAGGTTGACATACCGACTGTTGGATTATGAGACTTTGAGGCGTAGATGTGTGGAAGCCTGTAGTTTAGCTGCTCATGTTTGGAGGATGAATCTTAGCAACTCTGGTATCTTATCAAATGTCAAACATTTGGTAAATGGAATTTGTTGAAGCTTCAAATCTGTGGGGAATCCATTGGACAAAAGTTTCAGCACAGTATTGGAATCAAGATATACCTGCATCTTCCTGAGTACAATTACCAGTAGCATCATCGTCGTCCTAATCCTGAGCAAGTGCCAATGACGAGGGGTATCTGTTCAGAGTATGGATAACGATAATGATTACACTGACAAAAGAAAAGAATTACACCTACTAAGGGGCCCAAAGAGGAGGCACGGGAGTAGGAGATTGGATAAATTAAAATAAGGAAACAGAGGCATAAGATAAGAATTGGGTGACAAAAGAAGAAGAGATAAGATTGAAACAAAGGAATTCTGACAGAACCAGAGTTAGAATAAAGGATGTATGTCTCTGCTTCGTAAACTAAATCCTTACAAACTTGGTTTAATGGAGTGCGCCAGGCCCGTGCAGTAGTGCAACGCATGGGCGACGCGCGAAAGCCCCAGCAGCAAGCTACTGTGGTGGGCTTTCCCCCAAGAAAAAATTATTTTAATATCATGTGAGCCTATGGCCCACGTATCAGATATTAAACTGATAAGAACAGATACTACACTTGATCTTAGCCAAAAGGCCGAGAAAGGTATGAATTATGAAGGGGTTATGGTTGTGTTTTTATGGTAGTCATTTGATATTCTGCTCTTTCTCTCAACCGATGTGGGACTAGACGTTGGGCCATGAGCCATTCAGTCCCAATTTAAATACATTGGACCCGTCTCCTCCATGAGGTTGAGGTCCAGACCGACCGGATCAATCTGGTTGAGTTGGTGGGTAGACTAAAATCGATCACATGATACATTCATCAAAATTCATGGGCTGGTTTTGAATGATCAACTCTCAAACTGGCTATGGCGTTGGGAGCACTGGGCTATGATCTCCCTGCCTGAGATTATCTAAATTCTAAGCTTGGTCGTTACTGATAGTCAAAACCTTCAATTTAAGGCCTACTTGATTGAAGATACTTTCTGTTACATGGGTCATCCTTTTCTCTTGAAATACATCAAAGATCAGCTGTTTAATTCTATTCCATAGAGGAATGCTAATACATGGTTGGAGTATGTAGCCAGATAATCTAGCTCGGATTTGTTACCACAAATCCCATGAAGAAAACACAGTTTTCATTCTCTAAACCAAGCAAGTTACGATTTCCCTGTAATTCATCAAAATTCAAATACATAGAAAACCCAAAGTTTCCTTCACATCACATCTGCAACCAAATAACTAATCAAATTCTGTAGAAAGAAGACTATACATCACCATATCTCGAGTGCTCCCCTTTTGAATTACATACTTCCTCAGGACACCCTCCTTCATGAACCCAACCTTCTCTAGGACTCTCTGCGAGCCCAGATTCTCGGTATCGACCAAAGCTTCAAGCCTCTCTAAATGCGGCCAATCTTTGAATATGGACAACACCACCATCTTCACAGCTTGTGTGGCGATCCCTCGTCCCCAATACTCGGAGGCCAGAACGTAACCAAGTTCACCTCGGCAGCTATCGTTGCCTGAGTACGGTTTGACTGAAATGGCACCAATTGGGCGGTTGTTCAAGCAAATACCTCTGAACCATGGATGAGGAATAACTGTGTCCTCGATATATTTCAAACCATCGTCTTTAGAGGCGTAAGTGCAACTGTCCCAACTGCAAAAACGAGTCACTCGATCGTCTGTGGCCCAAACCATGAAATCGTCCACGTCTGCGAGCTCTAATGGCCGGAGAGAGATCTCCGGTAACCCATCCTTCTCTTCTCCATGTGGTTTGCATAAAGCTCCCTCCATTTCTTTCCTTGCACTTGAATTTATCTGATCGAGCACTTGAGTTGATGAATATAGAAGAAATTAAAGCTTTGCTATATATAATGGATGAACAAAATGAATCATTAAACACTTACTTTCAAAATCGGCAGCTGGTAGACGAACCCAGTCAACTCCTTGAACTTACATCATGGTCGCCATTAAATTATTGTGCGTGATTTGTGAATGAAGGCATCCAGGACTTTCCTTTGTGCTGGGACTTGAAACAGTTTCAGACTTAGTTGGATTTATTTAACTATATAATATCTTTCGCTTTGGATGTAGGGACCACCGGACCAAATGAAAATATATGGGTGGCTTCAAATCAAATAATTCCACTAACCGCCTTAATTGACTCTTCTTTCGTGAAACAAGTAGCTCTGTTTGCCACCTGGCAAGTTCATGAGACTTTTATCTTTCATTTCATCTAGGCTTATTCTTGAAAAGATATATTATGAGAATGCTGTTAAAAACACCAACAACATGGAATGATTTATGAACTTTTGATTTTTCAAGTACAACAGTGTAAAATTTCCACTATAGACTTACGAGAAAAAAATCCATTTATTTATCAAGCATGTGAAGTTTTTGCGAACTTGAAATAAACCATCGAACCAGCGTGACTTTCAAGGACTAGAGCATGAATCTTTTTATTCCTCTTGGTGAATAGGGTAAATTTTTTAAGCTAATTGACTAATTATACATCATCTACTATTTGATTATTGTCTAACACTGCTATTTTTATTACGGTTAAAATATTGACGAAAAGGCTGAAATGTCTATTTTGCCCTTCAATTTTCTCTCCCATACCCCGCTTCTTCGGTCTTTGCTGCCTAAGTCCAGCCGCCCTATCTCTAATGCCAACACTGGTAAGAAGAGGTGGAGAGGGAGAAGAATAGGGAAAAGGGGGTAGAATAAAGAAACCCAGATATGAGATCTGAGAGATACTCAAATTTGAGATGAAATTGTATACATGGGGAGGTGGAGAGGGAGAACGAAGAGGGAAAGGGGTGGAGGAAGAAGATCACTGCTGCTGCTGCTAGAAGTTGCAGCTGCCTACAGCGGTGATTTTGATCGATAAGGGAAAACTGAAACGAATGTTAGAGAGAAAACTAAAATAAGGGCATCGTGGAGTGGTCAGAGAGAACCAGAGAGAGAAAACAAATGTTGGAGCTAAGAAACACAAAACCCAAATTTCTCAGTGAGTTCAGGGCCTTCAGGCCTTGCTTTCTTCCTCCTTTTCTCCATGTGTTCTGGATTCGAGAGCGAGGATACGGAGTGAAGGAGACCGTTGAAGCTAGTTCTGAAAACTAAGAAGAGAGAGAGAGAGAGAGAGAGAGAGACTACTGCTTTGCTTCTAATTCCGACCTCTGTAGTTTCGACGACTCCCCTATGGCACCAGGGAAGAGAACGAGAGGGAGAGTGAAGAGAGGGAAAGGTCATAACTGCAATTCCTCTATAACATCTGACCTCTGCAGTTCCAACAGTTCCTTTTTCTAACCTTTATGGTTCCAATGGCTCCCCTATGGCACCGGAGAAGAGAACGATAAGGAGAGGGAAGAACCTGCTTTTTTGAGCAACTCGAAGAACCAACAATAGAAACCTAGTGTGTCTATTATCTCCTCTGAACTCCAACCCGCTTTTCTAAGCTTCTCCTTCGGAAAACTAGAGTCATGCAAGCTCGGCCATTATTAGAGAGAGTACCCAGAAGAAGCAAGTTGCGATAAAGCTACAACCTCACTCGCAACTTGCAACGAAGCTACGATCTGTTAGAAGAAGCAAGTTGCGATAAAGCTACAACCTCACTAGTAAGCTACGATCTGTTAATCTGTAAATGCCACGTCAGCCTATTTTGGCACCTTAAAATAATTGCCTATACATATTTGGTTATTTAATGAAGAAAGATAATTCTTTCCTTTCGTCAATCTTGTGTTTCTAAGTTCGCTAAGCCCTTTGGAAAATCCTGTTTCTTGCGGATTCTCAATTTTGGTTCTCTTTTGCTTCCATTCCTATCTTTTTTGGCTCTGGTCCTTTATTACTCCTTGTTTTACTCTTTTCTTCATATCAGCAAGAATAGCCATGAATAGAAATGGAAACACTATGTTCTCTCTTGGTAATAAGATCTCCTCTTCCGGTGATCAGAATTCAATTTTGGCTCTGGTCCTGGCACAGTTTTTGTTTCTTGCCTCCTTAATGGAGACAACTATATGACTTGGCGTAAGGCAATGACTACTGCTCTCAGCGCCAAGAACAAGATTGGCTTTGTGAATGGGATGATTCAGAAGCCAGATCTAGCAAATCAGGCAGCGTTCCTCGCCTGATCGAAATGTAACTCCATGGTGATGTCATGGATTTTCAATTCTTTAGCCAAAGATCTCCATGAGAGTGTAACTTATGCTGAAAACACTCAAGAAAGGTGGAAAGATTTGGAAGAAAGATTCTCACAAGGAAATAATCCAAGAATCTTTCACCTCAAGAGAGAACTCATGCTGCTCAAGCAAGAAAATCTCCCTATCTTTGTTCACTTCTCGAAACTCAAGGGAATTTGGGATGAGTTGTCAGCTTATACAGCTGGACCATCATGTACATGCGGGTTGTGTACTTGTGAAATCCAGAAAAGTTTCGTTGTAGAACGAGAAAGAGACAAGGTGTATCAGTTTCTGCTAGGTCTAAATAAAAAGTTTAACAACATTAGATCGAGCATCTTGAGCATGGATCCTCTACCAAGAATAAGTAGAGTATGCTCTTGTGTCACAGGAAGAAAGACATCAATCTTTAATTACTTAGCATGGTCCAAACACAGAGGCTGTTGCCTTTCATGTGGCAGGCCCAAAATTCAGTCCAAAAGGAGGAAAAGAAAAGTCCAAGATTCGTTGTGATCATTGTAAGAAATAGGGTCACAACAAGGACCATTGTTTTGAATTGTTCGGGTATCCACCAAATTGGGAAACTCGATCAAAATCCACATCCAATGACAACATTGGGAATCAAGAAAAGCCTGTTGTCGGCACGAACTCTGTCCAAGGAACAATATCAACAGTTGTTAAGCACCATCAGCGGTCTGTCTGATCTTTTGGATAAAGATAAACATAGCTTCCCAGCCAACTTTGCAGGTAAAATCACTACCTCTTCTTGGCTTTTGGATAGTGGGGCCTCAGATCATATGGTTCCCGATTCAGTTGCCAAATGGAACACTATTACAAGTTCAGTCACAAAGTGGCATAGCGTTAACTTCAAATCTGGTATTAAAGGACGTGTTATTCATTCCAAGATTTCAATGCAATCTTATATCTGTTGGTAAACTTACCAAAGATTTGAATTGTGATGTGTTGTTCTTTCCCACTTTTTGTGCCCTTCAAGACCTGACATCCAAGAAGCTAATTGGTGTGGACCTGATGTGTGATGGGCTGTATCATTTCGCTTCCTTTGCACCGTCTTTCTCTCTACACAATACCCATGCACATGACTCACACATATGGCACTCGAGGTTGGGACATGCTTCTAATGAGAAACTTGCTTTGATTCTGAAACTGCATATTACTGTACCAAATGATGGCTGTTGTGACATATGCTTTCGAGCAAAAAAACACGTTTTTCTTTTCCAATTAGTTATACTATGTCTGATGCCCAATTTTCTCTCATACACTGTGATATTTGGGGGAGCTATCACACTCCGTCTCATTCTGGAGCCCATTATTTCTTGACAATTGTTGATGATCGTACTCTCGATCTACATGGGTATATTTGTTACGATACAAGTCAGACGCTTGTTCCTTTCTTGTAACGTTTTGTGAAATGGTGAAAACTCAATTCAATGCTCAAGTTAAGTGTATCCATTCGGATAATGGACCTGAATTTCTCTTTGGACCTTTTCAAGATTACTTAAAAACACATGGAATCTTACACCAAACATCTTGCATAGACACTCTTCAACAGAATGGGGTCGTTGAGCGTAAGCACCGACACTTACTTGAGATAGCAAGGGCCTTACGGTTCCAAGCGCACCTTCCAATCGAGTTCTGGGGAGAATGCATTCTGACAGCAACTTACATTATTAATCACTTGCCTACTCCAATATTGCTGGAAAATCACCGTGTGAACTCCTTTTCAACAAGCCTTCTTCATATAATCATTTCAAAACATTTGGGTTTCTCTGCTATGCAAGTACATCCCGACGTGGGCGCGATAAATTTGATGCTCGTGCCACCAAGTGTGTGTTTGTTCGGTATCCTAATGGTCAAAATGGATGCAGATTATATGACTTGGAAACCAAGCGAATAATTATGTCCAGGGACGTAATTTTCTTTGAACACAAATTTCCTTTTGCTGATGAGAACATGTCTTTGGACCCATCTCCACCTCCAACCATGCCTTTACCGACAATCGATGATGTTGTGGCTGATACCGTTCCTAGCCGAACACCTAGAACTGAACTACTTTGTGACAGCCCACAATCCCTTATTATTTCAAATTTGCCCGAACACACTAGTGACAGGGACTTAGTCATTTGACCGACTTTTGAACCTGCGGTGCCTAGTCCTCCAACCTCACATAACCATCGCCCACTTCAATCCAATAGACCTCCTCCACATCTGGCTGACTATATTTTCCCAACACTTCAGTCATAGACAAACTCATACAGCACCCACCACCCAATCTCCAAGTTTTTAACCATGAGTTCAATCCCACATACACAACCTGAACCTTCTTGTTATGATGAAGCCAACAAACATGACTGTTGGAAGCAAGCTATGTCAGCTGAACTAGTAGCTCTTGACCGCACCCATACCTGGACATTTACTGACCTGCCATTGGGAAAGACTCCCATTGGTTGCCGCTAGGTCTACAAAGTCAAGTACAAGTATGATGGAATTGTTGACCGTTACAAAGCCCGCTTGGTAGAAAAAGGCCATAGACAAACTAAATGCATCAACTATACAGAGACATATGCCCCAGTTGCTAAGTTAGTAACAGTACACTGCCTCTTAGCCCTCGTTGCAGCCCGAAATTGGGAATTACATCAGATGGATGTGGACAATGCATTCTTGCATGGTACTCTCCATGAAAAAATCTACATGGTGCCCCCACCAGGACTCTTGCTTCCTATGGATCAACGAGTGTGTCGCTTGAACAATTCCATTTATGGCCTCAAGCAAGCCTCACGTAATTGGTTTGAAACTCTAGCTCAGGCTCTTCGCCAACAGGGCTTCTAGCAATCAATTGTTGGTAATACTCTCTTTACTTTAGTCCAATCAGGCAGCATTCCTGTGGTACTTGCATATGTTGATGATTTGGTGATTTTCGGAAATGACCCAACCCGCATTTATGCTCTTAAGGACTACCTACGACAATGTTTTCCAATCAAGGATCTTGGTGCCCTTCGATATTTTCTTGGCATTGAGATTTCTCGGTCCTCCTCCGACATTTTTCTCAATGAAAGGAAATACACCCTTGACATCCTTCAGGATGCAGGCATGTTAGGATGCAAATCCAATATGTTTCCCATTGCACAACATCATTTGGGACCTGAATCTCGTGAGCCAATTGCTCAACCCAATCAGTAAAGACGACTTGTGGGTCATCTCCTTTATCTCACTATTATGAGACCAGAACTCACATATTCAGTTCACATCCTAAGTCAATTTATGAGTGATCCTAAACAACAACATTTGGATACTTCAATGCATGTCCTCCGATACTTAAAGGATACACCTGAGCAAGGTATACTTCTCCTAGCTGATTGTGATCTCCAATTGCAAGCTTATTGTGACTCGGATTGGGCTAGTTGCCCAACCACTCGGAAATCCATCACTAGCTATCTCACAACTCTAGGACAATCTCCTTTGTCATGGAAGAGCAAGAAGCAAACAATAGTGGCCTGCTCTTCTGCTGAAGCAGAATACCGTGCAATGGTAGCTGCCACCAGCGAACTATTATGGTTGAAGCAAGTTTTCTCTGATTTTGGTCTCTCTCATCCACAACCGATGTAGTAATATTGTGACAACAAGGCAGCACTCCACATCGCTGCTAATCCAGTATTCCATGAGCGCACCAAACACATTGAAATAGATTGCTACTTCATACGAGAGCACCTTCAGTCCAAAACTATAATCACTGCTCATCTACTACCTACATCAGCTCAACCTGCAAATATCTTTACTAAAGCAATTGGTCGAGATAGATTTGCATCTCTATTACCCAAGTTGAGCATTTTTAATCCTCATGCTCCAACTTGAGGGGGGTATTAGAGAGAGTACCCAGAAGAAGCAACTTGCGATAAAGCTACATCCTCACTAGTAAGTTGCAATAAAGCAATTTGCAATGAAGCTACAATCCATTAATCTATAACAGATTCAGTTACGGTTGTTTTCTTTGTAAATGCCACGCCAGCCTGTTTTGGCACCTTGTAATAATTGCATATACATATTTGGTTACTTTAATGAAGAAAGACAATTCTTTCCTTTCATCAAACATGTGTCTCTGAGTTTTACAACCATTAAGTCAAACCCAGTCCCTATTATGCCTAAAGAAGTTTGCAGAGATAGCTAAGAAGTACTTGTTTGATCATGGAGGATAGCCGATGTGTTGTTGAATCTTGAGTTTGCTCTTCAACTACAAGAAAATCCCAATGATGTGAAACCAAAGAAGGATGAAGAAAAAGAGTCACAGTTGGATAGCCATGAAACTAATATAAGTATTTATCAAACCACCCTAGGTCGTGGAGATGAAAGCGATGTCAACAAGTATTTATCAAGCCCTTTCACCATAGAACCTGGCCAAAGGCAGAGGGGTCTGTGATGACACAAGGGAGAGAGAACAAAAGGGGAAGAAGGAAAGAGAGAGAGAGAGAGGTCAGAGGTAGAGGGGGTTATCGCCGTCACTAGTTAAGGACCAAGCCAACTCGATTTGTTGCTGCTGAAAGGAAGCAGATAGTGGAGGAGGAGGAGGAGGGGGAGAGGAAAGAAGCGTAAAAAATTATATGTCACAAGGTGTTACGTGTATCCGGATTTTGATGGAATATTAACAGATGCTAACGATTAGAATAAGGGTAGAGCTAGTCAATTGTCAGAAACAATAGGAGTAACATTAGACAATAGTCAAAAATAAGGGTATATACTTAGTCAATTAGCTAAACCATAAGGGCAGTTTAAGAAATTTACCCTTCTGAATATAATAGTCAAGTTGCATATTAAGCTATGTGTCTTGCTCATATTCAGCCATTTTGCTCTCGTTCTTCAATTTTTTTCTTGTATCCTTTCCTTACATGGATATCCTTAATTTCTATTTGTCTATTAGAAGAATAGGAAAACTTGAACATCTTCCCCTTCTATTTTTCTGATTTTAGGCGTTTTAGCAGTTCCCGACTAGCTAGTGACTCAGATGCCTAGCTAAATAATCCCTACCTGGAATATGGCTTGGATGCCTAGCTGAATGGTTCCTACCTGGAAGGTGGCTTGGAAGCCTAGCTAAATGGTGACGAGTTAGAGAGGTGGCTTTGATGCCTAGAAAAATGTTGACGAGCTGGAGAGGTGGCTCTGATGCCTAACTGAATGGTGACGAGCTAGAGAGGTGACTCTGATGCCTAAGTGAATGGTGACAAGTTAGAGATGTGACTCTGATGCCTATATGTATGGTGATGAGCTGGAGAGGTGGCTCTGATGCAACCTACAAGGAAACAATGTCAGACTACCCAGGTTGCTTTACCCTGGGTGGGCACTCAAATGTTTAAGTTAGGGAATACGAAGATTTTGTGAGAGAGATGAAAGTAAGAGAGCTAGAGAGCTGCGAGAACTAAATTGCGCATGTACCCTCTGAGGTTGGAGGTAAGGCCTTTATATAGGCATTGTTTGGCGTGGGCATCACGCAACGCGTCCGGGATCTCCAGAAGACGTACCTAACTGATCCAAAGTCCTTGGAGGTAGTCGTGCACGTAGGCCAATCTTTGCGCCTTACTCAGTTTCCTCCAAAACATTGGGTGTGAGAACTGACTTCCAAGAGACCTGGGAGTGATGGGATGCATGCAGAATTCGTCGGCGATCACATCCCGCAGGTTGCCACCTGGACCTCAATTAGGTCGACAAACCCTCGAGGGAGGTCGTTCCTCACGTCGAGGTCGCTTCGGCCGGTACTGACGAGATACCACAGGTCGGCCCTAGACGAGGTGTTGCTAGCTGCCCTAAGTTGTGGATGAGGTCGCCAGCTAGGTTTCCACCTGGTCGATGGAGGAGGCAGGTCGCAATGTTGGCGGCAGAGGCAGGACGTCAGTTAGGCAGTGGAGGCAGGTCGCCAGGTCGGCGGAGAAGGCAGGTCGCCAGGTTGGCGGCGGAGGCAGGTCACCAGGTTGGCAAAAGAGGCAGCTTGCCAAGTCGGTGCCAAAGGCAAGTCAGCAGGTCGGCGGCAAGGGCAGGTCGCCAGGTCAACGACAGAGACAAGTCACCAGGTCACCAAGTCGCCAGTTGGGACTCCATCATTTTGGTTAAGGCAAGTTGTCACCTAGGTGGTTTTGAGGTGTCACCCAGTTGTTCCAAAATGCCATGTATCATGATGTCAGTGGAAGGCCAAATCTGCCCTCATCACTTTCCATCTTGTTTTAGAAAAATTTAATGTTAATTGTTAGCTTTCAAATCCATTTTTACTTTGTTATGTAGCAACACCTAGTGACCAAAAGGTAGAATACCAGGTGAGGCACACCTCATGGACGCGTCTATTAGATTCAATAATTGGACTTACTGCAGAAGTTAAAGAAATGGAGGAAAGAAATCATCAACCCGCAACAACAAAACAGGAAAGTATTGGGAGACACACCTCATTGAAGCTCTATTAGATTCAGCATGTAGAGAGTTAGTACAAAAGTTAAAGAAATGAAAGAAAGTACTCATGAAACTGTAGCAAGCAAAACAAAATCAAAATGCCAATTGCCAAATAAGAGAAATGTGCTTTTTTGTAGGGTGAGATTCTATATCAAACTTAGAAAAATAGAAAGATTTAATTTCTCAAAACCAAGAAAGAACTTTTCAAACTAAATAAAGTTGATGCAGGAAAGAGAAGTTTTCAAGGCATTCCACCATAAATGGGTAGAACTCTGGTATATCCGTACATGATACAGGTCTTGTGAAAGCATTTTTCTCGTCTTCACCCCATTTTTGAAGTATGTTCTTCTCGATACTGAATAGTTGTAATAGCCCAAGGCCAATGGACCATCCAAACCATTCCCTGGCTGTATTTGGTTTGAAGGAAAGGGTAGGAAAATCTTTACAAATCTTATGTAGGTTTCTCTGTCTTTCCCCACCGTTTCCTTCAAACCAAACATAGCCTAAATCGAAAACAACACTTCTTTTCTCGAAAAATAAAGAATTTAAAGCAAATGGGATGCACCTGCCTAAATGAATATGGCCGTTTTGTTGGCAATGCAATATTTAGGTCTGTTTACAGTTTGTTTAATAGTAAAAAAGAAAGCATTGTTGAGCTAGTTTACCTGAAAGTTTTTGGCTAATGGTGAGTAATCGCACCTACATCTATATAATAATTAAATAATTAATGTTTTCTGCATTCAAATCCCTGTAGTCCCTTCCAGTTCTAGAAATCTTATTCCCTGCAATCCATTCCCCAGTTCAGTTGAATAGGCAAAATGAAATGAGTTTTGCAAGGTTTGAAAAAAAAAAAAAAAAAAAAAAAAAAACAAGAACAAGGTAAGAAAAAAAATCTCATCAGTATCATTTTGTTGCTAAAATCTAAACTTTCACATTCATATAAACTCTCAGAAAAAAATAAATAAATAAAGAATTGTCTTCTTAAACTGACCTTTAAATTCTAAAATATCTTAAACACCTTGTATTAAGCTTTCTGTCAATCTCGGTTTCGTTTGTCTCAAAAAATGTGAAAGAGGTATATTGAATCGGCCTATCATAAGAGGGAAAGTATTTATTGGACGGACCAGTCCAATAAATTGGACCAGTCCAGACTTATGCTCTAAAGTATTTATTGGATTGGATTGGACCGGCATGGTCCGTCCATAATAAATTTATATTGGATTGGGTTGGACCGGCATGGTCCGCCCATAATGACTTTATATTGGATTGGGTTAGATTGAGCCACTATCTGGTCCATTAATAGAAGATAAGAATATAGGTGTCAATCGACCAGGTTTGGATTAAAACCAATGGATTGGACGGTCCAGACACTGAATTGGACCTGTCTAAAATAGTCCAAAATATTCATTAGATTGGATTGGACACCTAGTCCATTTGTAATAGATTCACATAGAACAGGATCGGATTTGACCAAATCCAGTCCAATTGACACCCCTACAGTCATTGCTTTACAAACTTGGGCTTTCTGGCCATTTCTTTTGGACAGAAGGTACCCACTCATTTAATTTTGATTTATCTGCATTTAAAGCATTTGTACTCCAACATGTCAATGAACGAAATTTTGGCCTTGAGCCAATCTATATATCTATACATATATATTAAAATTGACCTGTCCAGGACACCATGCCTCTCCTTGCTTCAAACCCCTTCATAATTTTCTATTTTTTTGAATTTTTTATTTTTTTAATTCCACATAATTACCCATTAAACCAATAAGTAAATCACATATGCTTAACTATTTCTAACAACCATAAAGAAGAAAGATTTGCTTTTCTAATGTTTAGCCAAGCGGTACCACTTTCCCCCACTTCCTCCTAAATTGTCTCTAATTCCTATTTATCTCCTAAATTATCTCCAACTCCTATTTATCTCTTAAATTATCTCTAATGTAGAAGATAGATTCTCTCCTAAACTATCTCTAATTCCGATTTATCCTCTCCCCCACTTTTTATCTATATCTATCTAAAGAAAGATTCAATAAAAGAATTCAGAACTATTTAAAAGTTATAACGAAATTATATACTAACTTTAAAATATTTATTCAAAACACAAAAAATTAATAGATTTAATAATATTCATATTATTAACAATTCAATATTTTTATGAAATTCATCATGAAATTATGTAGTAACAATATAAATTATAATTTTACAAATTATTCAATTTAAATGCTATTCAAATAATAAAAAATTAACATTAAAAATAAAATACTATTTAAATATTTCAATAACTAAAAATATTAAAAAAAAAAACATTAAAAATAGCTAAATAATATAAAAAAATTTAATATTACATAATAATATTAAAATAAATAAAATTAAAATAATGAAAATATTTAAATATTTTAGATATTATTTAAATATTCAAATAAAAAAATATTTAACATGACAAAATTTCAAATAGTTAAAATAACGAAATTATGTAATAAATTTATAAAAAATTCTTAAAAGTAAAAAATCAATTATAATAGAATTCATAATATTCATATTAATAATAATTCAATATTTTACAAAATTATTAAAAAAATTACGTAATAATAGTATAATTATAATGTTATGGATTATTAAATTCAATAAATAATTAATATTTTAAGAATTTAAATAACAATATTATTTCAATAACTCGATAATATTGTAAATAACTAATTTCACTTATATCAATTAATAATTATAGAAAATAACTATCAACAAAATTATATTTATTAGTAATAATTTTACAATAATAATGTATATTCATTATATATTTATATATACTATAATAAATATTTATTTTATTTTCAGTAATTATTATTGTTTCTTATAAATGTGCTTTCAATAATTATTTATAAATGTATTTTTATTTTTGTTATTTAATAGAAAATTATCAATAATTATTGGAGACTAAACAACTACTCTTTAACTTTTAAAATTTAATTTGTCATATTTATTGTATTTTTGTTATTAATTTATTTTTAGTAATTATATATTTCTTATAATTTATAGATTAATAATTATTAGAGATTAAACTATAATTTAAGATTGCACTATTTATTGAGTAATTTAGTATATCTTTAGTATTTGGTATATTTTCAGTATTTATTGTATTTTTATTATATATCTATTATATTTTCATTATAAATTTATTTTCAATGATTGTGTACGTTTGGTATAAATACTCAATAATTGTTGGAGATTAAACTATTGTTATTTATTAGAGATTAGACTATAAATTTAGTTGAAATTAGGAGTGTTCAAAGATTGGTTCAGTTCAGTTGCAGGCTGTTTCGCCAACTAAATCGATCTGGTCAAGTCGGCAGTTTGTCACTGGAAACCAATTGACCATTAGCAAAAACCCACCAGCTCGGGTTGTATCGATTTGGGTTTATTTTTTGTTTAATTTGTTTGTTCAAAAGATTTAAACTTAAAAATTAACTTTATATTTCATAAATTACAATGATGTTATTAAAAAATAAATTACAAAAATTAAATCTATGGTATAAAATATTTTAGACTAGAAAATATGGGAATTTTCCTACTTTTCCGTATTAACAAATTAAAATTAAAATATAAAATATTAATATATATTTATTAAACCAAAGCCGATCTGAAATACTAGAAAATCGACCAACTCGGGTTGAGTTTGATCGAATTGTTTATTAAAAATTTAAAATATAAAACAATTATATACGCTTATGTATTTCTATTGTTTAACTTATGCTTAACAAAGTATGGGTCCCCGTCACCAGGCCTCTCCTTGCTCTATTATCCCCACCCTGCATTCTCTTTGGCTTTCTCTCCTCTCCCCTTCCCACCACTCCTTGCTCCATTAAGCCA
Organism: Nelumbo nucifera; assembly: GCF_055504915.1. Classification (NCBI taxonomy): domain Eukaryota; kingdom Viridiplantae; phylum Streptophyta; class Magnoliopsida; order Proteales; family Nelumbonaceae; genus Nelumbo; species Nelumbo nucifera. The sequence goes on along the minus strand of NC_142649.1, from coordinate 168,750,804 downwards.
TGTCACCCAACTACCAAAAAATATTGATATAATCTCTCTCCTAAGATATCTCATTTACATCAATAGAAAAGTATCATGTTTCCCCACTCCCTAATTAATTCCTAAAATGCATCCCCCTAATCTATATCCACTCTCCCTCATTTAAAATATTCATATTAATTAATAAATAGTTAAATTTGGTTAATATTTAATCCCACCTGATGAAGGGGAATTAGGCCCGACCTCGCAATCACCCGACACGTGGCAGAAGCAAACAACTCGGGACAGCGGAGCGCCCAAAACGAGCACCAAAAGTAACGAAGTCCAAACTCACTAACCGAGCCCGAACTCCAGACCGCTCTACTAGGAGCCCGAGCTCCCTACTGGGAGTCCGAGCTCCCTATTAAGAGCGAGCTCCCTATTAAGAGTCCGAGCTCCCTATTGGCAGTCCGAGCTCCCTATTAAGAGTCTGAGCTCCCTATTAAGAGTCTGAGCTCCCTATTAAGAACCCGATCTCCCTACTGAGAACCCGAGCTCCCTGCAAGGAGCACGAACTATATTGGGCCCCAAGCCTCACAAAGTTGTGACCCGAGCTGGCCCATGGCAGCTCGGAACACTCCCCAAACCGAACTCAAGACATCTCGCTCGCCACTCCAACACTTCGCTTCCGAAACACCAGGCTGACCAAACGTACCAGACACCAAGGACGTCCGTATCCAAGGGCGACGCACCTGACTGATTTGGGATCTGACGCCTGACAGCCGCACTTCAAACGGCCTCCTGCTACCGCCACCTGCCACCGTCGTTGTTAGCCGCAAAGACGGCTCCGACAAAAGAAGCAGTGGCGGCTCTGTCCGGCCAGAGGAATGACATCCGAACTGGCAGGAGTTCAGAAGTAATCATGCCCGATCTGACGGAAGCCTGGAAGTGAGTGTGCGAGGTGGTTATAAAAGGCTCCTACCCCCCAGGAACGAGGTATGCTAACTTTTGCGCTATCTGGTCTATCTTGCCTTTGAAAGACTTTAACTTGAGCTTCGGAGCCCTTATGCCGGGTTCTCCCCGGAGCTTCTCATCTCCCTCCGTTTCAAGTCCCTGCCACCCAGTTCAGAGGCAAGATCGTCGACAGCTAAGATCGGCCGGATTGTGCACCATTAATTGGCGCCGTCTGTGGGAATCGCTTCAAAAGGCCTCCCTCCAAAACTTTCATACCCCTTTCTTCTTCCTTGAAAAACTCAATACTCATGGCCTCCTCTAGCAACGCCGGACGCGGCACAGAGACAAACACCACCGGGGAACAGCCTCAAGTTCCCGTGGTGTGTGTTGGGCAGTTCACCATCCCCCTCTCGGTGGACGGAATTCCCAATCTGAGTACGCCACAAGCAGTGGCGCCTGTAAACCTACCTGCCACAAACATCCCCTTTCCTCTCCCCATCGAGACTACCTTCACTGAACCAACCGCCGTCCCCCTGGCAGCTAGCCAAAATTGGTTGGACGACCTAATGCAGTGCATGCGGGCAATGCAAGCCCAGATGCAACAATTCCAGCAACACTAGCTTCACCAGCACCAAGTGTTGCACAACCTCTCCCAGTATCACTATCAACAGCAGTTCTCCCAACTGCCACCGAACCAACCACTACTTCCACCTCGCCACCCTGCTCCAAAGCCGGTCAAGGCCTCTCCACAGGATGGACGCCTCCACCAAGGAAAGGCCTCCAGGCCCCAGATCCCCCCAAACAGCCAGGCCTCGTCCCCAGGCCGGAGAGAGAGAAAAGTCATCCCCGCCTCGCAACTCGCAGGCGGGTCGGGAACCTCGCTCGCGAGATCGGCACCTCGGGGCTCCAAACCGGAGTTCCCACTCACAGAAAACCGATTCGGCGCACTGGCAGCAGCGGACTACCAGCACTCCGGGCCCATCGAGCTCGGCAACACGGAGGCCAGCAGCGCCAGTACAAGGCCCACTCAGCAGCGAAGGCACCGTCGAGGTCGATGAACCGACACCCGCGTCCTGTCAGAGCTCAGAGGCAAAGGCGAGACGAGCTCGGACGAGGTAGGAGTTGCCCCGATTCTCTCAGTTCCTTCCCCCCTCACGTCAGAACTCCTGGCAGTCCCCTTGCCCAGAGATTTCAAGCTCCCGCCTCTAGACAAGTATGACGGGTCCTTCGACCCCAACGACCACGTTGACGCTTTCCAGTCCCAAATGCACCTCGCCAGAGCCAGCGAATCATGCATGTGCGTGGCTTTCACCACCACCCTCAAGGGGGTAGCCCGCACTTGGTACAGGAACCTGGCCCCCGGGTCGATAAAGTGTTGGGCTCAGTTCGTGCAGGTCTTCACTGCACACTTTGTCACCAGCAAACGGTGCCCCAGAGCAGAGGAAAGCATCTTCGGAGTAGTCCAAAGGGAAGGAGAACCCATACGGAGCTACATCAAACGATTCAATGAAACATGCTTACAGATACCGCAGTTAGACCCCGCGGTGCAGCTCGCCGCAGCAAAAAGAGGGGTGACGCACAAGGAGTTCAAATGGCACATGGTAGCCAACCAGCCCGCGACCGTGGCCGAGTTCCTCAAGCTCGCGGACAAGTTCATGAGCACGGAGGAGGAAATCAACCAACGAACCGAGGGCGGAAACGAGAAAAGAAAGAGGGATGGCGAGCCCTCTAACTCGGCTGACCGAAAAAACCCAGCCCGGGACCCAAAACCGAACCAGTCGTTCCGAGCTCCCCTGCCAGTTCGGACGGATTACACGCCACTGAACACGAGGCGGACCGAGATCCTAATGACGATTAAGGACGCCCCGTACGTGAAATGGCCACCTCGCCTAAAGGGAAATCCGAACGAAAGAAACAAGAATTTGTATTGTAGTTTCCATAGGGACCATGGTCACAGTACCGAGCAGTGCAATAACCTCTGAGACGAAATAGAGGGGCTCATCCGTCGCGGATACTTAAGAAACTTTGTACAGCACAACAATAATAGCAATAAAGCGGATCGGCCAGGCGAGCACGAAAAGGACGCCCCCGAAACTAGCAACAGGCCTGCCGAACCGATGCAGCGACAGCCTCCGGCAGAGAGGCCAATTCGGGGAACCATCCATGTAATTGTGGGAGGTTCGCTGGTAGCGGGGTGTACATCGGCGGCAGCCCGGACTTCAGTTCGCGAAGTGGTCCTCGAGGAGCGGAACCCTCCGAAAAGGCCAAAGACCGAAGAGCCAATCCTCTTCACAGAAGACGACGCGCGAGGAGTTCACTACCCTCACGATGACGCGCTTGTCATTAAATTAAGGATCAGCAACTTCGAGGTTAGGCGCGTACTCGTAGATTCGGGTAGCTCGGCGGACATCCTCTTCAAATCAGCGTTTGACCGGCTACAGCTGCCGAGGAGCGAACTAAAGCCCGCAAACACTCCCCTGGTGGGCTTCAGCGGAGAGGAAGTCCGGCCCCTTGGAAAAATAACGGTACCTGTGGAAGTTGGCATGTGGCCTTGTGCGGTCAGACTCAACCACGACTTCCTGGTGGTCGCGACCCCCTCCCCATACAATGCCATAATAGGGCGGCCGATCACGCATATCCTGCAGGCGGTGGTCTCCACCTACTATTTGGCCATGAAGTTCCCTACGGACTTCGGTGTGGGGTAGCGCGGGGCGACCAGCTCGAGTCCCGCAAGTGCTACGTTGCCGCCCTAAAGGGAAAGACCAAGGCGGCCGGCGACCTCGATCTGGAGCGGCCCGCGGAACAAGGCGAAGAACGAGCCTCGCCCATAGAAGAAACAGTCGCGATCCCAACCTCGCCTACGGACCCAGCTCGCGCACTCCAGATTGGTGCTTCCGTCAAAGAACCCCTACGAACCGAACTAGTAAGTTCTTACTCCAAAATTTAGATATTTTTGCATAGTTCGCAGCCGATATGCCCGGTATTGACCCTGGTCTTATAACTCACAAACTTAACCCTGACCCTTTAGTCAGACCCGTTAGACAGAAGAAACGGAACTTAGCCCCAGAGCGTTGGAAAGCGGTCGACGAAGAAGTCGAGAAGCTCTTCGTGGCAGACTTCATAAGGGAAGTCCATTACCCGAGCTGGGTGGCCAACCCTGTGCTGGTGAAAAAGGCGAACGGCAAGTGGCGCATGTGCGTCAACTACACCGACCTGAACCGAGCTTGCCCGAAAGACTTCTTCCCCCTTCCTAGGATCGATCGCCTAGTGGACGCGACCTCGGGACATGAATTGCTAAGCTTTCTGGATGCCTACTCAGGCTACAACCAAATCCGGATGGACCAGTCCGACGAGGAAAAAACCAGCTTCATAACCGAGTTCGGTCTATACAGTTACAAGGTCATGCCCTTCGGGTTAAAAAATGCTGGGGCGACCTTCCAAAGACTTGTAAATAGGCTATTTCGGCCCCTGATCGGCAGAAAGATAGAGTGTGCAGCCAAGAGGGTGCAGCGCCAGGCACCCGTCACTGAAGCAGAGCCGAGCTGGATCGACCCACTCGCGAGCTTCCTGCTAGACGGAACCCTCCCCCCGGACCGCAACGCAGCCAAGAGGGTGCAGCGCCAGGCAGCCAAATACGTCATGATAGACGAATGGTTGTACCGATGATCCTACACGCTCCCCTACCTGCGATGCTTGCGCCCAGCCGAAGCCGGGCTGGTACTCCGCGACACCCATGAAGGCTTGTGCGGCGGACACCTGGGGAGCAGAGCCCTCGCCCAAAAAGTACTTCGACAAGGATACTACTAGCCAACGATGAAGACAGAAGCAATCGAGCTCGTTAGAAAATGCGACAAGTGTCAGAAGCATGCCAGCATCCACCATCAAAAGCATGCGACAAGTGTCCGAGCTCCCTATTAAGAGTCCGAGCTCCCTATTAAGAACCCGAGCTCCCTACTGAGAACCCGAGCTCCCTGCAAGGAGCACGAACTATATTGGGCTCCAAGCCTCACAAAGTTGTGACCCGAGCTGGCCCATGGCAGCTCGGAACACTCCCCAAACCGAACTCAAGACATCTCGCTCGCCACTCCAACACTTCGCTTCCGAAACACCAGGCTGACCAAACGTACCTGACACCAAGGACGTCTGTATCCAAGGGCGACACACCTGACTGATTTGGGATCTGACGCCTGACAGCTGCACTTCAAACGGCCTCCTGCTACCACCACCTGCCACCGTCGTTGCTAGCCGTAGAGACGGCTCCGACAAAAGAAGCAGTGGCGGCTCTGTCCGGCCAGAGGAAATGACATCCGAACTGGCAGGAGTTCAAAAGTAATCATGCCCGATCTGACGGAAGCCTGGAAGTGAGTGCACGAGGTGGTTATAAAAGGCTCCTACCCCCCAGGAACGAGGTATGCTAACTTTTGCGCTATCTGGTCTATCTTGCCTTTGAAAGACTCTAACTCGAGCTTCGGAGCCCTTACGCCGAGTTCTCCCCGGAGCTTCTCTTCTCCCTCCGTTTCAGGTCCCTGCCACCCAGTTCAGAGGCAAGATCATCGACAGCTAAGATCGGCCGGATTGTGCACCATCACCACCCATATTCAATGAGTATTAAAAAGTGTTATTAGCATAAGTTAATAAATACGGTTAGTAAATTACCAAAAATTAATAAATATTGTTATTAATTAACTCATTAACAACATTTTATAGAAATTGAAAACTCTTTAACTAATTTCTATAAAATTGAGAATTATATTTAACAATTATCAAAAACTATAAAATTTTAGTTATTGTTATTATTATAATTAATAACAAAATACAAATGGGGGAACAAAAATATTATAACGTTAGAAAATGAAATTATTAATTAATTTATATTGAAAAATAAAAGATAAATTAGTGTAATTTTGTTAGTAAACTACCTAATAAAAAATATATTTAATAACAATTTTAAAAAATTTTCAACAAATCCCCATAGTTACACAAATTTAATAAATTTTTCAAAACCTATCATAAAACTACATTTCCGTAAAATAACATTTTTGAAATTAAAAGATATAAAGTATTTGAAAGTATTTAAAATGCATTAAATAATTATTGAAAATTATTAAAATATTTTGAAAATTTTAGGAAAATTTATTACATTTGATAGATTTTGGAAAACCATTGAAAAATTATGTAATTTTCATTGCAAATTATTGAAAATTATTAATGATAAATGACTATGGGAAATGGAAAACTATAATTTGAACAAATAATTACACAAATTATTAAGATAATTTAGTATAATATTGGAAAAAGGAAATTATTGGTTAGTTTATATTAGAAATTATAAGATAAATTAGTATAATTCTGTAAGTAAACCATTTAAAAAGTAAATAAATTATTTAATAAAAATTTAAATAAATTTGAATAAATTTTCAAAATTTTACAAGTACAATAAATTTTCCAAAATTTTTATAAAATTACATTTTTGAATATTAAAGACAATTTAGTGTACTTTTAGAAATTACCATGTGGTTGATACTCAATATATCATTTTGGTCATTTCTATTATCAAATTGAATATTGGGTTGACGGGGATAGTGTTTCAAAACTGGATCGATATTGATGGTTAGACTGGAAAAATTAGGAACCAAACATCGTTTCACCTCAAAACTGATTTTTGTCCAAAAATCGTTTTTTTGGTTAGCAAACCACTGACCTGGGCAGTCAAACCATCAACCCGGACAACAGTTTTTTGGCCTTTTTTGTTTTTCTAATTTTTTATGTTTTTCTGTCAGAGCGGATCATCTGTTCAGATCGAATAGTCAGATCGTTCGACCCCAGAACGGTTCCCTATCCAGTCCAATTTTAAAAACTTTGGATAGGGAGTGGGTGCCTTGCCTTGAGCTTGGCTTGATGTGCGGCATGGCCTGGCCCATGGACCAAACCGACCTACGGCATGACTCATGGGCCGTGTCGAACCAACCCCCCAAATTATCCTAGAGGAGGGAAGCACGGCCTAGGATGCATCGTGGGCCATTACGGCACGACTCGCACTTTGTGCGGGCCACATGCGGGTTGGGTCGTGCCGACTTAGCACAATCCAATTTACACCTCTACCTGAACCCGCTCAATATTGGGGACGGGGCAGGGAAGTTCGAGGATTCTCTATCCTTGATGAGGAATGGGGTGCCTTGCCCCTGAACTTGCCCGACATTGAGGAGTGGTTACCTTGCCTTGAACCCGCGTGACACTAGGGACGAGGAAGGGATGGGGTAGAGTGTCTTGACTATGGAGCAAGGAATGGGATGGAGTGCCCTGCCTTGAACCCACCCCGTTATCATTCCTATATAATTGTTAATTATTAGTGGAATTAATAAAAATGTTAGCTTTTATAATTATTATTTTTTATTTAAAATTAATCAAAATTTCATTTAAAAATAATAAAAAGAATAAAAATTATTAAAATTACTATAAATTATTAATAAAACTAAATTTATTAAAATATATTTGTTCATATTCAATTAAAAACAATTATTTTTTTATAAATCAGCATTAAATAAAAAATAAAATTATTAAATCTTTCAGATTTTCCCGTGCATCACATGGGTCCCTGCTAGTTCTGAAAAGAAGTGCTTCATTTGAAGGAGGGAAGAGAAAATGAATTTGTGTATTTAAATTTGAATAAAACTCCTCAAGATTGGGTAACTTTCTTTGTTTGTTTTCTTTTTTTTTATTTTATTTTTGGGTAAAAGACTTAAACATACCCTAAGTTTTTCACAATAAACTTAAATATACCTTGTGGGTTGACCCAACTCAATTTAAACACTCTCTCATTTTTTTCCCCTTTTAAAAATCCAATTATTTCCCTTTGAAAGTAAAAGACTTTTAAAACAATATACTTTGTTTGTGCAACTATCTTTAGAGAAATGAAGGTACATCTCTTCTTAAATCTTCGACATGTAGAGACTAGAGCTTTCTATTAAGCTTGAACAGATCAAACTTCGGTGTTGAAGAGGAACAAGCATACACAACTAAATCAAGTGGGGCCAGTGGTTGATCCATGGCGTAGCAGAAGAACAAAAAACCAAAAACATAGGATGGATCTGAATTAAAACAAGGGGACAATGGTTGATCCATGGCGTAGCAAAAGAAGGAAAAACATTGGACGAATTTTAATTAAAATAAGGGGCCAGTGGATGAACAGCGTAGTAGAGAGGGGGAGGCAATTTAAAATACGGGATACGTGGTTGAGGGTAATAGCAGAAATGCAGTTCGGTGATGGTGGAAAATTGTAGGTTGAAGGAACAAACAAAAGAGAAGAAAGAAGAAGGAGAAGAGGAAGGAAAGATGATGAGCTGTTTTCATTGCCGCCTCCGTTATGTTCAACGTTGAAGGACATGATGTTTTGGAAAAATTAATTTGTCCACCATGTGAATTAATTAGTATTCAAACGATGTTTGGACATGATGAATAGTGTATCTGTCATGAGAAGATTTGCTTGTATATGCAAGTTTTCTTTTTCCCCACAGAGAAAGAAATGGCTGACAAGAAACTGCTTGGAATGAGAATATCAAGCAAGCCTCTGATTATCGATCTGTTATTGGTCAACACGCGCGGGAAACTGACAATAAACAAAATCACAAGATTTTTTATATAGTTGAGACTTGAGAGCGCACCCAGGTGGGGTTGTCAGTTGTCAGTTGGTGTCGTCATTAACCTAGTGATCTCTCCACTGCCCGACTCCTCCTCATCGCCCATATCTGAAATTCACCGAGCATAACTTGGTCAATTTCAGATCAATACTTTAATGGGAGAGTAGGTCCAGGCCATTATTTAGACCCTAATATCTTGATAATTGTTTGCTCCATCCAATTTTAAAGCTTTTGTTATATTGGATTCCTCTCCAAAAGATAGTCTGTCAATGAAATGAAAAAGAATAATGAAAAGTCAAGTCATGCCTCTTAAGAATTTTGAAAAAGAATAATGAAAATTTTAAGATAAATTAAAATGATTGACAAAAAGTTCAAAAAAAATATTAAAATTATATTTTATATAAATATTGATGTATACAATTATTTATATATACATATTATATATTATATATAAAATGGGTTTGACTATGATATGAAAAATATATGATATCTGAAAAACAATTGACCAATAAACTAGAATCATAAACATGATAGAAAAAAAGATGTTATTTATTAAAATTCATGGGTGGATTTTGATTGGTCAAAACTCTTTTTATACCATATCTTTCCCGCATCATAAATTTTCCTATATAATATATATGAGTCGTGTTGGGTCATGCCAATATATGGGCCACAGGCATCATGGCCCACTTGATCATGCCGTACCGTATCGACCCATAAACCTAAAACCCCAGGCTCGACATGGCCTATAGTCCGTTGTGCCAGGCCATGCCAAACCAGCCCAATATCATGTCGGATCGCAGGTGGCACAGCCTGATTTACACCTTGAAAGATTGGTCTAAAACTTGGTTTATGCAAGAATTGAAACCAGGAGTATATATACATGGGGCTCTTGATGAGTATGTTGTCATGTTGAAGATTTATGGATTAATTAGCTAGCACCTTTGAAGTAAAACAATTTACATATTAATTTTTGTTTGTTACTATTATTGTTTGAAACTTTGAATGCTTAATTAACTGTTTTGTAATCCCTCTTCCTTACCTGTTTCTCAATCCATGTCGCCCATCGATTTTACCTTTTACCCATATTTTAATTCCTTTTACTGTTTTTTTTGTATTTAGTATTTATGGCTCAGTTCAGAAAGAATATAAATACAAATATATAAAACGCAAAATCATATATTTTGCATTATTTTATATGTATTTGTACGGTTCATTTTGAAAATAGTACAAATATAAATATACATAATATAAATAAATACAAAATACAAGATTTTTTGCTATACATATTTATATTTGTAGTCCTTCCAAATAGAACTACATGATTAACGTGATAAACCAAACTGTCCAAGGGATGTCAATGGGTCGGGTTAGGTGGTAAACCGCACTAATACTGGTCCACCTTACATGAAGTGGGCCAGGTGGGCCAGGGCGGTTTCGGTATCCCCTCTCCATTCGATCGGGTTCAGGTGGAGATAAAGGGATTGAGAGCAACCAACGAATGAGTCCCATATGTGTATGTCCTTACCAAATCTCAGCCATCTGATCAGGTGATTCATCATCATCATCATCAAGGATAAAAATTGTACAACAATAGATAAAATGTACCTGAAACAAAAAAAAAAAAAAAAAGAAAAAAGAAAACAGCCTAATTGACTAACCATCCTTTTACTAAAATAAAAGGCTTGGCTACATCATGCGCCACAGCGTTCAGCTCCCTGGGGATTCATCTCCCTAGCTCTTGGAAAAAATAGCACCACTCCCCTTGCTTCTCCAACAAATTGATAGTGTTTGCTGAGTCAGCTTTGATAGCGATTCTTAATCCCCCAAACACAACCAAGCCTGCAGCCTTAGTGGAGTCATTGTCATCGACCCAAATGGGCCCACTAAAAGCCCAACAAATACTTACTTCCATCCCACATCAACAAGACACAACCGACGTCCTGCCTCCCGAGGCTAGCCTAGGGAACTCCTATGAGTCTAAGGTCAGTCTCCTCCACTTTCTAACGGCCCACCTAGAGATCTGACTAACCGGTGAGGAATTCAGTATCTCAAAAGATTCCTAATTTTTTTTTTCTAGAGATTCATTTCAATGTTATATTACCAAGTTAGAAAAAATACACATTCAGGGAACACTTTAATCTATTTCAATTGATACTTTTCTAGGTAATATAATCAATTTCCAGTGTTCAAATTAAAGAAAAGGAAGACTCTATGAGATCAAAGTGATTCTTTTGACTTCTTTGCAATCATGAGACAGGTTGCTAACCCTTTTAGCTTCAGTATAGCCATCTCTAATAGCTATTTAAGCATTTATATAGTGGTAAGTGATTCAGAAGTACATATTCCTTTTTTTTTTTGACAAAAAGGGTTCATACTGGTAAAAAGGCAAGGAAATGACTTCGAATCCCCTACTCACAAGAATTCTGTTTGGTCATACTGAGCCCAGTATTTGGCACTACGATATCAGCCAGACGTGTTAGGTTAAGTTGTCTTGGCAAGTATCAACCACATGGTAACGGTCCAATTAAAACTCCAAATACATAGGATCCACACACACATGAAGAAATAATTTTATTTTTTTTTATTCCATGTCAGAGATTCCTTGATCAAGATGGGGAAAAAGCAAAACTAGAAATAAAAAAAAAAAAAAGCAATCCAACAAGAAAATAATGAAAAAAAAATAAGAATTAGAAATGCGTAAGTAGCTAACTTACCCCAATATGATATTTAGTGGAATGTGGTCTTGCGCCTCTTGGCTTAACCAAGGAGACTATTTAATTTCTTGCTGTTTTAATCCTAACACGTTGCATTTTTGTCACTCAGTCTTAGCTTGAAAAGATTACAAATACAAATATATACAATGTAAATATATAAAAAATAGCATGCTTTTTAAAAACGAACCGGTTAGGGGTTCGGTTATCGGTTTGAACGGTTCAACCATTTGACCCGAACGATCGGCCCGTCCTGATAAAAAATAAAAAAAATTAAAAAATTGGAAAACGGTCAAAACCGTTCAAACAGTTCAAATAATTAACCGGCCAGTTCAGCAATTTGCTGACCAAAATCAATGATTTTAAGAAAAAAAAAACGGTTTTGAAGAAAAACGAAAGACCGATTCCCGGTTTTTTCCAGTCCGACCATCCGGTCCAATCCAATTTTGAAAACAGTGCAAAATAATTCAAAATACAAGGTTTTACACTGTTTATGTAATTTATAAGCAAGATGTTTGAATATGTTTGCTTACTAATATTTTAAAAACTGCTATGTCGACATCAAAATAAATTAAATATGAATATACATAATGGTATGCACATAAGCAGCACACTACTATAGCAGCTGCTATTGTACCGGAATAATTAGGTATGCTCTATCTAAGAAATTGATAACCAATGAACTGATACTTTCACGGGATTCTAGCTAGATACCGTACGCTGCTGTAGGTACCTTAGAAATGTAAATTAACTGAAAATACAGAGCCTAGATTAGCCGAAGTCAATGGTTAATTGACTATATAACTTATTATAATGCCCCACATCAGCCATTTATAAAATGTTGCGCACTTATGCCCCACAACAATGACAATGCCTTACGCCAATCATAAAATACATAAAATTACTTAAAATGAGTGACTAGTGTGTGAGAGGCGTTTTATTAGTTATACAGTCCTCTAGGCCTCTACACAGCCACTACGTATGTTGTGAACTTCATTGTTTTTGTTTTTCTTTTCTTGTAAAGCTTGGAAATATATATATCTTGATCGGCAGGAGCATTTATTTATTAGCCAATTATCAAAAAGCCTTTTTGGTAGGGTTTGCAATAATTTATGTCAGTGGATGGGTCCTGCATAAGAAGACATCATTTAGGCCAAAAAACAATCCATTCTATATCGCTGCAACTTATAATTAAATTTGATGTCGTTCACTAACAACTTACAATTTAATTTGATGTCATAATTCAGTTTCCTTACTAGGGATTCCCTATGTACGTAGCCAGTGTTGATTGAGATTCCCTATTGCATTTATCCACCAAGTCCGAAATCTACCTGCTGGTCCCCCACAAGATTAAAGATGTTCTTGATGGACGGCTGTATTGTCTTATGAGTAGGGTGTGGGTAGCAATCCTACGAGAACGGATTAACTGAAATTGATCATACATGTGGGGACCAATAATTAATAACGCCAGCCATGCGTCTCCCACATGCACAGCCATCATCAAATGAATTCAGCTAATCAGCTCTTTCTCTCTCTCAACGTGTAAGTTATGGTTATATAACTGAAATTAGTAAATTGGAGTAATAGCTAGGTTAATATATATATATATATATATATGTATATAATTGATATAATAGAGATGTAGACAAAATATTATGGAGGGACATGTTCTACCAACTACAATTGTTCCATATATGAAATAATGATAATTTTCACTTTCCAAATAATAATCATCATCATAAGTTACAACGACTCAACGTAAGGGACAAGCAAACGTTGAGAATGACGCCCGAGCTAACACTTCCGTCATCATCATCCATCTCAACCGTGTTTACACAAGCCAGCACCAACCATGGATTGCGCCATACAGCAATGCCCAATCAATAGTGATTGAGAGAAAGAGAGAGAAAATACCAACCAATAATTTTCACGGCTTGTGTTACGGCCCGGAGTCACGCGTGACGGCGTGAGACCCGCTAGCTTGATCAACTGCTACGTGAGCCACGACAATTGGGTGGTCCCTTAGACTTAGATTGGCGCAAATCGACCTACTTGAATCAATTATGAGAGTGTGGTTGAGTGGGGTGACCAATGACCATGGTGGGAAAGAATCTGATCAAATATTAATTGATCATTAGTCGTGGATTTGGGGTCTGGAATCTGGACCCAATACAAAGTTTAAACACTATTATAGTACATAATTAGTCTTTGTAGTTTGTATATATAACTCATAAGTACCTCGTTTGGGGGGGGGGGGGGACCCATTTGTACTGTTAATCTGGGGGTTGCATTCACTAAGGAAATGGGGGGAAGCTGCTTCCGTTGTCCTTGCCTCAAGACAAAATGGCCGGATGAAGATTCCTTCCTCTCCATATATATATATAGTCCATCAACAATAAGTAACAGCAATAACAGAAGGGAATCAAGCATATCCATGGCCATTACCCGTACTCATCCCTTCTTTTGTTTCCTCCTCTCTTCTTCTCTTCTTTTGCTATTTCTCTTGGGCTCTTGTAATAATTATAGGCTGGTCGAGGCCTCTGGAGGACAGACGGCAAACAACCAACATCATCATGTAATTGTGGTTAATTCACTGATCCCTGCATCAACTTGCTCCCCTTCCCTAAAAGGTGATTTACACTTTGCTCATCATGAATATATATGTTTCCTACTTCTTCTGTATATCTATCTTGCTCTTCTTATAGATGTGAAAAATATATTGATAATTAAGACACCCTCCTCCTCCTCATCCCCTTTCGAAAGCCTTCTATTTAATTATGGATTTGTTTGATTTTAAGCAGGCTAATTGATGAGCAGCTAACCTTCTCATATTAGGATTGGGTCAAACTCCTTATTATCAATTAATCTTCTCTTTCTTCTTACACCCAATGACCTCTCTTATATAATTACGACTTAATCATTTTCCTTCCGTGATGGGTGCAAGAAATTAAATGTTCTCCTTCAATTTATTGCATTCTCTGCTAAACCACTAATTTGAGGTTTACTGGTCGATCGGATATATAATCCTTCTCTCACACAATAAATTAAAAAGAAATCGAACATACAATCTCAGTCAGTACTAATAATAATACTATGGGTGGATTCCGCCAGATAAGAAGGTTCTCGTCTTTGGGCGTAGAACATGTAGTTGGAGCTTCTGGCCCTCATAACTTGCCAGGATTTGCTTGTTCAGACGATCATTCAATTCCCTCTAATGCAAGACCCGTTTCAGTCAATATCAATCTCCATCTCTGCTTAGACCTGGTCTTTTTTTTTTTTATCGTAAACAAGATAATTCTTTCATTAAACACAAACAAAAATAAACAGAGGATACAAAGGGTAAGTCCATACAAGTCTCGACCTGTTCACAGATCATCAACCCTCTTGGACTCTTGGTCGATCATGGGTCTCAATCGTCTGTCTGTCTATAGGCCAATCATGATACTCCAGGTGTCAGTCTGACAAATAGGTCCCACATGTAAATAGCTGATGCTGTTCCTACTGATTAACCCCAGTATTATCAGTACAACTGCACAATTGTCCTGATTGGCCAATATATTAACCGTCCACGTCATTTTAAGTTTTGGACTCAATCAGTATATATACCCATGTGAGAGAGACCGAATTCCAAAGACTGACTGGACCATGATCATGTCATGACTCATGTGCCCCTCTTGGGCTGTCAAGTCTCAACCATGTGCAATGCTCCACCATCATCATCCAATTAACCTTTTTTAAACGATTCCCCAGTCAATATCAAAGTCTGAAGAAGCCAGAAAGAGAGACAAAAAATAAAATAATTTGAATTTGAAGGTAATAATACCATTTCTGCATTTCATGATTTCAGGTTCCAGTCGATCACGAACGCTGCAAGTGGTTCACAAAAATGGGCCATGTTCACCACTGGACCTACAGAAGAAGACCAGAAGCTACAATCTCAGCCAAATCCTTGGCCAAGATGAGCAGCGAGTCCGCTCCATCCAATCCACAATCTCCCAACAGCAGCTCGTAGAAGATTCCAAGGCTAAAATCCCGGCCAAGTCCGGCCGCTCCTTTGGAACCGGAAATTACGTCGTCACTGTTGGATTTGGCACGCCGAAGCGAGATCTTAGCGTCGTCTTTGACACCGGCAGCGACCTCACTTGGATCCAATGCCAACCCTGTGTCGTCAGCTGCTACCAGCAAACCGAGCCAATCTTCAACCCCCCCACCTCCTCCACTTACTCCAACATCTCGTGTGGCTCCGCCGAGTGCGCCCAGTTGAAGTCCGCCACCGGCAACTCCCCCTCCTGCAGGTCGACCTGCATCTATGCCATCCAATACGGCGATAGTTCCTATTCCATCGGATACTTCGGACGAGATACGCTATCACTAACCTCCTCTGATGTCTTCCCCAACTTCCAGTTTGGGTGTGGGCAAGACAATGAAGGGCTCTTCGGCAGTGCTGCAGGGTTGCTCGGCCTAGGACGCCACCCCGTATCCTTGGTGTCTCAGTCTGCAACAAAATTTGGTAAAAAATTCTCTTACTGTTTCCCACCAGTAAGTAGCTCCACTGGGTTCTTGGCATTTGGGGACCAAGCAGGCACCTCTTCCTCCGGCGTGAAATACACATCGCTATTGACAGACTCTCGTGGACCGTCCTTCTATTTCGCCTCTCTAAATGGGATAAGCGTTGGAGGGCAGAGACTGTCAATCCCAACAACTGTTTTCACGTCCTCCGGAACCATCATAGATTCCGGCACCGTCATCACCCGTCTTCCACCGGCGGCCTATTCGGCCCTCCGTTCGGCGTTCCGGCAAGCAACATCCAGCTACCCATCTGCTCCATCGTATTCAATCTTGGATACATGCTTTAACCCGGGTGGACAGAGCACGATACGGATACCGAAGATCGTGTTGCATTTTGCAGGAGGGGTGGACCTTGATGTGGATGCCTCTGGGATTGTTATTTTGGCAAGCTCATCCCAGCTTTGCTTGGCTTTTGCTGGAAATAGCAGTCCCAGCAGTGTGGCCATTCTGGGGAATACGCAGCAGAAGACATTCGAGGTGGTTTATGATGTAGCAGGAGGGAAGCTGGGATTTGGGGCTGGAGGGTGCAGCTAAATTAAATTAAGGGTTTAATGGGGTTTACCTCTTCATTCCTCCAACTTTAGGAAGATAACTACAAATAAACAAAAGACTAGCTTCAGCCGTATAAACAATTTATGTAATGATTTCAAATTTGCAAAAAATAAATGCAATTGGAAGGGAAGTGGGTAGTGGCCACAAGAAACTAGTTCAAGATATTTCCTTTTGCTTCATTAAAACCACATGATTAACTAGATTTAATTTTAATCGAGTAATTTGAATATAGATTTTTACACGGGATGATTGTGGTTCATTACTTCACCCCCATTTCTTCAATTGAACTTGAGATATCTTGGTTTTCTTTATAAAAAAAATAAAAAACAAAAAGTGGTCAAGTTCTCTAGTTCAGGAAAAAAAACAGGTTATGAATCATGGAAATTTTTAATTCAGTTGTTCAGTTTGTTTGTTTAAAGTGCAAATTTCATTTAGGTTCAGTTTGGAAGGAGTACAAACACAAATTGTAGAGTGCAAAATCCTATATTTTATATTATTTTATATGTATTTATATAGTACATATTTATATTTGTACTTCTTCCAAACTGAGGCTGTAAATGCACGGAAGCACAAATAGGGTAAGTCTAAATTCTCCTTATTTTTGTTTTGGCTCAGTTTGAAAAGAGCATAAATACAAATATGTAGAGTGCGAAAATCTGTATTTTGTATGTATTTATATTTATACTCTTTTCAAACAGAACCTTCGGATTTAACTGATTTGTTTCTTTGTGAGAAAAAAAAAAATAGAAAGTAAAATGAAGTTGTCACTTTTTTATATTAAACAAAACAGATAAAACAAAGTTACGAGGATTATTTGTTTGGAATATGATAGGAAGCAGGATGATATGGTAGAGAATTAAGACAGGAGTTATGTAGTACAGATTTTACATCACAGTTTTTTAGGATGCAAAACTTACGCTGTCAATAGACAAGAAACACAAATTTTGTATCAAGTAGAAATATGTAAATCAAAGGTACAAACAAATAGATGCAAATAAAGTGCACTGCAAACAAACAGAGCCGGCCTTAGTTGCATTATTACATATTCAGAAAGGAGACAGGGTAGTTATCACTTTGGAAGAATTCCTGTCACTTTTGATTTAACAACTTTTCCAAAAATAATTAAAAGCTACAGTTTCTAATTTCTGGCCACAAGCAAATCTCTTGTTGCAGTTTTAATTACTGGACAATATTAGAGAAGCTATAATGTTGTTTGTCGCTATCAAATAAGTTATTAGTCGTGTCTTTATTTTCATTTTAAATATGCAAAACATCTCTTTTCTACACAAAGCTAGACTACTAATTTCTATTCATTTCAAACAGCCAAAAATTGAAATGTAGCAAGGGAAAGTAATCCAAAATTTCCATTTATTCTTTTAAACCAATTGAGATTTCCCTTATTTTCAAACATGGGCTCAGGCATCTCCGATCAGAGAATCCTCATTAAAAAAATAAGGGTAAAGTGCTGAAACCTCCCCTAAAGTTTTCCACCATTGCGGAAGCCTCTGCTGAAGTTTGGTAATTACAATCACCTCCCTGAATATTTTAACATAGTTGTAAATAGATTCCTTTTGTTAGGATATTCTAAAAAGAGGCATGAAAATGTCCAAAGTACTCATGCAGTTATTTTTTATCAAAATGTTTGTTTTTCAAATTTTTCTTCATATGAGTCTCTAGCCCAAACCCTTCCAATCTATTTTCTAAAATTGATTTTTTTTTTCAAATTTTTCTTCATATCAATCGCTCAAAGGTAAAGTTGCAATTTTAATTTCTCCATTTTCTATTGTTTATAAAATTTGTATTGTTTTTTTTTTTTTTGTAAAAACCAGCCTCAATATAAATTGCATGGGTATTTTGGACATTTCTGTTCCTCAAAGTTGGTTTCGAGACGAGCCGAGCCGAATAGTACAAAGCTCGAGCTCAGCTCGCCAAGGTAGTACAAGGCTCGAAATCGAGCTCGGTTCGAGCTAGAACCTTGAGCTCGAGCTCAGCTCGAGTCAAAAACTCGAAAGCTTGAGCTCGGCTCAGCTCGGCTTGAGCTCGATTTGAGAAAAAATGTTTTATTTTATATTTTTTATTTGATATTTTAAAAATTAAGGGATTTTTGCACTGCACTCCACCTCATAACTCTGATTTGAATTGCAAATCTACAACAATTGAAATTTATAAACAACTCCACCTATAACACCCATACCTGCCCATGAATTGCCATCAATTCCGAGCTGGCGCCTACCCTGAACTATACGATGGAGCTAGTATTTCAGAGGTGGACTGAACGGTAAAAACCCCAAAAAATTAGGCTCGGGCTCGGCTCAAAGCTCGGTTGAAACCGAGCCGAGCTCGAGTAGCTCGTGAAAAGCTCGGCTCATAGCCACCCCTAACCTCTTGTTAGAGGATTCTAACAAAAGGGGTCTACTTGCAACTGTATTAAAAAATTCAAGGAAGGTCATTATAATTACTAAACTTTAGGGGAGGTTTCAGCTATAGTCAAAAACTTTAGGTAAGGTTTTAACAATTTACCCAAAATATAAATGAAAATGTGCAATAACAGGAAAGCCCCCTCCCCATTGAATAACTAGTTATGCTTCAATGCAATCCGAGTTCCGAAGAGCATTTGTCACAAACACAATAGGATGAAAATTCTATAAAGTTTGAATAAATTTTGCCAATGACCTAGTAGTTGGGATGGTTACTTAATGTCTCTTCAAATATAGAGGCATGGGATCAAACATGCAAGTTATATGTGATAAGGATAATGGACCTCATTAGGTCTGTCAATGGGCCGGTCTAAGTAGAATCAGTCCTAAACCAATTATTAATCAGGACAAAATCATCACAAATATAGCTGGGTCTATTGGCTCTATTTGTTTATTTAAATAGTTACTTAAATTTGAAATTTTGATAATATAACCTTAATAAAAGTGATAGAAAAATACTAAATTATTTATATATTATTTATCATTTTTAACTGATATCATCTTATTTATCATCTATGAAATTTATTATTTTAAACATATAAAATATGATAAAAATTATAAGAAAATTAAGAAAATATTATATATAAAATAAAGGGTAAATTAAAAAGAATCCCCTGTACTATGGGATCAGTGACAATTCAAAGACCCCTGCACTTTTTTTGCAACAAAGGCCCCCCCAAACTTTAACCATTAGACAAAGACTCTCTAACCGTCAAGTCAGATAATGAAATATATTAAATTATCAAAGTACCCATAAGAACTTTCTGTATTTTCTTTTCATTGCCCCTTTTTCTTAAAAAACCCTTTTTAATTTCTCTTAAATCACCAATCCAATCGAATAATTCTTAAACTATTTATCGATGGTGGCCATCCATTACAAAAAGAAACCGCCCCCATCAATGACAAAACACCCAGATACTTGGTCGCTCCAAAAATCAAGGAAATGCCCCAGAAATTGCCACAAGTCAACAACAAACGACGATTGCGATGATAATAAGATCTAGCCATTGTCTATACAGCAAGTTGAGGGTAAGCACCAGCAGTTGTTTCCCTACTAAACATTACAGTCTGTGCCATCAAATCATCAACAACTGCATTGGCAACACCGGTGCCTTTAGCTCGAGTTGATCATAGAGATTCCAACATTTGAGTTGCAGTCAGTACAGGTTTACCCTGCATGTTGCACTTGTAGATCACCACTTTTTGTGCTACAAAAATCTTCTCATCAATTGGAATTTCCATTCCCAGATCCCCACATAAATGCATCAGAGTTTGCAAATCGTCATCAAAATTAGCTACCCCTTCTTGATTTTTAACCTAACAAATTCACAATTCGAAAAGAAATGTCAGGATTCTGAACCGGGTTTTCACTGATCTATCATAACTACAATTCATGAATGGCTCCTCTTTCTTTCATGCACTCCTCCTTGTCTCTGTGGTACGACTATACGAATACGCTGGCTCACCGTTCGCCTTCACAACAGGTCGAGCAAAGAAACCGACAACTCCCGAAAGGCAACTTTTCTTGTTCTGTTTCTGAGTCGGGAAAAAAACAATAAAGAGGCCGAATTGACGCACAAAGTTCATAGATTATGATGCAATGCGATCCGGGCACTCCTACCTTGTGGACGCCTGGCTCCTACCTCGCGATGGACGGTACCTGAGAAGAGGAAGGTGAAGGATTCCCGGAGAGCTCGCCCGGTGTGAATACTCCGATGCTTAAGTTAGAACTCTGAGAGCTGTAGGAAATGCAAAGAGAGCTGAGAGTGCAGATAGCGCTATATCAGTTCAATTACCCCCATCCCTTGGAAATCGGGGTCCTTAAATACTGGTTGTTCTGTCAAATCGGGTGTAACCTTCACTGGCCCTCTGTCGCAGCCGTTATTCGCCAGGGCTGCGCAAGTAACCGTTGCAGGGTACTGACCCAATCGGATGAGAGACGTGACCCGGGAAGGACAGACACGTCGCCGCCTATCGAGAGACGTGGGCACAGCCTGCTGGGCTGGCAGGTACTGCACCGTCAGTCAAGAGACGTGGGTGCAGTCTGACGGGTACGGTCTTGTTAGATAAGAAGCTTCCTGAGGACGCCGCATCACTTAATAGCGAGCTGTTGGGGCGTCCCGAGGTGATTCCGCCTGAGGCCTTTGAAGCGGCCTTACCAAAGGGTTGGAGCGAGCTAATTGTCCAAGCTTGCGAGCTGAAATAGCTTGGAGTGTTCCTCGTCCAGCACACTAGTGAGCTCGAGCTCGCTTTGTAGCGAGTTGTTCCGCAGCGAGCTGTTTATGTAGCAAGCTGACCCGCGAGGGTTTCAGCGAGCTCGTTACATCGGGTTGTAACGAGGCTGTCATGCTGAGCTGTTGCTTATGCTGAGTCATGTCCACGTGTCGCCTGCTTAGGAGGTCGGGTCAATTCACCCTCCATCAATTGCCCCCCACTCCTCGGGCTAAGGGTCTCACTCTTTGCACGAGGAGTTCATGAAGTGGCAGGAGGATTTGACCCGTGGTTCAAACCGCGTTGACTGACCGCATTAAAGACACTCGCAGACGTCAGGTGATTTTTGGGCACCAAAAAGCGCGCCAAGCGGCTGTCAGTTTCGGAAGACGTGCAGCCGGCACCAACTTGCCTTGCGTTCGAGATTCAAACTTTGCCGATGGCTAGTCTAGAAGTTCTTCTCCGGGCTCAACCTTGAAGGCATAACGATGAAGGGTCTGGCCCCAGAGACAGCGGACATGGCGGAGGAGGAGGAGCCCGACTCTCCGAAGGACGACGAGGACATGGAGGCGGCGAAACCTTGAGGCCGGTTGTTGCTCTTTTTTCTTCTGATTCTGGAATGGTTGATCTCGGGTGTCTGGACCCGGTTCTATGTATTTCTTTCTTTTTTGATGAACTGTCTCAGGTTGTTAGGCCTTGCTTTTATTTTTTGTTCATTTGTTTTTGTTGTTGTTGTTTTTTTTTAGAGCTGGAAATGAAGTATTCCCATTTTTGTTTCTAAGTGCTATGCTCTTTGCTTTCTACCGAAGCGACTTTATCACTCGAACTGTTAGAGCTACATACCTGAAGTAGGGTCTTTCGGTAATTGTTACCCCAAATTGTTCCCCAGTACTTGGGGTAGTTTTATAATGTTAGAGTTAAATCCCCTTAATGGGTTCAACTTGTATACCAAAGCAAGCCACGCATCAGAGGGTTCACTCGAGCTGTCTATGCCTTCAATATTAATACTTAGCCTATGCCGATAAAGCGGTTAGGTCTTATACGGTGCCGAGGTCTTCGTTAGCTCGGCGTTTCAGCCCTT
Source organism: Nelumbo nucifera (assembly GCF_055504915.1). NCBI lineage: Eukaryota > Viridiplantae > Streptophyta > Magnoliopsida > Proteales > Nelumbonaceae > Nelumbo > Nelumbo nucifera. The sequence goes on along the minus strand of NC_142649.1, from coordinate 168,728,651 downwards.
AAGCCGGGAGAGTGACTTATAGTCCATTCTCCTAGAGTTCGCCCATGCCATAGAGGCGACTAGGTCTTATGGAGCCGATGTCTTTGTTAGCTTGGCATTTTGGCCCTTAGGCTCTGTGAGTGACTCGTGGTCTACACAGTAATTTATAGGTAATATTGCCTTAAGTTGACAATATTCCATGCCCGAGGTACTTGTTTCCCTTCTAGGGTTTCGAGCTCGTATGTTCCTTCCCCGAGCACCTGCTTTACTCGGTAGGGTCCTTCCCTACCGTCGTTGACCCGAATGGTTGGACCGTTCAGCCTGGGAACCATCTAGGCAACCGGCCCATTGACTCGGACAGTCGAATCGTCGACCCGTCAATCCGTTCAATGGTTTTTGGCCTTTTTTCAATTTTTGTTGTCAGAACGGGTCATTCGTTCGAACCGGATGGTCAAACCTCAACCCAAAAACCGATGGCCAGAACAGTTTCGTTTCCAGGTAGTTTTTTAAAACCATGCTCTTTCCTTTCTTTCTCTCCCTCCTTTTCTCTCTTTCCTTTCTTTTCTTTTCTTTCTTTCTTTCTTTTTCAGCCAAGTGCTGACAACCATATTTCTCTTTCTCTGAATAATAGACTAAATTGCGTGAACCATTTGATCCGGATGGTCAAACCGTTGACCTAAAAACTAGTGACCAAAACGATTCTATTTACGGGTAGGTTTTTAAAACCTTGATTTATAGGTCCTAAGGTGTCAATTCCTCCATAATATGAAAAAAAAAACAAAAATACATCATAAAATTTAAGATTATGAGCTTAGAAATCAGAACAATACCCTACATATATGTAGGGCATCATTACCCAGCTGGCTGAAACAGAGAAACCCGAACCCAACGTGGATTGAAGCATTAAAACCCTACACCCAAATAAACCTGACCCATAACCCAACTTTATAGGGTCAGGTCAACCTGGGTCTAACCGGACCAACCCATTGTCAAGTGCAGCTAATCCGGGCTCTAAAAATTAAAGACTATAATAGAAATATTTAGAAGCTATGAATTTGGATACAAAGGCCATATTTTTTTGGGAGAATGATGGTTCAGCCTAGAGTCAGAATTTGTAAGCTTAAAATACATTTTGGGTAAGTGCCAACTTGGAATTGATGCCAATTCACAGGCAAATATGAATGCATAGAATATGAGTTTTTGACCTTTTGAATGTTTATAATTTTACAATGGAAATCAAAAATCTACATTGGGCCTATCCGTACTTCTCCATATTTTTTTCCGTTACTTAACACAACACAGTGGCACACACTAACTTTGCAACGTAGGTAGTAATAGCAGTATTCATCCATGAGATACTCAAATCAAACTCTAGCTATATTCTTATTTGGACCGGGTTCAAAATTCCGTCTCCCTTTCCGGGCTGGGTCTGAGAACTTGAAATCCATCCAAAAATTGACTACTCAACGGCCCATAGGACATGGGTAGGTGTCGGTTGAAGTCATCTTAAATAGCCTCCTTTATTTGAGTACGTACAAAAGGACTATAGCTATTAGGATGGCACCAGTGGCACTCTCTGGTCCAAAGCCAAAGAAATGAAGATCCATCATCCATCCCTCCTATATATTCCTTCTTCTTGATCATCCCCCAGCCTCTCTGTAAGGCCGAGTTTGCAATAAACCACCATCCATCCATGGCCGCTAACCCTCCCTTCTTCCTTACCTACTTCTTCTTCTCCCAATCTCTTCTTCTCTTGCTATCTTGTTCAAATGGGGTAGCTGCCAATGGAGGAGTGACAGAACAGAGCCATCACCATGTCATTGGGGTCAATTCTTTGCTACCAACAACGGTTTGTTCCTCATCTTCCAAAGGTGAACATTCTACTCAGGCAATGGTAAATTGTTACTTTTTTCCTCTTTCACAGCTAGAACCTGTTCTAGACCTAGTAGCTAACATAATACAGCTTCCCATTATACGCAGCAGTTGTGCAATTAGGATGTTCAATTAGGATATATTTGGTTTAGCTTGGTTGAAAATAAGTTAGAAATGGAAAGTTGAAGGTTGGAAAGCTCTGAAGCAACTTTGAACTTCGCCCTGTAAGAACTTTTCCCTCAACTTTCTGTTTCTTTCTTATTTTCTATCAAAGCAAGTACAGCCTAAGGAAAGGAAAGTATAACAATCTAAAGCCAAGCCCCGTTTCCCCAAACAAAGCATAAAATTCGGACTGTACTTTGCGTTTTTGGGTTTTAAAAGCACAAATCCCGAAGCTTATCCAAACAACCTAACCTTATTTGTTTTGAAGAGTAATGGTTCTAAAATTCTCGAGCTAAAATGGTTGACTTTATCTTGAGTCCTCAACCATTGATTAATACATGCGATATACAAATTAGGCCCACCATTTAATGCTGCTTCGCTGAAAATTATCATGACTGAATTAAGACATTATTTACTTTTACTATCTGATGATTTCTTGGGTATTTGTAGAGTTATTATAACAGACTGGTTTTTTCACCATCCAAGACAAACAAGAAAAGTTATTCAGCTGCTGCAATCGTCCAATGAGATGAATTTTCCATGCAAAACCCATTATACTTTATACTAATCAATGTTTTATGTTTAGGGACTATAGGGTCTCCAATTTTAGTCTAGCTTAATATCAGGAATGGAATTTATGAAATTCAGGGTCCAATTCATTGTTGTATACTTGTATCATTGCAAATTTTGCTTCGCTAGGAAAACTAGGGATAGCAATGGACTCATTGGGCTGGACTGGATTGTATTGCCAGTTAAAGCAAAATTCCTTGGAATTATACATGTATTTTACAGGGGGGGGTTGATTTCAGAGCTTTAATTACATGGGATAATAGATTTTTCTTTTATCTTCCATTGATCTTTTTCAGGTGCAAAGCGCCCTGGACTGTTGCAAGTAGTTCACAGGAGTGGACCCTGCTCTCCACTAGGCCATGAGAAGACAACAGATCTCAGCTCTGAACAATTCTTCATCCAGGACCAAGAACGAGTCGATTCCATCCACTCTGCACTCTCCACAGGAGACGCTCTACAAGATTCCAAGGTCAGTAGCAGCAGGCTTCCGGCCAAGTCCGGCCGCTCTTTGGGGACAGGGAACTTCGTAGTTACAGTCGGCTTTGGCACTCCCAAGCAACATCTCACTCTGGTATTTGACACTGGTAGTGACCTCACTTGGATCCAATGCCTTCCATGTAGCCACTGCTATCAACAATCCGAACCCATCTTCAACCCATCCAAGTCGTCCTCTTACTCCAACCTGCGATGCAGCTCCACCCGGTGTTCCAAACAAAGCTCCAAGTCCTCAAATTGCACCTCCCTCTGCAAGTATATCATCCAGTACGCCGACAACTCCTACTCGAGCGGACTCCTTGCACGAGAAAAGCTAGCACTGACACGCTCGGACGTGTTCCCCAACTTCATATTTGGTTGTGGCCAAGACAACGGCGGGAACCTCGATGCGACAGCCGGGATCCTCGGCCTGGGACGCAGCAAGGTGTCTCTGGTTTCTCAGACAGCGGCCAAGTTCGGAAGAATCTTCTCATACTGTCTCCCGCCCACGTCGAGCTCCACCGGGTACCTTGCTTTTGGGGACCAAGCTGGAGCCTCCTCTTCCTCTCTCTTGTATACACCACTGTTGACTGACTCGCGTAGGCCATCCTTCTATTTCATCAAACTGGTAGGGATAAGTGTTGGGGGTCGGAGATTGACTATCCCATCAACAGTGTTTACTTCTTCTGGGACCATCATAGACACTGGCACTGTCATCACTCGCCTCCAGCCTTCGGCCTATGCGGCTCTCCGATCAGCTTTCCGGCAGGCAATGTTGAATTACCCGTCTGCTTCAGCAGTTTTTCTATTCGACACATGCTATGACCTGAGCGGATTCAACATTGTGGCCATACCTAAAATCATGCTGCATTTTGAAGGAGGTGCCGGCATTGACTTGGGGTTGCCGGGGATAATTGTCACCGATGGCCTATCTCGAGTATGCTTGGCTTTTGCTGGGAATGACGACCCGGGAAAAGCGGCCATCATTGGAAATAAACAACAGCAGACATTAGAAGTAGTGTATGATGTGCCTGGGGGAAGGTTGGGTTTTGGGAGTGGAGATTGCAGTACATGAGAAGTTGAGAACAAATTCCATCCATTATTCTGGATCTTGTGATCTTAATCAAGCTCTCTCTCTCTCTCTCTCTCAACATTTTGAATAAATGTTTGTTCATGTATCTTGAATCATTGAATTGTTCTTGGTTGGTTGGTCCCGTTTAACAATTGCTAGCTAGGTTCCTGAAACACGTTAGCAAATTTGTATAGATCAACTCAAAACATATTCAACGCACACATTTCAGCTAGAAAAATCTCACACAAATTGGTGGTATTGATCAATCCAAAACGCAACAGCATACCAAACACCCCTATAAGTTGGCGATTCATTGAGAGCTTCAAGCTTGTCTGTGCTGTGACCCTGTAGCAGACAGAGAAAGCAAGAATATTGATATACTTGCAATTTGCAACAAAATTCCTATGGGTTGCGTTTGTTTCCATATATAAAAGCGGGAATTAAACACGGCTTTGGCCATAAATCTGGGTTTTCAATTTACAGAGCCTGTTTGTACTTTAGCTCTCAGGGTGTTGGCATGGATTTTGCTTTCAGGAGATCCGGGCTCCTACATCAAGCCTTTCTAGCCACATATTGACATGAAATAATACATTTTCTTTTGTTCTGTTTGTGCGTGTGGAAAGAGAGGGAATTTACATAGCTTCATGTGGGGTGGGGCCTAGACTGATAAGAATCCATTTGTGCAATTGCTTCTTGATTGCTATTGTAGTGATCCTAGACTCTTGGGACCCACGAGGCCAAGATTGATAATTGATAATGAACATGTATGTAAAGCACAAGTCAAAGTTTTTGGTATAAAGAATGAAGCTTGAAGCATATTGCAAAATTTCCAAAGTTGTGCCTGGACTCTCAGTGGAATTGGAATGCAATTCCATTTCGAGCCTAGTTCTGGGAAATTCAAATGTCTAAGCTTTCAAGAATTTTAAATCCACAAAAATTGTAAATTTGAAGGCTTTAAATCAACTAATTTATGAAATTTACTCAAAAATGAAGCCAAAAAACTGACTTTGGAAATTGGAATCGTGTGGAATTGCCTCTTCAGTTCTGCCACCCCATTTCATAAACTGTACAATTTAGAAGCAGGGTTGGAGCGTAGACGTTATATACTTATATCCAAGATTCTGCCTTTCTATGTCCATCCCACCAAGCATCACCATCACCCATCTATCCTTGGCCACTACCCAGAATGGCTTCCTCTGCTTTCTCCTTTCGTCTTCTCTTCTTTTGCTTCTTTCCTTTAATTTGGGTAATGAGGTTAAGGTTTCCTTTAATTTGGTAATGAGTTTTAAGGCCTATGGAACTTCAGAGCCTACCTAATCTACCACAAGTCTAAGCCAAAAATTTATCAGAGCCTACCAGCTAAGTTGCCACATGATTTACATGTCATACAAAAATTACGTATAAAAAAAAAAGCTGAATTTTTCATCCTAAATTTTTAATATCAAAATACTTCAAATATGAACATATAATATATATATATATATAGATATAGATATATATAAATGGGATTTCCATTGTGGTCATTTTCTTTCCTTCTGCATATATGGTAGTTGTGGGCAATGTATTTCTGCCACAAAATGCAGAAACTTGTTTATTACAGTAGCCTTTGATTTGAAATTTTGGAAATTGCATTTGCATGTTGCTCCTAGACAGATTTTGGAACCTAAAAGAAAAGATTCAAATTCTGGAAGTTGTAATTCCTTGCAATTTGGCTTGGTGAAACATATATACATAGACTACTCACTTGCACTGTCTCACTAGTCAACTAGAGTGCTCTCTCTACAGAAAATATATGTGATTACGACTGAGATCCAACATTGAGTGCACCCCACCTATGCAAGCAAGACGGGGTCTGGCCCCCTCAAGCCACTGTCATTCCCTCTCCCCTCTCACCTTCCACTACACAGTTCTCAATTCAGGGGCTCCGTTTTGGCTTTTGGGTGGGTGGGTGGATGTGCGCTTTAAAGAATTTGTTTTATGTACATATGCAAATATAAGCTATTGTAAATCTGTAACAAATGCAAAGTTGACATGGCCCTTAGTCTTGTCCTGGCTTATACCCAACTTAATTACAGCATCCAAAGATTGGAAGGCAATACCGTACCAGTCATCGAAAAATTGCAAGTTCAGTTTGTCTTCTTGATGAACCTTCTCCAGGCTAGAGCTTCCATTTGGAGGGATTCATTCAATGGGCGGGCCTTAAATCTGGACATGCAATCGATGAGTGCCTTTATATACTGTAAAATGTAAATAAACGAAGGCTAAGATTATCCATTGGTGCAGTGTGAAGGAAGACTTTTAACTGAAATGCCCAATGGCATAAAACTAACCAAGACAATTGATTCATTAGCTTCAGCTTTTATACCAGGGAAGGTCGTTATTCATTTTTTTTTTCAGAGAGATGGCAGAAATTAGAATATAGAATAAAGAAAGAACAATCTATTAATTTCTTTCTAAACAGTTCCAATTAAGCGACCTTGTAGCTTCACTGAACATCAATTCCTCTCAGAACTCTCACATAACATGAAGAAATGCCAAAATATTGTTTGCGAATAAAACAGAAGTTGACACCCAAAAGTCCACTCCCTGTTCCTCTCCCTTCCTAGTTCCAATTGGAGACTGATTAAAACCCACAAGATTGCAACATCAGTTCTCACAATGAAGCGTCATCCTGACTAAATCCTGAGCACTGTACAGCCAAGTATAGTACCATGACATTGTGTCATAGGTGTCACCCTACGCCAAGTTGCTCTCTCAGTCCCAACCATCAGAGCATCCACATCAGATAGTGGCTTGATGTCCACATTCCAACGACCTGGCCCAATTACTCCACCAACGACATAGAGTTCATCCCGCAACCCGATCATTGCAAACCCAATTCTGCTCTGGAAGTCCATTGCTGATGCGACCACCTTCCTTAGCCTTTGCTCTTTGTCCTGCTTAAAAATAACTCCATGGCTCAACACATAGAGCTCCCCACGAACCAATGCCATTGGACCTTGCAGCCATCCATAGTCCTCAACTACCCATCTGTGCTCAGCATTTTCAAATACTTGTACTGTTGATAGCCCCTTATGCAACACATGCACCTTACCACCAATCACCACCCCTGAGCATGCTGAATTATGAGTATGATGGAGATCAAGCATGGGGACCCACGTGTCCTTCTCAGGGTCATAAATCTCAGCCTTAGAGATCGACTTCCTGAAATTGGTGAAACCACCTGCAACAATGATCTTTCCTTCCAACACACAGCATGCAAACATGGCACGAGGGACGAGCATTGATGCCCTTCGGGCCCATTGGCAGAGAATGGGGTCATATGACCAAACCTCATCAGTTGCAAAAATGCCATCCTGGTCACCTGTCAATAGATCAACAGCATCACTGCCCCCACCAAGCACAAACAGTTTCCCCCCAACAGACACAACACCAAAGTATGCAAGATGCCTGATCTGTGAGGGTAGTACAGGAATGGTCATCCAGAGTTCTCTAAGAGGATCATAAAGCTGCCACAAATTTTCAGGCTCAAAGGCACACACACACAATAGCTCTTCTGATGTCCCAACCTCATGCCGGGCCTTGAAGAGCTCAGGGCTGCTAAGGGCAGCTCTCCATGAACGGCAAACTAGCTTCAAGTTGGGATGGAGGTAGAATGGTACTCGTGCAAGGCATTGGAGAGCAACTGCGTCAGGGAGGCCTTCAATTAATCCAGACATAATGAAGTTCCTATATCTTATTCAATTAATATTTCATTGGAGAACAAAGGCTACTGCTGTAAACTTGATACGATGGAGAACATGATCTGAAAAATTGAATTTTCCATTGCACAATGTAAGAGATAGAGACAATGAACATTAAAAACAACATTATGAGGCTTGTTCAAGGAAACTATTCCAAGAAAAAGGATGTTAAGGATTGGACTTCTCAACACAGTAAATAGATAAATAACTTCATTACATAATTAGTAACACTTTACCTCTATAATCTGCTTCTTCATAAGGAAATAACAAACATTTACATTTCTTGAAGAGAATCTAATTACAGAGGTTCTAATTTCAATTGAAAAGAAGCAGGGCTCAGCAAAGAAAAAAGCACAGACAGAAAGGAAGAAAAATGAATAAACTAGAATCTTAATGAAGATCCTTGCTCAAATCAACATCTAGACACTGTAGATCATATTCTAGACCAGAATCCAGATTCATACACAAATTAACCTTCTATGACATTCTCTTTCTATAAACTTCCCATCTGCACAACATTAAGCATCAGCTAGCATTTTAACAAAGAACAACAGTATGAAGGGATCCAGGTCCATATGATTATGAGGAGGCTCCAGGGCTTGACAAAATTCTAATAAATCAAATTCCCCAAAAATTGTTTTCTTTCTTTTTTCATATATTGTGGATGAAATTGAATCTTCTTTTTTCATATTTCAATTTTCATGCAACATAACTGATTGGCAATAACGGAAACAGGAATTAAATGGTCGCATAAAAAGTTATGCATAACCACATAGCATACACCTAATGATTACGACTGGTCCCCAAAATGAGTTTTGTTCTTTACCCATTAGCTTCAGTTCAAAACTTCAACAGCATCATTAACTAAAAACTGTGCTGTATTCTGTTCACCACATCAACAATCTCCTACTTCAGTGTCCTCATTCAACCTTTACTCCAAAATATAAGGATACGTGTTTCTACTTAACCTATCCAACCTATGCAATCAAATAAGTCTTCGATTTAACAACTTCACATCTTTTATCAATTAATTTGCATGTAATGCTAATACCATTATTAAACTTGAAATCTTCTCATGGAGAGTATGGATTCATGGATCCACTAAAAAAAGTGTAAAGGCATAACTAAATAAAGGCCTTATTCCTTCTTGGTCCTTGTCCATCATCCACTATATATACCATTCTTACTGACAGGAAGAGGAACCTCCTCATCTACTAATTACAGATAAATCTATTCTCTATTTGAGGCAGTAGTCGCTTGATACCAAAGCACTGCCTGTTTTTGGCACAGCAAGAACAAACCAAATAATGTGATGCAAACCATTGGAAGAAGAAATCAAATTTCTCCATAATAGCAATTATGTAATTTTGGGTGATCTCATTTTTTTGTCAGTTTTTGTTTTTTAAAGTCATTTTCTAATTTGTCTGTATTAAGATCAGGATTAATCACACAAAAGGGTCAAAGCTAGTCTAGTTTGAATGTCTGTTTTAGATAACTTTTAGATTTTTTGAAAAAGAATGGTATACGTACAGTACTGTTAACTGTACCTAGCACCACTTACGTTGGCCTGACCTACACCAGCCATCCCATTCATTTGTTTATAGCTTAACAGCATACATCATGCTATCTTCATCGTCGTCGTCATCTAAGCCTTCCCAACTATATGGGCATGAATCCTGTTCCACCATTCTGTCCTGTTCAGTACCATATTTGTTGTTAAATTGCAGGCCCCTAAATTATTTCTTAATAGTTCAACCCATGTCCTTTTGGGCCTGCCCCTAGCTCTTCTAGCCTCTTCAACTTGTAATAGATCACTACTTATTACTGGTACAGTACATGTTCTCTAAATATGCCCAAACCATCTTAGTCTGCTTTCCCTTATTTTATCACCTATTAGAGACACTCCTAGGTTTCTTCCAATAGGTTCTCTTTTCTGATTCTATCCTTTCTAGTTTTCCCACTCATCCATCTCAATATTTGCATTTCTGCCACACTCATTTTTTGGACATGTTCATTGATTACCCAACACTCTACTTCATACAATAGTGCTGGCTTATAACCATTTTATAAAATTTTCTTTTTTAGCCCAAGTGGTATTCTCCTGTCACATAAGACTCTAAACATATTGCTCCACTTTGCCCATCCTACTCTAATTATATGGGCAACATCCTCCTGATGAATTATTGAAACAAAGTAACAAAAGATATCACATTGAGTTATCCCTTGGTAACCACTAACCAATACCAAGTGCCAAAGTGCGCCTTGATTTTTGGTTCTACTATTATTAAATTTGCATTGCATCTATTTTGTTTTAGCCATGCTTATTTTAAAACCTCTTGTTTCTAAGGCATTTGTCCATAAATCTAATTTTACATTTAATCTTTATTTAGCTTCATCAATTAATACTATGTCATCAATGAACAACATGCACCAATGGAAGTATGGAACCTCCTAAATATGTTTAATCAAGTCATCCAATGACTAGTGCAAATAAATAATGGCCAAGTATTGAGCCTTGGTGAAGTCCCATCATAATTAGAAACTCTGATGCCTCTCCAACAGGTGTTTAAAAATGGTTGTTGTACCCTCACAAATGTCCTTAATTAAATCCAAATCCCCATTTGGTATTCCTTTCTTTCATCTTTCCCAAAAGTTTAGTTAGCCATAATAGGTCTACCCCTTTCATCTTTCCCAAAAGCCACCACACTATCTCTGTCCAGTAACTTTACAATATGCTTTCTCTAGATCAACAAATACCATATGAAGATCAATTCTCTTCTCTTCTCTCTCAACTTTTATATCAATCATCTCAATAAAAGAATAGATACCATGGTTGATCTCCCTGACATATAACCAAATTGGTTTTTGGATGTATTTGGTCCATGTTGTAACCCCTGCTCAATTACAATTTCCCAAAGTTTCATAGCATGGCTAATTTGTTTATCCTATGACAATTATTACAACTATATATTGCCTTTTGTTTTTAAATATAGAAATCATAGTACTCTTTCTCCATGCATATGCCATATTCTGTGTTTTTTATCTTAATAAATAGTTTAGTTAGCCATAATAGGTCTACCCCTCTCATAGCTTACCATCAGGTCCTAACACCTTTCCTTTCATCTTATTTAAAGCCTCCCTCACTTCAAAAACTTTGACTTTACAGAGATACCGTTTAACTTTGGCAATAGAGTTATCAATCGCTCCCCAACTAGCACCTTCTATATGTTCTTTTAGGAACTTTTCAAAATAGTTTTTCCATTTTTCCTTAATATCTTCATCTTTTATCAAGACTCTTTGATCTTCCTCCTTAATGCATCTATCATGATATAAATCACAGTTTTTTTCTTTCTTTCATCATTGGAAGTTTATATTATTATATATTCTATTTTTCCCTCTTTAGTACCTAATTTATGATGAACCAATACAACTGAGCTCTTTTTGCACCTTGTCTAGCTAGCCCATTTACCAATCCATTGCAAACCTTGGAGTTCTTTTGTACTTCATTCTCAGATCTGCAGCAAATCCTTAATTTCCCTCATCATGTATCTGTATTTCCAAGAACCCATCCTGATTGCATCCCCCCCCCCGGCCCCCCCGAGCAAGAAACATCAACTTGACATTTCTAAAAACAGCCTCCTACACGCATTTTTAAGGCATGCATGTTTCAACTATAAAGTATAAACAGCCACAAATAACTGTTGTATGCCAATTTGTATTGACCAACCCAAACGTTTCAGGAAGAAACAGTAATGGTACCAAAAACAACCTAAATTTTTGTATCCCAGGGATTTCGAAAACCTCAGCTCGTGCAGAAGTGTCATCAGTTCAGCCTAGTGGAAATCCCATGTCCAATGGGTCTAACTACAAAGCCAAAATGATTCCCTCACTATTCCTAAAGACCCCCCTTATTATGAACCTTCCAATATTCCCCATATTGCACCCATCAAAGTTTAGCTTTATAGTATTAGAGCTCGGGGGTAGGGCTGTCAATGGGCTGGTTTTGGATTGGACCCCATCCAAACAAAAATCAATTTGGATGGATTGGACGGACCAACAAGACATTGAATTGGACCAGTCCAGACTTAGTGGTCCAAAGTATTTAATGGATTGGATTGGATTGGACCTGGTCCATCCATAATGAATTTATATTGGATTGGTTTGGATTGAGCCAATATCTGGTTCGTTGATAGAAGATAAGAACATAGGTGTCGATGGACCAGGTTTGGGTTAGAATTAATCTAAATTAAAACAAATTTGAACAGATTGGATCGGTCCAAAATATTCATTGGATTGGATTGGACCTGGTCCATTTGTGATGGACTTACATTGGACTTGATCGGATTGGACCAAATCCAGTCCAATTAACACCCCTACTCAGGGGAACCAAGGATGAATATGAGGAATCCTAGCCAGGGAAGATGTAGCCACCAAAAACCAACTTCTAATGATACAATCAACTGAAATAGGTGAGAAGACTTCCTTGGACTTCAGCCAAGGTGCCACAATTAATGTTATATTTTCAATTAATGCATTTTCACTATGACTTTTCTCTTTAAAGATTCTAGCATTCCTTCTTCCTAAATGCTCAAAGTATTTTCTTTTTTTTGAAGGTAAGGTATTATATTGGAAAAGAAAGAAACCAAATACATCAGCCCATGTACAATGAGACTGTACATTGGGAATATACAAAAAGACCTGAGAAATCATGAAAAAAGGGTCCAGCTTGCACAATAGATAAAAGCTGGACACCATTGAAAGCCGTTTGTACACTTAACCAAGAACACAGGGCCTGTAATTTTGTTCTTAGCTGAAGTTAAATCAGAACATTTTCTATCAAAAATTCGGCAGTTCCTTTCCTTCCAAACAGCCCACAAGATGGCAGTTGGAAAAATTCTCCAAAGAAGCTTGCCCCTTGCACTCAAACCCTTGAGAGTCCACCCTTGCAAAAGCTGAAGGACTAATTCAGGCAGGCAAGAACAAACACCAAAGCAAGACCAAGCCATTTCCCATAACTGATGAGAAAAACTACAGTGGATGAAGATGTGATTAGAGGACTCGGGGACCTCTTTGCAAAAAGGGCACAAGATACTAGGAAGATGCATCCCCCTTCTGGGAAGCCGATCTGAAAGGCATTTATCAAGAGCTGCAGTCAAAACTCCCAACCAGGAAGGCAATTCTCGAGGGTGCATGGGAATTCCAGATTAAATCCCAAGGGGAATCTCCATCCTCTCTAGACACAAGGTTGCTATAGAAGAACTGAGATGAGAACTTACCAGAGGACTCCCAAGACCAGATTCATTCATCATCAGACTGAGGATTGGGCTTGATACTTTGAATAAGACTCAATAGCTCAGTCTATGGACCAGATTCTGAATGCTCAAAGTATTGCTACCCTAGTGCATCTCCATATAATTTTACCCCTCTTCTTTGATAGAGAAAAAAAAGAGGTGATGAATTTTGTCTCTCTTTTATTTCCCCTGGCCCTAAGCTACCTATGATTCCTATTGCTATCTACATACCAAGAATGGTATGTGATGAGGAGCTCATTTCTACTACTAGCACCAGATACCAAAAGTCAACATCCAAGTGTAGCTAGATCACTGCCAAGGAATTCCAATGCCTAGACCCAAATCTCTATAAAACCTATTATGCCTTTAACTCATTAAGGTCAAGTTCTTTCAAGTTGGGGAGGGATGATGGAGTTCATACACAGCCTTTAAGGGGAGAAACTCAACTACAAGTGCCGATTTGGCAAGTCTATTACTTTCGGGAGTTGGGCTGATTCTTGTCATAGGGGGCACTTTGGTCATTTGACCATTGTATGTGGAGTCCAACCTATTAGTTTGGTTTGTCTAGACATAGTTTAGTTGTGTTTAGAATGCCAGTCATTGGTTATGCAGTTTAAGAGTTATTCAGTTTTCTCTATGTCAGTTTATGAGTCGCAAAATCACAAACTTTTTGTTTTCTCACTTTAGAAAGGAGTTTGGTACTTTGGTTGACCCTAGACAGTCTATATATGTGTGAAGTAGAAAAAATGAGGCTAATGAATTTTGGAGCTTTTTTTCTGGTTGTGACAATTTGTGAGTGATTTTCAAGGCTCTAGAGTGATTCTAAGAACCCTAAGAGTGATTCCTAGTTTTTTTTCTCTCTCTTCTCATGTTCTCTTTCAAGGTTTTTTTTTATTTTAAACATCAAATACCTGAGAAAAATCATCAAAAGTCATCATTCAATACCAACTAAAGGAATATACTGATCCCGAGTAAGGCTCCTCTTAATTCACTTCAATCATCAGCATCAACACAATTTTTCTAGAGAAAGAATCTCTAAGTTACCCCTATCAAAACATGGTGAAAACCAGGTTTGATCCAGCCATCCCCCATAACCAGTGTTCCATTTTATCCCACTATAAGAGTTCCCAAAAAATCCCATTAAGTTTCTGATTAACATTCATCTTTTTGTGCCAAACTAAACCTCTCCAAATTCAATTTCCTTCTTTAGTTCACTAACTTTAACATTCCTTTAAAATAGTTTTTAAGAAATTCCATTCCTATCTCAAGATATTGAATTTTTCATTTTTCTCTCTAGATAAATCTGCACATTGCAGGGATTGCAGCATTAAATTACCTTCCCATTCACATAATACAGCATAAAGCCCCAGACAAACCCTCATCCAGCTCATATAGACGTGCCCCAGCCTTCAAACCCAAGCCTTGAACATAACCTCTTATAATCATTATTTACTTTAGTTTGCTTCAAATTTGTTATAAGTCCATCTTTCAATTTCAAGTCAAAAAGTTAGTGGTGAGTCTGTTGAGGAAAGAATCTTAGAACTAGTCTTCAGTAACCTGTCTGGTTTACTGAAAGAGGAGGAAAAGAGCTGTGGGGGAGAAGAAAATTTCAGCAGCCCACAACAGGAAACCACAAAACTAGAAAAAGAGAAAGGACTGACTCAAGGAGAAGAGGCACCATCTGAACCCGAGAATGTTAAGGTGTATTCGAGAACAAAAAAGGGTAGGACAAAAGGAAAAAAGACTAAAAAGAAAAAGAAAAGTGAAGTGGAGAAACTGGATACTGAGATCTCTTATGAAAAGGGGGATAAGGAAAGCAAGATAGGAGGGAGGAGAGTGTTAGGATCCTACACAAGTTAAAGAATGAAGACCATTAGCTGGAATGTACGGGGTTTAGGGAGTGCAAAGAAGAGGAGACTGATTAGGAATGTACTACAGAAAGAGAAGCCAGATGTGGTCCTAATCCAAGAAACCAAACTCTCAGAGATAGACAGAAGGTGGATTCGAAGCATTTGGGGAACTAGAGGCTCACGTTGGGCTTTTGCACGGTTGCACCTTCTTGGGGAACTTCAGGGGGCTTACTAACGATGTGGAAAATGAGGAAATGGATTGCTTGGAGGAACTCATTGGGAGTTACTCGGTATCTATTAAATTTGAAAGAGCAGATGATGGAAAAGAGTGGGTCCTAACAAATGTGTATGGCCCTGGTCCCAATCCAAGAAACCAAACTCTTAGAGATAGACAGAAGGTGGATTCGAAGCATTTGGAGAACTAGAGTGACGCAACGTGGAAGCAATAAACTGGGCTGGCTATGCAAGCACCAGGCGAACCAAGTTTCTAGCGAAACAAGAAAGAGAGAAAATCTCTAGAGGAGAGAGAAAAGGTGGCGAGAATTGAATAGAAAATCTGAAGTGTGTATTAACTGAAAACAATAGCAGTATTTATAATACATCTGGAAATCATAGAATAACTAGGAAAGAACAACTAAGATAGATATCAAAACATCTAATCTGGATAGGATCGAATTCTTCTTGATCTTGATCTTGATCTTGATAGGATCGGATTCTTTGCCATGATCTTCACCGTCCGATCTCCATGCATGAATCTTGGAAGTCTTGGATTATCTTGATCTCTTGAATTCTAAATTATCTTGAATTCTTGAATTCTTGATTATCTTGAATTCTTGAATTCTTGATGGATCTTGAATCCTTTCTTGACTTATCTCTTTCTTGGATCTTGACTTATCCTTATCCTAGGAGCTGTCGCCCCTAAGGTGATGTGGGCCTTGGGACGGGCCTCCATCATTCTCCCCCACTTGGAAAGAACTCGACCCCGAGTTGTGACTAGGATATGCAAGTGTCATCTCTGGCAGGTAGCGATGGATGTCAGCAACATTGAAGGTCTTAGAGATACCCATATGATCTGGTAGGTCCACGACATATGCATTGTCGTTGATTTTCTTCATGATCTTGTATGGACCATACTTCCGAGGCTGCAACCTGTTGTATTTTCCCACGGGAATCCTTTCCTTCCTCAAGAATACCATAACTTCGTCACCGACGTCAAATACTTGAGGCCGACGATGCTTGTATGCTGCCAACTTGTACTTGGCGTTGGTTTGCTCTAGTTTCTGCTTCACGGCTTCTTGGACGGATTTGATCTGGTCCGCCATCTGTTCTGTGGAGGCACTGACACCGGGTACTCTGGGTAATTTTACTAGGTCCAGTGCATGATTTGGAACCTTCATGTAGACAATGGAGAATGGAGATCTACCTGTAGAACTGTGTACTGCATTATTATAGGCAAACTCAGCCTGTGCAATGGCAAAATCCCATTGTTTTGGTCTCTCCTGACATATACTGCGAATCAAGTTACCAAGGGTCCGGTTCACTACCTCCGTCTGTCCGTCTGTCTGTGGATGGGCTGTGCTGCTGAAATTGAGTGACGAATCAAATAACATCCATAGGGTCATCCAAAAGTGACTTAGGAACCTTGTGTCTCGATCTGATGTAATAGTCTTGGGTACCCCATGTAGACGGACAATCTCCCTGAAAAATAATTTGGCTGTTGCTGATGCATCTGTTGTTTTCTTGCATGGGAGGAAGTGGGCCATTTTAGAGAACCTGTCAACCACCACGAAGACGGGGTCCATGTTCCTTTGGGTTTTTGGCAGGCCTAGCACAAAATCCATGGACAAATCTTCCCAAATAGCAGTAGGAACGGGTAGGGGCATGTAGAGACCAATATTTTGGGTTTGCCCCTAGCTGTCTGGCAAATATAGCATCTACTCACAATGGTGGACACATCCCTCATTAATTTCAGCCAGTAATAACGCCCCTTAACTACTTCAATTGTCTTGTCCCTTCCCAGGTGTCCTACTAATCCACCCCCATGCAGGTCCCTGATGATCTTTTCACGGAGGGAGGTGCAAGGGATGCACAGTTGTTCCCCTTTCATAAGGAACCCATCATAAATGTGGGAATCATCTGCTGGCTGTCGATTCACACATTTCTCCCACACCTGTTGGATGTCCTCATCCTGGGCGTATAGGTCTTTTAGGCATTCAAAACCCACAATCTCAATACTGATGGTCTTGATGAGGGCTACTCTTCTACTAAGGGCATCGGCCACTTTATTCTGTTGTCCAACGTTGTACAAAATTTTGTATGGGAATTTGTCAAGGAAAGCAGACCATCTAGCATGCAAATCACTCATTAATTGTTTTTGCCCACTAAGATATTTTAGGGCCTAGTGGTCAGTGTAAAGAACAAATTCCTTTGCAATTAAATAGTGTTCCCATGTTTTCAAGGCTCTTATCACAGCATAGAACTCTTTGTCATAAGTGAACCACTTTCTCCTGGCTTCACATAATTTTTCACTGAATAAAGCAATGGATCTCTTTTCTTGGGACAATACAGCCCCTATACCAACTCCACTGGCATCACATTCAACTTCAAATAGTTTATCAAAATTTGGTAAAGCAAGGGCAGGGGCAGTACATAACTTCTCTTTTATGAGAGCAAAACTTTGCTCTTGTTCTTCTCCCCATTGAAATTTTCCCTTTTTCAAACATTCAGTAATGGGAGCTACAATACTGCTAAAATGCTTTAAATCGCCTATAGAAAGTTGCTAACCCATGGAAGCGTCTCACATCTGTGACATTTGATGGGGTCGGCCACTCCCTAATGGCTTTCACTTTTTCTTCATCTACTTTAATGCCTTCCTTGCTCACAATGAATCCCAGGAATAATAAATTATCACTCATAAAAGTGCATTTCTTCAAATTAGCATATAATTTATTTTCCCTCAATGCTTTTAGGACCTCCCTAATATGTCACATATGCTCAATAATAGATTTGCTGTAAATTAAAATATCATCAAAATATACCACAACAAATTTACCAGTAAAGGGACGCAGTACCTGGTTCATCAGCCTTATGAATGTGCTGGGTGCGTTGGTTAGTCCAAAGGGCATGACTAACCATTCGAACAGGCCATCTCTAGTCTTGAAGGCTGTCCTCCACTCATCTCCGGGGCAGATCCTGATCTGATGGTATCCACTCCTGAGATCGATTTTTGAGAAAATCACAACCTCATTAAGCTGATCTAGCATGTCGTCCAGCCTAGCAATGGGGAATTTGTAGCCAATAGTAATTTTGTTGATAGCCCTGCTGTCGACACACATTCTCCAACTGCCATCCTTCTTGGGTGTTAGCAAAGCTGGTACTGCACAAGGACTCATACTGACTTGAATGTGTCCCTTTTTCAACAATTCTTCTACCTTCTCCCATAAAATTTCATTCTCCTTAGGACTCATCCTGTAATGTGGGAGGTTAGGTAGACTAGCACCTGGAACAAAGTCAATATGATGTTGTACATCTCTCATGGGAGGGAGTTCATTTGGTAATTCATTTGGGACTACATCATGGAATTCATCCAGTAGCCCCTGCACTTCCACTGGAATTTTATTTTCCTCCAGGGTCTCATTCATATGTTCTCCCTTTACTACTAACAAATGTACCTCATGGGTATCCTTACATTCTTTCATAAATTCAGCAAGATGATGGGTAATAGTAAGAAAATTTTTCTCATTTGCTTTTAGGACCTTAGGAATATTCTTTTCAGCCATGGGTAACAAGGTGTAGCGTATACCTTCCTTTTCAAGTTGGTAGGTATTCTTCCTACCCATGTGCCTTGCATCTATATCAAATTGCCACGGCCTACCCAACAAAATATGGCAAGCATCCATGTCTACAATATCACAATATACTTCACCATTGTACTTACCAATAGAAAAGGGTACCTTGCAGCATTCCTCCACTCGTACACCGCCTCCTTCCTTGATCCACCCAATTGTGTATGGTTTTGGATGTTTTTCAAGAAGTAATTGTAACTTTTGTATGACATCCCTGCAAATAATATTTTCTTGATTGCCACTATCAAGTATTAAATCAAATAATTTACCCTTGACAGTACATCCAGTACGGAACAATCTGTGCCTTTGAGAAGTATCTTGATTTTTCTGGGACAACATTAATCTTCTCACAACACAAGTATACTCTTCATGTTCGTATGGACCCTCTTCATCTTCCCCATCAGGTCCACAGTATACTTCCTCCTCCACATCTTCTTCCTCCTCCCTTTCTACCATATTAACTGCCTTCCTCCTGGGACCGTCACTGGACCTATGTCCAACCTCATTACATTTAAACCATTTAATAGGAACAGGCTTTGCATAGGGATTACTGAGTTTAGGAGAGTTGGAAGGGTTACCTCGAGTATGTCCTCCTGTGGGAACCTTACCGGCGTTAGCTGTACTTGCCAGGTGAGAAGGCTGAACTGCCGGGACTGATTTGTTCCTGTCGACAGTTGCCGGCCTGTTGTCGCTCCCGTTGCACCGGCGATAATTATCACTACGTGCCTTGTCTTGGAACATCAATTCTGCTTCCTGCACACTAAGAACCATCTGTACACCAATTTTATCTCTGATGGACGGTCTCAAACCGCTCAGATAACGGGCTGCCTGCTAGTTATCACTTTCAGATAATTGATTTCTTTCAGCTAATCTCAAAAATTCAGATGTATATTCATTAACACTATGGGAACCCTGCGCACACCGTTGGTAAGATTCAAACATGTACTGTTCATTAACTGGGGGTAAAAATCTACCTCTTATAAGTTGTTTCATGCGCCTCCAGGTTCGAATAGGACCCCTTCCTTCTCTGATTCGGGTTTCTCTCATGCGTTCCCACCAAACAGATGCGCCTCCCTTTAATCGGAAAGCTACCAATTTTACCCTTCGTTCTTCAGGTATCTCCATGTACTCAAAGAAACGGTCAACTTCTATGATCCAATCTAAAAGTCCCTCTATGCCAAGATCCCCACTAAAAGTAGGAATATCTACCTTGAGTTTAAATTCATCATTATTCCTATGGGGATTGAAATTACCTTGATTGTGCCAATTTCTGCCGTTTCTGTCGTTGCCGGGAAGAACTGGAGCACCACCGAATTCTAACTCATCATCACTGTCGTCGTCAAGAACTGGACGTCGGAACGCAGCATTGACAGGTGGCCTGTCGTGGTCGTTTCCCTCGATTGGATGTGGATTCTCCCGATTCCGTGGAACAACCTCCCGTAACAAAGTTTGCAGTTGTTCAACCATCTCTGCCAACTGTTGTTCGATGTTACGTGTGGTCGTGCGCTGCTCTTCGATTACTCTCCAAACAGCTGTGAACCCCTAATCTTCGTCACGGGGTGGATTGCGACTGCTACCGTCTTGGTTGGCCATCTGACTGGGCGAACTCCCAGCTCTGATACCACCTGACGCAACGTGGAAGCAATAAACCGGGCTGGCTATGCAAGCACCGGGCGAACCAAGTTTCTAGCGAAACAAGAAAGAGAGAAAATCTCTAGAGGAGAGAGAAAAGGTGGCGAGAATTGAATAGAAAATCTGAAGTGTGTATTAACTGAAAACAATAACAGTATTTATAATACATCTGGAAATCATAGAATAACTAGGAAAGAACAACTAAGATAGATATCAAAACATCTAATCTGGATAGGATCGAATTCTTCTTGATCTTGATCTTGATAGGATCGGATTCTTTGCCATGATCTTCACTGTCCGATCTCCATGCATGAATCTTGGAAGTCTTGGATTATCTTGATCTCTTGAATTCTTGAATTCTTGATTATCTTGAATCCTTTCTTGACTTATCTCTTTCTTGGATCTTGACTTATCCTTATCCTAGGAGCTGCCGCCCCTAAGGTGATGTGGGCCTTGGGATGGGCCTCCAT
This sequence comes from Nelumbo nucifera, assembly GCF_055504915.1. Lineage (NCBI taxonomy): Eukaryota > Viridiplantae > Streptophyta > Magnoliopsida > Proteales > Nelumbonaceae > Nelumbo > Nelumbo nucifera. Next base: position 168,707,691 of record NC_142649.1, on the reverse strand, counting down.
CATAGAGGCTCACATTGGGCTTTTGCACGGTTGCACCTTCTTGGGGAACTTCAGGGGGCTTACTAACGATGTGGAAAAATGAGGAAATGGATTGCTTGGAGGAACTCATTGGGAGTTACTCGATATCTATTAAATTTGAAAGAGCAAATGATGGAAAAGAGTGGGTCCTAACAAATGTGTATGGCCCCGATTCTACAAAGAAAGAGATCAATTCTGGGAGGAGTTGAGTGCAGTTAGAAGATTGTGGGAGGGGCCTTGGTGCCCAGGGGGAGATTTCAATGTTCTTAGGTTCTCTAGGGAAACAAACAACCCAAACCAGGGCATTACCCTTAGCATAAGAAAATTTAACAACTTGATTGAATCTTTTGAGCTAAAAGAACCACCAATGTTACTAGATGAGTTCACCTGGTCAAATTTTCAAGCAAATACAATTTGATCCAAGCTGGACAGGTTCCTCTTTATGGTAGACTGGGAAGAATTGTGGGAAAATCTCGTATCTAAAGCTTTACCTAGTGTGACTTCAGACCATTGCCCTATTCCTTTAGGACAAGAGGCACTTTTTGGTGGTCCTTCCCCTTTTCGGTTCAAGAACATGTGGTTAAAAGATCCCTCTTTTAAGTTAAGAGTAAAAGATTGGTGGGAAGAGGGAAGACCAAGAAACAGAAAAAAGGGGGTTAGATTTATGAGGACTTTGAAAGCTCTGAAGGGGAAAACTAAAGATTGGAATAAGGATCACTTTGGAAGAATTGAAGAGGGTCAAGAAAGAATTTCTTCTAGAATTGAGGAGCTAGACATAAAGGAAGCACAAAGAAACTTTAGTGAGGAGGAAAGAGAAGAGCGATGGAAGCTAAAGGTGGAGCTAGAAGAGATTTTAAGGAATGAAGAAATTTCTTGGAGACAAAAGTCTAGATGTAAGTGGCTTCAAGGAGACAAAAACACAAGATTTTTTCACTCTCTAGCAAGTGGGAAGAGAAGCAAAAACCTCATAACAACTGTGGTAGTGGATGGGATTGAGGTCAGGAGGGAGGAGGAGATAGTCAAGGTCTTTCTTGATCACTTTAAGGGCATATTCTCCAGAATGGAAGGGAATAGGCAAGACCTCCCTGAATTGGAGTGGATAGGGTGACTAATGTCCAATCTAGGGCCTTGGAGGCAAATTTTAGTATTGAGGAAATCAAAGAGGTCGTCTTCTCCATGGAAAGATCAAAAGCCCCTGAGCCAGATGGTTTCACCACGGCATTTTTTTCAAGAATGCTGAGAGTTTCTAGAAAAAGACCTAAAGAAAGTGTTTGATGAGTTTCACCAAAAAGGGGAGGTTTCACCAGGAACAAATGCCACATTCATTGTGTTAGTGCCTAAGAAGAAGGGAGCCAAAACCCCAAGGAATTTTAGACCAATTAATTTGGTGGATAGCCTATACAAAATAATTGCAAATGTCCTTTCAAGTAGGCTAACAAAGGTACTACCCACGATAATCTCACAAGCTCAAGGTGCCTTTGTGGGGGGAAGGCAAATTATTACCAAATCTTGGTGGCAAATGAATGTGTAGTTGAAAAGAAGAAAAAAAGAGGGAAAGGCTTTGTTTGTAAATTGAACTTGGAGAAGGCTTACGATTTGGTGGGCTGATTTTCCTTCTTGAAGTTATGGAAAAATTTGGTTTTGGAGAAAGGTGGAGAAAGTGGATAAAGGGTTGCGTAGACTCAGTGCATTATTCAATTTTGATTAATGGGGTTGCTAGAGACTTCTACCCAGCTAAAAGAGGATTGAGACAGAGGATCCTTTATCCCCCTTCCTTTTCACTTTGATTGCAGAGGTCCTAAGTAGAATGATTAGTAAGGCTGATTTGGATAATGCAATAAGGGGCTGGAGGGTGGGAAGGGTTGAGATGTGGTTACCCATTTACAGTTTGCAGATGACTTAATGCTTTTCTGTGATGACTTTAGCCCCAAGGCCCTTAGGAACTTGAAACTCCTTATTAGCTCCTTTGAGAGCTTATCCAAATTAAAGGTCAATTTGGGGCAAGGTTTTAAAGGCAAAAGGCAAAGGCGAGGCATTTGTGTCTCATAGGGGCGAGGCGTAAGCCTCAAGGCGTTTTGAGGCTTAAGTCTTGAGCAAAAAATAAAAGGATATAATCCATAAACAAGAAAGACAGGAAAACATAAAATTAGGATCTTATATGAATTGTCTTGTATGATATATTAGACATGGATTCATGGTTCAAAGTATCCATACACCCCCAATATTGCTGAAAGGGGTGTATTGAGTATCGACACTTCGAACAATGCATACCTTTTTTTCAATTTTTTTTAATTTTAAAAAGTTAGTTTTATATTATTTAATTATTAAAAAGAGTTTTTTTTAAATACTGTAAAAAAGGGGGTATCGGTACCCCAAAGAGACATTACGATTTGGGTTAGAGTCTTACTAAAGTAGTTTTTTCCCTAGAAAAACAAAACCATAGAAGTCAAACTTTTCAATTTAGGGATATGAACCAACATTGTTTTAAGAACAAGGCATTCCTATTTCCTTTCTTGCACTAGTATGCATTAGCAAAGAGTGTCCATCTATATGATACATGTGCTTTAGAAATAGTCAAATAGATTATCAAGTATGAGATAAATGAGCAAATGGGTAAGAATAAAGCATGCACAATAAAGCAAGCTATTTTCTTAACACAATTTATATGCAAGCTTTAAGTTATTTGTATGTTTATTTATTTGCTCATTACACCAATATATACAAAACAAGGCTTTTTGGTCTTAAATTTATGTTTGCCCCTATGTAAACCTTCATATTCCACATTAGCATAGGCCTAAGCATTGGACGTTTTGAGGCCAAAGGCTCAAAGGCGTAAGCCTTAAACAACTCAAGGCCTAAGCCATGTTGGTGGGGTCTAAGGCTATTGAGGCGAGACCTTTTTTTCCTGGCCTCACATCAAGAGCCTTTTAAAAGAATGATCTGGGGAAAAGCTGTCATGCGGGCCTGAATTTACAAGAAGAGGAAATCATCAAAATAGTAGAGGCCTTAGGTTGCGAAGTCAAAATTTGGCCCCTAGAGTACTTGGGGCTCCCTCTGGGCGGAAATCCACGTAATGAGAGTTTCTGGAAGCTAGAGATTTTCCAAAAATTGTCACTTTGGAAGAGGAGTTACATCTCTTTGGGAGGTAGGATAACCTTGATTAAAGCCACATTGGCTAACCTTCCCATTTACTTCTTGTCTACCTTTTGTATTCCTATCAAAATTGCAGGGTAACTGGAAAAATTAATGAGAGACTTTCTATGGGAATTGGGAGTTGATAAGAGAGACCATTTGGTGAATTGGGAACAAGTTAGTAGGCTTAAAAAGAAGGGTGGGCTTGGGCTAAGAAACTTAGTCCAAAAGAATTTAGCATTCCTAGGAAAGTGGTTATGGAGATTACCCCTAGAAAGAGACAGGCTCTAGCACAAGGTCATTGCTAGCAATACATGGTATTTCAGACAATGGTTGGGACTCAAAGGTGGCACTTTCCACAAATTCAACATCTCCTTGGAAAGCAATTTATGAGGTCTATCCTTTCTTCCTTAATCTCATTCAGTATGATGTGGGAAATGGTAAGTTTGTGAGCTTTTCAACTTCGGGTTTGGAAGGGGTCTTAGGGATTCGGAATGTGAGTCTCTCATCTCTCTTTTGTCCAGACTTGACTCGGTTTTTTTGGACCAAATTGTTGAGGATACCAGGGCATGGTCAATCTCCACCACTGGTCTTTTTACTTGTGCTTCCTTCTTTAACTTCTTAACTCAGCCAGCTACCTTGGAGGCAATATTCCCGGTGAAAGAAATTTGGAGTAAGCCAATCCCTCCTAAGATTCAGGCTTTTTGTTGGGTAGTCTTCCTTGGAAAGAAAAACACTTGTGGTATGCTACAGAAAAGAAGGCCAAATAAGTGCCTCTCCCCTCATGTGTGCAGCCTATGTAAATGCAATGGTGAAACTGTTTCCCATATCTTTCTATTTTGCCCTTTTGTGCTTTGTATCCGGGAGAATCTTTGTTCTCTTTTTGGGTACAGGTGGAATCATCCACAGGAGGTGGTGGGCCTTTTTGACCCTAGCTTCATGAGGCAACCAAAACAAAGAGGAAAATTATTATGGAAAACAGCAAGGGCTGCCTTGGTTTGGACTATTTGGGAAGAGAGGAATGGAAGAATTTTCAATAAAAAAAGCAGATCAGAGATGGAAATTTTTGAAACAATAAAGTTAAAAACTGCTCACTGGGTAAAAACTCTGGAAGACTTCAAAGTCTTCTCTTTGAATGACATCCTGAGACCTTGGAAGGAAGTGGCTGTATCAACCCAAGGAAAAGAAAAGTTTTTTTATGGAGTGGAGAGCCCCAGAAACAAATTTCATGAAGCTGAACTTTGATGGAAGCTTCCTTGGTAACCAAAATGTAGCTGGGATAGGGGGTGTCTTCAGAGATTCAGGAGGAAAGGTGTTAGCTTTGTATTCAGGGCCTCTAGAAAATGGGGATGCACTGACTGCAAAGCTAATTGGACTCCTGCAGGGATTAAGATTTGCTAGGTACTTTGGGTTCCTTAATTTGGAAGTGGAAGGAGACTCTCAAGTGGTCATCGCTTGGAAAAGATGTTGCACCCAAATCCCATGGATCTATAGGCATATTTTTAGGGAGATTGTGAACATTGTAAGGGAGTTGAATGTTACTTCCAAATGGGTGAGAAGAACAGCAAATGGGATAGAAGATACTCTAGCTAAACAAGGGGCTAGGAGACCCAATTATTTTGGGCTGAACTGTAAATCTGTAATTTGGAAAAGAACACTTTCACCCTGTTGTAATTTTCTGTTATAACTCTAATAAAATATTATCCCATTGATCAAAAAAATAATTCATAATTCTATTAGACTACTTATCCTTCAAACATCATCAAAACAACTCTCAAATAACAAACTAGGTTGATTGCAAGAACTGAGAATAGAAGAATTCAATGCCTAATACCTAATTTTGAGTAGATAGCTCCCGGTGATGCCCATGGTATATCTTGGTCAAATAGACAAGATCTATGATACGAACCCATTTTCTCTTAATTTTGTCAATTCCTGATCAATCTTAATTTTGTCAATTTGATACTAGAAATTTCTTATCACGTAAGTTCTTTGTCAGTAGTAAGCCATACAATTAAAATCACCCTACTTTTTTTTATCAGCAACAGAGAAAGCACCCTAATTTTTCTGATAGATAACAGTAAAAGGCTTTTTAGTACTGAAATAAAATGCTAGTACAGAAAGAATAAAAAATGGTTAGCCTTGGAAAACCACCAAGAGCATTACAGTTACAACTCCCTTTAGTAAATCAAACCCCAATACATTTGTTCCCTTCCCACCCTTTGCCCTACCAGTCCATTAACCAATCTAGGCACCCGTTTTACAAATGCTCCCAACCCTTGTGTTAATTGCTTCAATTCTCTTATGATGCATCAATATTTCCAAGGCCCATCGGCCCCATCCTGATTATCCCCTAGGCCACCCAGTTACAACCAGTGAATCACCTTCTACAATGCAGAATCATAAAAAATACTAAAAGAAAGCATCAAAATATAGGAAATAGACTTCACCTACATTGTCCCCTTTCAGATTTACTCTTCTTGTTTTCTTTTCTATTTTTGTTTTTTTGGCCATTTTCTTTTCTGTTTTTGTTTTTTTTTTGGTCATTTTCTTTTCTGTTTTTGTGTAGTAATATTTTCTGAACTGTTACAATAAGAACAAAACAAAAGAAACAAAGAAAAGACTTCCTCACAAACACATTGTGGACAACCAGACTCTTGTACACAATTATACACATACCAGTCATGCATACAAAAAGCTTACAAGGTTTCAATAGCATCTTCTATTAGATTCAAGAATATAGGAATAGAAACATGTATCCGAATATGTTAACAAACAGTTGCAAAACATGTCACAATTTCATAGAAATAAAATTAGCCAATTATCATATACATGAACTTCAAAAAACATTTCTAGATCATTTAAAGTTTCCCATTTGCATATGCATCTAAAATTTCCTTTAAACAGACAGAGAAACATATTGGATAAGTAACAGTTGTCAAAACTATGATACTCCTCAAATCTATTATATGACAATTTTACATTTCACGGTTTTCTCCATCTGAGGGTGGGGCTTGGTGCAATGGTTGGGTTGCTCCATTGTGACCTGGGTGACCAGGGTTCAAATCTTGGATACAGTCTCTCTGTATGTGCAGGGATAAGGCTGCGTACATCTGTCCCTCCCTAGATCCCGCATTGGCAGGAGCCTCATCACTGGGCTGCCCTTTTACAATTCTCTCCATCTGTTACTTGCATGGCATCACATAAATAGACATCTATTTGGTACTTACACAGTTACACCATGAGTTTAATTTTTCCTATTAAAAACTTTTAGCTAACATATTTATTGATAATGGAAAAAATAATAAAGGAATTGGAGGAGAGATAAATTATGCAAAAGACAAGTCCTTCTAAGAGAATGCTTATTAAAAAAAGTCATTCTAGGAGAATGGAGGAAAGGAACTCAAAACCAGTAGGACAGGGATGCATACAAGCATTACAATAATAATCCCCAAGATCCCAAAACCTAATATAACTTCCACTACATCCAGACATTTTCCAATCTGATATGCTATATATTTTCGGTAAAGACATTACTCAACCCAGATGAACAAAGAACCTTTTTTATTAGTGCCTATATGGGAAAGTGGAGGACCTTCTAATAAGGTTATTCTATCATCCTATAGAATTTTCCAGAGAGAGAATTCTTCCTGCAGGGGGCTGATTGAGTGACTTCCACCATAACTTGAGAGTTCCCTTGAATGTAAATTCTTTGAAAACCTCTAATATAGGCCCAAATAGACTTCCCATGACTCTGTAGTGCTTATAGAGCAGATGCCTGCATTTCTAGTAAGTGCCCTTTGATTTGGTCCATTACAATTACATAACAAAACTGTGATTGTCCAACTTGGCAGGTTCTCTCCAAATGACCCATCAAAATTCATCATAATCCAGTTGTCACCCAGGATTTTCCACTGAATATGGACTAAACACCTTTTGAGGGGTTTTCCACTGTATAAGTATAAAAGGAAAGAGAAAAGGAAAGATCTTGTATAATCAATAAAATAAAAACCTAAGAAAATGAATGAAAAATATGAGAGTATTACCACTATATTATCATTTTAGGCTTACTTATTCTAATAGTTAACACTCAGTCAATCAGATAATTACAAGATTAATACAACATAAATTTAAAACCTTGAAAATGACCAGTATGATTAACAAACTGATAACTGGACCACAAAAAAAGAACCACTGCAATAATAACAATGGGCATGAATCCCACAATTTCTAAGAAAGATGATTTGTACAACATGGACACTTTTTGAAGGAGAAGTTCATATTTACGGAATATAGTTAAGCTGATACTTAAAGCTTGTAATAGATCCTACATCAAGAAAACATAAATGATGAAAGAACGACCTGAAATGTAGGAAAATCCAAAGCCCAAATGACAACTACTAGACTGATATTAGTGGACTTTCAACCTATATTATCATGTTATCAACTATCAAGGCAAAAAGGCAACCAGTCAATTTTCAGTAGACCAACCTTATTGATGTTAGAAGTTCTCACTATTTCTATAAAGTATTCCTTATAAAGCCTAGCAATCTAAGACATACACCAGTAGTCAAATTTTGAAGAGCTTAAAATAAATTCCTAAAGTTCATCAAATCACATAACAAACTTATGCAAAAAGGGAACGTAAAAGTAGAACCTATATAAACTTAACCACAAACAGCATATTGTTGCCAAAGCAATTCAGTTATAAGGAGTAATACATATTCTATAAAATACTATTTCACAGTACAAAATAGACATCTCCAAGGAAAAAATGCACGTAAAGAAACTAAGAAAGCAGATTTAGAATTTTAGATAATATCGGAGTGATAATAGCCAACGCATTTATATTATACAACAGGAAATCTAACTGAAAATGACAAGTATAATACAGGAATCATGTCATAAATTTCAAGATACATAGATGTTGACAAAAAGTAAAAGAGAAATTGTGGTGAAAGCTCTTAAAATTTAGACTTAAGGTCATCTCGTGTTTGCCACATAAATCACTGAAGAAACAGGAATTTCCAGATACTGAACAAAATGAAAAGTTCAAAACAGTGACACGCACACAAACACATTACATCAAGAACTAAATGCAACCAAAAACCAACTTAGATTAAAATTTGTCCTAGACCCTACAACCCCCAACAAAGATCCCAACATCTTAATTTTACAGACGCATTCAAGCATAAACCACAAGAGATCAACATATAAGCTGGACATGTTTAACTGCAGAACCCTAACACCAGCAATAAACACATACACGAGGATTCATCTCTCTCTAACGGAAATAGAAACCATTCAGAAGTTCTTTACTTTAGGCATAAAACCCACTTCGGATTCGCTATAAAAAAAGTAATGGGTGTCCACTGATTTTATAAAAACATTAGAAACGAGAGAGAATTTGGAGAATTTTTTAAAAAAGGGAAAGGCACGCAATCGATCAAAATCTCTGTTCTTATTATCTCACAAAAATCACAATGAGAGAAGGGCAAGGCTCTCTACCTCGCGCAGACCAACGAAGCAAACAATATCGAAGAAGGCGTTTTTTATGCTCTGTGCTCAGATCTTCTGTTTTGAACAGAGTTCTCTCGAAAGGTCAAGCAGAAGAAAGAAGCAGTAGCGTTGGATTGCGTTTCAAGATATGCGCATAAACGTTCTGCAGGCACGCGAAATAAATGGGAGCATTTCTAAATTTTTATGCTGTGATGTGCTTAATCCATGCTTACTGTAAACGAGAGAGAGAGAGAGAGAGAAAGAGAGAATATTCGTACAAGGGCGTTTTAGTCCTTTACAAAACTTTAAGCATGTGATGACATTTCTAATTTGGTAATTTCGCAAAGTAACGACTTTAATAAGCCCAGCAGAATGGCAAAACCCATCGAATCAGTAGGCCGAACACAGTTGATGAAATCACAAGGGATTAATTATAAGTGATACGCGTTCAACGGTCAGATTGATGTTTGAACTTTTGTAAAATTTCTGACCGGTGATGAATGATGCGCGTACCTATGATCTTAAATATGTATGACTAGCACCCTAGCACTGCTGTTTAGCCAGTTGTAAAACAACTATTTAAACTAGAAACTAGATAATGAGTAATGACCTTCCTCCTCATTATGGGCCAACTGCACCCATAGTTTACTGGGGGCCCACTGTTCACATGGCATATCTTTGGAGTCTTTTGGCCTGAATTTTTATATTTGATTTGAAAAACATTAAATTAAGCTTGATTTGTTATGAAACCTATAATGCATTCTACATATTTTTTTTTTGTAAAAACCATTCTATATAATTAATAACTATTTGATACATATTTGATTTGAGATAAAAGGTACCATGTCTAATGTCTTGCCTATACTTAGCTTTGGCTTCACGTCAAAGACATAAAAGTTAAATTAGAATATTTTAATATGATATAATGTTAATATATTCAACACTCCACTAAACCTAAATATTGCAGTTGAAGTATGTCAGTCAAAAAATCATCGGCCAAATCAATATGTTAAATTTATGCATCTTATCTTATCTTTTAAATATATATATATATATATATATATTAATAAGAACTGTGTGCTCTTTACATTCAAGAAATAGAATCTATTCATACGAATAGATCCCATGTGTGAGCACCCATTTCCTATTAATAGATATATATAAGATAACAATAATTATTAATTATTATAGTAATTAATTATTCTAATTTAATAGTTATTGATTATTATAATAATTTAATAAATATATAATTAGCGATTATAATTAATAATTATTGTTATTAAAAATATTGTTAATAACTAGATATATATACTTTAATTTTACTTTAAATTAGAATTATAAATATTGTTATTAAAAAATACTATTAATAAATTTAGTAACCTGGATTTAATAATTACTGATTATTACAATAATTTAATAAATATACAATTAGTGATTATAATTAATAATTATTGTTATTATAGATATTGTTAATAAATAGATATTTACTTTAATTTCACTTTAAATTAAAATTATAAGTACTGTTAATAAATTTAGTAATTATTGTTATATTAAAAATAATTAAAAATGTTATTAAAAGTATTGTTATTGAGTATTTAATAAAATATTATAATTACTGACTATTACTGATAAATATTGTTAATTTAATTTAACTTTGGTAATTATTAATTTAATAAATATTGTTAATAAATCATATTCATAAATTTAAGAATTAATGTTATATTAAAAATAACAATAATATCATTAAAAATACCATTAATGATTATTTAATTAAATAGTATGAATACTTACTATTATTGATAAATGTTGTTAATAACGTTCTAACAACTGACGGTTCGACCGTCCGGTTTGAACGGATGGCCCGTTCTAACAACAAAAATTACAAGCAAAAAATTACGGAATCATTCTAGCCACTGATTTTCGGGTCGACGGTTCGATCATCCGGTTCGAACGACAGTCCGTTCTGACAACAAAAATTATAGGCAAAAAATTGAGTTTGTGAGGTTCATTAAGTAGTATCATACGTGTTATGTCATTCGAGCATGTGACTCATATTGACCCGAAAACATAACCATTCTAGCCACCGATTTTTGGATCGATGGTTCAACCATTTGGTTCGAACGGGCGACCTGTTCTGACAACAAAAAATTACAAGCAAAAAATTATGCAACCTTCTGTCCACTGGTTTTCAGGTCGACGGTTCGAACAGACGACCCATTCTAACAACAAAAATTACAAGCAAAAAATTGAGTGTGCGAGGTCCATTGAGCAGTATCATATATGTTATGTCATTCGAGCGTGTGACTCATACGACCCGAAAATGGAACCGTTCTGGCCACCAGTTTTCGAGTCAACAATTCGACCGTCTGGTTCGAACGGATGACTTGTTCTGACAACAAAAATTAAAAAAAATAATAAAAAAACAACCAAAAACCATTGAACGGGTCAACGAGTTAACAGTTCGACCACTCAGGTCAATGGGTCATTGACCGATTCAACGGTTTTTGGCCAGGGACCAGGATTGGGGTAAAAACAGAACTAGTTGCCTGGACAGTTCCCAATTAAAAAAAAAAACAGACGACCCATTCTAACAACAAAAATTACAAGAAAAAATTGAGTGTGTGGGGTCCATTAAGTAGTACCATATGTGTTATGTCATTTGAGCGTGTGACTCATACGACCTGAAAATGGAACCGTTATGGCCACCGGTTTTCGGGTCAACGGTTCGAGTGTTTAGTTCAAACGGATGGCCTATTTTGATAATAAAAATTAAAAAATTAAAAAAAAATGACCAAAAACCATTGAACAGGTCAATGGTTCGACTGCTCAAGTCAATGGGTCATTGACCGATTCAACGGTTTTTGGCTAGGGACCATATCAATGGGTCAACGAGTAGGCGGTTCCATTCGCAAGGCCCCCTCCACTAGTCATAAAGAGAAAGAAGGAAAAAAATTATACTGTTGAAAATACATAATACCATAGGGTTTTATCAATTGATTGGTTATAAGTTTTTCTATTATCTTTGTGGGATTCAATATAATGTCAAAATCTAAGGGCTCATTTGGTTTACAGGAATAGGGGTTTGGAATTGGAATCAAAATGGTCGACTTCAACTATTTGGTTGGGAGGAATCAAAATCCCATTCTCATTCCTAGTGGAATGGGCATTCCCCCATTTGAGGGTAGGGGTTAGCATTTGGTTTATTCGGTTAAAAACCGAACCGAATAAACCAAAATTTAAAAAACCAAAATAAAAAAGGAAACTAAAACCGAATTACAAGAAAACCGAAATAACCAAAACCAAAATTTCCGATTCAATTTTCTGTTATTTGGGTTAAAATTTGAATTTAATTAATATATATATATTATATATATTATAACATATATTATATATTATGAAATTGAATTTCATTATAATACATTATATATAATATATAAATATATAGCATATTATATATTAAATGTTATATATTGTATCTTATATATTACATATTATATAATGAATTTTAGTTAATTCGGTTTTTTTGGTTAACTGGATTTCTAACTCTGAAAACCAAAAATCGAAATTACTAAAAACCAAATTATCCAAAAATCGAAGAAATAAACCATAATTTTTTATTTAGTATTTCGGTTTTAACCAAATAAGGCTCACCCCTATTTAAAGGAATGGTCATTCCCTCCCCCTCCCTTGGGAATGAAATCCTTTCCCAACTGATTCTAATTTCTATTTGAACAAATAACCTAAGGGAATAGAACATTCCAATTTCTAGATATTTCAATTTGGATTCTTACTATAAATTAAATGGACCCTAAATGGCTTTTCGTATTTTTACCTTTTTGTCTTTACTTGTATCAACACTTGATACATGCCCTACCCTACTATGAACAAATATATATACATACATGTAGTCATAACTTGGGATAAATAAGCACCAATATCAAAAGTTAGGGGATAAATATGTTGTTTGAAGTATGAGCTAATTAAGGGTTCATTTGGTTCACAGCTAGAAATGGAATCATAATCAACTATAATGGATTCTCATTTTCAAGAAAGGGGGAGGGAATTGGCTCCTATTTTTTTTTAAAACCTTGTAGGGATAAGTTGATGTTTTTATTTTTATTTTTTTAGATTTTTATAGTTTTTAGGGGGCAAATTTTTGAAACTTTGTAAAAAAAATGTAGTGCCAAAAAGATATGATACGATAAGAGCTTTGACCAATCAAATCCTCTACGATTTTTTATAAATACCACCTGATTAGTTTCCACTTTTATGATATTAGTTGATTGTTTACAAGCTTCTCAAGTATCACGTCTTTCCGTTACTACAGTTGAACCCAAGTTTGCATGGTGGTTTCAGTTTTCATCATCAATGGCTTGTGTTGGAAACTCTCTCCCCCACTACTATGGCTATTAAAAGGATGTAATTTTCCCATCTGGCTGTCTCAATCTCTGTTTCAAGCAACTCTAGGCCTCATTAGTAGCTTCCCCAATGTTCAAATATAGCACTTCTATAGGGTATAAATAGACTTTGTGCAAATAAAGAAAACAGGTCAAAAGGGTTTAAAAAACAAAAAAAAAAAAATTATTCCTATTTCTTTCTTTTTGTAAGTGTTTTAACCTTGTATAACATGTTATATAGTATTTTATGACCTACATGTAGACCAAAGGCATGTACTATGCACATTTACATAAGGTAAAGATATAAGTTAATGTTATATAATCAGATTTATCTTTTATGATATGCACCAAAACCAAGACAAGTATCCCCTTTCTAATAGTATAGACAATAAAAGCAATGTAAAGAAAATGTTGAATTTCCTATAAAATGTGGCTTAAAATATTGATGGCTACTTCATGTAGCAGCCTACTGTTTTGGTGATCGAACTCATGACAGCACGCATCATCTTGCATGATAAATATTAGTCTGAACCACTTGATTTGCACGCTTTTCTTTTTCAAACATTTATGTTGGGCTTGTAGATCAATTAAGCCAATTATAGAAGTCTGTCTGCATTATCCGTAGTGCATGTATTGGGTTGGAACTGGTGCACACCCAACTAAACATAGACTCAGTTCCATAAATGCTTTAGGTGATTAGGTCTTACCAAAGCATTGAATCTAGTAAACAAGAGCTATATCCACCATATTGTAAGATGACCCAATCCTATTATGACCCTTTGACTAGTAAATGCGTGATGCATCTATCCATGATAGATCTAAATAGGGATGGAAACAAATCGAGCCTTTTACGAGCCATTCAAGCTTGGCTCATGAAAAGCTCGATTTAGTTCAGTTTAAATCAAGTTTCAAGTCGAACTTGAGCCCAATATATAGGCTCATTTCTAATCGAGCTGAGCTTGAACCTAATATAGCTCAGCTCGTAAGACATGCAAGCCTAATCGAGCCTATACATAAAAATATATAAATAAAAAAAAACATTATATCTAATATTTTTAGTTTTTATATGTAATGCTTTTAGTTTTTATATGTACAATAATTTTTTAATGGGTCATTTACTAAAACCTACCATATAGTTTGCAATCAATTTACTTAATCAACCTTCTATTAGATGAAAGTGGAAAATGAAAGTTTTAACACTAACATCCATTCAAATAAATTTAATCAAAAGAAACTAAAAGCAAAATTGTCTTTTTTGCCCCTAGTAAAACATGGACAACCACTATATTTTTCTCTAATTGGCCAATTTTGTTTTCTAGACAAAAAAGTGTTAGGGGTACTTTTGGAATAAACAACCATGGATCCATACCCTTTAACATTTTCCACTTAGTTTAGGGGTACTTTTGGAATAAACAACCATGGGTCAATTCCCTTAAACATTTTCAACTTAGTTTAGGTGATCATGTTACTATTTTTATATGGCAAAACAAATGGTTCTTAATGAAAGGCCGATTAAGTAAATAGATTGCTAACTAAAAGGGGTGTTTTAGTAAAATGCAAACTATAGGTAGGTTTAAATAAATTTGTGAAATTGTTGGGGGTGTTTTAGTAAATGGCCCTTTTTAATTTTATAGGAAGCTTGGATCACAATCGAGTTATAGCTTATAGGCTTTTGAGTTGAACTAAACTCAAGATCAACTCTATAGCTTGAATCAAGCTCAAGCCTCGTGGCTTTTTGAGGAGTCGAGCTCGAAAAAACCAAATATTCAGCTTAGCTTGACTCAAATCCACCCCTAGATCTAAATATAAACTCTGACCCATTTCTATATTTGTTATTTCTTAATAAAAGAACTCATAAAAGAAATTTGTGCATGGGTTTCAATATTAGAAATTTGTTCAAGTTTGGAATGGTGGTTTTGGGTTTTGACATCAGTTTGGGGTGAATAAAGGTCTATATTTTGGGTTAGGAATTGCAGTGGGGCGGGTATGGGGTAGGGATCATATTCCTCATCCCTCGTCCTCGTCCCCGATCCTTGTCGGGGATAAAAATTGTCCTCCATCCCCAATCCCAACAAGGACAAGTTCTCCGCAGGGACCTGAATCCCCGAAATATTTTTAGTTAACAGTATTTTTTGAAAAATAATTTTACTCAAAATAAATAAATAATTTAATATATAAATAATGTAAATAATATCATATATAATAATATAATCGGGATCGGGGTGGGCAGGGACCTCAATCCCCATCCCCGTCCCCACCCCACCAAAGCAAGAAGTCAGTTCCCCATCGAGGATGGTGAAAATTGCCATCCCTATTTAAGGTTGGTTTTGGATTGGTAGTTTCAATCCATTTAATTCATACACTTGCTTTATTAGATATTGTCAAAATAGGTACAAAAGAGATTTAAGAGGATATAAAAGATTTATTAATTAGGAGAAAGGAAATGCTACAAACATTGACTATTCATGTGCATGCGAGAGATAGAGAGATAGAGTGATAGAGTGAGAGAGTTTTAAGAATGATTTACTAGAGAGAATAATGTTAGAGAGTTTTAAGAATGATTTACTAGAGAGAGTTTTAAGAATGATTTACTAGTGAAAAGTTATAATTTAATTTAAAAGCAAATAACCATGAGTGTGAGAAATTAGAGGAAGAGGAGGCCATGTGACCAGGTAAGAAGGACTCTTGGCCTCCCTCTTTCCTCTATCTAATTCTGATATAGATATGTGGACAAACATCTATAGATATGATACACAAAGTGCCATATAAGGCATAAGACCTAAGCAGGTTTCACACCCAACCCAATAAGATCCATGGAAGCAAGTCTAGTTCATTTTTCGAAATCATGTCATTTTACTAGTTAAGGTTAGATGTTGGGTCAATCCTCTCCATTGCACGCCCTAATTATCTAACATAAGTTATTTCATTAATTGCGATTTCAATAAAATTTGCTCCAATGCTTATTTAAAAGAATTATTATGTATACTATTTAAAATGTAATTGTCCACATGAATCCTTTTGAGAGTGTAATCTGTCATATATAAAAAGAGAATGCAATGTACTTGATCATAAAAGAATAGGTAAAGTTAGACAATAAGGAGATTTGCGATTCACAACTTCAATATTTTTGTGGCCCAAACTCTACATGGAGATGTAATTTCAGTTCATTATAGTTTATGTTCTTTTGCCAAAAGAAAATGCAGTTGCCCTTGCTAACTTATTCTTTCTCTTCCTTGTACTACTACCCAAGGTTTTAAAAATGACTTAGAAATGGAATTGCTTTGGCCATCGTTTTTTTGGATCGGCGGTTTTATCGTTTGGGTCAAAAGGTTCAAATGGTTTAAACACTTTTACAGGTGATATTTCATCTTATCCACTAGACTGAAATATTAGGGTAAGATGCATATAAATATCATGAGAAAGAAAGTTTGAGAATGAGAGTGAGATTTGAGAAGCTGTTGGCTGAGAAAGTTTAGAAAAGAAAGAAGACTAGGAGAGAAGAAGGAGGAGGAGGAGGTCACTTGTAGCAACGACGATGACGGTGACCTATAGTGACGACAACAAATGGTGACCTACAATGGCAACAACAATGACAAACTACAGTGGCAATGGCGGCAACTAGAGTTGTAAATCGAGCCGTACCGTGTTGGCATGTGGGCCGAGTCGGGCCGTACTTCCCTCCCCTAGGATACTTTGGGGGGTCGGCTCTACCCGTGGCATGACACAAGCCCGCAGGACCAGGCCAGGCCACAAACCGGCCCAAGCCATGTTTTTTTTTTTATTTTGAAAAAAATAATGAAAAAGTTTAGCATAAATTAAAAAATAGACAAAAAAAAAGATCTTAAATTTTGATTTTATATGAATTTTGATGTATACAATATTGTTTATATGTGCAATAATAAAATTGAATTTTTATGTATAAAATATGAAATAATATAATATTGTTTATATATGCAATAATATAATAAAATTTTATTTTATATGAATTTTGATGTATACAATATCATATGGGCCATGGACTTGAAACCCCAAGCCTGGCATGGCCCATATGATCGTGATGTGCCTGGCATGACCTACAATCTGTTATGACGTTCTGCTCGTGACATTGCCCGATTTACACCTCTAGCAGCAGTGAACTACAACAGCAACGACGACGACGGAACTAGATATGAGATTTCTCTCAAATCTCACACACTCTCTCTCACAGATTTCTCATCTAGATTGCTCTCCCAAATCTCTAAATCTGAGATCTCTCAGTTCTCTCTCACACATATCTCTTGACTAATCTCTCTCTTTATTAGATCTCAAATCAGAGAGATACGAAGTTCCGAACTTCTCTTTTTTATTCTTGTTTTGTCATAAGTAATAAACTACGAACTGTTGTCTGGGTCAAACGGTTCAGCAGTCAAACCGTTTGAGTCAACGGTTAATTGACCAATTCAATGGTTTTTGGCTAGGGACTGGGTTTGGGGTAAATCAAAACTGGTCGCCTGAACAGTTCCCAATTTGAACGGTCCAACCGTTCGGATCAATGATGGATTGAAAACATTGTTACTACCCAATCCCTTAAGAATGTTGTGCTTTTTTAATTTAAAAATAAATATAAAATATAAAATAGGAAGCTAATTAAACTTGTTCGTAATCAATCTTGTTTATCTCAAACTAGGAAATTAAGCATAACCACTTCCTTAAAGAACATGGGCATCTTTTGGCACCAACCTATGCATTGCATGGTTCTCTCCTAGGGATGGCAATGGGGCGGGTTTTGTAAATTCTAGACCCTAACCGGCTCCCTAGACCTCTCGATCCATACCCTCCCCAAACCCCTTAGTGGGTTGGATTTTCATAATCCAAATCCTCTCCATATAAGAGAATGCAAAACCCTAACAAACCCTAACCTCCTTGCATTTAAGGGTGGGGGTGAGCAAATGGGTAGGTTCTACCCGGAACCGGATGGAACCGACCTCGACTGGTCTTGAACTGACCCTACCCGATTTGGTTCCTGGGTCTAGGGGTTTACTCTACCCGAACCAACCCGATGAACCAACATTAGTTGGCCTTGGAATCGGACTTGCCTTGAAATAAACCCCATAATATTTTTAAGGATGTGAAGATTTGAACCCAACACTCATGGTTACAAAAACCATGGTCTCACTTGACCATTGAGTTACTTAAGTGATTTGATCATTTGTTTTCATTCCAATTGAATGTGTATAAAAATATTGTAAAAAGTAATATTTGCAAAACTTAAATTATAATGACAAATCTTGAACCATATATTAATATATTATGATAATTTTCATATTAAATTACTCATTTTAACCAAAAAAGATAATATAAGTTTTAAACTATATATTATCATTATTGAAAATTAAGTATTTTAAGGACATGTTTCATTTTTTTTGAAGGGGGAGAGTACAAAAAGAATAGGTTCCATGGGTAGACCTTGGAATTGACCTCGGAACCACCAAGGCCATAATCAACCTTGGAACCGACCTTCATAGGGTAGGTTCCAGTTCCAAAAACCTAAAGCCTACTAGGTTCTCCATGGAACCAGACCAAACCGGCCCATGCTGACCCCTAATGGAGTGGGTTGGATTGGCAAGTTGGGTCCAAAACCCACACTAATTTAATTTCCTATATATATATAAGTAATAAAATTATGCTAGAAGCTACTATCATGCTATAGGTTTTGCCGGCTAAATGTTAACTTCTAAAAGAAAACTAAATATAACAATTTATTTAGCACAAAAAAATACAAGTATCTTTTCAATTATTTTGATCATATATATACATATTTTTTTATAAAAAATAAATAATATAATAAATTTACAAAAATACAATATAAATAATATATTTACAAATAAATAAATAACATATATATATATATCTGTGTGTGTGTTATATATTTATATGAATAAATAAATAGCATATATATTGGATCGGATCTCCTCGAATTGGATAGAGGTGATCCAAATCCGATTCAATTTATGATCGAATCCTATTTGATCCAAAGATCCGAAATTGACAAAATAGGATCAAATAATAATAGTAATAATAATAATAATAATAATAATAATAATAATAATAATAATAATAATAATAATAATAATAATAATAATAATAATAATAATAATACAAAAAATCCGATTGACTCTTGATGTAGGGTGATTTGGCCCGACCTAATAATAGGGGGACACGTGGGCACGACCTAACTAGCAGGATGACAGTTTAGTCCAATGCACCAAGTCTACAACGGATCGAGCTTGAATAACCAAACCACATCGGGGCAAGTCCACCTCGGGACGAGTTCACCTCGGTGCATAATCGCATCAGGACCACCTCGGTCCCAAGGCACTTCGGCATTCGTACCAGGTCGGATCCAAAGGGCACTAGCTCAGGTAATACTGACCGACCACTGCATGGCAACCCGAAGATCTCGCCACCAGATTCCACGCCTCACAGGATCACGCCTCGTAACAACTAACATTATCTCCCCCGTCCGATTCGGGCGGAAGTGATGAATCTTATCAGTTGGCAGCGTTATCCCCAATTAACGCGGAAACAGACCTCATCGTAACGAGGATCCCGGAACCGCTCCGCGAAACCCGTAGAGTCTCCACTATATAAAGGCTCCATCCCTCGGGGGTGAAAAGTACGTGTAATCTCTGCTCTCTAGCTCTCTTGCATTCTAAGCTATTATCAGCTCGCAACCAAGTATTAACTTAAGCATCGGAGTGAACTCGCCGGGTAAGCAACCCTGGGTTCTCTGATTCACTTTTTGTAGATCAACCGAGTCCATCGTCTACTGGAAGTCAAATCACCTCCATCTGGGAGTAGCTGGATTGCGCTACATCAACTCTGATTGGCAAGATGAACCAAACAACAATGATTGGAATTCTACTCTAATTCCTGTGTGAATCAAATAGGCATTAGAAATAGGTGGTTCTGATTCTCATTGTTAGAGATTTTCAATTCCGATTCCAATTCGAGAACTAACCGCGAATCAAACGACCTGGGTTTCACCTCCGGCTCGGTCGGAGTTTGGACTTGGGTTAACCTTAAACCCGGCCGAGCTTGCCTGACTTCATACCATTAGACCGATGAAAAGCAATAGGATTCCCTCCCTGGTCCCTGCACTGCAAATCTGCAATAGTGTAATTGGTGACGGTCAGGTCAATTCCTTGGTGGTAGCCAAATAAGTACCGGACGGCCAACGTACGTAATAATGCTTTTCTTCTACGATTATCACTCTCGAGTCACCCCTCTGCTCTGCGTCGTCTCGTCACTCGTCACTCGCCACTCGCCGCTGCGAAATCTCTAATGCTCCATCTCTTTAACAGAGGCCCTCAATCTACTCCAAATTTACGTTTCAAACCATCCTAAACCCACCGCCATTCGTCGTCCCATTCCCTCCATCCTCTTCAACTACTCGTCTCCTCTGCTTCCTGCACACTCTAACTCTTTCAGGGGAGCCTCTCCATATTCCACCTCATAAATACATGGATCCTCTCTCTGCTCTCCGCGACTTCACCACTCGTGGTGAGTTGGATAAAATCGTCCGTGTCGGCGACGAGTTTCGTTTCGGCAACGATTATGCTTTCCCCTGCACTGCCGAAACCGCCTACCGATCCAAGCAAGGTAATCTCTATACCCTCGAGACCCTTGTTTATTATGTTAAGAACCACCACATCAAGCACACGGAATATCTGCAGAACTCTCGCACGCAGAAAATCCCAGCAGTTACCTTACCCGACCGTAAACCTTTGCTTGAGTACCTCCAAGGCAAGGTTTCCTCTAACGATGCAATAGAATTCGTCGTCCTTCAAAACCCTAAGATATCCGATGCACTCTCCATCGACGTTGAGGAGTATCGACCCGAGGACCCCGGGTTGGTCGGAAATCGGGCACCCGCCGAAGAAGAGGAAGACGAAAAATCTAGGGTTAGGGTTCCTGAGAAGGTCGATTACATCTCGATGATTAACGCTCTCGAGAGGCCCTTGAAGGATCGGGAAATGCTGTTGGAGTGTAGGCACAGAGATTTCTATAGTGTTCTCGTCGCTTCAACGAGGCGGGAGGAGGAGCGGCAGCGGATGGAATCGCAGCAGAGAAAGGATGGATTGGTTGCCAAGAGTAGGTTAATGGGAGCGGATGAGAGGGGCTTAGGGTTTTGGAAGGATGGGGAGGAGTTGGGATTTGATGGGACGCCGAAGCCCAAAATGCACTTAAAGGGGAGCAAGATCGGCGAAGGGGTGCCTATAATTATGGTCCCAAGTGCATTTCAGACATTGATTACTATTTATAATGTGAAGGAGTTCTTGGAGGATGGTGTGTTTATCCCTACCGATGTGAAGGTGAAGCAGATGAAGGGGGCGAAGCCGGATTGTGTTACAGTGCAGAAGAAGTTTAGTCGTGATCGGGTGGTTACTGCATATGAGGTCAGGGATAAGCCGTCAACTTTGAAGGCAGAGGATTGGGATAGGGTGGTTGCTGTTTTCGTATTGGGGAAGGAGTGGCAATTCAAGGACTGGCCTTTTAAGGATCATGTTGAGATATTTAACAAAAGTAAGTACATGGGACTTATATTTGGTTCTAACTTCTATTTTTTATTTTTTCCAATGAGCTTTTACTTTGAAACTTACTGATTTATTTGGGTTGTTTAAACCCTATCAACGTGTTGAGTTAAAGGGCTATTACATGTGGGTTCATTGACTTTGTAGTTAAACTTGGTTATATGATCCATTTCTTGTGGTGTATATGTGGTAATCTTGGTGATAGTAATGACTCATATGATGGATGTGGATTGAAAGTTGGGCAAGATTATTTTCTATCAGGTTAAATTTTTAGTATATACATTTATTTTTTCACAGGTTTCTAATAACCCAAAATAATTTCACAATTTAAGATTCAATTTGATTTGGTTCAACCTTTTCTACAATTGGGGATACAATTATGATTTTTCAAGCATTGAATTGCTGAGGTGAAATGTTTTTTAAATCTCATGCAGTTATTGGATTTTTTATGCGATTTGAAGATGACAGCGTTGAGTCTGCAAAAATTGTGAAACAGTGGAATGTGAAGATAATCTCGGTGAGCTCACACACTTCCACCACTTTGTTATTGTTTTTGACTGTCTAGAAGACTAATTACTGAATTGATGATTTTATCCTTATTACCTCTGGGAATTCCATTATTAACACCTTTCTTTGGCAATGTTATTTTTGAAATTTCAATGGGCAGATTAGCAAGAATAAGAGGCATCAGGATAGGGCTGCAGCACTTGAGGTGTGGGACAGGCTAGAAGCATTTGTGCGGTCACGATCACATACTTGAAGTGCCCAAATTTGAGTAGTAGTTGTAAGTTTCTGTTTGAGCCTTTAACTATCCATCATTTGTTGTTGGACATTAATTGTGAACTTTCTGAGTAATTAAATTCCTTCATGCACAATGAATTAATCACAACATTGTATCTCTCTTCTATGCATCATGCATAGGTTTGCAGGCATGCATATTTAGTATTGTCACAAATAGGGCTGCAATTGGGGCTGCTTAGCCTGAACCCAACCCAAAAAAGTTGGGTGGGTTGGAAAGTATGAATCCAACTTAACTTTGGGTTGTGTTTGGGTCGAGGCCTTCGCTAATCCAATCCTTCTTGGACTTGGATAAACATGTATTTATGTATGTATGTACTTATTCATATATGCATATCACCAGAAAATGTATGTATGTACATGCATGTATGTATATTTGCAACCATGCATCAATAAATGCATGTATGTAGGTATGTGTGTATGTATGCATTTTTTATCTATCTTATGCATGCATGTATGTATAGCCAACAATTTAAGTTTAAAAGCATGATAACTATGCCTTTTTATATATATAAAATAATGCTAAACTGAATTAACCTCAACCCTTGAGTCTATGAAATAAGAACATTTGGAAAAAGGAATTTGAGAAGTTGGGCCATCCCAAACCCAGCCCAACCTGAAACTTTTGAGTTGGATTAGGTTACGTTTAGGGTTGGGGGTTCAACAACTTAGGTTGGGTTGAGATTGACCACAACCTGACTTGCATCTCTAGACACAGAGGAGTTATTGTTAACTGTTTTGGTTCAAATGTAAATGTCTACTTCATATATTAACATCCCTTTTACATATTGAGCAGGATTTAATAATGTTTTTCTTCATCAAATTCTTGCATGGGAAGTTAGAATTCATGAATCTTTGAAAGCTAGGAGCACATTGATGAGATAAATATATGCCTTAATGGTTTAAATTTTTTGAAAGATTTCAGAACTTGGTTATATATTGATAAAATATCTCAGCTATATTCGTTGTGATCTTATTTAATTAATTTATTTTTCATGCTCACATATGGTTGTTTTCAATATATGTTTATTTAGTTTTTATTCATAAGCTCATAGTATTGTAATAAAAGGGTGTGATGAGTTTAAAAGTACTTTAGCTTATTGCAGTGTGGTTAGTTTTAGGGGCATGATCCACTTTAGGGTGAGTGGGTGTATAAGTGGATGTCTTAGACATAAAGGAATGACTAAAGGGAAAGTGCACTAGCAATGAATAGGTGTTATGATGCAGACTTATCGAAAAGAAGGTATTATGATTCAGCTTGATGTTTCCAACAACTTCAGTTCTGTCGTTCTGATGATGGGGTCTAGGAGAGAGATTCTGGACACTTCATTAGATCTTCTTTGAGTGGCAAGTCCAGCCTACACATCCTGGTAAATATAGAGTTTAATGTATCTTATTGCATATCTACAATGGACAACAGAAGCTAGGAGAATGACATGATGTAAAGCTATTTGAATCACTTAGTTTTCTATGATGCCCATATATGGATGCCAATATGGACACTGGATATGTGAAATAGGGATATGACTGCTCATTTGCTAAAATTGTAGACACAGACACAGGTCGTGCTTCTCTTATCTAGTCTTTAAGCTAAATGTCATTTCTCTAGACTTCTGACTCACCAAATTTAATTAAATTTGAACCACACTCACCTTTGAAAAATAGTAACATCATTTGTACTGCACTCACCTTGATTACCATTGCCTTTTGAGTTTTGAGTGTTTGGTTATCTCAAAGTCAGGCAAGCTTTTGGAAGTCCCTAAACTTTGGCCTCATTCCCCAGTCCCAATGCAGTGACAGCAATCAGTGAGAATATATAATGCATCTCTGTCTTTTAAATGACCAATGGGAGTAGACCTGTTCATGGGCTGGGCTCGGGCTTGGCTTTTGCCAAAATTTGAATGGGGCCCAGCCTGAAGCCCGAGCCTGACACAGTGAAAGTCAGGCTCGAAGCTTGGCCCGTGAACAGGTCTAAATGGAAGGCATTGGTGACTTGGTGGGGAGGCTTGATAAAACACCATGAGTGAGGGAGTTTATGTCCTGTAGAGAGGTGTCTTTTTTTCCAGCCCAAGAGCTTCTGCCTGAACCACTCAATGGGAAGGTCCCAAATAGCAATGGATTTGTAATTCACACCCAATGGGGGGCTGTGATACCTTGCTGGTAAAGACCCCATGCAGTAACCAAGGGTGCTAGTCAATTCATTATAGGAGGGGGACCTCACCAATCAGAATCAACTGTTTCTTCTATAAATTGATCTTCAAGCCTGAGGCAGCCTCAAAATCAATGAATAGGCATCGAAGGAATAGTATGTTTGCTTGCATGCCCCTAGTGAATATCATGGTGCTGTTAGCTAAGTGTAAAAGGGGATTAAGGGGAATTTGTAGACCTGCCTTTCCTACAGAGTAACCCTGTGTATAGCCCCTCTCTACTGCCTTATTAATCAGTTTGCACAATGGATCAAGAATGAAAACAAGAATGGGAATAAAGGGTCCTCTTGTCTTAAGTCCTTCCCCCATGAAATAGACTTAAGGTGGAATTTGTAGACCTGCCTTTCCTACAGAGAAACCCTGTGTATAGCCCCTCTCCACTGCCTAATTAATCAGTTTGCCCATTGGATCAAGAATGAAAACAAGAATGGGGATAAAGGGTCCTCTTGTCTTTAAGCCCTTCTCCCAGGAAATAGACTTCAGGGGGTTCCATTAAAGATTAATGATGATGAAGTACATGGGTGATGGGTCCCTTCCTTGAAAAGTTAGAAACCCCTTCCTTCCTGGGATATAGTCCACAAAGCTCCACTCAATGTGATTGTAAGCTTTTTCTAAGCCAAGCTTATAGACAACACTGGAAACATCTTGTCTAACTTTCGAGTCTACAGACTTGTTGGTAAATGACTAATGAGAGGGCTATCAGGTATTGGCTGCCTATCCACAAAAGCTCCTTGTGAAGGTAGAACTAGATGACCTGCCACGAGAGAGAATATTAGAAATAAATGCGCATGTTTCTCCAGGTTAGAGAGCAAATGTATATTTTTTCTTCATTTTTCTCTTTTTTTTGATAAGTTTTCTTCTTTTGATAAAATTTTCTTTTTTCCTTGTGACTTGAAGGTTTTCAAGTAAAAACATGCATTGAATTTCAGGAGATGTGCACTATTTTATTGACAGGATCATGTTTCGCTCAGTAAACAGAAATTTACAGAGCTTATCATTAAACTTGCAGCAGGTGGACTGGTGGACTGGTGGAGTTTAGATATTACAAGCAGTTGGAAGTGTTGATGCCTGAGTCTGTTTGATTTTGAGCCCCAGGGCAGGGATGATGGACCACCATAAAAGACTTATATAGGCATTGTAGCAGTGACCCAACATGCTGGCATGAACAAGCTGTTCCCAGCTTTCGGATAATGTTGTTGATGAATTCCCTATAAATTCTTGGGGACACGCTGAATGCTAACCAGTATGGTGGTACAACTTAATTGTGCAGCAACTCCTACCCATAACATGGTTAGAAGGTTTCTTTCCACTACCAGACTCATCTTTGACCTTCCAGCTTTAGGGTCCATTTGATAAGTGAAACTGGGTTTGCCTGAAATGCTCAAATGAGAAGGCTTTAAGTAGCTATGGTTGGGATTTTTTTTTCGAAAGAAGGTAAGGTAATTTTATTGAAATAGAAGCATAGAATACAGAGGGACCCCCACTAAAGTAGCAACTGACAGAATACAAGACCCCAAACTAAATTACAGCTCAAACAAACTTCTAGACCTCAGCTGGGCTCCAAGCACATTGGTCTGGAGACCTTTCACAACTGCTGTCCAAGAGACTAATTTTCCTACGGTACAAGAAATCAGACAGTCTATATCCTTTGATTTGTTTTGAAAAATTCTTTTATTTCTTTCCACCCAGATAGTACTAATCACTGCTGAAGGAATAGACAGCCACACACTTTTTGCCACCTTGGACTGTCCTTGGAGTTCCCATCTCCATAACAGGTCCAACACATTAATTGGCATGGCCCAGGAGAGCCCCAGAGGAGAGGAAGTGCCCCCATATTGCTGCTAAAATAGGAAAATGTATAAACAGATGGTTGTTGTCCTCCTCAGCTTGACCACACAGCTCACACAACAGGTTTTGAATCTGAATTCCTCTTCTGACCAGATTCTGTTTAGATAGGTTTCTATCTAAAGCAACAGCCCAAAGCAAGGCATTTACTTTGGATGGAGGAATCTGGCTCCATATTTTATCAGCAGTGACATCAGCTCTATCTCCACCTGATAGAGTTTTGGCAAAGGAGTTCACTGAAAAAAACCCATATGCAGTCTAGTTCCAGGTCCAGGTATCTTCTTCCAACAGGTTCAAAGATTTGTTTGGAACTTTGGATAGCATTTCAAACAGCTCCACCATTTGATCCACTTCCCAATCTTGAAAAGCTTGTCTGAAAGAAGGGCTCCAGTAAGTGATATTATCTCTCACTTCACAGCACTCAAATACCACTGCATCCTGATTCTCTGCAAGTTGGTATAGCTGGGGAAATAGCTCTGCTAAAGACCTGCTATTACACCACGTCTTTCCAGAATTTCAGTTGATGGCCAGAGCCCAGTTTAGGAGACTGACCACTGTTTAGAAGAGGAAAAATTTCCATAATTTTCTTCCATAAAGAACACCCCAGGGAAGAGAAATTTGAGATGGTTACCCAGTGACCTCTGCCAGTTTCATACTTGGCTGCTAGTAACTTCCTCCACCAACGGTCTCTTTCTTTTCCAAATCTCTATATCCACTTCCTCAATAAGGCATTGTTAAAAGCCTTCAGTTTCCTTACCCCTAATCCTCCTTTTTCTTTTGGAGTACACAATTGATCCCAATTGACTAGGTGGATTTTCTAATCTTTGGGCCACTTTTGCCGGGATTGGGAATAAAGAGAGGAAGTAGTAGGGTAAATTAGAGAGGGAACTCTTTAGCAGGGTAATTATACCTCCCAAAGACAAATATTTAGCTTTCCATGAGGCCGGCTTCCTTTCTAACCGTTCCACCACTGGGTCCCACACTGAAGAGGAAGTGCACTTAGCCCCCAAAGGAAGCCCTAGGTACATAGTAGGCAGAAAGCCGGTCTGACATGCAAGCACTTCTGCTAGTGCTTAGTTCTCTATCCTTCCAATTGGAATTACTCTGCCCTTTGCCCAATTTACTCTCAGACCCGACACAACTTCAAACCAACTCAACACCCCTAGAAGAACTCCCAACTGGTCCACATCAGCATCAATGAAGCAAAGTGTGTCATTTGCAAATTGAAGCATTTCAACCTTCTCCCCTCCCGGAATTGTCTCAAAACCTTTCCACAGTCCCTCTTCCCCAATTTGGTTGACAAAAATAGTTAATACCTTCATTGCATAAATGAAGAGAAGGGGGGATAGGGGATCCCCTTGCTGCAAACCTCTAGAGCTCTTGAAGAAGACAGCCGATTCTCCATTCACTAGCACTGAAAATTTTGGAGAAGTAATACACACCTTAATCCAGTTCATCCATTTTTGGTTGAAGTTCATCCTCTCCAACACAAAATCCAGGCAATTCCAGTTGACATGGTCATAGGCCTTTTCCAAGTCCAGTTTACATGGCAGCCTTGATTTACCCTCCCTTTTCCTTGTGTCTATCAGCTCATTTGCCACCAAGACACTACTATCTAGCATTTGTCTGCCCGACACAAAAGCAAATTGGTTTTTTGCTATCACAGTACTAAGGACTTTTTCTAACCTCTTTGCTAGCACCTTAGCCATGATTTTATAAAAACTATTCAACAAACTAATAGGTCTGAAATCCTTGATGTTTGCTGCACCTTCCACCTTAGGAATTAAGGAAATGAAAGTAGAATTCAGGCTTCTTTCCAAAGCCAGCAGTTTGATGGAAATCTTGAAACACCTTCAACAGATCCACTCTCACCACCTCCTAGCACTTCTTATAGAAAAGGCTAGTGAGACCATCCGGCCCTGGGGATTTATCAGCTTCCAAATTCTTTACCACTTGCCAAATTTCCTCCTTTGAGAAGGGGGCTTCCAGCTCCCTATGCTAAATATTTGAAATCCTCCTAAAGTTTAGGTCAACCGGGAGAGGTCTTCTAACCCAACTTTCCTTGAACAAATCTGAGAAATATTTGGTGGCAATATTTTTCATTTCTACCCCATTCTCTCCCACCTGATCATCAAGTTCTAGCCTCTCAATCTGATTAAGGCTGCATTTGGCATTCCTTATTTTAAGGACTATCCCCTTTTCCTTGCACTTGCCATCTTGTGAAAAATGCTAGAATTTTTATCCCTCGCTTTAAGCCATTAGACCTTGGTTCTTTGCCTCCATTTCAGTTCATCAGTTCATCCTTAAAGGCTAGTTTGTCTAGAGTCAAACAATTTTGCTGCCAATCTTCTTTTCCTTTCTTCTTCTGCTATTGGGCCAGATTCTTCAGCTAAGTCCACTTCCTTAATTACTTCTAAACACTTCTTTTCTGATTCTGTTTGGGATTTTAGGATGGTGAAAATGGACGAGTGAACAATTTGATTTATAAAATCTAATTGCTAGAGATGAGACAAAATGCAATGGTTACATAGGTTATCAACTTCTGTTGTCTGAACAGTCTGTAGTAAACAATTCAAGCTTGCTAAATATTAAATTGCATCTTTCTTTTTGTTCCTGTTCTTAATAGGCATATTCATGAAATTAAAGTTGTTATTATCATCGGCTCAAAAGCTTGCCAATTAAGAAACACTTTGCTTTCTTGAAAAGAATATGTTTTTTTAATCACAACTGCTGTCTTCTCTGTTTCCATGATCACTGATGAAAATGCACCCATTTTACTCAAGTTTCGTTTGCACCCCCTCCAACGTATTAACCAGATTCCTGAAATTAGCTGTCAGATTCATCCTAATTGGGCGTTACACCAAGCAGTACCTCAAACAGATTTTCATTCACATGGCACATATGCAATTGAGGTGAGGGTGGGATTCAAGGCAGATTTCGAAAATGGCATTGCATAACGCGGCAATAGCACGGGATTCCCTTTCAGTCTCTCTCCCTCTCCCTGGCGAAACTAGGACTACATGTTATTCATTTTTCCTAATCTATCTATGTTTTGCTTGTCTGTACATTTCTGATCTGATGTTATGCAGTCAATGTGGAATCAGAAGAATGTTAGAACGTCACCCACCTCTTCTGGGAGGTAGACATAACCACTTGATACATCAGTTTCTTCGTTTCGATTTTCGTCAAGTTTGTGTATAATTTTCCTTGTGTATGAATATGAATAGTTTTATTTTTTGGCAAGAAAGTGTGATAAACTGTACACTTGAAAGATTGAGAACAAAACCGCATTTTTTAATAAATACGTCCATTAGAATTTAGAACAATGTCATGCGTGTAAAATTAGAGGGTAAAAGCCTTGGACACCGTGAATTCTCTAGGTATCGTAATAGGGCTCATATTCAAAATTTGACCATGGATATGGCGCAAATGACGCTGAAGATAATGAAATGGCGAAACAGGATTTATGTTGTCAGTTGCCAACCCTATATATGTCTAGATCTAGTACATGGTACATACGGATGGTCTACCAAGAAAGTCAAGGATTAGGTGCTAGTGACAGAAAAAGTCATCATGAAGAATAGAAGAATGCAAAAGCTTGGATTTTGCTGGGGTATGTAGTAATAGTATACATAGTCGGTTCGGATTGGTTTCAAATTGATTTATAATTAACTAAACCATAACTGAACCGACCAGTTGGGTTTCATAACTAACCAATTTGAAACCGATCCAAGTTTTTTGAAAATTGACCATAATGGGTTGAGCCGGACCGGTTTGGTTGGTTTGAACCATTTGATGAACAACCCTATTATTTAGGGTAAATTGCAGATGCATGCACTATATTTTGGGGTTAGTTTCACTTTAAGGTCTAAACTTTAAAATGTGTCATTTCAGTACTAAATTTCTAAAAATATATATTAAGTTCAACTTTAACTCTGTTAAACTAATTCTCTGCTTTTTGTTCACGTGTCTTTTACTTTTGGACTTCGGATGCAAATCAATGGTGGCAAAATAGTCAAAAGTGAGACTACCCCCAATGAATAGACCAAGGTGAGTTTATTTTAGGGAAAACTCCTGATTAGTATCTTGTATTTTGTGCTTAGTGATATATTAGTTTCTAAACTTTAAAATACGATAATTTAATACCCAATTTTTCAAAACGTGTCAACTCAGTACCTATCGTTAACTATTTGTTAACCAGCCGTTAAGTGGTATTTGAAAAAGACACCAGTGCCTTTTAAGTGTCACCTAATTTCTTTATAAACCATCCAAGTGTTGACAAAAAAAGTAACAATCCCAAATCCTTGCCTCTTCTATTTAAGAAAGTTGGGGGTCATCTATTAGTAGACATTCTAGTGACCCCAACTTTTTTAAATAGAAGAGGCAATGGTTTGAGACTGTTAATTTTTTTTGTCAATGTTTGAATGGTTATTGGTTGATAAGGAAAATTAGATGACACTGAGACACTCAAGGGCATTTGTGTCTCAACATGAGCACTTTCATAATTTTACCCCTCATGCAATTTTCCCTTTTATCTCTTGCCCCTTGCATATATTTTCATATTAAAGGTAAAAGGTCTAAAGCATTAACTTATGACCGAGCGAAGCCTTACAATTGAAATTTCCTATTGCAGTTCTCCCTATTTCAACGCATGCAATTAGGGAGAAAAGTTTACTTCTACGTACGAGAGAGAGAGAGAGAGGTGTTAAAAAATTTCTCTGCATGTAACTTGTGGAACCTGCCCGGTCAAAGTTGCACTATTTCTTTCAAAATTCAAATCAGCTCCCCACATTGTCCTACATCACATCTCCACCGTGTATTGGAAACATCTTTTGATGATGACATCATTATTTTTGGTATTATCATCAAGAGATATTTCTAGTAATACATGGCAGGAATATGCTGTAGGACGCTGTGGGAGGCAAATTGTGAGGAGCTGAATTAAACTCCACAAAGTACCCTTTTTGCAAACATTTTGAACTCCAATTCCTTGACATTTTTTCCTTATTTTATAAGGTATATAGCACTTATACTATTATACAATTCTATCATTATATGGTTATTGGCAAGGCGAGGATGCATTAGGCCTCATTTGTTTTTTTGGTAAGTGGGGGTGAATAAGGTGGTCAGTGCAAGAATTGATTAATTTATTTACCTAAGTAGATATAAGTGTTTTTCGGGAAACATTTGTCCTAAGCACATTTACCCAGATAAGTGGCTTTCTGAAAAACAAACAAGAAGGCTTTAAAAGGACCCCTCAGTGGATCCCCGTAGGAATGCACCTTT
This sequence comes from Nelumbo nucifera, assembly GCF_055504915.1. Lineage (NCBI taxonomy): Eukaryota > Viridiplantae > Streptophyta > Magnoliopsida > Proteales > Nelumbonaceae > Nelumbo > Nelumbo nucifera. The sequence continues at coordinate 168,675,936 of NC_142649.1, read as the reverse complement.
AAAGTCTTGTTAAAGCAGGATTCTATGAAACCCTGATTTATGTTGGGTTTATGTTTTATCTGTGGGGCCTGTGATGTATGAACCCTTTATTGACGTTTTTACTTCCACCCAAAAAGAAAAAAAGAATGGAGAAGTACGGATACACCGGATGCAGAATTCTGAATTCCAGCCCCCCTACTATTAGCCCTCTCCCCCTATAAATCATATCCTGCCCGTGAATTTGGCATCAATTCACGGTCAGGATGCATTCCCCCTGTACTTTGGAGTTATAAAATTCTGATCTGGGGTGATTGGTCATTCTCCCAAAAAAGAATGCACCTTTGCACCGTAAAAGTAAGCTGCTCGTACGGGTAGGTCTTGAGTGGAGTTGGGATAAGGCATTGACAATGATGATGATGATAAGGAGTTATTGAAATTTAGGCTTAGTTGGGAAAGAGTACAAACCCAAATGGGTAAAGTGCTGAAACCTCCCTGAAGTTTCTGGTTGTTGCTGAATCCTTTCCCTGAAGTTTGGTAATTGTAATCACTCCGTCAACTTTTTAACATTGTTGCAAGTAGACCCCTTTTGTTAAAATCCTCTAAAAAGAGATATAAAAATGTCTAAAATACCCATACAGTTACTTTGACCAACACATTTAATTTCCGAATTTCCTCTTCATATGAATTGCTAGCCCAAAGACATTCACTCAAAGGTAAAGGCATAAAGCTGCAAATTTAAATTCTCTTTTTTGTTGTTTATAAAATTAGTATTGTTTTTATTGTAGAAATCATGGTTTTCAAAACTGGACCGGACCAAACGGTCGAGTCGGAAAAACTGGGAACCAATCAATTCCGTTTTCCCCAAAAACTGGATTTCCCCCCAAAACCATTAATTTTGGTCAATGAACCATTGAACCAGGCGGTTAATTGTTCAAACGGTTTTGATTGTTTTTTATTTTTTTGAATATTTTTTATTTTCTTGTCAGAACAGGCCTAGCGTTCAGTTCGAATGGTCAAACCGTTCGACTCGACAACTGGACCCCTGACTGGTTTGGTAACTGGGTCGGTTTTAAAAACCATGGTAGAAATCATCATCAATAATAACTGCATGGGTATTTTGGACATTTTGTGCCTCTTGTTAGAGGATTCTAGACTTGTTCACGGGTTGGGCTTCAGGTCAGACTTACACTGTACCGGGCTCGGGCTTCAGGCAAGACCCCATTCAAATTTTGGCAAAAGCCAAGCTCGAGCCCGACCCATGAACAGGTCTAGAGGATTTTAACAAAGGGGTCTATTTGCAACTGTCATAAAATTCAGGGGAGGTAATTGCAATTACCAAACTTTAGAGGAGATTTCAGCAAGAATCAAAAACTTCAAAGGAGATTTCAGCAATTTACTGTATTTTCCAAATTGAGCCTTAAATTTTAAAATTTTGCACCCCAAAAAGTTCTAAATATAAAATTTTAAAATTTTGGATCCCGATGAAGTTCCATACACAATATATTGTTTATTCATGCCTCATAGATACCGTTGAAATCAGTTGATGCCTCTAGAAAAGGGTAGCAGAAAAAGGGTTTCTTTCTAAGAGGTGGATCATGTTATTTATAGTCACTGTTTTTTTGGACAATGTGGATTTGTAGCCTTACAATTTACTTGTGGAAAATGATCCCTGATCCTTGTTTCCTATCTCCTATTTGGTTTTCTTTTTGTATTTACTTGCCTGGACATTAGGCTTGATGGAGATGGAATTCGGAATTTTGTGGTTCTTAACATCATGTAATTCAAATTGATCTTCCCAATCATTTTTGTGTAAGCCATGAATAGTGAATCATCTTTATTGGAAGGAGACATTACAAGAATTCTCTTCACTGATAAAACCCTGAAACAATTCCAAACAAAAAATGGATACTACTCCAACACACAACCCAAAAGAAAAAAAAGAAGATCACACCATGCCAAAATACAGGACATTCAGGATGATAGAAAAGTTCACAGATAAGTTAAAGAGAACTCATAAGCCGGTGAAGTTGGAAGCGTATGATGCAATGGTCAGAAGGAAGAAGAGGAGAGAAAAGGTCATTTTATTAGAGCTTCCATCTGAAGTATTGCTGTTTGTTGATGTAGTCTTGGATCCCCCTCCTGCAGTGACCGACCATGCATGCTTATATTAGTATGATCGGCACTTGATGAGAAGATGAACAAAATAAAAATTTTTAGGGTTACAAATGCAATCAAAATAAGATTAGTAGTTGAGCAAATCACAAACACCATGTACCTGAAGGAGTGCTTGGTACTGATGGTGTGGCCTTAGTTGCTGGTGGCGTTCCTGCCGGTGAAATAGCTGTGCGACAAAAAGATTAGACAATAATTCATCCTGGGTTCTCTGAATTCTTCACCAAAGCAAGAATTCTGTAATTACTACTTCTTACCGTTACAGAGGCTAACCGATGGAGTTTGGACATTGCATGCTTTAGGGAGCGCCAAAGCCCGAGCTTGGTCAATTTGTATCCCTAGTGAAGAAGCACCTCCATTAAGGATTTGACATAGGCACTCTGGCTGTGAATTGACAACACTTGCAAGCTGTGAGCAGCAGGAAGAAGACGGGGTTGATGAGTTGCCTGTGATGTAGTTCAGGCACGGCGACATGCTAATGATCGTATTAGTGCAACTTGAGGATTGTGCCGCAGCTTCTGCCCAGATCATGGCAACTAAGGCAGCTACCAGCAGGGCAACTTCCATCCTTCTAGCTAGTGCCATTTAGAAACTGTTTTTTTTTTTTTTAATCGAAGGAGATGGCCAGACGGGAGGGAAGAGAGATTGATTGATTGGGTTGTGTGGAAGTAGGGAGGAGAGATTGCGGTTTATATAGGGATAGTTGTGGAGAAGAGACAATAGCAATTGGCAACGTTGGTGGCCAACTTTTCCTACTTTGTAACGGATTCTCTCTTCTCTTGGTATAACAACCAAAACCTATTCAAACTCAGAGTTCGAATTAGGTAGAATAAAGAAAAAAGAGTTCAAATTAGAATATAATTAATTGTATATATAGTTGATCAAAGTTGTTAATTGAGAAGGAAAATAAAAAATTTTGAGGCAGGAAGTATATATATACATAGCTCACTTTTTTGTTTTTCTTCTGGTTGGTTGGTACGCCGACCTTGTGCGGATTGCTATACTGTTGAAGCTTGGGCTGCAAAAGGTGTTATGCTAGTGGATCTAAACCGATCACTCCTGCCAGGCGCCAGCCTGAACTGAATAGATGGGTTATCCTCTACAGAGATCATCCTCTAGAGTTATTGTATATCACAAACTCTATCTCAGATAGAGTTATCCTAACTAATGTACTAATCATGTAAATCACCAGCTCTGTATTTAAACCCCAATCAGTAATAACCAATCGACCGTTTTATCAAAATTATCTCCTTTCACTTGGTATCAGAACCATGGCCGCCAACCCAATTTGATTTTCGTGAAATTAGATAAACACAACTACCTTTTGTGGAAGGTCCAGTACCAACCCATGCTTGAAGGTCTGGGCCTGTTCGGCTATCTCGATGGCTCCATCCAATGTCCCCCACAGTTCATCTGTGATACGATAGACACCTCTGGTGTCAAAACTGTGAACCCAGTGTTCACCTCTTGGCAGATCCAGGGCAAGTTATTACTTAGCTGGTTGCTTGCGACTCTCATTGAAGGAGCTCTTGCTCAAGTCGTCGGTTGCAGAACATCTCACGATGCTTGGATGACCTTGACTCGTATATATGCCTCTCCCTCATGATCCAGGATCATGCAACTCAAAAATGATCTTCACCATCTCCACAAAGGCTCAAAATCGATGACTAACTACTAGCAACAGGTCAAAGGCTACATAGATGCACTTCAAGTCACCGGTCAAGGACTCCCGTCTGATGACGTCATCCTCTACACCACGGGAGGTTTGGGACCAGATTATGACCCACTCGTCATAGCCATCACCACCAGACACGACCCTCTCTCTCTCTCGAAGAACTTCACAGTCTTCTACATCAGTTCGAGCTCCGACTCAACCACCAACACTCTGCTCTCCTTGACACTCAGCTCTCTGCCAATTCAACTGTTTACAAACCTGGAGCTCGCCCACCCAACTCTCACCGGGGTGGTCGCGGTGGTAACCCCTCTTCACGTGGTGGCAGAGGTAAGGGTCGTTACAATAAGGTAACTTGTCAGGTCTGCGGCAAAGTTGGCCATTCTACACTTTCTTGCTTCTACCGCTTTGATCTCAGTTTTCAGGCATCTGGAAGTAATCCACCATCCAAGGCTCTTGTTGCCTCCAATACCACGAATTCCTCTGATGGAGATTGGTACCCGGACACCGGTGCCATGAATCACCTTACAGCTGACCTTGGCAATCTTTCTCTTCGATCTGATTACAACGGTAATGACGAAATAGCCGTAGGTAACGGGACAGGTTTGGACATCAAACACCTTGAACATACCTCTCTTCATACCTCTTCCTGTATACTACACTTAAATAATATCCTTCATGTATCTGATATCACCAAACATCTGATATCTGTTCGTCAGTTTTGTCATGATAACAATGTACTCTGAGTTTGATGATTCTGGTTTTGTTGTGAAGGACAAAATTCGGGAGACACCAATCCTCTCAGGGCCGATTAAGGATGGCCTCTATCAACTCTCTGTATCTCCTTCCAGTAGCTCGAATAAGGGACTTGTGGCCATGCTGGGGGTATGGACTACTGTTGATGGCTGGCATAAATGCCTTGGGCATCCTCAACACCGTATAGTTCATCAGATTTTTCAGCAGCACAACTTACCAGTTGACTCCAAGTCTATCTCAGATTTTTGCTCTTCTTGCGCTTGTGAAAAGTCTCATTGCCTCCCTCACCCACCTTCATCAATTAGTGTGTCTGCTTCTTTAGATGTTATTTATTCTAACTTATGGGGGCCTTCTCCTGTACCCTCTAATAATGGTCATTGTTACTATATTGAATTTATTGATGCTTTTACCCGATTCGCTTGGATTTTTCCCTTGTATACGAAATCTGAAGCTTTATCCACTTTCTTTCGATTTTGGACCATGATTGAAAAACAATTGAATCGGCCCATCAAAATTTTACACACTGATGAAGGGGGTGAATATCGCAAATTTCATGACTATTTACAGGAACACAAAATTGTACATCGCTGTAGTTGCCCTCATACTCATGCCCAAAATGGAGTTGCTGAGCGTAAACACCGTCACATTGTAGATACCGACCTAACACTCCTTGATAATGCCAATCTCCCTTGCTAGTTCTGGAATGAAGCTTTCGCCGCATCTGTTTTTTTGATCAACTGTCTTCCAACCCTGCTTCTTGGCCACAAGTCTCCATATGAGCTGCTTTTTGGACGTCCCTTGGATTATAGTTGCTTTAGAGTCTTTGGGTGTGATTGCTACCCCAATTTGCGCCCCTACAACCGAACCAAGTTTGATTACCGTACTCTTCGCTGCACTTTCCTCGGGTACAACTCTCGTCACAAGGGTTATCTTTGCTTGCACAAATCTACTGGTTGTCTCTACATTTCTGATGATGTACTCTTCGATGAGATATCTTTCTCTTATAGCAATGGGCCCTCTCCACGAAGCCCGGCTCCACGCTCTCAGGATATGCCTTCTATATTGGGCCCGCCACCTGTTCTGGCCCCGTATCATTAGAACACTACTATTGCAGTACCGCCTATCTCTCGGCCCACTATAGCCTCTTCACAGGCCCACTCTCTCTCTCCCTCGGCCCACTCTCCTATGAACTCCCTCGAGTCCTCTATGATACAGTTCAGCACCGCCAATCCTCCTTTGCCTACAGATCCGGATCCGACTACCTCCCCGGCCTCTGCTTCCACTCCCACTCATGGCATGTAGACCCGCTCAAAATCTGGGGTGTTCAAACCCAACCCCAAATATGCTCTAGCTTCTGTCACCACTAAAGTTGAGCCCACCTGTTTTACTCAGGCTGCGCGTGATCCGAAGTGGCATGATGCCATGAATACCGAGTTCTCTGTGCTGGTTCAGAACCAAACTTGGTCTATTGTCCCTCTGTCACTGGACAAAAATATTGTGGGTTTCTGTTGGGTCTTCAAGATCAAATGCCACGCTGATGGTACCGTTGAACGATACAAAGCACGTCTCGTTGCCAAAGGATATCATCAACATGAGGGGATTGACTTTTCGGATATTTTCAGCCCGATGGTTAAACCATGCACCATCAAGTTGGTTCTTTCCATTGCCACGTCCAAGTCCTAGCCTATCCATCAATTGGATGTCAACAACTCATTCCTTCATGGCTACTTAGCCAAGGAAGTCTACATGAGTCAGTTGCCTAGTTTTCAGCATCCATCCTACCCCGATCATGTCTGCAAATTACATCGATCTCTATACGGCCTACGGAAGGCTCCACGGGCCTAGTTCACTCGGCTCCACAACTTCTTAGTTACTCGTGACTTCATTGAGTCCAAGGCTGATGCCTCACTGTTCATTCATCACATTCCTCGTGACCTCACTTTGGTGCTCGTCTACGTTGACGATATCATCATTACTGGCTCCAGCTCCGCTCTTGTTGATCAATTCATTCATGCTCTTGCTTCTGAATTCTCTATACAAGACCTTGGGCCTCTCCATTTCTTTCTTGGGCTTGAGTCTGAGTCCACCTCCGATGGCATGATTCTCTCTTAGTCCAAGTATGCCTTGGATCTTTTTGTCGCACCAACATGGTAGATGCTAAACTGTGCACCACTCCTATGGCAGCCACTACTAAACTCTCACTTGATGACTCTAACACCTTTGATGATCCAACATTATACTGAAGCACTGTTGGTGCTCTACAGTACCTGACCGTGACTTGACCGGACCTGGCCTTCTCTGTGAACAAGGTGGCCCAGTTCATGTCCAAGCCCACAATCAACCATTGGGCTGCTATCAAGCGTATCCTATGCTTCATCAAGCACACTTACACCCTTGGGCTTCGTATTCGTCGTTCTCCCTCAACTCAGCTTCATGGCTACAGTGACTCGGATTGGGCCGGGTGCCTAGATGACCGGCTGTCTCATGGTGGTTATTGCATCTACTATGGGCCCAACCTCATATCCTAGTCTTTCAAGAAACACTCGTCGTCTCCAGGTCCAGCACGGAAGCAGAATACAAGTCCCTTGTCATCCTTGCAGCTGAACTGGTCTAGATTCAAATGCTCTTTTGTGAAATGGGCTTCTCACCCACATCCTCTCCAGTCTTGTGGTGCAACAATATTGGTGTCACCTACCTCGCCTCCAATCCCGTTCATCACTCCCGCAGCAAGCATGTCGAGCTGGATTATCACTTTGTACGGGACAAAGTTCAACGTCGACTCCTTGAAATCAGATTCTTCACCACCGTTGATCAGACGGCAGATGCCTTCACCAAACCCCTTCATGTTCGACGCTTCTCTTTCTTACGTGACAATCTCTCCCTGACAAACACGGCATCGCTTGAGGGGGCGAGTTAGAGTCGCTCACATTCACGTCACCTTTGCATGGGTTATCTTATCTCTTCCGTGAGTTGTAACTCATGATAAGATTATCTAGAGGTTATTGTATATCACAAACTCTATCTTAGATAGAGTTAATGTACTCATCATGTAAATCACCAGCTCTGTATTTAAACTCCAGATTAATCAGTAATAATCAATCGATCATTTTATCAAAATGATCTCCTTTCAGTGATGGAACAATCAGATCTTCTACCTATATATATGCTTGTCTTTTTCTGTGGCTGAGAGTGAGAGGCTTCAAGCCTTCAATTCAGCAGCCCAAAAGCAGGAGCTTCCTTTTCCATGGCTCAAAGTCGAGCGCGGGTCAGGTACCGGGAGATGGCGCGCAGGTTTGCCATTCTGGTCTCTGCTCAATCCAGATGGTCCATCGTCTAGGTTCACAATTCACAATGTGCGGCTAGTCAAGGATAAAAATTTGTCCGATACCCTTAAGTGGGTATGGGTGCTTATCCATATGATCGATACATAGTTTATTATTATTATTGTTTTTTATTTCAGATGTCTCATGCATCATTTTAATGTTTTAGTTGTCTATTTTTTTTATTTTTTATTTTAATGTTTTAGTTGTGTAAAGAAATTTATATTAGCGTATTCAAATATATCTGATTAATATCGATATAATATGCCCGATATTTGATGCTAGTTAGTCCTATTTTAAACTTTATTTTGTAGAGTTGTCTTACCTATTTTGACCTTTATTTATTTATTTGTTGTTATTGAGTAGGAATAATAATTTTCCCCATCCATAACAGGTACCCGACCTCCTTGACTTGATGGAGATTGTTTTGGTGGGGCGGGGAAGGGAATGGGGATTAGACCTGTTCATGGGCTGGGCCGGGCCGGGCTCGGGTCGGGCTTTCACTTGTCACTAATGAAAATATATTAGGCCCGACCCCGAGCCCGGCCCGACCAACGGGCCTATAACTTGGACTCGAGCCCGGCCCTGGTAAAAAGCTCGAAGCCCGAGCCCGAAGCTCGACCAAATTGAAAAAAAAAACAATTTTTCCTATTCAAATTAGAATTAAAATTTCAGATAAGTATTTTTTTTTCTATTTAAATGAACAATGGGCCTACAAGATGGTATTTTTCCCTTTCTTTTATATTTTAAAACACAATTTTACATTCTTAAATCAAAAAAATTTATTCAAATGGACATAATCACATAAATAATTTTAAGTTTAATATTAGGTTGGGTCGGGCCGGGCTATTTTGACAAAACCCGAGCCCGGCTCGAATTTATTGCGGGCCAGGCTTTTTGACCCGAATTTAAGCCCGCGGGCCTATAAAAATGTCCAAACCCGTTCGGGGGTCGGGCCGGCCCGTTGGGCCACCCGGCCCATGAACAGGTCTAATGGAGATTAATAGGAATTCCCAACTGGGGTTGGGGTCGGGGGTGAGGAATGAAGTCTCTACCCTGCGCTGACCCCAATTCTATATATATTAAATGTATATTATTATATATATGATTTTATTTACATTATTGATATTATATATGTATCAAACTATGTTTAAAATATTATTTATATTTTAAAATGTTTTTTATTTTAAATAAATTTATTTTTCAAAAGATTTCGTTATTTGGGAGATTCGGGTCCCTATAACGAACCCACTTCCATCGGGGATTGGGGATAGAGGACAACCTTTTATCCCTGATGAGGATCGGGGTTGAGGACGCGAAATATGATCCCCGCCCTGACCACCTTCCAAAAATAAGGCTGTCAACAGTATCAAAGAATTTCAGTTCAAATTTAAGATTCAACGTAATCAAATCAAATTCAGATATGATATTAACACATTTATATTGATTACTTAAAATAATTAATCGATTGAATTCGAATCAAATAAAATATTCGACGATTTGAATAGAATTCAAATCCAATTTTTATTTTTCAATATACATTTGAATAACAAACTTTTCAATTGAATTCAAATTCCATTGTTACTTGATTCAATTGGAATTCACTCTATTTACACCCTTGCCCAGAAGTGCCGAGTTGGTTTCAGTGGGTTATCGGGCTGAAACTTGCCATGTGAATGGAAGGTGCAATGCATAGCAATTGTGAAGTATGAAATCCTTTGTCCAAGATTGTAATTTTGCTGAAGATTGCAATACCGGAATTTTGTCATGCATTTACCGAACTATCCCAACCTGATTATATAAAAAGTAGGATTACTTGGATTGGATTAAGACTACATATTCTAAAATCGGATTCAGTTAAGAGTTGGGTTCGGTGGGTTGAAGAACCCTTGCCCCGGGTTGACCAACCCAATCCAACCCGGCCCAAGTTTCACCCTTTATTATCTAGAATTCCTACATTATGTAATATTTATTTAACAAATAATAAACTCGACCCGGGACCCGGGACCCGGGTAGAACATTTTTCCTCGGCCCTTGAAGGTTTCATGTCCAAATCCAAACACTTGGGTAAAGTGCCTTGCACTTGCACTCGAATTAGAGATGTCACACAGTAACAGTTTCCCGCCACATTATGCAACGGATTAATTGGGATCCTTAATCATCCCTAATTAAATATTTTCTTTGTTAATTTTAATTTTCTAATAGACAACACAAGGCATATCCCACGAAGAGCACGCAGGGATTTACATGTGAAGAAGAGGCAACTGCAATGGTTGGCAGTTGGCCAACTTTTCCTACTCTAACGATTTCATTGGTATACCAATTATAACTTATATTTATATCCAAATGCCAGGCTTACTACTATTTATTTTCGGAATTTACAAGTGCCACTTTCACCAAAGGTTTTAGGGTCTGTTTGGTTTGTAGTCAGAATTGGAATTAGAATCAAAATCTTTTGGAATAGTCCATTCTGATTCTGATTCCAGATCTTTATTCATGGGAGCCAAACGAGGCCTTAGTGCTCTTTTTGTTTTTTGTTTTGGCTGGTTCTGAAAGCTGAAGCAGTGTGAGTTGGGATAACAGAAAGGCAATAAAGCAGAAGATTTGTTGCTAGAAGTTAGAGACTTGTAGTCGTGGTGGTGTCAAGATTAGTGGTGTTTGGGTCCATGACCAAATTACTCAGAGCATTGACCAAATTTCTTCAAGTTGGACCTTGGAATGTTTCACATCTACCAAATTATTACGTTGGGTTTTAGACCTATAAGTTCTTCATTGAGGGAGTGCCTTTTGAGTCTGAGCCTCTCTGAGGACAGAGCAAGCAGCATGGTGACTGCTAAAACTGGTCCTGGCAGCAGATTTTCCTCACCAAATTCAGTATGATTAGATGGATTTTTACCATTTGATCTTTGGAAAAAATTATAAAGCATTCTTTGATGTTAACAGAAATTTCGACTGTTAGAAGAATAATAATAGGCTCTTTTTGGTTGCACGGACAATGAAGGAAGATGAATTGTTTCTTGAAAATTGCTGTTTATGGTGATCGCACATAAAATGCTCATGGGAAGCCAATTTTTTCCGACAAAGTAAAATGAGTACTAATTGTAGGAATAATGAGCACTGATAATTTTTTTTTTTCAAATCATTTTTTTTCCTTCATTCCAGATGCAACCAAAAGCTGCCATGATCTCATTAGCCAGTTTCCTTTTGTCTAAATATCTCTCACACCCAAAATAACATAGGTTCAGCGTACTGATCATGCAACATTCTTCATTCCTTGGCAACCAAAATGAGGGAAAAAAAGGAAAAAAAAGAAAAATGTCTTCTAGTATTTCTGGTTATAAAAAATAACCATAGAGCACACAGATTCTCTTCTAAGATTTGAGACATAGTACAAATTATTAGAATGCCAGCCCATAACTAGTTACTTTACAAATCTAAACAATTTCCCAGGTTTGTCTGCGAAGAGAAAGAGGGAATGCAATGACAGGACACTTCATAGTTGAGACAACTCAGAAGCTGGTGAAGGTTGAAGCATAAGATGCAGAAAAGAAAATGAAGAAGAGCATAGAAAAGGTCAATTTGGTGGTGGAACTTCCTTCAGATGTGTTCCCACTTGTTGATGGAACAGTCTTAGATCCGCCTCCTGCACCATTTAACACTCCACATTAGTATGCATAAAATCCCAGGAGCAAGTTTTAGCTATATATCTGATATAAAGATACCTGAGGGAATGCTTGGCACTGCTGGGGTGCCTGCTGGCACTTCTGGTGTAGAGTTGGCATCTGGCGTTGCTGCTGGTGCTACTGGTATGGTATTGGAGTCAGGCGTTCCAGCCGGAGATGCTGCAGGGGAAAGCGCTGTCAGCATTGACAGAACAGAGAGAAGCAAAGAAATTTAATCATGAGAAGTAAAAAAGAAACCCCACTTGATGATATAAGAACCAAGTTATTACAAATTCTAGGTTGGGACCATTGGGGGTATGGGGTTAGCCATCTCAGTGCAAATTGCAGAGGGTGGGTCACCTTGAATATAGAAACTTATGGTGACATGCATGTTTCTTACCATTGCACAAGCTAACTGGAGGTGTTTGGATATTGCAAGCATTGGGGAGAGTCAGAGCCTGCGTTTGATTGATGACAATCCCCAGAGAAGATGCACCACCATTAAGGACCTCGCACAGGCATTGTGGCGTGGATTGGACAACATTGGCGAGCTGGGAGCAGCATGAGGATGATGGGAGGGTTGGTGAGTTCCCAGTAATGTAGTTCAGGCAAGGAGACATGCTGACTATGACGCTCATGCATCTTGAAGATTGGGTTGCTGCTCCTTCCCAGTGCATGGCCACAACTAGTGCTAACAGACCCACTCCCATTCCTCTAGCTTCCATTTACAGGGGCTGGAAATTAATGCATTATTACAAGTTGAAGGAGATATGTAATGGAGCTACAGCCTACTAGCCTAGAGATGTATGTATGTAGAATTGGGTTGAGAGGAGGAAGAGAGGTTCTCCTGTTTATATGGAGAAGAGATGTTGAGGGAAGAGACAAATGCAGTATTAAGTATTGACACTGGCGCCCAACTTTTCTTAACTCTCAACCGTATAACTTAAATTAGAAATTGAAGATTTGAAGGTTGGAACCTTTGAATATTATAGTACTGATGTGACTAGACAATAAAAAAATAAATAAAAAGTGTAACGTCTTTGGGTTTGGGCCCAAGTTTGACTATTTGATTTTTCCTTAACAGGTTGGTAACCGAAAAATCTCAAAATGGTGGGAATTGGATCTGTTTTTTTTTCCAACTAGTTATTAGCTAAAGTTACCAAATTACCCTTTTCCGTTGTGCAGTGGTGGGAGTGGGGCTCCTCTGCCGTTAAGAGGAGACCGGATCTGCTCCTCACACCTGGCGCCTCACAGGTGTTCTCAATGCATGGTAGATGTGCCTGTGAGGCGCCCATTTGTGAGGAGCAGATGAATCAAGGCATGCAGCTCACATGGACGGGTCTCGGGCCCATTCTAAATGGGCCGTTGTGAGCTCACACTGTTCATTTTTAATGCTTATGGTGGATTTAACAGCTTTTTATGTAATTGCTTTTGCATGAATAGCTTAATTGTTTCATGCCTTAAAGCGTGTCATGTATAAAGCATATTTTTTTATGTTAAAAAAATAAAAATAAATTAACCTCCAGCGATAGGCCGATGGCATTAAAATTTAGTTAAAAAAAGATGTACCAAAACTACTGCATAATGGGCTAGATTTTCTCTTTATTAGGCTAACGGAAGCCCAAAAATCACACAAGGGCGGCGCTTGAAAGAGATTCGGGATTTGTAAAAATCTTAGGACCCGATTTGGGTTGTAAGCACATGGGCCGGTCCGGGCCTAGTCTTATGCCCATTTATTAGGCAAACAAATCCTGAGTTTAGTTTTGCCTGGACCAAGCCTGGTCCATGCATATGCCCAGGTGATGGAGAATATTTCCCACCATCTACTACAACACAATATTGTGTCATGTGGGCCTCTTTGACAGAGATTATAACAAATAAAAAAAAAGCACTTCTTCAAAGAAATTAGTTTGGCTTTGATTCATCATTGTCCCAAGTATATGGGGTGATGACTACATGAATTCTGTTGTGTTCAGTGTCATATCCAACCATGGTTAAATTATGGGCGTTTACGTCATTTCAATTTACTTACACCCAAGTCTTTTTCCCATATAAATCATCTTGTAATTAGGATTCTTCTTCAGATAACATGTCCACTGAGAGAAGGTCAGAAATAATTATTTATAAATATTTAATACAAAGCATGTGTACCAATAAGTTTACAAATTATACATTAGAGTGTAGCAAATTAAGAGATAATTCATTTGTATTTTCAACATGATTGATCTCCATTTACAAATTACAAATTATACATTAGAGTGCATGAAACAAATCCAATTAAACCAAAGACCCCACTCTCTGAAGAAAAGCAAAGAATCTCTCCCGGCTACAAAATATGGGAAGACGAACTCAAAAGCTAGCTACAGTGAAGCTTGAAACGTATATGATGCACTGAAGAGGAGAAGGAAGAAAAGCCAATGCATCGATCTCAGAAAAAGGCTGGGCTACCCATACTGATCCATGATTTTTATATTCCTCCCAACTTCTGGCTCTGGGTGCAAGATATGGCCAACTGTGGATGTTAATGTCAAGTTGTGTTTCATGGTTAAATATTCTTTGTAACAGTTTCTCTAAGAATTCTTTGTCTTAATTCCAATATACTCATCAGACATCTATCCACAAAATTCCAATATACTCAGTGAGCCCACCCTTGAACAACCAACTTCATATCATTCTCAAAGAGGAAGAAAACCAGCTGGAGCTCTTATATTGTCATGGAATCTACAATCTAATAATACAACAAGTCTAGACAAAATATGCAAAATAGCAGGACATACCGAAGAACCCAGGAAGAAGAAGAAAAAAACTCAAGAGCTGATGATGGTTGAAACACATGATCCAACGAGGAGAAGGAAGACAATGAGTTGAAAGGGTGATTTTGTACTACTACTTCCATTGGAGGAATCTACTCCTTTCATCGACGTCGATACATTTCTAGATCCGCTTCCTGCATCCATTTCACAAAAATAAATAGCTAGAAGATGATTACTGTTTTATATTTGATTTTACTTCTTAATTTCAGAGTTTCTAGATAGAAAGAAAACTCTTTAATTACCCATTCATTCTTATGTTTATTATTTCCATTTCCAGTTACAAATTACACATGTAAAGAAAACGAACAGAGGCTCCCAATCACAGAGAAGACAATGGAATTGAATCACTTTGTTTTCGAGATTAATTTACATTTTCCGTACCTGGAGGAGGCGTTGATACTGATGGCGTAGTCTTAGAATCAGGAGTTCCATTTGAAGAAGATGAGCTCGGTGGAGAAGCCCCGGAGGTTGCTGGAACAGCACTAGCTGCGCCAAGTAGTCGTTTCAAGTATTTCATCTATTTATATATATATATATATATATATATATATATATATATATATATATATGTAAAATATGTTGACGTACACGTACTGCTTTGAAATTGAAAGATTAACTGAGATGTTTTATATATATAGTTCAACTTACAATTGAAGTTGCTAATCACCGGAGTCTGAATAACACTGCAAGCACCAGGAAGTGCCAAAGCAACAGCTGGGTTTACGGTGACGCCCAGTGATGCAGCGCCACCGTTGAGCACTGAACAAAGGCATCCTGGCTGTGACTGAATCACGCTGAAAAGCTGGGAGCAGCACCATGAGGATGGCGTGGAGGAATTTCCCATGATGTAGCTAAGGCATGGCGCTAAACTAAGGATCACAGTTGTGCAACCCAATTGGGGCCCAGTTCCCTTACAAAGCATGCTCACAAGGGCCATGACTAAGCCCATCTCAATTACTCCTGGATCCATCTGAATCCCACTTCTCTGCCGGTTCACAGACCAGTCGCCGGAAACACTTCAAAGTGAAGAGGTAGTAAACAAATTTTGTGTATCAGTTCTGGCCCTGCAGGTTAATTAAATAGAAGAGAAGTGGTGTCTATTGGGGTTTGATATTGAGAGGAAAAATGATTTATATAAGTGTAAAGAAGATAGACAAGTAGACATAAAATAGGTAGTCTTTGGGTGACCAACTTTTCCAACGTTAGGAGTGATTGGTATATTAATCAGCTTCCAATTCCAAAGATGAGATTTCAAAGTTGAAATATCAAAGCAGAAGGAACCCAGCTGATAGCGTCAGTTGATGAGGATATTACTTGTAGAGGTATCCCATGTTTAAAGTATTAGCTGCTGCCATCTTAACAACTTACTAACTAATTTTAACTTTAGGCAGCAAGATCCAATCATCCAACTGTTGCGTACAAGGATTTCGATTCAACTAGAGGCCATCTCATGTAATGCCTCTCAGGATCACCCCCCTCTTCTTTTGCTTTTTTTTTTTTTTTTTGTGTGTGTGTGTGTTTTTTTTTTCAATGCCCCCCTTTTCTGTTGTTATTTTTTATAAGTTAATTAAATTAATCCACCTAAACTTGAATGGCCTTTTGTCTTGTATCGAGGTGGCTTCTGGGTGTCAAGTAACCACCACCGGCCTCTTGTTTTCTTTTAGGCCCGTTCGTAAAGTTATTTATACGGGTAACTCATATTCTTTTGAAAATAAATAAGATATGATCATTTTAACCATAAAAATGGGCAATTTTATCACATTTAAGTATTGACAACTTCCCCCAATGAGATGGATATCATGGCTAAGTGATACATAGAGAAAATAGATTTTCCATGAATCCCACATAAATCTGAAAAAAGAACATGGGTATCTTGGTCAACGGGAATCAAAATTTCATTGACCAACTTTCTCCCCTCTCAAAATCTAAAAAAAAAGGCCCTCAAATGTAGGGGTTACCGAACCGTGGGGTATTTTTTCAAACCAAACCGACCTGATCGGTTTTTTAAATATCCAAACCAAAACTGAACCGATGCAATCGGTTAACCAATTCATAGGTTAACCACGATTCGTTTTTTTGGTTTTTTTATGCACTTAAAATAAAATAAAAAAACCTAAAACTGTCGGTGGTTGCTTTTGGTGCCAATGGTTACTGTCAGTTGTTGCCTGAAGTGAGAGTTTGAGAGATGGCGCCTGGCGGAGACGTAGAGAGGAGAGGTGAGAGAGAGAGAGCGAGAAGAAATATAGAGATCAGATCAGAGATGGCATTAAACCGTTGGTGCTTTCTTGTCGGTGAGGCGATGATCGGTGTTGCTGCTTGGTGCTGCCATGCTGGTGGTTGGCACGGGCCGTGCGACTGTCTGGAGTGGGGAATACGAAGAGTCGAAGAAGAAGAGTAAGAGAAGAGTCGAAGAAGAAGAAGAAGAGTGAAAGAAGAAGAAGATTAGAAGAGAAGAGTCGAAGAACTGGGAGAGTGAGAGAGACAAAAGAGAAAATTGAGAGACTGAGAGAGAGAAAAGAGAAAAGACTAAGAGAGTTTGACACTTTGGCAATTTGGGGAAAGGACGAAAGAGAAAACTGATGGAGATTGGAGACTGGCAATCTGGCAGACTGCCGAACTTTCAATTTAAAGGTTTAAATTTCAAAGAGAAAGGCTAAAAGTCTTTTAGATTGCCGAACTCTTTTATTCAATTTTCAATATATATATATATATCAGTTGGTTCGGTTAACCATCGGTTTTTTTAAATAGTTAATCAAAATCGAACCAAAATTATCGATTTTTTAAGAATATCGAACCAAAACCAAACCGACCAGTTCGGTTAACTGATTTTTCGATTCATTTTTTCAATTTTTTTTGCTCACCCCTACTCAAATGAAACTAAAGCATGTACTATATGCCTATATCTCAACGGAGTTCATGAATCAACTCAAAAAATTCAGTAGACTTGAAAGTATCCCATTGGGTTGGTTGGGTCATGCCTTGTTGAAGAAACATTGTATGGGTAAGACTTAAGACTTGGACCATCTACTAAGAAGGAAAGACCATTGTGGCCATCATATTAAATCGAAATATCATATATATGGTAATGATCACTGTTTTCAAAACCGGACCGAATTGGACGGTTGGATCAGAAAAATCGGGAACCAGTCACCTGACCAATTTCATTTTTCTCCAAAACCGCTTTTTCTCTCCAAACCATTGATTTTGATCAGCAAACCGCTGAACCGGCCAGAAATCGTTCGAACGGTTTTGACCGTTTTTCAAAATTTTAATTTTTTTTGTCAGAACGGGCCGGCCTTTCAAGTCGAACGATCAAACTGTTCGAACCGGTAACTGGGCCCCTGACCGGTTCATTTTTAAAAACCATGGTCATGATTAATAATTACATGTACATGTGCATATATATTACACATGTTCTTACACTAATATATTTCAATACACATATTAGTTCTTTGGTTGTTTGTAGCAGAGATTTAGGCTCAGTTTGAAAAAAAGTACACAAGCAAATATGTACGGTATAAATACAAACAAAATATAAGGTTTTGCACTTTACATATTTTCATTTATATTCCTTCCAAACTGAGTCTTAGGATTAATTCCTTTTGCCACCAGGGTTTGAAAGTTATGGATATGCAAAAAATATATAATATTTAAAAATATAAAAATTAATTAAAATAAAAAAATCAGCCTGCGAACCATTACCCGAGTGGTACAATGCCAGAGTTGGACTTTCAACTGGATCAGCAAATTCATATATATTTTTTTTCTTTTCTTTTTTTATTTGAAAAATAGTGGCTCAATGGGACCGGAAAGGTGGCCGGTTTCTTGGTTGAACGGTTTGACTGCCCGTCGTGCCGAGAAGAATGAATATGGCTTGTTGAAGTTCTGACTCGAGTCATTATTCTGGGTTCTCATACACAAATGGAGGTGTATTCATTTCTAGTCTTTAGTGCTCAAAATTTGGTGCAGGACATAGAACAAGGACACAGATATGGATTTGTCTTCTTTTATATTTTTATCAATAAATAAGAAGGGAAGAGTAAATTTTTGACTTAGCATGTCTGCTCATTGGGTTGTTTAGTCAGTTTCCACATGAAATCAAGTCGGGATACGATCGAAAAGGGCTGATAGTCATGGTCATGGAGCAAATTTTTAATCCCAGCACACAACTCTACAACGCCCAAGAGGACCTGCTTTTGGTTAAGGCTGCAACTTGGGTTAGGGTTATGGTTGAAATTCATGAACCCGATTTTACTTTGGATTGGGTTACGCTTAACCCATTAGATAATTTTATCCGACCCAAACCCGATTCTATAATACATGTCATATATAAATACATGTTATATATGATATATCATACATTGATTTGTTTAGATCCATGATAGTTGTATAACCCTCACTACATACTATCATATCTTTCTTTCAAGATAATCACTTCACTTAATCCTAATTGGAAAGACTAAAACCTTAATAACATATTTTTATGTTTTTTAAATATTTTATTCTTCATTTCTCTCTCTACTGTTTCTCACCCAAAAATTGCAGCTGATAAAAGATCTATCATAAATCATAATAAACTATAGTCATTTAAAACACTTATTTTTTCTGAAATTTGTACTAAAAGAACTAATAAAACATGAGATATATAATGAAAATTGAATTAAGATCTGAAATTAAGAAGTTGTATGAGATTTTAAAAGATGGGAAGAAGGTTGGGTTGGGCTCGAAAACTTCGGCTTGAATTGGATTAGGGTTGAAGGAATTTAATTAGAGTTAGGGTTAGAATTGAGTAGGTCGGGTTGAAGGCTGAATTGGATGTTTGGAACTTATGTTTGAACTAGAATTGGCCTCAGCCCAACCTAACCCGGCCTGGCTTGCAGCCCTACTTCTGGCCCACATTAATATGCATTAACGACGAATTAAAATCTGGACTACAAATCCTTCATGCGTTGATTAATGATCTGTTTGAGCTCTAACTGAAGTCATTGCATAATTGGTCCTATATATTAGAAGTGGTGGAATCCGTTTCCCCCTTTGCGATCCCTATATTGATCCATTAATCAGTTATTGGCTATATTAGTTTATCTAGTAACAAATCAAGGTTAAGCTAACAAATATGTCTTGTAATTAAGAGACATCAGAAGGAAATAATAATATCTATTTGAGAAAAACACAAAAACAACCTCAAAAGAGGTATTAAATAATTTATTATACAATCACACCGGGCTTTTCTAGGTAAGTATATATTGTTTCAAGGAGGTGGCCAAATATATGTGTAAATAGTGAAACAAATTAAACGCCATATCCGGCCAGAGAAGAATCAAAAGCTGGTAAAAGTTGAAGCACACGATGCAGTGAATAGGAGGAAGAAGACAAGCTGAAGGGGCTTCTTGGTACTGCTTCCATGAGAAACGACTCCCGTCGTCGAGGGGACGGTTTTAGATCCAGCACCTGCATATTGCATTAATAAGACGTTCCATGCATCAAAGATCTGTGCTCAGTTTATGAAAAATAATGTGATATATAGCATTAATTCAAGTATATATATACATATATGTATATATATATTATCTTGCATATTCCTGTACCTGCAGGAATGGTTGATACAGATGGTGAAGTTGTATCAGGAGTTTCACTTGACGAATCTGTTGGAGAAATATCTGGAGAATCCACAAAGGAATCTGCTGGAGAATCTGCCGGAGAGTCGGCTGGAGAATCGGCCGGAGAAGTTGTGGGTCCATTGACAGCTGCCAACAATTGATGATAGTTTCAGGTTTATGTGAAAATACTATATATAAATTGGAGTACTGGTTTAAATTATTATGAGCTTACCGTTGCACTGGCTAACGGGTGGAGTCTGAACATTGCAAGCATTAGGAAGTGCTAGAGCCTGAGTCTGGTTAATGGTGATACCCAATGATGCAGCACCGCCATTGAGAACCGAGCAAAGACATCGTGGCTGTGTCTGAACGACATTCGCAAGCTGTGAGCAACACGATGAAGCTGGAGTGGAGGAGTTCCCTGTAATGTAGCTGAGGCATGGTGCCATGCCGATAAGCACGGATGTGCAACCCGATTGAGCTGTGGCTCTCACCCAAAGCATGGCCACTATGACCATGAGCAAGCCCATCTCTGTTTCCTTTGATGAAGCCATTGGTGAATGAGCTTCCAGTAGGTCAAAGGTTCAGGCTAGTGAAATTAGCTAGTGTATATGACTGTGTAAATGGGTTTGCTCTGGTTTGGAGTAGAATTAATGAAAAGGGAAGCTAGCTAGGGATGTGATTTATAGTTAGATGCGGAGAGAAACGGGAAGAAAAAACTACATACATAAAGGCATCTTTTGGTGACCAACTACTAAAATAAGTGGCGATTGGTAAACTAAACAGATTCTCAATGCGAGAGATGGACTAAGAAACAGGGATGGAGACCAAAGATTAACAATTCAATAGCTGAATATATAAATCATTGGACAGGTTTGGTGGACAAGACGGCCCAAAAGTGTTCCATGCATGTGGCCTTGGTTAGTAACCAATGGTTACAGCTCGAGAAGGCTCCACATGTTTCATTAATATCAACGGTTAATTGTGTAGTATGCTTTAGCTCAACTGCCGCGTAATATATGGCAAAAGAAATTAATCTTCTCCTAATGGGCATTTTTTTTTTCAAACTTGAAGTTTCGAAAGTTCAATCAATAGCTAGCATAAATAATCGGGCCGGGGAATACTCCACTCTAGCCCTGAATAAGTGATCAATAATCTAAAGGAACCTCCGGGTTGTCTCCCGGCCAGACCCACGTGGCTAAACTATGGCAAGTTTGTCCATTAATGATGAACTGATCAAGAGATTTGAGTAACTGCTTCAGAAAATCCTTTCACTTAATATATAGGGGCGTTTGGATTTTGAGAGGGGGGAAAGTTGGTTAATGGGATTTTGATTTTTATTGATAAAAAAATCTATGTTCACTTCTAAGTGGGTAAATTAATTTTCCCATTTAGGGAAAAATTGCCAATACTTGGATGGGATAAAAATGCCCCTTTTAATAATGAAATTTTTATGGCTAAGATGGTCATTGCCTTATTTACATGGAAAATAAAAGAACATGGATAAATACACTTACCCGGGTTTTTGGGAAACACTTGCCCAAATAAGTGTATTTACCTTGATAAATGACTTACCGAAAAGTGAACGGGGCAATATTGATAATTAAAGGATGTGAGAGGCCAGTGACTCCCTTGATGTGGTTGAGATAAATTGATGTAAGTATTACCTTTTTTTTGTGATAGCTCAAAAGTTGGAATTAAACTAAGTTGAAGCTTCTCCATTTCATATTGGAATTGCTAATTATGATTCAAGTTCAAAACTAATGGCCACCAAATGTGACGCTTAAAGGTCGTCTAAGGCTGAATTTTGGTGAACTACCCCCACAATTAAGTTCACCCAAAATGGAAGATATATGTAACTACAGCTATTGTTTCCATTGGTCTTTGCACCCTGCGTCCCTGCCCCATAAGTCACGAATCTCTCAATTGGTCTAGACCATTCAAAGGCCTGCTATTTGGTTAGTTGGTTGAGACCATCCATCAAATATCTTTCTTGGGTTATGGTCCTTCTGAGAATTGCTTCCTTGGCCGGATGGTTTGAAACTTTGTCAAGAAACCCAACCCAACGACCAAACGTTAATATAACTACCATGGTTTTTGTCTTTACCACAAGGCAAGTATTTGAATTAATTGGTGATCCAAGCGGCCAAGGGCTAGCACTGGGCGTTGAAATATTCAAGACTGAGTCCTAATCGTTAGTCAGCGACTCAATTCAGTGTTTGTCTAGAAGGAGGAATCACAAGCACATATGGTCGACTAACAACATCTTCCATGGATGAAGGAACAAAGAAAAGTAAAATCCCCACGCAATAACAAACATATGCCAACCTCTACCTAAGTACTGCCCTTTTGATTCATACATAACAGTGAAATAAAATACTCTAGATTCAGAAGAAGTCTGCCAAAGTTGGTGAACCTCCAAAACCCGCTTCAAATCTACCAGATTTTCCCTCCACTCCACACTCTTTCTGAAACCCATCCATCTATAAGACTAGGAAACTCCTCCCCCCACTAAGTTTATACCGATTTCCTTACACTACTCGCATCAAACCAAGAACACCTCTAATCTGCTTCTTTCCTCTTCTATCTAAAATACAGAAGAAACATATATGGAGGGGCTTAAGGTTTCAAGGCGCTTAATGGCTGCTGTGTTAAGCATGATCTTGGCGACGTCAATGATGCCGGCCGATGGGCAAGTCGTCTCGCCCTGCACAAATGCAATGGTCAGTAGCTTCACTCCATGCTTTAACTACATTACAGGGAGCAGTGCTAATGGATCTTCACCAACTGCTGACTGTTGTGGATCGCTTCGCTCGCTCATGAGCACTAGCATGGATTGCGCTTGCCTTATATTGACTGGGAATGTGCCGTTCCAGATACCATTCACCCGTAATCTGGCCATGTCACTCCCTAAGGCTTGCAAGATGAGTGGTGTTTCCGTCCAATGCAAATGTGAGAGTGAGACTTTTTGTGTAGGAAAGCTTAGTTGCATTTTGATTATTTATGGTGTGTTTGGCATCTAATTGACTTAATTCTACATCATTAATTGCTAATTTGTTTTCTTTTCAGCATCTGCCTCTCCTCTTCCAGCTCCAGGTACCATGCCATTCAGAAGATCTCTTGTTCCCTATATACATTTAGTTAGTTTCAATTGAAATATTTGTTACATCTATCAATGTAGTAAATACAGCCTGATTCTGGCTCGGCCAAGGCTAAATCGGCTTAATAGTAACCAGTAATGGATTTGCCGGCCCAACCCAATTCATTATCCTCTAACACTGAGGGGTAATGGGCAGACAGTTGGACGATTAGTTACAAGATAATTAAGTTTGGTGGTTGCATTTTTTACTGACCATAGTTGAACTGTCAGGTCCTGCAACACTTGGGATACCTCCTCCAAGACAAGCTCCTCCTTCTCCTAGCCCCAGAGGTACACAACTTGATCATTATTTAGTTAAAACACCTTAATCAGATTCATATGGGCTAGTACTTTTTTAAGAGATCCACATGGGCTTGGTCAAGGTAAGCCCCAGCTCAGCCCATTTGTATGTGGAGCCTCAATTCTTGGCTCAGTTTTTGCTCAAAATCGGATAATTGGGTCGAGCTCCTTGTCTCAGGCCCAAATAAGCTCAAGGTGTTCTAAAACAAAACTAAATAGATCATCTCCCCTATAATTTGATTGCATTGTTCATTGCTTGCGCTTTTGCTGACCTGAAACTGAAAGTATGCATCACCAAAGCCTAAAGATATTAATGGTTGTCTCTGTTGGGCAGCTTCCTTGATCCCTGCATTGTCGTCACCACCACCGGCTTTGCCTCCGGAAATCGATATAACTGTGGCATCAGAGCCGGCATTGCCACCAGTGGATACAGCAACTCCGACACTAATTCCAGGGAGCCGGCCGGTTCTAACCCCATCAGCTGCTAAACCCGCTTACATTTTCTCACCATCTCTGTTTCTTTTTGTTTTGGGAGTCATGGTTTTGAATTATCATTAATTAATTTGTTACCTTATTGGAGCTTTCATTGAATTATCTTTAAAATGTGATGCTCTACAATCTACACATGGGTCTTTTGTTTGAGAGAGCTACTCTTTTTTGGTAGAAGAAAGAGTTTTTGGGCTTATTGTTGAATATTATGAAACTGCAATTTCTGACCTAGTTGCAAAAATTAGTGAGTCGTTTTTGGACCATTGCATCCAAACTCCAAAGGGTGTTCACTTTGAAACCTGAAATGGATCTTAATAATGCGTCTCTAAAGACATCTACTGTATTTGGTTTACTTCTCTAGACTTGGCACCGTTTACTGGACCAGTTTGGCGGGTCCACCCACATTTCCTCCAAAGACAAGCCCGGTCCAGATTTAAAATCGAGAAGCAAAACATTCCTTTAGAGTTCAGAAAAGCCATGTCACAATCAGATAGGAATTCAGGGGACCGAGTTGTGTTGCCCGATTTGAAGATTTCCAACACCATCCGGCTCATCGATCGGGCTTGGATCCATTGAAAATCTAACAAACTCCCAACCCGACCCGACCGAACTTGCACCTCTAGGTGGGATCCCCGTCGGGTGAATTCATCATCAGTTGGATTGGGATTTGGAACTTGGAAGTGTTCGACTGGATTTCAGATCGGGCCAACCCGAACAGAAGCCTGGAATTGCCACTCCACCTGCATCTAACTGGTGGGTTTGAAGAAATGACCCATATACCCGTTAATAAAATCTATATATGCAGGGGAAAGAAATATGGACGTGCTTTATTTTCTAGCCGCATGCATGCCCTAATCTTGTTCATTTGTATTAGGGCTGTTCACGGGTCGGGTTGGGTTAGTTTACAGGGGTTTTCCTAACCAATCCGACCTGGTCGGGTTACATGAGGTAGAAACCGAAACCGACCCATTGATAGGCAAAACCGACCTGGTCGGTTTGAGTCGAGTTGGGTCGGTTTGGGTCGGTTTCGGTTTTGCTCCTATACAAAAATGATAGAGAAGCCTAGAACTAGAAGGACACCTAATTCTAATTGTAATTGCCTAATGGGTTGTCTATTTGGTGTAAAAGACTATAAAAATTAGGATAGATACAATTTAGTTAAGTAAGAACTAGAAGATATGGCTGTTCTAGTTCTAGTTCTAGTAGAATACTAGTTAAGTAGAAAACTAGGAACTACCGAACTAGAAAACTAATTGGTTCGGTTTGGTTCGGGTTGGTTTATGATTTTTCCCAACCTGAAATTGACTGGTGCTGATGAAAACCCGGCCAACTCGGGTTGGTCGGTTTGGTCGGGTTGGGCCTTCTTATGAACAACCCTAATTTGTATTGTGTTGTGCCCCAAACAAGGTTCAAAGTATCGCCATGTATCAGCCGATACGTATCGTTTTGAGACCCGTTCAATACGCCCCTATAGTGGGTGTTCGGGGGTCTGATCGGTTCAGGGTGTGGAGGAAGCCTAAACCGGTTCCCCTGAACCAGTTGCGAGAAAAAAAACACCAAAAGCTGTATTGATTCGCCCGATATGCCTGACATATCGAGGTATCGATATTTTAAACCTTGGCCCCAAACACCAAAGAAAGGCCTCCAAGTTTGTTAAAGCTGTTACTCATTCATTGACTTTCCTCTTTCCATCAAAATCCGTGTGATTTTTCAAAAATGACCAATTGTACCTATAATTATAATTATATTCTTGCCAAACTGGAAATTTGGTTTGAATTGTTGATACTTGTTTCGGGTAGGGCTGTCAGTGAGTCGGGCAGCCTCAACAGAACCGGGCCAACCAATCTAATTATATAGTGTCTAGGTCTGTGTCATGTTTCCTAGCTAATTATAGTTGGATTGGGATGAATTTTGGTCGCTCCGAATTGATTATGTATATGAATATTAGCATATTACAAATATACCCCCGATCTAATATCTATTTTCTCATGATGTATTATCAGTGTTAGAGTGAGCCGAATAGGGGTAGTTTAGTAATCTCACGTCAGTTAAGTACTTTTCTTATGTGGTTGTTTTATTAAAGTACTCTGCCCCACACTTAAGTGAGGGCAGTTTAGTCTTTGTAAATGTAATTAGAACCTAATAAACATTAGGGGGTCGACTGAATGGAAGACTAATCAGTTTCGACTAAACCCTCCTGTTCTCTCTTTCTCTTGTCTTCTTCCTTCTTCACTGGTTTGGGTTACTGTAGCTGCTCCAAAACATGGTATCAGAGTGAGGTTTTTGACCTGCTTCTGCTTGTAAAGCATCTCAGCTGGGTTCATGACACCTTCTTTATTTCTGGTTAGTTAATGGAGAGAGCTGGTTCGCCCTAGGTCTGAGACATCACAACTCGTTGCTCTCTGCTGTGCACAGTTTTCTTCATCAAGGAAGGTGATTTCAGTAGTGAATGGTTGGCTAATACTCTCAAAAGAAGGTTGGTTATTTAGTCTTTTTGTGTTGCTGGTATTTCTGGGTAGGAGCCCTTCAAGAATCAGTTAGTACTGATTAGAACCTAGAGAACTAGGTTCATTGTTGCCCAAGGAAGGGCTGTGTGTGCAGTAGCCGAATGGTGTAGGGCTGCTGTGAGTTGTTGAGTGGTGTTAGGGCTGCTGTAGGTGGCTGAGTGGTGTAAGGTGGAATGCAGTGACCTTGCCAAGCTCCTTGTGGTTGTGTAATGCCCTCTTAAGTGTGTTAAACAAGTCTGAACTGGGTGTAGCAGTTTGACTGTGTTGTGGTGCTTGTGATGCATAATTTTTTTTTTTCTATTGAGTGGTTGTAAGAGGGCCTACTGTTGTGTTGTGGTGCTTGTGATGCTTATGTGGGTCGTAGGTGTGTGAAGTCAGCAGTAGTGTGAAGAAGAACAAGTGTGTGCTCCCACTGTTGTGTTTAGGGGCTGCAATAGGTGCTGAAGTATCAAACTGTGAACAACATCAATCAGCTTGTAGTTGAGAAGTAAGGTCAGAGGCAACTGTGAAAGAGTACAATGGCAGCAATAAGAGATGGCTACAATGATCAGAAACCTAGTGTGGTAATTTCCTCCGACTACCTAGGGGTACAAATGACCTCAATTAAGCTGAATGGGGAGAACTATGTTCCATGGGCTAAATCAGTAGAATTGTTTCTCAGGGCAAAGAAGAAAGTAAAGCATGTAAGAGATGAGAAGCCACGAGAGGACTCTCCAGGGTTCGATGATTGGGAACAAGAAGATGCTCAAATCATGACTTGGTTGTGGAATAGTATGGAACCCAAAATTAGTGCCAACTTCATGTTCCTTGATACGACTAAGGATATATGGGAGAATGTTAAGAAACTATATTCTGGACAAGATAACACAACAAGAGTATATCAGCTTTATCAGGAGTATTTTGATTTACAACAAGGAACCAAAACACTAGAAGAGTACTATGCCTGCATGAAGAATATAAGGAATGAACTCAATGTCTATCACCCCCTTACTCCAGATATTAAAGTTCAGCAACAGCAAAGGGAGCAACTAGATGTTACAAGATTTTTAGTGGGGCTGAAGTCGGAATATGAACCAGTTAGAGCCCAAATATTGGGGGGCTCTACTCTTCCTACACTTGAGGAAGTATTCTCAAGGCTTCGTAGAATTTCTTTGGGACAGACAGAGAACTCCACACAGTCTGATAGATCAACACTTGTGACAGCTAGTGGGGTTGGATATAGTACAAGAGGGGGAGGTCATGCTCTCGGAGGAGGCCGTGGCAGTTTCATGATTAGTCAGGGTGGTCGTGACTCAGAGGGAGGCCGTGGCAGAGGGAAGAATAACTCTACAAGGAAATGTACTCATTGTGGTAGAGAGGGACACACAGTGAATTTCTGTTATGATCTACATGGCCCTCCCTCTAAATGGGCTAATCATGATGTAGCAGGTGAGGTTGATATCAGTGACAGTAAACCGGCAGACCGAACTCCTCCCACATCTACATCTACCTCTGGGAGGGAGATGGTGAGCGTACCGCGTGATGAGTATGAACGGTTCCTTCAAACTACTTCACAGCATACTACTGCCACACTTGCCCAATCAGGTATTGTTTGCATGTCATCTAAAACCTCTCCCTGGGTTATTGATTCTGGAGCCTCAGATCATATGATCGGGACTCCAGGTGTGTTCTCTTCTCTTTCTAAAACCTCCACATCACAAATTGTTACATTTGCCAATGGCTCCTCATCCCCCATATGTGGTGTTGGTAATGTTGACATGGCTTATGTGCCCTTATCATCTGTTTTATATGTCCCTAAGTTTCCATTCAATCTTATGTTTGTTAGTAAAATAACCAAAGCTCTTAACTGTTCTGTTACCTTCTTTCCTTCCACTTGTGTTTTTCAGGATCTCAAGACGGGGAAGAAGATTGGTGGGGGGCATGAAGCTGGTGGATTGTATTATCTTGACGGTGGTGGATCTTCAATTGCTCTTCAGACTTCACTTACTCCTCTACAATGGCATTGTCGACTGGGACATCCATCTCTCAAGGCTCTCAAGATTTTGGTCCCGTCATTGAGTCATTTGTCAGTTTTGCAATGTGAGTCATGTCAGTTTGG
Organism: Nelumbo nucifera; assembly: GCF_055504915.1. Lineage (NCBI taxonomy): Eukaryota > Viridiplantae > Streptophyta > Magnoliopsida > Proteales > Nelumbonaceae > Nelumbo > Nelumbo nucifera. Next base: position 168,647,429 of record NC_142649.1, on the reverse strand, counting down.
GAAACATCGTCGTGTGTCATTCAGTCCAAGAGTTGAGAGTCGTATGTTGAGTCATTTTTCTTTGGTTCATTCAGATGTTTGGGGTCCAATCAAAATAGAGTCTTATAATGGGTACAAGTATTTTGTCTCCTTTATTGATGATTGTTCAAGAATGACATGGATTTACTTAATCAAAGAAAGAAGTGAATTGTTTTCCATTTTTCAAAAATTCCATGCTGAAATACGCACACAATTTGGTGTTCCAATCAAAATTCTCCGTTCAGATAATGGTTGTGAATACTTTCTTACTTCATTTCAACAGTATTTAGAACAACATGGCATTATTCATCAGACATCATGTGCATTCACCCCTCAACAAAATGGGATAGCTGAACGGAAGAACCGTCAGTTTCTTGAAACTGCTCGGTCTATTCTTCACCACATGAATGTTTCTAAATGGTTTTGGAGTGATGCTGTACTCACTGCATGTTTTCTCATTAATCGGATGCCCTCCTTCATCCTTCATGGTCGGTCCCCCTTCTCTATCTTGTTTCCCACTTTATCTCCATTCCCATTAATTCGTCGTGTCTTTGGTTGTGTGTGCTTTGTTCACAATCTGAGCCCTGGAATAGACAAGCTAGATGCACGCTCAATTAAATGTGTATTCCTTAGCTACTCACGGATTCAAAAAGGGTACAAGTGTTATAATCCCATTACCCAGAAGTGTTATGTCTGCCCTGATGTCACCTTTTTTTTGAGTCAGCCCCCTTCTTCTCAAGTCTTGAAGCGCCTTCGTCTCCACCCGTCCTTCCTCTTCCTCTTCCTGTCAGTGATCTAGTTCCAAATGCTGTTGTTGGAATAGACTCATCACCTCATCCCGTGCAAATCACCACCGAACGTCCACCAATCCGGCAAGTGTATACACGTCGAACGACACCGGCCCCTCCTCCAGCTTCTACCTCATTTTCGGATCCTCTCATGGGTCCTATTGTTGAACCTTCAGACCTTGACCTACCCATTGCCTTACGGAAAGGTAAACGCAGTTCTACCCTCCATCCCATTTCCAATTTTGTTTCATTATCTCGCCTTTCTACCTCACATCGCCAGTTTGTTTCCCTTTTATCCTCTATTTCCATACCTAACAATGTTCAAGAAGCTCTCAGTTCACCTGGTTGGCGGCGGGCATTGGAGGAGGAACTTTCTGCTCTTCAACATACTCAAACGTGGGAACTTATTACTCTCCCACCTGATAAGCATGTTGTGGGCTGTAAATGGGTGTATACTGTGAAATACTTGCCAGATGGTAGTGTGGAGCGTCTGAAGGCCAGACTTATTGCTAAAGGTTACTTACAGTTGTATGGAGTGGACTACATGGATACATTCTCTCTGGTGGCTAAGATTGGTTCTGTTCGTGTATTAATTTCCCTGGCAGTTATGTGTGATTGGCCTCTGTTTCAGCTTGATATAAAGAATGCCTTTCTCCATGGTGATCTTGTGGAGGAGGTATATATGGAGCAACCACCTGGGTTTGTTGCTCAGGGGGAGGATGGTAAGGTATGCAGATTGAAGAAGGCAATTTATGGGTTGAAACAATCACCGCGTGCTTGGTTTGGGAAGTTCAGTGAAGTGGTGAAGAGTTTTGGAATGAAGCAGTGCCAGGTAGATCACTCAGTATTCAGCTATGACTCAGAAGTTGGGAAGATTCTACTAGTGGTCTATGTGGATGATATTGTCATTACTGGCAGTGATAAATTGGGGATTGGCAAATTAAAGGTATTTCTGCAAAATCATTTCCAAACAAAAGATCTTGGAACATTGAAGTATTTTTTGTGAATAGAAATTGCCAGGTCAAAACAAGGTGTAAATTTGTGCCAACGAAAATATGTTCTTGATCTATTGGAAGAAACAGGACTGTTAGGTGCAAAACCGGCTGAGACCCCTATGGAACCAAATGTTAAGTTGAACAGTGATACAGGAGAAGTATTTGAAGATCCTAGAAGGTATAGACGACTAGTGGGGAAGCTGAACTATCTGACTATCACGAGACCCGACATATCCTTTGCAGTCAGTGTGGTGAGCCAATTCATGCAGAACCCTCGTATACCTCACTGGGATGCAATTCTTAGAATTGTGAGGTATCTGAAAGGAGCTCCAGGCCGTGGACTATTGTATAAACCAAGAATGATAGAAGATAGAAGATCCAGGCCGTGGACTATTGAAGTAGTGGGGTATATAGATGCAGATTGGGCAGGCTCAGTGAATGATAGAAGATCTACTACGGGCTATTGCACATTTCTTGGAGGAAATCTTGTGACGTGGAAGAGTAAAAAGCAGGCGGTTGTGGCTAGAAGTAGTGCTGAAGCTGAGTATAAGGCCATGGCACATACTACCTGTAAGTTAGTGTGGTTGAGGAATCTTCTACAAGAAATTGGGTTTCACATGGATAAACCTATGAGACTGTATTGTGACAACCAAGCTGCACTCCATATCTCATCCAATCCTGTATTTCATGAGAGAACAAAGCACATAGAGGTTGATTGCCACTTTGTGATGGAAAATGTCATTGCTGGAGAGATAAACACAGAACATGTGGGATCGAATGATCAATGGGAAGATTTGTTTACAAAAGCTCTAAACTCAGGGAAAGTGAACTATCTATGTAACAAGTTGGGATTATATGACATATATTCTCCAGCATGAGGGGGAGTGTTAGAGTGAACCGAATAGGGGTAGTTTAATAATCTTACGTCAGTTAAGTACTTTGCTTATGTGGCTGTTTTATTAAAGTACTCTGCCCCACACTTAAGTGAGGGCAGTTTAGTCTTTGTAAGTGTAATTAGAACCTAATAAACATTAGGGGGTCGACTGAATGGAAGACTAATCAGTTTCGACTAAACCCTCCTGTTCTCTCTTTCTCTTGTATTCTTCCTCATCTTCTTCTTCCTTCTTCACTGATTCGGGTTACTGTAGCTGCTCCAAAACAATCAGATTATGAATTTAACAAAGTAGATTTATTGTCAAATTACAGGTTAGAATTTAAAGGTATATCTGTCAATATTTATCATGTTAGACATGGATAATCGGATCGGTTCCAGACCTGAAACAAGGTCTATTATTATAATTGACAGTTCCATGGATAGGGTCAAGTTAACTGTGTGCTTTTGAGAGAGAGATGGTCGGGTCACGGGTGTGAAAAAATGACCAATCTGAACTGGTCCAAATTAAAACCGGGTTGGGCACTTTGTCTTCCATCGCCATCGGACCCAGACACATCAGACATATTAGCTTCATCCTTCATGGAAGGGTCAAAGGTTAAACACGCACTCAAGCAGTACTCGTGGGTAGGTTACTAGTAGGTGTGGATGACTACATGATTAAGCCTTGTTGTATGCTTGTACGTAAACCAAAACGAAATGCTTCTGTTTTGATGCTAATTGCAGAGAGATGGGTTCAAAGGGACTGTCGTTCCTCAAGATTACTTGGGTCTTAACAATTTTGCTTCTATGCTTTCCAGCACCTTCAATGGCTAAAACCCAGTTCACTGGTTGTTCATTCCAAGACATTGACCTTCAGCCCTGCTTCAATTTTGGCAAAATCCCCACGGGTTCTTGCTGTAAAGCTGTTAATCAAGTGGTTAAAGCCGGATACAAATGCCTGTGTTCGATGATATCTTCCACTAATCCTCTCTTCAGTGCTCCAATTTCATTCCTAGTTTCCAACTGTCACATATTTGTACCTCCCTTGGCACAATGTCGAGGTAATGTTTGAACTCTCAGCTTTTCTTCACTTCTTTTATTTGTTTGATCAGTAAATGCATTCACTTTCACATCAAATTTCAAGGTTAACAGATGAAGCTTAACCATGGTGTTATTTGGTTAGAAGCTAAGGTTTTGAATTTGTTTAATCTAACTCATTTCCAGTTCCAACGCCGGCAGTTGTTCCGCCGGACACTAGCAAGGAGCCAATGCATCCTCTTCTTCCGCCTCCTCCTCTTCCAAAATTTGTTCCCCCTCCAATGCCCCCCGACGGTGTGCGAGCTTCCTCAAACTTGACTCGGGGAGGGAACATTACATCAGCCAGGAAAGAAGAGAACTTGAGCAAGAAAACCGGTTCAAATGGCAACATTAGCAAGATGAGTGATGATATTTCAATTTCATACGTAGGAGATAACATTAACGGTTGGTTGTATGGGAGATTGCTGTTGATTATAACCCTTCATGCACTCTTCCTTTGAAGTTGTCTTCTTTCTCCTTTCTTCATATATTTGTCATGTAATATGTAATCAAGTGGCTCTTGGATACATAGAAATGAATATGACACCAAAACTTGTATAGTGCGAGACAACATCTGCTTCTCACACCCACCTCATAGCACATTGCAGCCAGTACATCGAAACATCTCTCATAGCTTGTACGTTGTCATTCTCCTAAATGACTATAAATTAGGTATAAAAGCATAAGAAATACACTAATTTAGTGTTAACTATGAAATGTACTCGGAAAATAATAAAAGAAAAGAGAGATGTAAATGTGGAATTGCATGTATACTTCAATTATTTCGTTAGTAGTTAATACTTCAAATAAATACTAATTGTAATGATCAATTATTTTTTTTCCCTTTATTTTGATTTTCTTTCAAGGACCAGTAAAGGTGGAATTGCAGGCATACTTCAATTTTCATTCATGTTAATATGTTATGAACCCTTGAAAATCTGATTCAATATGACGTGTATCAACTATCAACCGTATCATTTCCATATTTTGAACTTTTGATTGTGCAAGGGATGAATCCGAAGTCCAAACTTTTCCCCATTGTATATCTCCAACGTGGCACATTTAGGCCAATGGTCATTTGCCACATGGCAGAGAATATTTTTATTTAAAAATGTTAAAATATGCAATTTTACTTTCAGATACACAGGTTTACTGGCATACTTTCCAAATAGGAGATTACTGCACTGGGCCAATCACTCGGTACATTGGATGCAGCAGTTATAGTAGATTGCTTTAAATGCAAAAACTAAGCCATGTTGGAGAAAGAATAAGGAAAAGACATACCTAGGTGGCAGGAGACCATAATTGAGGTTATTCCAGAAATGGATAATGAAATTTTATCTTTACCAATAAAAAAAAATGTTCATCACTTGTAGACTTGTAGTGGGATGAGCCACAAAAAATGTTATGGTTCTCCCACAGATCTCAATTGTTTGTTCTTTGGCATCTTTAGGACCAATTCAATGAACAAATGATAGAAAGGGAGGTCCAAGAAAATAAAGAAATCTGTATTTGACAAAATTCACTTCCAACCATCTGACCATTCAGCTTCATCAGTGACGGGCTTTGGAACTTCTTGGAAGGAATTATCAGCCCATTCTGCTTGATCGGAGGATTGAAAGTTCTCTTCATCATTCCAGTACTCCTCCTTGGCAGGGTCCTCGTCATAATATTGCCTTTCTGGTAGAGGACAACCCTGATAAGAGTTATTGTCTGAGCAATACCATAAGAGCCTATTCCAATAAGGATCCTGCCAACATAAATGATTAAAATCAGCTAGAGCTTTCTCCTTTCATTAACAAGCTAGTAGGGCTTGTCTGAACTGAGCCTCAGCTGGATTTTGCTGACTGATAAGCTATGGCAAACATCAAGCTAGGCTTGTTTAGTTAGACGAGGCAGAGAAGTGGCTAATATCATTTACAAATAGTACAAATGCAGAGCACATAATATGTCCATATCTAGGGGCCCTATATATATATATATATATATATATATATATATATAACATTGTCTACTGAACTTAGGCAACCTTGAATAATCAAAAACTTGGCAATCTGAACCTAAGATTGTATGCAAGGCTCATTGCCAACTCTATGGTTATCCATTTACACAAATGCACACTTAAACAGCCATTAGTATCAACTCTAATAAAATGCATCTTGTGAAACTATGAGATGTAGAATTTGGATCCTACTCCAGCCCATCTTATAACTCCTGTCTATCTTCCAGATACCATTCTTGGTTTCTGTTTTTTTTTTTTTTTGTTGTTGTTCTCTTAAAGAGTTTGGTTTCTTGTTCTGGAGGTATATTAGTAAAACCCAAAGGAAAAGCCACTAGAACTGTAAGAAAGGAGCATGCATGAAGAGAAAAAGGTCAAAATGCTGGATCGTGTTAGAAATGGGGCTCTGAAGACCATGTCAAATGGGGAAGATATTTGAATGAAGGAGAGGTAGAAGGCTAGAAATTTACAACAAAAAAAAATGAAAATATCACTTTTGGAATCCCTGAATATTGAACCCATCAGATTTATTGCAGATTTATTTACACCCAGATTACCAAAAATCCAACAAATGTGACTGAAACATGGGGCAAAAGATCTACTATGATCGCTATGCAGAGTGTTCAACCACAGTCCACAGCATATCCTTGAAAGTGAAGTTTTGGCTGTACAATTGCCTTTATAGATTATAAGGTTGGTTAAAATGACTGCAACTGAACATTGAGATCAACTCCTCAACAGATCATGTGAATGAAGACCACGTTAATGATAAGCATATTCAACCACTTAGTTGATCATGCAACCAACACACGATCCATTCAACATGGAGGATGATAGGTTAAGCTTAATCAACTGATAATGACATGTGGAATACAACCATAACCTATGATTAATGACATGTGGAATACAATTATAACCCATCATCCTTGTCAACAGACATGTGGAATACAATCATAACCTATGAACAAAGATGCTGACTGGTGACTTTAGCAGATCACTGTGACTGATAATCATGATTGATGACACACGGTAGACCAAGAGGTGAGAGTGGGAGATATGCAAGAGAAGGAACCTTAACACAGCAAGGTGACATAAACTAGAGTTCGTATTACCAGGGCATGTGACTGATTGTCATGGGTTAAAGAAGGAACTGAAACTATTACCACAATGACATATAACTGATTAGAACTCATCGGAGAAAGAAATGAAAGTGGTTTATATGTGCCAAGTCTATTTAAATTTTAAACTAGAAGAAATTATGCAAACACCAAGTAGTCAAAATTGAATTAAAAGAACAATTATGCTACAGTGCAGTGCCTTGGCCTAGCCCCTTCTAGCCACCCTCTTCTTATAATATTCTCATTTTAGGGAACCAAGCCCTAGTAAAATTGAACTCTAGTTGCTACTTGTTTTACTAAACCATCTGCCAAATTATTGGTAGATCTAGAGGTCCAATGAAACATTGCATTCAGTATTTCAGTTCTTCTGCCATGTGTATGATTTCTCTCTACAATATAACAGTCCCTTCCACCACCAAAAATCTAGAAATCAAGTCCTTAGCCAGCCTTAAAACTTGTAATACTGCCAATAGTTCTCTGGTCAAGTCCCAAATATAATTAGGTCCAAGATACAAAGCAATTTATCTCTGCATTGCTGTTTCTGAAAACTCAATGCCAGAATTTCTTGGGTTCCCCAAACTACAAGAACCAAAGTTTCTCTTGAGGGTATTAAGAGATTGAGGGTACCATAGGGTGAAGGAGGTTTTCCTAGTTGTCATGGAATCTACCACATTCCACTAACTTCTTATAAATACATCCATGGTAAAAAGAGCAAAACTGTTCATGGTCATCCCATATGCTACCTTGATATGTTTTCAACTAGAGCTTCCTGTGAGATTTCTCTTTGAAGATTCTAGCATTCCTCTCTTCCCAAATACTCAACAAAACAGTTACTCTTGTCCATCTCCATAAAATTTTGCCTTTTTGGTGAAGAGAAGGACAAATAATTTTGATAAATGAAGTAAAATTTGTATTCATGAAGAGGGAAACCCACCCTCAGAAAGGCACGTACATGTTATCAGCTGTGCATGATAGAGACAAAGTGTACAGTATATCTTTTATTGTAAAACAATTAAACAAAACTCTCATAAAAAACAATCCCCCCAACAGGAATATAAATGACAGAATTTAAAGTGCAGCAACTTTTTGTAACATCACCCGACCATATACTGCTCTAATTTACCTAGAATTGTCTCCACAGGTGCTCTTTTTGAAAGATCCTGCTGTTATGTTACTTCCACAGGGACCAACAAACATCAAAAGGCACAAGCTTCCAAAGAAATCAGACTCTGACAGCTTGAGATGTCTTGAACAACTGGAAAGCTTGAGATGGCCATTAGGAAATCAGACTTTGTAAACCACTTGGCATCACCCAAGATGTCTTGAACAACTGGAAAAAATGCAACCAGACTCTGACAGAAATAGGGCAGAACAGGAACAAATGCTCTATTCAGTCCCACTACCACAAAGGCCACAAAAGGAGGCCAAGGTCATGCCTCTAGCTACTAGGTGAGGTCAGGAAGGTATTTTGCCCAAGATACCTGTCTATAAGAAGAAAATTACCTTTATAATAGGGGCTTTCATTTTACAAATCCAAATCCAAGGAACATGATCATCTTTTATATTAGTCATGGAGTTATAGCAGGATTTCACTAAGAAGAGGCCTGAGTTCTCTGTTTGGGGGCTTCCTTCACATGAGTCGTGACCCCACTCAGTCCCTTGTTTGTCTTTTTAATTAAAAGTATTGATTGCAATTACTCTTTTACCCAACATCTATGCTAACATGCCATGTCCAAACAGCCAAAGTTCTCTCTGACTTCTCCACTTTCTACCACCATTCATCCATAGCTTCTGGCTCTGGGAGAATTATGGACAGCTGCTCTAGCATGTGATTCTTACAAGTATTCATCTTCACATAATACATTTTCCAGTAAAAAGTTCTAATTTTAGGAGGTACCAATCCTCTCCTAATAGCACTCACAGGGTAACCCAACTGGGATGGAACACCATGAGAGAGGGCAGAATAAAACAAGCCACAGGAGAAAGAACTTGAAGGGTATGGGTCCAAACCTGCTGCCCAGGGAAGAAAGATAAAGGAAAATCCCCTCCAAGGATTAGATAAGGTGCAAAATAGTTGAAATGAAACTGACCTGCTAATATTGCTCAGTTTCATCCTAATAGTAGTTGCTAGGGGCCATTGCTTGGTGCAAGGGTAAATAAAGGGCTGACAAGAATGAGAATGTGGTTTTGAATGCGAGAGTGCCCGCTTTGTGCAGGGAAAAAATGAAAAGAATACCAAACGTTAGGTTCTTATCCAGTATACCCCTCCCAAGACCCCAGATAGCTGGGGCCATCATTGGGTAATGGTCCTTTAACTGACCAACCAACTGGTTCATGTAATCTGTTGAGAAATCCAAATCATTTGGTTCACATAATGCAATGGCTTAGAGGAAGAAGACTGCTCCAGCATACCTATATACATATCTCGGCATTGCCATTCTTTCATTCTGTTGTCCTTTTTGATAAAATACTATGATAAAAGATAAGCATTAAAAGAATGTAGAATGATAAATAATAAATGAGAAAACAATGATCCATGTAATGATAAAAAGTCTACCAAACAATATTGTTTTCTCTGTTTATCTCATTATCCTTTTGCTTTGGCACTCTGAGCCTGTTATATGCAAATCTCGCCTAAAAGGGCTGAATTGTTTCAAAATGTAAGTGAAGAAACTGAAATAAGAAGAATCTACTTTCACAAAACATGGCTGATTTATTTCCTTTTCATCCCCCCCCCCCCCCCTCCCTGTGGCTTAATAATCATCCAGAGGAACAATAGCAGGTTAACCACTACAAGTCTGCTATCATTTTCCTTATCTATTTAAAAATAATTGGCCCCAAAGTTGTTAGCACAGTGCCATTGAATATACAATGATAATGAGATCTGGATGGCTGATCTATGGTCCAAGCAAGGTTCAAAGTATCGAGACACACAATACACAAACTTTGTGTATTGAGCATTTTCAACTTCGATATTTGTGTTTTATCTTATTTGGTGATCTTGATAATTGCATAAAGGCTATGATTTGACATTTACTTTTATTTAATTGCATTAAAACCATCAAAAACCTTATATGTTGAGAATTGATAGGTCCAAAAATCGATACATATCATACGATACGCATTGATATGTTGCAATATTTTGAACCTTGGGTCCAAGACGATATTCATTCCTTGAAACCCAGCATTCTAGTGCAAACACTAGATGATCAGTAGGCTGAAGACCTTCTAGATGTTTTTTACAAGGATGTGGCTATGAAGGGGGAGCAGGGTGGGCGGGGAAATTGAAATGTCAATGACAAAATCCCATGATTTGCTTTAGTCAAATAACAGATAAAATGAATAAATCTTGAGTGATCAACTAAATTGGAAAGGCCATCCACTTTGAGGGCATAGATCTTTTATTATAATTTAGCCTATATTCCCCAAACCTATGGTAGTTAGTGTTTAGCGCTGGTCCAACTCCTGAGATTCTGTGTATGAACCAATTACCCGAGCATGCCATCCATGTTTATTGGTATAAGGCATGGGATATGTATTTTTTACTGAAAAGAAAAAATGGTACTCTATTCTATTGCCTTCTGAATGCACACATGTCAAAATGAGATAAAGCACATATAACCCTACCCAATGTTCAGCAAAACTAGTTGCATGCTTGCCAAATTACATGAGCATGAGGTATGACTAAGCCATATTTTGATGATCCCAAGTTCCTCCAAACTGTTGGACCACATCAAGCTAGGCATCTCTGGTTGCTTAGTTGTGCTGGTTGACTAATCTTTGTTAAGCACTGGCAATTAAAACCAAAAGAAGTAGTGCCACCACAGGGATTGATTGAATCCTCTTGGAAACCATCTGGATGACATTCAGTTGCTGCAGACTCTTCTCCTATGTATTTGGCTAGCTTAAATAAACTTTAGGCATGTAGCAACTACTCCAAGTTCTTTCATCCACCACGGTAGAAAAAGGTTAAAGCTCTCTTCATCAAGTAATAATCAACACATGTCCAGGAAGTCAAAACTCCAATAAAATCCCACCTTCAAGCATATTTCATAGACATTATAACTCCTCACATTCAGGTTCCTTCTCTTGCACCTAAATTTCTTTAAACTCTTAATCTACTACATGTCATCAGTCATGATCATCAGTCGCAATTATCCACCATTTATCATCAACCAAGATCTTCAATCATTAACCATCCAATACATGCCAATTATGTGGTTGACTAAGCAACCAATTCAGCGGTAGGCATTGTAGTACACTGTCTAAGCAACAAATTAAATAAAGGGGTAACAAGATAATAAGCTTCCCAATCTAGACTTATGATCATCAAGATCTTTTTCCAAGTGGCATCCCATTAAGGCCTATAACGATTTAACTAAGAGCTTTCAGATCAACAGATGAAGGGGAAAAATGCAAATTTCACATAACAATTCCTAGATAACTAACACATTCAGTAGGGCATAGTAAAAGAGCAGTAATTTTGCATAATGGGTACCAAGAGTAGAATACAAACAATACCTTACTGATAATGTGTGGATTTCCAATGATGACAAGCAAAGATTTAGCACGGGTAATGGCAACATTAAACCTCCTTGGATTGCTAAGGAATCCCAGACAGTGCATTTTGTCAAAATCATTGTGTTTGATAGTTGACCTGACAGTAGATATAATTATGACCTGCCTTTCTTGTCCCTGAAATTGTTCCACACTCCCAACCTTTACTTCAGGCATATCCAAATTCTCGAGGGTTTTCTTTAACTTGAGTACTTGTTTGCGGTAAGGTGTTATTACTCCAATATCTGCCTCAGTTAGATCATCACTTGCTGTCAGCTTCTTGATAATCTCGACTACCTTGCTTGCCTCAAAGCGATTAAACCATGATGGATTATTACCTTCCCTTTCATCACATCCTTGAATTCCTATGAACAGAACAGGGAATTCTCTGTTAGGAAGAATTTCCATCCATGCATTGGTAGAGGGAGATATCTCTTCTTTACAAGCAATCAATTCCCCATTGTAGAAAAGCTTTGAAGGAAGATCCAGGATTGATGGGTGGCACCGATAGTTTCTCACCAACTTTGTGACAAAATTTTCATCCTCATTACAGTAAAATTCACACTCAAAAAGCCGTAGCAGGAAAGATTTTCCTAATCCATAAGTATCAGCATCTTTGGAGTAGATAACAGGACCCAGTTGCATTGGGTCTCCAGCCAAAACAACAACTGTTTCCCTATGGCAAAGATTTGCAATGGGGATCATGGTCTCTGGCTCAGAGGCTTGGCCAGCCTCATCCAGAAATATATGAGAGAAATGGCCTCGTCGGATGCCTTCTCCATAAAGGAGAGAAGCACTCATGTATGTGGATATGATGATTCTATATCGTAGTAAAGCCTTGAGAGGTGGACATTTAAAGATAAACTCCTCAAAGAAGCAAAATTGTATCTTATCAGGATCAATGTCCTCATAGGGACGGCTACTTGCATTCAGCCTAAATACTTCACTCTCACGAACTTGAGCAACCTCATTACTGATGAGCTTATCTAATATATGATCTGCTGCACTATTCGAGGCTGCACACACAAGAATCCGTGCATCTTTTCTCGTTGTATAAATCTGTAACATTGCTTCAACAAGTGTCATTGTTTTACCAGTACCTGGTGGCCCATGGATTACATAAGGCGGGACACCTTTGCACCGCAGTATCATTTCAATTGAAAACATTTGCTCCTCATTGAGATTCTGGGTTAAAGGCACCATTGGGGTTGTTTTGATTGTTCTCCTTTTACAGAATGAAGTTGGGAAAAGGAGATTGGTCTCTAAACTTTCCGCTGCTTCAACAGCCTGATATAGCCTTCTCATATTCACCCTATTGTATGTGAATGTGACAGTATACAGGTTTCCATCACGGTGATGATCATGAAACTCCTTAGCAAACTTCAAAAACACTTCATCAGCCTCAACACGGTGGATGAACCCCTGCAAAATGCACATAAATAATAGAAATCGGAAAATCAGTCATTTGTGACTTGTATAAGTGCATGGTACTAAATGGTTGTTGTGCTTAGCAAGGATCCAGGTACAGCCTAACAGGGTATACGTGTATTGCATACAGTGGTCATAATACATGAAATTCATATTCAGATACTGCCAAATGGGAATCTTTATTGAAACTTGAAAGTACTTATATTTAGCAAGAAAAAGATACAGTATACCACCGAAATTGCCTTGAATGGATGTTTATACATAATTATAAACTTATAGTATTATAAGCATAATATAAGAAATCATGTTAAGGATACAAGTCAAGAATGAAGCATATGATACATGTCAAAGGAGGGAGGAGCAAAAATTTCAAGTAATGAGGCATCCCATAAGGATCAACTAACTTTTATTTCCAAGATTAGCTGGATGGGCACAATTATCTCATCTGTTATATTCTAAATTTCTAACCTAGGCACAAAATAAATTTATGTAAGTTCCAAAATAAGCATATAGTTTAAAGTTAGAGCTATAGTGGTAGCAACATGTTAGGTAGTGCTACATTTGTGCCAAAATAACCACAAATTATTGGTGACATGGTACCAACCCATCCCTCTAACCTGAACTATCTGTAATTTCACAAGGAAAAAAAAATATCCTTTTTTGTTCTTGAACCCACCGACCAGGGGAGGGGGTCAGTAAGTGGATGCAAGCATGTGTGAGTGTGCCTATGGATGGGTGGATGCTTGACTAAGCTCTAGTTTAGTACATAACAAGTCAGCCCATTGGTAACTGTAGTTATAATTATCCAATCACACCAACTTTTGACCTTGGAGATATCCTTTTGATGAACCATTAAGTTTTGTTCCCAAAGCACTTCAGCATGCATGGTTTCTGAAGCAGAAATAGATACTATACTTCTTTTCAATTCCCTGACATAAGTTGATTAGTGATACAGTTATATTAAAACATAAAAATGCATTTTATTTACCATATCTCTCGATCCAGATAAAAAACTCTTGAATATTATCAAATCGTTAAGTTTTTACAACATAGTGGTACCAGTTGCATTATCCATTAAATAGCTACTAGCATCACATATTGGTTTTCGAGGTATTACAACCAAAACACATTTTCCTTTGCTTGCTTTTGTTTTCTTTCTGTGTATTTGTGTTTATGTGTGTGTATTGGGTTGGTGGGGAGAGAAGATAATGTAATTCTCAATGAAAAGACACCTTTCTTGAAGAAACATTCACAGACCTGGTATGGAGGAGTAGAATTGTCTGAATTTTCAGAGGCAAGCTTGGCAAAAACAAAATCCCCATAGACCAATGAAGGCCTTCTTTCAGCCAGTCCAGGGACCTCAAGAGCCAAGAATTGGGACCCCTTCTTCTTCATTGTGACAAACTCCATGTCATAGGCCCTCATTTCTTCCTGAAGAAAAAAAAAATTTAGTGCAAAAAGTAAAAGATACTGCTGATATTTCCTAATGAGTATTAACGGTTACTTCCAAAATTAGCAATAAAAAACAGTTACCTCCAAATGTATTTCTTCCATAACCAGTAATGTACTGAAGTAATCAGCATAATTCCCCTTCCTTAAGCCTTCTCCAATTACCCCAGGAACCTGCTTTTTCTCTATCAACTCCCTAACATCCTTTGGAATTTCATATTGGCGAAGTCTTTTTTTAGGATATTTTGCCATTGCTCTTGCAGGGCGAGAACCTGCCACATACTCATTCACAGTTAACTGTCTTCTCCTTGGAATTCTTGAATATGGCATCTCTGAAGTTAGAGACTGTGAAATCTTGTCTTCGGCCAATAAGAAAACGACCCGTTCTATCCTGTCATCCCCCACATCAAAATGCACAGCTGTTGTGTGCAAACCAATGTCCTTGGGTTTACATGATAGCCATATTGTTAGAGTCTGGCCTGGCTGTAGGACTCTATCCTGCAAAGAAGTTGATTCCAAGAACCCACGTATGGCCTCCACACCTGAATTGGTTGAAGGGGGTTCCATTAATGACAGGGTGTATGAGTCCTCAGGATTTGAGCAAAAAATCTTAACTCCCCAAAGTTCAACTGGTTCAGAGGTGGTATTATTTATTGTAATTGAATCCGAAACTGTTTCTCCCACAAGAATTGATCTAGGCTTCCCATGGAGAAAAGAAAATGGGACAGAAATAATGACTGGGCCCTCTTCAGTTGGATTGTAACTGCATACTGATTTATTATCCTCGAAATCAATGAATCCAATTTCTCCCTTGTCTCCAATAACAGAGCATTCCTCATCCCAATCATTCTGGATACTACCCATCACTAAATTGATTTTGGAACTAACCGAGTGCTTCACACCTAATTAAATTCCAATAGCAATCAGTATATGTTTCTTAATTCATGCCAATGCACAACAGGATTATTGCTAATGAACAAAAACAATTCAACTAAAACCAGCCCGAAAGAAATTACTGGAGCTACATTGGCTCCACAAAGAAAGACTTAATCAATACAGCAAAAAGCAAGAATTGTAGTTAAAGCAAACGACAGTATAAGATAAAAAAAAAAAAAAAAAAAACTAGACAAGCAACTCCGACATAACAATAGCTGATTAAAAGAGATAGGTAAACAGAAATTAAAAATGAGAAACTAACGTACAGAAAAGAGCAGCAATTCCAAGCACATAAGTTCATCAGATTAAGGTCGTTAGATTAGCATTCATTTGTTCATGACCAAAATCACGTGATTAAAAAGGAAAAAGATCATTTCAAATATTCACACAATAAAAAGTAAAAGCCCATTAGAAAGTGGGGAATATAGAAAAAAACAATCAGAAATTCATCCATACATAAGATTCAGTATAAGAGACATCAACCAGAGATTGGCGAAAAGAAGCTTGAAAGCAGGAGAAAGAAAATGGCAGCAAAGAAGGGAAGAGCTAAAAATGCCAGAAACCAAGACGTACCCACACCTTTGATCAAACCCCAGTACCACAACCTAACAAAGAGAAAGAAAGATGGGCAATGCAGATAAGGAGAAAGTGAGTAATTGAAGGTGATAGTTTAATAAATTTCCATTTAAACTTAAACTCACTCGAGACCGGAAGAGTGAAATAGTGGGAGCAGAGGATGTGTTTGTATTTTCTTCGAAACCCAAAGGAACCAACCAATCAAACAGAGAAGCTCAAAAGGGCATTTGCAACATTGTCAGTCGGAAAATCGCTTCCGGTAAAGGACCACAAGACATCGGTATGACCTTTGGCTAGTTTCCGGTCATCATACTCGCCGTAGTGACTGGACTCTGGAGTAGTGCAAGCATTCGAAAAGAGTATGGTTGCATACTGCAAATTGCATACATGATACAACAACACTACCACGAGTAAAGAGGGGACACGTTAGAGAGGCAATGATACGATGTATCTGCACCAGCCTTGGATCAGATGAGGTATTCGTGATTAATGTTGGATAATCCAATATTTTGGACTCCAGTGACACATGTCACACAACCATGAATACTGATGATGCACAATCCGACCGATCTTAGCTGTCAACGATCTTGCCTCTGAACTGAGTGGCAGGGACCTGAAACGGAAGGGGAAGAGAAGCTCCGGGGAGGACCCGGCGTAAGGGCTCCGAAGCTCAAGTTAGAGTCTTTCAAAGGCAAGATAGACCAGATAGCGCAAAAGTTCGCATACCTCATTCCTGGGGGTAGGAGCCTTTTATAACCACCTCGCGCACTCACTTCCAGGCTTCCGTCAGATCGGGCATGATTACTTCTGAACCCCTGCCAGTTCGGATGTCATTTCCTCCGGTCGGACAGAACCGCCACTGCTCCTTTTGTCGGAGCCGTCTCTGCGGCTAGTAACGACGGTTGCAGGTGGCGGTGGCAGGAGGCCGTTTGAAGTGCGGCTGTCAGGCGTTAGATCCCATATCAGTCAGGTGCGTCGCCCTTGGATACGGACGTCCTTGGTGTCAGGTACGTTTGGTCAGCCTGGTGTTTCAGAAGCTGTGTTGGAGTGGCGAGCGAGGTGTCTTGAGTTCGGTTTGGGGAGTGTTCCGAGCTGCCATGGGCCAGCTCGGGTCACAGCTTTGTGAGGCTTGGGGCCCAGTAGTCTCCTTGCAGGGAGCTCGGGTTCTTAATAGGGAGCTCACTCTTAATAGGGAGCTCGGACTCCCAGTAGGGAGCTCGCTCTTAATAGGGAGCTCGGACTCCCAATAGGGAGCTCGGGCTCTTGGTAGGGAGCTCGGGCTCTTGGTAGGGAGCTCGGACTCCCAGTAGGGAGCTTGGGCTCTTGGTAAGGAGCTCGGACTCCCAGTAGGGAGCTCGGGCTCCTAGTAGGGCGGTCTGCAGTTCGGGCTCAGTAGTGAGTTTGGACTTGCTTTCGGTGCTTGCTTCGGGCGCTCTACTGTCCCGAGCTGCTTGTTTTTGCCACGTGTCGGGTGATTGCGAGGTCGGGCCAAATTCCCCTTCATCAATTGCCCCCCACTCCCTGCGACAAGGGTTCCGTCTTGGCGCGGGGAGTTTGTAAGGTAGCAGGAGGGTTTTGGTCCATGCTGAGCGCGCTTGCTTTAATTTGATTTTCAAAAAAGGGCGCGCGTTTGGGAGACGTGACGACAGTCGTTCGAGAGTTGGGCTGCAGACGCTTTTATTGCGAGGAGACGTGCGCCGACACCCCGTCAGTTTCGAGAAGGTGCGTGCTGACACCTGTCCTCTGACAGGACGTGCGCGACGCTCCGTCAGTTTCGGAAAGACGTGCGCTGATTGGCCTCGGAAGACGTGCGGTTTTGCGCGGCTGTGGGCCGTTGGATTGGCTTCGATCTGGGTCGTCGCTTTCCGGCCGCTGTGGATATAAATAGCGCGCGTGGGGGGGGCGTCCTTGCTACTATTGTACCTCTTGAGCTCGCGCCTAAGTTTCAGTTCGCGTCCAGGCTTTTCAGCTCGCGTCCTAGGTTCCTTGTTCGAGCTTTCGTGGTCTACTTGTCTTCTTCCCGGGTGAGTGCTTTTGGAATCCCGTTCCATTTCCTGATGTCTAGTTCGGAGGGTTCAAACTGTTCAAGCGGGTCTGATGTAGGTTCTACGAACCAGTTTGCGTCCCCCAGTAGTTCAAGTGAGCCCGATGTAGGTCCTGAGGAAGGGGTCGGGCCTTCAGCCCGAGGTGCTTCGGGTAGGTCGGCGTCCACCTCCCGTCGTGGCCGGGTTGTAGATCAGTTCGGCCCTTCGACTATGACGCCTGAGGGACTTCAATCCCTCATAGACTACTACGACTTGCCCGGGGAGCACGGTTACTTCATCCCTACGGGTAGCTTCCCTTGGGAACACGGTCCTAATGAGATCGTGATTTTCCGGGAACAGCTTGCTGCGGGGCTGCGACTGCCCTTTCATCCTCTTCTCGTCGAGGTTCTAAACCACTTCGGTGTGACGGTCGGCCAGCTTCACCCGAACTCTATTAGAAATTTAGTGGGGACGATCTCCTTATTTTGTGACAAGAACTTTCCTTTGGATCTGGAGATTTTCTCCTCTATTTTAATGCTGAAAAAACAAGCGGGTCCCCTTCCTGGGCGTAGGCGGGCATACTACCTGTCTCCTCGCCCGGGCTTCAAGCTCTTACACGGACTCCCTAATAAGGTCCCGGAATGGAAGCGGGACTATTTCGGGGTGTGAAGTGCGCTGGGGTGGCCGTTTCAGACCGGCTAGGGGATGGCCGCTCCCGATTCCGGCGTCACACTTGATAAGGAGACGGCGAAGGGCCTCCGGCAATGGGCGTGGCTTGGGCTGGATTGTCAACGGTATCTGACGGAGGCCAAGCTTATTGCTACGGGCCTGAGTTCGGGTAGGTTCTTTCCCTAGTGATCCTGTCTTGCTCTTCTTACATGTCTTACTGATGCCGAACTCCTTTTCGTAGGTACGATGGACTCTCGAGGGACCCGAGGTGGGCACTTGTTCCAGGGCATGAAGAGGAGAAAACGGGTGGCTAAGCGAGCTCGCGCCGAGCCATCCCAGGGTGCGGAGCCCGAGGTGCCGGATTATCCGGCAGAGGAGCCCGAGATGGTTCCTCCTATGCAGGAGCTGGCGGGGACTCCTTATGCCGAAACCACACACACGGGGGCTCCCGCTTACTCCGAGTCTGCCCATACGCGAGCTGGGCCGTCGGGCTCGGAGGCCCCGGGGGACTTCAGGAGCGTGCTGTCGCCTGTTCATGCTCTTCAACGGAGTAAGGAGGCGATTTTTCCCGAGGAAGTTGCGGCGTGGATCGAGCTCCCTCTGCACCAAGTGGCCTGCCGTGCTGTTACTCATGCCATGGTGGTAAGTGCTCCCTTCTTTAGAGTTCGGCTTTTATTCTTCTATTCGTTCCTTTGATCCCGTTTTCCTTTGATAGGTGAACTCTTCCATTCACGCCTTGGCGAACCAGGTGGAGAGATGCTCGAGGCAGGCGCGAGCTGCCGAGGAGAATGCTCGTGCTGCCGAGGCTGCTGCTCGCCTCGCGCGGTCTAGGCAGGCGAGGTCTCAGAGAGATGCCGAGGCCATGGGAGTGGTGGTGAAGCATATGGCGGAATTAAAGCTGGACCTGGAGCACCAGGTCGAGTATCTTCAGGAGGATATCAGGGAGAGGACTCAGATCTTCTCTCAAGGCATCGAAGACGCGAAGAAGAAAGCTGTCAGTGATTATATTGCTTCGCCGGATTTCGATGATCTGATGGTGGACTCCTACAGGAGGGGTTTCAAGCTAAGCCGGTGGATGATCCGGAATACGTACCCCGACCTCGATACCAGCGCCATATCCACTTCGCGCATTACTCAAGAGATGGCTAATGCTGCGGATGCCGAACCGGACTCCGAGGGGGAGGCAGGTCCTTCGGGTGTTGTCGAAGTGGCTTCTGATAATGATGAAGTAGCCCCTGGCTTGTAATGGCTTTTTTTTTTGAATGTACACATCTATCTAAAATGAAATGGCTTTTTGTTCAAGTGTTGGTTATGTCTTCGAGCTGCGTTTTTTTTGCCGAACTGGCCATTTCGGTCCTTCAGTTAGTTTTTTGATACCTTTATCTAAAATGAAATGGCTGTTTTTCTGGTCGTCTTCGAGCTGCGTTTTTTGCCGAACTGACCATTTCGGTCCTTCAGTTCATTTTCTACCTAGGCTTCGGGGTGCTTGCCTTGGTGGTTTATAGGTAGTATCTTCTTAAGTTGACGACGTTCCATGCTCGGGGTACTTGTTTTCCATCTAGGGTTCCGAGCTCGTATGCTCCCCCACCGAGTGCTTTCATTACTCTGTAGGGTCCTTCCCAGTTTGGTCTAAGTTTCCCTACACTGGGTTCGGGCACCATGACCTTACGGAGAACTAGGTCGCCGAGCTACCTTTTGTTGGTAGGCCGCAGTTTGAATGTGCGCGAGGTCTCTCACTTCGTCCAGTAGGTCGAGGTTGGTGCGTAACTCACCCTCGTTTGTCTGTTCGTCGTACGCTTCTAGTCGCAACGTAGGCACTTCGATTTCCGCCGGGATCACCGCCTCGGTGCCGTAGGTGAGGTTAAAGGGGGTCTCTCCTGTGGCGGTTTTTTCCGTGGTTCGGTGAGCCCATAGAACATTTGGTAGTTCGTCTGCCCACAAACCTTTGGCTCGGTCTAATCGTGCTTTCAGTCTGCGGAGGATGGCTCTGTTCATTACTTCTGTTTGGCCATTTGCCTGCGGGTGTGCGACCGACGTGAAGTTCTGACTAATTCCCATACTTTGGCACCATTCTTGGAACTTGATATCTTCGAACTGTTTGCCGTTGTCGGAGATCAGTACCCGAGGTAGCCCGAAGCGACATACAATGTTCTTCCAAAAGAAGTTCTGTATGTTTCGGGCTGTAACTATTGCCAGGGGTTCATCTTCTATCCACTTTGTGAAATAATCTACTACCACTACTAGGAATTTTCTCCCGCCTGTCGCTGGTGGGAATGGCCCCAGGAGGTCGATGCCCCATTGGGCGAAGGGCCATGGGCTGGTGAGGTATTTGAGGTCGGCAGCGGGCTAATGGTGAATGCTGGCATGCTTCTGACACTTGTCGCATTTTCTGACGAGCTCGATTGCCTCTGTCTTCATTGTCGGCCAGTAGTATCCTTGTCGAAGTGCCTTTTGGGCGAGGGCTCTACCCCCCAGGTGTCTGCCGCACAAGCCTTCATGGATGTCGCGGAGTACCAGCTCGGCTTCGGCTGGGCGCAAGCATCGCAGATAGGGGAGCGTGTAGGATCGTCGGTACAACCGTTTGTCTATCATGACGTATTTGGCTGCCTGGCGCTGCACCCTCTTGGCTGCGTTGCGGTCTGCGGGGAGGGTTCCGTCCAATAGGAAGCTCGCGAGTGGGTCGATCCAGCTCGGCTCTGCTTCGGTGACGGGAGCGACCTCTTCTGCCCCACCGAGAATGCTGGGCCGAGGTAAGTCCTCTACGTACACGGTTCTCCTGGCGTTGTGTCTCGTGCTAGCCAGTCGGGACAGGGCGTCGGCCTCAGCGTTCTCTGACCTCGGGATTTGCTTGATGAAGTGTGACTGGAAGTTGAGCAGAGTCTCCTTTACTTTTGCCAAATATGCAATCATTGTGAGCTCGCGCGCTTCGTATTCGCCTGTAACTTGGTTGACCACGAGCTGGGAATCACTGCAGATAACCATGTGCTTTGCTCCGACCTTATGCGCTAGGTTTAGCCCGGCTATCAGTGCCTCGCACTCCGCCTCGTTGTTGGATGCCGCGAACTCAAAGCGTAGTGCGTATTCCAGTTTTGTTCTGCTCGGGCCGCGTAGCACTATTCCAGCCCCGCTGCCTTGTTGGTTCGAGGAGCCATCTACGTGAAGGATCCAGGGCTCCTCATCCCAGTTCGCGCTTGGTCTAACCAGGAGGGATGCCACACTGGCTGCTACTTCACGGGGTTCGGACTCGTTTGGCTTGGGAGCTCCGAGTTCACCCGAACTGGGGATCTCGGGCTCGACCGGCTCAGGGGCTTCGAGGCTAAACGTGCATTCTGCGATAAAATCTGCCAAGGCTTGGGCCTTAATGGCAGTTCTTGGCTTGTACTGGAGATCGTATTCGTTGAGTTCGATGGCCCACTTCGTCAGTCGGCCGGAAACCTCGGGTTTGAGTAAAACTTGTCTCAGAGGTTTGTCGGTCAAGACGATGACGGTGTGAGCCTGGAAGTATGGGCGGAGTTTCCGTGCTGCTACCACCAGTTCATACGCTAGCTTTTCTATCTGCGGGTACCTTGTCTCTGCTCCCTGCAAGATTTTACTAACATAATATATGGGTCGTTGGACCCGGTCTACTTCCTTTACTAGTACCGAACTGACCACCTCGTCGCTAGCCGATAGGTACAGTTCTAAGACTTCGCCTTCCTCGGGCCGAGCTAAGGTTGGCACACTGGCGAGGTAGCCTTTTAGCTCGTCAAACGCGAGCTGACAGTCTTGGGTCCATTCGAACCCTGTGCCTTTGATTGCTTTGAAGAAGGGTAGGCAGCGATCTGCCGACTTGGACATGAAGCGGCTTAGAGCGGCTATGCGGCCGTTTAGCCTCTGGACTTCTTTCATTTTCCGAGGTGGTCTCATATCTAGGATGGCTTTTATCTTGTCCGGGTTGGCCTCGATACCGCGTCGATTGACAACGTAGCCTAGCAATTTGCCCGAGGTGACGCCAAAGACACATTTGTTGGGGTTCAATTTCATGCTATACTGACGTAGGATTTGGAAGACAAAATCTAAGTCTTGTATTAATTCTTGTGAAAACTGTGTTTTGACGACCATGTCGTCTACATAGCACTCTATCTTTGTGCCGATCAGGGGCCGAAACAGCCTATTTACAAGTCTTTGGAAGGTCGCCCCGGCGTTTTTTAAACCGAAGGGCATGACCTTGTAACAGTATAGACCGAACTCAGTTATGAAGCTGGTTTTTTCCTCGTCGGATTGGTCCATCCGGATTTGGTTGTAGCCTGAGTAGGCATCCAAGAAGCTTAGCAATTCATGTCCCGAGGTCACGTCCACTAGGCGGTCGATCCTAGGAAGGGGGAAGCAGTCTTTCGGGCAAGCTCGGTTCAGGTCGGTATAGTCGACGCTCATGTGCCACTTGCCGTTCGCCTTTTTCACCAGCACAGGGTTGGCCACCCAGCTCGGGTAATGGACTTCCCTTATGAAGTCTGCCGCGAGGAGCTTCTCGACTTCCTCGTCGACCGCTTTCCAACGCTCTGGGGCTAAGTTTCGTTTCTTCTGTCTAACGGGTCTGACTAAAGGGTCAGTGTTAAGTTTGTGAGTTATAAGACCAGGGTCAATACCGGGCATATCGGCCGTGGACCATGCAAAAATATCTAAATTTTGGAGTAAAAAACTTACCAGTTCGGTCCATAGGGGTTCTTTGACAGAAGCACCAATCTGGAGTGCGCGAGCTGGGTCCGTAGGCGAGGTCGGGATCGCGACTGTTTCTTCTGTGGGCGAGGCTCGTTCTTCGCCTTGCTCCGCGGGCCGCTCCAGATCGAGGTCGCCGGCCGCCTTGGTCTTTCCCTTTAGGGCGGCAACGTAGCACTTGCGGGACTCGAGCTGGTCGCCCCACGCTACCCCCACACCGAAGTCCGTAGGGAACTTCATGGCCAAATAGTAGGTGGAGACCACCGCCCGCAGGATATGTGTGATTGGCCGCCCTATTATGGCATTGTATGGGGAGGGGGTCGCGACCACCAGGAAGTCGTGGTTGAGTCTGACCGCACAAGGCCACGTGCCGACTTCCACGGGCACCGTTATTTTTCCAAGGGGCCTGACTTCCTCTCCGCTAAAGCCCACCAGGGGAGTGCTTGCGGGCTTTAGTTCGCTCCTTGGCAGCTGTAGCCGATCAAACGCTGATTTGAAGAGGATGTCCGCTGAGCTGCCCGAATCTACGAGCACGCGCCTAACCTCGAAGTCGCTGATCCTTAGTTTAATGACAAGCGCGTCATCGTGAGGGTAGCGAACTCCCCGCGCGTCTTCTGTGAAGAGGATTGGCTCTTCGGTCTTTGGCCTTTTCGGAGGGTTCCGCTCCTCGAGGACCGCTTCGTGAACTGAAGTCCAGGCTGCCGCCGATGTGCACCCCGCTACCACCGAACCTCCCACAATTACATGGATGGTTCCCCGAATTGGCCTCTCTGCCGGAGGCTGTCGCTGCATCGGTTCGGCAGGCCTGCTGCTAGTCTCGGGGGCGTCCTTTTCGTGCTCGCCTGGCCGATCCGCTTTATTGCCATTATTGTTGTGCTGTACAAAGTTCCTTAAGTATCCGCGACGGATGAGCCCCTCTATTTCGTCTTGGAGGTTATTGCACTGCTCGGTACTGTGACCATGGTCCCTATGGAAACTACAATACAAATTCTTGTTTCTTTCGTTCGGATTTCCCTTTAGGCGAGGTGGCCATTTCACGTACGGGGCGTCCTTAATCGTCATTAAGATCTCGGTCCGCCTCGTGTTCAGTGGCGTGTAATCCGTCCGAACTGGCAGGGGAGCTCGGAACGACTGGTTCAGTTTCGGCTCCCGGGCCGGGTTTTTTCGGTCGGTTGAGTTAGAGGGCTCGCCATCCCTCTTTCTTTTCTCGTTTCCGCCCTCGGTCCGCTGGTTGATTTCCTCCTTCGTTCTCATGAACTTGTCAGCGAGCTTGAGGAACTCGGCCACGGTCGCGGGTTGGTTGGCTACCATGTGCCATTTGAACTCCTTGTGCGTCACCCCTCTTTTTGCTGCGGCGAGCTGCACTGCGGGGTCTAACCGCGGTATCTGTAAGCATGCTTCATTGAATCGTTTGATGTAGCCCCGTATGGGTTCTCCTTCCCTTTGGACTACCCCGAAGATGCTTTCCTCTGCTCTCGGGCACCGTTTGCTGGTGACAAAGTGTGCAGTGAAGACCTGTACGAACTGAGCCCAACACTTTATCGACCCAGGGGCCTGGTTCCTGTACCAAGTGCGGGCTACCCCCTTGAGGGTGGTGGTGAAAGCCACGCACATGCATGCTTCGCTGGCTCTGGCAAGGTGCATTTGGGACTGGAAAGCGTCAACGTGGTCGTTGGGGTCGAAGGACCCGTCATACTTCTCTAGAGGCGGGAGCTTGAAATCTCTGGGCAGGGGGACTGCCAGTAGTTCTGACGCGAGGGGGGAAGGAACTGAGAGAATCGGGGCAACTCCTACCTCGTCCGAGCTCGTCTCGCCTTTGCCTCTGAGCTCTGACAGGACGTGGGTGGTGGTTCGTCGACCTCGACGGCGCCTGCGCTGCTGGCCTCCGTGTTGTCGAGCTCGATGGGCCCGGAGTGCTGGTAGTCCGCTGCTGCCAGTGCGCCGAATCGGTTTTCCGCGAGTGGGAACTCCGGTTTGGAGCCCCGAGGTGCCGATCTCGCGGGCGAGGTTCCTGACACGCCTGCGAGCTGCGAGGCGGGGATGACTTTTCTCTCTCTCCGGCCTGGGGACGAGGCCTGGCTGTTTGGGGGGATCTGGGGCCTGGAGGCCTTTCCTTGGTGGAAGCGTCCATCCTGCGGAGAGGCCTTGACCGGCTTCGGAGCAGGGTGGCGAGGTGGAAGTAATGGTTGGTTCGGTGGCAGTTGGGGGAACTGCTGTTGATAGTGATATTGGGAGAGGTTGTGCAACACTTGGTGCTGGTGAAGCTGGTGTTGCTGGAATTGTTGCATCTGGGCTTGCATTGCCCGCATGCACTGCATTAGGTCGTCCAACCGATTTTGGCTAGCTGCCAGGGGGATGGTGGTTGGTTCAGTGAGGGTAGTTTCGATGGGGAGAGGGAAGGGGATGTTTGTGGCAGGTAGGTTTGCAGGCGCCACTGCTTGTGGCGTATTCAGATTGGGAATTCCGTTCACCGAGAGGGGGATGGTGAACTGTCCAACACACACCACGGGAACTTGAGGCTGTTCCCCAGTGGTGTTTGTCTCTGTGCCGCGTCCGGCGTTGCTGGAGGAGGCCATGAGTATTGAGTTTTTCAAAGAAGAAGAAAGGGGTATGAAAGTTTTGGAGGGAGGCCTTTTGAAGCGTTCCCACAGACGGCGCCAATTGATGATGCACAATCCGGCCGATCTTAGCTGTCAACGATCTTGCCTCTGAACTGAGTGGTAGGGACCTGAAACGGAA
This sequence comes from Nelumbo nucifera, assembly GCF_055504915.1. NCBI lineage: Eukaryota > Viridiplantae > Streptophyta > Magnoliopsida > Proteales > Nelumbonaceae > Nelumbo > Nelumbo nucifera. Next base: position 168,621,487 of record NC_142649.1, on the reverse strand, counting down.
GGGGAAGAGAAGCTCCGGGGAGGACCCGACGTAAGGGCTCTGAAGCTCAAGTTAGAGTCTTTCAAAGACAAGATAGACCAGATAGCGCAAAAGTTCGCATACCTCGTTCCTGGGGGGTAGGAGCCTTTTATAACCACCTCGCGCACTCACTTCCAGGCTTCCGTCAGATCGGGCATGATTACTTCTGAACCCCTGCCAGTTCGGATGTCATTTCCTCCGGTCGGACAGAACCGCCACTGCTCCTTTTGTCGGAGTCGTCTCTGCGGCTAGTAACGACGGTTGCAGGTGGCGGTGGCAGGAGGCCGTTTGAAGTGCGACTGTCAGGCGTCAGATCCCAAATCAGTCAGGTGCGTCGCCCTTGGATATGGACGTCCTTGGTGTCAGGTACGTTTGGTCAGCCTGGTGTTTCAGAAGCTGTGTTGGAGTGGCGAGCGAGGTGTCTTGAGTTCGGTTTGGGGAGTGTTCCGAGCTGCCATGGGCCAGCTCGGGTCACAGCTTTGTGAGGCTTGGGGCCCAGTAGTCTCCTTGCAGGGAGCTCGGGTTCTCAGTAGGGAGCTCAGGTTCTTAATAGGGAGCTCGCTCTTAATAGGGAGCTCGGACTCCCAGTAGGGAGCTCGCTCTTAATAGGGAACTCGGACTCCCAGTAGGGAGCTCGGGCTCTTGGTAGGGAGCTCGGGCTCTTTGTGGGGAGCTCGGGCTCCTAGTAGGGCGGTCTGCAGTTCGGGCTCAGTAGTGAGTTTGGACTTGCTTTCGGTGCTTGCTTCGAGCGCTCTACTGTCCCGAGCTGCTTGTTTTTCCCACGTGTCGGGTGATTGCGAGGTCGGGCCAAATTCCCCTTCATCAAATACCACCTCGTGTATTATCAGTGGAGCCACCTATCGGGAATATCTGACGACTGACGGTTAAGTTCTCTTGTGCAAAAGGCTTTATAATCGTGGAATGTGGGGCAATTGCAGTTCTGTTGGGGAATGGGGACCCATTGTATTTGATTTGATATTAATTTAAGTGTATGATTCAACTTCAATTAGATATACAAATGACCATGAATTGGGACTCACTCACCCCATTCTATTTTAAGTTTTAACATTCATTTATTTAAATTAATTTTTTTTTTACTTTTTGGGTTAAAGGAAGTCTAGAAATTTTTTTCGTTTTTTGAATTTTTGATTTTTTTAATTCATGTTATTTTTGAAATTACCAATTAAAAATTCTATTTTTCCAAAAAATCTCTCTAAAATCTCTCTCTTTCCTCTACCTCTCTCCCAAGATTCGCCTTCCTGGGCTATTGGTAGAGAAGGATTTGAATTTTGCTCTTCCTAAATTTCTGTGTCTGTCTTTTGTTGTAGAAGCACTAGATTTTTCTTTCTTTTCCGGTACGATTTTTGAGATTTAGGGATCTCCAATTCCGTAGTCGGCATCGAGTTTTCATGGTACGATCCCATTGAAACTTGGATTTAGCTGCTCCTCATATTGGATTTTGTTGTACAGGTTTCGTCATTTTAATTGAGTTGGAAAAATTGTAGTAGTTGTATAGGTACAGTCCTAAGGGTGTGGTGGGGGGGCTGCTGCACATTTACAACAGCGCAGCTTATGGCGCGGATCCCTACCCAATATCACCACGTTCTACGAGCAGTAGTTACCAAAGATCTATTTCTCTCTTCACCCGAATTGGCCTTCTCATATTTCTGTCTCTTATGATAATAGTTCTGGGTGTTCTTTTCACGTGGATGGACATGGCTGATGAATTAGAAATTTTGCTTCATTCCAATTCTAACTTCTACTTGAACCAAACAACAACAATTGGAATCCGATTTTGATTTCTGATTGAACCAAATAGGTGTTGGGACTTGGGAATAGGTGATTCTGATTCTGATTCCAGTCCTTTCCACGAACCAAACAATATAAATTATGATTTTTTCGATTATTCAATCTAAATGTTACTCAAATAATAAAAATCTAACATTACAAATTATTAATAAATATATTTATATATACCTAAATTAATATTTATTATATTTCAGTAATTATTTATTATTTTCTATGATAAATATACTTTCAATAATTATATATAAATCTATTTTTATTTTTTATTTGATAGAAAATTTTCAATAATTATTAAATCAATTAATAATATATTTTAAATAGTCACTGAATAACTTTCAATTATAATGCATAGATTAAGATTTTTATATTTAGTTAAATAACAAAATATTTAACATAGCTAGATTTTAAATAGTTAAAATAGCAAAATTATGTATTAATAGTACTATAAGTTTATGGACTATTAAATTCAACAAGTAATTAATATTTTAAAATTTAAATAATGATATTGTTTCAATAAGTAAATAATATTGTAAACAACTAATTTCATTTATACCAATTAATAATTCTAGAAAATAACTTTCAAAAATTAATGTTTATTAATAATAATTTTAAAACTTAAACTATATTTATTATATATTTATATATACTAATATTAATATTTATTGTATTTCAGTAATTATTTATTGTTTTCTGTGATAAATATATTTTCAATAATTATGTATAAATCTATTTTTGTTTTGTTATTTAATAGAATGTTTTCAATAATTATTGGAGTTTAAACTACTATTATTTAGCTTTTTAAATTTAATTTATTGTGTAATTTTGCTATAAGTTTTTAATAATTATTGGAGATTAAACTATTGTTCACGGGTTGGTTCAGTTTAGTTGTAAGTTGTTTGGCCAACCAAATTGACCTGGTTAGGTTATATTGGTTTGGGTCAATTTTCAATTTGGTCAGTCAGTTCAAAACATTTAAACTTAAAAATTTAAATTTAAAAATTAAGTTAAATTAAAAAATATTACAATGGCATTATTAAAAAATAAATTAAAAAAATAAATTTATGATGTAAAATACTTTAGCCTAGGAAATATTGGAACTTTTCCCACTTTACTGTATTCAAAAAATATATTTAAAATATAAAATATTAATATATATTTATGGTCGGGTTATTCGATTTTAGTCAGTTTATAAATTGCCAAAGCGAAATTAATCCAACCCATTCGGGTTAGGAAATTGTTGAACTAAAACCGATTGGAAATACTAGATATCGAGTTGGTCAGTTTCATTACTTTGATTAAGAATGACAACGGGTGAGGTGGGGATGAGGAGCCTCTCCTCATCCCCGTCTCCATGGGGATTCCCAATCCCCGTGATTCTTTATAATGGCAACCATTATTTTTTTGTTTTTGTTTTTATTTAAAAATATAAATAAGATAATTAAATATACATGTATATTTTTAAATAATGGCAACCATTCTTAAATATACATGTATAAACATATGTGTATATATACATATATTAGCGGAAACCCCATGGGATGGGGATCGGGGTCCCCACGGGGCAGGGAGTGCTTTCCCCATCCCCGTGTCATCCCCACCAATGAGGATGAAAAGTTTCCCATCTCCATTCCTGCGGGGGAAAGTCATCCCCATCCGCCCCATTCGAGGCAAATCTCCACGGGGATTGGGGAAATGGGAAAAATTGTCATCCCTAAGTTTGATAAATAGCCCTATCTAAAATTAATTATTGCTAGTTTTGTATTATAAAAATTTATTAAAAGTAGTATATAAAATATAAATGATTATTAATTATTTTATAAAACAATTGTATACTCTTACATGTTTCTATTATTTATATTTAACTTAGCAAATCTCGTGCATTGCATGGGTCCTATGTGTGTGTGTGTGTCCCCCATAGATCCTTATATTTAAGAAATTATTCAAATGTATCTTGAACTTTCAAAACCTACTTATATATATCTTATATGGCCCCACATAACATAAATAGGCTATCTATTAATGAAGATGCTCTTACTTTGATCTTTGAATAGAGACTGTAGGTATTTCATTTTGAAATACTATTGATATTCACATTTCCCAACCAAAATAAGAGATATCATCGCCTAAAACTTTTGCTCTATATTGGATTGAGACATGATAATATCAAGAATCTATTTGTTCTATGATGATATAAAAAAAATAAAATAAAAAGGGCATTGCATATAAGGGATTATGTTGGTTACCATGGTTCTATTGGTTCAAGTCTTTATTAAAATGATTCAAGAAAAATAAAGAATATGATATGTTTTGAAAACTTAATGAATAGTTAAGGGCATTTTTTATCTTTTACAACCTATCTGGTAGACTTAACCTTTGAAACGTCAACAAAGTATACATAAGCAGGTTTTGAAAGTTCAAAATATATTTAAATAGTTTCCTACATATACAGGATATATATAAGTAATTAACCACTTTTTTTTTCTGTTTGAGTGGGGTTGGAATTTAAAAACAACCTTTATATTTGTAGAGATAAAGGTTGAGCACATCTATCCCTCCCTAAACCTTAAACCCATTTATTAGCAGGAGTCTCAGTAGTGGGTTGCCCTCTTAGGTGGGACAAGGTGGGGCTGGGAAGGTAGCCACATTTGTGAAGAAAAGTCCTTGGATCTATGGGACTTTCATTTATTATACATTGCAATACTCACTTTATACCAAGTACAGGACAACTTTATTTGCTATTTTGTTTGGGATTTATTATATTGTTCAGTTATCAACCCAATAGAAGGATTGAATTGGTTGTATGATTGTTGAAATTCTAACTTTATAGATTGATTTTTTTTTTGTTTACTTGAATGTTTCAAATAATATTAAGAAATGAAAGGCAATAACCTATTCAAGTATATAAAATAGATATTCAACTAATCAATCTTTGTCAAGTTTTAAAACATTTTGAACACATGATCTAGTCTTTCATTGATCATTTAAGTGAAAGTTTTAAACCTTTGGTCAGACTTGAAAAGGATTGAAGCATTAACTAATTGTAATGAAGTTAGATTGAGAGAAAAAAAATATAGAAACATTGAGGAAAACACAATAATTTATATAGATTCGACCCTTAGTAGGCCTACGTCCCATTCACAGTACAATTACCTTGAGATTTTGCAATCCAATAATCAAAATGCTTATATCAACCAAATAAAATTCACGAGTCACAGACCCACGGCTGCTATTCAAACTATTCTCTCACAAACCAAACTTCTCGATATTGGTGCAACCCACACATCCGCCTTAAATCTCTAATGAATTGACGCTTCACAAAAAACAACGTTCCTTCTTGTTTCCTCCCTTACAACACACAATTTAGCTTAAAATGAATATAGAAGATAGAACTACCTTGCTTGCATTGAGAGATATGATTGCCTTGATAAGATGAGAGTATGGCACCTTGTTAAGAAATGGATGTCCCATTGATAAGCCAATTCTCTCTCTCTCTCTCTCTCTCTCTCTTACCTTACAAATCTTTTGCTTTCTCCAATGTCTCTTTTCATTAGGAAGGCTCTTCTTTTCTCATTTTTGAATAAATTCTTTTAAAAAGACAAAAAAGCTCATTCTTGAAAATTATATATTTCCTTTCCAATAACTTTTTTCATCTTTCACCAAAAATGCAAAAAGCTAAAAATCATGTGGGTTAATGTACCTATATATCTACAAATTATCAAACTTAGGGGGTGTTCTATAGTGTGGATGAGAAATTGGTGGGTGTGTACTTGTCCACATCACACCTTGTGGTAGGGACCAATCCACACCACATCACAATCCAAAGTTGTTTTGAACTATGGATAGACTATGTGGACTAGACTAGTCCACACCCACTGTTGTTTTGTAGACGTAGTGTGGACTGGTCCACACCACACTTTTTGATTCAATGTATCTCATATACATTTTAGGAATGATTTACACAATCGTCATAAATGTCTAATTTTTGCATTTTATATGATAAATGTATTGGAAAAATAAAAAAAATATTTAAAACATTAAAAAAATATTATTTTATTGATAAAAAACATAAAAAATTTAAATTTAAATGAATACAAAAGAGTGGAGAAGGAGCACTACTGGGCTTGTGCTAGAATTAAAATTAAAATATTATTTTATTAATAAAATATTAAAAAAATTAAAAGTTAAAAGAAATATTATTTTATTAATAAAATATTAAAAAAGTTAAAAGTTAAAAAAATATTATTTTAAAATATAAAAATTAAAAAGAAAGAAAAGTATGTACAAGATATGTATTGTATCAAAATAGAGTGTGAAAATGCTATGGACCAACCACATCCACGAGATATATGTGTGGTCGAGATTTTGGGTTGTGGATGGGGATAATCCACGACATAGTGTGGACTGGTCTCGTCCACGACCAACTGAATGGGGAGTTCATCTCATGTCATGGACCGAAATGGTCCATCCACGAGATGAACACGTTACCGAATGCCACCTTAAATGGTAAAAAATTAAAAAGTATCTATCTGATTACACGATTGAGTGTAACATGCTTTGGAACATGATTAGAATGCATCATTGCACATTTCATATTTTTGCTATATTTTCAAAATTTGGTTAGCAATTATGGGAAAATGATATCAGTTCTAATTTCCCATGAAATCATCTTCCAAATAGATGTCTTCCACATGATTTATCTATCAATCAATTAGGTTTTGATTTCCAACTTAATAGTAGGGGGTGTTAATGGACTGGTTTTGGGTTGAATTCATCCAAATTTGAATGGATTGGATGGACCAATAAGACATTGAATTGGACAATAAGACATTGAATTGGACCAATCAAGATTTTATTGGATTGGATCTAATCCATCTATAATGGATTGGAATGAACCAATATTTAATTCATTGATAGAAATAAGAATTGAATATAGGTGTCAATGGACTAGGTTTGGGTTGGAACCAATTTAAGGCGGTGTTCGGCACCATTTCGGTCCCATTCACGGGATGGAGACCCGTTTGGCTGGGTGTGGACGGGACCGGTCCATGCCACACCCCAATATAGCATGGACCGATCCCGTCCTTACCCCAATATAGCGTCAATGGGAAAAAGTCGTGGATGCATCCTCTCTACGGTTTATTTTTGATCTCATGCTTCACAAGTCTCTCTGAAACCCTATTGTCTGTTTCACATTGTTGTTGGATCAAAACCCTATTTTTGATCCCATGCTTCAATTGTTTAAATATTATTTTTAATTTTTTTGTCAATAAAATATTAATTATTTTACTTAATTTTTTAATTTTTTTAATTTTTAATGTTTTATCAATAAAATAATATTTTTAAATATATAAAATATATTTTTTAATTTGTTAATTATTACTATTGTTTTATAAAAGAAATAATATTTATTGGTTAATATAAATTCATTGATGCATTTTTCAAAATATTTGTCACATAAAATGCAAAAATTAGATATTTATGATTAACTGTGTATATCATTCATAAAATGTATATGAGATATATGGAATAAAAAAAGTGTGGTGTGGACTAATTTTTGCATTTTATGTGAAATATTTTGAAAAATGCATCAATGAATTTATATTAACCAATAAATATTAATTTTTTTATAAAACAATAGTAAAATAATTAAAAAATTAAAAAAATATATTTTATATATTTAAAAATATTATTTTATTGATAAAACATTAAAAATTATAAAAATAAAAAAATTATATTAACCAATAAATATTGGTGTGGATTGGTCCCTGCCACAGGGTGCGATGTGGACCAGTCCACACCCACAAATTTCTCATCTACACTACAGAATACCCTCTAAATTAAAACCAATTTGAACAAACTAAACTGTTCAGACATTGAATTGAACAGGTCCAAAATATTCAACAAATTGGATTGGACCTGGTCCATCTATAATGGACTCATAGTGGGTTGAATCGGATTAGACCGAATCCGGTCCAATTGACACCCCTATGACAAGGAAAATGATTCGTTTTATTACTAAATATCATTTTCTGAGGTAATTGTTCATTTGTTTGTTACTTTAATTTGATTTCCTTCATTTTCAATGCAACTAAAGGCTTCAATAAAATGGAAAAAGATAAACAGATATCATCATGATGGTTGGAAAAGCAAAGCTGACTTTCTATAAATAACCTTTTACATCTTCCTCTACCTTTTCTTCTTTACTCTTTACTCTTAAAAAGTACCATACCAAGATTCCATGATCCCAAACACCAATCACCTTCACTTTGAGAGGTCATTTCAGTACCACCAAACACCGCTTTAACTAGTGCGTATGCATATTTTCAATTCATGATCCCATAAGGAGAATCAAGATGGATAATTGCCAATGGTCAAAAGTAATTTTTGTTGGCCACCAAGAAAAATCCAAAGAGCATGAGCCACGATGTCCTAAAGGTGTGAACCTGATTTTTGCTTTTAGGAGATCCGGCCTCATTCCCAACACCTTTGATAGGAATTGTGAGGGAGGAGAAGAACAAAATAGAAGATGAAATTTTTGCGGTTGGGAGTTGGGACTAACAATCTGGCCTATTGGAAGCGTGGACTCATCTAATTTCCTAGTTTTCTGCGTAAAAAAAAAAAAAAAAAAAAAAAGAGAAAAGAATATTAAAGACAATTACTCTTTTACCCCACACCCATGGTAACAATTGAATTCACAACAGCAAAGTTTAATCCAAATAGAATAGGCGTCAAAACAAAAGGCAATAAATACGGACCCGACCGCCACGTGAATCCATGCCCCAAAATTCTTTAGATGGGCCTTTTACTTGAAAGTTGAAACTAACATCAAGAAAACCAACCTGGGCCCTCAACAGCAAATGCAGGACGAGGATTCATCCTCGAACATGCCAGCATAAGGTTTCTCATTGCAGAGTGCTGGGCCCTCGACAGCTACAAATGCTGAAATACGAGACCTCAGTCATGGTATGGTACATACAGACAACACTGCACTAGTAGATTTTGTAAATACAGACTGTGCACTGTGCAGTCTCTCAGTGGATCGAGTATCTTCACCGAAGCTATATCAAAGTGCTCGTTTTTTCTTTAGATTCTATATATGTGGTTCATAATTAGAAGACAATACAATCAAACGGCCCATATCTTTTTGCTTACTTATCTTGTAAGGGTACAGTTGGCCAAACTCATCCCATGTAAATGTCTCTATATAATGAAGTATTAGTTAGTTGCTAGCAGCAGATCCTTTGCTTGCCCCAATCTCAAAGTGTAATAGGGCATGACAGTATGCTTTTCCATTAATTGATGAGTTGACTATTATATAATTTCTGTGGCGGTTGTGGTTGCGAAGAAAGGAACCCTTTTCACTTTAAACATTAAATGATGAAACGTGGCCCCCTTGGTGAATAAAGCATCATCTGTGTGTTGCATTGTTGAAGCCTACAATGAGTCCCAACTTATTACTGAAGAGAGAAACAGATGCACCAGCACCATGGCCGGCTTGTGTCTTGTGAGGGTGTGTAAATATGGTCTGGACTCTGGAGATGGACCCTATTAATGCATGAGAGGCAACAGGGACCCTCTTGGGTGCCCTGGACTCTAATTGCTGCCACCAGATATCTCATAAACAGAGAGAGAGAGAGATGACCCGCTGAAGATGTCAATTGTCAAAACCTCTCAAACGCTTGAATACTAGAATGTGTGTATACATGTCATCAGTTCCAACAGCAACGAAATAAAGAACGTCATTAAGTCCCATGAAAAACAAAGCAATCCCCCATGTTGAATGGAAGGAAAAAGGAAATGGAGTGGTCTCCAACCAAAACCATAAGCAGTTCAGGCAGTAGTAGGAGGAAGAGCAGCGGCATCTTTGATGGATTCACGCCAGGCGTACTCCCTTGCACCATCTTTATCAACGATTTTGATGACAAAATTTGGGGGTGCCACAACCAGCCTGGATCGAATCTCCACTATGCATTTGTCAACCAAATCAATTGCCTCTTCAACTGACATTCCGCTGTGGTAGTGTCTATCCATCATGGACAGAGAAAAATAGGATCCATAACCAAATGCTCCCTTCTCAATCTTGTGAAGGGTGGCAATATAGTCCATGTAGTACAAAGATGGGCCAGTCTCCTTGTCATAGCCAGCCAGAAGGATGTTAACAAAGTATGGGCTCTGAAAAAACACAGAAGGTAACAACATCAGACTTACAATAAAAGCAGTGTATCCCAGGCATGCACACATGCAAGTGCGCATATTTAGAAAAGGGTTTCTTTCTGAGGCAACCTTATGTGCTTTTATTAGATCATTTCAGTGTCAACTAAAACACAATTTCTTTTTTCCCATCAAGGTAAATATTTCTTTTTTCCATCAAGGTAAAAATCATTTAGCCAAGATGGGCAAATGACTCTTGGCATCTCTACTCCCTAGGCCATGTATACCCAAGTATATAACAAGAGAATGAAGCACTTCTATATATAGTTAACTGGTATTACTGATAAAAAAAAAACTGGTATCATAGAAGAAATTAAATATTAAATCCATCAAGAGAAACCTGATCCTCTAATCTTTAGCCCCTTTATCTCACCCATGCTTAATAGGAAACTAACATGTACACTTGTAATACTTATTACATCCATTCTTTTCAGAATAATAATTATTATTTTTAACAAGCCATAGGCAATAATTGAATTAATCTTATGCATCTAATAATGGGTTTTGCACAATCAACCTAGGTGTGGTACCCACCTTGGGTGCTACTAGGTGATATCCAAGATATCACATTAACTAAAGGCCATTATCCAATGCTGGCCCTGGTTATCTGGGTCTTGGGAGAGGTAAACAAGACATGAACCTAATCTTTGGCATTTTTTGGACAGAGTGTCCATTCTCAAACTCAAACCCACATTCTCATATTTGTATACTTTGTGAGCTCAATATTTTTATTTTGGTAACTATCAGATCAAGATTTTGCAATTGCACAAGCAGTTTTCCCTCCTAGATGCCACATTGACTGACTTGTTAAAATGCATAGGCAATCTTATGCACACTGTAATCTTTTTCTGGGCATTGATTTTGACAGATTCTAAAGGCTCATGTTTCACTCATCCTTATAATTACTGGCACTATATCACTTTCAAATCTTTAGAGGCTGCATAGATTGTAAATCTTGTGCATGATTTGTAATACTATAGACCATGTAAGCCTTGTACATGGGATTTCTTGTCCCTTTTCTTGACTTAATTCCATAATGTAATAACCAAATTTGTAATCAGCATAACTGAACTCTTTGTCCCATTGTTAATAAACTCTTATCTTATTTATTAAAGAAAAAAAAACTCAAATCAGTCTTAGTCCCAACTATTTGGAATTTTCTATGCAAAGGAAAACAATATGAACATGTTTTTCTTTTTGATAAATATAACAATATGAACATGTTAAATGAATGAACATCCTAGAAGTTTGGTATTTTCTAAAGTACATTTTTATAGCAAAGGAAAAGAAATTTTATTAAAATAAAAAGGAGAATTTACATTCTATTCCATGCTGAAACCCAACTCAGCCAACTGTATGGTTACAAATAAAAAGTAAAAAAAAAAAAAAAAACACACACACACACACATTATGAACATTACATAGTTACACATGTTAGATAAGTCTTTGGAATTCTTCTATTTCTCCATAAAAGAATGTTCCAAATGAAGAACAAGATAAGTCTCTAAATACAGGATGAGTGAGTGATCAATCCATAAAGAGAGACCCAATATCAGCCACAACTCTTCTAGTACCTCTAGAGTCTAGATCTTCCATAAAAGAATTCTTCTATTTTTCTCTTCATATACTCCAACAGAATGCAAAACGAATTGTACTCCAAAATATTTTTGTCTTTATACTACAAGAAAAAGATGGCCATTTAGAAAAAAAAAAAAATCTCTTTTGGAAGGACTGGATCGTGTCTAGGCCTTCTGCACAAAGCAGCAAAAAATCTCCTAATAAAATCTGAAATGCTGCAATTGATGAATAGATGACACATAATTTCATGATTACCACAAATGATGCATTAGCTTGCCAAACAAAAACCCTTGCTTTTCAGATGATCCATTATGAGAATGCTATTATGAAAAAGTAGTCACAAAACAGCTCTTGGCAGTACTGGATTTTCCTCACAAGGCCACATTACTCTAATATCAGACTATCAGAGTATTCAATCTGATTCTTGAAAAAAGTATCTTAAAATGATTTTACTGTAAGCACCAATTTGAGCATTCTTTCCACCATTTGGCAATAATGTATTGGTGGCAAACCATCTGTCTCTTTTGGCCATTTGGACAACTGTATACATTCCTCAAACTCTCTAACACGTAACAACAGACGTCAGAAAATTGGACTCCATACAACCTGCACATTCCTTACTTCAAAATGTTCCTTAGTTGTGATGTTCTTTTCTTTCACCCAATTCGATCTAGGGTATATTAACTTCCCTACAGGCTTGGAGATTTGCTGAGAACAAAAACAGCCTTTGGGCCAATGTAATTGAAGGAAGATACCTTAGGGGAAAGAACTTTTGGAGTGTCAAAGAACCAATAAATTGCTCATGAGGTTTTAGAAGCTTACTTGCTTGGAGGGACATTTTAAAAGAGAGATCTTGCTGGAGCATAGCTAAGGGTAGCAACATTGACATCTGGGAGGATCCGTGGCTACGGGATCCCTTTCTTCAAACCAATGGGCCCAAAACCAAATAATGCAAGCATCCAATGGGTCAGTGACCTATTTGACCAACAAAACTTTGGATGGGATAGAGCAAAGGTCCAAGCTAATTTTGATGCCCCCATAGCTGACTATCAGATTGCCTATAAAAGGACTGTAACCCAAAACAGTGAGGAGTATAGCTTGGGTTTAGATGCAAACCATTGGAAGAGGACCTGGAATTTAAAACCCCCCCTAGGATAAAGCACTTCTAGATAGAAACTACAGCTGGACTCCTCCAAACTCAGTCACTGATTTTGTTATCCAGTGGGCTAATCCAAAGATGGGGGAAGAGGAAACTCTTTTTGAAAGCAGTAATTCATGTGGTGATGTGGGGGATACGGGAAGAAAGGAATAGAAGAATCTTTGAAGACAGTGATTACTTGCTGCAGTTTGATGGCAGCTTTAGAAGGTAGCTGCAGCTTCCATCAGTTGCTGGAATAGGAGGTACTGTGAGAAACTCTACAGGAGATATATTGTGGGCCTTTAGTGGCCCAATCCAAGCTGCAGATGCCTCTGAAGCTTAAGTCCAATCTCTTCTAGAAGGTTTAAGAATTGCTAAGAACAATCATTTCAGTCCTTTAGCAGTTACTAATCAAGTGGCAAAAGATTCAGATGAGGGTTCTTGGAAGCTAGCTCACCTCCTTGCAGAAATTCACAAGCTGTCTTCTTTGCTGAATTGCACCTTTAGATGGATTCCCCGGGAGATCAATAGAACTGCAGATGCCTTAGCAAAGCAAGGGTTGGGAAGGGATTTCTTGTAGAATGATATCTCTTTACCATCTTTAGTTTGATACAGGCTTTTCTTTTTGTGTTTTTTGGCCTGTTTGTACATCCCTTCCCCCCACTTTTTGAATATAAGTTATCTTCTTTTCAAAAAAAAAAAAAGCACTTCATTTGGAAATGTTGTTTAAATAGTGTGGCAGTTAAAGCTGAACTAGTTCACCAAGGAATTGGTAACTCAGACCTCTGCCCATTGTGTGAAGGCTCAAAGGAGAGCATTGTCCATGCCCTTCTGGAATGTGATCATGCTCGAGCTGTTTGGTTTGGAAGCAGACTTGGCTTATCCCTCAGGGAGTTTAACTCCTATCCATCCTTTGCTGATGGGTGGAAATGGTGGCTGAAACAAGCTTGGGAAGCATGTTCTGATAAAGATTTTATTGTTGAATTCTCTGCTATTCTTCTCTGGAGTATTTGGAAAGCTAGGAATGAGTTTATATTTAACTGTTCTCAGCCCAACCCAATATTTACTCTTATATCTGCTAACAGGTTGATGAAGGAAGTGATGGCAGCTTCCTCTCCAGAATCAACAGATTAATTGCTCCCCAGTAGCTCAGCTCAAGCAACATCAGAGCCGGATCTGTTAATAGTCCATGCTGACGGCAGTTTCTTGAGTCAAGGTTCAAGTGGATTTGGTTTTCTGATAAAAAACAGTGCTGGCTTGTTTATTTTTGGTAAATGTGGTCCTTGTAAATCAGTTTCAGCTGAGTATGCAGAATACTATGCCATTAGAGAATGTTGCTTGTGTTAAGAAGATGGGTCTGAGGAACCTGGAATTTTTTTTGTCACTCCCTGAATTTGATTAAAACACTCAAAAGAAGTCTTTTAACTGCACCCCTGCTGTGTGGCCTTTGCTGAATCATACTTTCAACTGTTTAAATGATGGAATTGTGTTCAGGCACTTCAAGTGAGATTTTAATGGCTCTGCTCATTTTCTGTCTAGGCCTGTAAACGGAGCGAATTTGAATCGAATCAGGCCATGTTCAAATTCGATTTCAATTGCAAAATAAGTTGTTCGAATTCGATTTGAAATCCGTCGGATATTCAGAAATCCCAACTGAATTCGATTTCGATTAAAATGTGGAATATTCGATTATAACTGATTTTGCAGAGAAAACTGTAAATCTAAAAACCAAATTAAAGAGGAGAAACAACCATTGCATGTGAACAACGCAAAAAAAAAAAAACACAAAAAATAAAATCATCACTTGTTAACAATGCAAAAAAGAAAGCCTCAAAAATCTAAAACAAGAAAGAAAATAAACAAAAAAAAAAACTCATAATTCAGAAGAAAGAAGAAACGAGAGAGAGAGAGAGAGAGAGAGAGAGAGAGAGAGGGAGAGAGAGAGAGAACAAAGGAAGAGTAAGAAGTCTTGGATAATGGCCCCAATCGACAGAAGTTGAAGTTTAATCTTCAGAAGCCCTTTCGTCTTCGATAGAAGCTGGTTCTCCTTACTTTCTCTCTAAACTTTTCATCCTGAGCGCCAAAATGAAAGGTGTTGCAGAAACTAAAATACGGGAGAAGGAGCTACACTTTTCATCCTTAGTGTGAGAATGAAAAGTGTTGCAGAAATTAAAGAAACTAAAATACAGAAGGAGAGACGGAGAGGGAGGAGAAAGAGGGGGCAAGAGATATACAAAAGAAGGCTTTTGGTATCTCGTTAAACGAAAAAGTTGAAAGGCTCGTCAATTAAAGTGGTTTTGTTTGTCTTTTATAATAAGTAGATACAGGTGACGCTTTGGGTCGTGTGTAAAGGGTGTACTACAAGTTAGTCAAATTAGAATATAATATATTTATATATTATAATATCTATTATCAAATTCGAATATTTATCGAATTGAATCAGTATGTATTCGAATTCGATCCGATTAAATAATCGGTACAAAAATTATATTCGAATTTGACCGTTTATTCCATCTGAATCATTCGAATTTCCGGATACCATTTACAGGCCTATTGCTGGCTTCTAGAGGCAAGTTAGATTATACTGGATCTTGGTGGAGCCTGCCGGACTGGTTAGAGCTTCTTTAGCAGCTGAATCTCAAGACCCCATCTGGGATGGTAGTTTAGGTTAGTAGTGCTTCTGTTCTGTAGTTCCTTGTGTTTAGGTGTTGGTAGTTTAGGTTAGTGGTGTTTAGTTCCCCTCTGTTTCTGTTTCTTTGTTTAATGAATGTCTTGCTTAACAAAAAAAAAAAAAAAAAACTTCCCTACCCACAATATTCATCTTTCTAAAATCCCACTCTATACCCCTCCCCCACACATTTGCAATTATTCTCCTCCATAGAACCTATCTCTACCCCAAATCTCCACAACCACTTACTCAATAATGTTTTACTCATCACTCTTACTCTCCCTATGCATAATGCACCTGTTTTTTAGGATGATATAGCTGATCCCATTTTACTAAGTGATGTTTTTTATATATCCCCCTGCCATTGGCTGGTTTGGAGAAAAGATTGTTGTACATCAGATGGCCCTTTTTTTCTCAAATTCATGTACCCCTCCCCCCAAACAATTGTACGGTAAAGAAGGGAATGGAATCTAAATTTTTAGTTGTCATGTCTAGGCATCACTACAAGTATCATAATAGGGGTGGGAGGATTTTAGTTGATTCATCCAAGTACATGTGGATCTCTTGTATACCTATAGAACAATTAAAGTGATCCCTGGTTCGAGGCATACACACATCTCTTGCATAATTAGAGAACTAAGCAGGTCATTCTCTAACTATAGTTCTCTTTCTCTTCTTTATTGCTACTGCTATATGCTTAAGCATTTATCTTAGAAGAGTAGAGATTTCCTCATTGTTTTAAACTGTATGACACTATGACCTTCCCAAGCCTCTAACCAGTCCTTCCAAGTTGCTCAGTCAACCTGCGAGCACTGCTTCAGCTGACCTTTTACCCACTTATAAATTCTATATAATCCCTTGTTTTCTTAATTTTTATAACTCTTCTACATTCTGTCTATCCCCGTTTGTCAGGAATATTGAAGCTAAGTGACAAAACAAGCAAACAAGCTATGTGCTTTGTGCCCTAATTCCGGCTTGCTTCTATTACAGTCACCTCAATTAACTTCTGTTGGGTGGGTTCTGCATCAGGATTCAGGATGCTCTAAATTCATCTTTGCATGAACAGTTAATTCTCCATATTTCAATGGTAGATTGCCATCCATCTAATTCCTACGCATCAAAACTTTATCAATTCTTTATTTTTTCTCTTTTAATCGGTAAATGCTGAAAATCCTTACTTCTCGATAGTCCATTAACATTCCATTCTTCCTTCACGTGCATGGGGATGTGCACACACAAAGAGACTATTAGATTTCACGTTAATATGAAAATCAAATAACTGCTTATCTTCTTCATACGCATCATGCACTAGAGTTACTGTTATCATCATTTATATTTTCCAATATAAACGTGTAATATAGCAAATAAAATAGCAAAAGAACATAACAGTAATGTGCCAAGCCATTCAATTCCTCTAGCTGTTTTATGTCTAGTAGGTCACCGCTCTCTCAGTATGCCAATACATAACATTTCACTGTAGTACATAACCTTATCATTTATAAACTGAAACTCCAGAGGGGATGTTCTTTGAAGCATAATTAGTATTGACAAAAAAAAAAAAAACTAAACACAAACTGCAACAAGGCAACAGGGTAACATGAACAGTCAAAGTTAAAAATGAAGCTACGAAGCACCAAATAGAGAAGCCCTCAAGTTGAAAATGAAAAGACATCTTAATCAGCAATTGGAAGACCAAAGTGCTTAAAAAAATGAAGCAAACATTGACACGAAAGTCACCACTTCCTACAAAACTAAACCTAAAACTGTAACCCCAGAAATTCAACTTTACTTAAAGCTGAAAACCTAGACATTTTCCAACATCAGACTAGAACAACTACATACAATAAAAAAAAAAGAGCTATAATAAAGTCCAAAGCCCTAGAATTTCAAAATTTATAACAGACCCTAAATTAGGAAAATAACAAGAAATCGAAATCATGAGAAAAGATGGAACCTTTCTCAACGCAGTGGCGAGTTCGCCCCGAGTGAAATTCGCAGCAGCTGCGGTTGTCAACGGGATCCCGTTACGGAATTGATACAATGCCACGTTCTTCTGTATATACTCCGTAAATTGAACTCTGCATTATTTTAATGAACAAAAACAATATTCAGAAACAAAACAAAATCTACTGTAAATTCTTCTCAATCCAGTGGAAACAGCGGGAACTCCAGAGAGAGAGAGAGAGACCTGTCACCGCTTTCACCGCTAGCGCCCAGAAGCTTGTGGGAGTCAAGGATCATAATCTTGTCTTCGTTCGATTTATGAACCAAAATGCTGTGTACCGCGGAAGTATCGGCCACCACCAGAGCGAAACCGTTACCAACCAGTCCGAAAACACACTCCATCTCTTTGATCCGTTTTGCTTTCTTCTTCCCCCTCGTCTCTCTGCGTTGTGTGTGTGCGCGCTCTCCTATGACGAAAAAAATAGCGTACTCTGTGGCGACTTGAGGAGCACGAAAAAGAAAGCGAGGACTGCAAAGGAAAAACAGGCAGACCCGTTGAAATTATGCTAATTGTTAAGGATATTTTAGTCATTTCAGATTAGGGATAGGAACATGGGCTTGGCCTAGAATAGACAAGATGGGCTAGATATTATTTGCATGACTTTGATCCTATTTTCAAGGCCCACCAAAAAGATGGGCTAATGTTTTGCCCAACCCAAGGCCTCATTTTTTACATATGGAGTTCTCTACCCACTTCAGTTATTCTTTTCTTCTTCTTTCTCCTTCCACAGACATGTTAGACACGTTTTTCGCCCATCAAGTCTATTATTGGTTGATGACAACTTTTCCCTTTTTTAACCATAATTTATTTATCAAATTGCATATATTTTGACCATGTAGACCGATGATATGGTCGATCTAGACCGTGCATCAAATAGGGGAACCCCTTGATTTGATTCATATATTCCACATCAACTCTATAACCACCATCCTATCCTAGCCAGTGTTTTATAACTGTTGTTGACCCGGTTGGTTAGACCGGTAATTTGGTTATAATCCCGATTTAGATCAACCTCTAACTTGCTATGGTACAAAAATGTATTGACTCTGTCATGAGCCAGATGATTGAACCGGTGACTTGTATGATCTGTTTAGTGGGTTACTATTCAACCTTCTGGCTCGGTTTTAAAACATAATATAACTAAGGGTAAATTATTGAAACCTCCACTGAAGTTTCTGACCATTGCTAAAAACCTTTCCGAAGTTTTGTTTTTTTTTTAACTCCAAGGGCTACACAACGGAGAGTAGCTCATCCCTCAATCCAGATGCAGGTGGGGTTCAATCCCAAGTCTTTGCTACAATCAGCAGGAGACTTTATCAACCAGCTGATTGGCACCTTGCCTCCCCTGAAGTTTAGTAATTGCAATCATCTCCCTTAAATTATTTAACAATTGCAATTAGACCCCCTTTGTTAGAATCATCTAACGTATGAAAATCCTTAAAATACCGATGTAGATATTATTGAGTCTGGTTTCTACAGAAAGAAAAAAAAAACAATACAAACTTCATGAATAAAAAAAAAGGGTCTAAATTGCAGCTTTACCTATGAAAAAAAAGAAATTGCAGCTTTACCTTTGAGTGATTGATATTAAGGTTTGGCTTGGAAGGGGTATAAATACAAATATGAGTGCAAAACCTTGTATTTGACATTACTTTGTATGTATTTGTACTATACATATTTGTATTTGTACTCCTTCCAAACTGAGCCTAAAGCTGTGTTTGGTTGCAGTGCAATTTTTTTTGCACTAGTACAAATGCATGGGAGTACAAATGAAAAAAAATACATATTCTTGTTTAATTTTGTTTTGGGGTTTTTCCTTATTCTGCTTAATGTCTTAATTTACTTCATTTGCACTACAATCAAACAAAATAAGTTAAAATTTAAAGAAAAAATAAGTTGGAAATTACATTCAAATCATTTGCACTGTTATAGTTTTGCATCAGTGCAAATTTATTTGCATTGCAACCAAACACAACCTAATTGAGAATTTGGAAAATAAATCAATTTCAGAAAAGAGATTGGAAGGGTTTTATTGATAGGAAGAAAAAAAATTGGAAAATAAACATTTAGAATTCTAACATAGTGGATTTGCTAGCAACCATGTTAGAAATTTCAGGGGAGGTGATTGCAATTATCAAACTTTAGGGGAGGTTTCAGCAATGGTCAGAAACTTTAGGGGAAATTTCAGCAATTTACCTTATAACTAAATAATAAAATATTCATTCTGACTTTAGGCTTCAGCCATTAAGAAAAAACCCACAACCTTGTCAGTTCAGCTTCAGCCACTTCAGCTATCAACTAACAGCCGGCCTTTAAGCCTAAAAATATATGAGGTCTTCAATTTCTTTACCCAAAAAAAGGGTCAAATACAAAAACCTCCATTGAGTTTTCTGACAATCATAAAATCCTCTCTTATGTTTTCATTTTAACAAAAATCTCCCCTATACTTTTTAAAAAATATGCAACTACCTCCATTCCTAGATAGAAAAGCCAATCTAATGTGTTTGTTTTTTTAAATGCCTATTTTGCCCTTATGTCAATCTATTTAAATACTCTCCAAAATACTGTTCATTTTCTCCCCGAGAACTAAGAACCAAAGCCATCGTCTCTCTCTCTCTCTCTCTCTCTCTCTCTCGGATGCATTATATGGACCCTTCAGTCCACCTACATGCAACCTCCAATAACAATTCCCCACGTCATCTTAAAATGTGATTGAAACTTATAGAAAAATACATTTTTTTCTTGTCATCTTCTTCCCCTAAGGCTGCGTTTGGTAGAGGTGTAAAATCGAACCAGGGTAAACTTTGCACCTCGGTTCGATTTTGCATACATTTGGTAAACATGTAATTTTACACTAATTTTTGGTGTAAAATTACATTTTATCTTTTAATTACATCGATAATCAATGTAATAAATACATCGAAATTATCTTTTAATTACATTTTCGATGCATTTATTACACAGCTCGCATTCTCTCTCTCTTCTCCTTCTTTCTTCTTCTTCTTCTTCTTCTTCTCTCTTTCTCTCTCTCTCTCTCTTCTCCTTCTCTCTTCCTCCGACAAGAACAAAGAGGCTGGAAGCTTTCTCTCTTGTATTAATCAATGGAGAGGACAGCCAATATATATACAATTACATCAAGACAAAAATTAGCAAGACTAAAATTAGCAACATCCTAATCAATGGAGGAGCAAATATTCTAACTTCCTAAAACTCTATAAGAACAATATCTTTCTAAATATGTACAGTATCTCTATTACTCCCCCTCAAGTTGGAGCATGTAGGTCATGTATGCCCAACTTGCGAAGAAGAAAATCGAACTGACGTTAGCCAAGTGCCTTTGTCAAAATGTCTGCCAACTGATTGTAAGTTCACACATGAACAGTTTCAATAGTTTGGGCTTGCACGGCATCACGAACAAAGTGACAATCAACCTCTATATGTTTGGTGCGTTCATGAAACACCGGATTAGCTGCAATATAAATAGTGGCACGACTATCATAATGCAATCACATAGGTCTGGGATGTTCCACGCCAAGGTCACGTAGGACACTCTTCAACCACTTCAGTTCACACATCGCGGTAGCCAGGGACCTGTACTCTGCTTTTGCATATGAATGTGAGACGGTATGTTGCTTTTTGGTTTTCCAAGAAACAGGAGACCGTCCAAGCATCACAAAGTTCTTGTCGTGTCAAAGGACAACTAGCCCAATCGGAGTCACAATAAGCATATAGTCGGAGATCGCTGTTGGCGCTCAAGATGATTACTTGTCCTAGATTCCCTTTGAGGTGTCGGACCACCCGTAGAGCTCCATCCCAATGTTCTTGTCGTGGTTGTTGCATAAATTGAACCAATATGTGCATAGAATAGCAAAGCTCAAGTCGTGTTATAGTAAGATAGATCAATCTTCCTACTAGACGTCGATATTTTTTTGGGTCATCAAGCAACTTCCCGTCGGCTAGTGCGAGCCGATGATTTTGTTCCATGGGCAGATGAGCCGGTTTAGCTCCCAACAATCCTGTTTCAGAAATAATATCTAGTGCATACTTTCGTTGATAAAGATAGATGCCCTCATCTCCTCTGGCGACTTCAATGCCAAGAAAATACTTCAACAACCCAAGATCCTTCATGTGAAAGCACCGACTCAGATACTGCTTGAATTGATGTATCATCTCCCCATTGTTTCCTCCCACAACAAGATCATCCACATATACCAAAACACAGAGTGTAGCTCATTCCTTATGGTAAGTGAATAAAGAATAATCTGAGTGTGATTGAGTAAATCCATACATCTTCAAGGCCATGCCCAATTTGGCAAACCAGTTTCTAGGTGCCTGTCATAATCCGTACAAAGATTTTTGCAAGTGACATACCTTTCCTGGATGTGTAGATGAAAAACCAGGCGGCAATCGCATGTACACCTCTTCTGCCAGGTCACCATGGAAAAAGGCATTATGCACATCCATCTAATGAAGCTCCCACTTTCGTGCTGCCGCTACAGCCAAAAATAGCCGAACAATCACCATCTTTGCTACTGGAGCAAAAGTCTCATTACAATCTATCACAACCTTCTGATTATTCCCTAAAATCACTAATCTAGCCTTGTGTCTTTCGATCGTTCCATCTGAGTTATACTTGGTCTTGTACACCCATTTGCACCCGATCGCTTGCTTCCCGGGAGGCAATGTTTCAAGGGTCCAGGTGCCATTACGCTCAAGAGCTTTAATATCCTCCTTCATGGCTTGTCTCCAATGTGGCTCACGAATCGCTTCTGAAAAATATGTGGGATCTTTCCCTATAGTTATAGCTGCTAAGAACTGTCTATGTCTCAAGGAAAAATTAGTACAAGTCACGTAGCATGCAATAGGATAAGACACACCTGAGGAGTGACATGATGTGGCATGATCAGCGAGGGGGTCGTTGATGTGTTGCGCTGTGTGGCATACATAGTCCTTTAGCTTCTCAGGAGGACGCCTTTCGCTACATCCTCGACCAAGGTTTTCACCTTCACTGTTCATTTCCAAGTTCACGTCGTCCCCTCTCTGTTCATTAAGAACCTCACTACTCCCCCCTTGCTTTCGAAGTCAAATCTTCTTCAGGAGTTGGTTCACCATTCGAAGTATCTGCACTATCCAACTCATGAAAATGTACATCATCGTTACAGACAGGTGGCTGCTCGATCACACCGGTGTTAAGAGATTCAAAGACAACAACCTTATAAAGAAAAATATGTTCAAAGAATACAACATCACGAGATACAAAGAACTCATTTGTATCCAAGTCATAGAGTCTCCATCATTTCTTACCGAAAGGGTACCCAACAAAAACGCATCTTCGACTTCGAGAACCAAACTTATCTTTGTCACGCCCTTGATAATGAGCATGACATAAACACCCAAAAACATAAATATGTTTGTAAGTTAGTTCCTTCCCAAACAACAATTCATATGGATTCTTTCCATCAAGCAGAGGACTTGGAGTACGGTTAATCATATATCCTGCAGTCAACACACATTCACCCCAAAAACTTACAGGTAAATTTGCCTGAAAACGCAGAGCACACGCAATATTCAGAATATGGCGATGCTTGCGTTCCACCCTACCATTTTGTTGAGGTGTCCCAACACATGATGTTTGGTGAATGATGCCATGAGTATCACAATAATTGCTCAAGGCTACGAATTCTGACCCATTATCACTCCTTATCACCCGAACCTTACTGTCAAATTGGGTAATTACCATGGCACAAAATTTCACAATGTTAGCATTAACTTCACTCTTTTCTGCCATCAAATAAATCCACACTGCCCGTGAATAATCATCAACAACAGTAAAAAAATATATAGCACCACATGAAGCAGGAGTATGATATGGTCTCCAAACATCGCAATGAATCAAGGCAAAAGGTGCAGAAGTTTTACTAATGCTTAAAGGAAACACATCACGGGTTTGTTTAGCTCTTAAACAAACATCACATAATTCACTATGTGTTTCTTGACTAGCAATTTTATTTTTAGTAGTAGGAAGTAAACTAACAACTCGTTTTGAGGGGTGTCCCATTCGCTTGTACCACAACTCATATGAGTCCACCTTCGCCAATCTGCATGCACTAGTCCTTGCCACACAGTGCCAAAGATAGACCCCATCACGCTTCTCACCCACACCAATCACTGACTTCGAAGTGGGGTCCTGCATTACACACATTTTGTCAGAAAACGTGACTATACATTTTAATTCATCGATAAATTGAGACACAGATATCAAATTGCAATTCAAGTTGGGAACATATAAAACATGTTTTAAGATCAATCCTTTCCCAAGCTGCACTTCTCCTTCTTGCAACGCCATCATATTCTTTCCGTCAAGGAGTCCAACAGCACAAGGAGGGATTTCACGCACATTCGTCAATAACTCTAAATTCCCAATCATATTGTGAGAACATCCTGAATCTATCAACCACATTTTCTTACTCGTCAATTTCTCTGAAGTGGATTCCTTGTGTGAATTGATCACCGCCATTAGCGTTGCCCACTATTCATCATTAAGCCTGGGAAAGCCAGCTTTATCGCTAGTCCTGACAGCAGCAGTAGTGGTGCTGGCGCTGCAGCTTCTTGGTGTCTGGAGCATTGGCAACCGCTGTACCAGACCCTCCTCGACCCCTTCCTGTTCCTGTGCCTCGACCTTCTCGTCCCCCACAACCACCAGAACGACCTCCTTTGCCCGCAAACCACCAATCTGGGTAGCCCACAAGTTGAAAGCATTTGAGCACCTCATGTCTAGTTTTTCCATAGTGAGAGCACATCTTCTCATCCTTGTTCGGTGCTTTGGCTCTATTTCCAGTTTGCACAGCAAATCCCACAGCCTCTGCTCGTGCTTCACGTGCTCGAGCCACCATTTTGTGCCGTTCTTCTTGCACAATTATTGCATGTATTCGGTTCAATGAAGGTAAGGGATCTGTACTCAGAATATTTGATCTAACAGTGCCATAAACTGCATTGTCAAGACCCATGAGGAATTGATGAATTTTCTCCTTTTCCCGCTCCAACACCAGCTCGGTCGCCGCTCCACACTTGCATCCACTACACGTACATTGTGGGTTCTTCACATACCCAGCCAACTCCTCCCACATGGTCTTCATCTTCCCATAATATGCGGATACGGTCATGCCCTCTTGTTTGCAATTGGCCAAGTCACTCTTTTATTGGTGAATCCGCAGATCATTCCCAATGGCAAACCGTTCCCGAAGATCCTCCCAAAGTTCCTTTGTTGTCTCCATATAGGAAACTGTAGATCGTAGCCCTGGTTCTATGGTATTGAATATCCATGCTACCAACATGGAATTCACACTATACCAATCTTCTAATTCGTTGGGATCGTCACCAGGTTTCGTAACAGTTCCTTCAAGAAAAGCCAGTTTCTTCTTCGCCCGGAACGCATTCTTTATGGCTTTGGCCCATTCGTCATAATTATCTCCTTTCAAGACGATCGGAGTCACGACCAAGCCGGGGTTGTCATGCGAACTGAGATAATAAGGGGATTTTGGATCAAGGGTTGGTAGTTTCGCACCATGGCCAGCCACTCCTTCTCCTTTGTTTTTGTACAGTAGTTTACAGTATCTCTATTACTTTTAATTACATTTTGGATGCATTTATTAAATCGCTCGCGCTCTCTCTCTCTCTCTTCTCCTTCTTTCTTCTTCTTCTTCTTCTTCTTCCTCACCTTCTCTCTCCCTTCCTCCAACGAGAACAGAGAGGCAGGAAGCTTTCGCGCTCTCTCTCTCTCTCTTCTCCTTCTCTCTTCCTCCGACGAGAACAAAGAGGCTGGAAGCTTTCTCTCTCTCTATCTCTTCTCCTTGTCTATTCCTCCGACGAGAAAGAGGTTGGAAGATTTCGCACTCTCACTCTCTCTCTTCTCCTTCTCTCTTCCTCCGACGAGAACAAAGAGGTTGGAAGCTTTCGCACTCACTCTCTCTCTCTCTTCTCATTCTCTCTTCCTCCGACGAGAACAGAGAGGCAGCGATCTCTCTCTCTCTCTCCTCCTCTCTTCCTCCGACGAGAACAAAGAGGCGGCAATCTCTGGAAGCTTTCTCTTGCTCTCTCTCTCTCTCCTCCTTCTCTCTTCCTCCGACGAGAACAGAGAACGAGAACATGACCTGCGACCAGAACGAGAACAGAGAGGCGATTGTAACACCCAGAAGGGACTGCAACACCCGACGAGAACGAGAACAGAGAGGTGCTCACATACCGGAGCCTCTCCTGTTGAAACACCCAGTCACCAATTTATGGGTCTGATACGCCGCTCACCGCTGCTCGCAGTGCTCTGTTTCTTGGCCGACCAGTAAGGACTGCAATCTCTTGGTTGCAGTGGACTTTTACCTCGGTTTCCTTGTGTTCATCGTAGTTTCGTTCATAGCACCATCCACAAGCATTGTTTCCGCTCCCCCTCTCTCTTTTCCCCTCTCCATCTTCTTCTTCTTCTCTCTCATTTTCTGTTCAGCAGCTTGTTGGCTTCTCTATTCTCTCCCCCTTCCTTCTTCTTCTTCTTCGTTGTCATCCTCGTACATTCTAACCGTTACACCCGATGAGTGCAAAAGATAACCGGTGGTCTTCCAAACAAACATCAGTGTAAAACTTTTACATGACCGGTTCATCTTTTACACTTATCTGATGGGCCGTTTTTCAAATACATCGGTGTAATTTTGTATTTACACCTCTACCAAATGCAGCCTAAAGTGCAAACGGTGGAACAGAGGTTCAAACAAGCACCAAGCAAGATTTTCCATCTCTCAAACATTTGGTTCTCTAAATTTTATCGGTTTTAGCATTTGGATGCAAATGATGACTAAGGAAAAGCGTTAAGAGAAGAAGAGATCTCCAATCCTGGGTTCCACATATGTACTCCATTGGTCCTGGGTTCCACAAGAAACCCATCATTGGATATCCTTCAACGTTGAAGAAGAGGAAGAGATTTTTGCAACCAAAGCTTGAAGGATTGGCTAAGCAATAGATTGATTTAACCATTTAGAACTCAATTTCTAAGTCATTTTCTTTACTACACAGGGATTAGGAAGATGATTTCCTCATGCACGTTTTTGAAAATCCACCTTCCGATTCTTCTTCCTTCTACTTCTCTTTCCATCGTTTATGGTTTCAGACATCCCTGCTCCCAGTTCCTTCCTTGCTGGTATAGTTCCAATTTTTTACTGTTTCTCTTTTGACTCTGACCTTTTTCATGAGAGGCTTGAGCAATTAGATTGGGAGGAGCCACACGCTCTCCTTTTTTTTCGTGAAGAGGAGGAATCACACACTCTCATGCCATTAGACTGGAATATATATTTAACTCCAACGGGCAATGGCCTTCTTTGTACTGATCTTTTTCCGCCCTTTTCTTCTATTGCGACCTGTAGAGTGAAGACGGTCCTGCTTCTCACTCTGTTCAATCGTTGGAGTGGAGACAGAGCAAGGTAGACGTGAGGCTGACTAGTTGGTAGCCATCCTATGGAGAGCTTGCAGTTTGGCGGTGAGGCCCCCACCGGTCAACCCATGGTGACTCTAATTCTTAAGAGAATGAACAATGTTTTGGAGGATATTTTAATAAATCTACATTTAAATAACTGTAAAATAGGCATTTTGGAAGAAACAAATACATTAGTTGTATATTTTCTTAAAAGCATAGAGGAGGTTTTTGTTAAAGTTAAAATGCAAGAAATATTTTTATGATTGTCAAAACTTTTAACCTTATATCTGGAAAAGATATGATATCTGAAAAACCTTTAACCAATAAACTGGAATGATAAACATAATAACGAATCAGATGTTATTTATCAAAATTCATGGGTGGGTTTTGATTGGTCAAAACTCTTCACATACCATATCTTGAATCCCACCTACAAAACCGGCTCTGCATCTTCCCGCAGTTTTAGAAGGGTTGTGGCAAAAAATAAGCCATCAATCCTGAATCCTGATATGCCCCATTCAAGAATCGAGAAACATAAGTCATAAAAGTAAATTAAGATGGCAAGAAAAGTGTTTGCAGTGTTGTTCATTTGCATTGTTGTTTTTGCCGCAATGCACCTTTCAGAGGCGGATGAGGCCAATTTTAACTACAAAGATTGCTTCGACAAGTGCAAAACTGATTGCACCGCAGCAGGGACGGATGGCAGCGATTGTGAAATGAAGTGCGACGACTCTTGCAGTGGGCAGGAGCAATCTGGTAAGCCATTTGCCCATGTGTAGAGACTCAGAGTGTGTATTCCTCTTTTTATTTTCGTTTTGATTCACATTGTGCCCATCAAAGCTTGTGGATTCTGGAGGGAGAGTGATTAGGGCGCATTTCATTTTTCTGTAAACCAATCATTAAGTTAAGGATATCTTTACGGTTAGGGTGACTTTGGTTCATGGGAACAGGAGTGTGCAATCGGAATTGGAATTGTCCAATCATTTGGTTGGATGGAATAATAATCTCGTTCTTATTCTTGATGGAATGACATTTCCCATTTGAGAGAATGATCATTTCTTCCCCTCCCTTAGGAATGTGAATTATGAACCAAATAGATTCTTAATGGAATGATAAAAAGAAAACACAGTTTTTTTCCCTTTTTTGTCATTTCAAAGACATGACCTCTTTTATAAATAAAAAAATGTGTACCTTACCCACAAGACATTCCAGCCCCACATCTGGAACATCTCTCATACCCATATGTTGTTTCCCGTGCATAGTAGAAATGGGTTGTAAATTGTAATGTCTTATGGGTAGAGTGCCCAATCCATGGGATCTCTTCTCACAAAAATTGTCGCAACTTGATCTATATCGCACATCTCACCATTAGGGGTGTCAATGGTATTCGAAAATCTGATTTCGAATTTGATATTCGGCATAATCGAATATCTAATCGGTCAAATTCGGATATCCATTTCCTGCCGAATAGTTAATCAGATTCGAATTCAGATGTGACCTATTTCGATTCGATAAATATTCACATTCGACCGATTATTTAATTCTTATATATAATGTATAAAATATTTTATATAATTTATATATATAATTCAATCCATTTACGCCCCTATTCATCATAAGATTGGGACCCACCATATATAGATGTATAACACAAATTATGTTGAAACATTTTTTTTGTTGGAGATCTGGCCTCCGTCCCTTATTTTCTTTTTCTTGTTAACCTTTGGATGTGTTAAATGTGTGCAGACAGGGTGGAAGAAGGGAAATTGGTATAAGCAACAATGAAGTGAAGAGTCAGAATTGAAGGATAGATGTAGCTTAACAAATAAAAGTTGGAATAAATACAAGAATGGAAGTGTTGTATTATGTCGTTTCCATTCATTTTTTTCTTCGGGCGAAGTTAGTATTATAAATTGTAACAGTTGAAATAATAATATTGTTTTGTTAATCTTCCGTGCAACAAATTTTATAACAAACTCAAATTTCAAAATCCTCTACATCGTGGAATTAAAGATATCATTGGTAGTTTCCAATTATGAATTATGTTCTTTTATATAGTCGGGCCCGGGCTGGGCTTTAAATGATTATCCCAAATTTTGTCGTCAAAATCGTTAATAAAGGTGGTGAAAGGGAGTATATGTTTGGCATGAATCTATCAAAGATACGGGTGCTCTTCCTCTTATTGTTTGAAATGTTTTTGGTCAATGTTGAGAGAATTGGACTGAGCATAGAATCAGAAAAGGGAGAGGTTTACGGGTTGTAAGTTCAACTAAGGTCAAATCAAAGGCCGAATCGTGACAATGTGGCATATATGCATATATACTATGGGTCATATGTATATTATATATTTTACAAATTATATTAAATTTGAATGTGGCGGATAGATGATATGTTTCTTAAGTAAATAACAAGGACTCAAAACCTCTTAACCTGTATTTTCTTTAAAATATGTACATAACAAAGCAATTTATACATAGTTGCAAATCGGGAATTCTCTAACAAGAGACAAAAAAATGTCCAAAATACCCATACACTTTTGATCAAAAATGTTTTTTTTTTCTAATTTTTCTCATCATATCAACCGCTACCCCAAGCCCTTCCAATCTCTTTTCTGAAATCGATTTATTTTTCAAATTTAAATTTGTCCTTATTATCAATCACTCAAAGGTAAAATTGCAACTTTAAAATCTCCTTTTTTGTCATTCATAAAGTTTGTGTTGTTTTTATTGTAGAACCAACCTCAATAGTAGCTACGTGGATATTTTGGACATTTTCATGTTTCATATTAAAGAATTTTAACAAAGGGGGTCTACTTCCATCTGTGCCAAAAAGTTCAGGGCAAATTATTGCAATTACCAAACTTCAGAGGAGGTTTTGGCAAAGGTGAAAATTTTCAAGAAAGGTTTCAGCAATTTTGCCTATATATAAATATTAGCGGAACTTATCAAGTTAATTAAATTATTATTCTAAATTAAGTTAATTAATTTATTTATTAAATTAATAAGTGATTAAGTTAATAAAGGTAATATAGTATTTAGCTAATTAACTAATTTTAAATAATTTAAAAGTGAAATGAGTTTACTTTATTTTGGTTCATTGTGTTAATTCAATTCATTAGTTAAGTTAATTAATTTAATGTACACCTTAATCATAGATAAACTTGTCAATAACCCATATTAGTTACACTGGTAAAATGACCTATTATTTATAATTGAGATTGTGCTATCACAAATAAACTTCTTAGTATGTATGAATCATTTACTTCCTCTATGCACAAAAGTAATTCAATCCACCAGTGCAATAGAACCAAATAATTTATCTTAGTTTTAGAGATTAAGAACTCTTTCTAAAAAAGTTGCAATGAAGAGATAGTTGTGCTCAAAAAATTCTAAATAGAATTTTATATGGTTTCAAAATAGATAAACTACCCGAAAAAGACGGGTATAAAGAGGAAGATGTGTTAAAATAGAATTTGTAAAATCTATATCTATACTATATATAAAGCAAGGTGGTCTATGTCATTATGCCTCTTCTTTCTCTAAACCCCTCTTCATGCTTTCTCCTCGACTCTCTCTCTCTCTCTCTCTCTCTCTCTTTTTCCCCTTCCCACCACTCCCATTATGCCAAATCAACAACCCTGTTTCCTCTATATTTACCTCTGTTGGATATCCCCTCCTAAAAATATTCTTAAAACCTCTCTCTATCAAACTCTAATATATGTATTTATACTATATTTTAAAACACAGTTGTCCATCTCACACTCCTCTCTAACCCATAACGTCCCACTTCTTTGCCATTTCTCTTCTATTTGTTCATAATTTTCTCTCTCTAGAAGAAAACACTCATTAGAAGTTTTGTCCTTAGGCTGTGTTTGGTTGCAATGCAAATAAATTTGCATTGATGCAAAGCTATGGCAGTGCAAATGATTTGAATGTAAATTCCATATTTTTTATTTCAAATTTTAACTTATTTTGTTTGGTTGTGGTACAAATGAAGTAAATTAAGACATGAAGCAGAATAAAATAACACCCAAAATAAAATTAAACGAGAATTTGCATTTTTTTCATTTGCACTCCCATACCTTTGTATTAGTGCAACTAAAATTGCATTGCAACCAAATACAACCTTAACATTTCTATTTACAACAAATTTACTTACCATTTTTTTAAGTTTCCATTTGATTATCATTTGATTCATTTCCTTTTTTAGGCTCCATTTGGCATCTTTTCGTGCAGGTTATTGGCTTTTTAAAAGCCCAGTAGTCCGCATTTTTGTCTTTTCCAGTTTGGTTGGGAAAAGATCTAGCTGCCAAAAGACGTTGCACGAAGCCCGTCTTGGGTGATTTTCGAGAATCTCTAAATGGAGCTTTTCGGTTTTTCTCAACTCGTCTTGGCGGGGAAAAACACACCTTATCCAAACGGTCTTCAGGCTGTCGGGATCTTAAAGCAAAAGCTCACTATGTCTTTTGACTATTAGAACTTCTGAAACATCTTTCAAAAAAGACTTGCCAAACGGCCCCTTAGTTCATGCATAACACATAACACATAACACATGAGAGAGGAATACGCTACTGAACCTTGCAAAGAGCATCCTCCATACAAGCAAAGTCCTCACCGTTGGGTTGGTTCTTTATCATTATCTCCTATATAGAATTCTAAGTAGGTGTTTGGCATTGGTGTTGGGAACACCGCACCGTTTTCTCATAAAATGGTGTTGGGCATGTGTGAGTCAAAAAATGATGCTTATTTTTTGTTTGGAAATGGTGCTGCTACATAGTTGTTTTCTGGGAAAATAACATTGGTTTTGTTTGGTACCAATGCTATAGAATCGTTTTCAGCATTGGTCATATTATCCAACGTCCAAGATGATGCGACATTATTGCACCGCTAGTAGCAACAAGCTCTTTTCTGAGAAAACATCAAATTTGGTGTTGCTTCAAACCATACTTTCTCGATTTTCAAGGCGTGGTCTGAAGCATCGTTTTTTATGGAAAAATGGTACCAAATAAGAAGCTGTTTTCTAAAGCATCACTTTTTCTGGTGTGGCGCATACATGGCATTGTTTTCTTATAAAATGGCATCGATGCCAAACACCCACTAAGTTTTTGGTTTTTAAATATGTGAGATAAGTAGGACATGGGCAACAAGAACCAATGGCTTCTCAACGGTTCACTTTTGTCAAAGTGTATGTGTGGAGTGCCATCAATGAATGATTCGGAGACCTTCAGTTTTGACTAGGGGTGACCATTTCAGCCCGGCCTGGAAAATCCGGGCTTGGGCCAAGTTTGTTTGTTAAGGCCTAGTTGGGGTCTGGGCCTGCATTAGGCCTACAAAATTTAGGGCCGGGCTTGGACCTAATTTTTTAGGCTTGGCCTGGATATTTATAAATAATATATATCTTTATGTAAATATGTTATTTAAAAATATTTGATAGTTGATGTTTTATATATTAAATAGAGATTTGTAGGAGATTTAAGATTTTAATCCTACGATCTTAAATCTTACCAAATTCTAATCTAGTAATTAATGAAATATAGAAATTACTAAACCCTAATCTTCTCGGCTCTCTCTCTAACCAATTTCACAAAACTAGTGTCGCACCCAATCTCTCTCTCTCTCTCTCTCTCTCACACACACACACCAAAAGATGAATTTTCTAGTGATGAAGACTCCATTGGTGAAGATAAATCTGAAGTCTAGAGTGGTTGCAAGTTTTGGGTAAAATTGAAGCCATTTTCAATATTTTATTACTTATTTATTTACATAAATTCGAACTATTTTTTCTTAGTTTGCTAATATCTTTTTTATTTCACTTTTTATTTGTAGGAATTGAATGGAAGATGAAGCCCCTTATAAAGATGTTTAAAGTTGTTTTGTGGATATTACATGGCAATGGATGGTTATTTTTTGATAGATATTATAGGTTCTAGGTTGATTTTTTGTTGATAGAAGAATTAGTTTGTTAAAATTATCATTTTTAGCATACTAATGACCAATTGAAACTTATAAATCACAAGGTATAATTATTTAATTTCTTTTTTGTTAAAAGCTTTTATCTTGATACTAAGTTTAAAGTTTCTTACAAGTTACTATAGTCTCCACAACAATAAATGAAAAAAAAAGTAGAATTATTTAATTTTGGAACTGAAATACAATAATTAGGTCTGAAATCTTAGCCCGAACCAGCCCGGGTCCATGGCAGGGCCCGGGTTTATATTTTTAGGCCCATAATATGGGCCTGGGCCTAGCCTAAGCCCGTTGTTATGAAGGCAAAGCCTGGCCTGGGCCCAACCCATGATAACCCCTAGTTTTGACCCCATCACGTCACATTATTAGTGGACCTCTCTACAACTTCAAATGATCACCATTGATCTCCAAAAGAACTTCATTGCAGGTACGTACTCAAGAGTTGGTTCAGCAATACCAAGTATTCTTTTATGTATCTTTCGTTTCATGTCTTTATGAAAATATTGGTTTTTCACATCTTTTAGTTGTTATTATAACAAGGGTGTGCATTGGTTCCACTATTTTAATTATAAGTCCTAATACTCTTTTCTTTTTCTTTTTGCATTTTACATATTGGATTTTAGGGAGAATGAATGTTCAGCACACCCTAATAATTCTTAGCCCTATTATACAGTTGGGGTAGGTGCCAGTTCAGAATTGATGCCAATACACGACGGGCGGGTATTGGTGTTTTAGGGTGGGGGTATTTATCATTTTGATTATGTAGGATTACAAAAGAATTCAGAATTCTGCACTGTGGTAGTGAACCTCTTTGGTTATTGTTGTTGTTCTTGCATATCTGTTTTGGTTACTGCAGTTGTAAATCATTTAAAATTAACCTTATAAGTTTTAAAATTAATTTCAATTATTTTCGAAATAATAAAATTCATAAAATTAATAAAAATGATTTTATTAATATTATATCAATTAAAAATAATTAAAATTAATGCAAATTTATCTAACAATATCTAATATACATAAAGTATTTGTGAAATTAATAATTAACAAGTTTGTAATATAAGTTTACATTCCATTAAAAATAATAAAAGTTTAGTAATTATAAAAATAATTTTTATTTTAAAATCCATAGAAATAATAAAAATTTATCCAATTAAATGGAAATATCTTAAGGCTTCTTATACTTTAATTTTATTTAGCAAATCCCAGACATTTCAAACGTAATTAATAAAAATAAAATTGTTGTTAAAAACAAAATCTATTTAAGATTAATTTACAAATAATAAAATAATAATATCTAATCATATTTATCTAAACGTAAAAGTTAATAAATGTAACTGAAAAATACTAAAATTTATCAAACAATACATGAACACAAAAATAATGCTTGGGGTGGATTCAAGTTGGCTTGGCCCAATTAGGAAAGTGCTAATCGATGCAAATAATACATCAATAAAATCAATGTAGTATTTACATCAATTATTGATGTAAAACTCAACATTATGCCAAGTGAACAAGCTCTCTCTATTTATTCCCAACCCAATTACCTAAAAATACTCTTAGAATTAGGGGTGCCCATGAATCGTGGGCCTATTTTTTAAACTGAACTAGTACTATCGGTTTTTTGGAAAATCGGTAACCGAAACCAAACTGAAGCCTATTGGTTAACCGGTTGATTGGTTTGATTAACCATCGGTTCAGTTCATCGATTTTTTTTTGTTTTTTATATTAATAGTATATATTAGAAATAAATATATAATAAAAAACTATAAATATGTATAAAATGTTATATTTTAAATAATAAATTATATATTATATATTATAAATATATACTTATGTATATGCATATTTATTAATTTATAATATATAAAAAATATAAAAATTATATATAATATACACAAATATACATATAATATATATATATATAGAGAGAGAGAGAGAAATATATGTATATTGGTCGGTTCGGTTAATTGGAATTTTTGATTTGGTCTCATCAGTTCGGTTCGGTTTTTCTTGCTCACCCCTACTTAGAATTCCTCTCTCCTATGATATCTCCTCTTAGTCACGTATCATATTACCTTACTCCTCAATCAATTCCTAAAATCTCTCTCACCTAAAATATCTCTATCTACCATTTTCTCCTAAAATACTCTCTTTATTTCAAACTAATTGGTACGATTAACTAGAATTTTCGATGGTCTCATTGGTTTGGTTCGGTTTTTCTTGCTCACCCCTACTTAGAATTCCTCTCCTATGATATTTCCTCTTAGTCACGTATCATATTACCTTACTCCCCAATCAATTCCAAAAATCTCTCTCACCTAAAATATCTCTGTTTACCATTTTCTCCTAAAATACTCTCTTTATTTTGATTGGTGCACATCTCATAGTCTCTTCCCAATGCGTTTTTGAATTTTGGGGAGTTGATTGGAAACACGTTTCCTTTCTCTTATTGATGGGATGGGGTGACAAGGTGGTTTCTTATGGAAAGTGGGGAATTAAGTTGAATGAGTAATTAAATTACATAAATGAGTTTATTTAAATTATTAAGTTAAATACGTTCACATTAAATAAGTTAAATGAATATTACTTAATAAATTAACAGTAATTAAGTTTGGCTGATTAGTTAAATTCATAACTTAATTTCAATAACGATTAATGAATTATAATTTAAATGAGTTGACTAATTAAGTTAACCTACTTAACTAATAAGACATTCTTAAACAAAATGTTAATTCTTTGAGATCAATATTAACTTTAACTCCAAAGTAAACTGGTCAACAATACACAATATACAACCTCTATTATTCACCTTGCATTTTTAATATCTGTCTTTTTTTTGGGTAAATTACAAAGATCCCCCCTATATTATGGGGTTTCTGATAAAGACCCCCTATACTTTGTTTTGTGACAAAGACCCCCCTATACTATCATCGTGAGACAAAGACCCCCTTCGTTAATCTTTCATTGAAATCCGCCGTTTCAATATTTTTTAATCCCCATACTACCCTTGTAACTGTTCATCTTCCCCAATCTCACGATGTACAAATAGCAGCGGTGACAGACTTCCGAAGTCCTCCCAGTGACAGCGAGATTTATAACCTAAAGAAAGCTTTGATTGAAGTTGCAGCGGCGGACTTCCGGTAGTGTTTGGTAGAGAAGGAAAAGAAAGAGAGGGAGGACTTCCGGTGGTGTTTGGTAGAGAAGGAAAAGAAAGAGACGGAGGGCTTAGCTTCATGCTCAGTCCTCCCTCTCTTTCAGAGAAAGCTTTGATTGAAGTTGTAGAAATTCATTCCGGCAGACTTTCGATAGTAACTTCAGAACTTCATTGGTTGTAGTGGCCGATAAATCAGAGGAACCCAGCGACAATGAGATTTATAACTTGAAGAAAGCTTTGATTGATTCCCTCTATGGCACTGATCGAGGGTTGAGGGCCTCCAGCGAGACCAGAACAGAGATTGTGGAGCTCATCACCCAGCTGGAGGCCAAGAACCCAACTGTGGCTCCCATCGAGGCTTTGACTCTTCTCAATGGTAAATGCACATAATGATTAGTGGGTGTGCTGTAGGTACACCTCTTTCGTGGGCTTATTCTCGCTGTTCTCGAGAGGGACGTTGCCACTTGTGAAGATGGGGGAGATATCTCAGAGCATAGACTCATCAAACTTCACGGTGGAGAATGTGGTCCAGTTCGCTGGGTCTTTGGCCACCACAACCTTGAGCACCAATGCCAAGTTTGAGATCTGAAGCCCCAAACACGTCCAGGTAAGCTATCAAGTATTAGCAAGCAACAACCAAAATCAAATTACTCAATGTTAATGTGAATCATTCGGTTTCACCTGATTCCTAAACCAGCGGTCGAATTGGGTTGGGTCCTCGTCCTTCACCTTGTAGTTTGTAGCCGATGTTGTTGTGAAGCACATTGCCCATGAGACTAATGAAGGCATGAGAGAGTTCTTGGCTGAAGTACAGGAACTTAGTTGGAGTAACATTTTCAGCGGAAGCTGACTGATGTTTTGGCTAATAAAAGCAAGAGTAGCCGATGCAGAAGGTGAGCAACCATTTTCAGCGGAAGTAGCAGAAGAGAAGAAGCTGCTTTGTCGTAGGCAAGAGAGATCTGAATGAAGTTCTGAACCAATGAGCAAGTGGAGTAGAGAAGGAAAAAGAAAGAGAGACGGTGTTTGGTAGATGAACAATGTTTTTTGCCATTGCTATTCGTGTATCTGAGATCGGGGAAGATGAACAATGCTTTTCTCCCAATTGTTCGAATATTTATTACAAGGGGGGTAGTATGGGGATTAAAACGGCGGATTTCAACGAAAAGCTAACTGAAGGGGGTCTTTGTCTCATGATCATAATATAGGGGGGTCTTTGTCGTAAAACAAAGTACAAGGGTCTTTGTCACAAATCCCATAGTACGGGGGGTCTTTATAATTTACCCTTTTTTTGGTAAAATAGGAAATCACCACCATGACCACTCACGCTAGGCCACTTCATATTTAAACCTCTTCATAAAACACCAATCTACTCGACAAAACCAACTTAATTACTGATTGATATTTTAATAATTAACCACAAGACAACAAGAACTGACATATTTGGTGTTAGACTTTAGCCTCATACTTTGGTTGTCAACAGGTTAAGAATTGACATACATATTTGGTGTTAGACTTTAGCCTCAAACTTTATTTGTTCAATACGCTGTGGAACCAATAATAGCATTCTATACCAGTCATAAAATACATAGAGCCAACAATCATTCAACCATTCAACCTCTCATTATGGGTCCCGTGTATTTTATCACTAGTGTGGAATGCTATCATTAGTTTCTAGGTCTAGCTTGTGTGAATCACAATTTCTTACACATATAAATACACATGCCAATGAATTGCATTATAGATTTACAGAAAAAGTCTAGAGGAAAGACGCTCCTTAAACATATAAAGAATGATTCATTTTCTCACATAACCAAACTGTTTGCATAAAACATAAGAGTTCGGCTTTAGTCAGGGCAAAGCCCGTTCAAGCAGCTTTTATTACCTTGCATTGAGAATATCTTCGTATTTATCCGCTTTATTTATTGGGGAGATATTCCCAATGTAAGGCTGTGATGGACATGGTGTTTGGTTTCCATGGGCATTTATTGAAAAAATGCCACCACATTAGTGTCACATAGGCATTGACATTTATTGTGCATGAAACCATTGTTTGGTTTCACCATTTATCAAATAAACATTAAGGCCCCGCTTGGTTTACATGAATAGGGGGTCTAGAATCAAAATCAGAATGGGCTCTTCTGATTCCAACTTTTTGGTTGGGAAGAATTAGAATCCCATTCCCATTTCTGCTGGAATGGCATTCCCCCATTTAAGGGAGTGGCCATTCCCTGCCCCTCCCTTGGGAATGAAATCCTATTCCTATTGATTCCAATTCCCATTCTTATTCCTGTCTTAACCAAACAGACTATGGGAATAGGCCATTCCGATTCCGATTCTGATTGCAAAGCAAACAAGCCCTAAAAATCATAAACACTTGGATTTATGTGCACTAGGCATTTGGGGAAATATCAAATTCTTGTTTTCCCCTCCCTAGCATTTCTTGAAATGAAATGCTTATGTGGAACACTTTTATGAGGTGTTAATCTGAGGTGAAAAATAAGAAACGTTTAAAATAAATTTTACAAATAAACATTTAAAACAATAAATGGTCCATCTGTAAATGCCCATAGGACCAAACACATACGAAATCATCACAGGCTTTGAGAAGTTGACACTTACTATACTACCTTCTAGGGTTTTAAAAGTAGGGGATTTTGCCTTTCTTAGACCTGTACTATGCTATTCCATCTGATGATCCGAATCACCTGTTTAAAGACTCAATAATGGCCAGCTGCAATCTTTACTTCTCCCTTCGACTTGGAGCTTCCTCACATATTCTGTTAATTCTTTATTCTCAGCTTTCTCGAAGACAAAACAAAAGAATAGAGAGAGGGGCAATGATTACAACTGGAAGTTTGAAATAATCCATTTCTACAAGTTTACATGTGTTTGGTTCCATGGGTGTTTCTTAGATAAATGTTCTATTGAAAAGTGTCACTTTAAATGTTAATTATTTTGGGGATTTTACGATCCACTCCACCTCAGAATTCATAATTTGATCATACAGTTTGGGTCAGTGGCAAGAGGGAAAAGATGCCAAATTCACGGGGGGATGGTATTTATAGGGGGAGCTGGGAAAAAATACATTTGGGAAAATAATTTCCCAATTCTGAGGTGGACTGAACCATTAAAATCCCTATTATATTTTGTTGTTTGGTTGTGCGTTTCAAGTAACGAGTCCAGATCTCCTGCCCAGGAGAATCCTGCCCACATTTATCGCAGCCACACATGGAGAACATTTCATCCTCTGCATAGTATTATGCAGGGGGAGATGTTCCCAATTCACAGGGGTGGTGTATTGTGGTTAGGCATGGACAAGATTCTTGTGGGCAGGAGATCCGGAGTCCAAGTAACACCCAATAAAACTATGCCTACCTTCCATCTCAGCTTACAATGCTCCAGGTAAGCGTTGCATAACAATAAAAGTTGGGCCGTTTGGAAGAAATCAGAATTTGAAATTTCCCCAAATGGTTCATGTCTCATGCACATAGATCCAATCATTTTTGTTTTTAAATGTTTATTTGATAAATATTGAAATCAAGCAGTGATTTCATAACTTCATGCACAATAAATACTTATACCTAAGATGTGACGGCATTTTGAGAATAAATGCCCACAAAACCAAACATGCTCTAAATACCTCTAAATTTTGGCAATTTCCCTGAATCGATTGGA
Source organism: Nelumbo nucifera (assembly GCF_055504915.1). Lineage (NCBI taxonomy): Eukaryota > Viridiplantae > Streptophyta > Magnoliopsida > Proteales > Nelumbonaceae > Nelumbo > Nelumbo nucifera. Next base: position 168,581,814 of record NC_142649.1, on the reverse strand, counting down.
CAAAAAGCCTTGATGATTTGGCTTAGTAAGACAGATGGTAAGGGGTAATGGGCAAAAGAGAGAGAGAGAGCTAATAAGAAATAAAAAAAAGGAAAAAAGAGAAATAAAAAATATGCTGACATGTACTGCTTTATTTTATGGATTTCGTTTAACATGAGTGGCAACAGGGACCTTCTTTCATGTTGACCGTTTCTTCCTGGACTTTTGGATTGATCAAATCAGTTATTACATATGAGCCCATATTTACCAAATCCCACCTGCAAAACCGATCTGTATCTTCCCGCAGTTTTAGAAGGGTTGTGGCCAAAACTAAGCCATCAACTTGGTATAAATAACACCCCCCTGAATCCTGATATGCCCCATTCAAGAATCGAGAAACATAAGTCATAAAGTAAATTAAGATGGCAAGAAAAGTGTTTGCAGTGTTGTTCATTTGCATTGTTGTTTTTGCCGCGGTGCACCTTTCAGAGGCGGATGAGGCCAATTTTAACTACAAAGATTGCTTCGACAAGTGCAAAACTGATTGCACCGCAGCAGGGACGGATGGCAGCGATTGTGAAATGAAGTGCGACGACTCTTGCAGTGGGCAGGAACAATCTGGTAAGCCATTTGCCCATGTGTAGAAACTAGAGTGTGTATTCCTCATTTTTATTTTCGTTTTGATTCACATTGTGCCCATCAAAGCTTGTGGATTCTCGAGGGAGAGTGATTAGGGCACATCTCATTTTTCTGTAAATCAGTCATTAAATTAAGGATATCTTTACGGTTAGGGTCTCTTTGGTTCATCGGAACAGTGGGTGTGGAAATTGTCCAACCGTTTGGTTGGGTGGAATTAGAATCCGATTCTCATTCTTGATTGAATGACTTTCTTTTATTTGAGAGAATGGTCATTCCTTTTTCTCTCTTGAGAAAGGGAATCAACTCTTTTATATGGATTTATAATATCTTATGGGTAGGAGTGGATAGAGCATCCAATCAATGGGAGAGGGATCTCTCCTCAGTCCTCTCTACCAAAAAAAAGATTTATTCTCACAAAAATTGTCCCAACCTGATCTGTGCTGTACATCTTACCATAAGATTGGACCCACCATGTATTAGATGTGTACATACATATTATGTTGAAACATTTTTTTTATTGTTGGAGATCTGATCTCCACCCATCATCCTATTTTCCATCAATATAAAGTTTCTTCTTTCTCATATGATTATTGGATAACCATAAGATGAATGCATCACAACTTGATTTTGACCCTTGGATGTGTTAAATGTTTGCAGACAGGGTGGAAGAAGGGAAGTTAGTATAACCAACAACAAAGAGTGAAGAGTCGGAATTGAAGGATAGATGCGGCTTAACCAATAAAAGATGGAATAAATACAAGAATGGAAGTGTTGTAACAGTTTCTTCCTCATCATGATTAAATGAAATAATAATATTGTTTTGTTAATCTTCTGTGCAACACATTATATAACACACTAACAAATTTCAAAATCCTCTGCACCGTGGAATTAAAGGTTTCATCGGTAGTTTTTCCTATATGCAACTAATACCTGGCTGCTGGGCCTAAATGATCATCCCTAAATTGCAGTTATGTAGGGCTTTCATCCTAAGATTTTTAATTTTTTCTTTTGCGCTGCAAGGCTTCCAGGAGTGCAACTTCGATGGGCATCAGATGGGATTTTGTTAAAATTTGAATGGGCCTGGTCTGAAGGTTGAAGCCTGAAGCAGTATTCCAATCCAAATTGCACCCCCTAATGGCTTTCAATTCAACACCCAATGCTTGCTTATTTGTGTAAAACCCCACTAAGACTGACTCCAATTTTTTTGAATAGAAGAGAAAATGTTTATTTTTTGTCAATGTTCAGATTTAATAAAAAAATTAGATGACACTCAAAGGGTTTTTTGTTTTTTCAAATGCCACTTAAAGGACTGATTAACAGTAGGTATTAAATTGACATGTTTTAAAAGTTTGAATATTAAATTATCGCATTTTAAATTTCAGAGACCACTAATGAGAATTTTTCCTTAATTTTAATGAAAAATGTTAGTTTCAATACGTTTTAATGGCTTGAACAAGTGGGTGATTCACTTGATTCTCTTAACGATTTGTGAAAGAGAAATAGAGAAAGAGATCATATTCATTGAGAACATATTTATTAATGGAGCCGTGGCAGGACTTGAATCAGCATCTCTTCTGAGACATTTATTTACCAATTAAGCCACCAATCAGTGGGAGTGGTAGGGTGATTTCTGTTTAGGGGTTTTATTGGTAGACCATTTCAAAGAATCATGCAATCTAAAAGCTTAATTAACATGCCCCCTTATGTAAAAGCCCATTGGGCTTGAAGCATGGATCAAGTATATGACCATCCATATCTTGTACTAAAATTTAATTCACTGTACAGGGGTAACGAGCATCAAACACTAGATCACTCGATTAAATAGGCTCTGATATCATTTCAAATATCCGTTTAACCTAGAAGCTTAAGCTATTAGGTGAGATTCATTATGAGTTTTTGTTTTCTAATAGAGTCAATATATCATTCTAATTAAAGGTGTAGGTCGGGCCGTGCTGCCCGTCGCCCGGCATGACGGTCCTTGGGCCGCGCCAAGCCCGTCACGATCATGTGGGTTGTGCTGGGACTGGGGTTTTAGGTCCATGGCCTGGCATGACCCATATATATTATTTGGGAAAATCTATGATATGGAATCAAAACCCACCCATGAATTTTGATAAATAACACCTGGTTAGGTATCACGTTTATGATTCCAGTTTATTGGTCAATTGTTTTTTTGATATCATATCTTTTCTATATCATAGTCGAATTCATATTATTTATATAATATTTTAAATTATAATTATATAATAATATATAGTAATTAATATATTAATAAAATAAATATATTTTTTTAAAATTTATTATACTAATTTATTTAATTATTATATATATAAGCAATTGTATACACAATTCATATAAAATTAAAATTTTAAGTTTTTTGTCAATTTTTTTTTTTAAATAAATAACTTTGGCCCGATGCACGGCCTGACTTGGCCCAAGGCTCAGCCCACGGGCCAACCCAGCCCGTGACACGACACAGGAGAGGGCAGCACGACCGATAATGATCTGAAGAATAGCACGGCACGACCCACTTTACACCTCTAATTCAAACAATAATTTGTTAGTAGGGGTTTCAATGAAAACTTAACCTGAATCTCTTGAAAGCAGAAAAGTGTGAGCAGACTGAGAACATAGCAATCAACCACACATCAGAAATATCTTCTTGCTTGTATGCTTCATCAGAAAAGTGGCAAGCCTTGGATTAACAAGGCTCAAGCAATATTGAGGCACTTTAACTAGCCCCACCCCCCCGCCGCCCTCAAAAAAAAACACGGAGACATTTTAGTTAATTTATAGATATAAAGAGCTGACTTATGAATTGGGACTGGATGACATATCTGTCTCTTCATCTTGGGCAAGTACAGTGGAGCACTTGGTTCTAAAACACACACCACACCAACTCAACGTTCGTTTACAGAGTGTAGTGCATTACAGATGGTTCAAATATACAAAATATTGGCATTCTCTACCCATGATAAAAGGGTGTGGATTCATCCATGCAATAATACACCCTCCATTTAGGAGGGCATGATCAAACCTAGAGATGCGGAGGCTCTCTATGGTATGGTTAGTGGGCTCATATGCACTCTGCTTTGCCCCCTTTGTACAGAAATATACAAAATGGTGTTATAGATTCAAGCATACCGTGTTAGTATTTGCACAAAAATTCATGTCTATGATTTGTGCTGCTGGGTAGTTCTGCCCTTAGACCGTATACTATTTGGTACCAAGTACGTACAAGAAAGAAATTGATATGGGATACTACATAGTACATACACACCTGAGACAAGCACAAGGAGGGTCATCAAGAGGAAGCAAAAGGTTAGTGACAGCTTTGCCATCTTAACGCGAAGATGATTTCTGCAAAGAGTTTGAGTCTTGAGTGACAACTGACAACCCCTTGTATCTTAGGTTATTATATGTCATTGCAGTTCAAGCTAAGGAGCTATTTGAGGACAGTATTAATTTCTTTTCTTAATTGATTATTAAGGAGGTTGTGAACTCCTTATTGGTTGAAGTTGATCAAATTGCATGGGTTCTTTCTTATATTTTATTATTTAATTGTAATTATATCATGCACCAAAAGACAAAGCAACAAGTAATTAACTTACAAAGGGACTAAAAAAAAGAAATCTTGAAAGTTTTTGGTACAAATGTAGAAAGCAAACACATTTTGTATCAAGATTTCATGGTGCTACTTTCTATCATGAAGCAAGGAGAGTGATCATTAAGGCAAAAGCTTAGCTTTTGTGGTTGCAACAATACTATTAAAGCCCATATTTGGATAAGCTTTTGCTTTTGATCTTTGCACTGCGAGAAACAAAATTTAGGCTCATTTTGGAAGGAGTTTAAATACAAATACGTAGAGTGTAAAACCTTATATATTTGTACCTTGTATTTTGGGCCCAGTGCCACTTTGGTCTCCAAACTTTAAAATATGATAATTTAGTATCCAAAAATTCAAAACGTGAAAATCCAGTATTTGTTGTTAATCAGATGTTAACCTATCATTGATATTTGAAAAAGACACAGATACCCTTCAAGTGTCATTTAATTTTCCTTATCAACCATCTAAACGTTGACAAAAAATTAATAGTCCCAAATCCTTGCCTATTCCATTCAAGAAAGTTGGGGTCACATTTGTTCGGGCATTCTAGTGACCCCAACTTTCTTGAATAGAAGATGCAAGGATTTTGGACCGTTAATTTTTTGTCAATGTTTAGATGGTTGATAAAGAAAATTAGATGACACTCGAAGGACAATTGTGTTTTTTTTAAATGCCACTTAACAGCTAGTTAACGACAAGTACTGGATTGTCACACTTTGAAAGTTTGAGTACTGAATTGTCACATTTTAAAGTTCGGGGACCAAAGTGGCATTAGGCCCAAAGTACAGGGTATTAATCGGGAATTTTTCCTATTTTGTATGTATTTGCACTGACCATACATATTTGTATTTGTACTCCTTCCAAACTGAGCCCTAGTAAAAAAAATGTTTTGAGGATTTTGTAAGAGTTGATTTAAAAAACATAACAATGTAGGGCTGAACTTTAAAAGCCTTGTTCAATGACGGCCTAAATAAGTAAAAAAATTGAGGCAGTTTTTGTACATGTTCTGGAATGGAACACATAAAATGACGTTCTTTTAATTTCATGCCACGTTCCAAAGAAACTGGATTCAGTTAGTGCAAAGCCCATTCAAACAACCATCATAGCCTTGCATTGGGAATATCTCCCCATGAAATAAAGCACAGAAGTACATAAATGTACCCGATGCAAGGCTGTAAAGGCTGTTCGAACAGTGTTTGAACAGGCCTTGCACTGACTGAAGCCGATCTCCATTACAAAACGACCTATGGCTGATTTTGGAACACAAAATATTGTGTCATTCCGGGCACAATGCCACACCACTTCTTTGTGTTTTGGAACGAGCCACACCCATGCTCAATATTATACTGATTTCATGCTTCTCAACCACACTTTTCAAGGCTTCCACCAGTTTACCATTGGTCCATTGCTGCCATTCTCTCTCTCTTTCTCTCTTGTAGATTTGCCACTTTATTATGTTTAATTAATTATTAAATTATTCTGTATACTTATATTATTTTGTATCATCTTTAATTAAATTTATATAGTTATATTTAAAATTATAAAAAATATATTTTATATACTATATTATATATGAATTTATATATATATATATATATAAAATAAATTTAGTATATTATATACACATTAGTTTATTATATATAAAAGTTGAAAAGTAATTAATCTTTTTTTATATTTTAAAAATTAAAGCAAAATCGAATTAAATCCGAATCCGAGCCAAGTCCGTTATGATTTGAATTCGAATCCAAGGTCTTCAAATTTGAATAGAATTTGAATCAGATTCGAATGCAAGTTTTTAATAATCTGATCATATTCAGATTTTATAGCTCTAGTTAGAACTATCACCTAGAGATGATTTTGGGTCCGGTTTTACTAAAACCCAGGAATTGGTCAAAATTGTTGACCTAGCAAAAAATTGTTCAATCTAAGCGATTAGACCATTGACCTATTCGACTTGATCGAGTCATGAGTTAAACACTAAATGCATATATAAACTTTTAAAGGCCATAACTTTGTGCTTTGATGTTTGGTTGGGGTGGTTTTTTTTTCTATTTTGGTAAGTTTCCAAAATCTATCTGTACCAAAGCATCTTGCCCCACTATTTTTGTGAAAATACCATTTTTACCTCAAATTGCACTTTAATATTTTTACAAATAAAAAGTAAAAATATAAATTAAATATAAAATAATACATATACTACATGTACAATATAATTATATATTATTTATTGATAAATTTATGTGTTTATATATACATGCACACACATACACACACAGATAATGATGACGTGGCACGGTCTGACCCATTGACTTGGATGGTCAAAAAGATGGTTCACCTTCCATATTAATTTTATGATGCTTTAATTGTATAAATTAATTTTAAAATTTCTTTTAATTAATTGTAAAATATGATTCATATAACATACACATTGAGAATATATGTGTTGATGCATGACTAATGGTATTAGTATTAATTTATGTTATATATGTGTCACACATTAGTATATTCTATTAAGAATACACAACAATGCAAAACATGTCATTTGTTGTGTCTCATCCCAAAACACACCACACTAGCCTACCTAATACTTGGTGTGTTCCAAATAAATTGTGGTTTGGGAACACACCATGCTAGTGTGGCCTTTTACAACCACAGAAGAGAACAAGCTCTGAGAAATTGAGAAATTGCCTTATCACATCACATTAGATGACTACAACCATTAATCTTGAAGAATGTGTTATGCTACCATATATTGATCAACCTAAAACATTGCAAGCAGAAATGGCAATAGTACGAAACATAACCTAAGGTTATATTTGGTTTGAAGGAAAAAGTAGGGAAAAGAAGGGAAAGGTAGCCCTTCATTTCCCTACTTTTTCCCTCAAACCAAATACAGCCTAAGTGTTTGTTGTACCTGTTCCTATTATAAGCATTAACGGGGTCTTATACTCTTATTTGTTTGGGTCTGGTTATGATGGTCCCATAAGTAGAGCCACCAAACAGACAAAGGGCTGCAAACTACAAGTCAAGTTGTTTGATATGAAGAATTTCAACTACATTGGGCTTAGATCAGGGTTCAGGTCTGTTGAAAATTTAACAAATTCCTATACGACCCAACCCAAGTTGCATTCCTGAAAAGAAAAACATGGATTTGCATTATTTCCTTTTGGCTCAGTTTTGGAAAAAGTACAAATACAAATTTATAGAGTGCGAAGCCTTGTATTTTGTATATATCTGCATTGTACATATTTGTATTAATTTGTAATTCTTCCAAACTGAGCCTTTATAAATTTTAAGATTTAAGAAAAAATTCACATATTTAGAAGGAATGCTATTTTCCTCCAACTACTTACCATTCACATTTTGTAAAATACAAGCGCCACATCTTGTTTTAACCTTGGGTGCCATGATCACCAATTTTGAAGAACTTGGATCTCTTACCGACAAATTGTTCTCACATCCATACACACAGGGCACCACAGGTGTGCATTTAACTGAAAATATCTCCCTTCTAATTCATGGAAATGTTCCCTGTACACTGTCGTAGTGTCTTGTGGGTATAGATTTGGAAACAGCATGTGGGTAGGAGATCCGGGACAAGGTGAGATGAAGATTTGACTGGTTCCGATACTGGTCACCTCTATTTTAGATGAAATATTGTATATGTTTGGCATCGATGCTGTAGATGACTGATGTGTGGGTTGGAATCGTTGCTGCTAGGTAGGATGTTTTCTGGAGCAACAACAACGTTTTCTGTTTGGTATCAATGCTCCAGGAAACGTTTTCAACACCGATACCCATTATCCAGTGCCATGTCACTGCCACCTCACATCCATGTTGGCAGCAACGAGCTGCAGCTCTAGGAAACGCTAAATTTGACGTTGCTCCAAGCCATGCCTTCCCGATTTCCATGACATGACTTGAAGCACTGTTTCCAAACAAATGCCCATTTCTTGGAACACCATTTTTTCTGACGTGGTATTGATGTGGCACCGTTTTCTGGAGCAACGACAATGATGCCAAATAGACACATTGTTGTTGGGATTCTGATGTTGACCACCTCTTCTCCAGCCTGAAGAAAAGGAAGGATTCAATCAAAATAAAACCCAAAAGTTCTGCTATGCTCATTCCGCTACTGCAACTAACCGTCAAATGCTCTCGTCACTCTCAACCCTCTGCAATGTAGTTGCAACTGCCGACTGTTGCAATGTTTCAAAAGGGATTGTGTGCAAAGTGAAGAGTAAAATCTAATATATATATATATATATATATATATATATATATATATTAAAGGAAGGCTTTTAGGCCAAAGCCCCCTATAGTTAGACATGTGGCTCTCTTATATTCAGACAACTGTCATTCCATAAGAGAGACCATTAAGTTGCAAACTCAAACCCACCACCATGCAATGTGAGAAGTAGGAAACTCCCACTCTTAAATCCTTCCTAAAAAGATGGAAACCGGAGATATTGCAATTCATTCCATCGAAATAGAAAACTTTTTTCATGGAGAACTGCAACTTTTGAAATCTGCAAAGTCACACAACTTTGCAACTTAGAGAACTTTGGGAACTCTTCATTCGGTTAGTTCCTGATTTCCCAAGAATGTATGTTTCTTCGTATGTAAATGTCATAAAACTAATGTTTGAATACTTCATCAGGTTTCAACCGAGTTTCGAGTTGAGCTCGAGCCCAATTCACTGGTTTGATTATGAAACGAGCAAAGCTCGAGCCTACTAGAGCTCGACTCATGAGCTGACTCGAATATATAAATATATATAATAAAATTATAGAAAATAATATATAATAAAAATAGTATAATTATTAATTATTATAATTCTTAATTTTTTAAATATCAAATAAAAAATATTTTAATTATATATATAATTTTTTATTTTTATAAAATATTTTTTCTCAAAATCAAACTCGAGCCAAATCGAGCTCGAACTTATGAATTTTTTACTTGAACCGAACTCGAACTTAAGCCTTGTAGAACAGTCTCGAGCTGAACTCGAGCCGAAATTCGGCTTAGCTTGGCTAGAATCCACCCCTATGTGCAATGAGATGGAACCACCATTACAAAAGTGGGGTAAGTACCGGAAGTTTAATTGCGTTTGGTACTTACGGGATTTTTGCTTTATATATCTAAATATACTACAACAAGCAAGAAGCATTACAAGTTCTTTTCTTTGATCAATTTCACATTTTCACCCAAGCTTTTAGTATTACTGGAAACCAAATTAGAAGTTTAATTAAACTTTTCTAGATTAATGGTACGTGAGTTCGAGTGAGAGAGAGAGAGAGTTTATATTTTGAGATGGAGAAACTTTATTCAAATCCTTGTCTTTCCTTGGCGTACATAATTAACTTGAAGAATATGAAAAATGGTTGCATGAGATCAACAAGGATATTCGCACATACACTGCCTGAGGGGATACATATAAGAGTAGCAGACCGCCTTGCCACCTGGGTGCTTCTCTTCGCATTGAGCTTGGCAAATTTCATTTTGGGTGCAGGGCGACCAGGATTCCAAGCATGTTTTTGCCTCAACCTTGCGTGTCATTTCTCCCACTGTATCACAACACCAAACACACCCAGATAATTAATTAATTAACTGCTAGCCATCTATTTGTTTAATTTCCTCTCAGAAAAACTCAACTTCATCTTCTTCTGATAAGGCTCGTAACATTAGTTATAGACCCTATTTGAAGTTGATATGGAATAATGGAACCATCTACCTACATACAGACCTTAGGCAACTTAAAAGAGGATTAAGAGGAAGCAAAATGTTGGCGAAAGCTTTCAGTGTGTCGACCCCACTGTGAGGGCACTGGTTCTGTTGTACCCATTTTGAGGGCACTCAAAAGATTTCTGTATGTGTATTGCTACTGATCTACCAGAATATATAGACAATATAGTCTATGGGATATGTTATGGCTCCGGCTGATTATAGATGGGTATCATATTGAATTTGATATCTAATCAAGGAAAAGTTTTTTTTTTTTTTTTTCTGTGGTTGCAACAAGAGGTAATATAATTAAGTAGTTAACTAGGGGGAGGTTTCGATTTTTCTAGAAACAAAATTAATATGAAACTTTTCATTCAAGCCCTATATATATCTGAGAGATGTAAGGTAGAGAGCCCAACAAAAACATATAATATGAGAATATATAGACTTGAGAATAAGAGAAATTATGATGAAGAACTGTAGAGGAATCTAATATATAATAAATTGGTTAGCTGTTCAAACCTGAGGAAGCAATGAGGAGGAGCAAGAGGAAATAAGAGGTTGCAGAGAGCTTTTCCATATTCACAATACAAAATTATTTCAGTAAAATCTTTTAAGCATCAATCCCCTACTACTCCCTTTCTTTTTTATAGAGATTAAGGAGGGGATTTCACAACATTAAAGCTTTAATGATGTGATGAGTCATCGAATTCAATAGGCCACATGAATTTCACGGTCTGATGTCACTTGTAAATCTATAAATGGATGTTCCAAGGCCAATATGTCAAGCAATCTTAATGAAGGTTTTGCCCTCAACATAAAACAAAAAGATACATGAACAGCATGAAAAAAAGGATACATACACACCGCCTTAATTTTCATAATAATTAATTGTTAGTTATAATGCACAATAAATGCATGATAAAACAAACTTTCTCCTTACAATTTTGACCTCACAATGAAATGGAAGAAAATTAACAAAAGAGGGTATCTTGATTATCACAACAAATTTCATATAGAAATTGAAAGGCACCTTATACTTAGGGGTGTCAAAATCCAATTTCGAATTTGAGATTCAACATAATTGAATTGGATAATTCAAATATTTAATTGGTTGAATTCGGATATCCTATTCATCTTGAATAGTTAATCGGATTCAAATTCGGATACGACTTGATTCGATTTGATAAATATCCGAATTCGACCCAGTTATTTAATTCTTAAATATAATATATAAAATATTTAAATATCTAATATAATTTATATATAATAATAATTAAATTATATGAATAATTTATATATTTATATACTTTATATAAATAAAATATTTATTTTATATATTTATTAATTACCTAAAATTATTAATTAATCAAATTCGGATATCGAATTTTCTAATCGGATTCAAATTCGGATATTGCTTGATCCGGTTCGAATTCGATCCGTTTACACCCCTATTTATACTTTTTAAAGGTGTAAAAGATGTATAGATGAGATTTTGTCTTCTAATAAAGCAAAAACATTGATAAATGGTAAAGCATTTCACTCACATACAAGTTATTGTTATATACATGTATATCATTTAAAGCAAAAGTTTGGCTTTTATGATTGCAAGTTGTAAAAGGGCTAATTTAAGCAAATATTAACTCCATGGCATTAAGCATTTAACTTGCATATTAATTCCTATTAATTTCTTCACACATTTGTCAGACCAAATTTACAATCATACTAAGCAAAACTCTACATTAAGGATTTACTTGCCCAAAACAAATTAGAAAAAAAAAAAACTCTACATTAAAGATTAATTATATGTTATTGAAAAGGTTTTTAATGTATCCAACCATTTTTATATTTTTCATCTGCATCTATACGTTTTTAAAATGTATTCATATCCGTATCCATATCCAAGTTTCCATACAATATCTGATACAATTACTTTAATAATTGTTTTGAACCTGGGTTTCTTAAATTTAATGTTTGATGTGACGATTTGATTCTTTTCATTCAAACCAACAGAATTTTACAAAGAAAAGAAAGCCTAAGCTTATCCTCCACCAAAAATGTTTTCAATACAATTAGGAGGATAACAATGCCAATTGAGAAAAAAAAATCTTGTGCAGTCCTGTTACCCACACGTTCTGTTCATAAAACATTATTGGGTCTGGTACAGTAATGACAAGGATAGTCCCAAAAACTTGACCCACCAAATGGTTGAACTCATCAGACAGACACGGTTGGAATTTGCAAAGATCTTATATTAAAAACACTAAAATTCAAAATTTTACTTATTTCATGCATATGCCTACAACTAAATAGAAATCAGTTTTAATTTATTTCCTCCTATAAATTTTACGCTTTATTTAGGAGGAAAAATCTATGTTGCATGAACTCCACAGGTGAACCAATAAAAAAAAATGGCACATGAAAATAAATAGAGCATGTAAATAAGGCAATGACCATTTTAGCCATAAAAATCCATTATTAAAAAGGGCATTTTTGTCCGACGTGTTGGCAACTTTCCCCCTAAGTGGAAAAGTTATTTACCCACTTAGGAGATGGGTATCACTTACCCATTGAAAGTATATGCTACATGCTTTGGCCATGTTTGGGAGTGCTTAAGTTAAAAATAAGTGCTTAAAAACATGTGTTTATTCGAATAAGCACTTATTTGCATTTGGCACCCAACTTTTTCAAGTGTTTATTTTTTTAAAATAAGCACTTATTTTTTATTGGGTGTTCGGTAGTCTTTTTCTCTAATAAGCACTTAAATAAGCATTTGTGACTATTTTTTCCTTCAATTTTTTTTCAAAATTTCAAAATATACCATTTGAAAGCACTTTTAATAAATTATTTTTATAAAAACACTTTTATGAAAGTACTTTTAACTTTTGTAAAAATGCTTCCATAAAAGTGCTTTCGCAAAAGTATTTTCATAAAAGTGCTTTTTGTAAAAGTGCTTCCATAAAAGTACTTTTACAAAAATACTTTCATAAAAGTGCTTTTTGTAAAAATTCTTTCATAAAAGTACTTTCTTAAAAGTGTTTTCGTAAAAGTACTTTTATAAAAATGATATTGTAAAAATGCTTTCATAAAAGTATTTCTATAAAATTCAATTAGGGATAATTTTATAACTGGTATTTTAAAATTCAGTTAGGGATAATTTTGGAAGAAAACAATGAATAAGTGTTTATAGTATATGCAACATGAAAATAACTTCCTATTCAAACCTTATCTTGAGATATATATATAGTACACCCAAGAATTAGAACATAAAAAATGATAATAATGAAGAGCTAAGGAGGGCAAGACAAAAAACATGAAGCAACGATGAGAAGCAAGAGGAAGTAGGACTGTGTTTGGTAGGAAAATCTGTAGTAGAACTTGTGTATATAGAACTTTCCTTACCTTTTCCTTCAAACCAAACACAGCCTAAGAGTTTGGAGAGACATTTAATGAAATTTCAATGGAGATTTTGATTTTGTCGATTATACTTAAAGTTACAGAAGATCCTCTCTCTGTCTCTCATGTCCATACATTTCAGCTGTAGAGAGAAAATTCAACAAACTAAAACTCATAAAAAGCAGTAAAAATACTTCATCAATCATTGTATATACATGTATATTTAGGAACCGACCGAATGGGTTAGAAACAGGGCTGAGCAACTTAACATTGGCATGTTCACTTGTGATAGGTTGCATGCCCAGCCCATATGCATGATTTTATCTCCTGCCAATATATAATCGAAGTTCGTCTATTGAAAGTTGATTTGTTAGTTTATGAATGCATCTAGGCCACTTTGTTTCAGGACCATGCATGAAAGCTTTTTCTCTTGTCTCAACTCAAAACTGATGGTGCTCTTGTTTAATTATTAAGAGATGCTCAAGATGTAAGAAAAAGGCTTAATATATTGAAATAAACTTGATTTATTTATAGCAATTGAAAGAAAAGTTTATTAGTAATATAAATGCTTTCCCACCACGCATTGGCGTTACAGTAGTAGTAGTACATGTGATGAAATCAACAAGGGTAGTAGCATAAACACTGCCTCAAGGGATAAATATAGGTGTAGCATTTCCCCTTGCCATTCGGGTGCTTGTATTGGCATTCAAATTGACAAGTTAAATTATTGGTGCACGGAGACCACGATTCCATGCATGTTTTTGCTTCAACTTTGTCTGTTATTTCTCCCACTGCAAATCACCAATTCGTCATATATATTAGATGACTATATATATATATAACAAGGATTTCTCATGCATTCAGCCACATGCTTTTGAATTATAAGAAAACCTGCAGTTTCCCCCTGTTGAACCTGAGTATGGGCTGATAGGGAATTGGGAGTTACCTAATGTCCAGAACCATATGCAGCAATTATAGGAGTTCAAATCAACCCCCCTACAACGTTCCACAGCACATCCCCGTCTTGTATTGTTAACATTTCCCGAAAATGACATCATCATTTCTATTGTCATCATCGGGAGATGTTTTCAATACACGTCAAGGATGTGTTGTGGGACGTTGTGGGGGGCTGATTTGCTCTCCAATTATAGGATATGGCCAAATGATACCTCTCCTAATTAATTAAGGTATTGTGTACAGTGTATATTTTGTGGATTGCTTGGTTCTAAAATAGGGCCCGGATCTCCTATATATCCACATGAATCCTACCAACACGTTACTATAGTTTCACATTGAGAACATCTCACATATTTTTGCATATTATCATTCATCAGGAGATGGTTCCCAATAAGGGTGTCAATGGACCCGGCTTTGGATTAGAGCCCATTCAGTCCAAAATTAATTTGGATGGATTGGATGAACCAACAAGACATATTGGATTGGACCAATTTGGTCCAAATATTTGTTAGATTGGATTGGACCTGGTCCATCCGTAATAAATTTATATGGGATTGGGTTGGATTAAGCCAATATCTGGTCCACTGATATATACAAGACAGGAATATAGGTGACAATAGACCGGGTTTAGGTTAAAACTAATCTAAATTAAAACAAATTTGAATAGATTGGATGGTCCAAACATTAAATTTGACTGGTCCAAAATATTCATTGGACTGGATTGTACCTAGTCCATTTATAATGGACTTACATTGAATTAGATCGGATTGGACCAATTGACACCCCTAGTTCCCAATGTAATAATGTATAACTGTAGTGTCTTGTGGATAAGATTCTTGTGGGAAGGAGATCTGGACCGGATTGTCTAAAGCACTCCATGCCCATAAATTAGGCATCTTTTAGGGGTGTAGCATATCTTGAAACTATTTGTGGATGATTCTGGAATAACCAAAAATATCAGAATTTTTTTTTTGCCAAGATTTTTTCCTCACCATGATAAATTGGATAATTACTGAATAGATGTATTGTAATAAATGACAAATATTTTATTGAAAACTTTATGCCATGATGCAGAACACCTTACTCAGTTTGGAAGGAGTACAAATGCAAATATGCAGAACACAAAATCTTATATTTTGTATTATTTCGTGTATATTTACACTGCTTCCAAACTGAGCCTTATGGATCATTGTAGTGTGGTTCAAACTACAGTAGAGAATCTGGATCTCCTTATCTCCTGCACTTGCCTTTTTGCACATATTACTACTCTCTATCAGAATGTTACACATCAGCACCACACAGGTTGAATGATTGGGATGTGTGACTATTGACTGCCTTGTTTAAAGAAACATTTGAGGAAGAAATTCATCTTCTTCTTTAGCAAGGGTTTCCGCCAAGCACTGCTTGAGCCAGAAAAAAGTAAAATATGTTTTTCTTCTTCTTCTCACTTACCCTATTTTTTAGCAGGTAATTAATAGGTATCCCTGCTTTTTTAAATAGGGAAATTGTTGCAGAAGAAAAAATCCAGGAACTCGAAATAGATTGAGAAAAATAGAGAAAACAAGAAGAAAACTCAAAACAAAGCAACTCAACAGATGCACAGTTTGGTTTATAACTTATTCTACAGGTGAAGAAAAAGCAAAAATGCACTATAAAATAACTGAAATAGTGGGTGAAATAGAGGATACAATAAATATTGTGCAAACTCTCTCTCTCTCTCTCTTAGTATTCTATACTTCCCATAAAACAATTTTTGACTCAAAGTGCCCTAACTACATTTTTACCTCAGCAACACAATACCCAAATCGAAATACCTCACCCCCATTCAAAAAGCATAACTTAGGACCCAATGTTTTTCACCCAAACTGAAGCCCTAGTTGTATTCGCAAGCAGAAATGGCGGAACAGAAGAATAAAATGTAAAATAAGAATCTACCCCAAAGGAGACACAAACAGAAATATAAATATGAGGAGCTAGAGAAGTATAATCAATAGGGCCCAACTAGTTCTATTAGGACAGAACAGATCGATGCTATATATAGCTAGTCAAGGGCCTTGTCTTAAATTTGAACAAGAAAAAAAAGTGATTAGGGAAATTGATCTGAGATACTACATGCAGACCTGAGGCAAGTACAAGGACGATTGAGAGGAAGCAAATGGTTGGTGAAAGCCTTGCCATCTTAGAAAATGACTATGACTTCTACAAAATTAAAGTACTAGTTTCAGCTTTGAGTGCCAATCTCCTCGTGTGCTCGGTCTTTTATAGTATCACTCTTGATACAGTTAAAAAGCTTTATGTGCAAGTATCAAAAGTTTACACTGGTATTGTTAAAAGGGTTCGACTATGATATGGCAAAGATATCATAACTGAAAAACAACTGATCAATAACACAGAATCTTAAACGTGGTTAGGAACATGGTGTGATTTATCAAAATTCATGGGTGGGTTTTGATTGATCAAAACTCTTTCCATACCATATCTTTTTCATATCATAGATTTTCCCTTGTTAAAAAGCTTTATGTCCAATGGGTTAACTGATAAATGTTAAAAGCTTTCAGTATATATATATCGAAATCACTACCCTAAAATCTGAAGAAAAATTGAGTGGTTAGTTTTATTAATTGAGTGGTTATGAACTCGTTTCCATAGAGGTGTAATGTGACTGATATTCTCTCTAAAATGTTCATTGGTTTGACCGATTTGTTGTAACAAACTAACAACTTGTGAATATTCATGTAAAGCTTTATTATAACTAAAACTCTTTATGAAGTAATAAATGGGCTTGTGGCACTTTTTTGTTTACTAAAATATTCCTATTTTAAATTTAGTTTGTCTTTGATTGTGAGTCCAGAAAATGTAATTAATTTAAACTATAGCTTTTCACCTCATTTAATTCTCTCTCATTAAGTCTTATAATTGGAGTATTAAATCACATTTTCTTTTATTAAATCCTATCTTTAAGGTATTGTCCTATATATGAGTTATTAACTCTCATTCTCTCTCATTAAATTCAAGGTATTTTATTCTCATCTATCTTTTTTTTTAAGTCCAACTCAAAAATGAAATTGTTTTCCTATTCGGTGATGATCAGTAGTATAACCTTTCGTGTCAAATATATCTACCTTTGAATGTCATAATTAAATAATAAAAAGGTTCAACTGAAAAAGAATGTTCATCAAAATTAGAGTTTTATAAATGTTAATGAAATGAATAATCTTTCAAATCTATTGATCAAGAATTATATTAAAAAATAGTATTTAGTTTTAGAAATCTTAAAGAAATAAAATCACTAATAATGGAATAATTATTTTAGTAATTAAAAATTATGAAATTGCATATGATATGTATCTTAGAAATTCTAATAAATTTGATATATTTTTAAGTTAAGATTACACAATTTTATAAATTATTAGTTTGTAATTTAATTTACATTAAATAAACACACATTTATTACTTACAAAACTAAAAATATTGTTTACAAAATATTTCAGGATTTAACACTAAGTTGACTTTTTTGTTAATATTACAAAATAAAAATAATAAAATAGAAAATAATTGATTTAGTATTGAAAATACAATAGTTGCATATGATTTGTGTCTTGGATCCTCCACATTCTTATGAATATAATAATATGTATTAGGTTGATTATATATTTCCTTAATTATTCATTGATAATTTAACTTAAATAAATAATAATATTATAATGGCCTCATGCATGTAGTAATTTGTAAAAATTTATTAATGTGTCTTGAACTTTAAATTGATGCATTATCAATAAAGTTGTTTGATATATTTTTTCTAAAATATTGATTGTAATGTATTTGTTTATATGTACCATTAAAATATGCATTTCCTATTATACCTTATTTGTGGTTATTTCAACCCCAAACCATAGATACATTGTTTTAATGTATTTATTTGATTTATATCTAAACATATCCATACCTTTCCACTATACCCATGTGTTTTTATAACGTATATGTACCCATAGCCATAGTTGTATCCAAATTTACCGATATGATACTTAGTATTGATATTTTGAACCTTAATTATTACCACCACCACCATCATCATCATCAAAACTTGCCACATCATATAGAAAAATCTTAAGTTCTTTAAACAATCACTATAAGAAATTTCAGTTTAGCTGGCAGTCTTGTGTAATGCAATCAAATCCGAAAAAAAAAAATTGCTTGTTCATTGTTTCATTAGGGGCCGACATTTAAATTTTGACGAAAAACAATAACATAAGTGCATGGTGGGTCCCAACAGTCATTATTTGGCAAAAGATAATTAAGAAGATGAATCCAAAGTCAACAAAACAGATTTAACTTGTGTGGCCAAAAAACTGAGTCGCTCCAAACCAAAGGGTTGTCACTAGGGGTGGCCACGAGCTGAGCTTCTCACGAGCTATTCGAGCTTGGCTCGTGAAAAGCTCAGCTCGGCAGCTCGGCTTGGTTTAAACCAGGCTTTGAGCCGAGTTCGAGACTGATATATAGGCTCGTTTGCTAATCGAGTCGAGCTCGAGCCCAGTAAACTTGGCTTGTGAGTCTTATGATCCTAGTATAATAAATAAATAATTTTTTAATACATACATGCATACATACATACATATATACATATATAAATATATATAATAAATAAATTTTATTTTATATAATAATATTTTTATTTTTTGTGTATAATAGTAAATAAATTTTATAATTCTTATTTTTTGTATGTAAGATAAAAACATTTTTATATGCATATTTTTTATTTTTTATATGTATAATAATAAATAATTTTTATGATTCTTAATTTTTTGTATGTAAAATAAAAAAGATTTTTATATGTATATTTTTATTTTTTAGAAAAAAAACTTGGCTTGCAGTTGAGCTCAAGCCGAGCCGAGCTCGAACTTGTGAGCTTTGAGCCGAGCCAAACTCGAGCTCAAGTTTCTAACTCGAATCAAGCTCAAGCCTAACAAAGTTTCAGCGAGCCGAGCTTGAATACCCAAGTATTCGGCTTGAATACACCCCTAGTTGTCACTTGCAATCAATGAATCCCTCGCTCAAAAATTTCTCCTTCCTTGAATTTCATTGTGATTTCATCCTTTTCGCTTCTTCAAGTTTTAGTAGCCTTTGAGATTCAAAAATTTCTCTTCTTCTACCGGTAAGTGTGTCAAGGGTGTCAATGGATTGGTTTTGGATTGGACCCCATCCAGTCCAAAATCAATTTGTACAGATTGGATGGATCAACAAGACATATTGGATTGAACCAATCCAGTCCAAAATATTTATTAGATTGGGTTGGGTCAGGTCTGTCCATAATAAATTTATATTGAAATGGGTTGGATTAAGCCAATATCTGGTCCATTGATTTAAGATAAAAATATAGGTGTCAATGACCGAGTTTGGGCTTTAACCAATCTAAATTAAAATGAATTTGAACAGACTAGATGGCCCAGACATTAAATTGGACTGATTCAAAAATATTCATTGAATTGGATTGGATATGGTCCACTCATATTGGACTGGATTGGATTGGACCAAATCCAGTCCAATTGACACCCCTATCCACCGGTATAGAACATTGTCAACAGTTATATAGTTTAAGCCGGTGGTCTTAAAAGGAATGCTAATTTTCTACAACTACTAACATTTTGCAAAGCTTCAACGGTGACTTTAGAAGCAACCAAATTTTCATTTTATGTAGACCTGTTCATGGACGGGCTTGGGATTGGCTTTTGGCAAAGTTTGAACAGCCCAGCCCAAAGCCCAAGCCCGATATTGTGTAAAGTCAAGCAGAAGCCTAAGCCCATGAACAAGTTTAATTTTATGTACAATGGGATGGAAGGCTTAAGTGCATTTTAGATGGTCATTTTGTGCTTCATCTTTTTTTTTTTATAATTCTTATTATTATTTAATTAATTATTACAACATGAGCTGACCTATTTGACTTGGAAGTTCGATATGTTGAATAACCACTCAAATTGGAAATGATTTCATTTTGGGGTTAGTTTTGAACTTTATAGTTCGTTTTCATCATTAATTTATAAAAATAATTCTTATTTAACATACCTATTTTCTTTGAATATGATTAATCTTGTAGGTTTAACTAGTAGAATTTATTGGCAAAAATTAAAATACCTTAACATAGGATATAATTAAAGAGAATGAGAGTTAATAACTTAAATATAACATGAGAGGGAATAGGGCTTTAAATGGATCGAATCGAATCGGATATTGGTAGATTTAAATTTGATTTGTTTAATTATAATCAAATTTGAATTCCATCGGATATCTAGAGGATTGAAATTGAATTTGTATTATAATTGGATATTAAATAGTATACATAAATTAAACTAAGAATGATCAAATTATTATTTATTATAAATTAAATATGACTAGTATATTTTATAAACAAAATGAATTGAAAATTACTTCTCTAAAACTTGAACCTATGACAAATTAGTGAAAATACAACACCCAGACCAACTTCATTGATAAATATAATATGAATTTTAAGTATAAATGAGCATATGTATTTAAATGGAATTCATTAAAGGGATTGAATTCGGATTACCCTTAATATGATCAAATTTGAATTGAATTCAGACAATCAGATGCCATTTACAACCTACAAGGAATTTATGAAACAAAAAAAAAAAAATAGTAGTTTAAATTATGTTTTTATGCCCTCACAACTAGAGATCGAGGAATCAAATTCAAAAGTAAGGGTATTTTAGTCAAAAAATAGAGAGGGATCAAATTCAAACAAGGAAGAAGCATTATACGCACTATTTTTGTCTAATTTCAAGAAAGTCTGAAGTGAACTGAAAACCAAGAAGAGATCTAAATTTTGTTAGAAACCTATTTAACAGTAGCATTGCAAAACTGTTTAATGATGGGTTATGATCTATTGAAAGGACATGCTACATGCTTAGACCAAATATAAAACCCTAATGAATGAAAGAATATGCTATATGAAAATAACTTCCTATTCAAACATTATCCTGAGAGATATATAGCACACCCAAGAATTAGAACATAAAAAATGATAATAATAAAGAACTAAAGAGGGCAAGACATAAAAAACCTGAAGCAACGATGAGGAGCAAGAGGAAGTAAGACTGTGTTTGGTAGGAAAATCTGTGCAACTTTGTATATATATCTTACCTTTTCCTTCAAACCAAACAGAGCCTAAGAATTTGGAGAGAGATTTTCCATATTCATCACTTAGACATTATTTTAGTGAAGTAATCATATGCTAATAATATAATACAGACTAGTAATATAATACTGATTTGTTGTGTATAGGTTTATTCAGCAACCGACCAATGAAATGAATTAGAGACAAAATCATGCACAGCGGGCTTTGCAATCAATGTATTAGTGTTCCGTACACATGAGGCCCATATGAGACCCACACCCATGGTTTTTTGGTCTATGAATAATCCATCTAGGCCACTTTGTTTCAAGTCCATGAGATCTTTTTGTTCTCTCGACACAAAACTGAGTGTAGAGTGCTAACATTTTAAGAAATGGTGAAGTAGGGGGAGAGGGAGATGTATGAAAAAAATTTAGGCTGCATTTGGCATTCATTATTTTAATAACTTATCTCTTTGCTGTTAAAAGGCATCTATGAATACAGAGTTTTTAACTGCAAAAGAAGAGATAAATCCTTTTAATTAAGGAATGCATGCCAAATGAAGCCTTAATTATATTGAAAAAAAAAGGAAACTTTAGTTATTTATTTATAGCAATTGAAAGAAACTGTATTAGTAATTAAGTTTCTATACGTAGATCTCATTAGCCTCTTCAGTGGAGAGACGATTGACAATAAGGATTTCTCATGCATTGAACCTGAGTATGGGCTGATGGGAATTGGGGAGGTACCATATGTGCGGCTCCTGATCTTTAATTGTACAAAATCCCCAGAATCCGTATGTGCCAATGTATAGCTGTAGTGTCCTGTCCTGTGGGTAGGATTCCTTTGGAGAGGAGATCTGGACTGGATTGTCCAAAGCACTCCATACCCACTAATCAGGCATTAATCTTATATGGTGTAACATATCTTTGAAACTATTTGTGGATGATTTTGGACTAACCAAAAGTATCACTATTTTTTTACATGGATTAATCCATAACATGATAAATTAGATAATTACTAGCTAGATGTAATGTAATAAATGACTGAAACATTTCATTGAAAATTTTGTCAACAATATAACCCTGCCACGGTGTAAAAGT
The DNA here is from genome assembly GCF_055504915.1 of Nelumbo nucifera. NCBI lineage: Eukaryota > Viridiplantae > Streptophyta > Magnoliopsida > Proteales > Nelumbonaceae > Nelumbo > Nelumbo nucifera. The sequence goes on along the minus strand of NC_142649.1, from coordinate 168,559,277 downwards.
ACATAAATAAAAAAGAAGTAAATTTATATTTAAGTGGGTTTTTAATTAAAAAAGGCATATGTTTTATTAGAATTCGTATTTGCATTCATTATAGTTAAAAGTCTATTTGGTAAGAAGGTAAATTTATCAATACAAAATTAACTCAACTTTACAATTTATATGATACATTTTACCTTTTACATATTTACATTCACGCTTATATACAAGATACAGCCTAAAAAACAAACCCAGGATCTAAAATAGATTGACAAAAATAGAGAAAACAAAAAGAAAACGCAAAACAAATCAACCCAAGAGTTGTACGTAGAGATTTACATGGTTTGACTTGTATCTTATTCCATAGGCGAAGGAAAAGCAAATATACTATTAAAAATAAAAAAAATTGAAATATATTCTCTCTCTCTCTCTTTACATGCAAGTCATTCAACCCATGCGATGCTGATGTATCATGTTCTGATTGGGAGTGATATAATATGTGACTATTTAAAAAATAGTTAACAGTTAATGACTGTTAACTATTTTTAAGGAGTGTAAATCAGCTCATATTAAAATATTGAAAACAAAGCTTATAATTTTCCAATGTGAGACAAATTCAAAACTAGGTTTTGTAAGAGAAAAGCCAATTTTTCAATCAAGTGTGCAGGTGCAATTTCTCATGTAATTGACCAATCAAACCCATTGGATTTTAATTAAAATCCAACATGACATATTTTAGGATTGCTGTAATTTGACATATTTTTTGGTGAAAAAAAAGTTGGAGAAATTTTCGTTTACAAATATAAATATGACAAGCTAGATAAGCAATTAATAGGGCCCAACTAGTTGTATTAGAATCATATACACAGGAGGTTTCACGGTCCAGTTTGGGTTAATTTGAAGATTATCTCAAACCAAACCAATAAATTAGGGTTTAATAAAAATTCAAATCAAATCAAACTATTCTATTTAGAATTAATTAACCCAATTAAAAAGCTTATAACATACATAAATAACAAATATAATTCAAATATTTGGTTAAAACCATCTATTATAACATAGTACCATTGGAAAACTGTTTAATGGTGGGTTCTGATGAATCTGATCCATTGAAAGGATATGCTACATGAAATGAACTTGCTATCCCATTGAGAGGTGTAACATAGCAAAGCCAAGAACTAGTAGCATAATAAAAATTTGACATACAAGAAATTAAGAGATAAATTATGATGAAGAACCAAGCCTAAGAGGCAACTCTGAGAGAGAGAGAGAAAGGAAGTTTATTTATTAGTATAGCTCCAAGGGTGTTACATTAGAGATGATGATGAAATCAACAAGGATATTGGCACTGACACGCCTGGAAGGGATAAATGAAGGAATAGCATCTTCCCCGGCCATTCGGGTGCTTCATTTGGCATTGATATTGACAAGTTGGATCATTTGCGCACGGCCCCCACGAATCCCAGCATAATTTTGCCTCCACTTTTATTTCTCCCACTGCAATTCGTCACAGTACATAATGCATCCATTAATAATTAATTAAATTCTTCATTATATAATTAACCACTCTTAGCTCGCTATTTAATTAATTGCTCTTATACCCTCTCTCTCTTCTCTCTCTCTATATATATCCTATATATGTGATATATACAAATACAAGAAATAGATGTTGATACATAAGGAATTCTAATTACAGACCTGAGACAAGCAGAAAGAAGACCAAGAGGAAGCCAAAGGTTGGTGAAAGCTTTGCCATATATCTTGACAAGGGGGGAATAACTTTTACAAAGAAAATGAGTTTTGAGTGCCGAACTCCATTATATTTCAGGATTTTATAGTATCAATATCGCACTAGACTGATAAGTAGTAGTCGTAAAGCTTTCTGTCCAAGTGTCAAGATCACACTGATTGTGTATCCAATTTGAGGGCTCTCCAAAGGTTTAACTGGTAAGTGTTGAAGCTTTCGGTACAGATGCCAAAATCACAAACTGACTATTTACCCATTTTGAGAGCTCTCCACAGATTTCAGTCTATTACATACTTTGCTTTTTCCTACCAGCAAAAAGAATCTGTGGATGTGGGATGAATCCGGATATGGCCAACGTTTTGTAGTCAACAGATTCAAACTGATCCTGTGCGAGAGGGATATGTTGGCTTGGATCATATTAAATGGTTTGGTTTTTTTTTTTTGAAAAGAAAATAAGGGATTCCATTAATAAAATTTATTAGGCAAGACAATAATTAAAGAAATAAATATCTAAAAAATCGAGTGATTAGGTTTCTAAATTGGGCACCCTAATATAACGGTGTATATTTAGAACATGAGCTTTTGTTCTATTATGTTGAGGGAACAATTAAAGAGGAAGTAACACGTTAGGCTCAGTTTGGAAAAAGTACAAATGCAAATATGTACAGCGTCAATACATATAAAATATAAGGTTTTGCACTCTATATATTTGCATTTGTACTCCTTCTAAACTCAGCGTAGGGAAATTTTTTGTCGGAAGTGATAACCAATGCTTAACTACTAGACTGTAAAATCTCAAGATGCTAAAAGTGGGTTTTCCTTTTGTAACTCTTTATTACACCTTAATTATTAAAATATGTGTTTATACTTGATTTATATAAAAGTGGTAAGAAATAAAAAAATTAATGGAGTGGCAGACTGGCAGTCTAAATTAATATGAGCTAGCCTAGCTGAGTCAGCTCCTTGAGCTTTACAACAATTATTAGCGGGATCCATGTGATGCACTGGTTTTTGTTTAGTTAGAGTTGAAAATCATGTTTTAAAAATCGACATGGAGACTGAACTGTTGTTGCCTTCAAATCGTGGGTTACTAGTTCGATTGTTTGGGTCAAACGGGTCAGACCATGCCACATCAGCATAGTCTATTTAGTGTGGGGGGGGGGAGGAATGCAAAATAGAAGTTTTTTTGGACTAAAATTACCCTTATTTCATTATTTGAGAAAGGGTATAAAAGTCATTTATTGTAGCTTTAATACCAACTTTAATAGCTACTAAAATGCCTATATGTGTCTATTTAGTGCATCTTTTAAAATGTAACTTCATTATTACATTCCACCTCATTTAATCACCTCTCATTAAGTCTTAAAATTTAAAATATTAACTCCCATTTTTTCTTATTAAATCCTATATTAAGTTATTTGTCACTAATAAATACATACATACATACATACATACATACATACATACATACATACATACATACATACATACATACATACATACATACATACATACATACATACATACATACATACATACATACATACATACATACATACATACATATATTTGGACTTTTTTGAGGACAAAATTTACCTACCATATTTAAATTTATTGATAGAAAATGAGGGCAAAAGGGTAATCAACTATTAATATTGAATGAGTTGAAAAAAGACAATTATAAGATATTCAATGCATTCAATTTCCTCTCATTAGATCCAACACTTAATGTATTAATTTGCACTCACCTTCACTAAATCATATATTTCAGGAATTTCTTTTTTCACATCATTAAATTCAACTAATTAAACCCATACATAATAAATTAATAATTCCAATAACAAAAAAAACATACTTTTAAAATCTACCTAAAAAAATAGTATTTTCATTTAGGCAGTTGTAAGAAATTAAACCATTTCAGGTCAAATGAGCCAATCCATGTTGTCAAAATTAAACAATAAAATTGAAAAATAGATAATATGCAAAAAAATATAGAAATTTAAAAAATTGGAAACATTTTTAACATTATATATTCGACATATTAAACATTAATAAGTATGATAAATAAGAAATGTTTTTTAATGATGGAAATAGAATGTAAAATTTAAAACCAATTAGAAATATAACTATTTTCCTATTCTCTCTCATTAAATCTCATATTAAGGTACATTCTCATATTAAATTCACAAAATTAATTTTAATAGTATAAAAATAAATATTTTGAAAAAAAAACTATTTTCTTCCCTCCCAATGGCGGGTAAGCAATTCAACCATTTTGGGTCAAATGGGTTAATAAATAATAACATAATTAAATAATAAACAAATAAAATATATAATACAAAAAATAAAAAGGATTGGATATATATCTAATATTGCATATTCATTATACTAAACAAAAATGCATATGGAATGTAAGAAGTAATTTTATTAACGATGAAAATGGATTGCCAAAACTAAAATCAACCTATAAATGAAATGATGTCATAGTCAAATAATAAAACTTTTAAAAATATAAATATAAATAATACAAAGATAAAAATAGAAAAATTTTGGGCACATATCTAATATTTTGTATTCATAAAAATAAATATTTGGTACATCTCTAATAATGTACATTCATTATCAATGATGGAAATGTAATATAAAATTTAGTGTCGACGTAGAAATCAAATTATTTTCCTTTTTGTGTTGTGGATTAGTGGTTTGGGTCAAATGCATTAACCGATGATATGATAGTTAAATAATAAATTTTTAAAAAATAAAAAAGTACAAGTAATCAAAAGAATATATAAAAAATTATATATTAATTATGTCAAACAAAAATTAAGTATGATAAGTAAAAATTATTTATATAATGTAAATGATATAAAATTTAAAATAAATTTTTTAAAGTAAAGTTATTTTCTTATCTAGATGGTGGATTAACGATCCAACTTTTCAAAGAAATTCATGATGTCATAATTGAATAATAATTATTTAAAAAAGAAGAAAACACAAACAATGAAAAAGTAAAAAATTCTTTCACATTTGGGAACATTTATAAAGATATATATTCATCATAATAAATAAAAATAAAATTTATTTTTATTTATGGCAAAAATGGAACACAAAATATAATAATAATAATAATAATAATAATAATAATAATAATAATAATAATAATAATAATAATAATAATAATAATAATAATAATTGTTATTGTAATTTAAAATTTATACATTCAATGCACATGCACATTTACTACAAGTATTTGAGTTTATTTTTAATCATATTGTTACTTTTGTTAATTTTCAATTTTTATCTTAATTATGATATATCCAAAATTCAAGTAATTAATATGAAAAAAAAATTCTCACGTGCAATGCACGTGCTTAATTAATAGTATCTATTTTTAATCATATTATTATATATGTGTGTGTGTATATACATATATATATATGTCTGTGTATGTATGTTATAGATATGATACATGTATTATTTTATATGTAATTTATGTGTTTTAATTCAATTTTAAAGTTTTACTTATAAAAATATTAAAAGTTGTGATTTGAGGCCAAAAAAGGGGGTTTTTTGCATAAGTAGCAAGGCATGGGGCCTATGGCACCTTGGGATGCATAGATCTCTGTAAATTTACCCAAAAAAAAAAATCGCCCCTATTAAACATTAGAGTGCAAAGTTATGCCCTCCAAAAGTTTGTATGCATTGATTGTGCAACCCACGACCCGGTGATTGGGTCGAATGGGATGACAATTGAACCACTTGGGTCAAACAGTTTTTGACAAAGTCAACAGTTTCTGATTGATTGACGGGTTAACATAAACGAACCTACAATCTTTGAATGGGTGACGGTTCGAACGCTTCAACCGGCCAAGTTAACAATGAGTTGAAAACAATGGTTGAAACAATAAAAACTTATTCACATTTAAGAGAAACAAAAGAAAAGGTTAGGATTGTCAATGGGTCACTCTGACCTGACGAAGCCAATGGACCCGAACCAATTGGGCTAGTTCTAGTTCTAGGAATTAAAGCCGATGGGTCAGTTCTGGGTCCTTATATAGTGTTGTGATTAATATCAATTCGGAACTAATTCAATCCAATCCTGAACCAATTCAAACCCAACCCGAGCTATATACATATATACATAAATATAATATTTAATATTTATTTTTTGTTTATTGTAATCAGATCTGTCAACTCAAACCCGATTGTCTCGACAACCAATCGGTTTAATTTTAGATCCAAAAATTACAGACCCTATCACATCCGATTCGGTTCTAGGCCCTTCATGTCAGATCGGTTCCAATTCTACCTGGCTCCAGCCTAGACCCAATCCGTTGACAGGCCTAGACGAGGTCCAATGTAGTTCAAAAGAAAAGGTCAATTGCATCATAAACATTATAATCTATGGAAATAAGGTTTTAAACTATATTAGTTTTAATGTTATTTATATTTCATTATTTTTTTAATTAACATGTCGAAAGATAAATGTGGGAGGAAGCAATGATACGACAAATATGCACTGGATAGATGTTAAATTGATGAGATGGTTAACGGAATATGACCCACCAAAGTCCCCTTTGTTTATTCGTAAGTAAGCTACACGTGGCATAGAGATGGGCTCTCCAAGTCCAACCATACTCCACAACCACAAGCTCAAAGGCGGGGGGCCATGGAGTAAACTGTTGACAAGGAAAAAGAAAAAGAAGTTTTGGTTGTATTTTTCTGAGGTTCCTAACTTCCTATGCAGTGTTCATACGCCTCAACTGCCCAGTAAAATCCCCAAGTGTCGCACATAGATATGGATACATAGCTTTTTCTTTCAATTGTTTTGAATGACAAAAATCTCTCATTGGATTTTGTTGCATGAATGCTGCTACGTCCAAAATGGCCCAAAGTTGCATGTATTTGCTATTTCTTGGTAACCTTTAAATCTGTAATCTGTATAAATAAATGATCACCAAAACCAAGTTTCATAAATCACTTCACCATTTTTTTGTGTTAAGGAAGATGGCGAGGTTCTCTCCGACGTTCTTCGTTTTTCTTTTCAGCCTCCTATTCATTTCAGGTTCGTCGCTTCTCTTTCTTTTTTTCTGTCGCAAACAAAATGTTGTTATATTTGCTGACAGTGGGACTTGAAGGCCAACTCGGCTATCTCAACTTTGTTGTCTTCAAAGAACAATCGTAACAATTTCATATATCAAAGATGATGAAATGATCTTTCCAATGTTTTTTATTTTTTATTTTGTTTGGATTGGATTTGCACAGTTGAGGTGACGATACTGAAGGCGAATGCCTGTCAAGAAGCTTGGAATCCTTGTGAAAGCGAATATGCCTGCAAGATAAAATGCGCTACTAAACACCCCGGAGGCAAAGGGTTTTGTAATTCAGCCCCTGGAATGTCATACATCAAAATCTGCTACTGTGATTACCCTTGTTGATCTCTTTCTTTCTCGTATATCTATTCGTTTGCTTCAAGATCTATCATCAATAAATTAAGAGTTGAGTATTCACAATAATTCTGGGCTATGCATTGTTTCACTACTTTCTTAGCTAGCTAGTTTCAAGTTTCAACCTCCAGTCTTCTCATCATCACGTCAAATACGAACAAAACACTGACTTCTGAGCTCAGAGAACCTGCCTATTTTTCTCCATATTGTTATAGACAAGCAAACACATCCTAGAGATTTTTCTTATTAAGATTTTGCGTTGAAAGTCGAAACTTTGAAGGACTCTCTCCCGCAGCCCATCGATAATCGATTCATCATCATCACTTGGAGTAAATGAATACTTAAATCCTCTTTGAGTAGGTTTTATCTTAATACTTAAAACATCTCCCATCAGTCATGGGTGAAGAGGGATAAATATTGATCAATAATACTCTTATGGGGTGGGTACGTTAAAGGTGTATTTGGTGGCAATGCAAATATAAATATGTACATTACATATTTATTCATTTTTCTACACTTCACATTTTAAATCGTTTTTGTATTCATCCTGTTTGTTTGAAATCGGTGCAAAATTATGGGCCCATTATTAAATATTCCAACTATCTTATGCTCCACTGCATTAATTTTGGTCAAAAAGTTAATTATCAAAATAACACAAAATTGTATCCCAAAAATAGGTTTAGTAATGCTTTCTTCTCAAGGTACAAAACTGTCAGAAAATACATTTTTTCTCTGATAATTATTATGCTTTTACGTTTCAAACAAATGCAAACAGGGCTACATAAATACCCCAATTCGGCGTTTGTATCGCAAACAAATGGAGCCCAACATACGTTTTAAATATTTGCATTTAATACCAAAAAGCATCTCCTCGGCTCAGTTCAGAAGAGTGCAAATATATACATATACATACTAGACCTGTTCATGGGCCGGTTGGCCTGACGGGCTGGCCCGGCCTGACCCGGCCCCCGGACAGGCTTGAACAGGCTTTTTGGCCCGCGGGCTGAACCTCGGGCCAAAAAGCCCGGCCCGCATTAAATTCGAGCCGGGCTCAGGCTTTGCCAAAATAGCTCGACCCGGCCCGACCTATAGTTAAACCTAAGTAAAAACCCTATGTGATGTTCATTTGAATAAATTTTTTGATTTAAGAAGGTTGTTGATTCACTTGTAGGCCCATTGTTCATATAAATAGGGGAAAAAACATCTCAATTAAAATAGATAATGTTCATTTGAATAGGGAAAAATTCGAATTTTTTTTATTAGGTCAGGCTTCGGGCTCGGGCTCGGGCTTTATATATATATATATATGGGTTTGGAGGTTTAGGGAGGTGGATTGGACCTAGAATTTACGGAACCCTCCCCAAACCCATCGCCATCCCTATAAGGTGGTGTTCAGTAGTGTTGAATCAGCTTCCGAAGGCTAAATTTTTTTTCTTTTTCAATGGTTAGATGCTGTTCAATCGATCATCTAAACCCTGAGATAGCCTCCCAACTTTTCAGATGTCAAGCTACCTTGAGCACATTCAGAGGTAATGAACAAAAATCGGTTTCCATCCATGCCCTTTGTGATTTTGAAAAATTCAGAACTTTAAACATTGAGAAAACTAGAGAGGAGGTCCAATCCAGGAGTTGCACATAATGGTTGAGTTCATTACCCGAGTAGAGGGTGATTCTTCACATCTCTCTCTATCTTCTTCTTCTTCCACACTCTTGATGAACAGAGGAATTGTGATTCTTCAAATTACTTGCATTGGAACTTGGAAAGCTCTCTTGAAGGGACTCATCCGGATTGATGATGCTGGTTTTCTCATTGGATTCATAGGCTTCCCAAGGAGTAGGAACGCTTGATCTAATTGAGATTCCAAAGGTCTCAAGCTTTGATCGATGGTGGGTCAATGGTGGAGATAATATTTGTTCAATTAACATTATTTTATATTATTAATATTTAAAGACATTATATCATAATATTTATTCAATAACATTATTTTTATAATATTAACCTTGTTAGTCTTAATTAGTATTTTAAGTTTTTAATTTTATATTTCTTAAATGGAATACTTTTTTGTAATGTTTTAATATTTTTTGTTATTATTATTTAAATAACAATTAAAGAGGTAAATTTGTAAAATGCACATTTTCAGATATTACTACATTCAAATTATCGAACAACTTCACTATACTCATATGTCTATAAAAGTAGAAAAGCAAATTTTCCATTGCTACTTTTAGAGCTTTTTTCAAAGTTTTTTTTTTTTCGTTTTTTTGCTTTTTAGACTTCAAACTTCTTCAAATTTATTAAATGGCACCTAAGGCTATGTTTGGTGATTAAGTGGTTGTTAAAAGAAGCACTTGTTACACAAGTACTTTTTAGAAGTGCTTATTTTAACAACCACTTAAGGCTGTTTGGTGATCCACTTGTCAAATCACTTATTACGTTTTTTAAGCACCTATTGGGGTGGGGATATTTGGTGAGCTACTTTCCCCAAAAGTGCTTATATTGACATAAATGACAATTTTAGTCATCACTTCATTCATACATATAAACAATGCTTTTCACATATTATACTATACATTTCAATGAAAAATCACTACACCATGACACCTGAGAGCCCACATGGGCCCATACATGGAGTACCATGTGAACCCAATTAATAATAATAATAATAATAAATATTATTGATAAATAATAATAATAAATATCATAAATAATAATAATAAATAACATTGATAAATAACGCAAAAAATATCTACTCATGCATAGGAACCATCACATAGACAATGCAAAAAAAAAGCAAATATTTCGGATTTCTCACTTGAAAATTTTGAAAAAACAAATCCAGACAAATATTAACCCAAAAAAAAACAAGAAAATAACATCAGACATGAAAGGAAGGAGTTTGGGCGAACTCACCTTCATTCGCCAACAGTTGGACGGTTGGGTGTTGCCGATAAACTTGCCCAATCACATATTTGTGAATAGAGAGAAGAATGCCTTTTTAGGCGTCAAGAAAAATGCTTCAAATCGAATAAAAAAAGCAAAAAAAAAATAGCCACAAAGGGAAAAACGGTAGGTTTGTCGGCTATATTTTTGCACCAGCGATCATCACTGGTGGACTTGCAACTGAAATCACTGCCCTCTACTTGCTATGTTCAAATAGGAGGAGAGGGAAAAAACCCTCGCGTAGGGGCAAAACTAATATTAAATAAATTATTTAGGGACTGAATCGTCCCATTCATATTGAAAAAGCACTTTTCCAAGAAGTGCTGAAAAAAACCACTCTTAGGTCACTTTTTCCATAAGTATGTCTTTTTACTTCTTGGTGATTTTTTTTATGAAACACACATAAGTACTTTTTTACCACTTAATGTGTGATCCCAACACTTAAAAAGAAGTATTTTTTAGAAGTGAAATCAAACAGGGCCTAAATCATTTTAGAAACCAAAAGGGTATTTTCAAAATAAAAAGCCCCTAAATCCATGCCCTTTCACATTTTCTACTTGTCTTAAGAGGTCACATGACCATTCTTGAGCGAAGATACAACCAGTTTGCAAACTAAAACTATAGGATAGGTTCAAGAGGTCATGTATGTTTTCTGATGGTTTGCAAATTGTACTACTATAGGAGGCTTTTTAGGCCTCCTTTGGTTTAAGGGTGTCAATGGACTGGTTTTGGATTGGACCCCCATCCAGTCCAAAATCAATTTAGATGGATTGGACGGACCAACAATATATATTGGGTTGGATCAATTTGGTCCAAAAATATTTATTAGATTGGATTGGACTTGGTCCATCCGTAATAAATTTATATTGGACTGGATTAAGCCAATATCTAGTTCATTAATATTAAGATAATGATATAGGTGTTAATGGACTTAGTTTAGGTTGAAACCAATTTAAATCAAAATGGCTTTGAAAGATTGGACAGTCCAAACATTGAATTGAACCGGTCCAACATGATCCAAAATATTCATTGGATTGGATTGAACCTAGTCTATTTATAATAGACTCACATTGGACTGGACCAAATCCAATCCAATTGACACCCCTACTTTGGTTCATGGGAATAGGGGTTTGGAATTAGAATCGGAATGAGCTATTCCAAACCAATTGTTTGGTTGGGTGGAATCAAAATCCCATTCCCATCCTTGGTGGAGTGGCATTCCCCCATTTAAGGGAGTGGCCATTCTCTCCCTCTTTTTTGAGAATGAGATCTTATTCTTGCTGATTCCAATTTTCATTCCCATTCAGTTTAAACAAACAGGCTTATAGAAATAGATCATTCCAATTCCAATTCTGAAGGATTTCAATTCTCAATCCCGATTTCAACTCCAAACCAAACAGACCCTTAAGTTTTGACAATAAGCAAACCCTTAATCCTTTAATCTACTTCGTATCCGATTACGATCCGAATTCAATTCGAATCAGGTATTAAGACCACGGATTAAGATTCGAACCGTCTTCCCACACAATGCTTTTCAAGAGTTCGGATCAGCTATCACCCATTGCAACCGTACATCGGGAACATCTCTCCATCAAGTAAGATGTTTCCAATGTGCGGCTGAAGTGGTGGTTGGGACTTGGGACAGTGTTAGCAGTGTTTTGTTGGTAGCAGATCCCAGCAAGCTTTCGAAACCCTAAACCCTGAAAGGAGCTACATTCCCATTTCTTCCCCGACCGGTGAGACATTAACATCGGGTAGGGTTGTTCTGCCCTCTTCACGAATAACAAAACTATTGCTCCAGGGAAGATTTGGAGCTAAAGAGATGGGCTGGAAAGCGGCACAGAAACTTATACAGAACTGGAAGATTCTTAGAGGAGACAACGTAATTGGAGACGAATTAGATGTTTTTTCTCTGTTCATTCTCTTTGGATTCTTTGTTACTTCTCGTTAATAATTTTCCCTTCTGCATCAATCCTCGCAGGTCATGATAATAAGAGGCAAGGATAGAGGAGAAACTGGCGTCATCAAGCGTGTAATTCGCTCTCAGAATCGTGTCATTGTTGAGGGAAAGAATCTGGTACTTGTTTCCTCTTTCATTTTTTATTTTTTTTAATTTTTTTAATTTTTTTCTGGGCGATTTGTTCTCTTACGTAATTATACATATGTTTTCTATTTTAATTTTAACATAACTATCAAAATTTGGGTGTCCAATTTGTAATTCTGATATTAAGGAAATAAAAGGACAGTGGGAATGGTTTCATTCCACTAATAGATACAATTTGGATGGTGATCCGTGAAGTAATCAACATTTCTCATTGAAACCCTTGCTATTTACTTTAATGATTCTATGCCTAGCCTTATTTCTTTTTGTTGTTTCTCAACCAGAGATGATCTGCTTATACTTTCTATAGAAGTGTTGTCAAGGCACCCTTGGAGGCTCGCCTCCCCCAGTCGCCAAGCAGTTTTGCATACTGTGTAATATAATACTTTTATGTTGTTATTCTTTTGAGATTATAATTATAAAATGGATATTATTAAGGAAAAATATTCATTTTTTTGTGTTTATAAACTAATTTCTTTTTATTATTTTCTTATTTGTTAGGGTTTAATCAACACAAACATTGCTAACTGCTGTATTGATCCCTCAATGACTTCAACATCTGAACCAATAAGGGAAGAACTTAAAAATTTTGTCTAATCAACACATTTCTTCTTCTTCTTCTTCTTCTTTTAACAAAAGTAGGGGTTCAACCCCTATATTTTTGAATTTCTTTCCTTTCTTCTCATAAATATGTTGATTTTCTAGACTTAAACATGAAGTTTATAATTTTCTTATGAAAATTATGGATAGTTATTAAAGAAAGTTGGTTATGGAACCTAGGGAACTACCCTATGATATGTGATTTTTACTTAAAATAATCCATCACCTAGGCGGCTAGGCGACAAGGCACCCCCCTGTCGCCTGGCCTCGCCTTGGCACCTTGAAAACTATGGTGACCTGTGGAGCTTGGTATTGTGTTAGATCTATTGTATGACTCTATTGGGGTTGCATGATTGTTCAAGGGGAAATATGGTTTAAGGGAGAAATTTTGTTTAATTCCAGATGAGACATGAGAATATACTGATATTTACTGGATTTCATTTATTAAGATTGTTGTGTGTGTGCAGGCAAATGATGTTAAATATTGTGTTTTCTATATTTCTTTATTGCTTTTCCTTTGATGCTTTGCTTGTTCTTTGGTTCACACTGGGTCAGTGTCGTAAAGTGGTGGGCTTAATCAAGAGAAAGGTGCAGTTCCATTTGGTGTCTTGCAAACAGGATAAGATAAAAAATGGCTTGTTCTTTAGACTCCTTGGCAGGAGAAATGGGATTTACTTTTGTAGATGACCGAGAAACAAAACTAATTTTTGGAATTGTGTGAAGCATTCAAAAATGGAAAAGATTTGCTAATCATATAAACCATGATGTGAATGCTTCATTAAAGCAAAAATACATAGAAAGGAGAAAAATTTATGCTGGTTGAAGGGACTCGAGGATGTCTGGTGAAGTTTAGTAGCTGGAATGTGTGTATGTGGGGGAGGGGGTGCAGAGGGGAGATGCTTTGTATAAAATTTTCAAGGTTATATTCTTTAGAAGAGGTCTTAGAGATCATGAAAGCAAGTTGGCAATCCCCATGGTTTCTTCTGATGTTCTTCCTTTTTCATATGATTCATGGTGATGCTTTGTATAAAATTTCCATGGTTATATTCTTTAAAAGAGATCTTAGAGATCATGAAAGCAAGTAGGCAACCCCCATGGTTTCTTCTGATGTTCTTCCTTTTTCACAATGATTCATTCTAGTCCCCTCCCTAAAACAGGGAAGTGCATTGTAGGTGGGCCCTGCACCACCTGAAATTAAAGCCTTTTGTTGGGAAGCAGTTGTTGAAATTATATAGGTAGCTATAACAACAAATTTCATAGCTCCCTCGTCCCTCGCAAAGGCATTATGAGATTAAAATTTGATGGATGTTCTGTGGGATACTAGGGCTATCAGGGAAAGGTTATAGGAGCAATGGTGGCAATAATATTAGTTCTGAAGACCAATAGAGGAAGGAAATTTGCCAAGATTATACATACTATTCCTTGTTGAAGGGCTAAAAGTGGTGGTTTCCCTTGGTTATGGATTGAATGACATTCTCAAATTGTTATGGGCTGGATGCTATCCCATTCAGATGGCCTCTAACAGTTTGAGACACTTCACTAGAAAGAAAATACTATCTCTTGTTTAAAGTGGGGTTTCTCCTTAGGTTGGTAAGTTGGGATACAGATTTAAGGAGATTCTTTTTTGTTTTTTGGATCAGTAGGGAGATTCTCAAATTATAAAGTCAAAAAATTTGAAAAATCGACGAACCAAATCGATCAACTGGTTAACCGATCAAGTTTGGTTCGGTTTCAGTTACCAATTTTCCAAAAACCAATGCTATTGGTTTGGTTTGGAATTTAGGCCCACATTTCGGTTAACCAAACCATGAGCACCCCTATTGTGACCCATTTAACAAGATGATGGGTCATGGTGGGCTAGTGGGTCAGTATGGGTTGGTTGGTATTCAATCCTTACCCAACCAACCCAACCCAACCATTTGTCACCCCTACGGTCCGCTTCTTCAATCCTTACCCAACCAACCCAACCCAACCATTTGTCACCCCTACGGTATTCAATTGTGGCTTCTTATAGCAGTGACCAGGGCCAAATTTCTCATCACATTTGTAACAAAGCTCAAGTTGTTGATGTGCTTGCATTTCCTACCCTTGGCCTAATTTTTGAAAAAAAAAAACTAAGAAAAAAGGGTGTCTCAAGGGTTAAAGTACCGATACACCTACACCATATCGGGGTGTATCTAAACTTTGAACCTTGCTTCTACCCGAATCTCCTCATTAGGTTTCCATATGAAACTCCCCATCAAGGCCTTCTCAGGCCACCCGTAAACTTGGGAGGCCAATTTCTTGAAGTCATTCTAATACTTGCACATATATCCAATCTGGCGGAGCTTGGCCAAGGTTTTATCAAAATCTTCAAACCCCAAAGGACCAAATCTAGCGCACAATGCCTCGGTGAAATCAAGCCAAGTCAGCTGGGGATTGGACTGGCGGTACCATTGGTACCAAAGTATAGCCTTGCCCTCAAGATGCATGGGGGCTACCTGGACTCTTTGGTGGGCTTAAATTGTTAGACAGTGTATGCCCTTAGCTCCAATCAAAATGATGTACATTATGACATTTAATGTAAATGGATAAAGTACATATTTGATTCATGTTATTATGGTGTGTTTCTGTGTGATACCCTTAAACTGGACACATATGAGACTCGTGTTAGTTTAGAATCCTCACAGTCGTTGGATAGATCTAGGGAGATTTATCTTGCCAAGGCTGACACTGATGTGCCGCCAAGTTGGTTGGGGTGGCTTGTCTCAGTTGCCAGGGTGAGACCTGAGGTACATGCAGTGTGGGTTTTCTTGAAACCCCTGAATCGGACCAGAATTCCAATATTGCCTTGGACCTTGGAGATAGATGGGCAAAACTGGAATGTTACACCTGACCCCTAGACTCGATTATGATATTGCACTAGGTGTCGAATTGGGCTATCTTTGATATGCCAATTAGTGAGATCCTAAGAGGGGGTCAAAACTTGGGTATGTTGGGATAGTCCGAGAATTCATCTGAGTGGGTGATCATAGTGACAGGATCAACCCCTTTGTCGGACAAAGTGAATGATCGGGGATGCACTCTCTCTGATGGAAACCAAAAACTGCCGCCAGCCGATTTCAACCGTTGAAATTTGTTTTACAAAATATATTTATATAGAGATATACATATATATATATATATTATGGTTTCAAAATGTTTGCAAAAGGTTTTAATTCCCAAGATCCATGTGAGTAGAGAGTGCAACACTGTACCTTGCAGCCGAGGGAGATGTCCTCTCTTGTCGGGCAGTGTTTGATCATTATGGGCTGAGAGGTTAAGTGTAAAACCATTGAGGGTAATACCTGATGGGCAGATCTTGCATCTGCCCACAGTCCTTGGGTTTTTATAAGGTGGCTTGACCCAATGACCATTTGGTGTAAATGTTGGGCCCATTAAGAGCCCATGATGATGGACTCAGGGGTTCATTGTCTCCTATAGTGAATTCGGCTAGGCCTTGTAACAAAGGCTGGGTTGAACCCATGTGGCTGATGTGTAGATCAATGTTTGGGTCCCATGCAATACAAGGATATCCAACTGGGTAGCTGTTTGGAGGATAAGTGAGCACATAGACTTAATGGGCCTAAAGCCCAATTCGAACTGGTTTGATGAGATTAATTAAAGAGGGGCGGTTCTGGGATTTAGATCAGCAGATAGGATAAGGGATTGTCCCTATCCACTCAGAGAGTCTAGATCCAAATAAAGATTTGGATCAGGAAACTCCTAATTAGATTAGGAGGGCTGATCTTTATCTGCAGATAAGATAAGGGATTATCCTTATCTCTTAAAAAGAGTCCAGATCCAAATACAAGATTTGGATTAGGAGAACCTCTCTTTAAGGCTATAAATAGAGGAGCAGGGCGAACCAACAGTTCATCCTTCAGTCTACTGATTCAAGAGAGAAGATAGCATACAGATGGACTGCCTCTATCTTCTACTCTTGCTCTCTCCTGCTATTGCCGCCATAACCAGTTTGATCTCAACTCTGGGAGCGATCAAGAAAGGGTTTTTGATATCATCTTTTGGCAGAAAAGGTGATCTGAAGTCGTGCTCACTCGCCCTCCATCAGATTCTTGCTAAAGAATCAGGTTCTTGCTGAAGAGCCATCCTGTTGATTCTGTTTCATCCTACATCGTGTCATTTTCGGTGGAAACAGTCTTTGGATTCATCCTTGGGTGTGAACACCTTCATTGGAGGTTACTATTACTTCGTATTAGGTATAACCCTCCACTCCCTTTTTGGTTTCAGATCTAGTCTGGTTTAGGTTCAAGATTGATCTTTGAAAATGTAGTTTTCTAAAATAGGGAATGTGATTCCCACATGGGAGAGAGAAATTTTTGAAATTTAGCCCAACCTACCTGTAGGGTTCGGCCATCCATATGATGGATCTCTCATCCCTTCAGGAATTTCATTATACTCAAAGAGGTGTTCTGCTCTAAAAGACAAGGAAACAGGGTCATCACCTGAAAACATTGGAAACTCCACTTTGGTTTCTCAATTGAAAAATCCTCCCATTTGATGATTTTTGCCATGATTCAAGCTCGCAGGTTCTTCCTGATTCCTTGCAGAGGCGGCCTTCTTGCAGTGGGAGGCCACCACCGATAAAGTTTCACCGGTCTCCTTCAGCTTACTGGTGATTTTGTGCAGCTCCACCTTGAGCTTGTTGACCTGTTCTTCCACTGAAGCTGATTGAGTCATCAGCATGTTCATCACCTGAAAACATTGGAAACTCCACTTTGGTTTCTCAATTGAAAAATCCTCCCATTTGATGATTGTTGCCATGATTCAAGCTCGCAGGTTCTTCCTGATTCCTTGCAGAGGCGGCCTTCTTGCAGTGGGAGGCCACCACCGATAAAGTTTCACCGGTCTCCTTCAGCTTACTGCCATGATTCAAGCTCGCACGTTCTTCCTGATTCCTTGCAGAGGCGGCCTTCTTGCAGTGGGAGGCCACCACCGATAAAGTTTCACCGGTCTCCTTCAGCTTACTGGTGATTTTGTGCAGCTCCACCTTGAGCTTGTTGATCTGTTCTTCCACTGAAGCTGATTGAGTCATCGGCATGTTCACCTGAGGTTTGTCATTGCGGAAGCAAGCAATGTCTCTCATACCAAATTGGTGGGATACTGCCCACCTCAGGGATTCTTTAAGGGACCCTTCCTCCTACAGAAGAAAAAGAGAGAAGGATGATTCGAAATGATTCTCTGTTTATTTTCTTTAGCCAGAAACCTTATATTAGGTTGTTAACTGCATGATTGTTTCATGTGGTTTTACATGAGAATAACTAATTATTGCCACGTGCCCTTCTCATATAAACGAACCGAATAGGCGGTCCTGTGATGTTGGCTCCATCCTTGCTGTCTTCCTTTGTGTAACGGGCTGATGGCTTCTGGGTCTTATCAAATGCACCTATTTTTCCATTGCAGTACGACCTAGTTTCTTTGCCTTTTTATCTTACTTAATGTTTCAGGTTGTATGATCAATCTCTTCCTAACTGAAGGAGCTATTTTCATTGTGGCCTACAATTGAAGATAGTAAAAAAGGTAAAATATTTTGAAGCATCATCCCTTTTACTGTACTTTGTGAGAAAGCAACAGGCACATCTTTGAAGGCAAGGTTAGATCAAGAAACAGATTAATTGTTGGGACTATATTTCATCAACTTTGATGCTTTTTGCTGTCTGGTTAGATTGATCAATTGCTAGTCAGTGGAATCTCTTCACCTAGGTGTAATTTTTTTTTCCTTTCAATGAAAATTTCTCTTTTTTATCCAAAAAAAAGAAATCTAAGTGAATGCATGCATGGGCCACATTTAGTACCCATTTGGAGGGCTTTCACATTTCTGTCTTTGGCTTTGTGAGGTGGGGAATGCATGGGCCATATTTAGTACCCATTCAGAGGGCTTTCACATTTCTGTCATTGGCTGTGAGGTGGAGCCCACCCATTAAAGCCTATAACCAATGTTTGGTAAAAAAAATCCAGAAAGCTCAAACTGATTATTTTTCAGTCACTTGCATGGCTCTCCATTGAAGTTTCTTTTAGTGGCTTCTTCGAAGCATCTCAGCTTAGTTACTCAACCAATGCATAAGCCCTTCCAAATGGGGGCCTTAAAAACATGAGTGAGTAAGCTTCAAGATGTAAAAGCTTTCTTCTTTCTGTTTTTTTTTTTTTTTGAACTGGTGAAACACCCCTGTACACCAAGGCACTGTACACTGGGAATATACAAAAGTAACAATGCTAAGACAATGATCTGCTTGCTATCATCAGATTTTGAACTACAAAAAGGTTATTGTTAGGTACTCTCCTGAATTCTGCGTATTACCAGCCAGAGTGTACAATATCTGTGTTCTTCCTTTCAATTATTTCATCCAAATTGAATATGTTCTTGAATGTTCGGCTGTTTCTCTCATTCCATATCAATGTTTTAAAAACCAACCTGGAGGCTGATCCATATTTGCCATTTTCCTTTGGGTTGTGGGTCATGGGTTCAACCATCTGGGTTAAACAGGTTAGACCATGCCACATCAGCAAATATAATATATACATATATACATATGAATATATACACATATATGTATATATAGGTATAAACACATATTTTATCAATAAATAGTGTATCAACAGAGTGTGTATAATAGAAGGAGATCGTCGGGTCTGTTTAAAGAGAAGAGGGGGGGGGGCAGAAGTACTTAGCAGGAGGGGAGGGGAATTCAGAGGAAGTGGCAGAAGTGGGGAAGAGTAGAAGTGATGAGGGAGGGGAGGTAGGGAGAGGAAGTGGTATGATAGCAGAGGGAAAGGATTCGTGGTTGGAAAGGATAGTTGACAGAGAAGTAACAATAGGTTGGTCTTTTCTTTTAGGGAGGATGAGAATAGGAGAAGACTAGGTTGTTTTTGAAGAATGAGAACTGGTTAGAGGGGAGTAATCTAATAGAAGGGGCGGGGAAAGATGAAGCTGTTAAGTTGGAATGTCAGGGGATTGAGGGAGAAAAAGAGGAGGGCTTTGGTTCACAACCTAATCAGAAAGCAAAAACCAGATGTAGTCCTTTTACAGGAAACAAAGTTGGAGACCTTTGATATAAATATGATGCACAATTTGTGGGGGACGGATGGGGGAGAGTGGGTGGAACTGAAAGCATGGGGTTGTCGGGAGGCTTAGTCATTCTCTGGGATCCAGGGACTTTCAAAAAAATTGGGGAGTGGGCCGGGAGATATTCGCTATCAGTTTGCTTATATGAGATGAATGGAGAGTGGACTTGGGGACTGACAAATGTGTACAGGCCGAATGCGGAAGGAGAAAGAGCGGAGTTCTGGAAAGAACTGAGTAGGGTGAAGCAGAGATGGGGGGGCCATGGTGTTTGGGAGGGGACTTCAACACTGTCAGAAGAAGGAATGAGATGAAAGGGGGAAGGGAGAGCAGATTCAGTGTGGGGATGAGGAGATTTGAGGAGCTTATTAATGATTCAGAGCTGTTCGATCTTCCTTCGAATGGAGGAAGTTTCACTTGGTCAAACGGCCAATGTCCATCTATCCTCAGAATGCTAGACAGATTTCTGATATCGAGGGATTGGATGGATCGAATGGGCATCCTGGTTCACGAACCTCTGCCAATATTTGTTCCAGACCATAAACCAATAGTATAAAGAGATTTTGTAGAGATTTCAGGCCCAAAGCCATTCAGGTTTGAAAATGTATGGCTGCTTCAATCTAACTGTGTAGAGTGGGCAGAAGAAAAATGGAGATCTTTCCAGGTTGAGGGGCCAGCTGGTGTCAGAATTATGAGGAAGCTACAATGCCTAAAGGAAGAGCTGAGGGGGAGAAGGCAGGAGGAGTTGGGGAATGAGGAAGGAAGGAAAAAAGAGGTGTTGGAGAAGATTGCAAGACTGGACAGGCCAGAGGAGGAGATGGAGATATTTCCTAGAGAGGTTAAATTGGAAAAAGAAGGGTTGGAAAGGAGCTAGAGAGGTTGCTGTTAAGAGAAGAGGTGAGTTGGAGGCAGAAATCAAGGATTCTATGGTTGAAAGAGGGTGATAAAAATACTGCCTTCTTTCATGCCTTTGCATGTGGAAGGAAGAGAAGAAATCTGATTTCAAGAATTCAGGTAGGGGAGGAGGAGGCTAAAGACTGGGAAAGTATCCAAAGGCTAGTGATGGAGTTCTATAGAAAGTTGTATTCAGGGAGACAATGATGCTGGATAACTTTGGGGGAAGTAGAATTAAGAAAGTTGAGTGAAAGGGCAGCTGGGTGGTTGGAGAGGGAGATTGAAGTAGGAGAAGTTAGGGAAGCCTTAAAGAGGATTAATGGAGACAAAGCTCCGGGGCCTGATGGATTTAACTTCAACTTCTTAAACAGTGCTGGCACTTCTTAGAGAATGATATTATGCAGATGATAAATGAGTTTTGTGAGAGTAAAACAGTGGACAAGAGAGCAAATGCAACCTTTATTTCACTAATAAAAAAAAACAGATGGGGGCTACAGACATAAAGGACTTCAGGCCATTAAGTTTATTATGCAGCCCTTATAAGCTTTTGGCAAATGTTCTATCAATGAGACTAAAGAAAGTACTTCATGAAGTAGTGGGGGCGACACAGATGGCTTTTGTGGAGGGAAGACAAATCCTAGACAGGGTGATGGTGGCAAGTGAATGTATAGACTCGAGACTTAGAAGTGGAATACCTGGATTAGTGTGCAAACTTGACATAGAGAAAGCATATAATCATGTGGAATGGGGATTTTTGGAAGAGATTTAAAGGTTAATGGGGTTTGGAGAAAAATGGAGGGGCTGGATGTATGGCTGCATTTCTTCAGTCTCTCTCTCATGATCCTTAACAAGGACTCCTCAGATTTCTTTCAAATTTCTAGGGGGCAGAGACAAGGAGACCCCCTGTTTCCTTTATTGTTTGTTTTAGTGATGGAGGCTTTAAATCTGTTAATGAAGAGGGGTGTCCAGGGAGGTTGGTTAGGAGGCTTCAATGTAGGAGCCAAGGGTCCTTGCATCTCATACACTCATCTTTCTAGATGCTGTGGAAGATCAAGTCTTGAATCTAAGGGCAGTGTTAGCAAACTTTGGGATGCTAACAGGTATGAAGGCCAACTTGGAGAAGAGTGTTTTGGTTGCTGTTGGTGACATCAGTCAAGAAGAGTTGTCAAGTTTTGCGGCAGTCCTTGGGTGCAGAACTGGGGAACTTCCTTTCTCGTACTTAGGACTCCCAGTTGGAGCTAAGTTTGGATCTGTAAGTACTTGGAAACCTCTCATAGAGAGAGTGGAAATGAGGTTGAAAAATTGGAAGGCAATGTCTCTCTCTTTGGGGGGCAGAATTACCCTAATAAGGAGCATGCTTCAAAGCCTACCTATCTATTACCTACCACTGCTGAAAATACCAACCTTGATTGCTGATAAGATAGAAAAGATTCAACGGGATTTCCTTTGGGAAGGGGCAAAAGGTTGAAGAAAGATTCACCTAGTAAGGTGGGAGAAAGTTTGTAGGCCGAAAGCTTTAGGAGTTTGGGTTTAAGAAGAATAAAATTACTCAACAAAGCTCTTTTGGGTAAATAGTTATGGAGGTTTGGGTTGGATAAGGAAAGGGACTCATTATGGAGAAGAGTGGTGGCAGGAAAGTATGGAGTGGTGAGATTTGGATGGGAAACAAGGGAGGCTTCTAACTCATATGGGGTAGGAATGCGGAAGGGCATAATGAGCTTTAACTAGGACTTTAGAGGTCTGGTTAGCTTCAATGTAGGAGTTGGGTCTAGAGTAAGATTTTGGGAGGATGATTAGAGTGGGGTTGGGAAATTTTGTGATATTTGCCCAAGGCTGTACAGACTGACTGAACATCAGGTCTCTGTGGCCCAATGCTATGAAGTAAGTGGTGATAAGGTGGTTTGGAGTCCTAAGTTTAGAAGACCCCTGCGCGACCAAGAACTGGAGGAATGCGTTCTGCTGCTGGATAGGCTGGAGCAGATTCAGATTTCCACTGCTTGTGAAGATGGGCTGTGGTGGAAAGAGAGCAGGGATGGAAGATTTATGGTGAGATCTTTCTATTTGAAACTCATCAAGGATAGTGTAACTAATGATCAGGTGCTTGGAATTTGGGGCAACCCAATTCCTCCAAGAATTGAAGCCTTTGCATGGCTGGCTGCAATGTATAGCATTCTCACAATAGATCATCTGAAAAGTAGGGGGTTTTGCTTGGCGAGTTACTGCTATATGTGCAAATCAAATGAGGAAACTGTACACCACTAACTCTTCTCTTGTCACTTAGCAAACTGTATCTGGAGTTACTACTGTTCCCTCTTTGGGATGCCTATCTTCCAACCATCTTCTTCAGCTGAGATCTTCTCTTCTTGGCCAAAGTATAGAGGAAGTCTGAGAGCTAAGATTGTCTGGAGCTGTATCCCCTTTGCAGTTTGTTGGTCTTTGTGGGGGGAAAGAAACGAGAGGTTGTTTGAAGGAAAGGAAAGGACTGAAGAGGTCGTGGCTTCAGTTGGCAAACTAGTCACAAGCTGGGTCATCACTCTACCAGAATTTGAACAAATCAGATTTTCAGATTTTGCTGATAACTTTTGGGAATTGTTAGAGGTTCAAAATTGTAATGTGAATCAGTTGGTCTAAACTGAAGTTGGAGGTTTGCTTTCTTTGTAAGGGGTGTCACCTAGACACCTGATCAGTTTTCTTGTTTTTGTTTTAATAAAATTTTACTTATTCTTAAAAAAATGCATTATTTTATATTTAATTTATATTTTAATTCAGTTTTTATTTTTATTTATAAACATGTTTAAACATTGCGATTTGCGGCTCGAAAAGTTTTTTTTTGGTGAAAATAGCAGGGAAACATGCCATACTTGGGATGCATAGATCTTGAAAAGTTACCCAAAATAAAAGAGATCACCCCAATCAGACATTGAGGCAAAGTTATGGCCTATGGAAGTTTACATACACATTTAATGTGCAACCCATGACCCGATCATCAGATCAAATGGGTCAACAGTCCAACTGCCCAGGTATATGCCAATTAACCGTGGTGAGATTTCTTTGTTGCTTGTTGGAATTGGATCTTCTAATTCTTCTTTTTAGGTGCGCTAATAAGGTGACGTCATATTCAATAAGCAGGATCCAGAGTCACCACGGTGAAGAATCTATACAATTAACATTTTTTAACAATAAATGAACTGTGTACAAGCCAAAGGCCAGAAAGAGCATATAAAGGAAGAATAAAAGCATTTCAGTCAACCAATAATTTCTCTGAATTTCCCATGATTTCTTGATCTTCCAATCATTCTTTTTTATGCCAACTAATCTGCTGATACTCATGAACAGAGAGATCTAGGTCCCTCTCCATTGTGGACATATTATACTTGGCACAGGGGTTGGCTTGTTATTTCTTCACAATCTTCCACTTATATTCTTTCCCGTTGAATGATGAATTGTGCAATAAAATTACTTGTCTTTACAGGTGAAGAAACACATCAAGCAAGGGCAAGGTCATGAAGGTGGAATTTTCACAGTGGAAGCTCCTCTTCATGTCTCAAATGTTCAAGTTCTTGATCCAGTCACAGGGTACATATGATAAGAATTTGATATTAACAGTAGTTCTGCTTCAAAATGCTTATATATCAAAATGTGATCTTATTTTGCATGATTTTTGTTCCAAGAGAAATCTTGTTGAATTTTCCCTCTTTTTCCCCTTCTGTTTCTTTGTGTTTTGAAATGTAGGAAACCTTGCAAGATTGGAGTAAGATATTTAGAGGATGGTACCAAAGTAAGAATTTCAAGAGGTCTAGGAGCATCAAGTTCCATAATTCCTCGTCCAGAGATTCTAAAAATCAGAACTACACCAAGACCTACTGTAGGTATTTGTCTTGCACCCCTGTTTCTGCTGCATTGTTTTAGGTGGAATTCTTGTCTTGAATTTAATAATGTTTCTGTTTGACAACCATTTGGAAGTTTTGTTGCTTTCTCAAAGGCTTTGTAACTGAAGTATTTAACTATCCAATAAAAAATCACTAGTTTTTAAATCTGCACTCTTTTTTTATATGACGTGGTAGCTAGTTAGTGAGAGATGAATCATATTTTAGACTATCGTCTGATTTGTGGTTGATCCTGAACTTCCAGTTATTGGTGTTCTTTTTTGTTTGTCAAGAAAATTTGTGTGTGTGGGGGGGGATTTGTCTAAGTTGTTTTTATTCTTCTGTTTTGTCGTCTAGATAAAAGTTCCCCTGTATTAACTTGATATAGAACTTTTACTGTGACTATTTTTCTACCTTTTGGACGAAATTTTAATTATTTGTTTTTGGCAGCTGGTCCAAAGGATACACCAATGGAGCTCGTTTTGGAGAAAACATATGATGCTAAAACTGGGAAGGGCATGCCTGATCTTTAAGAGTGGTAGACCACTAGTTTATTGTATTTTATGTTGAAGGTTAGATCATATATACATTGGCCGATGAAAACGAGACTTTTTCTCGAAGCGATCTTAGTCGAGTTTCTTTGATCAAAATAAGATCTTTCTCTCCATGGTTTTCAATGGTTATATTTGATCTCTCTCTCTCTCTCTCTCTCTCTCTCTCTCCTTTTCTCTGAAGTCTGAACTCGAGGTTTGGACTGGTACAGGCTACAGCATATTGTGGACGGTGCTGCCGTCTGGAGCAAGAGATTTTTAACATACTGGAATCTGATCTCCATTGGGATCTATCTCTAACCATGCGCAACCACTGTGAAGAATAATATATATGGTTGATAGTGCCAATGCTGTATTCATCCATGATCCATTTCCAAGGTTGATCTGGAAACTGGAATGCTTTGTGAGTAGAGTGCCGTCTCACAAGTATGGAATTGTATTGGGGCGGATATGGTTTACCCTGGGGCAGGACAACTCAACGTGGGATTGGTGCAATAGAGGTATCAATTGGACTTAGTTCACTTACAAATGGACTCGACCCAATCCAGTCCAAATCCAATGTCTAATGTGAGTCCGCTTACAAATGGACTGGACGCAATCCAATATAAATCAAATCCAATCTAATCTATTAAAATGCAAATGGATTAAATTGGATCCAATCCAAACGGAATGAAATATACAAATTTATATAAAAAATTATAAAAATATATTAAAATGAAGAAAATTTGAAAATTACCAAAATTTACCTTTTGGCATTGAAAAAGCACTTTTGTAATAGTATTTTTATAAAATTACTAAAATATTTTAATAAAAATATTTTTGTAAAAGTGTTTATATAAAAATACTTTTATAAAATACTTTCATATAAATGCTTTTATAAAAGTACTTTTGTATGTTTTTGTATAAATACTTTTATAAAAGTATTTCCGTAAAAAGTGTTTTTATAAAAGTATTTCCATGAAAGTATTTTCATAGAAGTGTTTTCGTAAAAATGTTTTTATAAAACTGCTTCTGTAAAAATACTTTCATAAAAATACTTCATAAAAATGATTCCATTATAAAAGTAGTTTTATAGAAATATATTTTCATAGAAGTGTTTTCGTATAAAAGTATTTTTATAGAAATACTTTTATAAAACTGCTTCTGTAAAAATTCTTTCATAAAACCATTTCTTTATCGTGGTTAAAGAAATGAATAAATCTTCAACAATAATTTTTATACTCCCATTATTTTGGAGAAAGCTCTCTTTATGGAAATGAAAAATTATTCTATGGGCTCTGAGTCTGATTCCAAGGGTGATGCAATTGCCCAAATTCAATGGATGTGTCGGGTTTCACTACTATTATCAACCTTGCTGAAGTTAGTGAGGCCCATCTTCTGGCTCTCAATTATACAAGTCATCAACCGTCTTAGGAATAGTAAGCAAATTAAGCTGCTGATTGATTATCTCACACTCCTTGTTCTGGAACTATTATTGATAAAATTTGTCCTATATCTGAGAAAAAATAAATTTACTTAAATAAATAAAAAATTTAAAATATAAATAATTTTTTAAATATATTTTAATATATAATATAAATGATATAATAATCCCGACCTCATGGAAGATTAATATTAATCCCCGTCTCCACCAAAACAATCATTATCCCAAATCCCCGTGCTCTGGTTCTTAACTTTGATCTATGGATTACAAACTAAACAAAATGGATATGAAAATTTTCTTAGCTTTTACACTATTGTTGTCATGTTTTTATGCGGTTCAGGAATTGTCATTTAACCCACATTGACCATCTCACCTGATGGCCAAACTATAAACTATTAACTTTTTTGTTTTTTTTTTCTCGTCAGACGATCTCTTCACAAATAATGAAACAACTTAGATGGTTGCTGCCAATTATTCCTCGCATTTCCAACTATCCATTGCCATGGATCATTAACTATCAAAAAGAGCCTTCATTTCATTATTATTTTATACATAGATGGTGAGCAAAACTAAGAAAACACAACTCTCATTTGTTTTCTTTCTACAAAAAAGTTCACAGTTGATGTTTACTCACTCTCGCCAGACTCTAGTACGTAGAAAATAGTAATAGCAGTAGTAGTAATAGGTGTATTTATCTAAAAACCGACAGAATCCAAGACGGAGAACAGTCGTCCGCCATTATCGTGTTTGTGGCGCTGCTTCTGCTTCTGCTTCTGGGGACCAGGAACAAAGAACGACTCCTCCTGATTGTTCAGTAGTATTTCATCCACTTCCTCTTCTGACATGTCGAAAGCCAGCTCCTTTGCCTCCTTGTCCATCTGCTTCATCACGTTGTGTTCTTTCCCTGTTCCTCAGTCATCACCCAGGCCAAAGTAAGCACGCACATTAGACATTACATATATAAATGCTTAATTTGCTGCATTAAATTAAAAGCATAATTAATAATTAACAACATAACTCACCAGCGACGAAGTTCCTCTTGTTATCCTGGGCGTTTATCCCGAATACAATTATCTGCAAATTCTCTTTTTCGGAAGCAACGACGGTGAACACATGCCCCAGTGGAATTATGAAACCTGTATTTGGAGACACAGGTGAACTAGCCTTCTCATACTGTACCCCATCACCTTCTCCTTCTCTTCCTCTCTGGCTCTGACTGGAGATGTGTGGGCACGCCATCTCCCACCATCCATTCCCTTTCACTACAAAAGCTATCCTGGTCGACCTCGTGTTGTACAAGGGTGCTAGCATTGCTCCCTGCACACAATTATATATAGCTTAATTAATTTATTCTTCAAACAAATTAATTAAGAAGAATATCACAATTGCACACAAATTAATAACCTGGCTGATGTTGCTAAATATGACGGAGACGTCGAGGTCTTTGAGCTGCTGGTAGTCATTAGGTTGGGCCTCGTAGATTTGTCCATAGCTGTTAGAATAGATGGGGCGTTTTTTAAACAGGTTGAACGGGCCCCTCGTCTCACTTTTGTGTATACTCCACCGACGCCCACCCTCTGATGATGAAGAAGCCTGCTCGCTCATAGCCTTAATCTGTTCCTTTGACGCCTCCCTCATCACTCCCTTCCTTTTCTCTTCCAACATCCTCTTTAGTTTGTCTTTTGGAGTCTGCATTAATTAATTGCCAGTTGTAATTAATGCGCTAGATCAGATGAGAGACAAACAAGATTTACGACTCTATTACACACAAGACTTGGAATAGAATATAAGAGAAGAAACGAACATTTAGAGCGGCTTCCAAGATTTCATTACTAAATGCAGTGTAGAATGATTCCCCATCTTCGCTGCTGGCGCTGAAGAATTCCTGATCAACACCAGTTTCTTCTATTAGTTTGTTAAGAATAGAATCTTCATTATTCATGACCGGGTCTATTAATAAAACACAAAGATTGATCTACCGAGACGTAGCCAGGAGTTGAGATGGTCCTGAAGAGTGTGACTATCTGAAGGTTTTCGTTGTCGTCTCTGTTCATCAAGTAGACCATCGTTCCAGCAGGAATCCTAGCTACATCTCCACACTCAAGATTATAGGATTCCCTGTTATCATTGTGCACCAAATTGATCGTTGCCTTTCCTGAAAGTCAACCTTTTAGTGTTAAATGTATCCGATGGAGCATCTGAAAAGCTGGAAGCCTGCAAGAGAACTGAGATGGAGATGGTAAATTAAAGTTACCCTTAACAACGACGACAACAGCATCTGCATCCCAGTGGTGGGGGATCAGGAAAGTGTTAGGTTCGACCTTCAGGATGGCCAAGCGGTAGTTATCTAAACCACTCAGAAGATCTGACCTGGTAGAGAACCTCTCGAGAATCTTAAGGTGGCCTTTTTCGGACTTGAACCGGGAGCTGAATCTCTGTTCATCGAAGAAGTAGGGGTTACTCTTATGTCGCTCCTCCTGCTGCTGCTCCTCCTCTCGGCTGCCTTCTTTTTGCTTGTTATCTCTTTGCAGTTTCAGTGAATAAACCGGTGACAATGCTGCCAATAAAAGGAAGAAAAAGAGGAGGAAGAAACACAAAGGAAGCTTGGATTTGATCGCCATGACTGAAAGAGAGAAAGCTGGTTTTGGTGGATGGATAAAGGAGGTGGGATGCGATGACGTATTTATAGATGCAAGTTTAACATGCATGCAACACGCGTCAAATTGACGTGTCCAGATGGTTTGGCAATTCTTACGATGGTTTGGTTGGGGTTGAGGAATGATCGAATTAATTTATTTAGTTTTTTATCAGAGCTATTAAACCTCTGTAGTCTGCATTCCTCAATCCTCCCTTGTCAAAACCATAATTAATTATTGGACAAAAAGGATGTTATTAAAACGCATATCAACAATAACTGGTGTAAATAGCCACGTGGCAAACCTTAGAGGATGTATAGTCTAGTCGCGCCCTAATACACTCTTCCAAGTGTTAATGCCCCTAAGATAAGTCCAAACCTGCTGCCTTCACCCATGCTGACCTTTCTATATGTCGCGTAGTTATTCTCAGTTCTATCGGTGCCACGTAAATGCCACATCCAGTTCAGCACTTCACACCTTGGCCGACGCGTGCACGAGCATCCTGAACCCATTCGACACGGTGCACAGATTCCTTCTGAGTTGATGCTCTGTCTGATCGGACGCCGCGATCCCACCTTGGCCCGTTGGTGGACACGCAACTGTACACACGTCCACCTGCATGGAGACCCTGCCTGATCTCCGAGCTTTCTTGCTCGCTGTTCTCTATAAATTCCAGACGTTCTTCATCTCTTTCAGCCATATGAGTGTTCTCATCTTCAGTAAAATTAAAGGAAAATGGTGATCAAAGCAAAGCTGTCATTACTTCTCTTTTTGGTCTCTTTCCACCTTCTGCTTTCAGCCTTATCTCTCGCGGGCGAGGTAGAGGACCCAGAACTCCAACAATGTCAGCACCAGTGCCAACATCAAGAGCACTTCGACGAGGAAAAGAAGCAATATTGTAAGGAAAAGTGTGAAAAGTATATCATTGAGAAACATTACCAGCAATGCCAGCAGTTGTGCGATCAAGGGAGAGGTGAACAAGAGAAACAACTATGCCGGCAAGGGTGTGAACAACGACACAGACAACAACAAAAAGAGCAAGATGAAAGACAGCGCGAACATTGTGCAGGTGGAAGCAAAATTGACAAGTCAAAAAGTAAAGGCAGCCAAGAGGAACAAGAAGGGAACAACCCTTACTTATTCGACGAAAAGAGCTTTAAGACTCGCTTCCAAACTGAAGAAGGCAACATTAAGGTTCTGGAGAGGTTCTCCGAGAGGTTGGAGTTTCTGCGCGGTATCGAGAGTTACCGATTGGCCATCATCAAGGCTAGCCCTAACACCTTTGTAACACCTTGCCATGAGGACGCCGATGTCGTCTTCTTCGTTACCTGGGGTACGTTTAATTTGCTCGTTCTGTTCCTCCGTCCTTCCAGTTAATTAATTCGTTCTTTTGAGTGTTTCCGTTGTAATAATGTTCTCAATACTATGAATTTTATGTTCGATCGTTCATTTTTGAACGTAGGACGAGGTGTCATCACCCTCGTGCGGAATGACAACAGAGAGTCCTTCAAGATTCAAAAGGGTGATGTGATGATGATTCCGGCAGGAACCGTAGTCTACTTCATCAACAACGACAACCATGAGAAGCTCTTTATCGCAAAGCTTCTTCTACCCATCTCCACTCCCGGCCATTTCGAGGTACATATTCTGGATGCCTTAACGTTAACGGTCTGTATTAAGCGTACTTAATTTAATGCTATATACACTAAAGTAAGGGAGCTAAGTAATCTTCAATTGTAAACACTTTTGATAGGCATTCTTCGGCCCAGGAGGCGAAAATCCTGAATCGTTTTACAGGGCCTTCAGCACTGAGGTCCTCGAAGCCGCTCTCAATGTATGATTGTTCCATGCCCAAAACTTCCCTGTTATTTCCCTCGATCGATTGAGGTTCGTTAATTTCTGTGTAAACTAGACTTTTCTATTAATTAAAGAAAAAAAAAAACAGGTTCGGAAGGATAAATTGAAGAGGCTGCTCGGGCGGCAAGACAAGGGTGTCATCATCAAAGCCTCCGACGAACAGATCAAATCCCTGAGCCAACACGCTTCGTCCAGAGGTGGACAGTTCTGGCCATTCGACAAACGCGAGACAAAGGGTCCCTTCAACCTCTTTAACAAACGTCCCTCCCAATCTAACAACTACGGACAATTCTACGAAGTTAAGCCCGGTGAGTTCAAACAGCTCCAAGGTCTCGACATTGCTGTCTCCTTCCTAAACATCTCTAGTGTAAGTGATCTCTTCTTTGATTTCGCTTCGGGAACTGGATGGAAATACAATCGCTTAGCTTCTTCACGCCCTTACGAGTACGTACTGAATTCGTTCAGGGTGCGATGAGTGGTCCGTACTACAATTCCAGAGCAACCAAGGTGGCTGTGGTAATTGAAGGCAATGGGTACTACGAAATGGCGTGTCCTCACTCATCGTCTTCTTCGGGCGGGCGACACGGCGGATCAGAGGGTGGTAGCAGCTCAAGGTTTCATCACCACCAAGATCAAGGTGGCGTCCGTTATCGGAAAATGAGCGGATTTCTAGCCCCTGAATCGGTGTTCCTAGTCCCGGCAGGCCACCCTGTTGTGACCGTTGCTTCCAGTGGTCAGAATCTGCAAATTGTTTGTTTTGAGATAAAGGGCGAGAAAAACGAGAAGTACATGGTTGCAGGTAATTCAGTAAAAAGCTCTGAAATAGGAAATCCGACAAGTCGCGGCACCTGCTCCCTACCGTCCTAACTGTTTGTTTTCTGGTCTGGTGTTTCAGGGGAAAATAACATAATCAAGTATTTGGAAAAAGAAGCTAAGGAGTTATCCTATAATATACCAGCAAAGGAGGTGGATGAAATCTTAAGCAAACAGAGCGAGTCTTTGTTCTTTCCAGGGCCTGAACGACGCCAGGAATGGGGTGGTCGTGCAGATGAATGAGAAGCCAAGCTATCGGCACTCGAGGAGAGAAGGCACCCAAAGACGAGGAGAGAAACAAATTTTGGTGTACGTCTTCAATGGGATAATGTAGTTCAATAATCTTTTTGTTTAAACAAAGACCAAAATGTAAAGGATGTAGAAAAGGCATGTAGTAATCTACTAGCTAGGTAGCACTGTGAAGCGAAAAAAGAACTATCTACTACATGTATATGATGAGTATATCTCTCCTGCTTCTAAATAAACACTTGTTTGATCAAGACAGCAACAGAATTTCCAGCATTAATATATGCGCATGGGGTCCATGCAAGCATCCTCCACCAGTTCTGTTAAGACTCGGGGATTTCTTACTCACTTTTCCTACCCATTCTCAATTCAAGTTCGAACAGTAATACTATCGAAAATACAGCAAGATAAATAAGAGGGAATAATAGACTTTAGGCCTCATACAAGATACAAGATAAGATTAGGTTAGTAAGTCATAGATAGAGTACAATCAAGAGATCATGTTAATCTGAGAGGAACTGTAAATCAACAGCTATCTCTTAGTATCCTTATCAAAGGAAACAAGGAAATGGTATCCAAACTAGATCTGGAACTGGATACATGGTTATCGTTATCTCCAATATGCTCCCCCAAGCTGAAGGTCAAGTTTGGATAGAAGGAGTTCAAAACGTGTTGATCTTCAGAACATGTTTGTTTGAGCATGAAACACCAAAATATGTAGCACAAGTTTTGGCCGTTGGGTATATTGGGCAAGAATAAGAATGAATAAATTCTTGCCCAGGGCTATGAAAAATCAGTTCCATATGAGAATAATTGTTTATTAAAAACCTCAGGGTAAAATTGATGGTAAATATGAGAGTAATTGTCTTTGCACGACAATGCCCAAAAATGAAATTAGCGATCTAGTGCTTCCTGCTCTGAGAGAGCTAGAATGTGGATAATTCAATGTAGAGAACTTGAGAATTGTGAGAGTTAAATCGCGTGTATACCTTTCTTGGCCACGAACCCAGGGAAGATGATAGCCTGCTCGTAAAGTAAAGTAGGTCGCAACCTGACATTTTTTGGGGGATTCACAGTTTGGTGCATAGAAGATGATGCTGATACAAGTGTGTTGTGGTGTCACATATCACGATGTCATTGAAGGGTTAAAAATTTAAATAAATTAAAAGAATTGTTGATCAGTATAGTAAGAAATTGAATATTTTATAATACGGATTGTGGAAAGAGTAAAAGAGAAACCAAGGTAAAATTGGTTTCACAATTCAATTCAAGAGAAACGAAGGAAGTGAAAGTGGAATTGAGTGACAAATGTGTGTTTTATTGGGGTCTGAACTCTGAAGGAAGAAGAAATAATCAATGAAGAGTTCTCTACACCGTTACCGTTGCAGTCACATCGTTTTTTCTCTACACTATGTGGCTTTGTCATAGGATAGGTGATAGACCGGTCATGGGAGACTGGGACTCTCTCCTTCAAAGGATTCATTAATCAGAGTGCTGAATTTTCTTGTTACAATACAAACATTTAGAGTATTGACAGCTTGGGTTATGACCAATACAAGAGATGTATGTAGTAATATGATTATGACAGTTCGAATTGATGGATGCAAATGCAGGCATCCATGATTTCTTCAAAAGGAGTCATCACTCAAACTCTGAACAACTATTTCTTACATGAACATGGATTTATACCATCAATTGGCATAAGCGCTTGTATAATACAAGAACATGTATTTTGAGATCAAATGAATCAGAATGGGGATTCCAATCCATGACTCCTGTCTTAACTAACATGTTACAGAGAGAATTAATAGATGACTACTATGGTGTCTGAGAAAGCATTCATCCCTAACTTCTTTACATTTGTCATATCTGCAAGACTGGGTTGAAAAATATAGTTTATAATTAAAATGGGGTCAGTAAGCTTTCACTTTTCTTTTACCAATACGACGAGATTGATGTTTGGCTTTGCTAGTTCCCAGGGCTGCGTTAAGGTGGATTGATGCTATATTTATGGGCAGGATGCGGTTTAGTAGATTAGTGGCAGCAGGATTTGATCCCAGGTCTCTACTCTGATGAGTCAGAGAATCCACCAACTGAGTGCCAAATCTGAATCAAATTACAATAAGCCTATTTGCACTCCATGCATTTACATCAATGCTGTCTAAAAGGAATAAAATTGACAGTTCCATAGATTTGCCATAATTCAATATTTATATGTTATTTTTAACATTGTTTAATAGATTTGCCATGAATTTTGATAAATCACACCATATTCCTAACCACGTTTAAGATCAGTTGTTTTTCAGTTATCATATCTTTTCTATATCATAGTCGAACCCTATTCTCTTCCTGACACGTGGCTAATTTCTTACTTAAAAAAAAGGGCTACATCGACGATGGATCCCACTCTATCTTTAAAATTGTAATGTTATTGGTTGGTACTTGATATGTGTGTCGACTTCGTGGCAGTAGCCCCTCAACTCAGCGAGTTTCGCCCGATTGACTCGCACGCTAAACCTTTGAAGTCTTTGCGGCGACCTCATGGATCTCTAAGGGTAATTTAGTAATAGTACCTCTTTCAAACTCTCTTCAGTACGACTGACAACCTATAAATTGTGGCGGTCGAGGGAAGAGAATTCCCGATCAGTCCCGTCTCTGTTCCTCTGGAACTGGAAGCTTCTCAATTCTCACCTTCTCTTCTCTCCTCTCGCTCTCGGTCTTTGATCTCACTCTCCCTTGACGCTGTTCCAAACCCTAGAATCTGTAGGTTTTGTTTCTGAAACCCTAATCCCTCCTTTGGTCTTTTTCGTGGAACCTTTCCTACGATGTCGGTGAAACGCTCCCGCATCGCCAGGTCGTCGAGCCAGGGGGAGATCGGTATGTTCAGTCATGTCAGGGCCCTCGAGTCTCCATCCTTTCTGCGTGACAGGCAAACTACATCTCCATCTACTTCTGCTGCGGCTAGGAATTCAGTGAAGCTTTCGAAGCCACAGGTAGCTGCAAAACCACAACGATCTCGTCGACAGATCTTGACACTGGCGTCGCCGGTAAGGGAGACAAGAACGGAGGGGGACGATGAGGTGAGATCTGATAGAACGGTTGGGGGTTTTCTTGAAGAATGTTACTCTTGCAAGAAGAAGATTGGGGAAAGTGATGAAGTGTACATGTACAGGTAGGGTTCATTTCTTTTTTTCTTCTTCGTTTGCTTTCATTATGGTTTTTTTTTTGTCCTTTGGTTTTATATACATTCAACTGATATCCGTTTTCTTTGTTTTTTTTTTTTTTTTTCCTCTTTGTGCTTAAGACTTTTAATTTAATTTTCTGTTCTATGTTATTCCAATTCCCAATCAATGCTTCATCGTGGTTGAATTTCTCTTTTCCTTTTTATGATCCATTGTATCTATTCTTCTTTTCCAATGTCAATAGTCCGGCCGCAATGTCGTAAATTTTTTCCTCAATTGTGGGGGGATTTTGTCTTTGCTTCTCTACCATGTTTTTTATAAGGAGCAAGAAGAATTAAGTGATACGAAGACTCATACTAATCATCATTATTTGAAAACCATTTTATACAAGATTATTGCAGCTAATTTGACTTTTTGATGGTCTTTCCTACAACTTTTAAACATGACATGTTTCCTCAGCATCTAAATTTTGTGAATTTACTTCAATTTCATGCCATTAAAGCAACCAGATGTTGGAGAATATGTAATATCTTTAGTGGTTCTTCAATTTCTCTAAAATTAAGTTTTGTTTGTTCTTTCTTTGATCATATGCATGCATCAAGATTGGGTAGTACTACTGATGTCCATTTTTTGCGCTTGTTGATCAATGTAGTAATACATAGTGACTTGCGGATAAGTTTTATAGATCTTAACTTTACTCCACTTTAAAGACTCATTTTATCTATTATTTGTTTGTGTTTTAACGTAGTATTGATATTCATGTTGATGATGATGCAGTTACTTGCGGGCATTTTGTTGCCCTGAATGCCGAGAAAATCATATGGCTTTGGATTGTGAAGTGGGGAATGCTTGTGAATCATCAGGAATGTATTCAATTGAGAACCAGTGGAATCAGAGATTAAAGGGTCAGGCCAGTACTCAAATGGGAACTGACACATCTTCTTTGATGGAATTTTGTGGCAATTCGGATACTTGATGCGATATCTCTCAGCTGTCAAGCTTTTGCTTCTTGTACAGAATAGGGAATCGTTCATGATTTGTTCTCCTGGTGGCATGTCAGTGGCTCTTGTACAGTTAGACGTGATTTTTAGAATACTAGAGCTTTAAAGGATAACATTTGGTTCTGTAGGCTATCTTTTGTACCCAAATTCTTAAAGAGTATGGACTAACCAAATGCAAGTTTGAGTTTTGTTATTTTTAGAGTCCAAATATTCTATATCTTAAAGATCTTTTTCTCTCACTGTTATGCTAATGTTTATCTTAGAATGAAGCATATAGATTATAGATCATTAACATCTTCCAGCGATTTGGCTTTGTCAACATGAATGTTTGTGTCCTATACATGGCTTCTTGTGCTCTTCATTTTGTTACTGCATAGGGGATTTACTTGTGTGGTTCTTCATCTGAGATAGATTTATTGAATTTGTTTATGTGACCAACCAAACTACTAGTGTGCGTTTTTTAATTGACTTCCTATTTGTCATCTATTTTCTTAACCTTCAGAGGGATGCATCACAGACATCGGCCATTAGCAATCTCTAGTGTTATGTTGTTTGTTCCTATGTCCTGATTTCCGATGCTTGAAGATCCACAAGTTAGTATATATCCAAAACTCTTTCATGTTTATTGTTACGTATCCCTTCTACTTGTTATAGGCTGCAAAAGTATCAAATTTTTGTTATACTTAGATGGCTAGTTAGATCCTTTTCCAAAAAACAAAACAAAAAGATGGCTAGCTAGATCCAATTTTTTATTCATTTATATTTAGAAATCGAATCTTAACCATCAGATTTAGATTTTTTATGCATAAAATAACACTACGA
This sequence comes from Nelumbo nucifera, assembly GCF_055504915.1. Lineage (NCBI taxonomy): Eukaryota > Viridiplantae > Streptophyta > Magnoliopsida > Proteales > Nelumbonaceae > Nelumbo > Nelumbo nucifera. The sequence goes on along the minus strand of NC_142649.1, from coordinate 168,522,075 downwards.
AGCAGCAAAAGTATATGCAAAATAGTGATTCGTAATCCCCACTGGACGAGTTTCATACATTGGGCCATCTCATGAGCCGGCCCAACCGCATTCCTTTTTACGTAACAGAAAGTTAATAGACTCCAGTCAACAACTTAAAAGCTTTAATACGGACAAACACTGCCACTGAATTAATACTATCCTCATAACCCAGTAGGGCTTTAATAATTAAATGTCTTCGAACAGCCTTGCATCGGGAATATCTGGCTACGATGGCTGTTCGAATGGACTTTGCTCCAACATTTCTCCTCGGCAATAGTACTAAGTACCAACTGCCTACGAAGTAGTCTGAATTTCTGCCTCTTCTAATTAATGAACACTGTACCAGAAAACGTCGATCTGCAACTCCCAACAAAAAGTTATCAACTTATCATTAGAAAGACAGATAACACCAGTAGTACTAGATCCAAGCCATCAACTTTAGATTGGATTTGGATATTAAATAATAAATACCGTTAATAAATTAAATTAAAAATTACCATAACAGTACATATTATCATTAAAATGAATTAAGAAATGAGTGATATTGTATATCTTTAATAAAAATAACAAAGCTTTTCAATTTCAATATTTTGAACATTTTTTTTTTTGGTTAATCAATATTATGAACATCGTTTGTAATGTATAATATACATACAACATTCAAGCCAACTTTATTAATAAATACATATTAATCTTACGCAGATACAAATATATACATCAAGTATTATGGGATTGGATTGGGGTGGATCCATTTGATCCAATAAAACAAAAGTTGCATTTGGATCGCCCTAGCCATCAGCAATTGAAAAACTAGTCACAGCATCTTTACCCATTATTTTTGGAAGAAAGATGGTCGGTTGTGCTACTCGCTCGGACATATGGTTAAGCCAACGTTAATAACTTAATATGATTGAAACTGACAGTTGACGTGGATTCAATAGCTCTTTTTTTTTGGCGAATTGCACATCCACCAGTACTTCCCTGCTAGCACTTACGTTTACTGTAATAGCATTTACTGTTAAAACTCATATTCACAATTCTATCTCAGTCCATGTATTAAATTTTCACGTAATGGTATTTTCATAATCCATGCCTTCTACCAACTACTTCTGCCATTACATTCAACTGAGTTACATGGGACGGTATACTTTGATTCCTTCCCTATCCTCCCATCCACGGAGAGACACCTGTCCTGATACATGAGTATCCATATCTCCAATGTGTGAATACCAACCTTATGCTGTAAAAAGGCAGTTGAAGAACAAATTAAAAATGAACGAACCAGGATAAACACTCTTCTGATTTGCATTGCCATGTATTCTTACCAAATGAAATTGAATTGCAAACAAATGGAGTCTAAGGCTGTGTTTGATAAATTTGCAGTGGTGTAAATGCGTGGGAGTGCAAATAGTTTGTGTAAATTCTAGTTTAATTTTTGCTTTAGAATTGACCTTGTTTGTTTGTCTGAAGTAAAATAAATAAAACGGTGTATTATATGTAAGAAAATGGAGGTAGGAAGAGGCTTACGGTTTGAGAGTGAGGTAGGAAGCACAATAATGCGGTCCCTAGTTTATATAAGAGAGAATCTAGATAGGAGGAAGGTGGTGAAAACTTTGCATCAGTTTTTGAAATGTAAAATTTACACTGCTACTGAATGCAAATGAGACAAAATATACATTATTATATCAGGTAGGAGTGGAAATCATAGTTAGAAACTAGATTATTGGTACTAGCCTTTGAAAGTAATATTGTCTATCACTGCGTTTGGTTGTGGTGTAAATACACTTTTGCACCATGGAATTGTCTCATCTGGTTTAGGAGAATGTAAATTGGGGACCATATCATTGTGCTCATTTACGATCTTGTTTGGTTATAATTAGGGGTGCAACTTGGGCGGGCTCAATCCAAGCCTGAACAGGCCCAACGCGAAATTTTACACAGGCTGGGCTTGGATTTTCAGTCCTCAGGCTGGGCTCGGGTCCAAGAAATCAGGATTTTTCTATTTTATGGTCCAGACCCAGGCCTAGCCCTTAAGTAGCCCGAACTTGGCTCAAGCCTACCCAACTATACAGATATGTATATGATGAGGGCAGATTTGGGCCTCCAGTGAAATTGCGACACGTGGCACCTCGTGACAACTAGGCAAGCACCCAGGCAACAACTTACCAAGTTGGTGTCCCCCCCGGGCACCGGTCTGGCGGGCCTAGCGCGACCTGCACGCGGCCTGCGCGCGACCTGCGCAACCTGGCCGGATCAGCCTGCCACAGGTGTCGACCTAGCAACCTGGCCCGGACACAGGTGCCGACCTGGCAATCTGGCCCGAACACAGGTGCCGACCTGACAACCTGACCCGGACACAGGCGCCGACCTGGCAACCTGGCCCAGACACAGGCGCCGACCTGGCAATTTGGCCCGGACACAGGCGTCGACCTGATAACCTGACCCGGACACAGGCGTCGACCTGGCAACCTGATTCGGACACAGGCGCCGGCCTGGCAACCTGGCCCGGACACTGACCCGCCGATTGACACAGGCACCGACCTGACAACCTGGCCCGGACACAGGCGCCGACCTGGCAACCTGGCCCGGACACCGACCCACCGACAGACACAAGCGCCGGCCTGGCAACCTGGCCCGGACACCGACCTGCCGACTGACATAGGCGCCGACCTGACAACCTGGCCCAGGCGCCGACCTGGCCGCCTGGCACAAGCGCCAGCCTGACAACCTCGAGGAATTCATCACCGTACCCCGGTTCTAACGGGATATGACGTCTTACCATTTGAAGGCTTTTCACCCACCTAACCCGCGAGGGCACCACTATATAAGGACTCTGACCCCCAAAGCCAGAGGGGAGAAAAAAGGATGCTAACCCCCGCTCTCTAGCTCTCTCATTTCTCTCCAAGCCCTCTGTAATTAGAATGCTAACTTAGGCATCGGAGAGTCCCCGCCGGGAAAATACCCCCGGGTCCTCTGATTCAGTTCTCGCAGGTCCCTCAGCTCCCGCCGTCTACAAAGGAGAGAAAATCACCTCATGCAGAGGGTAGTCGGGTTGCGCTGCACCAGGGAGCTCCACCATCCTCTAAGTTGCAGACCGCCTAGGAGCAAGTCAAGTGACGAGTTCGCCATCAGGCAGTTCGCCACCAGGGAGTTCATCACCAGGCAGTTCGCCACCAGGGAGCACTACCAGGCAGTTCGCCATCAGGCAGTTCACCACTAGGCAGTTCGCCCCCAGGCAATTCGCCACTAGGTAGCTCGCCACCAGGCAGTTCGTCACCAGGGAGCACTACCAGGCAGTTCGCTACCAGGCAGCTCACCACTGGGCAGTTCGCCATCAGGCAGTTCGCCACCAGGGAGTTCACCACTAGGCAGTTCGCCACCAGGCAGTTCGCCCCCAGGCAGTTCGCCACCAGGGAGCACCACCAGGCAGTTCGTCACCAAGTAGTTCTCCACCAGGGAGTTCGCCACCAAGTAGCTCATCGCCAAGGCACGTCACCACCGGGTCAAACAACGAGGTACTTAGCCAAAAAACTTATACATCACAAAAAATGGTACGTGACCAAAAACGGTCACATCAGTATATATGTTAATTTTGCATACATATATACATAAATATGGGTATACATATTTGCATAAATACATATATACACACACATATATAACTTTAGAGTAGGTTCATTGACCAACCCGAGTTCATCAAATTATAGTGCAGGCTGGGCTAGGGTTGGGAAAATTGGCTTTAACCTTGGGCTCGGTCCAAACCTGGGCCTTAAATCCAAATTTTAGGGTCAGGCCTGGATTGATCATAAACTTGGCCCAACCTGCCCATTTTGCACCCCTAATTACAACAAGGTAAATGGACAATGTAATTCTTACATGTTTGGTTGATATATAACGGAAGTAAAAAGAAAACATATTTAACGACCATTGGTCATCGTCATCTGCGTCTACCTTCGCTATCTTGGCCCTACAATGGGTAGTCTATTTTTAATTATTTCAAGCTGATATCCCATGATCCCAAAATCACCCTCCACCATTCGGAAACTCCAATTGCTTAGCGATAGCACCAGTGGTGGTGATAATAGTATTGACCAAGACGGCCTTAGAGTGAGTGAAAACCTTGAAAGGATTAGTAGAGAAATCAACCTTGTTCATAGTTTCGGTGAAGATTTCGGTGTTGAATCGAAGGGATTGGTTTCAATAGTGATCCACGAGCTTCATTCCAAGAATCCCTTCAAGGAAATCGGGGAAGTTCTCTGCATCGGAGGTGGTAGTGAGTTGACCTATAGGTGCTATGTCATTAGCCATTCATCCTTCAAAGAGGATGGGTTTGAGCTTGGCCTAAGAGGCATAGATGGCAAAAGTGCCATGGGTCCACTACAGATGATGTTAGCCAGAGATTACCCATGGGTTTGGGGATTGATACAGCTCAATCTGCTAGGGTCCTGATGTGAGAGCAAGGAGTGGCACAAACCATGTAAAGAGAGGATGTCAAAGAGCTTGGGTGGTGAGCCCAGGTGAAGAAACTCCCACGGTCAAGTTAGTGCTGAGCTAGACGAATTGAGAGAGAACCCTGGGCAAAGAGGGCAAAATAAGCTAGTTGCTTTTTGTATGAGAGCATACCATGTGAAGGCAACTGCCTCCCCTATTATAGAGATCAAGCTGCTACCGAGATTCTCGAAGGTAATGGACCTTAACGATCGAATTCTTATGGGCCTTTGGGAGCATTCTCTCGATGAGCCGCTCATCGTTTCTTTGAAAAGCGGAGGAGACTCCTACCACTACTACTGGGTCTTTGACATGCCTCCGATCATCTTAAGGGCATTGAGTGCCTAGTAGTGAGTCTGAAGATCTATCTCTCCTGCAAGTCCTAAGGTTTTCAAGATGACACGTGGTGTCAGAGATCGGTGTGTTGGTTTTTCCCATCATCAATTGCATCCCACTCCTGAGCTTGAAGTGGAGGAGTTCAGGTGAAGGGGGTAGATCGGTGACGTGAACTTTTGATTACTCCACGGGTCGTTTTCTCCAGGTCGTTAGCCGAGATCAAATGTACCATGGTTTGAATGATGTCTTTCGATAGAAGATTCTGGAGGGTCGCATGCATATACGTGCGGGCGCAATGCATATTTAAGTTATTGTGGACACTAATGAACCATTTAACTAGGTTTAGTTTCTCAGAATTCGAAACGGTATATCGATCTGGACCGTCAAATGAAGCAAATCGCAACCATTGGAAATATGGGTCCCCTAGTTATAAATAGTTGGCCCTAGTGGGTCCATTTCCTTTGTCCTTAAGCAAGAGCTAAGTGGTGGGGAGATCGGTTATGTCGGTCTGGTCGCTATAATCTTGCGGAGTCAATCATCCTTAGAGGTTTTTTGTAAGTTTCTTTCCTTTCTTGTTTCAATGCTGGTAGTGAGTCTGAAGGGGGAGGCCAACGTGCCACCCATGTTGAGGAGGGTTCCTCGAACTAAGAGCTAGAGGTTCCCATAAGGGGAGCCTCCACCTCCTGACGTCAACCCAAAAAATTTGAGTTCGGTCCGACAAAGCTAACTTCTAAGGAGGTCGTATTTCTCATAGGTCGGTACCGGATCCTAGACCATTTTGAGTGTATGCTACCCATCAATGGCCAAATGCCCTGCCAGCACGACAAAAATGAAGTTTGTGTCTTCGATCAAGCTCTAGGCCAGATTGAGATTTCCGCTCTACCCCCTCATAGTCGAGGTGTTGAACTACTACAACATTACCCTTTCTTAGCTTCATCCGAACTCTACAAGGACTTTATTAGGGACCATTTTGTTTTGCCATCACTTCGGTTTTCCTTTGGACCTCAACACTTTCGCTTGCCTTTGTCACTTGAAGAAAAACCCTGCCAACAAAGATAGCTTTTATCTCTTCTACCGGTCTGGGTACAAGTTGTTGGGTGGTTTTTTATCCAAGGTGCCAAAGTGGAAAAACAAGTTCTTCTTCCTCGTCTCCGAGGAGGGGTGGTCCTTCAATATTGAGTGGAGGTCAGCCATTTGGGATACCGGGGAGGTTACCTTGAGCAAGGCCATACAGGAGTGGGAGAAGGGTTTGATCGAGAAAAAAGCACGAGTCATCGACTACCTGACCGAGGAGGCACTGATCCGAGCTAGGCTAAGTACTTAGGGTAGGTCGTCCGCCGACACTTAGGTATTTTCCTTGGTCATGTTCGTCTTTTTGTCTCATGATCTGTTCATGTGTAATAGGTGAAATGAGTAGTGTCAACACCATGGGAATCCTCCACCGAGCTAAGAAGAAGACGAGAAAAAGGAAGACTGAAGATTTTTTCAGAGCACTTCCAGCGAGAGAGAGGGTCGACACTCCACTCCTGTAGTTCTCCTTGAGGAGGAGGAGGAGATTGAGCTAATGTAGACTGATCACTCTAGTGCCAGGGAGGCCGCGCTGAGCTCCGAGCAGGTTGGTCCTAGCTCAAAGTGTGAGTGAACAAACGTGGTCGAGGAAGTTCCGCCAATTGCTGACATGCCACCACCTTGGTTTTCTCTAGAGTGGTCAATAACGATGTCAAACAGGATCATGGACCCCTAGGTGGCGCTCAAGATCAATAGGGGCATTCTCCTCCTTGAGGATATCAAGGACTTCACCGATCAGCACACTCAGGTGCTCGAAGGGAAACTTTGCAAAGCCATTTTGCTGGTAAGAACTAGAACAAACTTCTTTAGGACCCTATTTTTCCCCTTATTCAGATCCGAACTTGTCTTGTAGTCGAACACCTTGGCTCAGGTCCTTACAGACCGATGTGCGAACTTTGAACGTCAACACAAGCTACTAGGAGAAGAATTAGAGGATCTTCGAGCTTAGTTGGAGGGTTGTTGATGCACCGTGGCATAGATGTTAGAGCGAGTGGCCATTATGGAGATGACTAGAAGGTTGACCGAGTCTGAGAAGAATGTGGACTCACTAATGATCGAGCAGAACGAGCGGTTTGCCTAGTTGAAGGAACAAGCCAAACATGCCGAGGACATCCAAGCTACTGAAGTGAAGGTTGTTGCTGCTTTCCGCTCCTCGCGCCGCTTCACAAAAGAGAAGGACAATTATGCCATCGGTGCCATGAGGGAGGGCTTCAAGTTATGTCGTAAGCTCATCAGTTCGCTTACCCCTGATTATGACATAAGTTCCTTAGTGATCAATGTCGTCAGCCCTGGAATGGCCATGAAAGTCCATAACGAATCGGACTTAGGAGGAGACTAGGCTAGCCTAAAGGATGACAACGAAGAGAGTAGTAGCAAAGACAAGGATGAGGGTGGTGAGGACGATGAAGGTGGTGAGGGCGGTGGAAGCACAAAGGCTAATGATGACGATTTTCCCCCAGTTAGCAATGATTTCTTTTGCCTCTTTTCTTGGACCCTTTGTTCATAAGTTGTAGCCCGAGCCTTTGAGCTCGGTTTTTATTTCACTCTGAAGTACACTTTTCTTTTCTTTTTTTTTGTATCAAACTCTTTCCTAGTTAATGTGATGAAGTATTTCCTTTCATATGCATGTTTCTATAAGAAAATTCATTTTTAAGTGTTGGAGCAGTGTTAAAACGTTTTCCGAGGTGTCCACATACGGGTTCCTATGTTCAAATGCGAGCTCTGGGGTAACCCAAGGTATTGAATCGACTTTGGTTTAGTGTTTAAACAGTTATGACCCAAGGTGTTCAATTGCCTTATTTTAGCAAAGTCGTTGTGCAAGCATCGCGAAAACGGAGCAAGGTCGCCACATTGGGTTGCTTTCCTATGAAATATAGTCAGGATGACATGAATCGAAAAGAGCAAAGATGAATTGAATCGGAGTTCAAATTATGAATTAAATCGAAGTGTTTGTATTGACAAACTCTTAAAAGTGAGTCATACATCTATTACATAACGAGTTCGAAAGTTCAAAATGAAGTATTTCCTTAAGTTCTCAGCATTCTATGTATGGGGTACTAGCCTTCCTTTCCAAGGTTTCGAACTCGTATGTGCTAGGGCCAATTACCTTCGATACTTTGTATGGGCCTTCCTAGTTCAGCCCGAGTTTGCCTGAGTCCAGCTCAGGTACTATGACTTTTCGAAGTATAAGGTCACCAACTCGAAAATCCCACCTTTTGATCCAAGCATTATAATAGCAGGCTACCCTTTGCTGGTACACCATAGTCTTGACTTGAGCTTGGTCCCCTATTTCTTTGACGAGATTGAGGTTGGTACGTAGTTCATCGTCATTGTCATCCTCATCATACGCTTCTTTTCGGAGGGTTGGTACCTTAATTTTAGTCGGTATCACCGCCTCAATTCAGAAGGTGAGGGTAAAAGGGGTTTTGCCAGTGGCCATTCTGCAAGTCATCTGGTATGCCTAGAGGATGCTAGGGATCTCGTCTACTCATAACCCCATTGCTTGGGTTTCGCCAGTGAAGTGTTGTTTGATCTCTGGCTCATCACACTAGTTTTGTAACCCAATGTCTTCGAACTGTTTACCATTATCCGAGATTAGTGCATGAGGTAGTCCATATTGGCATATGTTGTTTCTCCAAAAAAAACCTTGCCTAGTTCCAGATGTAGTAGTTGTCAACAGTTCTGCTCCAACCCATTTGGTGAAATAATCCATGGCCAGGACCAACAACCTCCTATGCCCGGTTGCTGGGAGAAAGGATCGAGAATGTCTATCTCCCACTAGGCAAACGGCCACAGACTGTTGAGGTGTTATAGGTCAACGACAGGCTACCGAGGTATGCTTGCATGGCACTGGCATCTATCACATCACTAGACGAGCTTTATGGCATCAACTTTCATTGTCGACCAATAGTTGAAGGAAGGTAGAAATCCATCATATGGATGGCCGAACCATGTGGGATGGTTGGGTAAATTTTCAAAAATTTTATTTTTGCCTTCTGAGAATCGTTTTCTCAATTTTAGAAAAACTGCATTTTTGTATGATCGATCTTGCATTGAAACCAGATCAGATTTGAAACCAAATAAGAGGGAGATGTATACCTGATACGGATTCCACTAAAGATGGCACAACTTGGAGTGAAATCGGTTCAGCAACGCAGTTTTCAGCAAAACTACAATCCAACACCTTGGATCGAACTAGGGAGGTAAGCATGATTTTTCTTTGTATTTTTGTTGAAAAAATCAAAGAAAGAACTGATCAAGATCATTCCCAAAAGTGGAGGTCGAACTAGGGTTTCTTGGGCAGCAAGAGCAGAAGAGAGAACTGAAAGCAAAGTTATCTGGAGCAGTTCGATCTCTTCTTCTTTTATCCTTAAAGAGCACCTCTCCTAATCGAATTAGGAGGTTTAATCCAAATATTTATTCAGATCTGGACTCTATCTTAAGATAGGTCTTATCCTCTCAGAGAATGGGTGCTCCAAACCCATATTTGCCCATGTCACATGACGGCTTAAGCAGTCATGTGACATCTTGATTAATCACATTAATCATGGGCTTTAGGCCCACTTAACTAGCAGTCCTGTGACATCTTGATTAATCACATTAATCATGGGTTTTAGGCCCATTAGTTAAGTGACTCACAACCCAAGAGTATTGCTGGCCTATTTAGGTTTAATTTGTATGGTGTGGGACTCCAACAATGACCTTACATAAGCCCACATGGGTTCGGCCCAACCTCTGTGAAAAGGCCTAGCCGAATTCACTACTAAATGCAGTGAATCCTTGAGCACATCATCATGGTCTCTAAATAGGGTCAACATTTATAGCTAAAAGATCATTGAGTCCAGCCATCCTATTAAGGCCTAAGGATAATGAAGTCAAGATATAGCTCATCAGGTAATCAACCCTTAATGGTCTCTTACACTTAACCTTTCAGCCCTCAATGATCAAACACTGCCCGGTAGGGAAAGACCTTCCCCCTAACTGCAGTTTTGGGAGTTTTGGTTTCCATCAAAGAGAGTGCAGTCCCAATCATTCACTTTGTCTGACAAATGGGTCGGTCCTATCACTATGATCACCCACTAAAGTGAATTCTAAGACTGGCTCAACATACCCAGGTTTTAACCCCAAAAGGATCTCACTAATTGGTATATCAAAGATAACCTAATTCGAAACCCAATGTAGTACCATAATCAAGTTTAGGCGTTATGTGTAACTTTTCAATTTTGCCCATCAGTCTTCAAGGTCCAGAACATAACCGAAAAATGGTTCTGGTTCAGTGCTTCAATCAAAGACACACTACATGTGCTTCAGGTCTAACCCTAGTAGTTGAGACAAGTTGCCCTAACTTCTTTGGCATCACATCATTGTCATCTTTGGCAGGATAAACTCCCCAAGTCTATCCAATGGCTGAGAACATTCTAAACTAACACGAGTCTCATAAGTGTCCAGTTTAAAGGGTAATTTCATAGAAATATGCCAAAGTCAACATGAAACGATAATGTACTTTTATTCATTTACAATAAATGTATTTATACATCAAACTGATTAGAGCTAAGAGCATACATTGTCTAGCAGTAGTAACCTTGTCTAAGGGCTTCCTGAGCTATCGCCCTACCATCCAAGTGTTCACCACACAACTCTTCATGCATTTCATGAAGGATGTGTTCTGATTCCGTAAGTCAGAGGCAATGTAGGTATTGAAGGGTAAAACACTTTCTATACAACTGCTCACCAATTATCATATACTGTGTCGACTTTCACCTGGGTTTCTGAGTTGTGTTCCTATCCGAGGGTCCTGCTCTGTGTTGTAGCTATTTGAAGATCAGATTTATCCAGCTTGGTTCAGTGATTTGTACAAGGGAGTCTTCTTCAGCCGTTCTCTATACTAGGTCAGGGCAATTTGATGTGCACCGTTCTCCTTGTGTTATATGCGGCACTGACTAGCTTTGAAAGTGCACAAGCTTGAGCGTTCTCCGACCTCAGTATGTGATGGATGGAGAGTGAATTGAACTATCGAATGAACTCACATAGCTTGGCTAGATATTTGATCATTGCTGGTTCCCGAACTTTGTAGTGTTTGTTCACTTGGTTAATGATGAGCTGTGAGTCGCTACACACTTATAGATCTTTTACGACGATCTCTTTGGCTAAGGACAATCCAACCATTAAGACTTCATATTCTACTTCGTTGTTAGATTTTCAAAATCCGAATCTTAGGGCATACTCAAAATTTACTTCATCAAGCCCGAGCAAAATGAGTCCAACCCCACTGCCCCTCTGATTTAACGACCCATCTACGTGGAGGATCCAGGGTTCTACTCCAAGTTTGTTGGGCTGTGTCGTGATAGTGGATGCGTCTTGACTTAAGGGCAGGTCGTCGGTCGTCGGTGTTCTGAACATGCACTCTGAGATGAAGTCCACCAAAACTTGAGCTTTGATTTCCGGTTCTATTTCAAAGTATACATCGCATTCACTTAATTCGATCACCCATTTGTTAGCCATCCTAACACCTCAGGCTTTTGAAGGACTTGGCAGAGTGGTTGGTTAGTGAGTACGATAATGGTATGAGCCAAGAAATAAGGTCGTAGTTTCTTGGCCGAGATGATAAATGCAAAAGCGAGCTTCTCGATGTTAGGGTATCGGGTCTCAGCCGCATGTAGGACTCTACTCACGTAGTAAACAGGTCGTTGTGCCTTATTAATTACTCAAACCAGTACCGAGCTAATGACTTCATCACTAGCTGATAAGTACATCACCCGACTCTAGCCTTGTCAATAACAATGGTGAGCACAGGTAGAGCTTGAGTTCTTCGAATGTGGATTGGCACTCCTTCGTCCATTGGAAGTCATGAGCTTTTTTTATTGCTTGAAGGAAAGGGAGGCACCATCCTGTGAAACTAGACATGAAGCGGTTGAGTGTGGCAACCCTACCGATAAGTCTCTAGACTTCCTTAATGGACCAAGGTGGTGATATATCCAAAATTACTTGAATTTTGTCTGGGTTTTCTTCGATGCCATGTTGGGTTACTATGTAGTGCAAGAACTTACCAGAGGTAACACCAAAAGCACACTTACAAGGGTTGAGTTTTAACCAGTATTTTTTAAGCAAGGGCATGACCTTGTAGCAGTATAGGCTGGTCTCCATTATAAAAGTGGTCTTTTCTTGGTCGACGGGGTCCATCGAGATCTGGTTATAGCCTAAGTAGGTGCCCATGAAGCTTAGCAGTTCGAACCCCGAGGTGGCATTTATGAACCAGTCTATCTAAGGAAGTGAGAAGTAGTCTTTGGGGTGGGCTCTATTGAGGTCACTAAAATCTACACACATATGCCATTTTCCGTTTGCCTTTGTTACGAGTACCATGTTGGCAATCCAGTCTGGGTACTCAACTTCTCTAGTGAAGCCAGTGCCTAGGAGCTTTCCAATCTTCTCATCAATGGTTCTCCACCGATCAGCGACGAAATTCCTTTTCCTCTGCTTCACGAGTCTGACCAAAGGATTAACATTTAGTTTATGGGTTATCACAGAGGGGTCAAGGCCAAGCATGTCGGTGGCTAACCAAGCAAAAATGTCAAAGTTTAAGGCTGGGAATCATACCAGTTCGGCACGTTGGGGTTCTTCAAGGAGCGACCCAACCTGCACTTTCTTTTTTGGCCCAGTCTCAAAGAGAGGAACTGAGACAATCTCCTTGGTGGTTTTATTGCGCTCTTCCTTGGGCTATTTCAATAGGTTGAGATCGATGTCCATAACCAAAGAATGTTTGCCCTTCCCTTTCAGGGCCACCACGTAACATTTACAGGACTCGAGATTGTCACCTCTAACTATGACGACCCCATGCTCAATTGGGAATTTAATTTCAAGGTGGTACCACAGCTTGGAGAGAATGGAGTAAAGGGTGGCCTACAATGGTGTTGTGGGGTGATGGTGAGTCAACTATCAAAAAATCATGCTTGAGCCTCTACCTGATCGGCACGGTCCTCACTAAAACCAGCATGTTTATTTTGCCCATAGTGCTCACAACATCCTAGCTAAAACCGAGCAGAGGCACGTCGATTGGGGTAAGTTCCTTTGATTTCAATTCATTTTTGTAAAGGCATCTAAGAACAGGATATCAACCAAGCTTCTACTGTCTATGAGTATACGCTTCACCTCATACTTCACACTGATGAGCTTTACGATTAACACGTCATCATGTAGAAAATATACACCTCGGAGGTCATCTTCTTTGAGGGAAATTACCTCTTCTGACCTCGGATTCTTTGGTGGATCCTCTTTTTCACATTGCAGTTCCTTAACAGAATATATCCCTGTCGAGGTACTACACCCAGCCATGATCAATCCGCCAGTGATGGTTACTATTACTCCAACAATTTTCTATTCGTCGTTGGTCTCATTCTGTTGGTTTCTAGGTAGCACCTTCCAATCAACTCCTTGATCTCATTTTTGAGATCTCGACAACATTCAGTATTCTGGCTGCCTTATGGAAGTAACAATACCTATCTTGGTTCTTGTTCTATGGGTTTTCCTTCATACGAGGTGGCCACTTTAGGTACTTCACCTTCTTGATTTGCATGAGAATCTCCCCTCATTTTGTGTTAAGCGTTGTAAAACTACAGTACTTAGCTGGAGGAGTTCGTGACCTTTTAGCTTGCGACTTTGATCTCTTGGATGACTAATGCTTGTGTCATCCTCTCTTGCTACTTTCTCTGCGGTTCTCGTCTCATCTCTTTCTCTTCTTGTCTCCTTGGTCACCTCGATCCAAGTCGCCTTGATCCGCCATGAGCTCTTCCACGTTCATGTATTTCTAGGCACGATCGAGGATGCTCTTCATTTTTAGTGGGGGATTCTTGACCAAGGAGACCCTAAGGAACCAGTCTTGCACTTCCCGGTTTGTTGTGGTGACCTGTTGAGCTAGATCGAGGTCTCAGACTTGCAAACACTCCAGGTTGAATCTGCGGACGTATTCCCAGGTACCTTCTCCCAAACGCTGGTGGATGGACATCAAGCTCACTGCGGTTTTAGTGTACCTCCAGCTGGTGGCGAAGTAAGAGATGAACAAGTCAAAAAATTGTTTCCAACTGGTGATGGAGCTTGGTGCGAGCCCTAAGTACTACATTCAAGCTATCAAGCAGAACATGGTGGAGAAGGCCTGACACATACTAGCCTCTATGGCCCCTTGAAGAAGCATGAGAGCCTGGATGCTTTCTATGTGGCCCATAGAGTCGATCGTGTTGTCATAGGTTTCAAGGTTCGACATCTTGAAGTCTTTCGGACACGGCTCAGTGATGATTTTGACGGCCAAAGGAGAGGGATGAGCAAGTTCGGGAATGCCAGAGGTTTCTACATGGCTTGCCAACTGGGTAGTGGTAACATGTTCCACGTAGGGTCCTAGATGATCCAACACTAAGGTGAGGTGTGGACACCTCCTGGGTCTGTCGCGTCACAAACCAACCGTAGAGTGGGATGCCTCAATTTCGAGCGACGTAGTGGCCTTCCTATCCGTGCTGTCAGGAACGTATGTGGGGTCTTGTTGTCTTGACGTAACTGTCCGTATATGACTCTTCGAGGAACGAGCCCACAAGTGTTGGTGGTTGTTGTTTAAGGCAACCTGCTTACCACGGTCCCCTGTGTTAGTGACCTACTTGTCGTGGTTCTGGAGTTGGTCCTTACCATTGGGGTTTTGCCTATTAGCGTCTAGCAAAGGGTCTTGTGCTGGTGCTTGCATAGAGGGTTGTCCCATGGCAGCTATACGTCCTTCCCATGTCTGCATTCGAAGGTCGATACCCCGTATGTAGGTCATCAACTCCTGAAACTACCAGGCATCAACCCCTGTCGAGATTGTTGAGGGGTCTACAGGTGTTGCTCCAATGGCATTGGCTTGAGAGTCCTTCCCATTGTGTGAAGCTGGCAACAAGAAAATTGATACTGAAAGTAGTGAGATAGAGAGGTGACCTTTTAGTCAGATCCCACAAACAATGCCAATTGCTATAGATCATTATGCTCGAGTCCTGATGTAAAAGCAAGGAGTGGCACAAACCTTGCAAAGAGAGGATGTTAGAGAGCCTGGGTGGTGAGCCCGGGCGAAGAAACTCCGACGGTCAAGTTAGTGTCAAGTTGGATGAATTGAGAGAGAACCCTAGGCACAGAGAGAGCAAAATAAGCTATTTGCTTTTTGTGTGAGTGTACCTTGTGAAGGTGACTGCCTCCCCTTTTATGGAGATGAGGGGTGATCAAGGCACTACTGAGATTCTTGGAAGTAATGGACCTTGACAACTGAATTCTTAGGGGCCCTTGGGAGTGTTCTCTATATGAGCTGCTAAGGGTGTCAATGGACCGGTTTGTCCAAAATCAATTTGGATGGATTGGACGGATTAAAAGACAGAATGGATTGAACCAATCCGGTCCAAAATATTTATTAGATTGGACTGGACCTAGTCTATCCGTAAGAAATTTATATTGGATTGGGTTGGATTAAGCCAATATCTGGTTCATTGATATGAGATAAGAATATATGTGTCAATGGACCGAGTTTGGATTGAAACCAATCTAAATCAAAAAGAATTTGAATAGATTGGACGGTCCAAACATTAAATTGGATCGGTCCAAATGGATACAAAACATTCATTGGATTGGATTGGACTTGGTCCATTTATAATAAACTCACATTGGGCTGGACCGGATTGGACCAGATCCAATCCAATTGACACCCCTATGAGCTGCTCGCTGTTTCTCTGGGAAGTGGGGGAGACTCCCACCATTACTGTCGGGTCTTCGACATGCCTCCGATGATCTCGGGGGCGTTGAGTGCCTGGAAACGCATCCCCATTGCTGATGTGGCAGGTTGGACTATGCGACCGGAGTGCCGACCTGGTGTTTGCACCGTCTGATGTCCCGAGGAGTTTGAGGTAGAACCGGGGCTTTTGGTTGGTCCACCTCGACCGATGTCGGCGACATCCCAAGGTTCCTTGATGAGGCATGAGCTCGCATCGAGGGCGAATGGTTCCCGACTCCCGACCTATCTCTCCTGCAGGTCACGAGGTTTCCGAGATGACACGTGGCGTCCAAGATCAGTATGCCGGTTTTGCCTATCATCAGGGATCATCCATGGCACCAAAGATGTTAGTCGAGGCAGAAGAAAGAGAATCAGTGGTAGTGGTAGAAGTAGATTTGGGTGTGATTCCGATAAAGTTTCAAAATGTTTTTCACTCTGATTATTGATTGTACCTTGGTCGCCGACGACAAGGAAGGCAAACGCAGTGACCGTTGTGTTGTCTTCGACTCTTTGGTGAGAAGCAAAGAGAAATGGGAGCAAGCTTTTACTATTTACCTCGATAGAGAAGAGAGGAAGGTTTTACATCGAAAACTCAATGTTAACATTACACTGATTATTGAATAGAGTTTTACATGAATTTACGATGTATATTTTCACCATTACAAAACACGAGCAAAACCAGATCGAAAACAAACGCGGCCTTAAGGTCTTCATCCTACGGCATCTCCATGACCTCATCTGCTCATTTTAAACTTTTGGAAAGGTTGGAGTAAGTTACTTTTCTTCATGTCTTGCCTCTATTAATGATAAGACCTATCAACATTTAAGTGGTTTCCAAATGAAACTTGATTCCCTCTCTATTAATCAACTTTCTAGTAACCTCTGTCTCCCCATGGAATAAATCATGTCTACACCAATTCATCCCACCACCAAACATTAATGTGGACTAAATAAGCCTAATCCATGTTCATCGATAAATATATGGCAAACCAACGAATCCCTTTCACAACATTGATTTCAAACCTAAGCTAGTTGCCAAGTCTCATTTACAGAGTATTAACATAACATTGGACAAAAGATGTTCCAACTTCCAACGGGAGTTGGGAGGAAGTGGGCTTTTTTTTTCCCTCTCCAGTATGGCCCAACAACCATCATCTTTGATTCCTTACTGGGCCTTGGGATTACAGAATACTGGAATAGGTTCTATCTATAAGGGAAGTTGGCTGAACTAAATTATTTATGTAGCTGTAGGGGGTGTTGGACAACCTTGTTGATTTTTCTGTTGAAAACAACAACTGCCACATCAGCAAAATTATATTGTTTTTTTGCTGATGTGACAGTTTGTTTTTGTTTTCAAAAACAAAACCAACCATGTTGCGGAAGAGAACACTTCATTTATTCATTAGTAAATGGCGTGTAGGTGTTGCTATGATCCATGCTCAAGTACAGTTCGATCATCAGCATAGGCATTACTGGAACAGTGCTCTCCGGTACAAACTTAGGCAAAACCTTGCCTCTGCAGGATACAGGCCCCACCTATTGCTTGCTCATTCAATCTCTCTCTGAGTGGATTAAAATCTTCCACCTCAGTGTTAATGCTTTCCTTCATCTCTTCAAAGGCTGATGAAAAGAGGATGAAATGGGCAAAGATGCTTAGGATAGGTATGAGATTGCTTTTAAGTGATCCATTTGAACACCACCAAACTTGTGTACATTGGGTCATTTAATCTGTTTACTAGCTTTTCTTGTTTGTCTTTTTTTTTTCTGGCAAAAGAATGGTTACAGGCTAAAAAAAGGTCTATTAGATGGACCACTTAGGCTTTTCTTTGGGTTTTCTCCTTTTTGACTAAACTACTTTTACTATTTCAGACACGTGGAGGATGATCTGGCAAATCCATTTTGTCTATCAAATAAAAGAGACGCATTGGTTGGCAACCTGCCTATTCATTCGTTGTCTTCTCCATGTCAAACTATACTAGACAACAAATTACGAGCTTTTGAACCAACTCCAGCCATTAAAAGATTCTAAAGAAAGGGTCTTCCTTTGCCACGTGGCAAGAGGATCTTTAGCAAAACTTTGCCCATATGGTGACAGAGCAAACATGAGAAGAACCTTATATAGGTTGCCAGATAAAGGTTTCTCAAGCTACAAGATGTTGGTTGACAAGGGTATGGACCTAATAATTTTCTATGTCCAATTTTTGAATAGAGGTCCATTACTGAATGCATGTCTCTATACAGATTAATAAAACGGTGTTTCTTTTCCAAGGATTTCACATTTCTATCAACAAACTGCCCCTATACCTGATACCTCAATCTAGGCCCAACCCAAGTTTAAGTCAAACCAAATTTTTAACATGGGCCAGTCCTAGTAGCAAAAGTTCGAGCCCAATCCAAAGATCAGGTTGCAGTCCTAGGTCCAGGCGAAAAAGGAATCAGGATTAGGGGTGGAATGGAATAGAGAGCACCAAATTTTTCTGACTCTGGATATATGCTAAAAAGAACATGGGGGGCGCCAGTAACAACACTCCATTAGTAGGAATTTCTGAGTAAGTGTTAGTAGCCCCGTTTTACAATCTTGTTTATACTTTCTAGCAGCTCTGGACTGCAATATTTCTGCAAATTTTCATGTTCACAGAAATATCTCCAAGGAAGGTGCTATTTGGATTGTACCAAAATTGTCCCGGGTATGAAATTCCAATTCATTTCCACCCCGACATCCAAAAACGTGCAGTGTATATATAATAAGAACCTTGAATGATCCCATTTTAGACCATGAGCGACGCAAGCTAAATAAAATGGAATGATCAAATTGCTCCATATTGGTGGGTCATGTCTATTACTTGGACTCCACTGAGAGGTTGATGGAATCATGGAAACATCTCCATTACTTAATAATTCAAAAAGGGTAGAAGAAAAATCCGATGACCCAGATCAGGATTGCACCCAGGAAATTAGTGGAGCGCTCACTTTTACTCAATGGGTAGAGCCTACTCTTCTATGATGATCTAACCTCAGAGGACAGAGCTATTGAAGTCAGTATGGGGTTTTCGTTGTTAAAAACGAGGGGTTGACCCACGGCCACATGCCCCAGATCAAGGAGATGAAATCGGATCTCCACGTGAGGTCCTATTTAATCGTCACTTGTCTCTTCTTCCACGGCAACCATGAATATCACATTGATTGAATTCTGTCACCCTCCATATGTTTGTGCTTTTGTCTATGAGAGAGACAGGTTGGGCGAGGCCCGCGAGGGGGGGTGCCCAATTTGCCTTATCATTATTCACTGATGCCCATATATGGCATCCCCCCCCACCCCCCCACCTCGTGCGCAACAGCACATGACCATTGACCAATCTCTCTCTCTCTCTCTCTCTGACGCCTTGCATTAGAAGCAAAGTACCAATACTAATAGCAGTGGTAAAGAATCTCCAGTACACCACAGAAGTTGCAGGGTTAGATAACTCTTACCGAGTATACATTCATGTTTCTGTTACCATGGCTACGATTGGATAATGCAGGTTCCGGATATAGGAATGTTTAACGTATGAAAGGAAGGCAGTTAATGAGACAGTTGACGCATTTACTTAATTAATACCCACGGCTGTTAGAAGAGAAGAAAATGGTTAGAGACTTGGATCTTAGTAAAACAAATCAAAGCAATATATATATATCAGTTTTAAGTTTTTTAATTAAGAAGCCTGACAAATATGAATTAATTATAGCCCCATTAATTCCCTAGTTAGGAAAGTAAAGATGGTGATGATGATGATGTAAAATATAACAAATAATTAAACTAATAAATAGTAAACTTGACAAGAATATATGTTAAGAGCGATGGCATGGATTAAGAAATATATAGCTGCATGCATATATTATGTATAGATCATGAATCGCTGAACCAACAACAAATAGGATTGATGGGATTGCATCCTCATCCTCATAGATCATTGAAGCGCTCAACCGAGTACTATTACTAAGTATTACAAGCAAGAAGAGGAGGAGATTACTTATGCTTGTGGGGTTCCTCTTGAGGATAAAGAGCTCATAATTATAACAGCAGGAATATCACTACCCTGAAGAGAGAAAGAGAGTTTTGACTTTGGACATGACCAGTCACCACGCTCCTCTCCCTGTCTTATGGGGGGAGGGGGAGAGAGTTGAGAGGAGGGAGTCATAATGAAGCTGGGAAATTCGTAGGCAGGCCTTGGGGCTCTTCTGAGGTTTCTGATCATTAGCTTCACGTGCTCCCCCACCTGAGATTTATAACTTTGCTTCACCAGCAAATTAAATAGGAAAAGGAAGGTCTTAGCTTAGGCTTAGCTAGCTCTGCTTATGTCAGGCAGACCAATGAGAGAGATAACTACAACATCAACAGCTTTGACGCCTCCCAACAACAAACGCTCATCATCTACCGTTTCGTTATTTTCAAGCGTGCGGCGGAATGCCCGTCTCTCTCTCTCTCACACAGAGATAACTCGAGACACGAGCCTCCTCCTAGCTAAGTGACGCCAGCACCATCATCTTCATCTGGGCACGTCCTAAACGTTCCTTCCCTTCCCGCAAATGATGGCAAATCGTCGTCGACGTAGTAGTAGTAGCAGTAGCAGTAGTACCATACTACCACTACCACCCGGCCGCTATTACCTTACACCAAACCAACCCCCAACTACTCTCTTTTTCTCGTCCTCCTTTCCCTCTCTATTAAGTCTTAACCTTTTTTTCTTTTGGATAATCCCTCTATCTTAACTGTTAGGAGACTCCCGTGAGATAGAGAGAGCAGAGCAAAGCAGAGAGATTATGAATTTAATAAATTGACTGGTACAATCTCACCACATACATTTATTTGTCTTTCCCCGCCCTACGACGACCCACATCAGTTCATGAGACCATGAAAATCACTGTAGCCATGAGGTAAGCATTACCCAACTATACAGATTACAGACTACTACAATTCACCCTAAAATCAATGAAGCCCTGCCCTTGTAGGACTCCGGGGAATCCAGTACCAGTAGCCTCCTCCCTATCCAGCAATAGCGCCTCAGCCTGGTTGAAGCTCCTCTCTCTCTCTCTCTCTCTGTACAGTCCACACGTCAAAGATTTTCTTAGGACATACACAGAGGAATTACGTACAACACTTGGGGTACACACCTACATGATAGTGGATTTATTCATTGAACATGTGGACAATCAATCGCTCCAGTGGGCCTCCTGTTTGATGGATGACCTGCATCGGTTACCAGATTATTCCACGTGGCAAAATTACGATTATAGACAAAAGGGAAAGTACCTCCTGATCAGTGATCACCTATCACAATCATGCCTCTACTACCAATTTGTCACGCAGCGGTAAGTGAAGAGGAAAATTTGGAATACGAGATGATTCCAATCAAACCATGTGGATCAATTAAGCTGGGTGGGGAGTGGGGAAACAAACACAGAGAATCCAAAGGTGGGTCCCTCCCCTAACACTCCAAGTAAACTGATGTCTCGAGTTTCCAAGCAAAGGAGAAAAGAGGGTGGTAGACAAAATAATTAAGAAATTCGTTGGCTATAATTAGAAACGCTCAGATAACAAGGAATTCCAACAGGCCGCATCGCACGGCCCACTGAACTGAGAGGCCCACCACCCCTCTAGTACGACTTCCATATCCTTTTTAACTCAAAAGAAGCAACAAAAGCGGAGGGATTGGTGAACAATTAAAGACCATGACGTCACGTGGCAGCACACCTGTCAGAACTCCACTACGCATGCGTAAGCCTTACCGTACTGCTCGCCACATCCGAGGCTGATGACGTTAGCTCAAGGGTCCCCCTTGTCTGACACGTAGGTAACGGGGGGACCACGCTCCACGCAGCTGACGGATTGGCAGCGTCCGATGAAGGAACGGAACTTTCATCCAGTTGATGAGGTGAGGTCCACCGTTCACCCAAAGTTAAGATGTTTCCATAAATTATTGTGCAATAAATAATTAAAAAGTAAAGGCCGAATCTGCTCATAAGATGTGCGTGTAAAACGCCTGTGAGGCGTTAAGTGTGAAGAATAGATCCGATCACAAAGTGAAGAAGAGGTCAGATGGGCCACAAAAGTTGGAGATAGAGAGAAATTTTAATCAATTATTAGTTTATTAAATGGAGGATTGTAAACATGTTTTTATTGTTTTCCGTTTGCTTTAACTAATTGTCATTAAAATGTAAAAGATTGGTTGACGTTGGGGTATTGTTTGCTGTTACCTGCTTTGATGGTTGATACCGAATTAATCGCTGGAGTGTGTAGGTTTGTCCCTCTACCGATCAGCTTGTTTCCAGCATTGCATGTGAGTAGGACAAGGGAGCGATAGATGGGCTCTTCTGCTATGGGTTGGATTAGTAATTCTAATTCATCCATTTGATTATACCATGGACCAAAATCCATTTAAATATATATGGGTCCCTAATTCATGGAATTAACAATGATATTGTTAACATATTGTTCATCGTTCATCCATTCCATTTATATATTATTATATATTATTGATACTTGTTAGAGATGAAATAACAAAAGTATTTAAAATGAAATAACAATCAAGAAAATCATATTACAAAAAAAATAAACAAGCTTAAATAAAGACAAGAAAATAGATGCTCAAGAACATAATGTGTCTTGTGGGATTGAAATAAAAATTATTCTTCATTATTAAAGAAAACAAGAAACAATAAATGGTATCTTGTGCAATATTTTTAACCTGCGGTTGAACTGATCGGTAAACGTTAAAATTGTCATTCGGATAGGATTCCTATCCCATATTCGGTTCAGTCAAGACTCGTCAAATGGTAAAAAGTCGTTGATTTCGTCAAGAATTATTTGAAATGTTATTCGATCAAGATTCTGAATTCGGTTTATTCAAGCCCGTTAGACAGTCAAAATCCATTGCATTCAACCCAATTACTTTAATCATTG
This sequence comes from Nelumbo nucifera, assembly GCF_055504915.1. NCBI lineage: Eukaryota > Viridiplantae > Streptophyta > Magnoliopsida > Proteales > Nelumbonaceae > Nelumbo > Nelumbo nucifera. Next base: position 168,499,453 of record NC_142649.1, on the reverse strand, counting down.
ACCTGTTTGACCTAGTGATCTTGTCGCGGGTTGCACATTCAATGTATACAAAACTTTCGGAGGTCATAACTTTGCATTCCGATGTCTGATTGGGCGATTGGGGTGATGATTTTTTTTTCTATTTTGGGTAACTTTTTGAGATCTATGCCTAGGCACCTTGTCCCGCTATTTTCATGAAAAAAAAAACCTTTTTTTGGCCTCAAATTGCAATTTTAAAAATTTTATAAATAAAAAATTAAAAAACATAAATTAAATATAAAATAATACATATGGCATATTTATATATTATTTATTGCTAAAATATATATTTATATGCATACACACATATATATACATATACATATACATTAACATTAACATGGCACGGTTTTAACTATTTGATCTGGCTAGTCGAACTGATGACCTGCAACCCAATGGAAAAAACGGTTTGACTTTCGGATCGATTTTTAAAACATTGATATTGTAGTTTCCAATCCTCAACCCTTATATATCCGTTGTCCCATTCTTCTGTCAAATCTAAAGAATTCTTACAAGAAAAGAAAAAAAAAAACACATAAACATAAAACCACTATCACCCTCTACCAATAACAAATGCTACAAGAGTCTGCATCCAATATTGGAACTGGTGAAAGATCATAATTGGACAAGGGAACGTGTGGAAGCTCCTATTAATGAATTTAATGGTGCAGATACACAACCTACATATAAACAAACATAATCCAAAAGGATATTCACGATTGGCATCGCCAAGAACCGTTACCCTCACGTACAAAGTGATGACTACTACAATTGCACATGATGATGTTGTGCATTCTATTTATGGATGAATAGAACTGTTGATGTTCGAATTGGCCAAGGTCAACACTGTTAGTTCGCTCTTAAGTCGAGGTGTCAAGCCAAGGTGTCCGAGGCGGCCAAGGGTGGGTATATCGATCCTGCAAGGTGAGAGATCATGTTAGAGGCCCTGGGTTGGCACCCGAGGCGGGTGTTGTCCGCACGCATGACGGGTTTCGACGTTGAAAGTCTGGACCATGCCCGAAAACCACTCTCTCCGGCCTGGCCATAGCCAAGGTCTTCCCCATAGAAGGCCACTCAATGCTTCCCAACAAGAATGATACTCTCTTCGACCAAAGCTAGGGTCATCAGCTAAGACCTCCACCATGGCCTAGAGAGTGGGGGACAAATGATGTAGGTGCTTTAGGTAGGCCACTAGCACGTCAATACGTGGCCAAGGCGGATGACTGCCCTGTCAAGGCCGGATCGCATCCTGACCGTCCGCATGCGTCCGCCTACGGGCAACCTCAAGTATAAATAGGGCATGCCTCCCCCAAGGTAAGGGGCCTCTGGCTGGCTCCCAAACTCTCATCTCTCCAAGCTCTCTAGCTTTCGGGCGACCTCATCCGAGATCCTCGGACCTCGTTCGCCCTCTTTGCTACGCCCTCACTAACTTGACCGTCGGAGTCCCTGCCTCGGGTTATCACCCGAGGCCTCTGACATTCCCTTCATCGCAAGTACACGGCCTCTACCGACTTCGGGCAAACTTCACCAACCCTTAGCCATAGCACACCCCGGGCTCCTCTAGCCCTCGGCCTCGGCAGCCCTCGAGTCCGTCCACTAGCCAGCTCGTCCAAGAAGCAAAGCAAATTTATTGTGTTGTCCTCGATCCATTCTTAGCATCAACAAGAACCAAGAGGAAGTTACTAATAAGGGAGATCATATTGTTGAAACAAAGCAAGGGGCGGGACAGATTGTTGAAATAGTGCAGAGGTCTGATCAACAGATTGACTGTATTTGTGACTAACAAGAATAGACCGTGGAGGTATCAATGACTAATCCAATAGAATTACTAACGGAGGTAATGACAATTGAAGTAGGTGTTCGATAAAATTCCAATTTACAGGCAAAGAATAAGGATCAAACTCAAAGTCCTCAAGAAAATGATGTTGTATTTGAAGAAGAAAGCTTAGAAGAGATCAAGGCTCAGACAGTTGTCCACGAGGACAATCCAATGAATCGAGAAATGCATGATAAAAGGCTGAAACTTGTTCTACCCATTGTGAAGCAATGGTAGTGGGATGCATGATATGGTGATTGGAGTTGGTGAAAACCTATAAGAACTCATCAGTAGGTCTTGTGAATGTAGAGTACTGAGTGCTCCTGAAGTGAGATAGATAATAAATACTGGCTATGAAGCCAGTCCTACGAGAAATGACAATCACATGGGTGAAAATCTGGTTAAAGGTGATACATCCAAAGAAAAGAATGCTTCCAAATCGAGAATGGGTGACAGTGGAGAACAAGAAAAAGAAATTGAATCTTAAGTCGAAGAAAGCCCAGGAGACACAGTTTGAAGATCATCAAGTTTTCACCCAATATTTTTTCTTAAAAAATTGTCTATTCTTGAATATATACTTGTGTTGTGTGTAGAGCATTTTGTTTTAAGCGCAAGGTATCATGCATGCCCCCCCCCCCCCCCTCTCTTATGATCTTTAATAAAGCTTTTTTTAAATTTTTTTTTTCTTTTAAATAAGAGCCACACCTATCGTAGATTACAACCCAATCTAGAAATTGAAAATTGAGACAAAAAACCTAATTGAATAAGAGCCAAACATTTCAAGAAAAAGCATATGAATGCATGAATAATTTGGATTTTCTAATGTACCACACCAAACGTTTGAAAACTTTAAATTTGATATATTTTCAAAAAGTTATAAACATATTTATATTTTATATTTATTATTACATATAAGTTTACATTGATATGCTGATTTCTTTTTTACTCTGAACTTTCAAAACAAGAACCTCTTAAAACAATATATATGAATGTCCATGTAGCCAATCCTTTTGTCATATTCTTTGTTCTTTGTTATGAATAGTACATGAATGTGATAAGATGTATGTAAGTTCATTCAAGATGCCTTCTTAGTCCTCACCCTCCATTGAAAGATCCCCAATTTGGTACTCTAACAAATTTGGGTAGTGGACGAAGTGCCCATGACAACTATAGATTGGAAATGATAAAGGAAGCCAACTTGGGATATTTCTCTTGGCTCTGATTTGGAGATTGGAGTTGTAAGAACTTGAGACTATGAAAGCCAGGCATTTAGTTGTGAAAGTGATGGAATATACTTTTGAAATGAACTGACGAGCCCAGAGGACAGGCTTGTAGCAGAAAAATAGGCTTTAAATCTGTGGTCTCACAATGGACGCTTTAGGTGATGGCAGTAGCCCAAATTAGTTCATGTTTGTAACGTCAGTGGCTGGTGGTGGACATTTTTCATCTTCGTAGCCCTCCGCGGCTCTGCCACATACAATTAGGAAGAACTCTTTGCCCATCCATCTCTTTTTTCCTTTTTGGAAAAATTCACAACTTGAAAAAGCCAGTTTTGTAAGGGTCCAAACAAATCCAATGCAAGTCGAGCCACATGATCGCTGTTGGTTGACATTGAATCCAGAAAGTTGAGAGTGGATAGAATCATAGAAATACGGGGTACCGTGAGAAGGGATTAATCAAGACAACCCAACTATAAAAAGGGGTTGGAAAAGAAAGAAATAGAAAGAGCTGAAAACTTTTTGGAAATTCAGTGCTCCAAACTTGTTCATTCATTCTTTTGCGAATGTTTAGAATCTTCTAAGGCACACTTAGCAGTGTAAGATGCACAAATGGTCATTATCATCTAGTCCTTGTCTTAACTAAACGGAAGGGAGTCAATTACATAAATTCTATTTTGTCGTTCTGTTCTCTTTACTTGGGTAAGTTACTTACGTTCGCTTTTCGGTAAGTTCTTGGAAACACTTATCCGTGTAAGTGTATTTACTCAATGTTCTTTTATTTTTCATGTAAATAAGGCAATGATCATAAAATTCTATTATTAAAAAGGACATTTTTGTTCCATTTAAGTGTTGGCAGCTTTCCCCTTAGGTGGGAAAGTTATTTACCCACCATGGAGATGGGTATCACTTACTCGGCTAAGTGAAACCTAGGAAAATAAACTTTCCCTGATCCCCACATAAATTTGAAAAAAGAACATAGGATTCTTGGTCAATAAAAACCAAAATTCCATTGACCAAATTTTCCCCTTCTCAAAATCCGAAAAAAAAAAACTCCCTTAGTGTCATATTCAATGCCCTAACTAGCATGATATAGAAAGAATTTTGACCAATCAAAACCCAAACCACTTTTATGGTACTTGTACATTTATTAATTACAAGTTTTGGGGGTATCATGGTCAAACCCATACAACCACCAACTAATAAAAGTCTTTCAATAACTCAATAAGTTAACCAGGGTTTGGTTATAAAGAGTTGAAATCCTTGTCCCATCAAATGGGAATTTTGATTTTGAGAGTGATTATCAAATCACACAAGTTTAAGCGTTCCGGCCCACTTATCCCAACTCCACAAAGAGACATATTGTATCTCCTTTTTCCACTTTTTGAAGCTTGGGTGCTGAAGCAGTGAAGCATGTCATTCTTCTTCAATATTCCTTCATCATTTCCTTTTGAGAAAACAAGAAAGAAAGACAATCAATCATTTCTACTCGTGTTCTTTAATATCACCAACTTATTTGAAATTATGTACAAGGTTCTTGATGACATAAGTAATGAAAAAAAAATTGATTGAATGCAAGATATGGATAAGGATAGCGATGGCAATGGCAATTTCTACCCTACCTTGTGGGTATCCACACCCCTACCCTTTTCGATAGGGCAGATTTTTTTGTTTAAAAGACGGATTTTGGGGTGGGGATGGGTTTTGGGATTCTACAACCCATATTAATACATGTAGGGTACTGTATTAGGTTAAACCCGACCCTCCCCAACCCACATATTGTTGGAAAGCATGTAATCATCTTTATGTATTATGTGCTGAGTTTAATAATATTTTGAATTTTATGTGGAGGATAATTGATAGATTATATATTTTTTACATATTTTAATCAAATAATTGGAAATAATAAAACATTAGATGTGGGTTCTAAACCCAACCTGGCCTACCGTTGAATGTGGGGAAGGTAGGGTTAGGGAAGGTTTTGCATTTTCATGTGCGAAGAGGGTTTGGATTCTCAAAATCTAACCCACTACGGGTTTTGGGGCGGGTATGGATTGGAAGGTTTAGGGAGACAAATAAGGTCTAGAATTTACAAAACCCTCCCCGAATCTGCCTCGTTGTCATCCCTAAATAAGGATGATCATGGACATCATCATATCCAATCCTTGTCCATCCTGTTTCATCATTCCATTCTGTTCAATATCATATCTATTATAAAATTATGGGTGCTTAAATCACCTAAATACTTTTCAGTTTCTCCCTAATTCTTCTAGCCCCCTCCATGTCATAATAGAATATCATAGAAGTCAATTAATAAATAATTCTCTATATGGGTTATAACTAATATGAATTTCTGTTATTAGTATGGCTAGGTGTTTAACTAACTAGCTAGAATTGACCCTTACCGAAAACTATATCATTGATATGTAGAAAAGCTAAAATTTTACTTTGTTTATTAATTCATTGTAGAAAATTTGTGCACCTAAATCATCTCAAGGCCTAATGTGTTACATCCATTGGATGTAATTGAATTGACCCTCAGCTGGGAATTTGGTAAGGAAGTCTAATCTAGATGAATTACACAGTTAACTAAGATACAGGCTCCAGAAAGAAGTAACAGAAATTAGGAAGCAAACCATTTTCCTTTTGCTTTTTATTTCTCATGTTTCTTTAATTTTAGCTTCTTTAGAGAACTTCATGGGACACAATTAATATATAGACGTCATGTTCTCATGTGTGTTAGGGATGAAGTGACCGTTACTGAGAAAAATAACAAATTCAATTGCCAAGTCTAAAGAGGGTTGACTTTTTTAAAACTTCATTGAAGCAATTGAAAGCAGAATACAAGGTATTGTCTTTGTCTTGTAGAGATTTTGGTACAGTTTAGACATCATCAACACCACAGTGTCATCAGTGTTGTGGGTGGTATTGTGGCCAAAGCATAAAAGGAAGAGCAAGAATAGACTTTTGCTTTTGATACTTTCTACTGTTCTTCTAGGGAAAAAAAGCTATTCTTTTTTTTTTTTGATGTATTACAACCTTTGTGTTATGCTATTCAGACATTTTCTGCCTTCTGAAGGCCTCTTCTGGTCAATCCAAGCGTTTAACTGAACCAATTGGATGTTTTGTGTTTGTTGTGAGCCATTGTTTGTAGTCATTTCGTGAATGAATGCACATAGTTTTACAGACTTCTTCCACACAAACCCATGCCAAGGGTGAATATGAGAAGCATTCAAACATCTCAAAACCAAAGCAATCAAAAGAAAGGGACAATTCATCAACTGGGTCCATTAAAATGTACTACATTCTCGGACTGGCCAAAAATGCCCAGCCAACGAATTACAAACACACTGGACCTGCTTTTTCAGGTTTGGGGTGACTCATGAGTCATGGCAGCCCTGCTTTAAGTTGGGTTTGGTTTAGGGATGATTTTTTATGTTGTAAGTAGGCCCGGCCCAATTTCAGCCCAACATTTTTCTGGGTCAGGTCAGAGTAGGCAAACTCCATTCAGAGTCCGGTTTTAGATTTAGGCTGAACTGAACGGAACTGATGCCCTGATGGGTGGGGTAGTACTTTCCCTAGCTAGCTGAGCCCTATTGGACTTGGACAGTTAAAAGTGGGCCACAATACCACCCCAAGTGATGCCTTCTTATCCAGATTCTAAAGGAAACGGTTGGACCCAGCCACCCAAATACCTGGATCAACCTCTGACCTCGTTTCACAACAACAATTATGTGTGAAAACTGAGAAGTGGAGGTGGGTGAACCATCAGGCAAGAATTCTTGGTACAGTTGCAATATTTTGACACCTGGTACATGAATTTGTTTGATTGAATCAATCATGTTTGACCTTGACATCACAACCTCGATTACTGTTAGATCAAACAGTTTTTGCTTGGTCCATTGTAGGCAACAACCAAACAAGGTATAAAACAAACGGCCCACTGTAAACTGCAAAGACCTTGATCCTTGAAACAAGAATCTTGACCAACATATTTTCTAAATCTCAACTGCCCAATCGATACATAATTATTGTTATTGGGACCCTCAAAAATAATCTCAATCCTGATCAATTTAATCACCAAGTACTTAACCCATCAATCAATCACACTAGACACGGTTCACATCGGACCCCACCATCTGGGTTTCCCCATTTAACACTCTTCCACATGATCACCACTATTATACTGTGACACCATATCATGCATCTCTTTATTTTTCTGCAAATGAATAGCAAATACATTGAACTAGATCAGTTAGTAGTTAGCAGTGTAATTAAATAGATGGTTATGAAATTAATATCATGTGGGCAGAGCTGGGATTAGTCAAATAGTTTCGTATGTTGGTCGAATTTGGGAATTCGTGCCCTAATTTTTCTTTCTTGTTTCTTTCCTTCTTTACAATTTCCTTTGTGTTTTTTTTCTTTTTTTTCCTGATGGGTGTGTGCTTTAAAGACGCATTGCTTGCTTGATAAAACGGAAACCAAGGTTCCAGAGTCACCCTCCAACTTGGATTCTTTGTCTCCCTGTTTACTCACTGTATCTTTTTCTGTATATGTAACACAAGGTCCCCCCAGAAAAAGAGAGTGGGGAAAAAGCAGAGAAGAAAGAGACTCTCACAGTGATACAGTCACATAGGGGCGCAGAGGGTTCTCACTTTATTTCCTATCAGAACAAAGGCTCCACTCAACTCCCCAAAATACCCTCAACTCTTGCTGTATTTTCTCTAGAAATTAAGCTCTTAATTGCACCAGTTTTTCAATAAAATTACAGAAAATGAAGGTTTCCTTGGTTCCTTGATTTGGGATGGAAGCCTACATCACATATATAGACAGACATGCAAGATGTGATCTAAAATAAAATACATAGGGTGGACTCACTGATGGACCCATCCCCCCGGTAGTTACAAAGATACTTTGGGATCATACAACAATACAAACAACCTTCATATTTGGATCATTCCTAATTTGGAGATGCTGTGGGTCCATCTTGATCATTTCAAAGATGATTTGGTCCATGAAAAGAAAGCCCAGTTCTACATTTGTATGATTAAATTCTCACAAGAAAAATAAATAGAAATGTGTAAATGAAATGAATACACGAGAATATGGGAATTGGGAATGGGAACCATGAAATGCATCACGTTCTGAGTGTTTATATGGGAAGGGACACATACTACTGTTTTCAAAACCGGACCGGACCAGACGGTCGGACCGAAAAAGCCGGGAACCGGTCACCTGACCGATTCCATTTTCCTCCAAAACCATTGATTTTGGTCAACAAACCACTGAACCAGCCAGTTAACCGTTTGAATAGTTTTAACCGTTTTCCAAATTTTTAATTTTTTTTGTCAGAATGGGCCGGTCGTTCGGATCAAACGGTCGGACCATTCGAACCGATAACGGACCCCTGACCGGTTCGTTTTTAAAAACCATGACACATACAGTGGTCAAATCTGGTCGGTGGCTCTGAACATTATTCCAGTAAGCCCAATCGTCAACTATAATTTTATTAAGAAAATTTGTTTTCTATGTAATATAATATGGCAAGAAATTTATGTGAAAGACTGAAAATGGAAATGAAGGAAAAAGAAAGAGTAGACGGGCATGGAAATTTCCGGCTCCCCATGCAAAAGAGAACTGATAAGGTCACGTCCATCTCCTCAGAGGGCTTGGGGGCTCGCCCAGGTTCTTCCAAACAAAAACGTCCAAACTAGCCGTTTAAATTTGTTCCCCACAAATTTCTCGGAGAGAGAGAGAGAGAGAGATGCAGCATGCAGTTGGGTCCCACGTCTCTGTTCGAGATTTGATCTCAATCTTATTAGATGGGATTGGGAGAACCTCTTGAAACTTGAAACGATTACGATGGTAGCCATCACAGTCCTCGCTCCTTACTGCATCAACGTAAAGTTTTCTTCATTCTTATTGGATGCTTGGGAGACAGTTTTGATAGAATCGTTTCATATATATTCTGATCTGTATTGATCAACTCAAATTGAACCCGTTTTCGAAGAATTAATTTTAAGAAGTAAAAAATATAGCATTATTTTAATCTTTAGATGAATTCTGAATTCTAATATATATTTTCGGGTGGAGATGAATCCATTTTCCACGTTACAAGACAAATAAGTTGATGGAATCAGTACGCGGCTTCCAAAATCCCCGACAAGGTACGTGAAGGTTGATCGGAGAAGGTGGCCAATAAGGTGGCGCAGTTTCTGTGTGTTAGTGGTAAGCTGCCGGTATAGCACGTGCATCGTAGTTCTCTCTCTCTCTCTCTCTCTCTCTACGTGAAGGTTTTTTAACATCGCCTGTCTATATTATCAGTGGTAATTCCTTTTAACCCTAGCCAAAACAGTGATCCGAATTCAGCGAGAAGGATCCATAAAATAAAAACAATGCGCTTCAAGTACTGGGGCATGTTTGCTTAGCTTTTTCGGCGTTGTTCTGTGTATTGTTTCCGACAGGAGCAAGATTCAAGAACAGCGCCAGAGTCCCGTTTGAAAAAGGTGAAGGTGGTGCTTAGTTTTCAGAAATGGGAACAGTAGGGTTTCAACTTTCGGAAGATGATGAAGCTCCTCCCAACGTACCCATCTCAGCGAAGAAAAAAGAAGTACTAAGGCCTCGTTTTTCCTTTTCCTGTTACCCATAAGATGCTAAGCCAACATTAATGTTCCATAAACCCGTGATGGTTCCAATTTTGGCCTGCTTCAAGATTTTTGAATGCGTCTCCTTCACAAATATTAAAAGCTTAAGCCAATTTTAATCCAAAAAGCTTAAACCAGGCCAATCGTTATATATAACTCCATTGCAATTATTTATTTCTTTATTCCCAACGATTCTTGAATTACATGTGAATCCCAACAACTAATCTCCTCCCCCTTAAATATGACACTTTTCTAAGGTATTCCATACTCCCTTATAATATCATCGAGTCACCAACTAAGAGCCATTTGCTCATGACCATAAGGAACCATCATTCAACTGCCATGTGCCAAATGAAAAATCATCCATAGATGGGTCAAACAATGTAGGATTGTAAACAGAATGGATCGGATTTGGCAAAGGTTGGTGTATTCCATCAGATCTGTTAAGAAATCCAACTGATCTGAATCCGATAAAAATCCATTAGATTTTCAATAGCATGATTAGAATTCGAATATCTTATTCAATATCCGATTCCATTAGAATTGTAATAAAAAACTTAACTACGATATAATATATAATATTTCATAACTAACGGATCGGATCTAATTGTGGAGGATCAGACTCCCATATTTCATTATGGGAGTCATTACATGCATCTAACTTGTGTCCACTCAAACCTTCAACTCTAATAATACTAGAATTGCACAATGACGAGAAGTACCATAACCTAGAAACTCATCAATACACATAGACTTTTATACAAGAATTAAACACCACCTTTGACTTAAAAGCTTAATCAATTAAGTTGATTAGAATATTTATCCTTTTATAAATATATATATATAATTCACTCAGCAAGAACCTTATAAGTTGATTAGAATATTGGACATTGGTGTTGCAATGCCTGTCATTCAGTATAAGAAAGAAAAAAAAAAAAAGGTTTTAACTAAAGGTGTGTTTGACAACAAGGTTGGTTTTATTTATAAAAACAAAAATAAGTATCGATCGATAAAATTAATTATATTGTTTTTACTGATATGGCATCACAGTTGTTTATATTTTTCAACCATGTTGTCCAACACCCTCCAAGCTGAATCACAGATAACACCTCCTTTAAGCCAATTTTGTTTAATTTCCTATTGTATCAAAGAGGCTGTCTAAAAACTAATCGAGTTATTGTAGCAACGTATTGAAACTGCAGAGGCTGAAGTGTATAATTCCTGTCTTAATGTCCCTCTGAACACCAGTAAATAGTACTGAAAAAGCCATAAAGTGGGCTGGTACCTTGTTTACATGAGAGATGGTCGGTAGATGTATAATTCTTTCATTCTAAATTGTGTAACAAGTGGACATCATGTAGGAATATTCTTGTACAAAATAAAAAAGTCAGGCAGGGTTAGTTGGATGTATGTAGCTATCACATGATTAAATCTTTTGGGTAACAAGTTGTACCATCATCCAACCATATATATATTATACTTTGAGTTTTGTTCTAGAAAATTTAAAATGCGTTTCACTCTTCGATCAGAGATTCAAGACTAGTTGAGGACCTGAGCTTAATTTAATTAATACATAGCCTTGTCATAATTCTTTTTTGTGGTATTGGCCCCAGTTTTTTCTCTCTAAGGTATGGTCTCACAAGGATTAAATATACCTATGCTTGTTCATTTTAGGAACCATTTGATTTGATGGCGTAGTTAGATAAAAATAACAAGAAATGATTTAAGCACCGTTATTCAAAGATGAATATGGCATGAAAAAAAAAATAGAATGATAAAACTGGATTCATTCAGTTAATTAGGGCAGGGTCTGACCTGATGGACCTGATGGGACCGAACCAATTGTATCAATTCTGCTTCCAGGATTTAGACCAATAGGTTGGTTCCTCCTATTCTTGTTTTGTGGTCCCGATTATTATTGGGTCAGCACCGGTTCAACTGGTTCAGACCCAACCCGATCCATATACCCAAGAACTGATTACTTGCAGTTTTGGGTCCAAAATTACAGACCCTATAAGATCTGATTCAATTTTGGAACCTTGACATTTCTCATTGGTTTGGGACTGGTTCTACCTTGTCCCAATCCAGGCCCGACTCTTTGAGAGATCTCCATGCATGTAATTGGGATGAGATGATGATGAGACAAAAGCTGTCTGTATTTGCATGGTTGGATGGATTTCAATTACAATGTATGTTTGTAGGTGTTAGGGGAGGAATTTCTAGTTCTACTATGGTTATCTCACTCACATGACAACTAATGGCCCATACCGAGAGAGATGGAACATGGAAGATGCTGAATTGCTGATAAATTAAATGAGACAGACCTACACAACGCGCTTAGTAGTACTGGGGAGACCTTAATTAAGCCTTAACCCTTTTCATCTTGCTGTTTTCTTTCCTTTTTAAAAAATAAATGAAATGACGAGTAATAAAGTAATAAAGAGGAACATGTATAAGGTTTTCCTAAAACCGAGGTATTCAAATGGTTCCAATCCAAAGCGCGGGTGCCCCCTCCTAAAGCTCTCTAATGATATTTTATTTTATCAGTTATTAGCTGTAGATGGGGAAATTTGTCCACCAAACCCCATGAGATTCCGAGTCTCTCTTTCTTCCATTGTCTGTACGACTGAGAGAATTTACAACTTGAAAATTGAAATTACCCCCAATTCAGTCTGACTGTCTTTGTAAAAAAGAAATAAAGTTGAATAAAGAACAACACTACACAGAGACAGAGAGAGGTAACGAAAAGAATAATATGTTACAACGTCTAGATTATTGGATCTGAACGGTGAACGGTGAGAAAATAAGAGGAAAAAGAAATGATGGGTCGGGTCACAATAGTAGATGGAGGGTGGGGCACAGAAAACAGGGAGACGGGAGACCGGAGAAGTGTCGTTTGCTTTTTTTTTTTTTCTTCTTCTTCTTCTTTTTTCACCCTTCTGCGGGTGCCGACGACGACTAGTAGTTCCAATTCAATCTTCAACGAAAGGTAATGATCAAGCGCCACATCCCAACCAAATGGTCTGATAACCTAAAACAAAATACTGTACTGTCACCACCCTATTATCATAACTTGTTATATATACTGCCCCTCTTTGGTCTTTGCTTTGCTGTTCAGACTTCAGAGTCAGACACCACACACCATGGCAAGGCCACCGTAAAAATAAAATTAAAAAAAAAAAAAAAAAATTCTATTGGGTCCCATCAGGTGATCTTTTACACTGCCCATTGGGTCCCACATTTTGATTTTCCTTTGGCTTATACTTCCCCCACCTGTCCTCTCTCTCCTTTCCTCTCGCCATTCAAATAGAATCCCCTCACTAGTCACTAGTCACTAGTCACTAGTCAGGTCAAAATAATAAAGGAAAAATTGGCTATGTCAGCTCATTCCAACTCCATAATCCATGCATGCAAATAAGGCAAATGTCAATCAAATCCAACCAGGCAGAGAGGGCGGAGAGCAGAGCAACTTCTATTCCGTTCTTCGAAAAGGTCATTTTCGTCATTGTGCACACCAATAAAAATTGGTTAGAAGGTACGCTTACGTTACGCTTTATTTTATTATTCCTGCAATTGCATCTTCCTTCCTCCCTCCCGCTGTCAATGTGAGGACATTTAGGTCATTCCAAATAATTAGGACGCCAGTTAAAGAGTAAAAGAGAGATCATGCGCTATTTGACAAAAGTACCCCTCTCCTATTTCCGTGCCAACTGTCAACAACAGAACAGAGAACAGAATCGAATCGACGCGACGCTGCGGATACCGCCTGCCATTCACGTTAATAATCACTATCAGATGACGAATCCATAATTAGCAGCAATTACACCCACAAAATACAATTTGGAGGGCAGTTAGACGTCATTATCCATTTAATGATAGGGGTCTTTTAGGCAACTAAAAAGTAGTTTGCCCGTCTCTCTTGGCTTTGGCTGTAAGTTGACAAGGCCCCCCCGGCTTGGGATCGATTCCCTCCATCAACCGAGTTAGGGACTTTAGGGGGTTAGAGCCTAGTTAGTACTTAGTAGAAGGGCCTGCCTAGGGGCGTGGGAGTCCTTACCTGAGGGGGGCATGGGTAATTTAGTCATCCAAACAAAATAAAGTGGTGAAAGCGAGAATTCCTGGGTTCTGTTAACCACATATTTAACCCACCGTATCTGGCTACGTGGCAAATCGTTTCAAGTTTGAACGCGTTCACATGCTTGGCCTCGTCATCTCCTCTTAATTCTTAACACCACACTAAAACCTACCGTTGAAAACAAGTCAAGGAACATTGAACCCCACTTTCATGCCACTCCCCTGCTGCCTTTTCTTTTCCTCTAATTTAATTTTCAAATTTTGAATTAAAAATATTTCCCATTTTTTTTTCTTTTAATAAATAAAAATAAGAAACAAAAAGTAGTCAAATTATGACATGCCCCAATATTAGCTGCCATACCTGTAACTGTATGCAGATGTTGTATGCTTTTCTTTTCTTTTCTTTTTTTTTACTTTTTATGTAAAATAAGTAAAAGAAATAAGTGTTGAAGATACAACCAACAAAATCAACTTTTTTTCAGCAAAAATCATAAGCAGCAACAAAGCTCGAGACCTTCAGTTAAATGATCACTTGCAATTTTCTATTTCTTTTCTTTTTCACTTTCAGTAAATTACTGATGAGGATCCATCAAATCCCCACCTCCTTTTAATAATTAAAACAAACAAAAGAAACTAACCCCGAATGATTATTTCGATCATCTTTCAGTCTGAGACCAAGAAGACAAATTGTTAGAGAAAGAATAATATCAAGTAATCAAACCACCAAAAAAAAGAGGTGAATATTCTATATATGTACATGAAACAATCCACCAAAGTCCACAAGGTGCTCTCATGGTGCCCGAATATCTTCATTCGCCATTGAACATAATGTAGGAAGAAGAACCCAGTTGCAGTCTCAGAACTCGGACATGGATTATCCGAGAAAAAACGTGGAATTGCTCGGGCTGGGGCGGGAATTAGATGCTGGCCAGGACTTGGAGATGGAGAAAAAAATTGTGAAACTCGAATATGTGGGGGCTCCTTATAGACAAAATTACAAACTGGTCTGTCAAAATCAAGCAAAAGGCCGCGGCAAGAATTAGACAATGGTCAAGATCAAAGAGAAAAACTTGCCATGTACATTTACAGCAAAAAAATATATATTGAGGAAAGAAAATGACCAACCTTTTTTGGTTTCTGAGGAGGGGGGAAATGTCACAATCACCCCCCTTTGAGGCAGAGAATTTCTTCACTGTCAGTCTGGGCCTGCAAAACAGGGACCAAATAACAGATGAGGGTAGGGAACAATTAGGATCTTGACTGAAAAAAAAAAATTGCTTTCAAGGAAAGTAGATGCAATTTACGGCACCACTTTCAGATAATATGCCAATAGCCAAGTACATATTCTGTTTGATTTATGTTATATTCTATCTGAGATATGTTTGCAAGATAAGATTACTATAACCCACACTTGACAAATTTGTCAAAAGAGACAGAATTTGTTTAGCTTCTAAGATGCATAAAGAATTGCTAGCTCAAAAAACCATTCACCGTCCAAATTATTTAGCTTGAAAGCCCTTGGTGAAATTACTAGCCTCCTTATGAATTCTAAAGTTTCAAAAGCCCGACCACCAATTAAACTCAATAAGGTAAAAGTAGATGAAGTGATCACCTTGGAGAGAATCCATCTTTGTTATAAAACCCTTTGGTGGGATTCATTTACATGAAAACCTGGCATAGAAACCAATTAATTAGCAGGAAAAAAAATTCAAGTAAATTCAACAAAGATTATTAAAATCCTTCCCATATTTCACAAATCAAAAACAAATTCTTTCCCATATTTTGGTACTTTACCTTGGGGGTAAAGATGATTGAAGCTTTGATTTTCTGGAACCGCTTTAGTGCGCTCCTGGAGTCAAAATGTCCATTCTTTTCTGCAGACAACTTCATGCCTCCCTAAAATCAATAAAAGAAAACCTTCTAGACTCAAAACAATAAAATAAAGAATACAAAATAGATAGCTGAGAGAGAGAGAGAGAGAGAGAGAGAGAGAGAGAGGGGGGGGAGGAGGGAGGGAGGGAGCATACTTGAATGTGAACTTGGTTTCAATACGTCCTCTAAAAGAAATTCAGTTCAGTGTATCCATGTGAGTGTGGCAACAACTCTTCTACCTCAATCCTGGCACTAGAGCAACTCATGTTTTTCTTAATTCGATTACGGCTAATCGACTCAACCTCTGCCAAAAAAATGCTATAGACAGGTCTATGATCCGAGAACCTAGACTCGCCACGAACATAAGACAATTGATGGAGGCCCCTTCCATACCACAAGATACGGTCACACCTTCACATGCAAACGGATAGCTAAATCAGTATTGATTGACTGTATTGTTGTTGATTGTTACCATGTTCAAAAATATATCCATGTTTCACAAAAACACATAATCTTATATTCTTCCTCTTTAAAGTGTCTGTATGTTTGTTTGACCTATTTCATGATTTTTGGCAATAGAAATGTGTTTACCAAGCAGGGGTCCGTCTCTTCTCCTTAGGGTGCAGATCATCCCCAGCATATCTGTCTGAGTTGTTTGAATATTTGTATGTAGGTGGGAAATATATCCTTCCTTCATTCCATCCTTCAAAGACACGACCCCGTCTCTGCTCCAAGCGAAGCTGCAATGGAAGTTATTGTAGATTCAGATTGACATGTTTTTGCAATTTGTAGAGAAAGAAATACTTCAAACACCAAGAATAGGAACCAATAAAAGAATTCAAGAGAAAGTCATGCCTGATCATTCTCTAACAATGCCCTCCAGTTGTGCATCTCAACAAGTGCCTTTGCAGAGCGATAAGATAGAGCAATCCGGTAATTCAAATCCCCAAGCCATATGATTCGACTGCACAGAGGAATTCTGATTAGACTTGAGCAAGAACAGAGTATAATTAACCTGATTAAAACTAATCATTTAAAAACAATCAAAAGTAATCAGAGAATAAGTAGAACAAAGCAAATTTCAAGGTAAAAAATATCTAGTAACAGGCTTGACCAACAATGAATTAACGAATTGATGAACAAATGGTCTTACTCATGCTCAAGGATTGTTTCAGGGGACTTCTCATCCCCTACCCCATGAACCCGTGGAAATTTGGTCTTTCTCAGGATCTCCATAACATCTGAGTTCCTTCTTAGTTCATCTCCCTCTTTCTGCCCAGATGTTAAATGACTACAGATGAAGCAAAAGCTTGTTTGATGCAAAGACATGCTAATTGAGATTGAGCCCTGGAAAACCTCAAGAATAAGATTGCCTCCTTTTCAAGGTCCAAGAAATATTCAGCCAGAGGGATTCAAAGAACAAATAAAACTAGCTTGAATCATGCGAACAATATACCTTATTTCCGAGATAACCCATCAATCCTCTGCCAACACAGGAAACTTTCATGTTGCGAACATCATCTCTGATATCACTCCTCACCCACACCGTGAGAAATATCCCAACCATTTGTTTACTTGCAACTAAGCAGTACCTTGAGTGCCCTGATGATCTTTCTCTGTCCTCCATGGATGTGGACCCTCCATAGGACATTGGTGAGAAGAACATGGTACTTGGTGAATCCCCAGGCCCGTTCTCATCATCAGAGGAACCCCATCTGAAATTGGGATCAAAATCACTTGGCCTGTGACCAAAAATAACCCGATCACAGACACTGAATCTTCGATCAAGTCGGGGTTGTGAGATTGACATGTCATTATCCATTCTCATGCTACGACTTAGAGACTGAAATGACCGGCGATGAAAGAAAGATGAGGTTTTCTGCCTTGTTGATCCCTCAAAATCTGCATCCAATTCCACAATCGGATCAGGAATTGGGGAAGGTGTGTGGTAACCACCACTTCCACTGGTGCCAGGAAGGTTGTTCAAAGTCTTTCGAATGAGAGCCAGCCATTTCCTTGCAGGGCCATTGTCCTCTGCTCCCAAAACATTTCCAGCATTCAGAGGAACAATTTCTTGAAATCTAAAAGAGAAAGGAATCAAATAAGGTTCTGTTGACATTGTGGCAACTGCAGAGTTGGAGAATAAAAGACGAAATTATAAGAGAAAACGTGTCTAAACACCAACATACCCAAGGACATAAATATCTGCAGGAGGTGATGTATGGAGCCAATCTTCCAGATTTAAGCAACTTGGAGGAGATTTTCCACCAACATTCCATGTCGCTACAAAAATCCTACTCGCCCATTAAGAGAGGAAAAAAAACAGTTAAGATTAATTTCCTGCTGAAATATAAGGAAAATTCGTAAGACAAAAACATACCTATAGTTTTGGACATCTGTAACTTGAGCGCCATCAGGATCAACCTTCCCTCGCCGGGCCCGATCAGAACTCCTCTTGTTCAATCTCTCTGTGCGCCCAAGCGGGGGAAAACATATTAATTGAGAAAAATAAAGAAGCATAAACACCATCTTTGAGAGTTTTTGGGTGGGGTTGGAAGGAGCTTGTCCAAAGCTATACAGGTAATCTGATACTGAACCTGTTTTGCTTTTCTTGATCGTGCATGCCTCCCTCTCTGAGAAACTGTTCCGCGGTTCTCCTTCGCCACCTAAAAAGAAGAAATATAAAGTTGTTAAAGCCGCGCTTGATCATGACTTATGCATTAACCCCACATCGTCAAACTCTATAAACAAAAGAGAAAAACTATTTCTGAACTTCAAGTAGAAGGAGATTTTAAGTCTGGAAAATAATTTGTTGAACCCATTAAATCTGAAAGATGGTTGCGGAAGATAAATACTGATGGAGAAAAATTGACGTGGGCAGGTCTCCAGAGTCCAGAAGAAATTACAGGAATGAATCAAGCGGTGGACTTCGTTGCAGAGTTAAACCCATTTTTTCTTTCTGATGTTCAAGTTAAGATTCCCATTGCCTAAACCCTAATTTCTATAAAAAGAAACCATCATGTGCTAAGTGAAGATAAAGAAAAGACCCAAATCGCAGAAAAAATGCGGAAGGTGAATAAAAATCGGATTATAAAAACCACCTTCGTAAAAGATATCATCTGCGTGGAAGTCTTCAGCCTTGCCCTTGATATTGAACCATTTCCTGACCAGAGTCTTCGACCATGAGAGCTTCACTCAATGAAAAAAACAAAACAGAAATTAGATAGCGCGAAGACAAGTCAACAATCTCGGAAGCTAAAAAACCAAAATGCAGAAAAGAAAAAGAATGAAAAACCTTGCTTTTCTTCGGGTTTCCATCTCTCATTGTTTCACAAGCACTTCGTACAGCTCTCCTGCTCAAAGGAATTGGTGGTTTCTATTTCTGTTTTCTTGTTCTTCGGGTTTATGGGTCTTGCTTATAATGGACTGAAGAACGAAGATAACAAAATTAAGCTAGAGGGATAGCTCAAGAATTTAACGGAAAGAACCCCAAAATAGGGATTCTTCCCCCACTACCGGGTAAAGTGAAGGAGAATCAAAGAGAAGAAGTTTGAGTTCTCTGTTTTTCTTGGTTCTGGTTTTCTCGAACTGATGAGGACAAGGTCATTATTTCTTAATAAAGACGAAAATAACGAATGGGGGTAATCTCCTACTCACTGCTCCCTCTCAGTTCATCACTAAAAAACAATAGAACCCAAGGAAGAGAATCTCAGCTTCCTAATGTTCGGGTTCCTGGGTTTTCCACAATAGATAGGACCCAGTTCAAAATGCCCAAAAGAAATGGGTCTCTACTTCTCTTCCTCTTCTGGTTTTGTCTATAGAAAACAGAGAACAGAAATGAAAAGAAACTCACAAACTCAAAACTGAGGGAACAGAGAGAGAGACAACACACTAATGCGTGGAAGTGAGAAGATGAGATTCTGAATGTAGAACAAGACAATGTATCATCAGACATAAAGAGAGAGAGAGAGAGAGAGAGAGGTCTTCTATCTCTCCTCAAAACCTCGTTCTTGGTACAGCAAAGTATCGAATTTGAAGAGAATAAAGTGCAGGGAAGCTCGCTCTCGAGGCTTTTTACCCCAAATCCAAGGCCAACGCAACAGCGTGCAAATGGATATATCGGTCACACCCCCAACATAAAACTGCCCGGGCAGGGGCAGCTGCCCGTCCTTTCCCTCCCCTCCCCTCACTGCACTTCCCCTACCCTCGGTCAGCAAAGTTACAGTCATCTAATACCCTAACTGTACCCTTCCTCCCATCCGGTCTTCCATGAGAAAAAAGCAGTTAAAGAAGAAAAAAAGATAAAGGGGAATGTAGGAACGAAGAGTTTGTTTCTCTTTCTTTGCTCCTTCTTTTCAATATTTTGAAAACCTAGATCTCGAACACGCTCAGTTTATATCGTATCTCATTTGTAATTTGTTAATGTTTTTAGGGGTAAGTGTGTTTATTTTTATGGGGGAATGTCTGGAAGGAATTTTTTTTGTATGGGAAGCGGTGGATCTCCAATGTGAATGTGTGTCCCCCTTTGTTTTCTTGGGTTTGATCCTTTGAAGATTTTTATGATATCTAGGGTTTCTTGGGTTTAACCATTTTGTATTTGCATCTCCTAAAAATACTTCAATTTCATCTGTTGCTTTTTTGTGGAACCAATGTGTTTAGCTTGTTTCTCTCTACAACTTGAGTTGGGTTAGTGCATGGGTGTGACTTGTGAGGAGTTGTTGGACAATTTTAAGATCGTTTTGGCTCAATCTAGACTTATGTCTAGGGTAACAAAGGCAAACTATCTCAATTTAGGGCTTGAGTGCTCTTTTTATTGTTCTAGTTCTTTGGAGCTACCAACTTGGTTTGCATGGAATGGGGACCCAAATTGCATTGGTATAGGATCTTGTTGGGCTATCCGGGGTTTTTGAACCTAGCCCAAATTCACCCTATTAAGCAAGGAAGTACTCCCCAGTCCCCCACCCACCCACGCCCCTTCTGGGGGATTGTGCCTGTGTAAGCTAAGCTATCTATACTATATATTTTCTCTCCAAGTCCAAGCCTCATGGCTTGAACAAAGCAAGTCCTTGGTTTAAGCCCTTCTATTCTAAGTTTGAAATCTTGCTTGACCATGACCAGCCTTACAACACATGCCTCATGTGGGAGACTGTGTCTGGTTCCTCTTGGCTTAGTCCAACTTCTCATACTTCTAGGGTCTCTTCTCTTGCAATCAAGTAATGTATTATTTTATGTGTTCAAGTATTAAACTAATTCAGTTGACGGCGGAACAATCCAAGGCACGGCCCCGTAAGCCCTACTTACTACTTACTGTTCATCTCCAAATTGGGAATCCCTAACAAACCTGAAACACCCTCCCACCAGGCACCAGGCACCAGCCCCACTACTTGGTAGTGAACTTTCCACTACCATCATAGCCATAGCCCCAATGGGTCCCAGACTCTGTGGGCCTATCTCTTAGCCTCATGACATGGCGTTTGGTAATTGTTTGTTACTACAGATAGAGATGGACAGAACTAAGTGGGAGTGGCCTCTCCTGTCAATTCTGTTCTCCATGTTTTAACAAGGTAAGGTAAGACTCCCCAACTCTCAATACTGAGTTTTACTTTTACCCATCAAGGTTATCTGATCAGATAATATCAATATTTATTGTAATTAAACATGTAGATGATGTGCTTATTTTTGTATGAAATTCTGGAACCATATATATAAATGCCATTGTTTGCTTCCCTTAATGTGGGTCTTAGCAGGAATCATCGTTTTTGAAGCAATGAAGAAAAGATGAAGTTAGAATAATACATCAACAACGTTAAAAAGCGAAGAGATGTATCAAAAAGAGCAATGGGACCCCCCTGTTTGAAGTAAATGCGTATCTAAAGAGCAAGAGAGGAGGCCCTACATTTGAAATCTTTTGTGTTTTCTCCTCCCCCTCCCCATGACTGACTACTGCTCTCAGAGAGCCTTGATACACCACTGTCATAAAATGGGATCTTAAGAGGACACCACACCATATACATGGATGGATTCAATAAAGACACATGATGAATTTATGATTCCAATCCCCCTCCTGGCATCACCTGTACCTTATCTCCTACCACTAACCATCCGCCACGTGTCCCCCGCCTCGACCGTGCCTGATTATTCAAAAACCAATCTTATATCCATCTAAACCATCCAATTATTACCTTAAGAAGCATGCAAAGCCTTCATCTTCTCTCCCTTTCTTTCTCCCAATAGGAATATATGCCATGCATTAATTTCCATTCATTCACTTTGACCAATAAGATGGCCGGAGCCCATCCCCTTGAAAGTTAATTGTTAATCCTCAAAGCCATAAGAACTAAGAGAACATATGGCTCCAACTTGTTCAACTCACTTCATCACTACAAACCTACTTCTTGCTCATCCAAGAGTTTTTATGTCTTAACATGGACTAGTATTGAATACCATATATCTCTCTACCCATTTTCAATACTAAGTACAAAACAGAACCTAGTCTGTCATCCCACTTCTTAACTCAAGCAGTCTATCAGTCCAGTCCTGATCTTAATGAGTTTTGAGGTGAGAGATGTCCAATATGAGAGACGTTGGATTGTTATTATCAGTGATGTAGGACCCTCCTCAGGGAATGAAAATTGCTATTAACCGCCTATAATTTTAATTTGTTAAAGGGCAATACATTTATTCAGAAAATCCAGTAAACTATGTTGTCAGCTTGATTGAAGCTGAGTTTAGGTAATAAATAAGTATAAATTTAAATATTAAAAAAAATTGATATATTGGTCATCGCGCATGTCTCTTTTGCCACGTGTTACTTTTTGACCTAGGAAGGATGAAATCTTGATCTTCATTGTATTTTACAGTATGTTGATTAAAAAAATAGAAACATATAAAATTTACATTCTAAGAAGATCTTCTACTTTTGATCTCTTTAATCGTTTTTCTTTTTTATTTTTTCGTATGTTCGATTTTCCCAAAATGCCCTCATTCCAATCAAACGAAAAATCATGAATCACGAGGCAGTCAAAGGGTGATCTTTGATTTTGTACTTTGGCCAAAGTATCTTCTCTCTTGGGGAGGGGAAGAGGAGGGTTCTGTTATCTTTTGCTTTTCAGCTTTGAAACCCCTTGTTAAGCGACCAATCTCTTGCTTAGCATAGCTTTTACTCCTTTTTCTTCTATACGGTTTTACTCATTTTCAGGTGTTGTTTGGGCTTTTGGGTTTTAATTCTTTCCTTTTCCAAGAGCTTTCTTGTGTTATTTTCTTCACATCTGCCACCGAAAAAATAAATATATACATGTCCAAAGCACCTTTGCCCCCCTTTGCTTCTGTATGTCCTGGTACTTCGCATCCTTCTTGTCTCTCTTAACGTTTATCATCATGTAAAGGTTACCACGTGGCTTGATGACGTGGTGAATTCGAGCCATCCATCAACTAGGGGACACTCTGTTTTGACCCACCTATATATAAATTGAAACTCATGGTCCAAATCGGTCAATCTTTTATTACCAATCCTTCTTATATATAGATCGAGGGATGACTTTTCACAACATGTATGGCTCAAATTTGACTTATTAGTATAGGTCGATTAGAGGAACTTGTTGGACCCTTCTGGGTTCTGGGCCAAAACTAACTTAGCCACGTGGAAAATTTTTTGGTCATTCAGATTTCTTGGTTGAGGAATTGAACTAGAAATTGCATTTTTTAGTACTTATAGATGAGATATTTGGACATGTGGCTTAGGCATGGAGCAAAGATCTGCCTTTCAATAGATTCCATGTTCAATACATAATTACAAATAGAAAATTGGGGCTACTAAATACTAATCGTGTTGGAATTAATGATCTCTTCTTAGTCAGACCCTGGGCAAACTTGTAATTCATAAGACAGGCTAGATGAACCGGTCTAACCAATGAAGTAGGGCTTTATGGGTGAGTTTTCAATTTCTGGGCTTGCAGGGGGGACCACCACATTTTCTAGGTCGACTCATCAGTCCATTGGTCCAAGAAGACTGACTTCATCAATGTTGTAGAAATCGGTCTTTTCATATGGCGGAAATTAGCCAAAACAGCCATTAATGCCCTCAATTGGTTGGGTCCGGGTCTAATCAAGGTAAACCTGGGTCCGAGTCTACCCACCCAGAGCGTATGGGGTCAATGATAATAAACTTGGAACTGACCCAATTATTAATCAGACCTATCATGTTAGACCCAATAAGACCCGACTAAAATTGAGATCCAGGTTTTTAAAACTGAATTGGACAATGGACCGGTTAGGGGTCTGATATTTGGGTCGAATGGTCCAATCATTTATATCGAACGGACAGCCCGTTTTGATAAAAAATAAAAATGGTCAAAATCATTGAATAGTTCAAACAATTCAACCGTCCGAGTTAGCGATTTACTGACCAAATCAACATTTTTTGACAAAATTTTAATTTTAAGAAAAAACAAAGCCAGTCACCTGACTGGTCCTCGGTTTTTCCGATCCGGTCGGTTTTAAAAACCATGATTGAGGTCATCGTCGGTCACCAAGTGCAAGATGTTGCTAAAAGCCTGAACCGAGATAATATACGTACTCCCAACTGCTGATGCAAGTTTCAGGCTTCCCATCAAAGTCATTAACCGTTGCCAGCAGCAATACTGTTGCCTGGCTTGCAGAAATTGTCAAGCTTTAA
This sequence comes from Nelumbo nucifera, assembly GCF_055504915.1. Taxonomy (NCBI): domain Eukaryota; kingdom Viridiplantae; phylum Streptophyta; class Magnoliopsida; order Proteales; family Nelumbonaceae; genus Nelumbo; species Nelumbo nucifera. The sequence goes on along the minus strand of NC_142649.1, from coordinate 168,475,138 downwards.
ATTACAGTGGAGAGGACTCCAACAAAGATTACGGTGGCTAACTGGCTAAGATGAAGTTGGTTCGATTAAATGCCGGTTTTTATATTGATTAATCGAAACCCTGCAGATTTTCAAAAATATCGAACCAAAACCAAATCGATTGGTTCGGCTAACCAAAATTTTTGGTTTTTGATAACTACCCATATTTTAAAGCACTCAGTTGTTTTAAGCTATCCAGACTTTTTATCAAACATAAATTATAGACAGTCTTTGTGGGCCCACCTTAGAAACTAAAATTAAAGACATGCTTTAGCCCTTTAGAAGAGGCATGAAGCATGCATGGGTTTGGCTAGACTTGATTGGAGCTATATTTGAAATCCAAATCCAGTGGTGTTAGAAAATAAAATCTATTCAGGGATTTCACGTAACAGCTTTTAAGTTTTGAAGGGTCGTTTGAAATGGTATTAGAGTGTATTTTAGCAAGTGGTTTAGTATTCAATTATCATCGCCTCTATTGTGAAAAATTTCAGCATAGGGTATGAGTGGACCTCTGCTTATCAACGCTTCAAGCCAAGCAGGCTTTTAATTTGTTTGATCGGGATATTGATATTAATTAAATTTCAATGTCAAGTTGCAGGCCCAGTTTGGGATATTTTTGCACAACAATGGGACAGCTGCTGAAGCTGGCCCCCAAATGAATGATGGACTCGTTTTTGTCCATTGAATCCGGGACTCAGTTCTGTCTCCCTCCATAATCCTCCTTCTAAGTTCAAAGGACACAACTGAAGGCGGTTTAGGCTGGTCCACAAGCCCAAAAGCATGCAAGATAATAACAGGAAACGTGAAGTTGAAACATGGAGGAGACGTTGCCCTGACAGATTGAACCTGCGCCTCACCTCATAAATGCCGATATACTTGGGGACAGCCAATCCATGAGGCCAGCTGAAACAAACATTTTATGATTTTATCTACCAAAACAGCAATATTAATTCCAATGATGGATAAGCAAGGGCGAGTGTGGATGATTTCCTGCAACCCCAATGATAATATAAATACATCAGTGTGTTTTAAATCAAACAGCAGTTGATGTGATATTTTGGTCAAACGCTCCAGTGTGTTTACATTTCATTCAAGGGTTTTTGGATTGTCCTGCAACCATGGTCGCAGGAAATGCAATCTGGATGTGGGGTGGATTTTCTCTCTTAGAATTTTGTAAGAAAGATGTTATCAACGCAACCACCTTCAACTGGTGGTCGTGGAAACTCTCTTTGACCCCGCTAAAGACATGTTGTCACAATCGCCCCATTCGTCTATCCTTTTTTACCTTTAGCATCACCTCCATTATGTCTTCGCCTTTCAAATCACCAAGTCTCTGTATGATTCATTTCATCTTCATTACAATCTCGCCTTCATCATTCACCCACTTCTATAAGTACTTTATTGCTTTTGTGTGTTAAAGGTTAAATGAAATCTCCCCCTAGCTAGCTAGGACCATAGTGAGAGAAGAAACCAAGTTGAGTGGTCGCAAGAAAACTCATGAACAGGGCTCTTAAGAGGCCCCTATTTTGCAGCTTGCAGAAACGCTTTTATTTTTCTGTGTTTGAATCAATTTTTTTCCATAGTTAACCAAACACGCTCTGACATTATTGAAAACGAAAAGGAGAGGGAGAGGGAGATGCATAATTTCTAAACTGGGGCTTATTTAAATATTGGATGCTGAAGAGAATGTCAGATATTTTAGTGGGTGTGAGAACCCAATTTCTTCAACATTAATATTTTGCAATCAGGGTACTCTGATGAGATGAATCAGAGTTCAGAGATGTGTTGATAAAATAATGAGGTTTCTTTTTTTTTTGTAAAAGAAAAATAACGAGGTTGTTGATCAAAATTATACCTAGTCTCAGTTTGGAAAGAGTATTCTAGCCTCTAGCCTCTAGTATGTGTATTTATACTCCTTTCAAACTGAACCCTAAGAGGCAACATAAAACCAGTGAGATGGGCTAGGCTCCCCTTATAGCACGCAGTAAATTGGGAACATCTCCACATGACAATCATAGAAGATCTTCCTGCCGTAGGGGTGTAACTTTTCCGAATTAAGATTGACATTTTGTCAAAATTTCAATAGATCCAATTCAAAACCCAAACCCGAAACAGTGTAAACTGTGAACTTGGGCCAATCCGACTTGTACCCCTATCCTGCGGAGTGCCCGTGGGATAGGGGTACAAACTCAAAACCAGCTGAATCCGGCAGACCAATCTGGCTTTCAAGTTAATTAGCCTACCCTGCCAATTGATTATAAAGTTCCCAGGTTTACAAACTACAATACAAGAACCAAGCGAGATGGGGTCTTTTTATACAAAATGGCTTTCACTCACTAAAAGAACACCTAAGGTGCTATTTGATAACATCTGAAGTGGCTGAACTGAATATGACTTATTATTGCCTTGTCTTTAGTTATTAAAATAATCGAACAATAAAGTTTTCAAGGTTACAGTGACTTACCCCAATTTTAGTTTCAGTTACTAGGGAGCCCACAACCTCTTTATATTAAAAGATAGAGTAATAAGCTTTTCAGTTCAGTATATTTGGAACATTATATTAAAACTCTTATGAAATATCTAACGCCAAAGGGAACACTTTTGCATCTTTTAGTTAGCTCACCTTCTGAATTTGGTCCATATTTTTAGCTTTTGTGGTTGTCAGTGTATGCTGATAGCTAATAGTGAGCTATACACATTTAGCTTACATCATTTTCTTTCCCCTCTTATTTTGTCTGTTCATTCTCAGTATTATTTTATAATAGCTTTGTTGCTTTTCTTTTCAGTAAATTACGTCCATACCTTCTATGTTGTTTTCCCTAACATCTTTGTCAACCCCTATAGTTTTGAGAAATACTCAAGCCCGTTGATTTAGATGGTCGGACTGTTAGGTCCGGGAATCGTCAAGCAATTAGTTCTGTTTTACCTCAAATCTAGAATTTAGTTAAAAACCATTAAAAAAGTTAATAAATCGTTTATCCGGACAGTTGAATCGTCGACCTGTTGAACAGTTTTTAACCGTTTTTTTATTTTTTTTAATTATTTTTAATTTTTTTAAATTTTACTATCAGAACAGACCGTCTATTTGAATTGGACAATCGAACCATTAACCTAAAAACCTGAGATCAAAACAGTTCTATTTCCGGATCATTTTTTAAAAAGTTGGAAATACTTATCGTTTTACCTCATTAAAGCACCACTCAGAGAGAGAAAGAGAATTATTGTTATTGCTCTTTCTGCCAACAAGATAATAGTCAGGAGACTTTAGGGAATGTGTTTACTCTTGGTTGGGTTCCGTGGCCTTTTGTTTCTGTAGAAGATCCAGAATCAGGTCAATGAAAGTTTCAGCTAAAGTGTCTGGCTGGTTGTAGCAATTAGGAAAGGCCTAGGATTGAATCTCACCTACCAAAATATATAAAAATAAAAGAACTGGGTACAGTCAACTGTTTAAATGGGGACATACAGTGATGCCGATTGCCGGCAGATTTCTGATTTTTTTACTTAAGGGTCTTGCTGAACATTGCCATTTGTCTTCACAGGGAGTAGGAAAATTTAATAACTAAATAGATTTGGTTAAGTTAATTCATATTGTTAATTATAGGTTTTGAGTTTTGACAGACCAAGGGACATAGAATTGATCAATCGACCAAATAACTTAGTTATTATACTTTACAAGGAGTGACCCCAGATAGCTGGAACCAACCAAGTGAAAGGGACATAGAATTGATCAATCGATGATTTTTCCAGCCTAAGGATATGATATATACTGATAGAACTAATCAGCATCCAAGCATTGTAGAGCAATGGTGATTGTCAAATGAATTCGAAAAGTTAATTCAAGAGAAGAAGAAAATTGATGCACAACCTAACAAAGCTAAGATTAGTATTATGAATTAACTATTATTATAAATAAAAATAAAACAGGTTTTTTAGACAGGAACTAGTGGTGGGATTTGATCCAAAGGCTGTGTTTGGTTACAGTGTAAATTTATTTGTACTAGTACAAATGCATGGGAGTGGAAATAAAAAAAAAATGTAAATTCTCATTTAATTTTATTTTGGGTTTTGTTTTATTCTGCTCCATGTCTTAATTTACTTCATTTGTACTGCAATAATCAAACAAAATAAACTAAAATTTCAAACAAAAAGAAGTCAGAATTTACACTCAAATCATTCGCACTGCCATAGTTATTTGCATTACAACCAAGCACAACCTAAGTCTCCAATACAACCAGCCAGAGGTCTTACCAACTGAGCCAGTTTTGATACCTTTGTTATTTGCTGATCCGTGAACCGATGAACATTTCATGCTTAATTTTTCTTGCCATTGGCTCTTTGCTTTGATCTCCTTCATGGTGCGGTGCTTCTATAGTTCCAAGTTCCGATGCTGCCATTTTTCATTCAGCCCACTACTACTTTTGTGTTTCCTACATTCAAAGTTGTGAATAGAGTTTCCATAGCCTCTGGGCCCAAGAAAAAGGTTTTAATATGGCCACAGTAAATGGCATATTCATAACAACATTTTTTTTTTCTTGTGGGGTAAAATTTCATTTTATGTTGTGACAAAAATGTGGCAACTTTTTGACGGTTTGATTTGGACATCTCCTATTTTTTTATTAAGGGGTTACACTCCTTAATCCTTATCACCAATAAAAGAGTACATGCCAACAGTGGGTTTGTCTTCTCAATAGGGTATGCCAAGTTTATCAAGAATGAGATGTGCCCAAATCATTCCTCCTTTTTAATACAAAATCCTAGTACTAAATAACCATTAGAATATAAAAAGCAAACAACACTTTTGGTTTATATCCTCTCATCATTAAGTTATGTTTGGATTCATAGAAAATAAGAGAGAAATAGAAAGTTGAGGAAAAGTTCTAAACAAATTTTATAAAATTTCATAACAACTTTCCTTTCATTTTCTGTTTCTCCCTTATTTTTTATCAAACCAAACAGACTTTTAGGGTATTGGATACACTACCTTACTTTAGTTAGTTAATGAATTGGCCCTCTTTCACTGCATTAGGTTTATACCATCCTAACAGCTTACAAGTATTTGTTTTTACCCATCTCTTCCAATATTTATCCAATTTCGTATTATGTAATACCATAATATAAATAAATAATATTTTCGTAGGAAATATTTTTTTAGGCTTGAATGCCTGATGGGCAAGATTAACAGTTAGTGTTATGGCATGTTTCTTTATCAAAGAAAAAAAGAAAAGAAAAGAAAAGTCTCTTCTATGCATGGGAGTTGGGAGGGAATCCAATTACTTGTTTTAGAGATGATAAATTATTGAAGATAATTAAAACATGAGATCCTTGTGGCATTATTGATTTCTAAAACAAGAATCTCAAAATTTCTTAGCAAATAGAGATAGATATCCTGGTTTTTGAAGTAAACCTTTTTATTTTCAGTGCAAAAAATAGGGAGGACCTAAGAAGGCCAAACAAAACAAGAACCCAAGCTATCCACAAGAATAAAGGAAAACAACTTAGAAGGATAGTGATGAAACCACTACAAGAGAGATTTCAGATCTGATCCCCTCATTGGCAGACCAGTCTGCCACTGAATTACCCTCCTTCAAGGGTTGAAAAATCTCCACATCTTCAAACAAAATTTCCACGAGATGGGTCGCCTCTCTTATCAAGGATCTTCTCTTCCATGGCACCTCAATTCTCTGCTTGGAGGGTTTTGATGACTATTTTGGAATCCCCCCTTCAACCTGAACTTTGAGTTTGCCCTAGGGTTCCCTCAATTCTCATGTCTCCACTATTACCAATAAATCTATCAGCCTATGATTGGGTACCCAAATTCATCTATGCAGCCAAGCCCTATTGCAGCATCCTTGGATTCCTCGACTGCAGCATCAAATTGGCCTTCACCATCAACAGCTTTGGATGTTTCCAGCAAACTAGTCTGAGTGGACTGAGTTGATATCTAATCCGGGTTGAAATATTAAGGCGCCATGCTTAATTGGGTTAATGAAGAGTGGTACCCACCCTGTTGATGAGGGCTAGCTTTTCCATATGAGCCACAGGATGAAGCCTACCCTATTTGAGTTCTGACCTATATATGATGCATTCATTCATCATATCCACTGTTGGCTTTCAAGAGTCCTGCATGTTTTGAGCATTTCCATTGATCACCCATTGTGAGTCAATGAGATTCCATACATGTCTTGTCTAGAGGCATGAGAAAAAGAAAATATACATATATGACACATGGTCTCTTCCTCCTCATCGAATGAAGAGAACATGGGATCTATTTTTATTCTATTTACCTTTGACTAGCTCTTGAGGAATGATTTTGTACGCAACCAATGTCTTACCATTAGCAAATAAACGTGGAATTTATTAAACCAACACTTTAACAGCCCATATTCTCTCTTTAGAATTATTTCTTGGTGTTTGGGTCATCATTTCTCCCTTCTTATCAATGAATAAGATGATTTAACTTGTCTTTGGTAAAAATAAAATGATTTAATATATATACCTTTCAGGTCAGGGCCCCATGAAACATGAAAATGTGTCATTTTTGTTTCCCTTTTTCTAATTAATTTTCTATCTCCTTCTCATGGTTAATAAATCCCAAAACCCTTGCTTCAATATCAATTTTGTCTCTTTCCTAAATGGCTAGTCATAGTGGTTTATCAATCACCCAATCGTAGTCAACCCAAAATCATATTTGTCTTACATGCTTCTGCCATCTTTCACTTTTCGTAAATCATAATATTCTGTCTTGATTTTAAGATTCCTTTCCATCCCCACAGATTTTCTTTTCTGGGAAAACCTTAAAAAAAAATACCTTTTGTCTTTTAGGCATTTCTTTCCTCACTAGGTTCACCCATATATTGTTGTTTTCTATGAGAATTTTCTTCTGGAAGAAGACAATTCATTAGGTGTTATGCCATTTCAGATGCTGCAGACTTGAACAGAATAACTTACCAGCCCTTGATAATAATCTCCTCTACCAATCCTATTTTTTTCATCCTTTCCTCTGCATCCTTAGGGCTCAGTTTGGAGATCAAATCAGCCCCCACAAGACTGTGCCCCACAACATCCCTGCCGTATACTGAAAATATCTCCCGATGATAATACCAGAAATGATGATATCATCATCTGGAGATGTTTTCAATACATGGCAGAGATATGCTGTGGGGCGTTGTGGGGCACAGTCTTATAGGGAGCTGATTTGAATTCGTACAAAACCTTGTATTTTGTATTATTTCCTATGATTTTCTGTATATATATTTGTTTTTGTACTCTTTCCAAACTGAGCATAGAGGTTTAACCATGATTAGGATGAGCAAAGCACCAAGGTAGTTCTCCGAGTTATTTGCTAGAAATGTTTTTCAGCAACCTTGCAATAATGATTTTATGGAAAGAATAATCACAGGTTTATTTATTTTGAAGATGGTAGCTATATGAATTGACCTGAGGGCAGAGGATGGGAATCGAGAATTTTGATTATTGTAGTGCAAATATTTAGAATTGTTATTTCTACAAACAGCATGCAATCATCTGCAAATCTATAGATATAAAATGGTGGGGCAACATCTAGATGACTTAATCCCAAGAGGATATTTTCCCCCATAAAAATATAAAAATCAGCATGAATTGGATCGGCCAAACTTGTGAACACCCAAATCTTTTCTTGATAAGTAGTTTCAGTCCAAACATGCTTGGGGGTGCATTTACAGTTTACACAAGCCCATGGGCCGGCATGGTCTTCAATAAGTGCTTATACAACACGGAGGAGGAAGGCTTACATGAAAGCCCAAAAGTAATGATATCTATTTAGGGCTATACTAGGCCAACTAAATCCAGCTTCTTCATAATCTTGTCTCTCATGAGCTGAGCTTAAGCCTCAATTTAAGCTCACGTTGACAGAAAAAAATAATAATAATAATAATAGAGGCTGAACCAAGCTTGAGTGGGACTGGTATTTTTCATTGTGAATTACTTTTCTTGCAAGTTTCTAAACAAAATAAAACCAATTGGTTTGAAAACAAAGTTTGAATGGAGCCGAAAGTTGGAAGTTGAGAGTGAAGCTTTGGCCGTTGGAAGCTTTCTGTTTTATAGATCCTTTTCATTTGGAGAGATGCTTTAGTGGTGAACTGGAGATAGGGAAAATCATAATATCATATTGGTCTCTGTTGGAGGGCTCTTGTTCTTTCACCTTGGCGCATCGGTATGATGATAGGGAAAAACTTTGACTGTTGGTCCCTAACAGCCTATTCTGTTGAGAGCGTTTTTCTCGGGAATGTTACATTGTCATGAGAGTGGGTAAATTAGTAATTGCCATAGATGTTCCCTTTATTTTGACCAAAAACAAAGATATGGGCGTAAATAATGGAATGTGCTAAGCCCAAAAACGCTCTCAACATAGGCTGTTGGGGGCCAAAAGCCCAAAAGCCAAAGTATCCCTGCTGATAGCGGAGTGCAGATATCTTCTTTCACATCTCTGCCATTGTTTAGTTCACTATGCTTCACAACATCTTAACAAAGTGATTGCATATTCTAGCTCAGGGTGGTCCTTCTCTTAACCATGCACACACTTGGTCCTCATCTCCTCTTTTTGTGGTGGAGTCCTTAACTGAAGACTTAGGAATTCAGATGGGCTCCCACAAAGTGCACCCTATGAGCACCCCACATGCACATCCAACAGTGCGGTGGGAATATTTCTTGTAATTGTTATGGGGAGATGTTCCCGATACCCAATTGGATCATGTGGGTCACGCTCCATGGGAAGCCCATGCGACTTCAACACTAACATTTGTTTAGCAGATCAATGCGAAAATAATAATAAAAATTTCAAGTGCTTATTGAACGTGCTTACAACTTGTGCCTACCAGATTCGAACTGGTTTGTTTAGCAGTTCCTTGATGTCATTATTAACATAAAAAATAATGTCAGCATAGCTCTCCTTTGAGAGAAGTTATTTATCTAATTTCTCTATTTTTTCATTTTTTTTTATTTTCTTTTGTTTTAAAAATATAAAACAGTAATCATTCCTTATCTTTATTAGATTAAACAGCCAATGAAATGCACTTTCCAAACCCTAAATAATCTCTTCTCCTAAACTACCTTCCCCACTTTCTCCAAAATTATCACTAATTCCTATTTATCTTCTAAATTCTCTAATTCCAATATATCTCCAAAATTATCTTTAATTTAGTAGAGAGTTTCTCTTCTAAATTATCTCTAATTCCTATTTATCCTCTCCTCTACTTTTTATCTATATCTATCTAAATAAAGTTTGGATTAAAATTATAGAATCTTTAAAATATTTATTAAAAACACAAAAAATAATTTTATATTTTTACAAAATATAACACGAAACTATGTACTAACAATTTAAATTATATTTTTCCAGATTATCAATTTAAATGTTTTTCAAATATTTAATAATATGAAATATCTTTAAATAAATAAAATTCAAATAACAAAAAAAATAAATATTTTATAAATTATTTAAATATTTATCACAACTAGATTTTAAATAGTTAAAATAACAGAATTATGTGATAAATTTAAAAACTTTCTTCAAAGTAGAAAAATAATTATAACATAATATTGAAATTAATAATAATTTAATATATTACAAAATTAATATGAAATTATGTAATAATAGTATAAATTATGATTTTATGGATAATTAAATACAATAAATAATTAATATTTTAAATTTTAAATATTTTACATATTTTACATATTATTTAAGTATTTAAATAACTAAATATTTAACATAACTAGATTTTAAATAGTTAAAATAAATAAATTATGTAATAAATTTTAAAAAAATCTGAAAAGTAGAAAAATAATTATAACATAATATTGAAATTAATAATAATTAAATATTTTTACATAATATTGCAAATAACTAATTTCACTTATATTAAGTAATAATTCGAGAAAATAACTTTTAAAAACATTAATATTTATTATTAATAATTTTAAACTCTTAATCTGTATTTATTATATAATTATATATACTAAAATTAATAGCTATTGTATTTTAGTAATTATTTATTCTTTTTGTTATTTATTATATAATTATATATACTAAAATTATGTATAAATTTATTTTGTTTTGTTATTTAACATAAAACTTTCAATAATTATTGGAGATTAAACTACTATTATTGAATTTTTTAAATTTAATTTATAGTACTTATTGTATTTTTGTTATAACTTATTAATTAATTAATATTTATTAGAGATTAAAATTTTATTTGAGATTATACTATTTATTGACTAAGTTAATATATTTTTAGTACCTATTGTATTTTTGTAATAATTGTATTTTTTCATTACCAATATATTTTTAATAATTGTGTGTTTTGCTAAAATTTTTAATATTTTTTGGAGATTAAACTATTGTTACTTATCAAAGATAAAACTATTAATTTAACTAAAATCATGAGTGTTCATGAGTTGGTTTGGACCGGTCGTAGGCTATTTGGCCAACAAATTGACATGGCAAGGTTGGGGAATTGGTCAATTGAAGCCAACTGACCTTTTGTGAAAACCAACCCACTCAATTTGTATCGGTTTGGGTCGGCTTTCACAAAAGGTCAATCTGGTTCAAAAGATTTAAACTTAAAAGTTTAATTTAATTTTAAAAATTACAATGCAATTGTAGGTACATGGTGGTCACTTAAACTATCAAAACAGAGGAGGTGTCAAATTAATACTATGCGAATGCTTGTAGTGAGTCCATAACTCATCGCACATCTGCGATGAGTTCATAACTCATCACACATCTGTGATGAACTCATAGCCGAAATAGGTTGTGATGAATTTTGGACCTGTGTGGACTTGCGATGAGTTTAATCCATCATAGAACCACGATGGGCTCCGGACCAGTGTGGACTCGTAATGAGTTTAAAGTCATCACATAATCGCGATGAGCGCAGACTCACCACAGATCAGAAACAAATAATAGAAACCCATGCGTCATTAAATAGCGCATGTGATGGGACACCCCGTGAACTTAATGAGGGTGCACAAGCTAAATAGTGATGTCATCCATGCCACATCTTTTTAAAAGGGCCACGAAAGGAAGTACCACACATGTATTATGAGAACCCTCAAACGAAAGGAAAGTTCGTCCTTGAGATATCTCATAAAACATGTGTCAAAACCCTAACAGTGTTCCCTAACAACTGACACAAAATCTAAGATTCCCTTTCTTAATGGGAACCAAACACTTTTGGCTCCTTCCTTTCGGGACCTTGGGATCCCTCCCTATAAATAAGGGTCCAATTCATAACGAGATAATCATTCTATCACCTCATTTGCCCTAGCCTTTAGCCTACCTCCTACATTCAGCTTTCTTTTGTCCATCAAGGAGATTCCCATACATAGCCTAACCACCTCACTCACATCAATTATTAAAAAATAAATTTAAAAATTAGATTTATGAAATGAAACATTTTAGACTAAGAAATATAGGAAATTTCTCACTTTTTCATATTAAAAATTACATTCAATATATATATATATATATATCCATTGTTAGGTCATTCGATTTTTGTCGGTTTACAAATGACCAAAGTGAAACTTATCCAACTTGGTCAAATTGGGAATTTTTTTAACCAAAGCCGACATCAAATACTACAAAATCGACCAACTCAGGTCGAGTTGATCAGGTTGGCCGATTTCATAAGTTTGGCGAATAAACCTAACTGAAATTAATTATTGTTACTTTTGTATTATAAAAAAATTATTAAAAGTAGTATATAAAATATGAATAATTATTAATTATTTAAAAAGTTATATAAAACAATTGTATACTCTTATGCGTTTATATTAGGGTCATTTACTATTACACACCTTATAGTTTTACATATTTACTTAAACCTACCTTATAGTTTTCATTTTACTAAAATATTAATTTATTTACTCAATCAACATTTCATTAAAGAGTATTTGTTTTGCCATTAGGCCCATGATTTTTTATTCCAAAAAATACCCTTAACACTTTTTTATACAAAAAACAAAATTGGCCAAATATAGCCAATAGAGTGGTTGGTCATGTCTTATTAAGGGCAAAATGGTATTTTTTATTTCTATTTTCTTTTGATTAAATTTATTTAAATGAACATTAGGGTCAACACTGTCATTTTCCACTATCATCTAATGGAAGATTGATTAAACCCGTTGCAAATTATAAGTGGTGTTTTAGTAAAATGCTAACTATAGGGTAGATTTTTAGTAAATCCATGAAACTATAAGGGTATTTTAGTAAATGGCTTTTCTATTATTTATCTTTTACTTAATAAATCTTGTGCATCGCACGTTTCCCCGCTAAGATAATTATTAATAAAACTAAATGTATTAAAAAATATTTGTTCATATTCAATTAACAATGATTATTTTTTATAAATCAATATTAAATGAAAAGTAAAATTATTAAATCTTTCAGATTTTCCCATGCATCGCACGGGTCCCTGCTAGTATATATGTTAAAATTGGTTTGCCCACGTCACCATACATCTCCTTGCATCAAACCTCCCTTCTTAAGTTTCTATTTTTTTTTTGAATTTTTTATTTTTTTAATTCCACATAATTACCCATTAAACCAATAAGGAAATCACATATGCTTAACTATTTCTAACAACCATAAAGAAAGTGGGATTTGCTTTTCTAATGTTTAGCCAAGTGGCACCACTTCCCCCACTTCCTCATAAATTGTCTCTAATTCCTATTTATTTCCTAAATTATCTCAAACTCCTATTTATCTCTTAAATTATCTCCAATTTAGTAAAGAGATTCTCTCCTAAACTATCTCTAATTCCTATTTATCCTTTCCCCCCACATTTTATCTATATCTATCTAAAGAAAGTTTCAATTAAAAAGATTCAAAACTATTTAAATGTTATAACGAAATTATGTACTAAATTTAAAATATTTATTCAAAACACAAAAAATTAATAGCTTTAATAATATTCATATTATTAATAATTCAATATTTTTACAAAATTCATCATGAAATTATGTAATAACAATATAAATTATAATTTAACGAATTATTCAATTTAAAAGTTAATCAAATAATAAAAATTAAACATTAAAAAATAAAAAATTATTTAAATATTTCAATAACTAAAAATCTTAAATAAAAACATTAAAAATAGCTAAATAATATAACAAAATCTTTAGTATTACGCAATAACATTAAAATAAATAAAATTCAAATAATGAAAATTTTTAAATATTTTACATATTACTTAAATATTTAAATAACAAAATATTTAACATGACAATTTTAAATAGTTAAAATAACGAAATTATGTAATAAATTTAAAAATTTTCTTAATAGTAGAAAAATAATTATAATATAATTCATAATAGTCATATTAATAATAATTTAATATTTTACAAAATTAATAACGAATTATGTAATAATACTACAAGTATAATTTTAGGATTTATTAAATTCAATAAATAATTAATATTTTAATAATTTAAATAACAATATTATTTTAATAAATAATAATATTGTAAATAACAAATTTCATTTATATAAATTAATAATTATAGAAATAACTATCAACAAAATTATATTTATTAATAATAATTTTCCAATAATAGTGTATATTCATTATATATTTATACATAGTATAAATAATATTTATTTTATTTTCCGTAATTATTTATTGTTTTTTATAAATATGGTTTCAATAATTATTTATAAATCTATTTATATTTTGTTATTTAATAGAAAATTATCAATAATTATTGGAGATTAAAAAACTATTATTTAACTTTTGAAATTTAATTTATCGTATTTATTGTATTTTTGTTATATATTTATTTTTAGTAATTATATATTTTTTATAATTTATAGATTAATACTTATTAGAGAATAAACTATTATTTGAGATTACACTATTTATTAACTAATTTAGTATATTTTCAATATTTATTATATTTTTGTAATTATTGTATTTGTATTATATTTTCATTATAATCTTATTTTCAATGATTGTATACATTTGCTATAAATTTTCAATAATTATTGGAGATTAAACTATTGTTATTTATTAGAGATTAGACTATAAATTTAGTTAAAATTATGAGTGTTCAATGGTTGGTTCAGTTCAGTTGTAAGCTATTTCGCCAACCAAATCGATCTGGTCAAGTACACAGCTTGTCACTCGAAACCGATTGACCATTAGTGAAAACCCATCAACTCAGGTTGTATCGATTTGGGTCTATTTTTGGTTTAGTTTGTTTGTTCAAAAGATTTAAACTTAAAAATTAACTTTAAATTTCATAAATTACAAAAATTAAATCTATGATATAAAATATTTTAAACTAAGAAATATGGGAATTTTCCTACTTTCCCATATTAAAAAATTAAAATTAAAATATAAAATATTAATATATATTTATTAAACCAAAGCCGATCTAGAATACTAGAAAACTGACCAACTCGAGTTGAGTTTGATCAGATTGTTTATTAAAAAGTTAAATATAAAACAATTATAAACTCTTATGTATTTCTATTGTTTAACTTTTGTTAACAAAGCCCCTTCATCGCACGGGTCCCCGTCACCATGCCTCTCCTTACTCCATTATCCCCACCCTGCATTCTCTTTGACTTTCTCTCCTCACCCCTTTCCACCACTCCCATTAAACCATGTCACCCAACTACCTAAAAATATTCTTATAATCTCTCTCCTAAGGTTATCTCATTTAAACCAATAGGAAAGTATCATGTTGTCCCACTTCCTAATCAATTCCTAAAATGCATCCCCCTGATCTATATCCACTCTCCCTCATTTAAAATATTCATATTAATTAATAAATAGTTAAATACGGTTAATATTTAATCCCACCCAGTATTAAATAGTATTATTATCAAAAGTTAATAAATACAATTAGTAAATTACCAAAAATTAAATATTCTTATTAGTACAATTAGTAAATTAACAAAAATTAGTCAATATTGTTATTTAACTCATTAACAACATTTTATAGAAATTGAAAACTCTAACTAATTTCTATAAAATTAAGAATTATATTTAACAATTATCAAAAACTATAAAATTTTAGTTATTGTTATTATTATAATTAATAACCAAATACAAATGTGGGAATAAAATATTATAATGTTAGAAAATGAAATTTGATGGAGGATGATTTGACCCGACCCCTTGAGACAATGACACATGCACATGACTCAGCCTGAGCAACAGCTTAGCACCACAGCCTGACCGCGACTAAGTAACAAACCCACAGGGCAGCTCGCTACGCCATAGCTCGCTACAACGCGAGCTCGAGGTTCCCCGAGCTACTGAAAGGGAATACTCCAAGACAAGTCTATCCCAACTCGCGAGCTAGGATAACCAGCTTGCTCCAACACTTAGGTAGAGAAACTGCCCCAAAGGCAACCTTGAGAGGAGTCACCTCGAAGTACCCCAAGGAGATCGCTACAAAGTAGCTCGCGACAGGATAGCTCGCAACAGGATAGCTCGCTACAAGGTAGCTCGCGACTAAGCAACGCGATGCTTTCAGGAAGCTTCTATCTAACAAGACTGTACCCATCAGATTGTGCCACGTCTCCTGACAGACGGCGTAGTCCCTGCCAATTCGACAGACTGCACCCACGTCTCTCAATAGATGGTGGCGTGCCTATCCTCCCGGGACATGTCACTCACCCGATTGGGTAGTACCCTACAACGGTTACCTGAGCAGCCCTGGTGAATAACGGCTGCGACAGAAGCCCAGTGGCGGTTACGCTCGATTTGATAAGAACGCCTATATAAGAGCCCCCTAGTTGAAGGAAAACTCTCTCTCTCGAACATCTGAGATCTTATCTTGAACTTACTTGCTCTCGAGCTAACTCAGTGATCTAGTGCGACCTACACTCTTAGCCTATTTTACACTCTTTACTATTTTCTCTAGCATTCTAACTTAAGCATCGGAGTATTCCCACCAGGCAAGTCCCCCGGGAATTCTTTACTATCTTCTTCTCAGGTGTTGTCCATTGCCAGATAGAAGTCAGTCAGCAGCCAGCTAGGAGTGCCCAGATTGCACAGCATCATTTGGCACGGTCTATGGGAAATGCTTCAAAAAGCCATACTCTAAGCTTCTACAGTTTCTTTTTGAAAACTCAACATTCATGGCCTCCTCCAGCAATATCGGACGTGGTGCCAGCTACAACACTTCTGGGGAGTAACCCCAACTTCCCACTGTCTGTATTGGACATTTCACCGTCCCCCTCTCCATGGACGGAGTTCCCAGTCTGAACGTGCCTCTCACAGTGGCACCCGCGATTGCTCCACTCCCTTCCACAGTTGGAGCAACCTTTGTTGAACCTTCGGTTGTGCCCCCAGTGGCCAACCCGAAGCAGTTAGAAGACTTAATGCAATGCATGCGAGCCATACAAGATCAGATGCAATAATTTCAGCAGTTCCAACTCTACCAACAACAAGTGTTGCATCAGGTCTCTCAGTACCAGTACCAGCAGCAGTTTCCCTCCTTGCCTCAGGCCCAGCCGCCGCTTCCCCCTCGGCACTCGGCCACAAAGCAGACCAAGCCCTCCCGCCGAAGCGAGCGACCTCGCCGGGGAGAGGCTTCCCAAGCCCAGGATCCCGCCAAGAGCCAAGCCTCTTCTCATGGCAGGAAGGAGAGGCCAGCCACCCCCGCCTCGCAGCCTATGGGCAGGTCGAGGGCTTTCCAACCAACCAAGCCCGCATCGCCCCAGCATTCGCAGTTCGAGCTCTCGCTCGTAGAGAACTCGTTCGAGGTCCTAGTCGTTGACTATAGGCAGGGCTCTTTAGTTCAGAGCCACCACTAGCAGTCCAACCTCATCGAGCTCGGTGATACTGAAGCATCAAGCACCAACGCCGAACCAGCAAAGCACCAGCGAAGGCACTGGTGAGCTCGCCAAACTGCTACCCGAGTCTCTCCCGAGCTCAAAGGAAAAGAGGAGGTAAGCTCAAGTGAAGTGAAAGCTACCCCTCTCCTGTCAGTTTTTTCCCCACTATCTCCAGAACTCCTTGCTGTCCCCATGCCAAAGGACTTCAATCTCCCTCCATTGGACAAGTATGATGGATCCTTCAATCCGAATGATCATGTGGACGCCTTTTAGTCCTAGATGCACCTGGCAAGGGCCAGTGAATCCTGCATGTGCGTGGCCTTTTCCACCACCTTCAAAGGGGTAGCCCGCACCTGGTACCGAAACCTCGCGCCCGGTTCAATAAGAAGTTGGGCGTAGTTCGTGCAAGTTTTCACCTCTCACTTCATCACCAGCAAGAGGTGCCCGAGAACTCAAGAAAGCCTCCTCGGCATAATTCAAAAGGAAGGGGAGTCCATTTGGAGTTACATCAAGCGGTTCAACGATGCTTGTTTGCAGATACCCGACCTGGATCCCGCAGTTCGCCTCACCGCAGCCAAGCGAGGTATTACTCACAAAGAGTTCAAGTGGTACGTAGTTGTTAATCAGCCCAAGACCGTGACCGAGTTCCTCAGGCTCGTGGATCGGTTCATAGGGACGGAGGAAGAAATCAACCAGAAGGGTGAGTAGGCCCTTGAGAAAAGGAAGAGGGAACCAGAGCCCCCAGCTCAGGGCGATAGCAGGAAGAAGAAGGACCAAGCTCGGGGGGCAAAGCTAAATCAGCCTTTTCGAGCTTCAGCAGTAGAAAGGGGCTACACGCCCCTCAACGCAAAGCGGGCCGAGATCCTCATGGCGATCAAGGATGCCCCATACGTGAAGTGGCCACCTCGGCTGAAGGCGGACCCTAATGTTAGAAATATAAATTTGTATTGTAGCTTTCATAAAGATCACGGTCATAGCACCGAAAGTTGTAAAAATCTCCACGATGAGATAGAAGAACTCATCCGTCGTGGATATCTGAGAAATTTTGTACAAAGTAATAATAGTAGTAATAAAGCAGGTCGGCAAGGGGAGTAGAGTAGGGACGCTCCCAAGTCCAGTAGGTAAGCGGAACAGCCGCAGAAGCAGCCCCTCGAAGAGAGACCAATTCGGGGGACCATCCACGTCATAGTTGGAGGTTCGATTGTCGCGGGCTGCACCTCAGCCGCAGCTCGTGAGGCTGCCAGGGAAGAACAGAACCCCCCAAAGCGGCCAAGGATGGAAGACCCCATCTTCTTTACATAAGACGATGCACACGGGGTCCACTACCCCATGATGACACGCTCGTCATAACGGTGAAGATCAACGACTTCGAAATCAGGCGCGTCCTCGTCAACTCAGGTAGCTCAGCGAACATCCTCTTCAAAGCAGCCTTCGACCAACTTCAACTCCAAGAGAGCGACCTGAAGCCCACGAACACTCCTCTAGTAGGCTTCAACGCAGAGGAAGTCAGGCCCCTGGGAAAGATTACAGTACCTATGGTAGTCGGCACTTGGCCTAGCATAGTGAGACTCAGCCATGATTTCTTAGTGGTCGCAACCCCCTCACCATATAACGCCATAGTAGGTCGGCCGATTACCCATGCCTTACGGGCTGTGGTGTCCACTTATTACTTGGCCATGAAGTTCCCCACGGACTTCAGAATCGGGATAGCGCGAGGTGACCAGCTTGAGTCTCGCAAATGCTACGTCACCGCCCTCAAAGGGAAAGCCAAGGTGGCCGATGACCTCGAGCTGGAGCGACCTACGAAGCAGAGCGAGGAGCGACCTGTGCCCACAGAAGAGACCGTCTCCATCCCATCCTCGATGGAGAATCCAGCCTGAACTTTTCAGATCGGTGCTTCCATTGAGGAGCCTCTGCGATCTAAACTGGTATGCTTTTTGCTTGAAAAATTAGTTAGGCCCGTTAGACAAAAGAAATGCAACCTAGCCCCATAGCGATGGAGGGCAGTCGACGAGGAGGCCGGGAAGCTCCTTGCATCCGATTTTATCAGGGAAGTCCATTACCCGAGCTGGGTAGCCAACCCCGTTTTGGTGAAAAAGGCTAACGGTAAATAGCGCATGTGCGTCGACTACACCGAGCTTGCCC
Source organism: Nelumbo nucifera (assembly GCF_055504915.1). Classification (NCBI taxonomy): domain Eukaryota; kingdom Viridiplantae; phylum Streptophyta; class Magnoliopsida; order Proteales; family Nelumbonaceae; genus Nelumbo; species Nelumbo nucifera. The sequence continues at coordinate 168,456,138 of NC_142649.1, read as the reverse complement.
AAAGGACTGCTTCCCACTTCCCAGGATCGATCGTCTGGTGGACGTGACCTTGGGGCATGAGTTGCTAAGCTTTCTAGACGCCTACTCGAGCTACAACCATATCAGGATGGACCCGGCAGATGAAGAAAAGACTGCCTTCATAACCGAGCTCAACCTGTACTACTACAAGGTCATTCCCTTTGAGCTAAAGAATGTCGGGAAGCCTTTCAAAGACTTGTAAATAAGTTGTTTGAGCCATTGATTGGCCAAAAAGTAGACTGTTATGTAGACGACATGGTCGTAAAAACCCAGTTTTCATGCAACATAATACAAGACTTGCACTTAGTCTTTGAAATTCTGCGTAGATTTAATATGAAGCTGAACCCGAATAAGTGTGTCTTTGGCGTCACCTCGGGTAAATTCCTGGGATACATTGTAAACCGGCATAGCATTGAAGCCAACCCGGACAAAAATGAAGGTCATCCTAGATATGAGACCACCCTGGAAAATGAAGGAGGTTCAGAGGTTGAATGGTAGAATAGCCACTCTGAGCTGCTTCATGTCCAAGTCGGCAGACCATTGCCTACCTTTCTTTAAGGCAATTAAAAGCAAAGGGTTTGAATGGACACAAGACTGTCAGCTCGTGTTTGACGATCTCAAAGAGTACCTCTCTAGCATACCGGTCTTAACCCGGCCCGAAGAGGGAGATGTTTTAGAGCTGTACCTATCGGCAAGTGACGAAGTAGTCAACTCGGTACTAATAAAAGAAGTAGATCGAGTCCAACAACCTATCTACTATGTTAGTAAAGTGTTGCAGGGAGCGGAGACAAGATATCCATAGATAGAAAATTTGGCTTATGCACTGGTTATTACAGCCCGAAAGCTCCATCCATACTTTCAAGCTCACACTATCATCGTCCTCACCAACAAGCTTCTGAGGCAAGTCCTACTCAAGCCTGAGGTCTCTGGTTGACTGACGAAGTGGGCCATTGAGCTCAGCAAGTACGATCTCCAATACAAGCCACGAACTGCTATTAAGGCCCAAGCCTTAGCAGACTTCGTCGTGGAGTGCACTTTCAACTCCGAAGTCCCCAGCCGGTTGAGCACGAGGCCCCCAGTTCGGGCGAGCCCGGAGTTCCCAGGCCGGTTGAGTCTGAGCACTGTAAGGTAGCAGCCAGTGTGGCATCTCTCCTAGTTAGGCTAAGTGAGAACTGGGATGAGGAGCCCTAGATCCTTCACGTAGATGACACCTCGAACCAGCATGGCAACGGAGCCGAAATAGTTCTGCATGACCCAAGTGGTACAAAACTAGAGTACGCACTACGGTTCGAGTTTGCGGCATCCAACAATGAAGCAGAGTACGAAGCGTTGATAGTCGGGCTAGCTTTAGCCAAAGAAATGAAAGCCAAGCATATTATCATCTACAACGATTCTCAGCTCGTGGTTAATTAGGTCACAGGAGAATACGGAGCTCGTGAGTCGACTATGATTGCCTACTTAGCCAAAGTAAGAGAGACTCTGCTCAACTTCCAGTCACACTTCATTAGGCAAGTCACGAGGTCGGAGAACGCTGAGGCTGACGCCCTGTCTCGGTTAGCCAACACCAGTGATAACACCATGAGAACCGTGTACATAGAGAACCTGCCTCAGCCTAGCATTCTCGGGGGGCAGAGGAGGTCACTCCTGTCGTTCAAGTAGAGCTGAGCTGGATCGATCCACTCGCGAGCTTCCTGCTACACAGGACCCTCCCTACAGACCGCAATGCCGCCAGAAGGGTAGAGTGCCAGGCGGCCAAATACGTCATGATAGACGAACGGTTGTACCGAAGATCCTACACGCTCCTCTACCTGCGCTGCTTGCGACCTTCTGAAGTCAAGCTCCTACTCCGCGACACTCATTAGGGCCTGTGCGGCGGACACTTGGGGGGCAAGGCCCTCACTCAAAAAGCACTACGATAGGGATACTATTGGCCAACAATGAAAGCAGATGCTATTGAGCTCGTCAAAAAGTGTGACAAGTGCCAGAAGCATGCCAATATCTACCACCAACCCGATGTTGACCTCAAGTATCTCACCAACCCATTGCCTTTCGCATAATGGGGCATCGATATACTTGGACCGTTTCCACCAGCGACAGGCTAGAGGAAGTTCCTAGTGGTAGCAGTAGATTATTTCACCAAGTGGGTAGAAGCTGAACCTCTTGTAACGATCACAGCCCAAAACGTCCAGAACTTCTTTTGGAAGAACATAGTGTGTTTCTTCGGGTTACCTTGGGTATTGATTTCTGATAACGGTAAGCAGTTCGAGGACATCAAATTCCAGAATTGGTGCCAGGACATGGGCATCCAACAGAACTTTACTTCAGTCGCACACCCTCAAGCAAACGGTCAGGCAAAAGTCACGAACAGAGCTATCCTCCACTGACTAAAGGCACGGTTAGACCGAGCTAAAGAACTATGGGCAGACGAGCTACCTAGTGTTCTATGGGCTTACCGAACCATAGAGAAGACTGCCACATGAGAGACTCCCTTCAACCTCACCTATAGCACCGAAGCATTCATCCCAGCTGAGATCGAGGTTCCCTCGCTACGATTGGAAGCATATGACGACAAGGCAAATGAAGACGAGCTATGTACCAACCTCGACCTACTCAACGAAATAAGAGACCTTGCATATATCAGGACCGCAACTTACTAGCAAAGAGTAGTTCGGTACTATAACTCCAGGGTCAAGAAGCGGAACCTCTGCGTCGGCGACCTGGTCCTTCGTAAAGTTATGGTACCTGAGCCCGGCATTGGCAAGCTCGGACCGAATTGGAAAGGACCCTACTGAGTGAAACGGGTGCTCGGGGAAGGAACATACGAGCTCGAAACCCTTGAAGGGAAATAAGTACTTCGGACATGGAATATTGTCAACTTAAGGCAGTATTACCTGTAACTACTGAGTAGACCATGAGTCAGTCTCAGAGCCTAAGGGCCCAAAATGTCGAGCTAACATGACCTCGGTGCAATAAGACCCAGTCGCCTCTATGGCATGGGCGAACTACTGAGTAGACCATGAGTCACTCTCGGAGCCTAAGGGCCCAAAATGCCGAGATAACATGACCTCAGCGCAATAAGACCCAGTCGCCTCCATGGCCTGGGCGAACTCCAAAGGCAAATTATAAGTCACCCCCTCAACCTAAGGGCTAAAACACCAAGCTAACCAAGACCTCAACACGATGAAAGACTTAGTCGCTTCACCAACGAAGGCAAAGTATGAAGTATCAGAGGCGTAAGCAACTCGGGTCTGAATCCTACGAAGCATAGCTCATCTCAATACATTGGTTGGATGAGATAAGGTACAACCTACAAACATACAGTTCGGGCATACACGGTAACTACTTCGCGGTATACTATAAAAATGCCTCAAAACACTAAGGCATAGCTCGGGGTAATAATTACCGAAAAATCTGATTTCGGGTATGTAGCTCTAATAGCTCGAGTGATGAGATCGCTTTGGCAAAAAATAAAAGAGCACACCATACTTAGCAGAAAAAGGAAAAATTTCATTACTAATGCATAAATAAAAATCGAGCTAAAAAAGCTCGGGAAAGTTCAACGAGAAGTAAAAAAGGGCACAACTGCCCAAGAAGAAGATTTTTGAAAACTGGGTTCTGGCACCCGGGAACCACCAGAAATCAATCAGAAGAATAGAAAAATAGAAGAGCCACCAGCCTCAAGGGTCCACCTCCTCCACCTCGTCCTCATCCTTCGGGAAGTCAGGCTCCTCCTCCTCCTCCTGGTCCGCCGTCTCGAGAGCCAAGCCCTTCATTGTGATGCCGTCAAGGTTGAGCCCAGAGAACTTATTTTGAACCAACCAGCAGCAGAGCTTGAATCCAAAGCGATATGAGCTCGAGCCATACTCCACTTGGAGGTTGTGATACTCCTGGGAGTCCTTGAAGTCCTAGACTGCCTTAACTCACTCGGCCTCCACCATGGTGTCGAAGTTCTGAGTTCGGTCCAGAGGTGTAGACTCCAAGTCTAGAACCTGCTGGCAAAGGAGCTCCCTCTCCGCTGCCACCCTCGACGACTCCTCCCTATAGCGCGCGCTCTCCTCAGAAAACCTGGCGATCTGCACCTCCTGGTCACGGGCAAGCAGCTCCTGGGCCTTGCTCCCCTTGCGAGCCTGAAGGATCTCACCTCGGTCTTGATCAAGATCGCCCTGGAGCTTCTGAACGATGGCCCTCTGATTGCGAGCATTGCCGGAATGGATGTTGGTCTGAAGGGCCATGGCATGGATGGTAGAGTTCACCTGCCAACAAGATATTAAGGTCATAAAAAAAGGAAAAAAAAGGAAAGAACGAAAAGAAAGAGAAAATACCACTTCCCACCATACAGTGAGAAGCGGCAAACACGGCGAGCGCCTTGGGCTCCATCTCCCCCCAGCTAGCGACCTCCTCATGGCAGATTGCCCTTCGACTCTTCCGCCCAGCCACGATGTAGTCATTGACACCCTCCCAGTTCCCTACTGGAAACTGTGGGTAGGGGAATGGGCGGGATGGCCCAGGAGGAAACGGCCCTGGCCTCGGGAGCTCGCCCTCCTTGGGGCTGCCTTCTCCAGTAACTCCTTCAGATGGGACCGGTGGAACCTCAGGCGGTGGAGAAATAAAGTCTGGCTTAGCAGAATCGAACTTAGTGCCCCAGAAGTAGAAGTTCGGTCAGGACGCGACCTCTTCGCCTTACGCTTCTGGTTGGAAAGAATGTGGCGCGCGTCAACACCAGACATAATGGCTGCCAAAAAACCACAAGGTATTAGCCCAGTACAAAAAAAAAATAATATATATGTGTGTGTGTGTGTGTGTGTGTGTATTTTTACAGGGCACTACGCGACCTAAAAGGCAACCTACCCGGACTTAGGCCAGCCTGCGCAAGCTTTTCCTCGGTCAAGTAGTCCAAATAGTGAAGGCCTACTGCTGCCTAGGACTACAGCATTTTTCGAGTTTCAGGGTCCAAATCAACCCTAGAATCCTGGATGGCAGCCCTCCAAGAAGTTGGGAAGGGCCACCCCTCGAGGTTACGGACTACAAAATAATCCCGCTTCTTGGCCGGGACCCTGTTCGGCAGCTCGTGCAAGAGCTTGAAGCCGCAACGGGGAGAAAAGTAGTAGGAACGCCTTTCTGGAGGCGCTCCGGGAGTAGCATTCTTGATGCAGAGAATGAAAGAAAAGATATCAAGATCAAGGGGAAGACAATACTCATAGCACAGAGAAATAGTCCCAACTACATTCCGAACGGCGTTGGAATGGAGCTAGTCAATGGTGACGTTGAAATGATTCAACACCTCCACTATTAGAGGGTGTAGAGGAAGACGCAGGCCAGCCTCGAGCTGTTCTTGAAAAATCACTATGTCATTGGGACCATGCTCCCATGGAAAGTTACCAGAGGGGAGACCGTAGATAAGGTCCCCGGGAAGGTTAAAGTAGTGAACTAGAGACCTAAGTCTCTCCATCGTCATAGAGGAGGGACCGAAGGTGTCGGGCTCTCTACCCCGAGAAGTTGAAGCCACCTCGATGGAGGCCTCCGAAGCCTGCTCCCAAGCTCTCCCTGAGCTTGAGGGGGCGTCATCCCGGTTACCGTCCTGGGAGTAGACGTGGTACGGCTACCCAGACATGATTGACAGAATGATTAGACTCACCAGAAAAGATGAAACGGTGTGAACAGGAGAAGAGCTCGGGTAGACTAGATGGATGCGCGACCTCAAAATCAAAAGACAGCAAGTTAGCGTGAAAGAAAATGAGGCCTGGGGGCCCTCCTATTTATAGCCATTGTGCCCCAAGATCAACGACCCAGATTGAGACATATCTGACGGTTCGCAGTCAAGCTGATCGCACGTCTTCTGAAACTGAAATGTGACTAGCTGCACGTCTCCCATGATTGAGGTAATGACGGTTGATCGACATCCAGAGTTAAGAGCCGCTTTGGTGCGTTTCTCGTCATTCAAAATGTCAGAAGTCCCCTGACTTCCGCGCACACATTTAATGCGAGCAGTCAATCAAGTTTGAACTTCGGTCAAATCCACCCGTCACACTTCATGAACTCCTCACGCTAGGGTGGCATACTTAACCTGAGGAGTGGGGGGAAATTGATGGAGGATGATTTGACCCGACCCCTTGAAACGACGACACGTGGACATGACTCAGCCCGGGCAACAGCTCAGCACCACAGCCTGACCACGACTAAGTAACAAACCCACAGGGCAGCTCGCTACGCCATAGCTCGCTATAGGGGCAGCTCGCCTGACCGCGAATATTTATTCATATTCAATCAATAATAATTATTTTTTATAAATCAACATTAAATAAAAAAATAAAATTATTATATTTTTTAGATTTTCCCATGCATCGCACAGGTCCCTACTAATAATAAGTAAAAAGCCAAAGCCGAAAGTGGATCTCACGAGCCTAAGTAGAGCTTTAGCAGAGATCATCTAATTTACACTTTAGATTATGTAGTCTCATACCAAGGTTACCGAGGTTGAGCGAAGGATGTTTTGGCCTGTAATTGGCCTGGGGCCAGTGCTTTGTTCTTTCCAAAATCAAATCCATTCGCTTCTAAAATTTAAAACAAATTTATTCCAATAATGAAGGCATTTTCCTAGACAAATGTGTATGTATAGATTTAGTGGTAGTGATCAACACAAAGGAATGGTTAGGAAATCTGTGATTGAACCTTCTACGAACGTTGCCTTAGGGGGTGTTCAACAAAAACCCAGTTTTCCTACTATCATTTTCTCTACCTGCACCCTACCCACGTACAGTACACTGCAGCCGCACATCTCACAATACAAGATGGCGACGTGTAGCTGCAATTCAAGGCAGGTAGAATGTGGGTAAAGGATAGTGGGCAGGAAATCCGATTTGGTTTGGTAATATGGTTGGTTTTGCTAATGTAGCTTGTTGTTGAATACACCCTTAATCATTTTCTTCAATTCCTTTTGTCACCTATCTCTCATCAAAACACCATACATTTCTCTGATTCATTTTCTTGTATCTTTATTGAGGGCATAAGTTTTTTGATGGTGTGCAATATAGAAGCTCTTTACTGACTGCTAGAGGACAGCTCGGATGTCGGATTATGTAGGTTGCTTTGTTGAGTTGTAAAGAAAGAGAGAGGATCAAAGTACTCGGGCTACTTTACCCAGTGTAGACACTCCGATGCTTAAGTCAGTAAGCTGAAGTTTTTTGAGAGCTAGAAAGCAAGAGAGAGCTAGAGAGCTTGAGTGCTAAATCGAGCATACCTTATGAGGTTATAGGTGAGGCCCTTATATAGGTAAATTGTCGTGAGCCTCACGAAATACGTCCAGGATCTCTAGCCCATCTAGTTCGAAGGTGGTTTCACGCCTAGAAGTAGACTCCATGTAAACAGGTAATGTCTATCCAACCTTGCCCTAAGCGGGCGGGGTGATAACCAGCTCTTCCTCTCGGCACGTTAGGCAGGTCGCTAATCGAAAATAGGTAAAATCGGTGGAAGTAGGTCGACACCAACTTAAGGTCTTGCCTAGCTGTTCGTAGTTTGGCCTACCGGGGTAATGCCAAGGTATCATTCTGCTGTTCTGCAATGCCACATGCCATCATATCATTGAAGGACCAAATTACCCCTCATCAAGTTTAACCCAAACCAATCCCTAACTTGAGATCATGCCTGAATTTGAGGACCAGGCCCATTTTTATGTGGTGTTGGATTATTAGCTACATCCGGTGAAGGAAGCTTTACAGTTTGTTTTGTTTTGTGAGACGGAACGAGAAACAGTGAGACGTGGTTTCCCAAAACTTCGAATGTGGGGTCGCACTAAAACGGTGCGACCCCAGTGAGAAAGGAAACCACACGCGAAAAAAGATCGTTGTCAGTTCATCGTCAGCACTGAATCAAAGGTTTGGTGGAGGTGGACTAAAATAGTAGCGGCGTCTTCAGATCGTCGTCAACGTCGGAGGTCTAGTGAAGTTGCACTGAAATAGTAGTGGCATCGTCAGCTTGTCGACGGCATCAGAGGTCCGGTGGAGGTGCACTCAAAATGGTCGCTTCCCTTTGGTTCAAGTAGCAGACTAGAGGCAAGCAAAGAAAAAGATGAAGAAGAAGAGGAAGAAAAAGAAAGAGGGAGAGGGAGAGGAGGAGAGATATCTTGATCAATTGAAAAATCTCCTTGAGAAATTGTCTTCTTTCATGACCTTCATTGCTATTCTTGCCGAAGAAACCACCACTACTGGTTTGGAACCGAGTTGCAGAGATATAAGCAATGCAACCTACGTTGAAGAGATGAAATAGTTGTAAAATTTCCCTTCTCCAATCAAACACTGGAATGCCAAAATGAGAAAATAATTTTTGTCTTCTCATCCCATCCTTTCCCATTCCATCGCTTCTCAGCAACCAAACGGACTGTTAGGTGATTCATTTTCTTGCGGGGACGTTGAGATGTCATTTTGTTGCAACTTGCAACCCCCAATAAATTATAAACACTCTAGTGGTTAGAGAAAAAAAAACGTATAACTTGGTGAAATTTAGATCACCAAAAACAACCTTCAGTTGCTTGATTGTTTGTAAAATTTGCATTAGCTTCCAAAATACCCAGTCCAAGCCAAATTGAGATCAAGTAGGGATGACGATGAGAACAACAACAATCTTTAATTTTGAGGTTACAAAACGAGGTAAGCCCATCCTCCAAAACCATAATCCCATAACCACTTGTCAAGTCTCCGTTACAACCAGCCAAAGACGTTATCAACTTGACAGTTGATGCCTTGTTATTAATATCATGATTGAAGCATATATTGATAGCTCCAACTATATTTTAACTAAAGATTTAGATAATTTTAAGAAGTTAATTTGAGCTTTTGAGACAACCATGATAGATGATTCATTCTTTTATGGTCTTTGTTGGAGACAATTGGCCCTTTTTTTGGCATCTTATTTTTTTCACCGTTTGCAATAGTTTCTCTTGGTGTTCAAGGTTATCTGTTTTTGCTAAGCAAGTTCAATCTGTTTATAGAGGTTTTCTTTTCAACTTTAATTTCTTGCTGATTGTATTGCTTGGGTATGGAACGTGAGCATTTTATGAATGAATTTCACCTCTCTATCAGACTATCACAGCAATTGTCAAATCTTGTATTTCTAAGTATAACAACATCTATATTTAAAAATTTGAACCCGTGCCTCCTCAAATAGAGGATGATGCCAAAAGGACTGAGAACTGACCAACTGAACTACTACCTTGTAGCTTTGTAGCTGTTTGAGGGGGCTTTTGTGTAGCGGCTTCTGCCGTTATCAAGTGGGCTGTTAACATTGTATGTGAGAAACATGCAAAAATATAAAGGGAAATTGTTTAAAACTCATCATGAGTATTTAACATTTCCCTTAAACTCATCATAACTTTTTAAAATGTCTAAAATTCATCATGTTAGTAAGTTTTTATTTTCTAAAATTTACCTTTCACTATGCACCGTTAATGCTTCTTAACACAGGTGTCCATGTCAGCATAAATAACAATTTTTATGACCAAATTATCCTTGAATGGCAAGGTACAAGAAAAATGGTCTTTTTCAGTTTTCAATTTTCTTGTTTTTTATTGCATTTTTAGTATTTTGTTATAATTTCCAATGTTTTTTATAATTTCTGCTTTTTTACATTTTCTATTTTCTACAATCTATAAATTTTCCAGTATTTTTTGTTATTTATTTGTAATTTATGTGTTTTTCTATAATTTTTTTGTGTTTTTTCTACAATTTTTATTTTCTGATTTTGTTTTTCAATTTCTATAGTTTCTATAATTTGGAAATAATTTTTATTTTGTTTGCAATTTCTAAAATTTTTTATATTTTTTGTAATTTCTATGTTTTTTATGTATCTTATATTTGAAAATATTTTTTTGAACTTTTTCCGTTTTTCATGTCTAAATATTAAAATGGTAATTGATTTAGCGCGATCTGGTTGCTCCTAGCTGGAGGTGACTTGGCTTCTAGACGAACGGTGGACTGAACCTGCAAGTAGACCTGTTCATGGGCCGGGTCGGGCCAAGCTCGGGTCGGGCTTTTACTCTCCATTAACATAAATATGTCAGGCCCGAGCCCGGCCCTAATAAAAAGCCCGAAGCCCGACCTAATAAAAAAAATTAGAAATTTTCCCTATTCAATAATCAATATAAATCAGAATTTATTTACATTAAAAAAATATATAAATTCAAAATTTATTTATATTAAAAAAAGAATATAAAGAAGGGAAAGAGGATGTGGAGAAGAAGAATTCGGTTGGAAAAAGAAGGGAAGGAGGTGAAAAAAAGAGGGGTATTCAACTAGGGTTTTTAGGTTTAATTATAGGTCGGGTCGGGCCGGGCTCGGGCTGGGCTATTTTTGCAAATCCCGAGCCCAACTTGAATTTATTGCGGGTCGGGCTTTTTGGCCCGAGGTTAAGCCCGTGGGCCTATATACCTGTTCAAGCCCGTCCAGGGGTCGAGCCGAGTCGGGCCGGCCCATGAACAGGTCTACCTGCAAGGATATCAGAGAACCCCGAGATGCTAACCCGGCGAGGTCGCTCCGATGCTTAAGTTAGTAGGCTAATAGCGAGCTGAAATTGCTTTGGAAATGAGACAGCTTGAGAGCAGGAAAACACGCATACCTTGTACCCCTGGGGGGGTGGAGCCTTTATATAATGGAGTCCTTGTGGATTTCGCGGAGTAGTTCCGAAATCCTCGTCACGATGGGATCCGTTTCCACGATAATGGGAGATAGTGCTGCCAACTGATAGGGTTTATCGAGTCCACCCAAATCGGTCGAGGGAGATAACGTTGGCTGTTACGCGGCATGATCCCGTGAAGTCCGGGAACCGTCGGAGGGATTTTTGGGATACTCTATGGCACGTCGGTATCCCCGATCTGACGCCTTTAAGTCCCGTACTGGACTGAATGTCGAAGACCCTTGGCATCGAAGTGTTCTTGTTGCGATCTGGTACCGAGGCGATCTCATTTCGGGGTGACCTTGTGTCGAGGTCACTTTAGCCCGGGGTAGATGGGTACCCGAGACTGTTGTGCTGCGGGTTGGTCTTGCTGAGTTGTCATCTGTTAGTCAAGCCGTGTCCATGTGTCCCCCTGTTACGAGGTCGGGCCAAATCACCCTTCATCAATTGCCCCCCACTCCCTGAGCTAGGGGTCAAGACCTGGTGCAGGGAGTTCATGATGTGACAAGTGGATTTGGCTCGAGGTCCAGGCCGCTTTGTCGGATGAATCGTTGATCAAACTAGTTTGGCTACTCGGCTCAACCAAGAATAACCCGGGTCGCATCTGGTTTACACGCGGACGTCAAAAAATGCGTTAAACCAATTTCAACCTCGAGAGTCGCGCATCCGGTTTTCTTAGGAGCCGTCGGATCGCTTTGAACTTGACCATTGATTCTCTGGTACAGTGGCTATAAATAGGGGGACCGGAGACTCATTTTCTTCGCCACAAGTTCATTTTCCTTCGGTCTGAGGTTGCGCTCAAGCTCCTTAGCTCGGGTCTTTCTGTGCGGTGTTCCTTTTTTGGTTCGGTCTTCCTCCTTGGTGAGTCTTTCCTAGCTTTCCCCTTCGATTCAGTTTCTTTTTCATGTCTAGCTGTAGTTTTGATAGTCTTCCAGATGAGGCCGAGGTGGGTGCCTCGGCCCAAGTCGATAGTCAGACCAGAGCTACTTCAGGTATGGAAATGATCCGTTGCCCTCCTGAGGTGCAGCCACTCCGGGAGGCGTGAGAGGCTTCTGGAAACCTGGCATCCCCCTCACAACGAGGTCGGTTGCCGGACAACTTCGGCCCCTCGACAATGACAATGGACAGGCTCCAGGCCTTAATAGCTCGGTACAACTCCCCAAACGACCTCCTTTATAGTCTTCCGCTAGGCAATTTCCCCTGGGAACATGATCACAATGAGATCGTGATCTTCGAGGAGCAGCTCGTAGCTGGTCTTCGTCTTCCGTTTTATCCCTTGATCATAGAAGTCTTGAAACTCTTTAACATCACTATAGACCAGCTGCACCCAAACTCAATTCGCAACGTAGTAGGGACTATCTCGCTTTTTTGTGATTATAACCTACCACTTGACCTCGATATCTTTTCTTCGATCCTATCCATCAAGAAGAACGCCTCCTGTGTCCTTCCCGAGCATAGACGGACCTATTACCTATCTCCTCGTTCGGGTTACAAGCTTTTTCACAGGCTCTCAAATAGGGTCCTAGTCTGGAAGAGAGGTTACTTCGTGGTTCGTAATACTGAGGGATGGCCCTTCCCGACCCATTGGAGGGCAGCCATTCAGGATCCCGATGTCAGACTGGACCTGAAAACAAGGGAAGTACTCTAATCTTGGGCGGAGCTCGGCCTCAACTTCATGGACTACGTGGTTGAAGACAAGCTCATGCAGGCTGGCCTGAGTCTTGGTAGGTCGTCTCCGTTTGTGTTTTTACTTTATTTCTAATAAAGTTGTTGACATTCTACTTTTGTTGCATCTCCCATGAAGCTCGTTGCGGATTAACTTCTTGACCGGATGAAGGGGAAGAAGAAGCGAGCTACCGAAAGAGCTCGTGTCGAGTCACCGCAGGCTACCATGCCTAAGTCCGAATAGTCCTCTACTGTGCAACCTCCGGTGATTTCGAGGAGGAACCAGGGAAGGCCTCCCCGCCTCGCGCGCCCGAGGAGGTATCTTCGGAGCCTGTTCTTGCAACCGCCGTGTCTTCGGGTAGCGAGGAAACAATTTAGAGCATATTGACTCCGAAATATAGCCCGCTCAAGAGCAAAAGCGCGGTGTATGCTGAGGAGGTCGCTAGCTGGGCCAAACTATCGGTCGCTCAGCTCGGAGCTCGAGCGGCTACTCACTGCATGGTGGTAAGTTTCATCTTGACTTCTTCAATTTTGTGTTTAAGACTTCTCCAATACTAACTGTGGTTTTCTTGGCAGGTGAACTCCGTCGTTAACGCTCTGACATACCAGTCCGAGCTACATTTGAAGCGGGCTCTTGGCTCTTGCGGCTGAGTCCTTGTCTCGTGAACCTCACGCCGAGCTGAATCTAGCCCATAGCGAGATCAACCAGCTGAAGAACGATGCCCGGGCTTAGAAGGAGCTCATTTCATTACTAATGTCCAAGAAGGCGGCACTAATGTCCGAGAAGGCAGGACTGGAGCGGGAGGTGGAAAACCTCGAGGCCCATGTCAAGGAACGAACTGAGGTACTCCTTCAGGTGGTGGAAGAGTCCAAAGCTAAGACCGTTGAAGAATACAAGAGCTCGGAGGAGTTCCAAGAAGAGTTGATGGAAGTCGGGGTGGAAGGTTACCGCAAGGGCTTCAAGCTCAGCAGGTGGCTGACTAAGTGCGTGTTCCCACAGCTCGATCTGAGCGTTATCACCATCTCGAGGGTTACAAATGAAATGACCATCGAATCCGCTGAAGACCTGGACTCTGAGGCAGAGACTGACGATGAGTCGCTTGACATCAGAGAGATCGGTGCTGACGAAAGGGTTGATCCTCTTGCCGAGGCCTCGGACAAGGGCGAAGAGCATTAAGTCTTTCTTGTAAATCCCGGGCCTGCGAGCTCGACTTAGAGTAGTGGATTTTTTTTTTTTTTGTAACAAGCTCTTCACATCAATGAAATATACTTTTTTGCCAAAATGGTCAAGTACAAATCACTCTCTAACTGGCGAACTAACCAAATAAGTATAGGTTACCCCGAACTGTTGAGCTACCGAGTTGGACTACAAGTAGGGGTAACTTTACACGATGTACCCGAGGTGCGTAGACATTGTAGGGTATCTACCTGACCTGTCTGCGCGCGGGCTATTTGGTGATGATAGTTGTCCCTTTGCTGGGGTTCAACTTTTTTGTTGTATGCTGAGGTGGTTTAGACATCGTAGGGTTTATACCCAAACTGTATGTACCTTAGGCATGAAAATGAGTTACCCATGCCGAAGTGGTGATTAGGTCATGTCTGCCCATGCCGAAGAGGCGACTGGGACTTGTATGCCCATGCCGAGGAGGCGACTGGGACTTATGAGGTGTTGAGGTCTTTTGTCAGCTCGGCACCTTAACCCTTAGGCTCAAAGAGCGACTCACAGTCCGCTCTTAGTTTTGCCCATGCCGAAGAGGCGACTGGATCTTGTATGCCCATGCCGAAGAGGCGACTGTGACTTATGTGCCCATGCCGAAGAGGCGACAGGGACTTATCATAGTGCTGAGGTCTTTTATCAGCTCGACACTTTTAGTCCTTGGAGTTTTGGGAGTGACTCGTAGTCCTCTCTCCAGTTCGGAAATCACAGGTAGTATCACCTTAGGTTGCCGATGTTCCACGCTCGAGGTACATGTTTTACCGCAAAGGTTTTGAGCTCATACGTACCTTCCCCGAGTACCCGTCTTACTCGGTACAAACCAGTTTGGTCCAAGCTTACCAACACCGGGCTTAGGTACCATGACTTTCCCGAGGACCAGGTCGCTGACACGGAAGTGTCATTTCTTGACCTAGGCGTTATAGTACCGAGCCACCCTTTGCTAGTAGGTTGCAGTCCGAATGTACGCTAGGTCCCATACTTCTTCCACTAGGTCGAGGTTGGTACGGAGCTCGTCACCGTTTGCTTCTTCGTCGTATGCCTCCAGGCGTAATGTAGGCACCTCGATCTCGGTTGGAATTACCGCTTCCGTGCCATAGGTGAGGTTGAAGGGAGTTTCACCTGTGGCGGTCTTGACGGTGGTTCGGTAAGCCCATAGTACACTAGGCAGTTCGTCTACCCATAGTCCTTTAGCTCGGGCTAAGCGGGCCTTTAGTCCACGAAGTATAGCTCTGTTCGTGACTTCCGCTTGCTCGTTTGCCTGAGGGTGTGCCATCGAAGTGAAGTTCTGTTGTATCCCCATCTCGGCGCACCAATTCTGGAACTTGATATCTTTGAACTGCTTGTTGTCAGAGATAAGCATTCGAGGTAGCCCGAAGTGGCATACTATATTCCTCCAAAAGAAGTTTTGTATGCTGCGGGTTGTGATTGTTGCTAGGGGTTTCGCCTCCATTCACTTCGTGAAATAATCCACTGCTACCACCAGGAATCTCCTCTGTCCTATCGTTGGCGGGAATGGGCCAAGAATGTCAATTCCCCACTGTGTGAAGGGCCATGGGCTGAGGTAAGCAGGTCGGTGGTGGATGTTGGCGTGCCTTTGGCCTTTATCGCACTTCTTGACAAGCTCGAGTGCGTTTGCCTTCATTTTGGGCCAGTAGTACCCCTGTCACAACGCTTTTTGGGCGAGAGCCCTACCCCTCAAGTGTGTCCACCACACAGGCCTTCATGAGTGTCGCGGAGAATGAGCTCGGCCTCTGAGGGTCGCAAGCAGCGCAAGTAGGGGAGCGTGTAGGATCTCCAGTACAGCCTTCTGTCTATCATGATGTACTTGGCTGCCTGGCGCTCTACCCTTCTGGCCGCATTGCGATATGCAGGGAGGGTCCCGTGAAGCAGATAGCTTGCGAGTGGGTCAATCCATCTCAGCTCTGCTTGTGCAACAGGAGCGACCTCTTCTGCCCCCCCCCCCCCCGAGAATGCTGGGCCAAGGTAAGTTCTCTATATACTCAGCCCTCATGGTGTTGTTGCTCGTGCTGGCTAACCAGGACAAGGCATCGACCTCAGCATTCTCGTACCTTGGAATCTGCTTGATGAAATAAGACTGGAAGCTACATTGAACTTCCCTGACCTTGGATAGATAAGCAGCCATGTTGGGGTCGCGAGCTTCATAATCGCCGGTGACCTAGTTGACCACGAGCTGGGAGTCACTGCAGATGACGATGTGTTTTGCTTGTACTTCGTTCGCTAGAGCGAGCCCGACTATCAATGCTTCGTACTCCGCTTCGTTATTGGATGCTACGAACTCAAACCGAAAGCTTCACCCCGCTTGGACCGTACAGAATAATGTTGGCTCCGCTTCCTTGTTGATGAGATAAGCCATCGACGTGGAGCATCCAGGGCAACTCATCCCAAGTTGGCCTTACTCTAACCGGGACTAGTGCCGCACTGGTTGAAGCTTCCTCTCTATGCTAAAGCTCGATCAACTCAGGGACTACGGTGCGGAAGGTGCATTCTGCAATGAATTCGGACAAGGCTTGGGCCTTAATCGCCATCCGAGGTTCGTATCGGATGTCGTACCCGCTGAGTTCGATGGCCCATTTTGTCAGTCTGCCAGATACCTCGGGCTTGAGTAAGATTTACCTCAGGTTTGTTTGTGAGGACGACGACGGTGTGGGCTTGGAAATATGGACGAAGCTTCCGAGCTGTTATGACCAGCGCGTACACCAGCTTCTCGATCTCCGGGTACCTTGTTTCGGCATCCTACAAAACTTTGCTGACATAGTAGATAGGTCATTGGACCCAATCTACTTCCTTTATCTGTACCGAGCTGACTACCTCATCACTTGCGGAGAGGTACAACTTTAAAACATCTCCCTCCTCGGGTCAGGTCAGAACTGGGATGCTAGCTAGGTTTTTTTTTTCAGCTCGTCGAAGGCGAGCTGGCATTTTTCGGTTCACTCAAAATCCTTACTTTTCTTAATTGCCTTGAAAAAAGGCAGGCAACGATCTGCCGATTTGGACATGAAGCGGCTCAGAGCAGCTATACGACCATTCAGCCTCTGAACCTCCTTCAATTTACAAGGTGGCCTCATATCTAGGATGGCCTTTATTTTCTCAGGGTTGGCTTCGATGCCACGGCAGTTGACTATGTAACCCAGGAATTTACCCGAGGTGACCTCGAAGACACACTTGTTAGGGTTTAATTTCATATTATATTTGCACAAAATTTCAAAAACACACTGTAAATCATTTATTAAACAGTTTGAAAACTAGGTCTTAATGACCATATCATCTACATAGCATTCAACCTTATTGCCGATCAACGACTTAAATAGTTTGTTTACAAGTCTTTGGAAGGTCGCCTCAGCATTTTTTAGCCCAAAGGGCATGACCTTGTAACAGTACAATCCTAGTTCGGTTATGAATGTCATTTTTTCCACGTTGGCAGGGTCCATCCGGATCTGGTTGTATCCTGAGTACGCGTCTAGGAAACTCAGCAACTTGTGCCCTGAGGTCGCGTTCACTAGACGGTCGATCTTAGGGAGTGGGAAACAATCCTTCGGGCAAGCTCAATTCAGGTCGGTATAATCGACGCACATGCGCCATTTACCGTTGGTTTTTTTTACCAGAACTGGGTTAGCCACCCAGCTCGGGTAATGGACCTCCCTGATGAAATCGGCTACAAGGAGATTCCCGACCTCCTCGTCGACTATCCTTCAGCGCTCCGAGGCGAGGTTGCGTTTTTTCTATCTAACTGCCCTGACTAAAGGATCAATATTCAATTTGTGAGTTATAATACTAGGATCTATTCTGGGCATCTCTGTTGCGGACCATGCAAATACGTCTAAATTTTTAAGTAAAAAACATACCAATTGAGAACGGAGTGGTTCCTCAATCGATGCGCCGATCTGGAGAGTTCTGGCTGGATCTTCCTTCGAGACCGGGATGTGGACCGTCTCTTCAGTTGGTGTAGCTCGCTCCTCGGGATACTCCACGGGTCGCTCGAGCTTGATATCAACCGCTATCTTGGCCTTCCCCTTGAGAACGGCGACATAGCACTTGCGAGACTCGAGTTGGTCGCATCGCACTGCCCCTACTTCGTAGTCCGTAGGGAACTTCATGGCCAGGTAGTAGGTGGAAACAACTGCGCGAAGTGCGTGGGTAATAGGCCGACCTACTATGGCATTATACGGGGAGGGAGTCGCGACCACCAGGAATGTATGCTTGAATCTCGCAATGTTGGGCCATGTGCCGACCTCTATGGGTATTGAGACTCGACCTAGCGGTCTAACCTCTTCTTCGTTGAAGCCCACTAGGGGTGTATCTATTGGCTTGAGATCGCCTTCCTAGAGCTAGAGCTTGTCGAGTGCGTCCTTGAACAGGATGTCCGCTGAACTGCTTGAATTGACTAAGACGCGCTTCACCTCGAAGTCATTGATCCTCATCTTTATGACTAGGGCATCGTCATGGGGATACTGAACCCCACGCGCATCATCCTTTGTAAAGAATATTGGATCTTCGAGCCTAAGTCGCTTCGGTGGATTCTGCTCCTTACGTTCCAATTTGCGAACCGAGGCTTTCCCTACTGCTGAGGTGCAACCCGCGACAATGGACCCGCCAGTAATCATATTGATTACTCCGTGGATTGGTCCCTCTTCCGACAGCTGTCTCTGCGGCTGCTCACTCTGTCTGCTGCTGGACTCATGAGCATTTCTCCTTTGCTCCCCCTGCCGATCTGTCTGGTTTTGATTATCTTTTTGTACAAAATTTTTCAAGTATCCGCGACGGATGAGTTCTTCGATCTCATCGTGGAGATTTCTACAATTCTCGGTGCTATGACCGTGATCTTTATGAAAATGACAATAAACATTTTTGTTCCTAGTGACAGGATCTCCCCTCAACCGAGGTGACCACTTCACATAAGAGGTGTCCTTGATCGCCATGAGGATTTCTCCCTACTTCGCGTTGAGGGGCATGTAGCTCGTCCTTTCAACCGGAGGAGTTCGGGAACGCTGATCTAACTTGTTTCCTCCCCTGGTTAGGGACTTGCTTTTTCTTCTTTTGCTGCCACCGTTGTTCGGGTTGTCATCTTCCCTTTTTCTCTTCTCCGTCGGGGCTTCAGTCTTTTGGTTCATCTCCTCTTTGGTCCCGATGAACTGATCGGCGAGCTTGAGGAATTTGGTGATGTCTTTGGGCTTGTTTGCCACTACATGCCACTTGAATTCCCTGTGGGTAATACCTTTCTTTGCTGCCGTGAGTCTTACTACGGGATCCAGGTCGGGGATCTGCAAACAAGTGTCATTGAAGCGTTTGATGTAGTTTCGAATTGACTCCCCTTCCCTCTAGACTATGTTGAGGAGGCTTTCTTGTGACCTCAGACACTTCTTGTTGGTAATGAAGTGCGAGGTGAACATCTGCACGAACTACGCCCAACTCTTGATCGTCTCGGGCGTGAGGTTCCTGTACCATGTTTAAGCTACTCCTTTGAAGGTCGTGGAGAAGGCAACACACATGCAAGATTCGTCAGTCCCAGCTAGGTGCATCTGGGACTGGAAGGAGTCTACATGATCATTTGGGTCGAATGACCCGTCATACTTATCCAGCGTAGGTACTTTGAAGTCCTTCGGCATCGGGGTCGCTAGGAGCTCAGAGGACAAAGGAGATGACACAGAGAGGAGGGGAGCATTCTTCGTGGCTTTCGAACTCGCCTCCTCTTTACCTTTAGGTTGCTCGGGCTGACTAGGTTCAACGAGTTGGCTTGTTGCTACTGCTCGACATGCCTTAGGAGGCCGCCTTTGTTGCTTCCTGACTGGCTCCGCATTGGTGCTGCTGACCTCCGTGTTGTCGGGCAATGTCCTAACATGGAGTGGCTCGAACTACTAACGCTGGATGCTGTGAACAGAGGGGCCTCGTCTGGAGTCCGCGGCTAGAACCCCGAATCGTTTCCCTGCAAGCGAACCTTCGAGTTGCAAGGGCTGAGGTGAAGTAGCCACATGGAGTGGCTCGAACTTGCCTTTCCCTCCTGCCGTAGGACGAGACTTGGCTCTCGAGAGGATTCTGGATCTGGGAAGTCTCTCCCCGGCGAGGAGGGCGATTGTTCTAACGGCAAGACTTGTTTTGGTGTGCTGTCGGATGCCGAGGTGGAACTGGCTATTGATTTTGCTGCAGCGGTGGGAACTGCTACTGGTAAATGTGGTGCAAAACCTGCTGCTGGTAATGCTGAAATTGCTGGACTTGTTGCATTTGGGCTTGAATAGCCCGCACGCAGTGTACCTGGTGATCGAGCTGATTCTGTCCGACTCCAGGGGGAACCACAGATGGTTCAGCAAAGGTTGCACCCACTACAGGAGGAAGTGGGGCGTTCACAGGCACAGTTGCTTGAGGCACAATCAGCGTTGGGATCCCACCCGTGGAGAGCGGTATGGTGAACTGACCGATGCACACAGTCGGGATCTAAGGTTGCCCCCCGGAGACATTCATTTCTCCGTTCTGTTCGGCGTTGCTGGAGGATGCCATTGATTATGAGTTTGAGATTTTTAGTGGAAAGAGGCTTCTAATAGCACTTCCCACAGACGATGCCAATTGATTTAGCGCGATATGGCTGCTCGTAGCTGGAGGTGACTTGGCTTCCAGATGGACGGTGGACTGAACCTACAAAAATATTAGAGAACCTCGGGATGCTAACCCGGCGAGGTCGCTCCGATGCTTAAGTTAGTAGGCTAATAGCGAGCTGAAATTGCTTTGAAAATGAGAGAGCTTGAGAGTAGGAAATCACGCATACCTTGTACCCCTGGGGGGTGGAGCCTTTATATAATGGAGTCCTCGCGGATTTCGCGGAGTAGTTCCAGAATCCTCGTCACGATGAGATCCGTTTCCGCGATAATGGGAGATAGTGCTGCCAACTTATAGGGTTTATCGAGTCCGCACGAATCGATCGGGGGAGATAACGCTAGCTGTTACGCGGCGTGATCCCGTGAAATCCAAGAACCGCCGGAACACTCGTTAATTTATTTTGTATATATTATATTTTTCTATGAAGGTTAAAATGGTAATATATTAACACCTCTTAGTCTATTTAACGTCAAGTTAGTGACATTGTGAGTTTTAAACATTTTGAAAAGTTGGGTGAATTTAAGAGAAGTGCTGAAAGCTCATGGCGAGTTTTAAACAATTTCCCAAATATAAATAAATAATATCTTGCGGTCTAAAATATAATTTACCATTTTAACTTTTTTTTTGGTGGTTTTCCCAAAACAGCTCAATCAAAGTTTCACCTACTTAAGTCCTAAACGGCTATGTGTTTGGCTTTCCTACAGTCCATTCATTGGCCATTCTGATTTTTGTTCTGCAAATCCCTTGAAGCCTAATCAATGCCACATGAGCGTGGAGGTTGTTGCCTTACCAAGGGGCAAGGGAAACTCCCCACTCCTTGCAACAAGCTTTGACATTGACTTTCCATCAATAATCTCAATCACATGGTGGAATTGAATATTTGTCTACGGAACCATTCTTTGGTCAATCTATTTGCTCTAAGCCTCTTACTTTGGGAGTGAAAGGATGCCGTCAATATCCTATTTGCAATTCAGCATTGTCTTACCTCTTTGGTCTTGTTTGTTTTTTTTAAAAAAAGTCATTTACTCATATTCTTTTGATTATTAGGTAAATTATACAATAACTTTTTTTTATCTATAAAAATCAAATGTTATAATGGGTAAACTTGTTCCACTATTTTTGTAAATGTTTTTCTAAGTGGAAAAAGTATTTATCCATATGAGAGATAGACATCATTTATCCATACAAGTGATACCTAGGAAAACTAACTTTACTATGACACCAATGCTTAATAGAAAAAAAAAAACACTGTAAAATCAGTCAATGGGAACCAACAGGACCTTTTATCTTACCCTAGTTTACACAACATCATGCTCCACAAGCCATATCCTTTAGTTAGGGCTGCCAAAGTCGTCCATTTATTTTTTAACCCCATCCAATTAAGGGTGATCCGAATTCAATGAATCAATCATGGATCCATCACTATACAATCTGATATAATACGTTTTAATTTAATTTAAATATAAGGTCATTTACATAGACACCTACATCTATATCTATACTATCTATAAAAGTATGAATAGATGTGGTTGGCTTTTGGAATTTTCACTTAACTACAATACCCCATCTCTAAGGTTTGAATCAGAGAATGAGCAATGGTAAATATGTAAGTTTGTTTTCTCATTTAATGTTTATCAGGAATGACTTTTCTTTCTCGTTTAGTATTTATTACGAAAAAGACACCAAACTCCACTCTTTTTGTTCATAATTGTAAAACAAGTTAATGACAAAAATGTTATTTAATTAACATTCCTCTTTAACGCTTGTTAGGAAAAATATACAAAAATCACTCTTTTTGTTCAACAACTAAAAAACAAACCATGGTAATTGCTGAAATCTTCCTTGAAGTTTTTGACTATTGCCCAAACCACCCCTGAAGTTTGGTAATTTCAATCACCTCTCCTAAATATCTTGACACAGTTGCAAGTAGACCCCCTTTGCAAAAATCCTTTAACAAGAGGCATGAAAATGTCCAAAATGCCCATACAATTATTATTGAGGTTGTTTTATACATAAAAAACAATATAATTGTTATGAACAACAAAAAAGAGAGTTTAAAGTTGCAATTTTACCTTGAGCAATTGATATGAAGAGCAAATTTGGAAAATGCATCAATTCTGAAAAAAGAGATTAGAAGGGATTGGGATAGTTATTGATATGAAGAAAAAATTTGGAAAATAAACATTTTGGTTAAAAGTAACTACATGGATATTTTGGACATTTTTATGCTTTTTGTTAGAAGATTCTAACAAGGGGTCTCCTTGTAACGGTGTTAAAAAGTTTATGGAAGGTGATTGCATTTACCAAACTTTAGGAGGGGTTCAACAATGATAAAAAATTTTATGGGTGGTTTTAGCAATTTACCCTTTCATTTATTTAAATTAAAAAAAAATCCGGAAATACGTCTATGTCCTCAATAGCCAATGTTGGGTCATATTAACCATCATGAAGAGATTTTCAACTTGCAAATGGATGAGCAATTTATTCTTTAAGCTATTTTATTGTTTTTTTAAAGTATTTTTAACCTATTTTCATTGGTTCAGTTCTTGATTATTAAGGCAGTAAATGGTTTCTCTTCTTTATTCCCACCATATGGTGGGTTAATTTTTCATTTTTGTATGATATTTTTAGTGGTTGAAGGAGTTAATGTTGGATTTATCATATAAAAGTTAATTATTGCAAAGGTAACGAGAATGCATATAAAATTCTGATGAAGGTAACTGATAAAAATTATTAATTTTATTAATGAACCATAATAAATAAGAATAATAAGAATTTTATTAATTCTTGTTACCTTTCTAGAATTTTATTTTGACATATCTTTATATTAATGAAACATAATAAATGTGATAAATAAAAATAATTTTGTAGATGTAGAAATATAAAAAAATTACAAAAAATTTTGGAAATATATTATATACTATCATCATCACAAAATTTGTCACATGCAAAGCACATACACAAATACTAGTATACTAAAACATATCTTTTAGTTTTGGATTTACTAAGCACACCTTATAAGGTACATCATTTTTGGAAATAAGCATCCCTATAATATCACTTTTATTGCTTAATCAACCTTTTGTATTCATGAAAGGGCAAGGCTCCTATTTTTTATTTACTAAGAATTCTCATATCAACCTAAAAGGGCAGAAGGTCTGCATGTTATTATGAGAATAAGTAGTGTTTTCAACCCATTATTGATTCAACCAATTGAATTGTTCGAACCATCAATCAGCCAGGATTCCAAGTCCAGTTCAATCAAAATTTGTCAAATGGTCAAAACTATTGACTTGATCAAGAATCATCTGACCCAACTATTCAACCATTGGCCCATTTGACCCAGTCATTGGGTCATTAGTTGCACGTTCAATGCATGCAAACTTTTGGAGGCCATAACTTTGTACTCCGGTGTCTGATTGGGACGATCTTTTTTTTTTTTTTATTTTGGTACTTTTCGAGATCTATACGTCCCAAGGTGCTGCACGCGCCTTGCCCCATTATTTTTATAAAAAAAAAACTTTTTTGGCCTCAAATTATAATTTTTAATAGGGTAAATTTCTTAAACTACCCTTATCGTTTAGCTAATTGATTAAGTATAACCCTACTGTTTGACTATTGTCTAATGTTACCCCTATTGTTTCAAAAAAATACCAAATTACCATCTCTAATGTTACCCCTAAAATATTACCCCTACCCTTATTGTTGAACGAGTACCGCTGCCACTGTTTTCATCTATTCCGAGGATGCACACTATTTTCTTTTTTTTTTTTTCTCCCTTGTTCCACCCCGCTACTGCAACTTAAATCAACGGCGGTAGCAACTTCCTTTCTCCCCGTAGAGCTGCTACATTACTGAATTCGTGTTCATTTTTTCTCCCATAGTTGGCGCCGCACCGTTGAGAACTAATCACACTACCGCTTTGTCCCCAAGTAGTTCTCAACATTTAGATTTGATTTTCATTTAGTGAGGAAAGCCAGATTGACAGAGAGATTGGTTCATTGCTTCTCTCACCTTTTTGACTATGGCGAAGCATATGGGAAGAGGATACTCACTTTCCTCTCTTCTTCTTCTTCGTGTCTCGTCGTTCCATGGGTGTAACTAAAAATGAGCTAAAATCAAGATTTGTTTTGTATCTTGATCAATTTCCTTCGATACATTCTTACCCTAACCTCTAAAATCTCTAAAGGTGTGTTCCCTCTAAATTGTATTTCATCAGTTTGCGGAAAATCTAAAGGACTTTATGAGAATTGTTGTGTTGTTCGGCCACCACTGCCGCTGCAAGTTGCAGCAGTGGATTTGGTGCTTCTCTCTCCATTAACTCAAATATGAAAATACATTAGCGAAGAAGATGATAAGGGTAAAATTAGGTTTTAAAAAAATTATGTCACGTATGTATGAGTTTTGACAAAAATATTAATGATAAGGGGTAGAATTAGTCAATTGTCAAAAGAAGTAAAAGTACTGTTAGACAATATATATATGTTTAGACGGTTTGACCCATTTGATTAAATGGTTGAACCGATGACTCGTGACCCAAAGACAAAAACGGTTAAGCCTCCGGTAAATTAGGGGTATTTAACTCTTTTTGAAATAAAAAAATCCTAAAATCACGCCCTTTCACATCTTTTACTCGTTTTAAGAGACCATGTAACCATCATCAATACAAATATCAATGATGGAAAATTAATCAAGTATAAAGGATCACAAAATGTAATGGGCGTTTTAGGAAAATGCAAACTAGAGGTGGGGTTTTCGTAAATTACACAGCATGTTTGTAAATGATCCTTAATATATAATGCTATTTCATTGTTAATTCGTTTTATTAATAAAATATATTGATCCTTTTATTTATTTATTGATTATTGATGCTATTTCAACAACCACAACAACCGTTTGTAATCCGAATTAGATCCGAATGCGATATAACCCGACGGAAAAGATTTAATTCAAATAATTTTCTGGTAAATTCGATTGGAATATGAACGAATCAAATTTGGATCTACTTATGTCCGAAACGATCCGAATCGTTTGCAGCCCTATTTCCCTCCGGCCTAGTAGCATTTCTTCTTCATTTCTATTTTTTCCACTCGGGTTCGAAGTTCGCGGCACGAACAGCGACTGTCTGCGACTTCAATCTCCTTCCGTTGGACTCCTTTCGCTCTCTTTTCTACCTTCGCTTTCGATCGGTCGTTCGTTTTCCCTTCGAATCCGCTACCGATTCTTCCTCCCATGCACTGGAGTCCTGGCAGAAGTTATCAATCGAAATGGTTTCATCACTGCTTCGGCGGAAATTCTCACATGGTATTTCTTGTCATCTCTATGGTTCGTCCTTCAACCCTATTTTTTCTCTCGTTAATGTCTGTTTATATTAGTGAGATTTATGCGTTTGGATGCTCTGCTATTTGTATAATTAGACTACTAAAACTGCGAGAGATTGCTTACGTATCCCTACAGAGCATATTATTCAATTTCGAGAGTTTCCTGAAATTTTAATTTCTGTTTTGACATAATTATCAGTAAAAAAGGTGACAATATGTTAGTTTGAATAGCAGTTCTCTCTCTATCTCATACGTAAAAGAATAGTATTAATTCATCAAAATTTTACAAATTTAATAAGAATTATATGTACAGAAGTTTTTATGGTGGTTGGATATTGCCGTTTAAAACTTTCGGTTAAATGCATTGCACTGATGGTCTTTTGTATCCCCTCGTTTTGTCTTTTAGCAGATAATATGAAGCCATTCCGGATGCATTTGGAACTGCATGCTCGCTTTGTATTTGGTGATTGCTGTAGTATTTTAAGGAGATTCAGCAGCTCCTCTGGTGCACCGTTTGACTTTACAGACCTGACGTAAGAAAATAAGCTGAAATGTAATTTATGTTGTGATTACTGTACAATTTAGGACTACAGCAATATGGTTTTTTGTCACCTACTTCTTAGCGCAATGAAAGGGTACCAACCGGTTTTCATATTTTCATTCTGTGTTTGGCTTTTCGGATCTGCCACTTTTCCTGAATGCTCGACAATCTGTTTGAAAATTTACTATTGCTTTTCATAGTTAATTCTTACTTTGCTCTTGATGCATTTCCATACATTATTTGTCCAGCAAACTATGCCGTTCAATCATCTTTGTCTCAACAAAATTAATTATAAAGTGTACTGCATTATTTTGGTATTTAGCTTTGCATTGAAGAGTGTGCTTCATTACAGTCGCCCTCATACATGGTACCCAAATGCGCGGAGAAAGAAGAGGAACATTATTCTGCATGTGGGTCCCACAAATAGTGGTAAAACTCACCATGCCCTGAAGCAATTAGAAAGAAGTTCTTCAGGTATTCTTCCTTTTTTAATTCTGTAACTGCATTTTTTTGTGATATGCAACTATTGTTGTATTATTGAGTTTTTTCTTCTTTCTTTCCTTTTTTTCCAATATTTTCATGGAGAAAAAAGGTTGAGAGGAATTATTTTGAACCTCTTTCTTTGGGATCAAGAGTGAATTATTAACCTTTTACTTAGTCTGGTTGGTCTGGTGCCTTTAAACCATTCTGTTTTAGCTGAAGTTTTAGTGGAAAAGGATATGCCACACAAACTTTGGGATTTCCTAGTTGAATGGGAATCTACAACACTCTTAGTTTGGTTACTAGTCTTAGTAGATGGTTATGGAGATGCATTATGAAGGTGCTGAGATCAACTGAAATTTTGGTAGACAATCTAGCAGAAGATAATGCTGCTAGAACTAAATGTAATGTACGACTCCTATGCCTTTCTAGCCTCGATATGTTGTTAGCACTTGGTATTGTTCTTATTATTCTGAACTTCTGGGGCTTCTCTCTCTCTCTCACCCTTTGCTCCTTTGTTTTCATTAAAGTTCATATGGAATTTTATTAACTTTCATTGTAGTTCTTTCTCACCAATAAGTGATAATATTATTTCTTTTTCCTTAAGGAATTTATTGTGGGCCCTTAAGACTGTTAGCATGGGAGGTTGCAAAAAGGTTGAATAAGGCACATGTTCCTTGTGACCTGATTACAGGACAAGAAAAAGAAGAAATTGATGGTGCAAAGCACAAGTCAGTGACTGTTGAAATGGCTGATGTGACTAGTGACTACCATTGTGCTGTTATTGATGAAATTCAGGTATGCAAATACTAATCTTTAGCATTAATCCATACTTCATTTTTGTTGAGCTTCGTTGCAGTATTTAGAAGATAGTTAGGATGTCTTGAGATTTTCTCTGAATTATATGCATGTCTAGTCTTCTGTTTAAGTTCCTTATGTGTCCACCTAGAACATGTTTCCTCCTTTGGCCTAGTTCATCAAACTCAATTTTAAGCTCCTGACATACGTTTGATAAAACTTTGTGTATGAATAGTTAGTACAATTTGAGTCTCACTTCTCTGCCTTTATTTTTAAACATCACATTATCAAGATTTATTATTGCTTATTTTCTTATTATTTTGCAGATGGTTGGCTGTAAGACAAGGGGTTTTTCATTCACACGTGCATTATTAGGGCTTGCTGCGGATGAGCTTCACTTGTGTGGAGATGCGGCTGTTGTTCCTCTTATACAAGAAATACTTGAAGTAACAGGTGATGTCATCAAGGTATTAAAATTGTGAAATGTTGATTTAAGTCACGTTTTTCAGTCTCTGCAAAAGATCATTTGCATTACTTGATTTTACCCATCAGATGAGGTTGTCGTTGGACAATGTCTAATTATTTAAAAGGACTAGTCTTCAGTCTTATTTCCTGTAGTTTCATGTGTAGATATATTTGTCCTGTTGTACATGGATCTGGTCAAGATTCCCATGCATTATTATCTAGCTTTTCCTTTTAATTGAAATACCTTATTAAAAAATTGCTATTGGGGGGGGGGCGGCCACAAATGTAAAGTCTTTGTAAGAGGGGTTCCTCAAAATAGAGGGAGGGCAGGTGAAAGCCAGCCCTAATAAGGAGAAACACTTTGTACAAAATGTTATAAATACCACTTTTTTATCATTAATAAAGAGAAGTGACCAATAAAATAAATACTATACCTGTTAATAATTAATTGGCATTTTAATATGAGAGGGATTGTGGTGAGAGATCTATCCATGCCAGGTGATAACGACTTAGTAGTCTAGGTGTTTTGGCCTGTTAAGCTGAGTTGTTGCTAAACATTTACTATGGACTACCTAGTTGTCAAACTGAGATACTATTTTAGTGCATATATAAATATAGAAAAAGTATTTTCACTTTAGAAAGAAAAGATAAAGATCATTCTAAATACCCCAAAAAATCTTATAAGGATGAAACTGTAGAATATTTTGGCCTTTTTCAATCCTTTAATATGTTGCCAGATACAAAAAATGTCATCTGAGTTACATGGCCTGATTGCCTGAATACTTGAATTCTTAACTGTGAAAAGAAAAATTCAAAAATCTCCAATGGAAATCAACCACCTTAGAAGTTTTGAACAACTGTATCACATTTTCTTTATTGTTGTTGCACGTATAATATAAGTTTATTTTCTTGAAGCC
The DNA here is from genome assembly GCF_055504915.1 of Nelumbo nucifera. NCBI lineage: Eukaryota > Viridiplantae > Streptophyta > Magnoliopsida > Proteales > Nelumbonaceae > Nelumbo > Nelumbo nucifera. Next base: position 168,427,449 of record NC_142649.1, on the reverse strand, counting down.
TTTCCTCTTGAACTGATCAATTCTGAGAATATATTCAAGGCCACTGGCCAAGCAAATGATTCCACTCTAGGAGGAATGCAATTGCCCCTCATCCCTTTAATGCCAGTGGTCTCCACCTGATTCCTAATAATAGTATTATAATACAATTTAACTGTAATCTGACTATTGCAACATTCTTTCTACCATTTTACATTACTCTTTTATGGAAAAATCCATTTAGCCTCAAAGAATGCATCATTCCTCAAGCTCCCAGTCTAGCAAAAGTCTTCTAAAACTAGGAAACCATACCACTTGATTAACTCTCAATTCAAAACACTGATTAATAGTGGTTTATCAAAAAAAAAACACTGATTAATAGTGTTGTCTTTAGAACTCCACCTGTATAATTTCAGGCAAAGCTCAGATAGTTTTCCAACCCAACCCTGCTCCAATCGTCTTTCCAAAACCAAAATCTCACTTTTGTAAGCGACAACTGGACTGTTGGAACCTCATGATCCTTCCACACACTCTCCCCATAAGATGTTGATACCTCCATTGAATCCCTGCCCAAATATTGCCCCCCAAATTTGCATGTCACCTCATTAACAAAGGTAAGGTGATTGAGAATGTATGCAGCCCCTGTGAACAGAATTGAGCTTCAAATTGCATATTTACTGTCAAGATTTGGGAACATGTTGGTCATTTCGGGATGCCCCAAATTGCAGATTTTCTGTCCAGATTGCTAAACCTGAGCTTCAACCCAAGTATGCACCAAGGAGGTAGAGACTTTCAATCATTTGTTTCTGACTTTCTGCATTGTGAGTTTTCTTTCAGAATTTGGTCTCAGTTTTACAAGGCAATAATATCCTACCAGAGCTGTATGTCTAGATCACTCAAATCTCTATTAGAAAGCTGGAAAGTTGGGAAAATATGCTAGAAGGGGAAGATCTATTGTTGGCAGTACCACTGGCTTTTTTGTGAGCCATTTGGAGTGAAAGGAATAGAAGGTTTTTTTGAACAGAAACACTTTCAAGAAGGGAATCTGTTAAACCTAATAGTGGAGGATCTTTGAGGCTGGGTTGAGTGTATTCACTCTTCGGACAGAACGTTTTATCTTCTGCTTTTGCTGCAGTTGATTTTTTTTGGGGTGCTTAAGCACTGTTCATATGTACAGAAACTTGTTATACAGTGAACAGCCATATCCATTTTGATTAATACTATCTTTACCTCTTCAAAAAAAAAAAGGTAACTCCATACTAGCAAAGATCACAGCAGCAGTACAAGGGCTTAGGGTGGTCAGATTTTGCAATCTAAGAAGTCTGATATTAGAAGGGGATTCAGAGGTGGTGATTTGATGGTTCAACAACCAAGTTTCAGCCCTGTGGATAACTGGATATACAGGAACATAATGAGGGAAATTAAAGGGCTAATGAGGAACTGGTTGTAGAGGTAAAATGTGTCCTATATTCGCCAATTACTTGGCTGATGCACTTGCCAAACAAGGGATTGGCAGAAGAGAGATGTATTGGGGTTTTATAGGGAATTTGTGATGTAAAAGTTAATGGAATCATGGTTGGGAGAGAGCTGTGCTGGATCATTTTCTTGGGGATGTCTAATTTTCTTTGTATATAGTGATTTTTTAAACAATCTTATGAAAGTGGGCAAAGTCTATGGTGCATCCACTGCACCATGTAGTGAAAGACGTAATTGGTTGAACTTGATGGTAAATAGACCTTGTTAAACGTGAAAATACACTTTGTGAAACATGAACTAATGAAAAGTAAGCAGACTTTAATACGATTGGTTGAGATATGGGTTTAATGTATTACCATTATTAGTGAATGCACTGTAGTTGAACTCATAAAGTGTTATTATACATTAAAAAAAGTAAAACCATTGATGAATAGAAAGAAAAAAATAACTTTTAAAAATATTAAATTGAAGCACTACTACTACTAAACTGGGTTCTTTCAGCTTATGTTTTAAGCTCCCTATTTCTATAAAATGTCAATTCATTTTAGTCCTGAAAGACTTGATTCATACTTTTCATCCGAAGCTCTTACTTGCTCCCGCTGTCTTGCTGCTAGTGTTGTTTGTTGGTCTTGTTATGACAATTATTTTTTACTTTTGCAACAGTTTAACCTCCATTGTTATTACTAACATAGGCCATGTACCCTTTCTTATGGTATGCTTTTATGTAGGTTCAATATTATGAAAGACTCTCCCCTCTCATTCCATCAAAGGTTCCTCTTGGATCTTTCTCTAAAATACAAACAGGCGATTGTATTGTTACATTTTCACGGCGTGAAATATACAGATTAAAGGTCTAAGGTTACTTATATTTTCTGTTGGCCATGCTTTAATTCCAATCATCTGCTTCCTATTTACTGCCTGAATTTCGATTCTTGGGTATGCTAGCATGCTCTTGTACTTTTATATGCATGATGTTTTTCCAAGAGGCTACCTGACACGAGTCTAAAAGTAGTATACAAACTTGTCCTTGCTATTTTGATTGGTCTTAACATTGTGAGGTAAGAAAGTGAAGATAAATATGTTGAAAACGAGCAAACTTTATTTTAGTGTTACGAAAGTGCTTTACTGATGTTTATCATTCCAGGGAAGTATCATCATCACCCAACCCTTATCCTAACCATATGGGGTCGGCTATTCCAGGGAGATATGATGAACTAAATTACCAAAAAGAGGTAGAAATGAGGGCACACCCCTTTATGCGATAGATTTCATCAAATGCAGTGATCACACATGCCAGCCTTCATGTAAGAGGGCACATCTGGATTCTGCAGTTTCCATCTATCAAGCTGATAAATGATGGAGCTTTTTCTGCTCTTTTTTATTGATAACGAGAACAAGCATTAAAAAATTTCAAGAAAAAGATATAAATAAAGTTCCTCGTAATAAAAACTAGGAAGAGTTGAAAGATGATACACCAGCACTATCTAGCCCAAAAAGGTTGGTCTTAATACATCTCCAACTCATCCCCATCTCTAACTAAACATGCCGTTTTTTGGATCAGTCTCTAACTTAAGTAGCATGCTAGGTGATTAGTTGATCATAGGACCCATTTGAACCAGGGTTTTGAAGGCTAAAGGCGGAGGTGAGGCAGTTGGGTGTCATGGGGTGAGGCATAAGCCTCAAGGTGTTTTGAGGCCTAAGCCTTGAGCAAGAAAAAAAAGATGTAATCCATAAATAATAAAGACATGAAAAACATAAAAAGATTTTATATGGCTTGTTTAATATATTAGTCATGGATTTGAATCTTATCAGTATAGGGTTTTTCCCTTAAAATCTAAATGCCATATAAATCTAACCGTTCAGTTCAAGGATATGAACCAACAGTATTTTAAGAGCAAGGATTCTTGTTTCATTTCTTGCACCTGTACATCAATGGAGTGACCACCTATGTGATGCATGCACTTTAGAAAAAATAGATTATCAACTATGTTGTAGATGAGCAAGCGAGTAAGAAACAAAGCATGAAAAATAAAGAACATGAACAACAGAACCAGCTATTTTCATACACATTTGTATGTATTTATTTGTTTTTTGATGGGAAAAAACAGCGAGGAAGACTTTACTCTCATTTGTATGTATTCATTTGTTATTTTTATATTTATTCGTTTATACAATATGCCAATACAAAACAAAGCATTCTCTTTTCGTCTTAACTTTCTGTTTTACCCCTATATAAACCTTCATATTAAACGCTAGTGTGCCAAATTCATGAGGCTCAAGCAAGTTCAAAGGCCCAAAGGCATAAGCCTCAAACAACTCAAGGCTTAAGCCTTGATGGTGGGGTCTGAGGCTACTGAGGCTGGCTGTTTTTATTTTTTATTTCCTAGCCTTGCCTCAACAGCCTTTTGAAACAATGGTTTGAACAAGATGTTCACACTTGAAAGACATGCTTCTCTAAAGGCTTCCTTTTTTTTCCTAGCTTCTCTAAAGACATGCTTTAGAATCCAAGCACCTTTACTTTCATCCTTATTGTATCACCACTTGGAAGTCTCCATTCATTTCTAGACTGATGCTGGCTACACAAAGCAACTGTCAACTCAAAAGGAGTGCTCTGCTCTATTGAAGTTCCGTATGTATCTTCAATTTGCAGATAGCCCCAAGTTCCCCATGAAGCATCCATCAATGCTAAGTTTAATAGTACCTTTGGGGGAGACTATATTCTCCTAGTTGATTAAGTGGCTATATGATTCAAGATCTCAAAAATATCACCCATACTGAAGTCTCCAAATTCCTTTATTGTGCAGAGGCAATGTGCTACTTCTTTTAGTTATTAAACAGGAAGCAGACTGCTTAAACACTGAATATATGGTGTAATTTAGGAGTTACATAACATAGTGTTTATTTTTCATAGAAAGAGGTAGATTTAGTGACTAATTTTTATGCTTTTAGGTGCCAACAGGACTCTTTTTGTATTAACTGCTTATATCCTCCTCTTCAAATAAAAAGAGGAAAAGAAAAAGAGAATGCTTTTGTTGAGCAACCCATTTAGAAGTGAGAACCCTACCATTATTATCAGTTTGCTCGAAAATTGAAACTCTTGTAAAATGAAGAGAATAGAAGAAAATTGGAGCCAGAATGGAGGAAGACATGGTTAGGGCTTTAATATATTGGCTCTCATTCTCTCTCAAATGAGAGAAATGCTTTATACAGAATGTCTAAATTACAAAACAGACTCAAATAGTTCTGACATAACAATTAAGTCCTTAAATTCACTGTAATTCCTGAAGTTCCCCCTCATTCATCATACGAAATACATATTGTATATTCCAACTAATGTTTACAGTTTGTCCTTCAATTGTTTGTCTCTGAGACTAGATCAGGGTAAGTTCTCACAGGTTACCAAGTGAGAGCATTCTTAGCAAATCATCCTTCCCTGTGAAATGGATGCTTATGACATCATCCAAATAATAAGAAAAAAATTAATTTTTATCTTGGAAATGTCCCTATAATTTTCAGACTATCAATTTGCATCCCATTTTGGGGGTCGGGGATTGATGATGATACTGGAACAGGATTCATGTAGCTAACCCCATATGGTTAGGATAAAGCTTAGATTATGATGAAATCCCTGTACAACAGGATATGGGTATGTAGCAGTCCCCTTCTCTATTTCCATGGTTCCAAAGAAGAATCATATTTCATGACATTGAATGTATATGTTGCAAAATTCATGTTTGTTGATGAATTTTAATGTAATTACTTAAATTCTTTATCCATTTATTCTGCAAAAACAACAAGAAGAAAATGACTGAACAATCAAAAAGCTTTCCTGCTTATCCTTTGGCACAATATCTTCTTTCAATTCCTCAGAATCAGCTTTTTGCTTCTGTTTCGACTGGTGCTACAGTAGTCCGAACCAGGAAGAGAAGAAGAAGAAGAAGAAGAAGAGAAGAAGAAGAAGGGTCTTTCGAAATCTGATGGATTACTCATACAGTCGACCCCCTTAATCTATACTAGATTCTAATAATCTTTACAAAGACAAAAATGCCCTTACTTAAGTGTGGGGCAGAGTGACTCTAATAACACTGCCACATAAGCAAGCTACTTAACAAACATAAGAAGACTAAACTACCCCTATTCGGCACACTTTAACACTCTCCCTCAAGCTGGAGAATATATGTCATATAATCCCAACTTATTACATAGATAGTTCACTTTCCTTGAGCTTAGAGCTTTTGTAAACAAATCTGCCCACTGGTCATTCGAGCCCACATGTTCTGTATTTATCTCTCTAGCAAGAACCTTCTCTCTCACAAAGTGGCAATCAACCTCTATGTGCTTTGTTCTCTCATGAAATACAGGATTGGATGAGATATGGAGTGCAGCTTGGTTGTCACAGTACAATCTCATAGGTTTATCCATGTGAAACCCAATTTCCTGTAGGAGATTCCTCAACCACACTAATTCACAGGTAGTGTGAGTCATGGCCCTATATTCGGCTTCAGCACTGCTTTTGGCCACAACTGTCTGCTTTTTACTCTTCCATGTCACAAGATTTCCTCCAAGAAATGTACAATAGCCTATAGTAGATCTTCTGTCATTCACTGAGCCTGCCCAGTCTGCATCTGTATACCCAACTACTTCAAGTTTTCCCCCTGGTTTATACAATAGTCCACGGCCTGGAGCTCCTTTCAGATACCTCACAATTCTAAGGACTGCATCCCAGTGAGGTATACGAAGGTTCTGCATGAATTGGCTCACCATACTGACTACAAAGGAGATGTCGGGTCTCGTGATAGTCAGATAGTTTAGCTTTCCCACTAGTCGTCTATACCTTCCAGGATCTTCAAATACTTCTCCTGTATCACTGCTCAACTTAACATTTGGTTCCATATGGGTCTCAGCCGGTTTTGCACCTAACAGTCCTGTTTCTTCCAATAGATCAATGACATATTTCCTTTGGCACAGATTTATACCTTGTTTTGACCTGACAACTTCTATTCCCAAGAAATACTTTAATGTTCCAAGGTCTTTTGTTTGAAAATGATTTTGCAGAAATACCTTTAGTTTGCCAATCCCCAATTTATCACTACCAGTGATGACAATATCATCCACATAGACCACTAATAAAATCTTCCCAGCTTCTGAGTCATAGCTGAACACCGAGTGATCAACCTGGCATTGCTTCATTCCAAAACTCTTCACCACTTCGCTGAACTTCCCAAACCAAGCACGTGGAGATTGCTTCAACCCATAAATTGCCTTCTTCAGTTTGCACACCTTACCAACCTCCCCCTGAGCAACAAACCCAGGTGGTTGCTCCATATATACCTCCTCCACCAGATCACCATGGAGGAAGGCATTCTTTATGTCAAGTTGAAAGAGAGGCCAATCATACATAACTGCCAAGGAAATTAGTACACGAACATAACCAATTTTAGCCACCGGAGAGAATGTCTCCATGTAGTCCACTCCATACAACTATGAGTAACCTTTAGCAACAAGTCTGGCCTTCAGACGCTCCACACTACCATCTGGCAAGTATTTCACAGTATACATCCATTTACAGCCCACAACATGCTTACCAGGTGGGAGAGTAGTAAGTTCCCACGTTTGAGTATGTTGAAGAGCAGAAAGTTCCTCCATTGCCCGTCGCCATCAAGGTGAACTAAGAGCTTCTTGAACATTGTTAGGTATGGAAATAGAGGACAAAAGTGAAACAAACTGGCGATGTGAGGTAGAAAGACGAGATAATGAAACAAAATTGGAAATGGGATGGAGGGTAGAACTGCGTTTACCTTTCCGTAAGGCAATGGGTAGGTCAAGGTCTGAAGATTCAGCAATAGGAGCCATGAGAGGATTTGCAGATGAGGTAGAAGCCGGAGGAGGGGCTGGTGTCGCTCGACTTGTATACACTTGTCGGGTCGGTGGTCGTTCAGTGGTGACCTGCACTGGATGAGGTGATGAGTCTACTCCAACAACAGCCTCTGGAACTGGATCACTGACAGGAAGAGGAAGAGGAGGTAAGGGTGAAGGCAAGGGTGCTTCATGACTGGAGAAGAAGGGTACAGACTCAAAAAAGGTGACATCAGGGCAGGCATAGCACTTTCGGGTAATGAGATTATAACACTTGTACCATTTTTGAGTCTGAGAGTAGCCAAGGAAGACACATTTAATTGAGCGTGCATCTAGCTTGTTTATTCCAGGACTCAGATTGTGGACAAAGCACACACAACCAAAGACACGAGGAGTTAATGGAAGCGGAGATAAAGTGGGAAACAAGATAGAGAAGGGGGACCGACCATGAAGAATAAAAGAGGGCATCTGATTAATGAGAAAACATGCAGTGAGTACAACATCACTCCAAAACCGTTTAGGAACATTCATGTGGTGAAGCATAGACCGAGCAATTTCAAGAAGCTGACGATTCTTCCGTTCAGCCACCCCATTTTGTTGAGGGGTGAAAGCACATGAGGTCTGATGAATAATGCCATGCTGTTCTAAATACTGTTGAAATGAAGTAAGAAAGTATTCACGACCATTATCTGAACGAAGAACTTTGATTGGAACACCAAATTGTGTGCGTATTTCAGCATGGAATTTTTGAAAAATGGAAAATAATTCACTTCTTTCTTTCATTAAGTAAATCCACGTCATTCATGAACAATCATCAATAAAGGAGACAAAATACTTGTACCCATTATAAGACTCTATTTTGATTGGACCCCAAACATCTGAATGAACCAAAGAAAAATGTCTCAACATACGACTCTCAACTCTTGGACTGAAGGACACACCTACCAAACTGAGATGACACATTGTAAAACTGACAACTGACTCAATGACGGAACCAACCTCTTGAGAACCTTGAGAGATGGATGTCCCAGTCGGCAATGCCATTGTAGAGGAGTAAGGGAAGTCTGAAGCGCAATTGAAGATCCACCACCATCAAGGTAATACAATCCACCAGCTTCATTGCCCCCTAGCAATCTTCTTCCCCGTCTTGAGATCCTGAAAAACACAAGTGGAAGGAAAGAAGGTAACAAAATAGTTAAGAGCTTTGGTTATTTTACTAACAGACATAAGATTGAATGGAAACTTAGGTACGTAGAAAACAGATGATAAGGGGACAGAAGCCATGTCAACATTATCAACACCACAGATGGGAGATGAGGACCCATTGGCAAGTGTAATAGTTTGTGATGTGGAGGTTTCAGAAAGAGAAGAGACTACACCTGGAGTCCCGGTCATACGATCTGAGGCTCCAGAGTCAATAATCCAGGAAGGAGTTTTAGATGACATGCAAGCAATACCTGATTGGGCAAGTGTGGCAGTGGTATGCTGTGAAGTAGTTTGAAGGAACCGTTCATACTCATCACGCGGTACACTCACCATCTCCCTCTCAGAAGTAGATGTAGATGTGGGAGGAGTTCGGTCTGCCAGTTTACTGTCACTGATATCAACCTCGCCTGCTACAGCATGATTAGCCCATTTAGAGGGAGGGCCATGTAGGTTATAACAGAAATTCACTGTGTGTCCTTCCCTACCACAATGAGTACACTTGTAGAGTTATTTTTTCCTCTGCCACGGCCTCTCCCTGAGCCACGGCCACCCCGAGCAATCATGGAATTGCCACGGCCCCCTCTGGGAGCATGACCTCCCCCTCTTGTACTATGTCCACCTCCTCTATCTGTCACAAGAGCTGATCTATCAGACTGTGTGGGGTTCTCAGTCTGTCCCAAAGAAATTCTACGAAGCCTTGAGAATACTTCCTCAAGTGTAGGAAGAGTAGAACCCCCCAATATTTGGGCTCTAACTGGTTCATATTCCGACTTCAGCCCCACTAAAAATCTTGTAACATCTAGTTGTTCCCTTTGCTGTTGCTGAACTTTAATATCTGGAGTGAGGGGATGATAGACATTGAGTCCATTCCTTATATTCTTCATGCAGACATAGTACTCTTCTAATGTTTTGGTTCCTTATTGTAAATCAAAGTACTCCTGATAAAGCTGATATACTCTTGTTGTGTTATCTTGTCCAGATTATAGCTTCTTAGCATGCTCCCATATATCCTTAGCCGTATCAAGGAACATGAAGTTGACATTAATTTTGGGCTCCATACTATTCCACAGCCAAGTCATGATTTGAGCATCTTCTTGTTCCCAATCATCAAACCATGGAGAGTCAACCGGTGGCTTCTCATCTCTTACATGCTTTACTTTCTTCTTTGCCTTGAGAAAAACTTCTACTGATTTAGCCCATGGAACATAGTTCTCCCCATTCAGCTTAATTGAGGTCATTTGTACCCCTAGGTAGTCGGGGGAAATTACCACACTAGGTTTCTGATCATTGTACCCATCTCCTATTGCTGCCATTGTACTCTTTCACAGTTGCCTCTAACCTTACTTCTCAGCTACAAGCTGATTGATGTTGTTCACAGTTTGATACTTCAGCACCTATTGCAGCCCCCTAAACACAACAGTGGGAGCACACACTTGTTCTTATTCACACTACTGCTGACTTCACACACCTACGACCCACGTAAGCATCAATTTACCACTCACTAATCACAAGTAGGCCCTCTTACAACCACTCAATAAAAATATTGCGCATCACAAGCACCATAACACAGTCAAATCTGCTACACCCAGTTCAGACTTGTTTAACACACTTAAGAGGGCATTACACACCCACAAAGAGCTCGACAAGGTCACTGCATTCCACCCTACACCACTCGGCCACTTACAGCAGCCCTAACACCACTCAACAACTCACAGCAGCCCTACACCATTCGGCTACTGCACACACAACCCTTTCTAGGGCAACAATGAACCTAGTTCTCTAGGTTCCAATCAATATTTACAGCTTCTTGTAGGGTTTCTACCCAGAAATATCAGTAACACTAGAAGAAGAGATAACTGACCTTCCTTTGAGAATATCAACCAACCATTCACTGCTGAAGTCACTTTCCTTGCTGAAGAAGGTTATGCGCAGCAGAGAGAGACGAGCTGTGATGTTTCTGACCTAGGGCGAACCAGTTCTCTCCATTGACTAACTAGAAACGAAGGAGAAGAGTCACGAACACTGCTGAGGTGCTTTACCAACTGAAGTAGGTCAGGAGCATGGCTCTGATACCATGTTTCGACTGGTGCTACAGTAGTCCGAACCAGGAAGAGAAGAAGAAGAAGAGAAGAAGAAGAAGAAGGGTCTGTCGAAATCTGATGGATTACCCATACAGTCGACCCCCTTAATCTATATTATATTCTAATAATCTTTACAAAGACAAAAATTCCCTTACTTAAGTGTGGGGCAGAGTGACTCTAATAACACTGCCACATAAGCAAGCTACTTAACAAACATAAGAAGACTAAACTACCCCTATTTGGCACACTTTAACAGCTTCAATCACCTTATAAAATCTTCTCACTCCAACTCCTTGGTTGCTCTTATTCTGCCACCTTCTTTGCCCCAAGTATTGGTTCATAATAATCAGAATTAGCTTCCATGCACTTCTTCAACAATCCCATCATCTGGAAACACTTCTTGTTATCTTCTTTTTTCTTTGCATCTTCACTGCGCTTCTCCCACATGAAAAATGCATCCTTACATCTACCTCCTTTCATGAACAAGCAGAGACCACACTCCCTCACTCTCCCTCTTCATCATCTCTCTCTCCTCCCCCTTCTTTACCGTCCTGATCGCATCTTGACATATCTTTCCGTTCACACCATCTTTTGTCACAGAAATCTCTACCGCCTTATCCCTCTCTGTTGAAGGGGTTGAGATTTCTGTTGGTGTTTAATTTTTTAAGGTTTTGATTTCAGGGGGTGAGGAAGGGTTTGAAATTGCAAGGGTAGAGATTTCTGTGGTTTCAGTTAAGGAAGAAGACATAAGATTTTGAAGTTTTTAGGGTTTGCCATTGGGGAGTTGCAGTCAAATTTTACAATATTGAGAAAAGGTTTCCATGTTCAATGTTTCTTTCCTCAAACCCTAGGGTTTCATTCCTTGGAAGAATTATGTATATATATTATATATATGTAAATAGATTGCAGGCCAGGCCTGGCCCTGAAACTTCTGGGCCTGATGTAGGCCCAGGCCCAAGCCTGGATCTGCTGTTGCAAGGTTGTTTTTAACAGGCTATTATCCAATCATGAGTAAACACACCAGTGTTCTATATAACCTGAGTGTGGATCCCATGTGTACAAAACAGTGGTGTTTTCACTCGTGATTGGATACGTAACTTGTTACACACAGACTTAAGAGCAGTAGATCCCAATTCCCCAGGTCTGGGCTGGGCTAAGAGGGTTCCAAGTCCTTCTTGGATCCCTCCCCCCAATGGCTTTACAAAACTATACTTTGATGGTAGCAGTATTGGGAATCCAGGGCAATCTAGTATTGGGGGAGTCTTCAGGAATGAGGATGGGAATGTATTCTCTATTTTCTCAGGCCCAATTGGAGAAGGTGACTCTCTCAGGGCTGAGATCTTTGCAGCCTTGGGAGGAATCCAAAGAGCTAAAGAAATGAATATTAGGAGGCTGGTAATTGAAGGTGACTCAGAGGTGGTGGTAGGTTGGCTAAAGGAAGACGAGATTGGAATGTGGAGTTACAACAATGAAAAGAAAAAATTTTAATGTCTAAGGACATTGAGATAAAGTGCAGCTGGGTGAAGAGAATTTCTAATTTGTCTGCTGATGGGTTAGCCAAGCAAGGGGTGAATAGGGAATCCTTGTTCTGGGCTCACTTCTCATTAGGTTTTCTTTTTCTTTCTTTTGGTGGCCTCAGCCTTTTTTTGGGGGAGTTAAGACAGTTTTTCTCCTCCTCCTTGTACTTAAAGTTTCTTAATGATTAATGAATGTTTTTTTTATTATTGATCAAAAAAAAAAAAGAACTCTGCTAATGGGACAATACCTGCTGGAGAAGGAATTCAACTCATAGAAACCTTAGATCTCTCCCCAAGGAGGGATTGCCTATGCCAATTCGTAGGTGTTGGGTGATGAACCATTTTCTCATTTTTCTTGTTAACATTTTTACATATTGATCTGACATTTATCTAAATGATAGTTTGTTATTAGCACCTCTTATAATGGGGATGACAAGAGGGTTTTCATTGGTTCTTTGGGTTTTAAGTCATCACCTTTTCTGTTTAAGTATCAACATGCTTCTTTCTGATTTTTCTGTGTGTGTGGGGGGGGTCTTATGGGTTGTAGCTAAATGCCCTGGTTGTGTTTGGGAGTCTTCATGGTTTTTTCCCAATAAATCCGTTATCAGAAAGGGGATAACAAATTAGTAAGATCTGTTACTGTGGATGTTTTTGGCACTGTTGAAACGCCAATTATCTAGTTGCAATGTTTGCTGCGAGGACTTTGCATGAACTTCCCATGAAGATCCACCTAGTTTTCTGCTTGTATTTTGTTATTTAGTTCTACCTAATTTGCATTTGGTACAATAATTTGTCACATCTGCTGATTTTTCTTTCCCCTTCTCTGCATTCTTTTTCTTATCACTAGAATGACATTGAAAATGGGGGAAAGCATCTTTGTTCTGTAGTCTATGGTTCATTACCACCAGAGACTCGAACAAGACAGGTAATTTTGTTCTCCCTCATATTTTAAATCTCTGTTTTGTCTTTATAAATTTATGTATGCTCTATGCAATCTCTCTATGTTTAAATTTTTACTGATTTAACTTATATGTATCCTTTTTGTTAAAAGTAAAACTGATTTTCTCCAGTAACTTCCATTAATATGTTTTTTTATTGTGGTAGTGTCTGCATTTAGTTGAAACCTGCTTTATGGAATAATGTAGGTTATGGGAAATAATAGAATCACTATGTTATGGGCCCGAGAGTAGGATCTCGTCACGGGGAAAACCTCCTGTTTTCCCTTGTTCCTCCCTTTCCTTGAAGAACCTATCTTGCCGTCCTAAAAGGTGATTTGTTCAAGAGATCACCAATTCTCCTTTGCTCTCTTTCTTGACTGAAATTTTCGATGGTTTTATTCAATATTCTCAGCTCCTTAAATAGGAGATTACAAGAGATAAGAGTCTTACTTTTAGGAAGACTCCTTGCTAATTAGGAAGACTCCCTACTAATCTATCCTACTGAACTGATAAGATAAGATAAGACTCCCTTAATCTATCCTATTGAACTGATAAGATAAGATAAAACTCCCTACTAATCCATACTACTGAATTGATAAGATAAGAACACTGAATAGATAAGACCTCTACTAATCCCTGCTATTGAAAGCAGGTAAGGTAAGAATACTGAATAGATAAGATAGGATGAGAATACTAAATTGCTGCTGCTGAGAACACTAAATTACTGCTACTGCTGCACTAAATTACTGTTGCTGCTGCCGACACCCACATCATTACTCCCCTCCTAGACTATGAGCTTGTCCTCAAGCTCGAATTCAGGGTGGGTGTCTTGAAACACAGTCAAAGGAATCCCGGATAGGTGGAATGATTTTGCCCTCCTGGATCGGGTTCCAATGAAGAGGGTTCATCCTCAGATAGCTCTAGTGAGATACCAAGATTTGACCATGCGTAGCTGCATTCTTTGCCGCAGCCAATTGCAGCCTTAAGGTACTTCTGAGATGTCTTGAACTGTAGAGTACAAAGATTGTGAAGGCCAAGCTGGTGCCACTGAACCGCATCATCTGGATCCTCTTCTAATGCCTGCTTTAGTGTGTACAGAGCCCGCTCTTCCACTTCCGTCAAATCATTATGTCCAGTTCCAAACGTTGCTGCAATTTCATGCTGAGCCTTGTGAACCATGGCGAGTCCTGCCCATGCTATCCGAAGCTCAATTGTTGCAGAGTCCCCTTCTCAGAGTATTGAAGCCATTTCATTTGCAGACCTTTCTGCATCCTTGATACAATGAAGCGCAACAACATATCGAGTTGACATGCAATTAGGCTCCAGTTTTGCTGCCTTCTCCAAGCACTTTCTAGCACTTCTATGATCATCAGCCAAATAGTATGCATTAGCAAGATTCACCCAGATAGGTGCAGCCCTAGGATCTGATCTGACTGCAGCTAACAAACACTCTTTTGCAACATTTGTAGCCGCAACATGAGCCATACAAGCTCCTTCACCAGCACTTGCCCCCAGCACCTGCAACAACTTGAAGATATGCAATCCCAAGATTCTACAACACCTCGACGACACTGGATTCCTGCTTAATCGGGACATTCTGGGTGTTGCTAACTTGCGCTAGGGCAACAACCTGTTGCTCGCCCGACAATTCTGCCACGTCTGGCTGGCGGTCGGTTGTGGTTGCAGCCCCTTCCGGGTTCCTTTCCTTGCTGGAAAAGTACAACTCCATCAAGCGCCTTAATTCTCGGACATCGTCCTTGATCTCGCGCACCTCCGTGCTGTTTTCCACGATCTTGAGCTCCAGATCCTGAACCCTAGTCTTCAACTGCTCAAGGTCGCCCATGACACCTTGCTCTGATACCAAATTGTTATGGGCCCGAGAATAGGATCTCGTCACGGGTTGGTCCACGAGGAAAACCTCCTGTTTTCCCTTGTTCCTCCCTTTTCTTGAAGAACCTATCTTGCCATCCTAAAAGGTGATTTGTTCAAGAGATCACCAACTCTCCTTTGCTCTCTTTCTTGACTAAAATTTTCGATGGTTTTATTCAATATTCTCAGCTCCTTAAATAGGAGATTACAAGAGATAAGAGTCCTACTTTTAGGAAGACTCCTTGCTAATTAGGAAGACTCCCTACTAATCTATCCTACTGAACTGATAAGATAAGATAAGATAAGATAAGACTCCCTTAATCTATCCTACTGAACTGATAAGATAAGATAAGATAAGACTCCCTTAATCTATCCTATTGAACTGATAAGATAAGATAAGACTCCCTACTAATCCATACTACTGAACTGATAAGATAAGAACACTGAATAGATAAGACCCCTACTAATTCTTGCTACTGAAAGCAGATAAGGTAAGAATACTGAATAGATAAGATAGGATGAGAACACTAAATTGCTGCTGCTGAGAACACTAAATTACTGCTGTTGCTGCCGGCACCCACATCACACTAGTTATTATCACTTCAAAAATTCCATGGATCTTGGGATGGGTGATACTATTGAGTTAAACGAACCTATACTTGACCTTACAAGTCAATGAACTTTATAGCTGGGCATTGTTGACCAGCTATATCATCTTAAAAAGCTGGTAAATAGAAACAATGATTTAAAAGGCATGTCTTAGGTGTGCTTAGGTGCATAGGTGAGGCACATCGACATGAGAACTCAAATCAATTCATTCATTCCTCCATGTTTTTGCACTACTGAAACAATTTTGCTATTTTTTTGTCATGTCTATTGATGTCGCGTTAGATCTCTTGACCAGTGGATTGTACCTTCTTTGTTTTTTAATGAAAATTTCCTTTTTACTATAAAAAAAGACACCTTATGGGTGGGCAGTCCTGCTAGAACTAGAAATTGCAGAGGTTATAAAATTATAACTATTGTAAGAAAATTTAATGACTTAGATGCCCTTTGATAAACCTGAAATTTCTGAATTGAATGACTTGTTTCTTTGTCTTTTAGTGGATAAAATAATTCATCATCATCATCATCATCATCATCTATAAGGCTTGTCCCAACAATTTGGGGTGAGTGAAAAATCTCCTGGGGGCCATTATCTATTGATGTTTCTATCTATCTGAGGTCTTGGGAGAGGTAGACAGAATGCAGGCCTAACTTTTGACATTTTTTTACACAATTTCCGTTCTCAAACTCAAACCTTAGGGATTGGGGCAATGGTAAAATCTCAATATCTCTCTCAATATATCCAAATATATTAGAGTAAAAAAAAATCCAAACATCTCTCTATTTCCCCAGTATCTTAAAAATTTTCAACATATCAGCAAAATTTCCAATTGTTATGTGAAAATATCCCAAATTTTGGTGAAATATGAGGGGAATTTGCCAGTCTTTCCCAAACCAATTGGAAATGAATGTTACAATCATGAGACATAGAAAATGCTTAAACCATAATTTTATATAAAATTAAGAGAAACGTATTTGAAATTGTTGATTCTAGGCCTTTGAAGCAACATCTTTATTGGAAATTTCAAAACATAAAGATCTTTTAAATTTTTATTTAAATAATTAATATAGGTACTTGCTTAGAAGGCTTGCTGCTGCCTATTCTAAGAGCTCAGTCTGGTTTGACTAATTACAGACCTGGTCTATATGTGTATAGTTCACTTTACATGGCCCATACTTGTATATGCCTATGGCATCACAATTCAAAATTGAGATAATTTTAAGGAACCTTAAAGAAAAGAGTTAGGATATAAAGGTTATATTTGGTTTTTAAGTACTCACCTTGCATAATAATAAATTACATGTTTCTCTCAACGCCTATTTAAGATATCTTCTATCAGTTATTGTACATGGTGGGAAGTTATATTTTAGGTTTTGAGTGTAATTATACTTTTTTTAACATTTCCAGAAGCTTCATAAAAAATTCTTTTTTCCAATTTTTAAATCTTTCCCAAATTCTTATATTTTTTAATCTAGCAAAATTTACAATGTTTGCCTAGTGTCACATGGAAAAATACCTGATGAAATCAAAACTTTGAACCATGAAGCTTGGATCTATATGGCAATTCAGCAATTCCGTCAGTTGATGTCAAGGTGTGGAAAGAGGCACTTAACATCTTTCATATTTAACAAAATTAGAGATCTCAACTTTGATCTTATCTGTAATTTTGTGGATCCAAGAAGTTTTAACTCAATAACAAACAGTTTAGCTTGGAACAGCGGTGGAAGGAGCATTTCTCTGTACTGACTACTGACAACTTTTTACCCACCTAAGGGTTTTTTTTTTTTTTGTAACTGAAGAGGACTAGCCACTTTTACTTGAACTTGAATTATCTGTAGCACTTCTGGTGTTCAGATAATAGCAGATCACGATTTGGGTGGGTATTTCACCTTGAAAGGCCAGAAAGGTGAGTGAAAGCTGTGGTCACTGATTACTTCCATCTCACTGCTATTTTGAGTGTACTTGTATTTTATAAATCATCCACATGTTGAAAAATTGAACTTTAATGCTGCCGATTGGATACCATCCTGATTGTTGAAAGCATATCTTCTGTCTGTGCTTAGCTAAGTAAATCTGCTTCTTAGAATGCAGGCGACAATGTTCAATGATGAAAGTAGCCAATTTGATGTTCTTGTTGCCAGTGATGCCATTGGGATGGGACTCAATTTGAACATTTCTAGAATTATATTTTCAACATTGAAGAAGTTTGATGGTACAGATATGCGAGAACTTACTGTATCAGAGATCAAACAAATTGCAGGTATACCCTTATCTAATTTAGCCAGGCATTATTTCCATCTGATGTGTTAATCTAGTCAGAATTTAGGCATTGTTCAGTATCTCTCTCAGGCATTATCTTTGCCACATTGCACATGCACCACAAAAGGAACTATCTTTTCGATTCTTTCAATTCTACAAAAATCCTTCATCTTTCGGCATATTTGCCTTAGCAGACTGAGATTAGATCACTATATCCTAGAGAAATTTCAGGGTCTCATAATGCTATATAATGTCAATAGCTTTCAGGTTGAAATGCTATTTTATATTTCTAATATTTGTCATTATCTTCTATGGTTCTTCCTTTATTCCCAAGCCCGTTGGAGATCAGTGAATAAGATCTTATGCAATTCTTGTAAAGAAAACATTAAATTTTGGGGTATGTAGGTCATAGTTATCAAGGTACACCTAGGTGACGGCCTAAGTGCTGTGATTTAAAAGGTGCGCCTAGGTGAATAGGTGAGGTGGTGCATTTTAAGGTATGCACCTCACCTAGCCCCCAGGTGCAACACTTTCAAAATGCACGTGCCTGGTGCGCCTAGGTGTGTGCCTTGTGCAAAGGTGGTTCGTAGAATTACGAATGCATAATGTTTAACATCACATTAGCTATTTGAGATAATGCAATTGGGAAAAGAATTAAGAGATTGAGAGTTTTACATGATTGAAACATATGATTAAAAGTAATACTGCTTTACAAAGCTAGTTTTGTAGTGTCTTTATATGCAGAATTCATTATTGTTGGCTTTTTTTCTCAGTACTTTTCCAGTTAGAGATAAAAGTACGAACATTTCAACATGGATAATACCCAATAAATTATAGATCTTGTTTGTTAGATAACTATTGCTTAACTGATGCCTAGGCACCTGCTTAAGCGCTTAGGCCACAAGGTTTTACTTTGTGCATAGTCTCGCCTTGCTACCTTGATAAGTATGATTTAGATATTGTGCATCATTTGTAATCAACACTTGGCTAAAACTTTGGAGTAGATTACTAATTACAAATGGTGGTGTTTTTCATCCAAGGTTGTGAACCATAGAGAAGGTAAAAGGTGGTTATCCATGTTTTTTGAGAAGTTTAAATAATGTCTTCTCCCCTGAAGCATGTTTGATATATATTGAGTCTTACTGGTTGTCTAGATGGCTAGTTATTGTTATTTTTTTGTTTTGCGTTTTCTTTTTCTTCCAGGTAGGGCTGGCAGGTTTGGATCTAAATTTCCTTGTGGGGAAGTGACATGCATCGATGCAGAGGACCTACCTTTGCTCCATTCATCATTGAAGTCTCCCTCTCCTGATCTGGAGGTGATGGTCTTATCACTGTTGTTGGATGGTTGAAGCTTGTTTACTGATTTTTTATGCACCAGTGTTAACTTTTTTTTTTTTTGATAAATGAGTAAAATTTTGTTAAACCAGCAAATAAGAGTTACATGCAACCTATAGAAAGGCACGAGATGCGACATTTCCTTTAAAGTTAGTTACAGAGTTATAAGTACAAAAGAAATTACACAGAAGCCCAAAATAAAGCATCCCGGAGAACCCCTTGTTTTGCAAGTGAATCAGCCATTGAGTTTGTCGATCTGCCTACCCACTGAACTCTGATTGTGTCGTATTCTTTGTTAACCATTTAACCTTTTTGAGAAGATCTCTAAAACCCCAAATCACAGTGTCCGGATCCTTCAGCCAACCCACTATCACCTGGGAATCCCCTTCAAAGATTAGATGCTCAATGCCTAGCTGATTTGCAAGCTGGATTCCTTGTACAGCAGCAAGTAATTCGGCCCTTAACGAGTCTCCCACACCCGCAGGACCTGAGTACAAAGATATTAACTTTAGAGGATAGTCCTCAATTGGATATTGTAGTCATTTATGCACTTATGGTGTGATTATAGGTCATGCTTTCTATATTTTTTCTTTTCTAATGAATCATATACTTTACCATGCAGAGTGCTGGATTATTTCCTACCTTTGATTTGTTGTTCTTGTACTCGCGTTTACATCCAAAAATGGGCTTCCATCAGATACTGGTAGGTAAAATTTTCAGCATCTCTCTCTCTCTCTCTCCCCCTTTATATGCGCATGTGTGTGTGTTGCAAGGATCAGCACTGGCTTGAACATGGTACTTTGGGTGGCCTTTAACTTTTGGAATATGGTACAAAAAACAGTAGCACTGCCTTGCTCTCCTCACTTTGCATGGTATTTATACATTGGGATTTTTTTTTTCTTATTCATATAACATTGGATGAAATTAGGACCAAGAACTGACCCCATTTTATTGTCATTAAGTCAATGGGATGAGATGAACGGGTAAAGCTAACCTGAATTCAGTTAGGTGGTAATTCCTTTGATACATAAGGGATATGTTTACTCTTAATGAGGTAAGTAGTTGTAAGATGATACATTTACTTTGACATGGATGGACTACAAAAAAAGTCATAGTGATTGTTGGGCATGGAATTTAGTTGATTTATTTGGTTAATCACTATGCTACCCAGATATGGCAATGACATGGCTGGGCATGGTGTTAGATATGGAATTTAAACTAAAATTTGAAGTACCTAATGCGATATGACACTCTTTTACAAGTATTATCCAGAAGAGAAAGTGAAGAGAAGAGAGAAGGAAGAGGAGAAAAGAGAGATCTGTGAGCAAAACTCAGTGTTGGCGGCGCCAACTTTTTTGGTATTTATATTAGGGCAACCATAACATAATATAAAAGAGCGGGAATCACAATAGTACCCCTACAATACTAAACAGAAATAAAACAAAAGACAAACAACCTATAAATAACCTTTTAACACTCCCCCTCAAGTTGGGACATAGATGTCAATCATGCCCAACTTGTCACATAGATCATTATGCCGTAAGTGATGTAAACCTTTTGTGAAGATGTACGCAAGTTGATCTTCGGACCTGACATAAGGGCTGCACACTTCCCCTTTGACAACCTTTTCTTTGATAAAATGCTTGTCTACCTCAATATGTTGGGTTCTATCATGCAGTACTGGGTTAGCAGCAATGTTTATGGCTGCCTTGTTATCACAATATAGTCATAGTTCCATCAACTGTAAATCCTAGCTCACTTAGCAATTTTTTTTAGCCACATTATTTCAGCCATTCCATGAGACATTGCTCTATATTTAGCTTCAGCACTAGACCTAGCCACCACATTCTGCTTTTTACGTCTCCATGTGACTAGGTTTCCTCCCACAAAGGTACAATAGCTGTTGGTAGATTTCCTATCATTCAATGATCTTGTCCAATCTGCATCAGTATACACTTCAACCTTCAAATGTCCGTGCTTTTGGAACAATAAGCCTGCACTTGCAAATTTCTTAAGATATCTGAGAATTCTTTCAACTGCTTCAAGGTGGGTGGTCTTAGGGGCATGCATGAATTGGCTAAGAACACCCATTGCATAAGCAATGCTTGGCCGAGTCATGGAGAGATATAGCAGTCTTCCTACAAGCCTCTGAAATTGCTTTACATCTTTGATGAATTCACCTTGACAATCACTTAATTTGTTATTAGGATCAATAGGAGAATCAACGGGTTTCACTCCCAATTTTCTTGTATCCTGTAATAGATCTAAGACATACTTTCTCTAAGAAATGAAGATACCCTTTTGTGAGCGGGCAACTTCAATTCCAAGGAAGTATCTCAAAGGACCTAGATCTTTCACCTCAAACTGAGTAGCAAGAAATCCTTTAAATTTTTGAATTTCATATTTCCAATCACCAATGATAACTATATCATCAACATACACTATTAGGGCTGCAATTTCCCCTTCCCCTTTTTTCACAAGCAATGTATGATCAGATTGACATTGCTCGCTGCCTTTTTGTTGTACAACTAGCTGGAATCTGCTGACCAAGCTCTTGGTGATTGTTTCAGGCCATATAATGACTTCTTCAACCTGCATACCTTTTGTTCATTACCTTGAACCTAGAAACTAGGGGGTTGTACTATGTACACTTCTTCTTCAAGATCACCATTTAGAAATGCATTCTTGACATCCGATTGGTGAAGGTCCTGATAAGAAGTTAGTGGCTAAAGAGAAAAGAACCCTAATGGAGTTCATCTTAGCAATCGGTGTAAAAGTTTCTACATAATCCACCCCATACACTTGAGTGAACCTTTTTGCCACTAAGCGAGCTTTATACTACTCCACTATGCCATCAACGCTATGTTTTACTATAAATACCCATTTATATCCAATTGGTTTTTCCTCGTGCCTACACTCTGCCTGAGGAGAAACAAGAAAGAAATGTTCACTCTCAAAAAGGGAGACATCCATAGAAACATGATATTTTTGAGAGATGGGCTCAAAGCACCGGTACCCCTTTTGAGTTGTAGGGTACCTCAAGAAGATGCAAGGAATAACACGGGGATCCAATTTCCCATGAGTGGGTGATAGGTTTTGGACAAAACAACAACTAAACACATGGAGAGGAATAGACAAAGGAGGAGCCTTGGAAAACAGAAGTTGATGTGAGACTTTGTACTCTAACCATCGAGAGGGCATGCGATTAATGAGATAAGAAGCACAATGGATAACTTTAAACCAAAAACGTTTGGGGACATTCATATGAATCAATAATCCCCGAGCCGCTTCAAGAAGGTGGCGGTTCTTCCTTTCAGCTACACTATTTTGTTGTGGTGTTCGGGCATAGGAGCTACAGTGGAGTGATCCACGTGAAGCAAAGAACTTCGTGAGATCTATGAAAGTATTCTTTGGCATTGTCGGATTGGAATATTTGGATTTCGGTTTGAAATTGGGTGAAGATCATTCTTTGGAAATCTTGGATAATTTTTGGAACTTCATCCTTAGTTCGCATGGGATACAGTCTTGTGTACCTAGAGTAGTCATCAATAAAGGTAATAAAATACTTGCAGCCACTTTTAGATGGTAAAGTAACTGGGCTCCAAACATCAGAGCGAACAATATGGAAAGGAAATTCAGATTTATTATTCTTTGAAGAAAAACGAGTTCTACAATGTTTACTCAACTGATAAGTTTGACATATCAACTCTGACACTGACACCGACTTAAACAACTCTGGAAATACAATCTTTAAGGAATCAAAGGATAAATAACCAAGACGATTGTGCCATAAATAGGCTTGACTCTTACTAGACTGACTCTTAGACTCTGTGACAGCAAGACCAGCTTTATTCTCCAGAAGGGAAGAAGGTTACTAAACAGTTTAATGAATAGGTGATACTACTAACAGAAAACAAATTAATAGGGAATTATGGAACATGTAAGACATTAGAAAGGGTAGGACCAAAAGGAAGAGAAATGGTTCCTTGATCAACTATGGTAGAGAATGAACCATCAGCCAGTCTCACTTTGTTTCTTCTAGAGAGAAGATGATAGGTCTGAAAGTAAGTCGACTTACCAGTCATATGTTTTGACGCTCCATAATCAATTATCCAAGGAGAGTTAGAGGAATGAGATGATACATGGAGAGCTGTGCCAAAAATACCTGATGTAGACGCATATGAAGTTGATGGAGGAGGAGCATCCATCTGACGAATTGCCCTACCATAAAGTTCTAAATGGTCACAGAAGGAATTAATGATATCCTCCCTAGTGTCAGAACCAGATGTGTATGTTTGAGTTGTAGTAGTAGTTGGGGGTTGGTTCTCCTGAGTAGCTATGTTTGTTGTAGTGAACTTTGCTTGAACTTTGTTGTCCTAACTTCTTATTCAGACCTGAACCCTATTTTTTACTCAATTCCTAAGCCCATTTTGGCTTCCCATGAAGGTCCCAACATGTGTCACAAGTGTGTCGAGACTTCTGGCAATGCGTGTACCATAATTTTTCTTTGTCATCCACCCTTTTTTGAGAGTCTCCCTTCTTAAAGGGATTTACCCCACTTGTAACAACACTTCCTTTCGTTGCCAGCATGACTGCATCTCCCCTAGAATTATTCATCAGATTTCTTCTACTTTCCTCTGACTGTACTAGAGCATATACCTCTTGGACAGATGGGAGATCCTTGCTTCTAGGGGTGGATTCGAGCAGAGCCGAGCCGAATAGTACCAGGCTCGAGCTCGGCTCAAGACTATTCTACAAGGCTCGAGCTCGGCTCGTTTTATATTTTATAAAAATATTTAGAAAAAATATTTTATAAAAATAAAAATTATATATAAATTTTTTTTAATTTATATTTAAAAATTAAGAATTATAATATTTTTATTATATATATTATTATATTATATATATATTCGAGCCAAGTCGCGAGCCTCACGAGTCGAGCTCTAGTAGGCTCGAGTTCGGCTCGTTTAATAATCGAGCCATTGAATTGGGCTGGAGCTTGGTTGAAATCAAGCTTTTCACGAGTCAAGCTCAAGCAGCTTGTGAAAAGCTCGACTCATTGCCACCCCTACTTGCTTCCAAGGATTTGTACTCTAATGGATTCATACATAGGGTTCAGGCCAAGGAGGAAGGCAAAGACTTGCTGCTGTGAAACAAGAGACCTATACGCTTTGGCATCTTCATCACACTTCCAATCTACACTTTGATAGCAAGGTTCAAAAAATCGTTACATATCGGCTTGTATCAGCTGATATGTATTGTATCAGGCCCTTCTCAATACACCTCTACAGGGGTTGTATCGAGTCAGGGCCTAGTTCGGAGGGTAGTTAGGACTTAAACCGGCCCCTCTGAACCAAAACCGAAAAAAATAAGTAAAAGTTAAAAAAATGGACCGATATAGTATCGATACTTTGAACCTTGTCTGATAGTGATCCAACTCCTTCTAGATGAAAGACGTCTGAATAGTACACAGAGAGACTCCTCTCCCCCTGTTTACAAGTAGAGGATTCTGCCTGTAACTAATAGATTTTTGCATAGTGGCACAATTCTGAATTGGTTGACTTTGCTTGTTCCCAAATCTCATAAGTTGTTTCAGCCCACATAAAATTTATTCTCACCTGAGGTTGCATAGACACTAAGAGCCATGACATTACCATGTTATTTTCCTGGTTCCATCTATCATGTTCAGCACTCCCAAAATTAGGTTCTTTAATTCTTCCATTTATATGTCCTATCTTTCCCCTTGCAGTAATGTATAACCTGATCCCCTTCGACCATTCTAAGTAATTGAGACCATCAAGAGGTATGACAGCCATAGGGAAGGATAAATCCATACCCCCACTCAGTCCATTCTGCATTGAGGAGACACCAGATGTGCAGAATCTTCACTATTCATGATAACTAGTTCAGATCACACTCGAAAGAGTTCCAAAAAAGAATTAGAAAAAAAATACAGTCCAACCTATTTCCCTTTCACACACTATTATTTCTAAAAAAAAAAATGCACCAGGAAGCTAGAGACAGCCACCTTTTAATTCGCACAGTCCTTCATTTACCAAAAAAATGTTTTACTGCTGTTATGGCACCTACAGGTCATCTCCGACCTACAATCTAACCACCGGACTGTTGTCACAGCACACACAGGTCATCTCCAACCTACAAACACACCACAAAGCTGCTGTCACAGCACATACAGGTCACCTCCAACCTACAACCACCACAAGAATCACTCGGTCCTATAAAAAAGGAAGGTACAGGTGCTGATCACCTCACATCAGTTGATTGATCCCCTTGTTTTGGTTCCATCCTGATACACGATCAGGAAAAAAATAAAAAAAGGAAAGAGAGAAGCTTCTGAGATCAGTCCAAAGATCTACCTTGGTTCTTCAGAGAAAAAATTCAGCAGCAAGTGAAGGGCGAAGACAAAAGAGTGCTTTCTCGATCTTCTTTCAGATCAAATGGGCCTGCTCTGATACCATATTATCCAGAAGAGAAAGTGAAGAGAAGAAAGAAAGAAGAGGAGAAAAGAGAGATCTGTGAGCAAAACTCAGTGCTGGTGGCGCCAGCTGGTATTTATATTAGGGTGACCATAGCATAATATAAAAGAGGGGGAATTACAATAGTACCCCTGTGATACTAAACAGAAATAAAAAAAAAAGACAAACAGCCTTTTAACAACAAGTATCCGTATATTGTAGTTGAACAAATGGAGTCTGTCTCGAGGTAGAAAGTTTAACATATATTTCATCATTGAGGGATTGTAAAGGGTTACCTGTTGTGGAAATCATTCTGCCAACTGCAGCTATATTGCCATTTAGTTGGCCAACCTTGGAATCCATCTGATGCGGTTTTCACTCTGGAATCCAATCTGATTATGGGATCTCATTTAACCTGATTGGTTTTTTATATATATTTCCTTGTTGGGCCCCAGTGTATGTTCAATTCAACCTCCCAGGATTGTTGTAGCACATACTGATGCAGGTCAGGAGTCCTAATTCCACAAGTGTGAATGGGCCCATTTCCAACTGACCCAACATGTTCAAGTCTATCAGGGCCAATTCCAGCAGGCTTGACTTGCTCCATCTAGGCTCGTCTGTGGACCCTGATGCAGAGTGCCAGTTCAGATGCATATTTGGCTTCAGTGCCATCTACATAGGAAGAAGGTCATTTACTAGTCAAGTTAACCATTGTTGGGTCTTGTAATCAGTTAGCACAATAAGAGTTCCCATGTTGCATTTAAAGCCAATTTTGCGTTCCATCTACTGCATGTAGCCTTTTATGGGCATCTTATGAGAAGTTTTTTTTTTTTTTGTAAAACTATTAGAAGGCAAAATTATGAGAAGAAAGTTGAAGCTTTTTGGCTGGCCCTTATCCCATCATTTTAAATGTGCATGGGGCATTTTGTGCTTGAGGTGTGAGGCGCAAGATGAGGTGTACCTTTTCAAAGCAAAGAGCAAAAATGCAAAAAAAAAGCTAAAAATTTCAAAAATGCCAAAAAATAAAAATGTAAAACATAATAACTTAAATTTTAAAATAAATGTTTTAGAAAAACCTATTATCTCAAATTAAAACACATGAACATAACATGTAAAACATATTTAAAATGAAAATTTAAAAATAA
The DNA here is from genome assembly GCF_055504915.1 of Nelumbo nucifera. Taxonomy (NCBI): domain Eukaryota; kingdom Viridiplantae; phylum Streptophyta; class Magnoliopsida; order Proteales; family Nelumbonaceae; genus Nelumbo; species Nelumbo nucifera. Next base: position 168,400,708 of record NC_142649.1, on the reverse strand, counting down.
ATCAAGTATAACATCTAAAACATGTTCAAGCGTGTGAAATTCTCAATCTCTTTATTTTTTTTTTCTCAATTGCATTACTTCAAATAGCTAATTCTATGAGCTGCCTTTGTACCAAGCCCCTTGAGCTCCAAAAACCCCCCATTTGCTAATGTTGCTCATTCATTCATCTTAATAAAAGATACTTTTAAAAGACAATTAAAATTATAAAATCTTTTTTATAGGAGTTAATCATTTAAGATTCTCATATGGACTTATTTAGGCTTGCCTCGAGGGGCTTGGTTGGGGGTCTGGGGGCAGATCCCCCAGCCCAGCTGGTTAACATAAAAAAACAAAAAAATGTGCATACCTGGGCTGAAGTGCAAGGCACACCAGTTATGCACCTTTTTGAAAGTGCTGCACCTGGGACCTAGGTGAGGTGCATACCCTAAAATGTGCCTTGCCTGTGCGCTTTTAAATCACTACCTTATTCATCCCTTGGTTGGTAATGCTGGGATTTGAGTTCAATGATTCCCCAACAATTCAAGCTCATTATGCAATCCCCCCTCCTGAAATTGGTATTTCTTCAACCATTTACAGACTTGGGTTTGTTTTCCATATTCCCATGCAGGTTCATGTCCTGCATCATGTACACTAGCGGCAAAAAATCATGGCCATTTTGTTTTCCACCTTGATGTGAATATTCCTTGATAATAATTTCAACTTTCAAAATGATCATTTTCATAATATCATCTTGGATGTGCTTGTTTTCAATTCAGTGCGTGTAATAATAAAAGTTCTCATGCTTGCCAACTAGTTGGTTGTAACAGTGAGAAGTTCTTTCTTCCTTTATTTTCAATTTTCATCACAGTGCTTTTACTGTCTGAAGCTTTTTATATGCAGGAAAACTTTCTGGAGAATGCAAAGCTATCTTCAAATTATTTCATTGCTAACTGTGAAGAAATGTTGGTACGCCATCTGCAGTGATTTATTTATTTAATATAAGAAGCTCCTACACTCGCAGTTGCAATTTGCCTGAATTGATAGTCTAGGGTTTCTGCAATTAAAATTTTCTTATGGCAAACTTTACATTTTTGAATATTAAATACCCTTTTCTGACAACAGAAAGTTGCTGCTGTTATTGATGAGTTGCCCTTACAGTTACATGATAAGTACCTTTTCTGTATTAGGTAATTTCTTTCACCATGGTTATTCTCACCCCTAAAACTCTTGACTCATTTAGGTTGATAAGGGGAAAACAATCTTTTCTTGTCCATTTGGTCAGTTACAGAATAGTAGCAAGTCTTCCATTAGCACTAGTTCAATTGCATAGAAATGAATCAGAAGCTTTTGTACATAATTGTTTCAACCCCCCCCCCCCCCCCCCCCCTAAAAAGAACTTTGTTTCACAAAATGGAGAACAATCTTTGCTAACCCACTCGGTGAGTTATAGGATAATAGTAAGTTTTCTGGAACTGTTGTTAAAAGCACTGGTTCATTCATTTAAATGTGAGTCCAAAATTTTTGTGGAAAACAGCACCCCCCCCCCCCACGTCAATACTAGTTTCTGATCTTAAGATAGTTGATAAATTAAAATGAGTTATTTGGCTGTCTGAAGAATGTCCCAGGCTTAATGCAGACTTCTCCGACTGTGATGTGACACATCCAAGCCAGCAAGTCACCCAAGTGGTGGTGCTATCATATGGAACCTCAAGGGCTATTGTTCATGTATTTCTTTAAAAATGGCTGACTAGTGGTCTAATTTTTCACATATAGGTAAAGCTTTATTGGTTTTGATGCCCATAAATTGATAGAAAATTCTAATGGTAGCACTTCATTTGATCTATTTTTCTTACCAAATCACGTCCAAAATAATTAAAATGAAATTACTGTCTGTGTGTTGACCAAGTACATCCAAGTGTTTATGTACAATTTACACTCTTGTAATAATTTATGCAGTTTAAATACAATTTGATTCCAATACTGAGAAAATTAATTTATTGATTTATACATGACACCTGCCAAGTATGCCAGATTTGAGATTCTTAGTCAAAGTTCGGCCAGTGAATCAGTTAACATGTCACTGTTATCTAATTTCATCTACATTTATTTTAACTCTATTTTCATGATTTGCAGTCCAGTTGACATGAATGATGACATTTCATCCCAGGGTCTTGTACAGGTAAGTCTGTTCTTTTTTAAATTTTCTCTTTTGTTTTGAATGGGAAACTCATGAGATAGATTGACATTTTGGAGCAGTTTGCACAAACCTATGCAAGAAAGGGCATTGTCCGGCTCCGAGAAATATTTACACCAGGGACGCTTCAGGTGCCAAAAACACAAACTGCACTCAAGGAGCTGGAATCTATTCACAAGGTATATTTATATATGATACAAGTTATAATATCCGCCACTGATAGCAAAAGTAGGTTATGATGGGGTATATATTTGACAATTGCTGAAAAAGTAACTAAGCTCTTATGCTTGAAAACAAATCTTAAATGATCAAGTCCTTAAAATAACGAATGCCAAATGCAGCCTAAACCATTACCTTAATCAAGTTTTGTGCAGCACTTTTTTTCTTTTGATTTGACCAAGTTGAATTAGGAATTAGGGTCAGGGATGGTCTTGATCCGAGTTCTCAATACAGGGTGTAACAATATGGTGCTTATCTTATGCTTACTAATTCAAGATGCCCTTTTGATTGTTTGGTGTTACTACAACAGGTCTTGGATCTCTATGTCTGGTTGAGTTTCCGATTGGAGGACTCTTTTCCTGATCGTGAGCTGGCATCTTCACAGAAGTCAATTTGCAGCTTGTGAGTGAAAAATTAAGCCCCCACATCCAGTCTTTTTCGTGTTGCTTTTAAGTTTGACTATTTTAAGTTTAATTGGTAGGTTGATCGAAGAGTTCTTGGAGAGACTTGGATGGCAGAAGCCAATGGCAAGAAGGTTATCCCCTCGCAAAAGCTCAAGATCTCTGCTTTCCCAAGAAATCAGACAATATCTGTGAAATAACACACCAGCGCGCCCCCCCCCCCCCCCCCAAAAAAAAAAACACAAAGTTTTTCGCTAACCACCAGAATATCCATTTCAATAATGAAATTTTCATTATTGCTTTCCTTTGTAAGCCTACTTTTCTAGAAATTTACCAATATTTCGTTTTGTACCATTATGTACATTTTTTCTGCCTTGTCTAATTATGCATTTGTTGATTTTTTTTTTTGGGTAAACAAATTATGCATTTGTTGATTGTTGTATATGTATATATTTCCCATTTAATTTAATTAGAACTCAATTTAATGCATTATGAGAAATATGAATAATATTTGGCAGTCAACCAATGGGAGATGAGTCAAAAAGTATTGAGTGAGCTAAGTGCAGGAATTTTGTTTAGGAACGAATAAAGGATAAGCATGATGGAGCATGCTACCCTTGTTGGTGAAAATTCTTGAGCTTTGTTTCATGGCTTTTGATGGGCACGGCCAATCCAGGGGACTTTTGTCTCATGATTACAACACATTGCTTCATGGAGTCTTTGTAAAGGATTATTAGAAAGAGGATTGGGGCAAATGGCAATGCATGTAAAATGGGGCTGAAAAGCATTGTATCAGTGTAAGCTACATACTAAAATTTGGGTGTTTCCCTTTCCCTAGCTGTGTATGGTTTGAAAGTAGGGAAAGCAAGAGAAACTTATACAAGGTTTGTACGCTATCTTTCCCTTTCCTTGCCTTTTCTTTCAAATCAAACACACCATAAAAATACACGCCCTGCTTATAATGACAAATATAGGTGCACTTTTTTCCATTAAAATATGTATCATTTGATTATGATTAGGGTGTGTCCTTATTATCAAAATTTAATATGTATCACTTTGTATTTGAACCAGATACAAATTTTACATTTGGTTTAATTTTGCATTTGTTTGTAATTATGATTTGTACTTTTACCTGATACAAATTTTGTATTTTGTCTCATTTATACTCACTAACAGTGTAAATTCTGCATCTCAAAAACTGATGCAAAATTTAGATCACCTTCTTTTTGTTCTCTCTCATAAAGTGGGGACCACATCATCTTGTTTCCTACCTCATTCCCAAACAAATAATCTTTCTCCTCCCTCCATTCTCTTGCATATAATATGGGATCATACCATTTTACTATCTCTTCACAAACAAGATGAAGTAAAATCTCAAACAAAATTTAACCCAAATTTACACTCGTCCCATTTTCTCTTCCATGCATTTACAACCAAATGCAGTGTAATGATTAAAGATTGTTTACTGCACTTAATTGAACATTCGTAGTTATGGTTCATTCTTATTTCTTAATCTTCAAGTAGGTGTTGAGGATAGTTCTTGTATCTTTTTTAAATTATTTTTTATTTGTCATCATCATTAACATCCATGCCTTATCCCAATTATTTGTTTAAATTTATATCTAATTATTTTTTACTACTATTACGGTATTACCCATGTCTTTTCTGGTGTATCCCTAGCTCTTTCAACTTGTAATAAATCACTTCTAACTAAAACTGTTGGTGGTCTTCTTAAATTAATTTCTATTATTACAATCAACTCATTAAATTGAATTTGAGTTAAATAATACAGGAATTGACCCACATTAGAATAAAATAATATGAGAATTTCTACCAAGTAGTTTAGAGAGGATATAACATGAGGTTTCTCGTCTTGTTTTAACTTTTCCAATCACGATTTTTAGTTAATTTCATAAAATTGTGTAAAGCATACCTTAAGTCTTTTAGGAGGTATATCACTAAATTTCCAACCGAAAAAGTATATCACTAAGACCTGCCCAAATTCAAGAGGAAAAAAAGGGAAATGTGCCAATGTGGTCAGTAATGTTGATATAAAAATTATGTATACGATTACCTTCTTGCAACAGAGTACAAAGAGGATATATAGGAAATTTAAATCCCCTGCATTTACCAAAAGGGAAAATAGTCTCCTGCAGTTTGTGCAGAGCGCATTTTAATATTTATTCTTTTGGAGAATATGAGGGAGTGCTGAATTGCTAATAGCTGCTTTGCCTGTTTGGGGTGGCCTTCATGCAGTGGCATTTGGCATTGAATGAGCCAAAAACCCTTGAAAGTCATTAAGCAGTGTTGAGTAAAAATCTGGAAAGTTGAAAAAAAAAGACTTGCTATGAGCTGAAGAATCAACTTTCTAATGAAGCTACCTCCCATGTGGGCTTTAAGTGAGCCGTTTTTATATTTTTTATAAGCCACTAAAAGAAGCTCCAATGATAAGCTTTCCCAAATGGGCTATCCGGGTGGAGCTCAACTTGCTGAGCCAAAAGCCACCACCGGAAAGCCCTCTCAAACGGCAAACGGGCACTAGAATGATGCGATGGTATTTTTCACAATTCCACCGGAAGCCATCTCAACGCATTTATGAGTAAAAGGGAGTGGGACTGGGAATCTCATTTTGTATGGTAGATAGGGGCGAAGGGGAGAGTGATGGCTCCAAACTCCAAAGTTGGATGAGGAATTTCTTCAATCACTGCCAAGTTCTTCTACTCCACTTCAACAAATTCTTATTACCATGACACAAGTTAACCAGCAAAGGAGAGACCCAAATCATATGACATTGACATGGACAGAAAGTTCTTACTATGACCAAGTCTTTCCTTTCCTATCCGGATATGTTGTCGATCAAAATCTCATGAACATCCTATGCACGGAAACTCTTTTCAATCTTTTCAAGGTTCTAAAAATGAAAGTCATCAAAACGCAGATGGAACCAACCTTGGAAGCTGGAGTTAGGAGGGTCTGATAAGTCGGATAAATTTATTATCATTCAATTAGATATAACAAAGTTAAGATGGCCGAGTTGGTCCGAAAGGGCATGGGTTCAAATCCCACTCTCAACAATGGTTGTCTTTTTCTTCTCTGTGGTCCAGACTCGAGAGCTCTTTACTTTCCATCATTTTGAGTAAAATGAGTAGTGTTCACCAAAACCATTCTCATCCGCCACGAGTCCAAAAACGTTGGCCTTGGCCATATGTCAAACCCACCGGCAGGTAAGACTTAAGATTAACCCAATCATTGTTCTTCGCACTTCTCACGCATCTTTCTTTTTGTGGATCTGGTTACGTAGTAGTAGTATATACCTTGGCTATTCCAGTTTCCAGATTTCTCTAAGTAAATGGACTTCAAAGAGAGTAGGATTTGACCTCTAAAAACGGAATCTTTTTACAAGAAAAAGAGGTGGGTCATGTGTGTGGTGGCTGGCCTGTAATTCTTTTGAATAATTAAATTCCTTTCCGATGTGCCATCTTCAATATAACTGAGAGTCTGAGACGTACGTTGGTTATTGGTTTGTGCCGTGTTAATTTAGTCAAAAGCATTCAGCCTTTTGTGCCCTATTAATTGATTTATGACATCTTGGTGTCACAAGATATCCCGTGGAACTCGTCTTTTGGATAAAGCCAGTAGCCTTCCACTGTTGCTGCAACTGCAACACCTAACTGATTGCATATGGATCCAATATGCCTTTGATATAACACCCCCTAATCAAGATTGGGCTGTATAGAATTCAGGTGATTGAATACAATAAAAGTATGTGCCAGAATTGGAGGCATTTATGAGCAACCATTTAGGTGATACTCCAGGAGAATATGGCATGGAAAGGTCATCTGATACTTTTTCAGAAGTTGATAAATGAGAAAATCAAGGTGACCAAGTAAAAATGAGGTGAATACTTGCCCATGGCATCGGACTCTAGATTGAAATCATTTCTGTGCTGCATATAAGCAACAGTCCTGAGGTGGGGCATTAAATGCCAATGAAACCTTTCTGAATAACTCTCTAAATTGGGATGTTAAGAAATGATGGCAGCAGGAGGGCAATACAGAAGCAAACTCCATGGCCTCTTTTTGAATTGACTAAACAACAATAGACAATCTTCTTCTCCCTTCCAGCACTCCTCCCCATTTAGCAGGATGCTAAGGATTTAAACGTCAATGATTGTATCCCTTTTTTCTTTTCTATTGCAGAACTCCATGGCCGGGTTTAGCTGCACAAGTAACCATTGTTCTGCACTTCTGCTCCAAGCTCGGCTTAGATTCCATAAAACAGAAAGGATAAACAAAAAAGAACAAACAGAGAAAGATATAGAGATTATTGCACAAAATACAATAACAATTAGTGTTTTGAATATAGCTAATTATATTTGATCTTAATTAGTCTACAATGGCATCTCTTCTCTTCCCTAAGATGTTGCTATAGTATGTTCTTCAATCAAAGAAGATTCATCCAACCATGGTGCGCTTTCGACCTCTCTGTCTCACTGTAAAAAATATTTTTGAAGACAAAATGATAACCAGCAAGAGAAAATAATAAAGAGCAGTCGTCTTCAAATAGACAAGGATGCAAATAATGGAGCCTCACCCTGAGCTAACTTGTTCAATGTGGATGACCATTGCTTGGATGACTTTCTGTAAGCGGCAAGTATCCGATCCATCTGTCCAATATGCAACCCATGGGGAACTTGATGTTTATAAGGAAAATCAGGGAAAAAAAAGAAAAGACTAACTTTGGCTTACCACATTTCCACATAAGGAATGCATTGAGAACAAGGCTCTCTCAAGTACATACAAGTCAACGGCTTTGTCTTCTGGAAGAGTTGACGTGAAGCTCAGACCAAAGTCTATGAGGACCTAAGAGAACAACAGAGTCAAAAGATAACAAAAAAAAAATGAAGCATCAAATATTGGTGATCATGAGAACGATGGGAACCAAGAGCTCACCAGCTGATTGGTACCACTTCGAATTAACATATTTGAAGTTGTCAAGTCACCATGAATCAAGCCACCATCATGTAATTTTCCAATTGCATCACCAATCTGTGTTGCAATGTCTTCCATTCTTTCCTCAATGACACTGTGCAAACCAAAATCCAGGAATATGTCTTTAACAGCAGGACCCTCCACATATTCAAATGTCAGGGTATGTAATACAGGGTCCACAGCATACAACACTGGTGTGGAAACACCAAGTCGTCTTGCTTTCGTCATGCACCGAGCTTCCTGCAATGAAGAAAGAATAATGACAAATTACCCTTGCTCCTAACTATGTATCGTAGGTATAGATAGAAAACAGTAGAAGATCATCTCTCTTTAAAGACACTGACTGCATTCAAGCGTTTAAGGGTCAGTTTTGAGTCTAACAATGGATGCCTGTACTTCTTTGAGAAACGTTCCTTGACAATGGACTTCCTTCCAACAAAGTTTGACTCAAATACTCTCTGCAAAAGACAGGTAAAAACAGACTTGAATGTCAAATCCCATGTCTTGAAAGTAAAAGAAAAAAAATTAATCCACTTACAGCTTCTGCACCCTGCTTCAAAAGAACAAGGGAACTATCTTTTATATCTTGATCAATCCCCATTATGAAAAAGTCCAATTCAAAAAAGTATCTCCAACTGCAGTCACCATGGAGAATTATTAACTCAAGAAAAGGATCTAGGCAACCAGGAAATGCAGAGAAGTCCATAAATTGCTAAATGAGCAATTTAATTATAACAAATAAAATCGAATCTACAAGGTACATTTATCACAGGTACAAACACCAATTGAAAGAACAAAATCCTTACAACCATTTCCCACCCTCAATAAGCTTTACTAATAGTAACCTGTGAATCATTGCAGATTTTTCCACTGTGTAGCAAATATGTGAATCATGGAAGATATACATGTGACAATGTTAGCACAAGCAAAGAATTCAGGAATTTTCCTCATATGCTTCATTTTTATCTTGAAGCTTTGCATATATATAATAAAATTGAATACAGGGAAGGCAAATATTTTTATACCCCACTACAGATTCTGGTTTTACAGGGGAACATTCATGTTTACCATATTTTTTTGATGAAATATACAGACACCCTATTAACAATCTTTGAGTCATAAATATTTTTGGCATCACTGAGATATTGGAATTATCATATCCAGAGTGCAGTACTGTCATATGGACGAAGTGTACCTGTTAGGTCAACTAATTTGAAGAAACAACAAAATTATATGGCAGTTATTAATCAACAAATGCAAAACAGAATGGTGAAACAGGATTCATGTAACCAACCCCATCAGTTAGTTGGGATAATGGTTGGATGATGAAGAAGATGAATATGCAGTAAATTGCCCCTTCAAGAAGAGGTGGGGAAACCTTGTGGAGAAAAGGAAAAAATGGAAATATGGAATACACCCTCTTTAGAATCGAGAGGAATGAAACTTAAGTTAGTACTGCAGCAAAGTGCTGATTTAGCTATCTCACCACAGTTTACACAATTGATTAGATGTACCAAGGATTAGCATGACTGGTAAGATTAGAATCATCAACAAGACTAAAAACTGATTTTGTCATTAATCATCTTGTAAATTGATTTGGTTTTACAGATACACTGTTTTCTAGCAAAGAAATTGGAAGAGGAAAAAAAAAGAAAACAGAAGAGAGAGAGAGAGAGAGAGAGAGATGATTAAAAAATGATTCTCTGTTTATTTTCTTCAGCCAGAAGCCTTATATAGGTTGTTAACAGCATGATAGTTTCATGTGGTTTTACATGAGAGAATAACTAATTGTTGCCATGTGCCCTCCTCACATAAATAAACTGAATAGGTGGTCCTGCGACGTTGTCTCCATCCTTGCTATCTTCCAACATGTAATGAGCCGCTGGTTTCTGGGCCTTATAACAGAAACTAAAAGGTCATTACCCAAAGTTGGTTCCAACTATCTGGGGTAAAACAGGACAAAAAAGGGAAAGTTTAGGGTGCTATTTTCTCTTGGAGTTCTTTCCATCTTATTTTCTCTTGGAGTTCTTTCCATCTTATTTTCTCTCAAGTCTCAACAACCAAATAATGCAGAAGTCCTTTCTCTTCCCCTTTTATTTTCTCTCAATTTCTCTAATATAAAATACAGGGCAGTTCAAGCTTAGGTGTTTTTCCTTTTCATTTATTCCTTTTGTTTGTAGTTGCATTTTTCAGATAGTTGAGGTCATCCAAATGTTGTCAGGTATGAATATGAACTTTGCATATAACAAATCCAAGTTGTGGACAAACATTTGGAATGTTGTGATTGATGAATGACATGTCTGTGGCAGGTAGGTTGTGAATGAAGAACAATCAGTTGTTCAGAAATAATGTATACCTTCCTTATATGGTACATACATGCATACAGATATACAATGTTAGAAATTCCTAAAAGATCTCAATGCAAGATCATAAGAAAATTATAATAAAAATACAACAAAATGAAATTCAGGAAGAGTAGAGCCCAAGACTTGGTGACTCCAAGTTAATCAACCAATCCATTCTGAAACTTAATATACACGATACATCCCAGAGGAATGGCGAGATTGTTCTACATTTTTTGCTTGTATCATCAACTGTTCAATCCTTTCTTTTCCCTTTTCCATGTTTGTCATCTCAAGTTTTTCCACCAGCATCTTATATGTGTTATACTTAGGAACCATTCCCTTCAAAACCATTTCTTTAAAAAAGACACAAGCTAGATCTAGTTTCCCACTCCTACACAGCCCATGCACCAAGAGAGTATAAGTCCCAGCGTCAAGGCTGACGTCTTTTTTAAACATATCATTCAATAAATAGAAAAGGATTTTTATCCATTTTTTCTTGCAACACATCTTCAGTAAAGGCGCATAAGTTTTCAGATCAGGCTTGCAGAGACACTCCTCCATTTCCTGAAGCAGCTTCAGAGCATTTTCTTCTTGTGAATGCTCACAAGCAGCTGTGATCATAGTATTATAAGTTGTTACATTTGGAATAACCCCACCCTTTGACATCTCTTCATATATCTCACGAGCATCTCGGAGCCTACCGGCTTTGCTTAGGATGTAAATCAAAGAATTGTAGAATGAAGTATCAGGAACACAACCACTCCTCTTCATCCTCTCATAAACTTCTAATGCTTCACGGGTTTCCTTTGCCTTCCCCAAAGCATGCATAACAATAGTGTAAGTGACAACATTTGGAGGGCAACCCTTGGCCTGCATCTCATCAAGAATAGCATCAACCTTGCGGAAATCCTTCTCACAACAGTAAGCCTCAATAAAACTAGTATAAGAAATCACGCAAGGATGAAACCCACATTTTTCCATCTCTTCCATAATCAACCAGGCCTTATCCAGCTGCCTGGCTTTGCACCATCCATGCATCAAGATATTAAAAGTATGAGAATCTGGAGGTATCTCATTCTTGAACTCCAAAAGTGCTAACTGTGCATGCTCAACACTCCTCTCCTTGCATAATGTGTCCAACAGCATGTTCATGGCTGAAGTATCCTTGCTCACTCCAAAGCGTTCTATATTACGGAAACTCTCCATTGCATCTGTCCATCTACTGGCTCCTGCAAGCCTTCGCATGATCTTACTCATTGTTACCAATGAGATCAATCCTCCCAATCGGACCATCTCCTCAACCAATTCCCACATCACATCAAACTGCTTTGATTTTCCAAGAATGTCAACCATCAAATCATAGGAGTCAACCGAGTGTTTAAAACCCATTTGCGTGTTGGCCCACTTAAAGAGACCGAAAGCTGAGACCCAATCATTGCTGAACCTTTTTAATAGTTTGTCAACCAAGCTCTTCGAAACACTGATATCGCTACCATCTATGGCTTGGACCACGGCAACTGGGGACGAGAACCTATTTTTTAGAATCCTACTAATTTTATCAACACTATCATCAATAACCTCATTAGGTAGACATCTGGTCTCGCTATCTGGTTCCTTCTGATTCCGAACCCAATTCACAATTGAAGGAAGAACAAAATCATCTTCAGAATCAGTGAGTGGAGAACTCCCATCCTGGGGGAATTTAACCCAATCGGGAAGCTCAGGTGACTCATTAATGCCACAGAAACGCTTGACTATGCAGTGGTACACTACGTTAACAGGGTGAATAACACCATTGCACAAGCTGAAGGTTCTCCGTGTCGCAAAACGCATAGCAACCTCACAACCTCTGAGTTTTGCATGCATGGTAAAGTAAACAAACCCAAGATAGATAAGTGAGGAAAGCTCAATCAAAACGCACGGGAAGAAGAAGAATCAGAAGGAAGTAACTACCAGGGTAGGTCTCTAATCCGTTCACCTAAGTTAGGTAGCATCTGTTTAACCTGTGCGCTGATTTTATATGAGGTTATAGCATTCAGAAAAGAAAGGAAAAATTGAAACAACATTAGAAATTCCAAGTGGGTAGGTTTGTGGTGAGTACAGAAGTTGATAACAAATGAAATAAAGAAGAAGATTTGAGTTGCGAAAACACACAAAGGAGATCAGAGGAAGAAGGGTACCTTCTGCTAATGCTAGGTTGCTTTTAAGGAGAGGAAGAAGACACAGCGCGGCATCGCCTTCGAAAAAAGGACCGCCGCCAGCGCCAAGAACCAAAGAAGGCGAGCGAGTCGAGCCTAACCCTCAACTCGTCCTGTTTCTTTCTTTCTTAAATCTCACCTCTACCAACGCAATTGAAGTATAGAACACTGAACACGGATGAATTGCTTTGCGGTTAACTACTTAACCGTGGTCTCTATTTCTCTTACCCTAACCCATTGTGTTTATTCGGGTGACAACTGTCGGATTCGGTAAGAAACCGAAACCGGATTCAAGCCAAAAACCTAGATGGGCGGCAAACGGATCGGATCGATTTGGATTGGATATCCTTTGCAAATCATAGAATCAAATTGAATTCGATTCGTTTACATATTCATATATCTTATCCAAATCCGGTTCCAATTTCATTCGATTAAAGTATTAATAATTTATATAAAATTAGTATAAATTTATAATATATAATTTTAGAAAAAACAATACTTACGATTTAGAACCCACACCAATTTATTTACCTTTTTTCGAATGTGAGTGAGCCCATATAGGAAAAATCTATGATGCCAAAAAGATACGATACGAAAAGTTTTGATTAATTAAAATCCATTCATGAATTTTAATAAATAACACTTTATTTGTTATCACATTTATGATTTCAGTTTATTGGCCAATTGTTTTTCAGATATCATATATTTTTCATATCATAGTTGAACCCATATATATATATATATATATATATATATATATATATATATATATATATATTATATAATGAATTGGGTATGCTTTTCGCACGCTAAATGGAATCTACTCACAGCTACTCGTGCGAGTAGATTATGAAATGGGTATGCTCTTCTCGCTAGGTTTTTATTCTTTAATTCCTTAGTTGTTTTGATATTGTTGAGTGGGAACTCAAAGGTTAAATGTATTTTAATGTGGAGTTTCGTATATTTTAGTTAAGTTGTGGCCTTTGCATGAACTATCATTAAATTCCTCACTTGGATGGAAATAGGAAAAAATCCTTCATTTATTCACGGGGAAGATGGAACTCACAATAGTGTATTTAGTTTGATTTTTCCTTATTTTTTGTTTCATTATACTTCTTGTTGAAGGGAGGAGAAGACGGAGGGGAATTCCATGTTATTTTTCGCAGTTTGTTTGTTCCTTTGACTAGGCATCAAGAGCAGATAATTATTTTATTTTTTGTGTCTATTCCTTGGACTAAAGCGCGAAGAATTAATTGATAGATAATTATTTTATTACCTCTAGATCATTGGCTATTGTTGTTTACTATTATATATGTGCAATCGTCTTTTGCTCCCTTCCAAGTTTTGTTTGTTATTAACTTTTGTGGTAAACAAATCCTCTTCTACTTTTATGTAGACTAGAATACCTTCAATGACTTCCAAACATTGAGGCACCATCATGCATCTACTTCTTTAGGTATGAAAGTGAACATTGGCAATTGCTTGTACATTTATTTATTGTTCTTATTGAGTGGGATCTATTGATGTTAGGAAGTTCTTTTTTGTGCTTATGCTTGCATTTATTGCTCTATTTGTTATCTTTATTCTCACAAATGTAATTTTTTTTGATAAATTTCTCATAATTTGATGTAGCACAAGAGAAGGCCAATAAGTTCTATGCAAGTTGGGACCACTCCCAAGACACATAAGAAGTTTGGATGATGTTACTACTCCAATCGAATAATCAACTACCGAGTTAGCACCAGCATGAAACTTCTATCTTAGTTCGAATTTACCAAGTTAGCACCGGTGCAAAACCTTAATCTTAGTTCGAACTTACCAAGTTAGCGCCAACATGGAATTTCTATCTTAGTTCAAATTCACTAAGCTAGTGTCAGCCCAAGACTTCTATTATAGTTCAAAATTACCAAGTTAGCATTAGATCATGATTTCCGAATTTTTGTTCAATTAGGACTTTCTTTTTGAAGAGTTTTAGTATAATTCTATTATGGAGTGTTTTCATACATTAGAAAACTTTCTTGTAGGAACCATAAGGGTGTAACCCTATGTAAAGAGTAGCTAGGGAAAGGCTAAGGGAGTTTTTTATGTTGATTTTTCTCTTAATTATTCAGTGAAGAATTCTTCTTCCTAATAATTCAACTTATACTCTTTTATTTGAAGTTTTTCTCAACGTGGTTTGTTTCCGTACTATGCTAGTTGGTATCAAAGCTTAAGTTGATCATTATTCGAATTATGGCTCCTAAGAAAAAACAAGTAGTTCACATCATGGAGTAGGAACCCAACAACAAAACGCAAGACGAGATGGCGGAGTTGAGAAGACAAGTCGAGGCACTTGCTCAAGAGGTGAAATCGTTGTATTCCCGTTTGGAAATAAGAGAAAACGACTCTGACGCAAGTATCTTCACACGTTCCTTTTCATCATCAAAGCAAGCAACTAGATCAGTTATATAGTTGCGGGTGGTGACCAGAGACGGTGGGAAGTATGTCTCAAGATTGAGATCCTGGAATTCCAAGGAGGCATGACTAGAAAAATTCATGGATTGGCTCTTCATGGTAGAAGAAGTCATTGAATTCAAGGAAGTTCCAAAAAATAAAATCATGTCCTTACACTCGATTTGGAGGACGAACAGTAGCATGATGGCATCAATTGAAGGTTATGCGACAAAAGAGAAAAAAGAAAAAAGATTAAGACATAGGAGAAATTAAGGCAAAGATGAGGTCAAAATTTCTAGCTTTAGGTATATTATAAGATTGATAAGAAAGGGTCATACAAAGTTGAGTTAGAAACCATTCAAAGATTCAACTTCAAATTTGATATATGTATACAAATTGTTGGCAACAGACATCTTTCTTATGAGAATTCAGCTGAGTGTGGGGTACATGTGCTTTTCCTTTTTTTCCCCTATCTTGTTTGAGGTTCCCATTCATTTTGGGAGTTAATTTCTTATTCTTCTTTTTCTTTGAAGTTATTCGAAAGTTGGGTTTAGCACATTTGTTTTACTTATTAATGCTTCTTATTAATTTTTGGTCTCAGTAAGCAAGGGGAGAGGGGGAAGAGACACGTATGTGCTTAATTTTTTTCACCTAATTTCCTTGCCTCAGACTAGGGATGGCAATTTGCCCCGTAAAACCGGGGCCCCGCCCCGAATGGGCAGGTTTTCCCCGACCCTAAACAAGGACGGAGCGGGGACGGGGAAAATAAGTTTTCCCCAAACCGGGTCGGGGCAGGGATGGGCTTTGTATATAATTCCCCGAACCCGAAGGTAAATTAGTAAAATATCTCTAGGTTTAATATTGATATTTAAAATATTTCTAAGTTTTTCCTAAATTTTTGAAATCCTAGGATTCTATAATTTTATTTTTGAATTACCCCTAAAATATTATAATTCAATTTTAAAATACCCCCAAATTCCTATATCCTATGTATAAATTGTCCATAAAATAGATAATTTTTAAGTAATTGCCTTGGAGAGGGGAAAATTCGAGGATTCTCTGTTCTCGATGGGGAGTGGATGCCCCGCTCTGAACCCGCCCCGCCACCGGGGACGGGGTAGGTATGGGGCAAGGTATCATGACTTCGGGGCGGAGACGG
The DNA here is from genome assembly GCF_055504915.1 of Nelumbo nucifera. Taxonomy (NCBI): domain Eukaryota; kingdom Viridiplantae; phylum Streptophyta; class Magnoliopsida; order Proteales; family Nelumbonaceae; genus Nelumbo; species Nelumbo nucifera. The sequence goes on along the minus strand of NC_142649.1, from coordinate 168,384,789 downwards.
GGAGGGGGTGCCCTGCCCCATTGTCATTCCTACTCAGATCCCTTATTTTGGTGAAAATATAGAACTTATTTGTTTGTACTATTTCTAATTTATCTGAATTAGTATGTTTGTTCCTTTCTTCTCTTTTGTATTAAAGATTCTGGTTAACATTTTTGAAACACTTATCAATTAAAAATAATTAAATTGCTCTCCTATAGCTTTTAAACAACTTACTTTTTGTTTGTGTAATAATTAGAAAGGAAATTTTCACTTTAGTACCCTGAACTTTGGGGGTAGTGTCAAGTTAGTATTCAAACTTTCAAACATGTCATTGCAGTACATAAACTTTCAAAAAGCGTCAAGTTGGTCCCTACCGTTAACCGACCATCAATTATTTATTGAAAATGTCAAAGCTACCCTTCAAAAGAAGACATTGTCCATTGTCTTCTACATTGAGACTGAACTAGTTGAGGTGTTTAAGATTGTAGACTAATAAAGTCGTTGTCTTCTACCTTTAGATTTGAAACACATCTTTCAGTTATTGTTTCCCTCTACAATATTTCATGCTTTTTCTCTCTTTTTCTTTGAAGACAACCGGTTCAATCTCAAGGTAGAAGACAATGAACAGTGTCTTCTTTTGAAGGGTAGTTCTGACATTTTCAATAGATAACTGACGGTCGATGAATGGCAGGGACTAACTTGACACTTTTTGAAAGTTTTGGTACTACAATGACACGTTTAAAAGTTTAGGTACTAACTTGACACTACCCCCAAAGTTCAAGGTACTAAAGTGGAATTTTCCAAATATATGAAAGACCCATATTTAAATGGCCATTGCTAATGAATGATTGGTTTTTCCTTTTTTTTTTGTGGATATCTTGGGTTCCACTACGTCTACCTTCAATCATTTGGCATATTTGGAAATTTTATGATTTAGAGGTGATGAAAGGTTTTTTGGCAGCACCCTGTTGTTTGGACTACTTCTAGGTGGCCGATGACTCAGAGGCCGAAGTGGAGGATTTTTGCTAGATGAGGACTTGGATGCCGACCTAACTAGGCTGAGTTGGGAGGTTGATTGGGTGTCGAGCTAGGTTGATTGTCGAGCTAGGTAGCTCTTTAGAGAAACCTGGAAGGAATCAATGTTAGAGGACCCGGGGTGGCTATCCCGGCGAGGTCGCTCTGATGATTAAGTTAGTACTCTCGTAGTAGATCATGAGCTAAAAAATCAGAAAGTATGAGAGCTAGAATGTGCTTACTCGCCACTCTTGTGTCATTGGGGTTGGTGCCTTTATATAGGCATTGTCTGGTGTGGGCCTCATGCACCGCATCCGAGATTTCCGGGAGGTCGTGCCTAACCGGTCCGAGATCCTCGGAGGTAATCGCCATGCACGTTAACCATCCTCTAGAACATTCGGTACGTGGGCCAACTTTTGAGAAACCTGGGAACGTCAGGATATGCATGCCAAATTTGTTGGCGAGCACATCTCATAGGTCGCCGTCTGGTCCTCAGTCAAGTCGGCAAGCCCTCGAAGGAGGTCGCTCCTTGCATTGATGTCACTTCGGTAGGTGACGAGGTGCTAAATCCATCAGCTTCGGCAGTTTGGGGCCATGACTGCAATCCATCAGCTTCGAAATGACGCTGATCGTCCACTCCTACGAGAAGCCACAAGGAGCTCGACGTGCGGGGGCAGCTCTACTAACTGTAGGTCGTCGACTCGCTCAGGAGCCTTGAGGGGCTCAACCCGTAAGGGCGTTTGCATAGTTCGTAGGCCACTAACTCCTATGGGAGCTGCGAAGGGTTCAATCTGTAGAGGAGACCTCGCAAAGAGGACTGGTGAGGCTTATCTGGGCTGAAATAAAGTCAGTAGAGCTACTTAGTCTGTTGCCATCAACTTTCTGCCGGAACCATGACTCGCTCGACTTGCGGGGACAGCCTTACTTCGAGGTGCCTGTCGCCAGGCAGCTGGTTGTTAAGGTCGTTCTACTGTTGCCTATTCTGCATCAACATGAATACGTTGAGTTGCTCCCATGCTCACAAATGGAAATTCATGCTTCATCTCATGGAACTGTCGTGCTTCGATCCCGACAAGAACTATTGATGGCTTTACCGCGGGGAGAGGGGCATTCACATTCGATAGCGGGATATTTATCTAGGGCACTGGGGATGTTGAGTTTGGCCTGAACTTGTTTGATTGTCGCTGGGGAGTTCTCCAAGTTCATCGCAAATGTTTTTGCCCCCCAGTAATCGGTATTCATTCTGGGTGTTGATGCTGTTCAAAAGTGCTTTTAAGTTCATAAAAAATGGAAATTAGAAAGTGAGAACTTTAATTTCTAAAAGGTGAGATCTTAGCTTTCTAGAAGATAAGGACTTAGCTTTTTAGAAGGTGGGAACTTAGCTTCTTGTAGCATTTCCCACAGACGGCGCCAATTGATGAAGGGTTTTTTGGCAGCACCCTGTTGTTCGGACTACTTCCAGGTGGCCAATGACTCTGAGGCTGAAGTGGAGGATTTTCACTAAATGGGAACTTGGATGCCAAGCTGACTAGGCTGAGCTGGGGGGTAGATTGGGTGCTGAGCTAGGTTGATTTCCGAGCTGGGTAGCTCTCTAGAGAAATCTGCAAGGAATCAATGTTAGAGGACCTGGGGTGGCTAACCCGGTGAGGTCGCTCCGATGATTAAGTTACCACTCTCGTAGTAGATTGCTAGCTAAAAAATCAGAAAGTATGAGAGCTAGAATGTGCTTACTTGCCTCTTCTCTTGTGCCATTGGGGTTGGTGTCTTTATATAGGCATTGTTTGGTGTGGGCCTCATGCACCGCATCCGAGATTTTTGGGAGGTCGTGCCTAACCGGTTCGAGTTCCTCGGAGACAACTCGCCATGCACGTTGACCGTCTTTCGAAACATTCAGTACGTGGGCCAACTTCCAAGAAACCTGGGAACATTGGGATATGCATGCCGAATTTGTTGACGAGCACATCTTACAGGTCACCGCCTGGTCCCCAGTCAGGTCGGCAAGCCCTCGAGGGAGGTCGCTCATCGTGTCAAGGTCACTTCGGCCGGTGACAAGGTGCTACAGGCTGACCTTGGACGAGGTGCTGCAAGCCGACCTAAGTTGTGGTCGAGGTCGCTAGGTCGGTGTAAAGGCAGGTCACTAGGTCGGCGATGAAGGCGGGTTACCAGGTCAGGGTAAAGACGAGCCGCGATCTGGGACTCCAAATCATCACGTAAGTGGTGTCTAGGTGCCATCTAGCTGTTCTGAGATGCCATGTGTCACAATGTCATTGGAGGGCCAAATCCGCCCTCATCAAGAGGGCAATTGAACACCCATCGTTGGTGTCAAATCCACATGAACTCAAATAGTCCAAGGCTGTCCAAGCTAGGGTTAGTCTATATTTTCAGCACTAATTAAAGTTCATATATTATACAGAATTTGCATCCAACTATTAGACTGATGATATATCCACTTTCTATACAACATGAACTCATAGAGTCATAATATGCACTCATGCTCCAAAAAAGACATCTTTTTTCTGTATTGGATTATTGTATAAAAGAACTAACCTTGTTGAAATTTTATGTTTTGCAAGGAACTATAACACCTAAAGGGGGAAAATTAAGAATTGTCCCCGTTAAAACTCATAGAACTTCCTTGGGTCATCCTTGAGAAATAGGAAAAATTAGAGGAAGTTTGCAAGGATTTATGGAATTGTTAAATCTAATTATTTTTTTCCTTTTTTTTTCAGATGGTTTGTAGAAGTTGATTATATATAAATATGGCAAATCAATGGTGCCGACTTACAGATTCCAAACTAGTGTACATACTAATTTTCAAGTGTCAATGAAGATTGTGCAATGTGGAATTCAAGAGGCATTTTGAGATATAGAGAAAATTGTTGTTGAACTTGGATTTATATTGAAGTTAACCACATCGCAACTAATGATAGAATACAAGTTTCATAGTTTTTTTTTTTTCAATCTCACATTCAATCGATATCTGAACTTATTTAAGATAACCAAACATTATGCATCATAGATTTCCAGCATTACCTACTGAATGAATCAGAAATGTATGAGGAAGTTTATCCAACAAGACAAGGCTGAACTGATCAATTGGGTCATAATTTGTATGAAAAGGAGAAAGATAGCAATTTAAAAATCCCGCAGGGGTGGAATGGAACCGATCTGTTGACCTGTTGATCCGGTCCTTAGCAAAAAAATCGTTGAATCGGTCAATGATTCATTAACCTAAGTAGTCGAACCATTGACCCGTTGATCTGTTCAATGGTTTTTGACCGTTCTTTATCTTTTTAATCGACCATCCAGGCAACAGATTCTGTTTTATCCTAATCTTGGTTTGTAGCCAAAAATCATTGAATCGGTCAACGACCCATTGATCCGAGTGATCGAACCGTTGACCCGTTCAATGGTTTTTGGTTGTTTTTTTATTTTTTTTAATTTTTATTATCAGAATGGGCCCATCCGTTCAAATTAAATAGTCGAACCATTGACCCGAAAACCGGTGGCCAGAACGGTTCCGTTTTTAGGTTGTATAAGTCACACGCTCTAATGACACATGTATGGTAATGCTTAATGGACCTCACACACTCAATATTGTGCATGTAATTTTTGTTGTCAAAATGGGTCGTCCATTTTTTTATTTTCTTAATTGGAAACTATCCAGGCAACCATATCCGTTTTACCCCAATCTTGGTCCTTGGCAAAAAAACCATTGAATCGATCAATGACCCATTGACCCATTTAATGATTTTTGGCTATTTTTTTTTTTTTTTTAAATTTTTGTTGTCAGAACGAGTCGTCCGTTCGAACCAGACAGTTGAATCGTCAACCTGAAAACCGATGGCCAGAATGGTTCCATTTTTGGGTCGTATGAGTCACACGCTCGAATGGCATAACATGTATGATACTGCTCAATTGACCTCACACTCAATTTTTTTGCCTATAATCTTTGTTGTCAGAACGGACTGTCCGTTCGAACCGGACAATCAAAACACTGACCTAAAAACCGGTGGCGAAAACTATTCTGTAAATTTTTGCTTATAATTTTTTGTTGTCAGAATGGGTTGTCTGTTCGAACCGAACGGCCGAACCGTCAATCCAAAAACCGGTGGCCAGAATGGTTCTGTTTTCGGGTCCTATGAGTCACACGCTCAAATGACATAACTCGTATGATGCTACTTAATAGACCTCACAAACTCAATTTTTTGCCTATAATTTTTGTTGTTAGAACGGACTATCCGTTTGAATTGGATGATTGAACCGTCGACCCAAAAACTGGTGGCCAAAATGGTTCCGTAATTTTTGTTGTCAGAAACGGGCCATCCGTTCGAACCAAATGGTCGAACCGTCGGTTGTCAGAACGTTATTAACAACATTTATCAATAATAGTAAGTAATTATACTATTTAATTAAATAATCATTAATGATAGTTTTAATAATATTATTCAGTTATTTTTAATATAATAGTAATTATTAAATTTATGAATAGGATTTATTAACAATATCCATTAAATTAATAATTACCAAAATTAAATTAAATTAATAGTATTTATTAGTAATAGTCATTAATTATAATATTTTATTAAATAGTCAATAACAATACTTTTAATAAAATTTTTAATTATTTTGAATATAAAAATAATTACTATATTTATTAACAGTATTTATAATTTTAATTTAAAGTAAGATTTAAGTAAATATCTATTTATTAATAATATTTATACTAACAGTAATTATTAATTATAAACACTAATTATATATTTAATAAATTACTTTAATAATCTGTAATTATTATTACAGTATTAATAATTTAAGTAAATATCTATTTATTAACAATATTTATACTAACAGTAATTATTAATTATAAACACTAATTATATATTTAATAAATTACTTTAATAATCTGTAATTATTATTACAGTATTAATAATTTAAGTAAATATCTATTTATTAACAATATTTATAATAACAGTAATTACTAATTATAATCACTAATTATATATTTATTAAATTACTGTAATAATCAGTAATTATATTATTACAATAAATAATTATTGTAATTAATTAGTGATTATTGTTATTAATTAATAATTAATTAGAAATTAAGTATTGTAATTAATTACTGAAAATGGGTGCATATTATTACACTATTAATTATTGTAATGAATTAATAATTATTATTATTATAGTAATTAATTAATAATTATTAGGGTTGTTCATAAGAAGACCCAACCCGACCAAACCGACCAACCTGGACTAACCCAACCCGAACCGAACCGACTTAGTAGTTAGTAGTTAGTTCCTAATTAGTAGTTACAACCTACTTAGTTCCTACTTAACTAAGTTGTCTCTATCCTAGTTACAACTTAACTTAATTTCTAGTCTTCTAGTTAGTTATGACATTAATGGCAAGTATTGTAAGACAAACTAGACAAGGAATTTTTTTGGAAAAATTTAAAGAAAAGAATCAAAGGATCCTAGTTTTTATGGTCTTTTACACCAAATAGGCAACCAATTACAATTAGAATTAGGTGTCATTTTTTACTTAAATTAAAAGGTTTCTTAAAATATACAAATTTCAGTATTCTTTCTCTAATACAGTTTGACTTTCTATTTTCTTGATAACTTCTATTCTAACTTGGTCCGCTCCCCTACCAATTTCAGTCTTCTTTCTCTAATAGAATTAGGTGTCATTTTTTACATCAAATTTCAGTCTTCTTTCTCCAATCTACCAATTTATTACCATGGTTGAACTTAGAATCGAAACCGACCCAAACCGACCCAACCCGACTCAAACCGACTAGGTCGGTTTTTCTTAACACAGGGTCAGTTTCGGTTTCAATTTCAGGTAACCCGACCAGGTCGGGTCGGTTGGAAAAATCTCAATAAACCGACCCGACCCGACATGTGAACAGCCCTAATAATTATTGTTATGAATTAATAATTAATTAGTAATTAATTACTAGAAATGGATGCCCGCACGTGGGATCTATTCGTACGAATAGATTCTATTTCTTGACTGCAGAAAACACTCAAGAAAGCACCCATATCCTTTTAATATATATATATATATATATAAAGTAAGCTTCTCTTTTGCTCTTGGATCTAACATTAACATATTTACATTTTAACAATCTTTTCCTTTGAAGCCTTGTGTTTCTTCTTCCCTATTCCAGCAAATCACCTTCTCTCCAACTTTGACGTAACACTAAATCATGGAATATTTGATAAATCGCTCTTATACTCCTCCAATTCCTCTACACCATATGACTAACTAAAATTATAAAATTCACAATTTTATATATTTTCTTTTATCCAAGCTAATTAAAATAATCGAGTGACAGCCCGTGCGAAGCAGGGGCCTCCTTGCTAGTCTATCTCTATTCTATTTGAAAGAGAAAACCTTCATTGAATTTAAGAATTCGTATTCTTTTAATTTATCCCTTTTGTAAAGTTTGTACAGAGAGATTGCATTATAAAAACTGAGGAATCATAGAACATATACACAAGATATAGAGACATCACTTACAACCTAAAAACTTAAACTATTATATAAATGTTTTGGGCCACTGTCTTATATAAATGTTTTGCACCTCTCACTCCTTTCTACTGTGAGATTCTATATACCATACACTATTCACACGTAAATTTCAACACATTGAATCATATTATCTCTAAGCAAAGGTTTTAAGGAGAAAAAAATATTCTCAATCCAAGGTGATGACCACCCCCCTAGAAGTGTTTAGTGGGAAGAGAGACATTGACAAGGGTACATACTAAAGTATACATATTTATCTAAATTTAGGATGACTGAACCAAACCATAATTGCATAGTTTGGTTTGGTTTAAACTAAGAACAGTTTGATTTGATTCTCTGAACTTTATAAATCTTACTAAATCGTAAATCGTAAATTAAAATATATACGTATACATATATAATGTATTTTATATAATATATAATAAAATAAACTCTCAAAGCACTCTCTCATTATTTATTATTTATGTAAGCATATATGTTGTTAGGGCTTTTTAATTGGGTTAAGCCCAATAAAATGGTTAAAACCGTATTAGAAACTGCACCAAATCATAATAAAACGATTTAGTTTGATATGAGAAATTTATAGACTGTATTTTGTCGATTTGGTTTTAGATCTACTCTAAACCGCGCTAAACCAAACTATGAACACCCCCCCTATCTTTGAATCCCAAAACTTGATAGACTGATGGGTGGGAATCTTGAAGTTGAATGTAAATGGAGCAAATGGTCCAACTTCTTCGAATGTGGAACTAATCATTCGAGACTCTCAGGGTTGTTTGCTACATGCCAAGGCAATACCTCTTCTAGCGCAATGGTATTCTTGAAACATATCAATTTTGCGGTTGAGATAGGGCCTCGCATGTATATGTGGAAGCGAAGCAGAAATGGAACCTCCATGTGGTATCGGAACTATTGTTGCCAATTGCAGAAGTTTGATATGTTAATTTTCTTCTAAACTCCGTTGCTTATGTTCCTATACAAGTGAACTGTGTTGGTTTCAATTGTTCAATATTATGTTGTCTTATATTCGAAGACCACATGGTCTCTCATACCTTATATTTTTCTTGAGAACAATTGTTTTAAATGACTTTAAATAATAAAATAATACATTATGCATGTAAATTAAAGGCATAACATGTATGTATTTGTACATGTGTGTGAGTTTAAGCTAATCATATACATATTGCAAATAAATAAATAAATATAGTTTGGGATGTATATGATAGTATAAATATGTAATATGCATACATACATATAAATTATGTGTGTGTTAAAAATACACCATACAATATACACAAATAAATGTGCATATCATACAATGTCAGGTGGGCCTAGATTGGGTTGAGCCTCACTCAGGTTGGGCTCAGCTACCCAAGGTCTAAACCCAAAGCCTAACTTGAATTTAGGTCAAGCTCAAAATTTTTGCTTAGGCCCAATATATGCAAAAGCTCAGGTTGGGTCAGATTGAGTTCAAGATGGGTCCACTAATTGCAACCATAGCTACAAAATGATTTTTGTTGTCTAGATAGCCTAACCCAAGGGGGTGAATTGGGTTCTACAAAATGTCTTCTCTAAATATTTCCTTTTCAAAATAAATTCAATGCAAGAATGATTGAGAGCAATAATATGAAATGCAATATATATATGACTAAGAATGAATATCAACAAGAAATATCAAGAACAATAATAAAAGTAGAAGGTACAAACAAATTTTATAGAGGTTCATCCAAACTCGGCCTACGTCCTCTCCCTAGGTACACCACTTGAAAAATTCCACTATAGCAACTAACTTTTGGGTGCCAGAAAAACCTTTTACACTAGTTCAACTTTCGGATGCTAATAAGACCTTTCATTGGATAGACTTTGGGGTGCTATCCCAACTTTGTAGTATTCAATCTCATAACACTAAACAACACTCAATTAAAAAACTACTAGCTTATCAAATACAATAAGAATAACAATGAGACATACAAATGAAATACAATATAATGCCTCTACAAGGCTAATGTGCAAATACAATTTAAACTACTCAAATGCAAGAAAATGCACAATAATAAATGTGTTGTAACACTCCAAAGTGATTCAAGTTTCTTGTGAAAATCAATGTAGCATAAATGGCTATTTCATTTTTCTCATAAAGATGAAATTCTTTCTAGCTCAAAATCTATTCATACTCTTTTCTTTCTTGCTTTTTGCTCACTTTTATCTTTGGACACTTAAGCTCAATTCTCTTTTTTTTTCCTTGTTTCATTCTTCAGCTCAAACTCATGCCTATATAGTAAGAATCTAGCTTAGAAAGCTTGTCACCATTATAGAGTCGTTGGAAAGGAACTAAACCACTCTAGGAAACATTAAAAGCTTGTTCCCAACAATATTTAAGGCTTACCAAGAGAAAAATGTTTTTGAGCCATCAAACTGTCAAAAAATCATATTTTTTCTTCTTGAAGTATTCACTTATCACGACCAAGTAGTCAATTGCTTCATCTTGTTAGAAGTAGGTAGTCAACTATTAGGACTAAGTAGTCAACTACTAATGCAAAAGGGATTTTTTCTTCTTTACTAGTCAATTACTACTTATAACCTAATATTGGTTGTCTTGCAATATTGACTTCTGGTTAAAATTAATGTGACACCAAGCTCAGCTGTCACAAATAGTCAACTACTACCTTCTAGGTGGTTGACTATTAAGTAACACCAGTCTCAACTGTAGGGGCGGAAACAAATCGAGCCTTTCACAAGCTATTCGAGCTTGGCTTGTGAAAAGCTCGTTTTGGCTCAATCTAAATCTAGCTTCAAGCCAAATATATAAGCTCATTTTCTAATCTAGCCAAGTTCGATCCTAATATAGCTAGGTTCATAAGGTTCGTGAGCCTAATTGAGCCTATATATACATATAAAAAATAATAAGTACATAAAAATAAAAATAAAAATATTATATACATATATAATATTTTTAGTTTTTATATGTAAAATAAAAATATTTTTTATATTTACATTTTTTTTAATTTTATAGAAAGCTTGACTCACATTCGAGCTCGAGTTGAGTCGAGCTCAAGCTTACAAGCTTTTGAGTTGAGCCAAACTCGAACTCAAGTCTCATGGATTTTTGGAAATCCGAGCTCGAATAGTCAAATATTTGGCTCAGCTGGACTCGAATCCACCTCTACTCGATTGTCACAGGTATTTGACTAATGTTTTATAGGTAATCGACTACTGAATAAATCCCAACCTTAAAACATTTAGTAGACAACTACTACAGTTTGAGAGATGATTCCTTAGCCTTCTATACTTAGATTTTTTTATAGTTAGGTCTAGTATTAAGTTTAGGAAGAGCCTAAAAACCTTTTTTATTTTAACCATTGGGCCTAAGGTCCAAGCCTAAATTGTACAACCTGGGCCCAACTTGAGCTGAAATATGCATATATGCATATATGTATAGTTTATCAAAAAAATGCATACATGTGTTGTATATGCATATATGTACATAGGTGAGTTGGGCTCATGTTGGAGGATAATATAGGGTAGAACTCGAGCAACCTAAGGTCTAGGCCAGGGCCCAACCCTAAAAACAAAAGCTTAAACTTTGGCCCAAGCCCAACCAATATAAAATTGTGGGATGGATCTGTCCTTCGTGACAAAGTAAAGCATTTGTAAATTATAGAGGGTGTCTTGATAATAGGCAAAAAAAAAAGTGATATAGTTCACAAAGTAACCCAGATTTCCTACTCACTTTTCTTACCTACCCTCTACCCGCCTTGAGAGATGTGTGGCTACAATTCACGGGTAGAGAGTTGGTAGGAGAAGTGAGTAGGAAATCCCATTTGTTCACAAAGTACCATACTTTCAAAACCTCCTACTACAAATTCTTGAATCTATTATATATATATATATATATATATATATATATATATATATATATATATATATATATATATTGTGTAGCCCATTTATATTTTATTTCCATCCTATTAAGAAAGGGGGTATGTACTAAAATACCCGGGTTTACTAAAACCTAGTCTGTAATTTGCATTTTACTAAATTACCCTTATAGAGTTATAATTTGTAATCAATTTAAATAAACCTTTTGTCAATGTTTTGTATATTCATTATATGGTTTGAACGGGCAAATCAAACTGAAATTGGCGGTTTGGTCAGGTTGAATATGTGATTTTAAAATTTCAAATTACAATTTTGGTCCGGTTTTCTGAATTTTAGAAAACAGACCAGATCATAATCAAACAAAACAATTAACTAAACATAATCTCCAGCCAAAACAAAATAAATAAATAAATAAACCTGGTTAACTTTTCTTTAACTTTCTCTGACTCTCAAACCCTAGAGTCCCACCTCTCCTTTTTTGTCTTGTAAATTCACGCACGCTAGCCCAATAAAATGTTCCAGATCATAATAAAATAGTTTGGTGTGGTATGACTTCTATGTAAGGCATGGTTCTAAATATCGACACGGGCCCATATGCCGGTGTGTCGTTACATTTTTTTTGAAGTTTTATTTATTTTTTTTCAAAATTGGTTCATAAGGGTTGGTTTAAGGTCCGATTACCTTCTGAACCAGTGGCTGACCCAATACAATCCCTGGAGGGGCGTATCAGTAAGCCATAGGCAGAACATATATCAGTCGATACGTATCGATACTTTGAACCTTGATACAAGGGGTGCAACTTGGACAGGTTGAGGGTCAACCCATACCTCACCTGAGTCTCAAACATTGGGTTCGAGCCTGGCCTAACCCGAAGTCAAATCCAAATTTCCCAACCCAACACATCTCGGTTACTTTTGAAGGTAATTTTTGAATATAATTCAGCCTCATTAGGTTCTGTAGCCCAATTTTTTGGTAGGATAGATTGTATAATTAAGTAGAAACGTCATTAATAAGTGCGCATTTACATAATTTTACATAATACAGTATATCTATACTACTTTAAAAAGCATGAATGGCATCTACAATATTTCTGGAATTTTTTAGGACAAAATTTACCCCTTTATATTTAAATTTGTTGATAAAAAATTAGGGCAAATAGGATAATTAGTTATTGATATAAATGAGTTGAAAAGAGTTCATTTTAAGATATTCAATGCATTCAATTATCTCTCATTAAATCGAACACTTAAGGTATTAATTTGCATTCATCTTCATTGAATCATATATTTAAGGCTTCTTTGTTTCTTCTCATTATTAAATTCTATAATCAAATACATATATAATAATTTAATAATTTTAATAACATGAAACTTATACTTTTAAAATCTACCGAAAAAAATAGTATTTTTATCCAGATGGTGGTAAGAAATTAAACCATTTGGGTCAAATGGACCAATCCATGTTGCCACAATTAAATAATAAAATTCAAAAATATATAAAATGCAAATGTATAGAAATTAAAAAAAAATGGGAATGTTTTTAACATCATATATTTGACATACTAAACAATAATGAGTATGATAAACAATGTTTTAAAAACTGACCCGAATGCCAACCTACTTTTGCCTTCAGGTCACAGGTTACCAGTTTGACTATCAAGGTCAAACGAGTCAAACCGCTGTTAACACTATGTTTGTGTAAAAGTACATATTTTATCAATAAATAATATAATTATTTTTTACATATATTACATATAATATATGTATTATGTTACATTTATTTATGTTTTTTAATTTCGTTTTAAATTTTTATTTATAAAAAAAATATTAAAATTTACAATTTAGGGCCAAAATGGGGGTTTTTTTCCACGAAAATAGCAAGGCAAGGCAAGGCGCATAATGGCCTTTGGACATATAGTTATTAAAAAGCTACTCAAAATAAAAAGAAAATAACTCCAATCGGACATCGGAGTGCAGAGTTATGCCTTCCAAAAGTTTGCACATAATTAAGTGTGCAACATGCGACTTGGTTACCGAGTCAAATGGGTCAATGGTTTAACCGCCCAAGTTAGACAGTTTTTAACCAAAAGGAGGAGTTTTAACAGAATCAAACCTAGAATTAAAGCTGAGTGATAGTTTGAACAATTCAATCGATTAGGACAACAAGTTGAAAACATTGATGATAAATAAGAAATGTTTTTATTAATGATGGAAATGAAAAGTAAAATTTAAAAGCAACTGGAAGTAAACCTATTTTCCTATTATCTTTCATTAAATCTCATATCTAAGGTATATTCTCTTATTAAATCTTATGCTTAAGATATATTTTTCTCATCATTAAATTGTACTAATTAAACTCATAACATTAATTTTAAAATATAAAAGAAAATGTTTCAAAAAATATTTTGAAAATAAAACCATTTTCTTCCCTCTCGGTGGTGGGTAAGTAATTCAACCATTTTGGGTCAAATCCATTAATAAATAATGCCATAATTAAATAATAAAAAAAATTAAAATATATAAAATATATAATACAAAAAATAAAAAGAACTGGGCATGTCATTAATATTGTATATTCATTATACTTAACATAAATAAGTATGAAATGTAAGAAGTATTTTTGTAAATGATGAAAATGGAATGTCAAAATTAAAAAACCAACCTAAAAATGAAATGATTTCATAGTCAAATAATAAAATTTTTAAAAATAGAAAATACAAAGAATCACAAAAATAAATATTATACATAAGATATAATGTTATATATTTATAAAAAATAAAATATTGGATACATATATAATATTATACATTCATTATATTGAACAAAAATAAATATTATACATAAGATATAATTTTATCAATAATGGAAATGCAATACAAAATTTAATGTCAACCTAGAAATCAAACTATTTTTCTTTTTGCGTTGTGAATTAGTGGCTTGGCTCAAATGGATTAATCAATTATATAATAGTTAAATAATAAATATTTGAAAAATAATAAAAAGTACAAGTAATCAAAAGAATATATAAAAAATTATATATTAATTATGTCAAACAAAAATTAAGTGTGATAAGTAAAAATTATGTATATAATGTAGATGAAATATACAATTTAAAATTGATTCAAAAGCAAAGTTATTTTCTTATTTAAATGGTGGGTCAATGATCCAACTTTTCAAAGAAAGTCATGATGTTTATAATTGAATAATATATATTTAAAAAAGATAGAATACAAAAGATAAAAATAAATAATAAGAACAACACAACAACAACAACAATAATAATAATAATAATAATAATAATAATAATAATTGTTATTGTAATTTAAAATTTATGTAGATGCTAATACAAGTATTAAGTTTATTTTTAACCATATTATTACTTTTATCAATTTTCAATTTTTATCCCAACTATGATATATCTTAAATTCAAATAATTAATATATATAAAAAAAATCATACGTGCAATACACATGCTTAATTACTAATAATATTAAAAATTGGATGAACTCGGACTCAAGGCCTCAAACCAAGCCCAATCCAAATTTATGTCAGCCCAATCCAATTTGGGTTGGACTAGTCTAAGTTGCACCCTTATTTTATACTAGAGTTTGGTCTGGTATAAACAATTTTCAGATGCAAAACTTAGCAAAACATGAACCACTGCTAGGGACATCAACATCATCCACTAAAAAAATCCAAAAATAAAAACAACATTTCCAACTTTCAAAGTTCAAAGTAGTACTATATCCCACATAAAAACAAGTACATCAATAATCTTACAACGTTCACAACAAATTTTCTTGTCCTAATAATAAAAGTATATATATATATATATATATATATAATTCAATTTATTTGAGTCAATTAGAATCATATTATGCAATCGAACAATTCAGAAAACTAAACAGAAAAATCTGAGGTTGCACGGCTAAGTGGCTAATGTTGAGTGAGATAGGTTCAGATGTTTTAATTGTTCAATTTAAAATTTTCCAACCCTGCATTAGAAATGATGTACTCATGTACATTAGGTCATCACGGTTCGACCTTCAATTTGATGCCGGTCGAACCTCTGATGTGAACCTCTCTCTCTTTTCTGGATCCGATTCTCACATTGGTCAAACCGATTTCCAATATTTGGATAGTCTGTCTCTGTCCAAGTGTCCGTTTATCACCGTCTCCCCCAACACTTTCTCTCACTCTATTACTTGCTTGCCAATAGAAAGTACTAAACTTTCAGAGAAGCTTATTCTCCCCCTTCTTGCAAGTTGCAACTGCAAGGTACGTGTCTCTCTGTTACTTAGGGTTTTTTTGGTATTCACTCATCAGGAGAAATTCACTACACTGTGAATTTGCTTCTGAAACCCTACTATCTATCTCTTCCCAAGAATTTATCTGAGTTTTTTTTTTTTTCCTTATGTAAACAGAAGTATATCATGGAAATTAAATCCACAAGAACCCATTGCTCCTGTTTCTCATGGACAATGGATTATTGACATGCTCACCACTATATGAGTAAAAATTTGGTGTTCAGACCAGGAAAAGAAAACTCGTAATCTTTCGATTTTGCTTTCAGCTACGAAGTTCCCGTTATCCCCTACCATCAGCAAAAAAAGAAAAGAAAAAAAACCAACAAAAAGAAGAAGTTCTCGTTACCAAAAAGATCAGTTTTAAATGAAAAAGAAAGAAATAAAACAAATAAACGCATCTGAGTGGATTTTTATTGTCTGTTATTGGATCGGTGGTTCTTGTAGTTAATGATTCTTTAGCCGAATTTCCTGCTCTTCTTTGTCGAATTCCTTGTTTCATTTTAGATATGCTTATCTTGAATTAGTAATACAATTGTTTTTTTTTATACCTTTATTTTGTTTACGAAATAAATGGATGTTTTTTTTTTTTTTTTTTGAGAAAGGTAACTTATGTTGTTTGCTGCTATTTATGTGCTTTTCTTTTCCTGGCATGAGCCAGCACTGGCATGATTAGTTTGGCTAATACTTAACACTGAATTTCATCTACTACTTGGTGCTTCTTTATCAGTGATATACTGAAAAAATGAAAAATGAATGTGATTTCCTTACTGTTCGATAGCTTGATCATATGGTGATCCATCTTTATCCAACTTGTGCCTTCTGATGGCGTCTGTTGTATCAACTATAAAAAAGGGAAAAATGGTGTCGGTTGTATTCTTTAAGTATTTTAATAATTTTTAGTGTATCAAACCAAACTTTTGTATTGCTATACTGTATACAAGATTCTGCATTATTTCATCTCAATTCTGTGGGTTTTACGCCTGGATAACTCGTGTGTTATTTGGATATGACCCTTGATAGAATCAAATGATGAAACAGGATTTTTATAGCCTATGTTTTATTTGGGACAAAACTTTGTTAGGTATAACCCATGTTTTATTTATTTACTTCAGGTTTATCCATACCATGAAAAGGGCAATGCCATGGAGCAATCAGGTGGATATACTATCGTCTGATGATTCTTCCTCTTCTGATTCTGATCTAGAAGCTGATAATGGACCAGGTAAAACAAAACCAACCGTTGTTCTACCAGTCAAGGAAACTAAATCTGGAGGTATTTTCATTCTTTTTTCCTCAAGTGCTTGGTTGTATTATTTGTTTTGTTAATACTGCTGTAGAACAACCTAATCCAGTCCCATTCTCATTGTTATATATTTAGGACATATCTTTTTCAGTCATTAAGTTGTTTCTGGAAGAAGACTATGGGATAGTATAGGTAGTTGAGTTTTGAACTTCCTGATGTTGCTTCCAAGTGATTCCTACTAACCACCTTGAGAGAGGAATAAAGAATTGTCATGATCTAAATGTTCCAAAACCTAATTACCTGTCACTTTGTCCATTTTGTGATTTGTTTAATTTGAACCAATTTGCAAGTTGGTTCACAATTGTTAGAGAATGCTACAATTTTTGAGAGGAAATAAGGTCCTCATGAATAGATGCATATTATATATAGGCATAAAAAATACCTTATAAATTGGAAAACAAAGGTATTATATTGACTTGACTAGTAAAAGAAATTTTACTTAAAAATGAGATTCTTATTTCAATAAGGGTTACTATTACAGTGTTACACACCTTCCTACTAGCATGTGATTTCAATTTTTTACTCTGTTAGGCACTGAGACCACAGTTTCATACCCCTTCAAATAAGTTTTGTGTTTAATGGTTATACCTACTTAATACGTTTCATGTGTTAACAACACAAAACAAACAATGTAATAAATAAAAATATGAACTAAAGAAGCATAAAGCCAGCAAACCAGGTTCATTTTAAGGTTGCAAATTATGCGTTAAGAACCTGAAACAAATCTGACCAGTGAACCAGGTACTTCTAAATCTGGGCTTAAGCTAATTCTTTACTGGTTTTCCTAAGCTTGTAATAAAAACAAAAGTGCAACATATACAGTTTTTTACTGATGGGTGACAAGTAAAAGTTAATTGTATGTTCATGGTACTTGGAGAAAAAAGGGGTAAAACCTCTCCTTTAAGAAAGTATACTTGTGGGTCAATGTATGAGCTTATCAGCTGTACCAAAATATTTTGAGCATTGTGTATTAGGATTTAGGACCTTGTAAATAATTTTAGTGTTGGTCCCTAAATGAAAATGCTGAATCTCACTGAATTTCTTAAACATTGAAGATAATGAGAACTGAGAAGAGAATGTTTGTCTTTTTTTTTTGTTTCTTTTTTCTTAAGTTACTCTTGTTCAAAAATATATACAAACTTTCTACTTCCAAATAGTCCAAAACATGGCAAATTGGAAGATATTCCAGAGAATTGTAATTTTTCCCTCATTAAAAAATATATAGAAGGCCAAGAGAAAATAAATCAAGGAACATTGTATGTGGTAACACAATACATACCAAAGAACTCCAAATGTAAGAATCCTACACAATGAGGATGATGATGCAATATATCAAGGTACAGCTGGACGAGGGCACTGGTTTTACATTAACAATTATCATCTTTTTACTGTTGACATTAGGTCTTCTGGATTTTTGTTTGGCCTTGCTCTATCCTTTTTTGGGGGCTTGATGTTTGCACCCGTTCTTTTATATTTAATAGAAGCTTAATGTTACTGAGCAAAAGAAGTAAAATTAAAAAACAGAGGAAAGGAGAAAGAAAAGAAAATAGGAGTGATTAAATGATATGCAGTAAAACGCATGTTGCAGATGGGAACTCTTCTCAGAATCAAGTGATCAACTGCTGACATCTTAAGTACTGCATCTGTTCATTGCCTTGCATAAGAAGATCGTGTTGTCTGCAAACTGGAGATGAAAAATATTGATGCTACCATTACTCAATGGCAACTATTCTTTTGCTATTGCTGAGATATTTTGAAATGCCACTTGAAAAGTGCAACTACTGTTTTCTTACCAATAAGACCAAGATCTTACCCATCCAAATAGTGTTTGTAAGAAATAAAGGAAAGTACATATTTTCTTGAAGAACTGACCCCATATAGTTGGGTTCTTGGATGATGATGACATTTTCTTGAAAGCTTTTTGTGAAGAAAATATCTAAATTGCGTCAATAAGTATCTATATTTACACAAACGTGGCTAATTTCTTGGCACAATGGTAAAGTCTTGGGAGATTGAGAATGTGGATTCAAGTCTGAAAGTGGCCACTGTGAAAAGAAAATGCCAAGCTTAGGTTTGTGTCCAGTCTACTCTTCCTAAGACCTCAGAGAGCAGGGACTATTGTTACATATACAAGTGTTCAAAAAATGGCAAGATTAGTTCTTGGAACAAAGTATTGGAGTCAAAGGCATGATTGGTGGAGTTCTAGTGGTTGTCCTGCTTTAGTGCTAGTGTAGCTCTAAGGGTGCATTTGATCTTGGTAAGTTTCTGCTTCTCAGAAGTAAAACTTGATACCTTAAACCGAGTTGCCAATATTTAAAACAGTTTCTCCTGTTTCATGAACAGTCCACATTCTATTGGTTTCCTTGCACCATTGGATGGAATCCTGTTGGTGCATCCTAAGCTGTCTGCGTAATTAGCTTATTCATTAAATTACTTTTTGTTGTTACAACTATTATGAAAACAGTGTAAGACATACTTCTTGATGCAGGTGCTATGATCAGACGAGCAGAAATGTATCAAGAATACATGAAGCAGATACCTGTTCCTTCTCACCGTGCATCAGTTATTCCATTCACCTCATGGCAGGGCCTGGGCAAATCCATCAAACAGTTATATGGGCAGCCTCTACATTATCTGACCAATATTCTCCTAAAACAGTGGGACCAATCAAGGATTGGTGCTGAAGATGAGCATTGCCGACTGGATACCATAATCCATCCTTGTAAAGCTGAAGCCACCATCTGGCTCATGGAAGAAATTCATAGGCTTACCTCTTCTCATCATCACATAGCTAAACTCTGGCTTTTGGATCCCATGCACCATGCTTTTGTTGATCCCATTTTCCCACAAATATAATCCCATTGTACAAAACCATTGTTTCTGAACTCGAGCTTAATCCGCATGGGCATTCAGTAACATTTCTAGACATTGCTGTAGATCTAACATAATGTGAATTCAAGAAGAAATGATGTTTCCTATTGTTACTTTTTTATGTTCTGTTTTTCAGGTTGTTACACCACTTTTTTGAACATCAACTCTTTTGCTATTATTTTTTTAGTTAAAAATGTTTGGATGTTATCAATCAAAAGTAGGAAAAATTTTCGTCCAAAACAAAAGAAAAAAAAAAGAAATGCTATTTTTTCTCATTTTATTATTCATATGATGCTGATTATCATGTGAAAGAGATAAGTTCATCTGCTTAGCAAGTAGAAAGGAAAGGGTGTTTTTTTTGACAAATTACAAAGGAAAGGGTGTTTTGAAAAAATTTCTGTAAGCAAAAACAAAGATCTCGGAGTGCACTCTGCCAGTCGGTGCAACTATTCGTCTGATCAATGCGCATTGTTGACCTACATTTCATTTTCATTTGTTCTATAGAAATGTACTAATTGGATGGTTTCATTTTGACCAAGATGGCCTAGATAGGTAATAGCCTAATAGGTTACTCAAATGCTAATTCGGTCAATGGAATAATGTGCTAGACTGCTAGCTTGGGTTTAGAGACCTTACTCATCAACATCGACCAAAACATTAGATAGACATAGACCATAGGGCACATGTCTAATGTGGAGAACTTTGTTTATACGAGTCATTTAGGGGCTGCGATCCATCATATTCCATAACCGGACACTGAAGGTAAGTCGATGGGTCATGAATCATCCAGCCCCTATTCATAATCCGAGACCGGAAGAAATTAGTTTACTGTTTACCACATGGATACCCTCCAAGCTAGCATAGATGTTAGATGATAGAACTACCTCATCATGTCAGAAATAGACAACCCAATCATCCCATTTCTTGATCCAAATCGGTTCAAACTGGTCGGTTCGGTTTTGGTTAATCAATACAAAAAATTAGCAATTAACCAAACCAACCGGTATATATATATATATATATATATATTATATTATAAATTAATAAATATGTATTATATATAAATATATATTTATAATATATGATATATTATTTATTATTTAAAATATTATATTATATTATATTTATATTTATAATTATTTATTATATATTTTTATAATATATATTGTAAAAATAAAAAAATAAAAAAACCAATGATTAACCAAACCAATCAACCGGTTAACCAATAGGTTTTGGTTCAGTTTTAGTTATTGGTTTTCCAAAAACCGATACTACCTATTCAGTTACAAAATATGCCCCACGGTTCGGTCCCATCATCCCCTACGTAAGAAGGGGGAAGGAGAATGGTTGCCCACACTACATGATAAATCTCTTGAACAAGTTAATTCAAGAATCCTGACCACAAAAAGCTTTAGTCTTTTTAGTCTAGCATAGGAAAAAGCAGAGACCAAGAAATTTTTTTGTAAAATTCCAACCTCACAGTTAATCAAGAGTCTGATTTATTACAAGCAACCAAAAAAAAAAAAAATACAAGCGATAAGGAAAACTTCAGATTCCAACCCTTTTCTACTTCTGCCATGTGATGTATATTTACATCTCTCTCTCTCTAAAAGTAGAACTCTAAGCCGGTGAATTGTTACTACTGTAGCGATGGTAAGACAGAAGACTACTTGGATAGTGCTCTAGATATGGCTCTAATGGTATTTGGTGTTGTCCTGCAGCAGCCTCCTATGAGGGAAGCCCCGGCCTCACGCCATTTACTTACATATGAAATAAAATCTTCATCTGATACCCCAGTAGATTCCTGCATGAAAAAAGAGCACAAGGCAAATAAGATGTGATTAATTACATCAACCAGCATCTAAACCAGTTTGTCACAATATGATCAGGACTAGTAATTAACAACATGTTTATTTCGTTTCACATTTTCAGAACCAGATGATAATGCACGACTGATAAATCAAGGCAGCATAGGGTAGAAGAAGGGGTTATATAGCATTAAAAGAGATTTTTGTCAAAGCACTTGATGAATGAAGCACCAAAATTTCCTCTCTTTCATAATACACTATGACTAAAGTATGCAGTCGGACCCCAACTTGAAAAGCTTATTGCCCAAAACTGCTGATAATGATTGTAGATCAGATTGTCTGGGTTTTGAGCTCAACCTCACACCAATAGGAGGATAGGTACCCAGGTTGACTTGGCAAGAAGGTTCAATTTCTTGCCTACACAAAGAGAAATGGTTTTTTCTTTTTTAGTGAGTGAAATTTACAGGTCAAAACCTAGGTGATCCTTGTGTAAAACTGCAAAAAGAAGTAGATGGCTAGTACTATCCATCCAATGGACAAAATACATTAAAAGTTAA
This sequence comes from Nelumbo nucifera, assembly GCF_055504915.1. Classification (NCBI taxonomy): domain Eukaryota; kingdom Viridiplantae; phylum Streptophyta; class Magnoliopsida; order Proteales; family Nelumbonaceae; genus Nelumbo; species Nelumbo nucifera. Next base: position 168,362,531 of record NC_142649.1, on the reverse strand, counting down.
GGCTGCAACTTAATTGTCCAATTATATGGCAGTTTTACAAGAAAAAACAAGCTGTGAACTTGGGGAATGGGGAGCACAATACATGTCCTATTCAAAGAACACCAATGGTCCCCCCAAGCCAATATCCCGAGTGTTGCAAATCAAAAATATTGTAACTTGTAAGAATTTAATAGAAAAGGTTAAGAGGGAACTTACTACCCACTCCTTGTGATCAGGATCATAAGTCTCACCACTGTTTGGATAAATAAGTATTGGTTTAGATGTCACCTGTGAGGTTAGCCAATCAAACAATGAGAGTTTATCACCCCCAACACAACACACAGAAACAAACAAGTATTCAGCATAGTGCTATTTGGTGAACAATAACAGAGCTCTGGTTTTTTTTGCGAAAAATACATGCATTGTTCAATGAATTCACACATTGATTGCAAAGTCATCTAAGATGAAAAGGAAAATAAATAAAAAGCTCTTTCATATTTTATCCTGATTAAAGAACAGCATAGAAGAGGATTATACCTTACGAACTAATAAAACAAGATCATGAATAAACCTTGGAGGAGTGCAGTTAATTCCAACAGCAACAACCTTCTTACATGAATCAGCAACAGATGCACATTCAAGAAAAGAATCTCCACTAACTACATTGACGCCATCCTTAGAGTTGAATGAAAACCATGCTGGAATCTTTATGTCATCTCCCTCGAGAAGTTCAGCATAAGCCTGCATGACCACCAACCAAACCAAGAGATAAAGTCAATACCGAACTGAAAAGTTCAAACCAAGTAATACAATAGGAATACCATTTTTGATAAACTCTACTCACTAAACATACACAGGTAAACCTGCTTGGATGTTCTACCAAATCATCAGTTTGGCTCAATAAATAGGACCCTCAAAACTGCTACGAACAAAATGCTAGACATCCACCTACAATGGTCCAATTTATTCTGACATCTCTTTCATGGCTTGAACCATTTACTACAGCTGTCCAGATTTTGAATCTAGACCAGAGAGTCTGTAGTTCTTAGGAAAGGCTCATGCCACTTATTGAGCAATTCCAATAGTTAATTCTATTAACCCCTTGTAAGTAACAGGAGAGAAACCAATCACTATCATTTGCTACAAGCACCAAAGAATATACCTGTGCTTCCAGCTTATTCGGAATTGTTTCAAATGCAATTAGGTCAGCACCTGATTCTGCTAAAATCTGAACCCTTCTCCTGTGAAAATCTTTCAAAGTTGTTAGAGTAACTGCATCACCATAGTCCCCACTGCAAAATGACACAAGGAAAAAAAGACATATTAACATAAAAGTTTAAATAGAACCTAGCATGAAATTAGTAAAGCCATAATGATACAACACATCCTGGAAACAATTTATTGCAGTACTACAAGGGCTGCAGATAATTGGATAATTACATAATATGAAACATATATATTTATCATTTATAAATAAAATAATAAAATCTATCATGAAATTTAATGATACACCATGGGAACAATTTAAGAACCCCAGTAGGCCAGTACTAATTTAATATAGTACTATGGGGAGTGTATATCATTGGATGATGAACAGTGAAACAGAAAATTCAATTGGCAGAATATAATGATCTTACATAAAATGAAAAGCTATTAAAATACTATGACAAAGAAATATATGACATTAAATAACATTATAATGCTATTTTGCTATATTAGGTTACTTGTCTTCTCTGACTGAAAATTAGCACACTTATCAGATACACTTTTACCATTCCAGCAGGTTCTTTCCCTTTTATTACTATAGTTTTCCCATTACAGGCTTGGGCAGTTACTTCTTAATAGATTTAAGACAATCGTATAGGCTGTTTATACAAGTCAAAAGCGAGGATCTCATTCAGTTCATCTTTTTTTTTTTTTTTTTGATAAATATCTCTATCAGTTCATCTTCACCAAATGGATGCTGTGTCTTGTGACAAACCACATCAATCTTCTGTTCTATTCGTGTGCTCAGCCCTCTTTTATCCATTGCCATTAACAGCTAACCCTAGGATTGGGAAAAAGCAATATTTTTTTTACCTGAATAATATGGGGAAAATGCAGGAATTGAAAATTAAAAAAAAAAAAAACAAGCTTTGACAACCAAGAATTTGGTAAAGCTGTGAATGGGCAGATCTAATTTGATAAAGCTGTGAATGGGAAAAAGCAATATTTTTGCAATAACTGACCTGTACTCTGATCCATCAGCTAAATAAGCCCCATAGCTTCCTACGGAGGCTGCAACTAAAATTGGGCGTTGCTTTGAAATTCCTACATTTCCATTGCCTTCAGGCAAATGCTTTGTACATTTTTCATAATAAATATCCCGAGCCTCGCATGCAATTTCGACACTCCTCCGCAGCAGAACTTCACTTTCTTCTCTTGACAATCCTTTAGCCTCAAAACCCTGAATAGTGGCCTGCCAAGCATATAAAATAACCATTCTGTTCAAAGTCAAGAAATGTCTTGAGACACCATTATTAATTAGGCCTGGTTTGTTTCCACTGCTACTTTATTTTCACTGCTGTGAAAGTATGAGTGCAAATTCTGATTTATTTTTGTTTTAGCTTTTGATTTATTTTGTTTGATTGCATTGCAGATTTAGTAAAACAACACCCGTGTGTTTTCTAAAAAATGCTTTAACCTCCCCTGTACTTTGATCTCTCCAAACTCCTCCCTTGACATTTTGGAGAAATTATACAAACATAATCTTTGTTTGACATTAAGAACCCAACTGGAAACGATGATGTCATGCTTTTAACATTTTAAATTTCTTAGTTTGCCCATGAATGACAATATTGGAGTGTGTATAGACCAAAATATCCCCACTATTTCAATAATAAATTTATATTCCAATAAACAAAGGCTCTTTCCTTATATTGGAATATGTTAAAGAGCCTTTTGGGGGTATTTTGGTTAATAGACACTCCAATATTGTCAATCATGGGCAAACTGGGAAATTTAAGGTGTGTAAAAGCATGACTTTATCATTTTTTGTTAGGTTCTTAACATCAAACCAACAGAAAGGGTCTGTTTGTATAATTTCTCCACAATTTCAAAGGAGGAATTTGGAGAGGTCAAAGTAGTAAAAGTGAACCAGAACTTTCATTCTTCATATTTGCACTCTCATGCATTTGTACTATTGTAGATAAAATTACACTGCAAACAAACAAAGCCTTAATTGCTAACAAAAAGGAAAGGCAGCTTAAGTACCTGATAAGATGCTGTGATTATAATATCTGCACCGGCTTCAAGGTAGTCTAGGTGCACCTATTTCATTAGGAGATACAAGAACAAACATATAATAAGGATCCAGTCTTGTGCTCAAAATTCCAAGTCCGGTCACAAACAAACAATTTCTCTTTTGAAAAGAATTTCTATATCTATTCCATGGATGTGTTTGGATGTAATGGACTTAATTCAATCATGCTTAAGGAATTTCAATAGTATTTTGTAGTGGAATAGAGCGGCTTATCTAGTTGCTTAGAAAGCAAAAATTTTTTATGCTGAGGATCCACGAGCCTTATAAACGCTTAAACACAGGCCACAAGAGCAAGAAAGAGAACTCATACCTCTAAATACAGAACAAAAGGAAAATTGACAGTAAAAACATGCAAGAACAAAAGTAAGAAAAAGGAGGAGATATATCCCGGGAGAGAGGACCAAGATTACGTTTTGTCTACCCATGGCCATGGGTGGAACCTATACCGCCAAATGGATGCCAAATAGAAAAAGGCGAGGCTATCCTTTCCTTCCTTACAGAGACAATTAACTGGACCACTAATGTACTATGTACACGTCTTGTTCTCTACCCACCCTTTGGTCGGATATGAAACTAGTCACTATCTGACCTACTGATGTTTTAGCTTTATATCTTATAATCTCATGTTACAGACTCTAAGGTTGCGTTTACTTCTCCCTAAAATGGACGCATAATTTTCCAAACCGAAATATTTCAGGTAATCTTCCCCCTTTACAGAGAGATCCTTGTTTTCTACCCCCCTTAATTTGTTATGATGTAAAGGGCAATGAAAACAGGGTTTTCATCGTAAAAAAAAAAAGGCCAAGAGCTCAAATAATTCAGCCTGAGTTTTTATTCGCCCATTTTACGTTGAAACAAACGGAGCCTAAGTGAAAATGGGGAGGGTCAACTAGAAGAACATCTCAGAAGGTTACGAGTAATATAAGCACGCATTTTGGTTTTATCACCAACGTATGTCATCTCCATAAAGCCAGCATCACGCTGTAATAAAAATGGAAAAAACTGTGGCTTTCTTCAACAGGCAACCCAAACCATAAAATGAAACAAACTGTAAAATATCGAAACAAGAACTAGAGGAGAAAGAAATTCGTGATAGAATGTTATCAAAACAAGAAAAATTAACAACAAATGAAAAGAAGAATTGATCGAGATTTAAAAGATCTACCCTTCTAATGAGATGAGGGGAGTTAATGAGGCATTTTGCGCTCCAGAGAGGATCATTAAGGTCAGCGCCGTGTCGTTCGAGCTCCGTCGCAAGGCCGCCATCGATGACGGCACACCCGCCGGAGTTTTGGAGGAAATCGGACAATAGCGATGAGTGTTCTAGACTTCCCAAACCCATGGAGTAAGCAGAGGTTCTGGGGCAATTGGGGTATTCCCGTAAAGGTGGAAAGTTTCCGGCGAGTCCAGTGGGCGTCAACCCGATTGCGCGCGAGCGTCGATAGCCGTTAGTGGAGAGAGGAACTCCGGGAAAAGGAAGCACAAGAAGAGTCTGTCAAGTGTTACTCACATTGACAATTTATAGACCAAAAACACTACTTTAAATGACAAAAATCTCCTTACTAATCTTCTGTTTCTAATTTCCTACCGAAGGAGGAAAGCAGAAGTCTCTCGTGTTCAATGTTCACACGGGTGACGGGCCTCGTTCTATTTCCTTCGTTTTCTTTTTCACACGTGTTTTATTTATTTTTAAATTAAAACATAAAAAAAATAGAATAAAGTTCCTCTCAATTTCGAGTCTTAATTCTCTATACTCTATAGTAACGGTCAAAACTCAAAACATGGGACTATGGGAGTCTTAATTCAGCAATTTACCCTCATTAATACTTTGTAACCCCTGCACTCCCCTGTTAAATTCCTTTTTCTCTCCACTTAAATCTCCGCATTAATCTATCTTAACGATCAAAAATTAAATAAAACTATAAATTGAATGCATGACTGTAATTAAGTATCTATCTATATATATTAAAAGAAGGAAATTTAGAAAATTTATTTTTTTGAATTTTTTTATTTTTATTTTATGCCATTTTTAAAACAACCAACTCTCTTCATTCCATAAAAATTACCTAAAATCTTTCTCTCCTAAATTACCTAAATAACCTCATCTCCTAAAATTTCTCTTAAACTACCTCCTCCACATCTCCTAAATTATCTCTAATTCCTATTTCTCTCCTAAATTATCTCTAATTTTTAGTTATCCTCTCTCCCGCATTTAAATATTTAATTAAGTATAATAGTTTTAACAATATTCATATTACAAATACAGACAATATAAATTATGTAATAATAGCATAAATTATAATTTTATCGATTATTAAATTCAATAAATAACTAATGTTTTAAAATTTAAACAATGATAATATATAACTAAATAATATAGTAAATAACTAATTTCACTTATAACAATAATTCTAGAAAATAACTTTCAAAAAAAATTAGTACTTATTAATAATAATTTTAAAATCTTAATCTATATTTATTATACATTTATATATATACTAAATTAATAATTATTGTTTTTAGTAATTACTATTATTTTTTGTGATAAATATATTTTCAATAATTATGTACAAATCTATTTTTATTTTGTTATTTAACAAAAAATTCAATAATTATTGGAGATTAAACTACTGTTATTTAACTTTTTAAATTTAATTTATTGTACTTATTGTTTTGTATTTTTGTTATAATTTATTGATTAATATTTATTAGAGATTAAACTATTATTTGAGATTATACTATTTATTGACTATTTTAATATATTTTTTAGTATTTATTGCTTTTTTTGTAATTATTTTATTTTTATTTGTTATTTATTGTATTCTCATCATCTATATATTTTCCATAATTGTGTTTTTTCACTACAAAACTTCTAATAATTATTGGAGATTAAACTATTATTATTTATTAGATATTAGACTATTAATTTATTTGAAATTAGGAGTATTCACGAGTTGGTTTAGTTCAATTGTAGGTTGTTTGGCCATCCAAATCGACTTGGTTAGGTTGGGGAGTTGGTCACATGGAACCGATAAACCATTAATTAAAACTGGCCAACTCGAGTCATATCAATTTGAGTCAATTTTCGGTTTGGTCGATTGGTTCAGAAGATTTAAACTTAAAAAATTAAATTTATGATATAAGATATTTTAGACTAAGAAATATAGGAATTTTTCCACTTTCCTATATTAAAAAATATATTTAAAACATAGAATATTAATATATATCTATGGTCAAGTTGTTCGATTTACAAATGGCCAAAGCGAAACTGATTCAACCTGATTGGGTTGGGAAATTGTTGAACCAAAGCCAACTGGAAATATTAGAATACCAACAAACTCAAGTCGAGTTGGTTGGTTGGTCAGTTTCATCAGTTTTATGAACACCCATACCTAAAATTAATTATTGTTATTTTTGTATTGTAAAAAAATTATTAAAAGTAGTATATAAAATATAAATAATTATTAATTATTTAAAAGTTAAAAATATAAAACAAATGTATACTTTTATGTGTTTTTATTCTTTAACTCATTGTTTTCCAACCGACATTGACCTAGATGCAAGGTTCAAAGTATCAGAAACGCCAAGTGTATCGGAAAGGCAATTTTAAGAGACGTATTGGGATACGCCTTGGATACACATGCATATCAGAGAAAAACTAAGATATGCATAGATACGCATGGAAACACTATAAATACTTTAATGAATCATAAAAATATATCAAAAACACTAAATATAAGACCTCAATGAGGTGTATATACATTAAATGAATATATTTTAATGGTTTTATGAAGAAATACATTGTAGCTAATTTTAATTTCATTAAAAATCCTATGCTTAACTATAATTTATAAATTATAATTCTTAAGTTTCAATGTTTTATGGGATGAGAAAAACCCAACTCTCCTATCCAACCATAAAAATGCATTGGCCCAACTTCTATGTGAAAATATAATTAATAATTATTTATTATTTATTATTCATTTCTAAAATTATAAAAATAAATAAACATTATATAATATATTCAAAAAATAATTATTAAAGAAGAAATTTCAATTGCTTTGTGGATATGATAGATCATCCATAGAATTATAATATATTTAATTATAAAAATATAAAAATAAAAAAATAATTATTAAAGAAGAAATTTTAATTGGTCTATGGATATGATAGATCATCCATAGAAGTATAATATATTCAATTGTTGTGATCAAATGATAAAATATAATTAATTATTATTTATTTATTTTTAATTCTAAAAATATAAAAAATAAAAAAAAACATTAAAGAAGAAATTCCAATTGCTCTATGGATATGATAGATAAATCCATAGATCTAAAGTATATTTAGTATTTTATAGGCAGAGGAAAAAGATTAAATTTTCAATTTTTTTGTTAATTTATATTTTCCCCAAATATCTTCATGAAATTTCCATAAATCTACTGATAACACAAAAAAATTATGATTTTGAATGAAGAAATGTAGATCAACATTTAAACATTCAAGAAAAAAAAAGAAATCACAAGATATTATAAAAGATTGAAAAAAATTACCTATTTTTGCCATTTTTTTAATTTGAAAAATCTTTAAAAAAATTAACGATTCACACTTGTTTCTTGCAAACTTTTGCAAATCTAGCACTCTAGGAATGAAGTTTGGAGTTTTAGAGTCATTTGGGAGTGAAAGAAGGCTTGTTTGAGTGAAAAGAAGCTTACTTTCCCCTTTTAATATTTTTTTTTTTAGTTTTGGGCCGTATCTTTTTTGTCGATATGCTACCAATACGCCTTGATACACCCCCAATATGCCCCTATACACCCTCGATATGGGTCCGATACGCATGAAAAAGGACGTAACGTCCGATTTCCATGTGTATCGGGTGTATCGTATCAAATTTTAAACCTTGCCTAAATGGTCAGACCATTCAGCCCAAGAACCACCTAGGCAACTGGTTTTCGCTTTACCCCAAACATGGTCCCTAGCCAAAAACCATTAAATTGATTAACAACCCATTGACCCAGGTGGTCGAACTATCAATCTGACATCTATTCCCGTTCAATCTGACATTTATTTTTATTTTTTCATTTGAATGGGCCATCCATTCAAACCGGATGGTTGAACCATTGACCTGAAAATCAATGGCAAGAGTGATTCCATTTCTAGGTTGGTTTTTAAAATCTTGGTTTAGCTTTTGCTTATTAAATCCCGTGCATCACATGGATCCATGCTACTATCATTTAGAGAGAAGAGGGAAGCTAAGAATCCGGTGAGCCTTAATGACTCACACAAGTGTCCTCTTCCTTCTGTCAAATGTGCGTTATTTATTTTCTAAACTAAAAAATAAAAAATCACAAATCTCCCCATTAAATCTCGGGTGAAATCCATCACAATCTCTCTCTCTAATAAAAGTCGATGCTTGTATCTCCCCATTAAATCTCTCTTTATTTTTCTTTCCTCTTAAATCACTTTGAATCCTTTTTAGTCCTTATAATAAGGGTAATAAATAGGATGAATTAGAAAATAAATAGGATAATAAAGTATGGGTTATTGGCATGTAGCATGGGTGGAATGGACAAAACTCCACTCCACTCCATTTCACTTGCTAATAATTATCTTCCCATTAAATCTCTCTTTCTTTTTTTCTTTTTTTTCTTTTCTCTTAAATCTCTTTGAATCCATTTTGATCTTTGTAATAAATTAAGGGTAATAAATAGGATAGATTAGCAAATAAATAGGTTAATAAAGTAAGGGCTATTAGCATGTCGCATGGGTGGAATGGACAAAACTCCATTCCATTCCACTTGCATATGGAGTATCGGCCAATATTCCCACAATATCTGGCCACATTGGCCAATATGCCCACAGTATTAAACCACATCATACAATACAAGTTGATATTATTGGATTATAAATTAATGCCTTCATTTTTATTTTATTAGTTTGCTTGCAAATCAAAATTTCCTCAAAATTTTCTCACATCATTAACTCCTATATTTAAGTCAATATTCTTTCATTATTTTCTTTCTTTCTCATTAACTTCTCTCCATTCAAATTCAAATTTCTATCTCACATTATTCGTTCCATCAACTCATATTAGGGATGCAAATAGATTGGATCAGATTCGAATCAGGATATATTTGAATTCAATTCAGCATTGTTCATGTTGGATCAGATTCGATTGGATCTAATAGGACTTTATTTGAATCTGAATCCTATCAGTAAGTTGAATCTTCCGATCTAATCCGATCCAACTTGTTTTCTTTAAAAGTTAACAAATTATTAAAAGAAAAATAAAATATACTAATTTAAATAAAGTAAAAAAAACAAGTATTTTTTAATTATTTTCATCATATATATACATGTTTTTTATAAAAATAAATAATATAAAAATATATTTATAAATAAATAAATAACATATATATATTATATATTTATAAATATATAATATATATCTGATCGGATCTTCTCAAATCGGATAGGGGTGATCTGAATCGATTTGATTTTTGATTGGATCCTATTATTATATCCAATTTGATATAGAGATCCAAACAGGGGGTGATACGAATCCGACCAAATAGGATTGGATTTCCAATCGGAACCGATCCATTTGCACCCGCTAACTCATATACTCAAGCCATTACTCTCTCTTTCTCAAATGTGTGTAGTGGCAATTCACACATCATAGTGGATTCTAGGAACGAGTAAATAAGTAATGAGAAAAAAATAGGATGAGAAAAGAAGGTTTATTTTCTCATTTTGTCGTCTTCCAGTTATTGGTTGCTGAGAACAAATGTATATGAGAATAAATCATTATTAGCATTGATTGCTAAAAAATTGGGTTGAGAAATGATAATATAACCTAGTCCTTGAATTCGAATTGGATAAGGTAATATCCAAATTTGAATCCAATTAAATATTTGAATATTCGATTCGATTCAATTTGAATTTGACTAATTAATTATTTTAGATAATTAATACATATATAAAATAAATATTTTATTGATATAAAGTATATAAATATATAAATTATTTATGTAACTTAATTATTAGATATAAATTATATATAAGATTTAAATAATCAGTCAAATTCAGATATTTAGCGAATCAAATTAGGTCATATCCGAATTCAATTCGACTATATTGAATATCGAATTCGAAATTGGATTTTTGAATACTATTTACACCCCTATATGGAGGTAGCATTTAATTACACCAATTTTAGTGGTTGACATGACAAAGTGGAGGAACCACATGACATGTTAGATTTTAATGTGGGTTTTGCCGTGGCCATGTGTGATGTTTTGAAATTCAACCCTAAGTTTGGACTAGTTTTTCCTTCGATAGTGTTTTCAACCCGGTCGATTGAACTATTCAAACTTCAAACCATCACCTGATCAAGATTTTGGGCCTGGTTTTATAAAACCCGGAGAATAGTAAAAAACTATTGATTTGGTCAAAGCCTTATGACTCGGATAGTTGGACCATTGACTCTAATGGTTTTATACCAAGTCAATGGTTTTGGCTATTCTCTGGGTTTTTACTAAAACCGAACCTGAAACCTTAGTCGGACAACTGTTCGAACAATTCAACCAGCCAAATCAATGGTGGGTTGAAAACACTTCCCATGATGTCAAAAAATAAAAATAAAAATATAACATAAAACTCAATGATCCAATAAATAATTAATCAGTCAAAGGGTTAACAGTTCAACTGTCTGGTTAGAAAACTAATAGACCAAGTCAATGATTTTTTACAATTAATCTAGTGGGTTATAGGTTAATTAGAACCAAAGTCATGATCAGATAATTGGGTCATTGGTTTGACCGGTTGGATCAATGAAGGGTTAAATACTTTTTACTTATTACTATTTTTTAGGGTAAATTTCTTAAATTACCCTTATGGTTTCACTAATTGACTAACGTTACCCCTACTATTTCTAACAATTAACTAACTCTACCCTTATCATTAACATCCGTTAATATTCTGTCAAAACCCATATACTCGTGAGACCACATGACATTTCAAATTTAAAATCCAATATTACCCCCTCATTCATCCCCTACCTTTGACTGGTAAGTTGACAACCCTATCTCCTTCCACCAAGACGATCGAGTTTGAAAACAAGTTGACGACCAAGGCGATCGACTTCTTTTTATTTTTTAAGTCTTTAATCTTCTAACCGCTTCCTCTCCCCCTCTTAGTTTTCTCATTTTTTTCATCTATAGTCGCCACTGCAACTCTAATAGTGGCAGTGTTTTCAATCTCATTCTCACTGGCAACAGGAGGATAGGTTCGACTTGGATTCAAGAAAGACAGTCGAACTTGATTTGCTTTCTAGCACTTTTCTAGTACTGAATCCATGCCTCGTTGGGAGAAAATTTCAAGGGGAGGGGGGAACAGGGGCAAGGTGAGTCATCTTCGATAAAGGGCAAATGAGTGGCGGTGGTTTGATCAGAGATATTTACTATTCCAGCTCATGGCTACCTCCTTCCCTACTATCTCTCTCTCTCTCTTTCTCTCTCTTTCTCTCTCCCCTCCTCTTTCACTTCCTCCGTTTTGCCACCGCCACTACAACTTGCAACAGTGGATTTAGTACTTCTCCTTCCACCGCTCCCAACACCACCTCTCAACGTTGTTTTCATACTCTCTCTCTCTCTCCCCCCCCCCCCCTTCTCTTTCACTTCCTCCGTTCTACCACCACCGTTGCAAGTTGCAGCAGCAGATTTGGAACTTCTCCTTCCACTACTCCCAACACCACCGCTCCGGTTAGACTGTGAACCACCAATACGGGATGAAGAAACAACGACCACTAGAGGGAGTAGAAACAAGAAGCAACCAAAACAAATCCCCATCATCAACCATCATCACATTCTCTAGATCCTCGATCACCAACTGATAAATTACTCAAACTAGCCAAAATGTAGATTCCTATGTAAGAGTTATTGGAGATTCTTGGTGGAGGAAAAACCAGAAGAGGAACCCGGTTCACGGTAACCCACACACCCGATGGTGTTTGTTCTTCACTCAGGTTTAGACTGATTCTCCGTGGTTCAGACTGAGTTCTCCACTCAATCAACGAAGCTATTAAAGTGATGGACAAAAACGTCGTTGCACCGCTGGGAGTTGCAGTGGTAACCCACACAGCCAATGGTGTTCGTTCTCCACTTAGGTTCAGACAAAAACATTCGGTGGTTGTCATCGGGGTTTGGGAGAAGGAGAGAGAGAGAGGCTAGAGAGAGAGGTTGTGTTTGAGTTGAGTTAAAACGAGGGATAAATCGGTCGAGTGTTTGAGTTTAAGGGTAAAACGGTCATTTTACATTTTCCATCCATGTTTAATGACCCTAGTAATGTTTGACAAATGTTAGAAACAGTAAGGGTAGTGTCAGTCAATTTTCAAACAGTAAGGGTACACTTAGCCAATTAGCTAAACCATAAGGGTAGTTTAAGAAATTTACCCTTTTCTTTATTTTTTTTTCTATTACGCTTGCATTTGAAACCCTGCATCCCTCATTTTGGGATTTGAAATGGTAACGTGCCACCAAACAAACACCGAAAACTTGAAAAATGATAATACAATGAGAATCCATATATTGCTTGGAACCATTCATTCTTATTGCCACAATGCCAATATAATGCCATGTGAAAGATCAAAGATTTTATGAATTGCTCTATTGTGACAACAAGGACAAATTCTAATTTGGGTAAATTTCTGAAAGTTCTCCTGAAGTTTGGTAATTGTATTCATCTCCTCTGAAATTAATTTTTAATACAGTTGCAAGTAGACCTATTTATTAAAATCTACTAATAAGAGGCATGAAATTAGTATTGTGTTTGAATTTTATAGAAAAACAATAATAAATAAATTTCTTAAACTACCTCTATTGTTTACTTAATTAACAAACTATACTATTATTGTATAACTATTGTCTTAAATCATTCCTAGTGTTTTTGACAATTGAATAGCTCTACTTTTACACTATTATTTGTTAATATTTCATCAAAATCCGTACACATAACATTATGGAGCTGCAACAAAATCCGGTGCTAAACAAGATCTCGTCTGTTCATCATGTATGCACGACAGTTGCCTAAACCTCTGCGTTCCAACTCTCTCTTATGCTGGCTCCGCTAACACCTCCCATGATCTCGCCCAAGCCGCCGTAACCATCAGCCTCGGTCATGCCTGAAGCGTTTCCTGGTATCTCAACCGGCTCCAAAAGCTTCACAACAGCAAGGTGCGGTGAGTGACTACATCGAGCAGTTACCTGACTCGGTAGACAAGTTGCTAAAAAAGCTTTCAGAGCTTCGACACCTTCACTGTGGAATATTTCGGGAGAAGATGGGTAACGCACAGACATGGGTCAACGCTGCTTTGATAAACGAAAAAACGTGTCTTGATGGATTTCAGAATGTTGATCAGCGGTGGCCCTGTTGAGCAAGGAGTATTGGATGCATCCTTAGGAAGCTCTCCGGCACACTGTTGAGCCCCTAACGAACTGGTTCTTGGACCATGGGCACGTTGGATGTTCGTAGTTGACCATCTTGGACAACGAAACTCACTTCATGGAAGATGTATCTCCATCCCTTCATTCCTGCAATCTATTGATGGATTGACAAGGTAACCGACCCTGTGTTTGGGTTATGGTTGAACTGGTCAAGGATGCCAGGTGGCAGCCTCCGTGGCCATCTTCTCTCTAGCCACGTTAGCACTACGCAAGATAGATAAGCACAATTAAGGAGTGTCCTATACAGACAAGGAAGTTAACTTTGTTGGAGAAGAGGAGTCACCCCGAATACTTCGGCGGGCAACCTCATCCCGACAACCCCAGAAGCCATATCCGTTAGGAACACGGATGTCCAATTATAAATTAGTAATCTCCACTCAAGGTAAATGACTTTTGGACTGAGAATACTTTGGCACCATCTATTCTGCTCAGCCCAACCACTTACCTCCCCATTCAACTGACTTGAGCGTTGGAGTACCTACCCGGGGAATAACTCCTTGGGCCTTTGATTTTCCCCCTTGGTTGCAGATCCTAGTGTGCGACTTTGTCCTTCCACCTCGGCTTCGTCCAATTTCCATGACTATCTAACAGTGTCCTCGGTCCAGAACACCTTGGATCGGACAACATCAGATTGGCATCGTTTGTGGGGAACACACAAAAAGCCATTTCCCAAACCTCCTTTCGTGCATTCAAAACAACCATGCCTAGAAATACATCTGACCGCTCTGGAACCCGTTCCCCACCTCGGGGTTCCTGCTCTCATCGCAGCTCTCCACCTCGAGAACCCCAATAGCAGACCACGGTCGATCCCGCGGAATTCCAAGCAATGCAACAGAAGGTCAACCACATCGTTGCCATAATGGAGACGCAGGCGCTTACCATGGCTGATCCTCTGATCCTTACACCAAGGACCCCAAAAAGCATCACACAGACAAGTACAAGGCCCGGTTTGACCATGAAAAGCAGTAGTCATCTAGAAGACCAGACTCCCCAGTCCAGTCTTGTGGGCATAACATCCACAAAAAGTCACATCATTCCACCTGAGTACTGGTGAAGGAACAACTCGGCCAGCGTCACCACAACCGCCGATCTCGATAGCCGAGTCCAGTTTGGACCGAGATCGGCCTACAATCCCAAAAGGAGACAAGCCTGTGGACGTGACCCTAACCGACAAAGACGCTGAGATCAGGGAGTTGAGAGAAAGGCTAGCCGAATTGGAATAGAGCCAAGCAGACAGAAGCGGACTCCTCCGACAATCCAACTTGTAGAACAACACCATAGCTAGCTTGCAAAGGAACCTGTCTTCGTTCAAGAGGTCATGGATGAGCTTCCACCAGCTAGTTGACAACCTCCTCAGTTCGAGAAGTACAATAGAGCCTTAGACTCAAATGACTACGTCGAAGGGTTCAAATCCATGATGATGTTGCACAACTCTTCCGAAGGCCTCATGTACAAGGCTTTCATCGCCACCCTCCATGGAGTTGCTAGAACCTAGTATGCCTCCCTTCCTCCGTGGTCCATATCCTCCTAGGAGTAGCTGGAGACGCAATTCTTGGCATAGTTCACCACCAGTCAGAGACATTGGAAGATGTCAGCCAGCCTCATGCAGGTGCAGCAGAGGAAGGGAGAGACCTTGCGGGAATACTTGGCGAGGTTCAACGTCGATGCCCTCTAGGTCCGAGCCTTAAACTAGTCAGTAGTAGTGACTGCGATCATGAATGGCTTGCTCTCCTCCATGTTCAGCTTCTTGTTACAGAAGAATCCTCCTCCCAACCTAACGGCGCTCATGAAGCATGCACAGAAATACATGAACGCCTAGGAAGCCCAAGCACTATAGAGGAACGAGGAAGAGCAACACGACCGGAAGAGAAGAGACCACAATGAGCGCAAGTCGGATCGAGAGAGCAAAAGTCAACACCAATGAACTAACTGAAGACTGAGGACCCCGCCGTCGACGTATAGGAACTTCACTCCCATGAATGCACCACAAGCCGAGATACTGATGCAGATCCACGACCGTAGCTTTGTCAGGTGGCCCAAGAAGATGAAGTCCTAGAACAACAAGAGAAGTCGAGACAAATACTACAATTTCCATAGAGACTACGGCCACGAGACTGAAAGCTGCTGCGATCTAAACCACCGCTCCCCCGAGCACACCTCAGGATGGTAGCGCAGCAGCACAGGATGGCCAAGTACTATGACTCTAAAGTTCGAAGGAGGGAGTTCAAGACAGGGAACCTCATCCTCCGCAAATTAATAGTGCCCACACTAGGAGAAGGGAAGCTTGGACCCAACTGGAAGGGTCCATACAGGGTGACCAGAGTCTTCGGCCTGAGCACCTACAAGCTAGAAGATTTGAACGGGAAACCGATGTCTAGGAGCTGGAATACTGGGAACCTAAGGATGTACTACTAGTAGCTCAAGAAATAAAGCTCACTTTTTTGCATCAAACTAACTAATGCACACCACACATGTTTGCCTAGCCGAACTCTAACGACCGAAGTGTCCAAAATGTCACCGCACACACCTTCACACAATGGCACCACCGAACCGACCTAGGACAACTAACAGACCCGACCGACCTAAAACAGTCGAGGCCCACGTGGGAACGATGTCCCCGCTCAAAGGGCAAGAGGACGACCATCAAACTCCGCACACTCAACTGACAAACTATCAGAGCAGAGATAGCTGAGGAACACGGCTAGCCCAGTTAGAGCACGAAGCTCCTCGAGACCAGGCGCCACCGAGCTTCCCAACGACATCGAGGGCTCAGAAGCACCTTGGCCAGCACAAAACCAAGGCCATTGAGCCCACGACCTCGGCCAACACAAGACTGAGACCTATAACCAACTTAATTCCAAGGTATAACAACTTGAAAGAAAAGGAAGGACACAGAAAGAAGTGCTCAGCAAAAAGTTCAATTTTTCATTAATTGTAAAATTAATTACATTAATCAAAGCTTGGCATACCGAGCTGCATACAACAAAAAAAAAGGGGGAAGCACTTCAATCATCAGCTGGGGGCTCCTCAGCTCGCTCTTGGAGATCGGCAATGGTGTCATCCCCTTCAGGTATGGTGACATCGAATGGACCGAACCCTTGAATAACCCCAGCCGCCTCTAGGAAGTGGTGCACAACACTTCACTGGCAAAGAGCGAACTCCTCCTGCCAAGAGTCAGTTGTGTAGTCACCCAACTCGTTCTAGTGGGCCTCCAAATCCTTGTACTCAGATACACCCTCTTTCTTCGCCCAAGCAATCTTCGCCTCAATGTCTCCAAACTCCTTCCTCAGTGCGTCCCGCGCCTCCTTTAGATCATGGACGCAACCCTTTAGCTTGTGGACTTTGTCATCCCACTCCTCAACGTCACGCCTCAGCTCGACCAACTCCATCTTCAGTTGAACGTTCTTGACCTCCCACGACTCATAAAGACGTCAAAGTGCGCAAAGGCGGTCGACGAGGCTGACAACTCAGTAGACAAACTACAAGACATCAAATTATCAGTACAAGGAAAGAAAAGCAATGAATACATAAAAAAAATCCAAACTCACCGCCATAGCTTGATGAAGGGCCGCACTCTCCAAGAAGCTGCTAGTGTGATTGTTCACCTCTTACCTAATGCTAGGGAGCATCAAACCCTGGGCAAGTTGCTTGGCCACCCCTTTTGACTCAAGGGTGTGCTATGGTCGGACAGAATTGCAACAAGTATACGTCAACCGAGCCCTTTGCCGTGGCACGCACTCTACGGAGTGTCCCCCCTCAGCGATGCTTATCACCCAAACTAAGTTGTGGTCTCCTCAAAATCGACCACGACAACCTCCTCTACGGGCCTCAACCTCTTCCCCTGCCGAGGCGTGCACTCTATAGAGTGCCTTTGTTGTAGTTGCTGCCTTAGGCTGTGCACCCAAAGCCCTAGCCGCCTGAGCTCTCCTCTCTATCGCGGCCCTCATGCGCCGAGCCCTCTCTTCAGCACTGGCAATATCCGCTTCTGCACAGTACAACACCAAGTTAGAACCAAGTAAAGACAAGTTCAAAAATTAAAGAAAAGAAATACCGCACAACCCACAGACCGAACTAGCATTGCTCGACCATGCTGGACATCAGCCCAACATAAATCACCATGGAGAATGACGTGCACTGCACGACAATCCTTTCTATCCGTCGGATAGCCGCTGACTCCTCCCTAGACAGCTCGACCTCAATTGGCGCTTTCACCTTGGTCCTTGGGACACATAGCATAACAAGGTGCTCATCTCTCCTTCCAGTGCTTCACCAAGGAGGGAGCCCCAATGAGCACCTTGTTATGATGTCGAGCCAAGAAATAGTAGAAACCCTGTTGGTGCTTCTTCATGTGCAAGAAGTAGGTAAACATTGGTAGAATAATGTCTATATCATGGACCGAACAATAGCAGAGAAGGCCAACTAGATACCTAAAGGAGTTGGGCATTAGTTGGATTAGCTAGACACAGTACCACCTTAGCACCGTAGCAATACCCTCCCTCAAAGGAAACCTCAGCCTAGCTCTCAGGCTATGCTCATAGACACAAAGCTCACTAGGCCAAGCCGAGGTAGCCCGCTCACTAGCGCTCGGGCACCTTAACTCATACTCCACGGGAATACAATACAGGGCCCAGATTTGGGCTAAGTCCTAGAGCCCAGAATACAGTACAGGGGCGTTGGGCCCCTCATTCGACACAATCTCCAGTTCAGCGTCGTCAACCTTGACCCCCAAAGGACCGTGGCCTCCTCCACCATAGCACCCTCACCTCCAAGCTCGTCGACCTTAGCCTTGTGGCCATTGGTTTCACGGACCACGAGCGCGGCAACCTCGAAATGAGACCCCGACTCAAACTCACTACTTCACGAACTAAAAGAAGAGGACGAGGAAGAATAAGAAAACGAGGAAGATGGGGATATCTTACCAGAATAAATGAAGAAGACAACACTGTAGAATACCCGAAACACCAGTCAAGGACTATTTCTTGCCGAACCCCAAGGAGCAAACTCTTTACAAATGACAAGTGAAATGGCTTGCCACCCCTCTTTTATAAGGCTAGCCAACGGTCCAGATCAAGTCAGACAACGGCGCCGATTCGACATCGCACTCCGCATGTGCGTGACCGCGTGACATCAGAAAGACGAAATGACACATTTACCAACCTGCCTAGAAAACAGCATGAGCATCGAACCGGTCGGTTCACCCCGAAAATTGGCTCCACTCTAGGCCATTCAACTCGGAAAAGAAAGATTAATTAACAAGTTAAAGTTTCTCAACTGAGGACCATAGAGTTCTTCCACGTCTAACCGCAGCCGAGCACTATACTCCTCAACTTTGGAACTGGGGGAATGGTGTTTGGGTTATGGTTGAACTGGCTAAGGACGCCATGTGGCAACCTCTGCGACCATCTTCTCTCTCTAACCATGTCGGCATCACATAGGATAGATAAGCATGATCAAGGAGTGTTCTGCTTGGACGAGGAAGTTAACTCCGTTGGGGAAGATGAGTCATCCCAAAGACCTCGACAAGAAACCTCATTCCAGCAACCCCGGAAGCCTCATCCGTTTGGAACACATACGCCCAAGTATAAATAGGTAATCTCTACTCAAGGTAAAGGACTTTTGGACTGAGAATACTTTAACATCATCTCTTCTACTCAGACCAGCATTGTTCTTACCAGCTCGGCCTGACCACTTACCAGTTACCTCCCCATTTAATTGACTTGAGTGTTGGAGTACCTACCTGGGTAACTCCTCAGGCCTCTGACTTCCTCCTTGGTTGCAAATCCTAGTACGTGAATTTGTGCTTCCACCTCAGCTTTGTCCAATTGGCAGGATTATCCAACTATGTCCTCGGTCTAGAACACCTCAGATCGGACAACATCACCCTATTTGACCCAAATGATTGGGGAAGGACAAGGAAGCCTAGGATGCCCATAGCATCAATGGGATTCTGAAGCTCAAAGTAGTTGGGATAGGTGAGATCACCTTCGCCAGATTTGTTAGTATTGGTTTTTCCTTGGCATTGGTTTTGCCGACAACTGAAGAGGCGAGGGAGTTGAGAGGCGACACTAGGGTCATCGAAGATGTCTTCTCCGGTAAGGAGATCAAGACTCGTGAGGGTCGATCTGGAGGGGATTGTCGACATGGAATGACGGCCTACAGAGGCACATCACCCTAAAGGCCAAGGAGTGTGATCCCGTTATGGTGCTCGTGGTGAGGGTGATCATGAATGGAAAAATACACCGGTGGAGCCAGCGAGATATGACAAATGCACAATGACAAAGAACTTATGAAGGTTATGGAAGATTGTGAGGCAGTGATTGATAGATATAGCGATGGCAATGACAGTGAAATTTTTCAGCAATTGGATTTTATTTTGAAAATTTGAGGTATAGTGGAGGGAAAATTCGACATTTCATTTTTTTATTATTGCTTACCGATGATGTCAATTGCCAAAACCAGTAGGGATACTTCAAGACAATAGGTAAACAGTAAGAGTAGAGTTAGTCCATTAGCTAAACCATAACAGGAGTTTAAGAAATTTGCTCTAAAAAAAAAGAGAACTTAGAAAATAAATCAATTTTAGAAAAAAGATTGAAAGGATTTGGAGTAACAATTCATATGAAGAGAAATTTTAAAAAATAAACATTTTGGTGAAAAATAATGCATGAATATTTTGCATATTCCCATGCCTCTTGTTAGAGGATTTTAACAAAAGAAGTTTACTTGCAACTATATCACAAAGTTTAGAGGAGGTAATTACAATTAACAAAATTCAGGGGAGGTTTCAGCAATTTACCCTTATAATTTAAACAGAATCAAGTGGATAAGCGCTACATGTCATCTTTATGTGAGAGTTGATCTAAGGAGAATCATGTTATCATTGATAATATATAGGCAGCCAATTGAAGAATTCTCTGCTACCTCCTAATCAGATTTCACATTTTAAACATCAAACAATCTAGGGTTAAAAAAAAAAGGAGGAGATAACTCCTACCAGATAGCACACATTTAGAACAAATTATTACGTGTAAAGTGAAACTCTAGCCTCTGGGCAAGAATGAATGTGGCCTGGAATACGGCATTAGAAGAAGAATGTAGACAACATAAGAGGCTTCTTTCATACACAAACTAAGAATAAGAAAAATGACATGGGCAAGAGAGAGAGGGAGAGAGCTCTTTTTAATATTATGAGTTATGGGTCGTGATCGCCTCCTCAACTAGAAAAGACCTCTAGAATATTAGGCATCGTGAATAAAATCAGTTAAGACATCCCATCGCACTCCAAGTGTTTTTAGCAAACAGGCCATCCCAACTCCATGCCCATACAATTGATAGAGAAAGACGAAATGTACGATATATATTCGTACAATCGGGACATGACATCTACGATCCAAATCGTCCATGTCTCAATTGCACACATGTTCAATGCCCACAATCCACCTGATGACCTGAGCTTCATGCATGCATTTGTGAGATCATATGAGTTTCCACAATATATGATATATCCACGCCTAGCTATATATACCAACAGGCCATATTCAAGTTAATTAATTTTGATTCAATACTCCAATAGTATTGATATAATTTGGAAGTGACACAAATTAACCCAAAAATAAACCCATTTACCTCAATCATGTATGGGATAAGTTGGGTGCAGGATGAAAAGTGATTAATATAATGGATGGATTGGTCCTCTGATAAAAAGAACCGTGCAAGAGAAGCTCCCAAGGTCATGGCGAAAGGATATGTATCCAAAGCACAATAGTGGTATCTGATGCGCAAGCATCTTCTTTGGTTTGGATACTCTGGATAAGACTGACATCATGCCAGCATTTTTACTTTTGTAAGCTAAACATGCGTGGAGAATTTGGGCATACCTTATCTATCTATTGGACACATGAGGAGTGGCCTTTGTCTAAGTATCTATCTGTTGGACACATGAGAATTTGGGCATACCTTATCTATTTGCACCATCACCATTCACCAACAAAAAAAAAAAAAAGCATCAGGGCAGGAAATCTTGAAACATGGTGAGTTCTTATCTGCAGCCTAATAAAATAAGGTATGAGGCTGTAAGTTGGCCCCTGTTACACTGCTCTTTGGTGGATGAACTTGAGGAATATCCATAATGTCAGTAAATTAGCTTCCACTACTGAGGAACAAGGCATAGAATCCACTCAAGTGTCCTTGCATGAGTTACCAGGGCATTTCTGGATTCGGTCCATTTTCAGTTTTTAATGATTTTGTATGTAGTAGGTGAGATGGGATATCCTGAAAGCAAAAAAAATATGAACACCCTGCATGGCATCTAGCCACACATTGAGAATATCTTTCCATGAATTTAACATTCAAGTATGGGAGATAATTCCTGATGTGCGGCTGAAAGCTGTGTTTTCAGGGTGTTTGCATGGTTTTTTGCTTTTAGGAGATCCAAGCTGGTAGTAGGTTGGGGGGGGGGGGGGGGGGGGGGTAAAGGTTCCACTAAGTTGATTGGGGTTTTTAGTGGAATGTCTAGATGGATACCCATATATTGACTTCCCAGTCACAATCGCTTTCCAAAAATTAAGTTCCTGTATTACAGACATCCTCGAATCTTTCTTGATCTGCCAAAAATCATTAAATCTAGCTACTTATTGATTGCGTGAGCTCTGGTTTGAAATTTTCAAAAAAATTCTTTTGCAAAAAAAAAAAAAAAAAAAAATAGAATGACAGGGGATGGCCACACATTTGGCACAATGCGTGCTCCCTTATAGTTGGACTAAGATTCATAATTAGAGTTTTTGTTTGGTTTTTCTTCCTCTCCCTTGGGAGTGAGTGATCAGTAACCTTGAGCCTTTCTAACTCTTCATTGATAACAAGGCTCTGCAGATCTCTGAGAGAGATCATACTTAGCCATGTAGTGATGATGGAGGTGTAAAAAGCTTCATACTGTGGATTACACTAGTAGAAAAAAAAAATTATGAGTAAGGAGCACATATAGTTTGAAATGTGGGTGCATAAAGAGTAGAAAAGAATGAGGAAGAGCAATCATGCCATAGACAAAAAAAACATGCACTAACAGGCAATAGGCACCAGGCAAATAGCTAAATCAAGAAAATGCATATCTATGATTATGCAACCGTGTAGAAAGAACAATATCTGTACCTTTCATCAACCCATATCTCAAATTGAAAATGTTGGAGGTCCATTAACCCCTTGGCTTCACAAAGCTGAGCAAACTCACCACACTCTAATAGAAAACCATAGCCCGGGTGGATAGCCCAAATATCAGAAGTGATATTGAAAAGCATATTTTTTGTGAATGCCTTAATTCTAAGCTATTACCTTTTATTCTAGCAAAGCCACCAATTCAATCCAACCCACAATAACTATGGCTAGGCTGACAATAATATAAAAGGGAACCCAAATGCACTTGGAGTAGAGCTTAAAATGCAAAATTTCTGTAATATGATGATGAAATGTGAGATATTTATCTTATGCATTGATATCCAAGAAAAATTAGCATAACTAATTCATGCCCCTATATTTAGAGTTGCTTAGATAGTGATTTCTTCACAAAAAAGAAAAAAATGAAAATGAAAAAGAAGAAAAAAGAAATGAATGATGAATATCAAGTAAAAGTCTCACAAATTAACCCAATCATGCATTGGAACTTCACTTATCAAAAAACTGAAGAAAAGAGAGAACATGTGATTGTAAATTCAGCTTCAAGTCCCTTTGGGCTAACAAGCTTGATCAAAACAACAAATGTTCTAATAAAGGGAAACTTTAAAAGATATATGCATGTGCATAGGTACACATATGGATATGTTTCTAATGATTCCCTTACTGCCGACCCCAAATAGTGGGGGAATAAGGCTTTGTTGAGTTCAGCTAAATACTAACGGTTTTAGTCATTTCTATCTTCAAGCTATGGCGCCCAGATACCCCCTGCACAAGGATATTGTATTGTGTCAGAAGCTTCAATTTATTTATATCCTACACCTTGTCCAACCCTGTCCATTGTTGTATCTGGGTAACAGTCTTCCAGATATCCACCTAAGATGGGCCTTATTTGTGGATTCATAGGCTGCAGATGGTATCTGATTTTTTGAATTCAATCCCATTAAGGGTGACCCGAATTCAATCCATTTTATAATTGGATCAAATATGGACCCACCCCATCCAATCCAATATAATTCGATTTAAAATATATATGCTGTTGAAGTTTGACCTGCCATAGAATTCTGTCTTGTTCGTTGACTGTAGAGTAAAGTAGACAGCAAGAAGTAGGAGAGGAAAGAAGAAAAGAGAGAAGAGAGAAAAGAGAGAAAGGCTGGTTCGAATTAGGGAAAAAAGTTAATCCCTTGATTCGGCCAGACCTATTATTATATTATTGACTTATTGGAAAAGACTTGAGTGCCCTTCTTTAAGTAAGAGGCACTCGAACTAACATAACAGTACACATCAGCATTCTCAACAAGTACAAAGACTGAAATACCCCTTCACTAACACCACTAACACTCCCCCTCAAGCTGGTGAGTATATATCATATAATCCCAGCTTGTTACATATGTAGTCCACTCTCCCCCGACTCAAGCCTTTTGTAAACAAGTCTGCCCACTGGTTTCCCGTACTAACATATGCAGTTTCTATCACCCCATTCAGCACCTTCTCTCTCACAAAATGACAGTCAACTTCGATGTGCTTGGTTCTTTCATGAAACACTGGATTGGAAGAGATATGAACCGCTGCCTGATTGTCACAGTAGAGCTTCATTGGAGTACTGATGTCATATCCTATCTCCTGTAGAAGGTTCCTCAGCCACACTAATTCACAAGCAGTATGTGCCATGGCCCTATATTCCGCTTCTGCACTGCTTCTTGCCACAACTGTTTGCTTCTTACTTTTCCATGTTACCAGGTTACCCCCCAGAAAGGTGCAATAGCCTGTGGTAGATCGTCTATCAGACATAGAACCTGCCCAATCAGCATCGGTGTATCCTTCTACTACCAGTTTTCCACCACTTCTGTACAGCAAACCACGACCAGGAGCTCCTTTCAGATACCTCACAATCCTTAGCACTGCATTCCAATGTGGGACCAAAGGTTTCTGCATGAACTGACTCACCACACTAACCGCAAATGAAATATCTGGCCGAGTAATGGTTAGATAGTTTAGTTTGCCTACAAGTCGTCGGTATCTGCCAGGCTCTTCAAACACTTCACCTATATCACTGCTCAGCCTCGTATTTGTTTCCATAGGTGTCTCAGCCGGTTTAGTACCCAACAATCCTGTTTCTTCCAATAAATCAAGCACATATTTCCTCTGGCACAAATTAATGCCATGCTTAGATCTTGCTACCTCTATGCCCAAAAAGTATTTCAACTTGCCAAGGTCCTTTGTCTGAAAGTGTTCCTGTAGGAATGCCTTCAATCTGTCAATGCCCATTTTATCATTCCCAGTCACAACGATATCATCCACATACACCACCAATATTATTTTACCTGCCGAAGAGTCAAGACTGAAGACAGAGTGATCAACTTGGCACTGTTTCATACCAAACTTCTTGACCACCTCACTGAACCTACCAAACCATGCTCGAGGGGACTGTTTAAGTCCATAAATAGCCTTCTTAAGTCTGCATACCTTACCATCCTCCCCCTGAGCAACAAACCCGGGTGGTTGCTCCATGTAGACCTCCTCGAGCAAATCACCATGCAAAAAGGCATTTTTGATATCGAGCTGATGGAGAGGCCAATCAGACATAGCTGCAAGAGAGATGACGACACGAACTGACCCTATCTTAGCAACCGGGGAGAACGTCTCCGTGTAGTCAATGCCATAGGTTTGGGAGTACCCTTTGGCAACCAGCCGCGCCTTCAGGCGCTCAACACGACCATCTGGCAAGTACTTAACACTATACACCCACTTACAACCGACAGCCTGCTTCCCAGGAGGAAGAGCGGTGAGATCCCAAGTGTGATTAAGATGCAAAGCAGAGAGCTCTTCTTCCATAGCACGACACCACTCTAGAGAGGTAAGGGCTTCCTGGACATCCTTAGGAACAACCACGGAGGATAACAAAGATATGAACTGGCGATGGGAAGCGGAGAGGTGGGTAAGTGAAACAAAATTGGAAATAGGGTGAAGGGTGCAAGTACGCTTACCTTTCCGTAAGGCAATAGGAAGATCTAGATCGGAGGCTGGTGTCGAAGCTGGAGCTGGATCTGTCGACGGTGATGAAGCTGGAGGAGCTGTAGCCGGTACACGTGGGCGATGTGTATACACGTGACGGATGGGTGGACGATCAACCAATGGTGGCACCGGAGGCAAGGACGTAGGCATGACTGGAACCAGAGGAGGTGGATCAGCCACAGGAAGAGGAAGAGGAGGTGGTGATGTGGGGGAAGCAGCAGCACCGGACCCCACGAAGAACGGAGTAGACTCAAAGAATGTAACATCAGCACATACCAATGAACGACGAGAACTAGGATGATAACACTTGTACCCTTTCTGAGTTCGGGAATAACCAAGGAAGATACACTTCATGGAACGTGCATCTAACTTGTCAGTCCCGGGACTCAGATTATGAACGAAGCAGACACTCCCAAATACCCGAGGAGAAAGCGGAAACGGAGACATGTTGGGGAATAAGACACTAAAAGGAGAACGACCATCAAGGATAGACGTGGGCATCCGATTAATTAAGAAACAAGAGGTGAGCATTGCATCGCTCCAAAAAGTTTTGGGAACATTCATGTGGTGCATGAGGGAGCGTGCCGTTTCAACAAGATGGCAGTTCTTTCTCTCAGCAACCCCATTTTGTTGCGGAGTATAGGTACATGAAGTTTGGTGTATAATGCCATGTTGGTCCAAGTATTCTCGAAAAGATGAAGACAAGTATTCACGACCATTATCAGAACGGAAAATTTTGATGTGAACACCAAATTGATTGCGGATCTCAGCATAAAATTTCTAGAAGATGGAAAATAATTCACTTCTTTCTTTCATTAAATAGAGCCACGTCATTCTTGAACAGTCATCAACAAAAATAACAAAATATCGGTATCCATTATATGACATCACTTTATAAGGACCCCAAACATCTGAATGAATTAAAGAAAAAAGACTCGACACACGGTTATCGACCCTAGAACGAAAGGGAACACGATGGTGTTGCCCAAATTGACAAGACTCACAATCTAAAACAGAAAGTTGACTCAATGAAGGGACTAAGGACTGCAACACTTTCAGCGAAGGATGACCGAATCTACAGTGCCACTGGAGAGGAGAAATGGATGACTGAAGAGCCGTTGACGTTCGTCCACCACCATCAAGATAATACAGTCCACCGGCTTCATGCCCTCCACCAATCTTCATCCCCGTCTTGAGATCCTGAAAAACACACATAGAAGGGTAAAAAGTGATGGAGCACTTAAGTGACTTGGTCAGCTTACTAACAGACATAAGATTAAATGGAAGCTTAGGTACATATAAAACAGAGGATAGGGATACAGGGTCTAGGTCAACATTACCAACACCACAGATAGATGACGTGGAGCCATTAGCAAGGGTAACAGATTGTGATGTTGAGCAATGAGTGAGAGATGAAAACACACCTGGAGTTCCCGTCATGTGATCGGAGGCTCCAGAGTCAATAATCCAGGGGTTGGGTGTGGATGCCAAACAAGCCATACCTGAGTGTGCAAAGGAAGCTGTGTTCTGCTGCGACTTGGATTGAACAAACCTCTCATACTCATCACGAGGAACACTCACCATCTCCTTGCCTGGACCATCTGAGGGAGTAGAAGGCATCGGGTCAGCTGACCATTTCTCCTGTGTAGGGCTGAAACTGGTGTCACTAGTCATGGCATGGTTGGCCCACGTCGAGGGAGGACCATGTAAGTCATAGCAGTAGTTAATGGTATGTCCATCCAAACCACAGTGAGTACACTTCCGTGGACCCGAGCCACGTCCTCTACCACGAGCTCCCCCTGAATCTCTGCCTCCAGTACGACCACCACCACGGATATGTGTAGATCCACCACTACCACTCCTGCCAGGCTGGGTTCCTCGAGTCCCACTTCTGCCACCTCGGCCTCTTGACACTGCAAATGCTGATTTATCGGAGACATTAGAGTCCATAGATCCAATGGAAGCCCTCCGAAGACGAGCAAACACCTCCTCTAAAGATGGAAGAGCAGATCCCCCTAGTATCTGGGCTCGTACTGGTTCATACTCAGACTTCAGCCCCACCAGAAACCGTGTTACATCAAGCTGCTCTCGCTGTTGCTGTTGAACTTTGACATCTGAAGTGAGAGGATGATAGACATTTAACTCATTACGGATATTCCTCACATTGGCATAGTACTCCTCAAGGCTCTGATTTCCCTGTTGCAGATTGAAGTATTCCTGATACAGTTGATATACCCTAGTGGTATTATCCTGACCTGAATACAGTTTCTTAGCATGATCCCACACCTCTTTGGCTGTGTCAAGAAACATGAAGTTCACACTGATTTTGGGCTCCATACTGTTCCACAACCGTGTAATGATCTGTGCATCTTCCTGTTCCCAGTCTTCATACTCCTGAGAATTAGCGGGGGGTTTCTCCTCTCTTATATGCTTCACTTTCTTCTTCGCCTTCAGAAAAACCTCTACAGACTTGGCCCAAGGGACATAATTCTCTCCATTCAGTTTAATAGAGGTCATTTGGACATTCAGGTAGTCAGTAGATATCATGACACTAGGTTTACTATCATTGTTATCTGCCATTGCCGAACTCCCTTAATTCTGAGCACTGAATTAGGAGCACTACACACTGCACACTACACACAGACACTTCACCGAAATCTGCACACTGATTTCAACAGCTGAGAACTGCAACACCACAAACCCTACTCACCGAAATCTGTACACTGATTTCAGCAGTATTAAATGTTGAAAACTACAACACCACAACCCCTACTCACCGAGGTCTACACACTGATTTCAGCGATATCAAAAGCTGAAAACCACACTTGTAACACCACCAACATTAATCCACAACTATAGGAAGCTTCACCATTAAGTAGACACTATTGCCATTCGAATCACACACAAACCAGAATAAACCCTAGCATAAACCCTAGCATACTGCAATCTGAAAACCCATCATGCGAACTGTACTACACCTCTCATGTATTCCATAACAAAAAAAAATATATAAAAAAAAACTTTACCTCATCGCTTGAAGGCCAACCATACGAAGGGCTGAGACACCACTGCACCACACGTACCAGCCCTAACTAGGGCTTAGAAACCACAGCAATCAATCACCAACGACACAATCGGAGGCATAGAGACCTCCTAGGGAAGAGGGCGATCACTCCTTTTCAGCCCTTTTCCCAGTCTCCAACTCACAACTGAGAACCCCAAGTGAAACCCTAATTCGAATGCGCAGAAGGCAGAATTCTAGCAAGTCTGATTTGGTGAACCTAGCTCTGATACCATGTTGAAGTTTGACCTGCCATAGAATTCTGTCTTGTTCGTTGACTGTAGAGTAAAGTAGACAGCAAGAAGTAGGAGAGGAAAGAAGAAAAGAGAGAAGAGAGAAAAGAGAGAAAGGCTGGTTCGAATTAGGGAAAAAAGTTAATCCCTTGATTCGGCCAGACCTATTATTATATTATTGACTTATTGGAAAAGACTTGAGTGCCCTTCTTTAAGTAAGAGGCACTCGAACTAACATAACAGTACACATCAGCATTCTCAACAAGTACAAAGACTGAAATACCCCTTCACTAACACCACTAACATATGCTTAAAATTTAAATTGTATCTATTAGTAAAGGTAATTTGAATGTTGTGATTTTACCAAATTGTTACAGGTTCAAGTTTCATACAAGCAATTTTTTATTAATTTTGTTCATGAAATACAATATCAAAGTCTTTTTTAGTTCATTTTATTAATAATATATAATATTTTGATCATTTTGAGTTTGATTTATTTGTATTATTCAATATTCAATTGCAATCCCAATTTGATTTGAATCTGATATAAATCCAATGGATAATATCTAATTCAAATTCAAATAAACGAATCAAATTTTGATGTACCTATGCCCTATTCGATTTGATCAGTTTACAACCCTATGTACTAAGCATCAAAGTCTTCTTGGATTAGTCTATAAGCAATATGAACTATGGATGATTTTTAGGCCCACTTCAGTCAGTGACCAGACTTCCCAATACTGATACATCAATAATCTTCCTCAAATTTTCATGTCATGCAGAAGAAAATAAAAACTATAAGCAAAACTGATGATGCACAATCTGGCCGGTCTTAGCTGTCGATGATCTTGCCTCTGAACTGAGTAACAGGGACCTGAAACGGAAGGAGAAGAGAAGCTCCGGGGAGAACCCGGCGTAAGGGCTCCGAAGCTCAAGTTAGAATCCTTCAAAGGCAAGATAAACCAGATAGCGCGAAAGTTAGCATACCTCGTTCCTGGGGGTAGAAGCCTTTTATAACCACCTCGCGCACTCACTTCCAGGCTTCCGTCAGGTCGGGCATGATTACTTCTAAACTCCTGCCAGTTTGGATGTCATTTCCTCTGGCCGGACAGAACCGCCATTGTTCCTTTTGTCGGAGCCGTCTCTGCGGCTAGTGACGACGGTTGCAGGTGGCGGTAGCAGAAAGCCGTTTGAAATGCGGCTGTCAGGCGTCAGATCCCAAATCAGTCAGGTGCGTCGCCCTTGGATACGGACGTCTTTGGTGTCGGGTACGTTTGGTTGGCCTGGTGTTTCGGAAGTGAAGTGTTGGAGTGGCGAGCGAGGTGTCTTGAGTTCGGTTTGGAGTGTTCCGAGCTGCCATGGGCCAGCTCGGGTCAGCTTTGTGAGGCTTGAGGCCCAGTATAGTTCGTGCTCCTTGCAGGGAGCTCGGGTTCTCAGTAGGGAGCTCGCTCTTAATAGGGAGCTCGGACTCCCAGTAGGGAGCTTGCTCTTAATAGGGAGCTCGGACTTTAGGGAGCTCGGGTTCTTACTTAGGGAGCTCGGACCCTTAACAGGGAGCTCGCTCTTAACAGGGAGCTCGGGCTCCTAGTAGGGGGCTCGGACTTAGGGAGCTCGGGTTCTTACTTAGGGAGATCGGACCCTTAACAGGGAGCTCGCTCTTAACAGGGAGCTCGGGCTCCTAGTAGGGGGCTCGGACTTAGGGAGCTCGGGTTCTCAGTAGGGAGCTCGCTCTTAATAGGGAGCTCGGACTCCCAGTAGGGAGATTGCTCTTAATAGGGAGCTCGGGTTCTTACTTAGGGAACTCGGACCCTTAACAAGGAGCTCGCTCTTAACAGGGAGCTCGGGCTCCTAGTAGGGGGCTCGGACTTAGGGAGCTCGGGTTCTTACTTAGGGAGCTCGGACCCTTAACAGGGAGCTCGCTCTTAACAGGGAGCTCGGGCTCCTAGTAGGGGGCTCGGACTTAGGGAGCTCGGGTTCTTACTTAGGGAGCTCGGACCCTTAACAGGGAGCTCGCTCTTAACAAGGAGCTCGGACTAAGTACAACGGTCTGGAGTTCGGGCTCGGTAGTGAGCTTGGACTTGCTTCCGATGTTCGCTTTGGGCGCTCTACTGTCCCGAGCTACTTGCCTTTGCCACGTGTCGGGTGATCGCGAGGTCGGGCCAAATTTCCCTTCATCAATTGCCCCCCACTCCCTGCGACAACGGTCCCGTCTTGGCACGGGGAGTTTGCAAGGTAGCAGGAGGGTTTTGGTCCATGCCGAGCGCGCTTGCTCTAATTTGATTTTCAAAAAGGGGCGCGCGTTTGGGAGTCGTGACGGCAGTTGTTCGGGAGTTGCGCTGCAGACGCTTTTATTGCGAGGAGACGTGCGCCGACACCCCGTCAGTTTCGGGAAGACGCGTGCCGACACCTGTCCTCTGACAAGACGTGCGCGACGCTCCGTCAGTTTCGGAAAGACGTGCGCTGATTGGTCTTGGAAGACGTGCGGCTTAGCGCGGCTGTGGGCCGTTGGATTGGCTTCGATCTGGGCCGTCGCTTTCCGGCCGCTGTGGATATAAATAGTGCGCGGGGGGGGGGGGGGGTGTCCTTGCTACTGTTGTACATCTTGAGCTCGCGCCTAAGTTTCAGCTTGCGTCCAGGCTTTTCAGCTTGCGTCCCAGGTTTCTTTGCTTGTTCGAGCTTTCGTTGTCTGCTTCAGTCTTCTTCCCGGGTGAGTGCTTTTGGAATCCCGTTCCGTTTCCCGATGTCTGGTTTGGAGGGTTCAGACTGTTCAAGCGGGTCTGATGTAGGTTCTACGAACCAGTTTGCATCCCCTGGTAGTTCAAGTGAGCTCGATGTAGGTCCTGAGGAAGGGGTCGGTCCTACAGCCCGAGGTGCTTCGGGTAGGTCGGCGTCCACCTCCCGTCGTGGCCGGGTTGTAGATCAGTTCGGCCCTTCGACTATGACGCCTGAGGAACTTCAAACCCTCGTAGACTACTACGACTTGCCCGGGGAGTACGGTTACTTTATTCCTACGGGCAGCTTCCCTTGGGAACACGGTCCTGATGAGATCGTGATTTTCTGGGAACAGCTCGCCGTGGGGCTGCGACTGCCCTTCCACCCTCTTCTTGTCGAGGTCCTAAACCACTTCGGTGTGACGGTCGGCCAGCTTCACCCGAACTCTATTAGGAACTTAGTGGGAACGATCTCTTTATTTTGCGACGAGAACTTTCCTCTGGATCTAGAGATTTTCTCTTCCATTTTAATGCTGAAAAAGCAAGTGGGTCCCCTTCCTGGGCGTAGGCGGGCATACTACCTGTCCCCTCGCCCGAGCTTCAAGCTCTTACACGGACTCCCCAATAAGGTCCCGGCGTGGAAGCGGGACTATTTCGGGGTGCAAAGTGCGCTGGGGTGGTCGTTTCAGACCGGCTGGGGGATGGCCGCTCCTGATTCCGACATCACACTTGATGAGGAGACGGCGAAGGGCCTTCGGCAATGGGCGCAGCTTGGGCTGGATTGTCAATGGTATCTGACGGAGGCCAAGCTTATTGCTACGGGCCTGAGTTCAGGTAGGTTCTTTCCCTAGTGATCCTGTCTTGCTCTTCTTTTACGTGTCTTACTGATGCCGAACTCCTTTTCGCAGGTACGATGGACTCTCGAGGGACCCGAGGTGGGCACTTGTTCGAGGGCATGAAGAGGAGAAAGCGGGTGGCTAAGCGAGTTCGCGCCGAGCCATCCCGGGGTGCGGAGCCCGAGGTGCCGGATTATCCGGCAGAGGAGCCCGAGATGGTTCCTCCTATGCAGGAGCCGGCGGGGGCTCCTTATGCCGAAACCACACACACGGGGGCTCCCGCCTATTCCGAGTCTGCCCATATGCGAGCTGGGCCGTCGGGCTCGGAGGCCCCGGGGGACTTCAGGAGCGTGCTGTCGCCTGTTCATGCTCTTCAACGGAGTAAGGAGGCGATGTTTCCCGAGGAAGTTGCGGCGTGGACCGAGCTCCCTCTGCACCAAGTGGCTTGCCGTGCCGTTACTCATGCCATGGTGGTAAGTGCTCCTCTCTTTAGAGTTCGGCTTTTATTCTTTTATTCGTTTCTTTGATCCCGTTTTCCTTTGATAGGTGAACTCTTCCATTCACGCCTTGGCGAACCAGGTGGAGAAATGCTCGAGGCAGGCGCGAGCTGTCGAGGAGGCTGCTCGGACTGCCGAGGAGAATGCTCGTGCTGCTGAGGCTGCTGCTCGCCTTGCGCGGTCTAGGCAGGCGAGGTCTTAGAGGGATGCCGAGGCCACGGGAGTGGTGGTGAAGCGTATGGCGGAAATAAAGCTGGACCTGGAGCACCAGGTCGAGTACCTTCAGGAGGATATCAGGGAGAGGACTCAGATCTTCTCTCAAGGCATCAAAGACGCAAAGAAGAAGGCTGTCAGCGATTACATTGCTTCGCCGGATTTCGATGATCTGATGGTAGACTCCTAAAGGAGGGGTTTCAAGCTAAGTTGGTGGATGATCCGGAATACGTACCCCGACCTCGATACCAGCGCCATATCCACTTCGCGCATTACTCAAGAGATGGCTAATGCAGCGGATGCCGAACCGAACTCCGAGGGGGAGGCAGGTCCTTCGGGCGTTGTCGAAGTGGCTTCTGATAATGATGAAGTGGCCCCTGGCTTGTGAAATGAAATCAGTCAGGTGCGTCGCCCTTGGATACGGACGTCTTTGGTGTCGGGTACGTTTGGTTGGCCTGGTGTTTCGGAAGTGAAGTGTTGGAGTGGCGAGCGAGGTGTCTTGAGTTCGGTTTGGAGTGTTCCGAGCTGCCATGGGCCAGCTCGGGTCAGCTTTGTGAGGCTTGGGGCCCAGTATAGTTCGTGCTCCTTGCAGGGAGCTCGGGTTCTCAGTAGGGAGCTCGCTCTTAATAGGGAGCTCGGACTCCCAGTAGGGAGCTTGCTCTTAATAGGGAGCTCGGACTTTAGGGAGCTCGGGTTCTTACTTAGGGAGCTCGGACCCTTAACAGGGAGCTCGCTCTTAACTGGGAGCTCGGGCTCCTAGTAGGGGGCTCGGACTTAGGGAGCTCGGGTTCTTACTTAAGGAGCTCGGACCCTTAACAGGGAGCTCGCTCTTAACAGGGAGCTCGGACTCCTAGTAAGGGGCTCGGACTTAGGGAGCTCGGGTTCTCAGTAGGGAGCTCGCTCTTAATAGGGAGCTCGGACTCCCAGTAGGGAGCTTGCTCTTAATAGGGAGCTCGGGTTCTTACTTAGGGAGCTCGAACCCTTAACAGGGAGCTCGCTCTTAACAGGGAGCTCGGGCTCCTGGTAGGGGGCTCGGACTTAGGGAGCTCGGACCCTTAACAGGGAGCTCGCTCTTAACAGGGAGCTCGGGCTCCTAGTAGGGGGCTCGGACTTAGGGAGCTCGGACCCTTAACAGGGAGCTCGCTCTTAACAAGGAGCTCGGACTAAGTACAGTGGTTTGGAGTTCGGGCTCGGTAGTGAGCTTGGACTTGCTTCCGATATTCGCTTTGGGCGCTCTACTGTCCCGAGCTGCTTGCCTTTGCCACGTGTCGGGCGATCGCGAGGTCGGGCCAAATTTCCCTTCATCAAAAACTAACAATGACAGAATCACAATGCTCAACGTTTCATGATTGTTATATAAGGTCCTTTTGTAACATGTATATGGTTTACTTTTTTTTTTTTTGACCAACAACACATGCAGATGGCTTACTTTCAGTAATTGTTCCTTATTGTCTGTTGTCTTTTTCCCTGTTTCTATCTATTTGTAATGCTTATCTGCATAGAACTCCACATTTCTAACTCTCTTCCATAGATTTCCCACTCTTTTTTATGCAAAACTAGCATTTTTTCTGAGTTCGTATAACATATTTGGACAGTAAGACATAAGTGCAGAAAAACATGCTCAAGCAATCTACTGGTAATTTTCATAATTCCTGATGAATGCAGCAACATACTTGTAGAATCTAACATAACAATAGCAGCTGCTAAGGCCCATACAATATATTATATATAAACAACACATTGGCACCATCTTAACTGGAGATTATTTCTATTCTAATGAACACCATCCAATTATTTCAGAGAATTTTATATGCACATACATATATGAACAACACATACATACATAAAACCCCTTGAAGACAGACAAAAAAAAATCTATAGACAAAAAGGATTGGTTGTACTCTCCAATACCTGCTAACCAAACGCCAGTCCCTGATTAAGCCAAAAGAGATTGATTGTAGCTTCTGCTTGTTTCTTTTTCTGTTCAAAAACGGAAAAATCCACACATTTCTCTCAAGACAAGTGGTCCATATAGCAGCTGCTGGTACCACATATTGCCTTGCCCACCTTGTTCATATCCTTCACATGCCAACCCGTCAACAAGTCTCAGAACAGAAAAAGGGTGGCATCTTACCTTACCACATATTGCCTTGCCCACCTGATTCTTGCTCCTTTTCACATAAAAGACATAAGGAACCTGTCAACTGCTATACCCCTTAGCATATTAATCTTGGTGAGGCACTTATCCAGTGCCACCAGCCAGATGAAGAATTTCACCTTTGAGGGAACCAATATACCCCAGATTTCCTTGTGAAGGAAATCACCAGTTCCACCTTTGACCAGACTTCTGTACAAGGACTTAACTGAAAAGACACCAGAACTATGCCATTTCCACTCCCTTGAATCCTGCCCCAAGAAGGTTGAATTATTTATATTTTTGAGTTGCATATGTATAAATAGCATATTTAAATAAGAAAGATATTAAAAATAGCAATAGAAATTGGCAAAGACAAACAATATCAATGCAGATCAAGAACCATTAGCCCGAATTTTTTTAATAGTTTAACCCTGGGCAATTTGTTTTATCTGGTTCTCTGATGACTGCCAGTTTAGCACCTACTCCCTGGGTATGCTCCTAGTTACTTAATTGTCAATTTTCTCTTTAGTCTCTAGTCTTTACCATTGATAAGCAACTGAATTTTGGGTCCCTGAGTAGCAGAAGCCCATGCCCAGGAACCCTAAAAAAAAACATCAAAATAGGATATTTGAGTGCCCCGAGAATCTAAATGAAAACTTATGCATCCATGAAGGAGTGTCCAGTATCCACACGTGGTGAATATGCAAAGTAATACCAAAATCACCATCTTAGTGGTTTTATATGATCGTCCCCATTTACTTTATCCCATCTCAGTGGGATTAGGAATTTAGGCTGTGTCGATAAGTGCATGCTTTAATTAAGCCCCCTTTTACAAAATTAAAACCTCTCTGTCCAACAGAATGTAATTGTTTTACCAAGAGGAAAAAGAAACTAATTTAAAGGGCATACTACAATGAAACTGGCAAGCACGATCAGAAGACATAGTAAACAAATCGAGGCTAGGGCAAACTCAAATGTATTACCTGTATACCTGTATGAATTGCATCTCGAGTGATCGCCGGAGCAATCAGGAAGCTCAACCGCCGAGCCGGAGAAGGCCCAATTCGAACAGCTTCATCTGCAGATTTGGCATGAACGCTGCCTTTATTTACATCAATTTAAACTAATACAGTTCGAAACTTCGAATCCCCAATTTCTTGGAAGTTTTCATAATTCTGCAATCGAGTTCTCCTCTGTTAGAGATTAAAATTGCATGCCTCGTTATTCTCCCATGTTAAAGACAAGTTTTTCTCTGTAGGAATATATGATATTGCCCCGGTGAATTAGAAGTGATATTGTCCAGTTAAAAATCTCTCGCCTGTGTGTGAGGGTTCCCTCTCGCCATGTGCAAGGTTTTTATCTTTCCCTCTCCCTCATCTCTTCTTTCATTTTTTATTTCTTTTCTCTTTCTTTGTTTTCTTCTTTCTCTTCTTCGATGCAATTGGTGAAGTGGCATCACTCTAGGGCGGACAATGGAGTTGAGCGGGTTTCTACTATTTTGCAAAATGCAGAAGTTATAGTGAAAACAGTCATATTTGTGGCAGTGTGGATGATTCTTTATCACGTTTTGGCTCTTTACCGTGAAACTTCTCGGCCATGGATGAAGATAGTAAACCGTTTAAAGTTGATAACAATGCATACTTTCTTCCTTGGCCTTGCCCAGGACTAGGACTAATGAGCATGATAGCCTCTCTCTCCATTGTTTTCTTTTGGGTACAAGCATTAATTGGTACTTGTAGAGAGTAGAGAGGATGTTTCAGAAATGGTTGTTGCATTTCAATCGTATAGAGGTATAACATGGCATGGCCCGCAGGTGGTCCGTGCAAAGTGCGGGTCATATTATGCCGGTCAGTGCGGTCTTGTGTCGTGTTATGGGCCTAGGCTGTGCCGGACCTTGGGCATGGGCCGAATCAGACTAGACTAGTTTTTTACCTTTTCTTATTTTTTTGAAAATTTTGTTTTTTTTTTTATTTCTTTGTTAAGTAAAACTGCAAAACTAAAATATTTAACTTTCCTTTGGGCTTTGAGAATTATTTGAAAAAATAAAAAATGAGAAATCTAACAAATAAATGAAAAAATACTTAACCAAATAAGAATGAAATAACAAATTGGAAGAAAAATAGGAATTTTATTTCATTTAAATTTGAATGATACAAATTACAAAGCATACAATGGTTGGATACTTGGATGAATGAAATATGAAAATTGAAAAATGGAATACATTAATAAAATATAAAAAATGCAATATAGTTACAAATTGAAAATACAAAATTACATTGTTAAAAAATAGCAAATAAATTAAATAAAATTAAAACAAAATTTACAATAATTTGAAAAAATGTTGTACAACTATTGTTCATCAAGTTTATTATCTTCAGCTAACAAAAATGATTGTTCAGCATGTACAATGTATTTTGCTAATTCTTGTCTCATTTTTTTCTTGAGAATATTTAAATGTACCAACCCCCCCAGTCAATTTGTGTTTGTGTTGTTTCTCTCCCTTCTTCTTCTTCTTCTTCTTCTTCTTCTTCTTCTTCTTCTTCTTCTTTCTCATAGGTGAACAAATGTCTGCCCAAATGACCAGTGCCACCCTTGCTACAATAGTTAAAGTCTTTCCTACATTTTTAACAAACAACTCTTTTTCCCTTCCCCTCAACCTCATCTACTTTAAATATTTTCCAACCGGGCTAATCAACTTAGAGGCCCTCTTTTTCTTTCCCCTAGTATTAGTACTAGGGGTAGAAGTTCCATCAATATCAATAACATCCATATAAGTGCTAACACTATCATCATGCGATTGAATATCGTCGACATTGAACATGTCGGGGAATTGGTTTTGAGAGGAGCCGGCTGTTTTTTAAAATTCTAAAAAAATAAAAATTAATTTAATTGGACTTACTCGGATTGCCGGTTCGGAATCCCAACTTGATTTCAACGGTTGAAGCCTTTCAACTCTAACAATCAAAGCCTCCCAAATTGCTAACTTGAGATACTTGAGCTGGTTGAGCAAGCCTTCTTCTTGTTGAAACTTCAATAAAGTTGAGAATTGGAGAATCAGGCAATCAGACTTCAGACTTCAAAGAATGTATGGCCATGGTTTTTAAAAACGAAACGAAAACAGAACTGGTCAGGGGACCGGTTTCTGGTTAAGCAATTCAACCGTTCGGGTCGAACGGTTCGACCCGTGATGTCATAAATAAATTAAAAAGAAAAAATATATTTATAAATAATAAAAATAGCATAAAATTAAATAAAAAACAAAAAAATACATAAAATAAAATTATCTAAATAAAAAATAAATATTGTACAAAACACATAGAAAATATAAAAATAAAATATAGAAAAATTCTAAAAAATACATAAAAAGCACAAAAAAATAAAAAAATACAGGAAAAAAGTAGAAAAATAAAACTATCTAAATACAAAAATAACAAATTACATAACAAATAGAAAATACAAAAAAGTACAAAAAATACTGAAAAAATACAGAAAAAAAATTAATCTCATGACTATACTAATGCACCTTGCGCATATTAGCATAGCTTCTAGATGCAGTTGTTTTTCAACTAGCGAGTAGTGAAAACTGAAAATTGAAAAGGAGTGAAGGAATGATAACGATTAACAAATGAACCTCGACATGGCTCCAAGTGTTTTTCAACCTCTGACTGCAAACTCCCCGCCAGTCACTGCAAACTCGCCGCCTACTGTTGCAAACTCGCCGCCTACTGTTGCAAGTCAACCGCCACTGCAAACTTGCCTACCGCAACTGTTACTACTGGAGCCTAGAAGTGTTACAAAATACGCTAGTCGTTGATTGCCGTCAGTAGCTGTGTGTCGCCGTCAAACGCCGTAGGTGCTGGCCGCGCAGGTGGTCGATTGGGTGTGAGGGCTGAGAGGAGGGAAGGGTTAGAATGAAAATGGGGTTCTAACCCTAAAGGGCCTAAACATTCAATTTGGGATGGGGATATTGAAGTCATTTTTTTATTTTATTTAAAACAGTAAAAATAAAATGGATAACCCGTGAACCACTGCCCAGGTTGAACGGTTTAGCGGTCTGACCGCCTGGGTCAGTAGTTTTCTAACTTTTTCAATGTTTTTAAGGAATTTTTGGTTTATAGTATAACCAGACCCAGGGGCTAACCGGTTATCGATTTTTTCAGTCCGGTTCGATCCGGTTTTGAAAACCATGTGTATGACAGTATTAGAGAAGAGATTAAGAGAATTGTTGAATTGGTGTGATGAGAATGGTGGAGGATAGGGCTATTTATAGGAATTGAAAGTAAATCAATTGCCCAAAATACCCTACAAACTAGCCATTTTTTAGTCATTGGGAGGGGTATTTTGGTCATTGTAAAGTTATTTATTAGTTTACCCAAAATGCTCCATAAACTAGTTGTTATATAGCTGTTGGGGGCATTTGTGTCATTTTTCTCCCCCCCCATAAGCAAAATACATAAATTCCCCCCTATATAGTTGTTTATAGCTATTTATAGCTATTGGGGGGTATTTCTATAAAAAACCCCCCAAAAAGCCCCCCGACAGGTAGTTCTCGGGTGGACCGAGCATGGCCCGCTATAGGCCATGCCGTGTCGTGCCGGCCTGTGGACTTCAAACACTAGGCCCAACATGGCATGGACCATCATGTCGGGCCTGGCACGGCCCACATGCCATCGTGTTGGGCCTCGGGCTGATTTACACCTCTAGGCCCGTATTTGTAAGGGGTCCGGATGTA
This sequence comes from Nelumbo nucifera, assembly GCF_055504915.1. NCBI lineage: Eukaryota > Viridiplantae > Streptophyta > Magnoliopsida > Proteales > Nelumbonaceae > Nelumbo > Nelumbo nucifera. The sequence continues at coordinate 168,322,152 of NC_142649.1, read as the reverse complement.
ATAGGCACGTTAGGTAAGCACACTGAGTGAGCACCTATTAGCTGTGTGACACCTATCCCAGCTAATTCGCCTTTCATCTTAATGTTTTTGTCCCGTTAGGAGTTCTCTATTGTTTTACTATTTGTGTCAAAATAATTAAAAATAAAAAAACCATGAAAAAGGAAAACCTAAACGTGTTGGGAGTTGGAAGTACTCGGAACTCATTGGACTCTCGATCTCCAACCTTCTGTCGTTTAAGTTTCAATTATAAAGAGGGTTTCTCTCTCACTGAACTCATCTTCTTCCTCATTCGGTGGGTTCTAAATTTCTACTACGGGTGTTGCTTTTAAGGGTGCAAAATTTATGGATTTTTTCTTTGTTTTTGCATATTTGAGAGATTTATTTTGGTTGGGTAGAATTGGAATTTGACTCCAATTCTTGGTATAGAATGCCACTCCCCCATTCCCCCCTCCCTGAAATAAGAATCCCCTACTAGCTTATTCCAATTCCAATTCCTATCATAATCAAATAGGTGGGGGAATAGACTAATTTCGATTATAACTATGATCCAAATGGACCCTTAGTTCTTAACTCTTATAAAAGAAAGTATTAACAAAAACTACACATTATTTGATGGGTAATAAGAGATTTCATCATTCCCGCAATAGTGTGATAAATTACAGAAATTCTAAATTATCCATCCTCTTGAGTTGTTGCTTGCCACGTAAGCAACACCTGGAACCAAAATGTTTATTAAAATAGGGACTAGAAATTAGAAGTTATGCATTTTTGTCTTAATGGACGATGTATAGCCACCTGGGAAAGAATTTCATGGTACTTGATGTGTACACAAAATACAACTAGGGAAGTTCAATCCCTTTGCCTATCATCAATTGAAGGGAGAAAAAAAACATTAATAAAGTTATTACCTTCACCCTTATCTACAGCAGATTTAACGATATAATTTTCGGCCATGATGTTACATAAACTATTATGTGCATGCCAATTAAAGTAAAAAAAAAATGGGAGATACTATGAAAAGCACTAGTAGGAACTAGGTAAGGAACATACTCCAATAACAACCTGCATCATTTATTGATATGACTGACCATTGAGCTTAAAATAAATTAACACAAAAAAGGAAAAAGAAGAAAAATAGAAAATTATGAAAGCCACAAAACTTTCAAATCAGGAATTACCTTTCAATGTCATTAAGGATGATAATGCTCAATGGTGAGTTGTACGCATTCTCAAACACCAGTGCAGAGAATATCAGATCATAAATGGATTTATTTCTTTTAAATAACAATCAGATTCTATCAACAATGTACCTCCCCAGGAATTTTCACTGCAAATGAAACAACAGAAAGCCTCTTTCTTTGGATAATTATGGCTCCCTTTGGTTCCACATTGGATTTTTATTTATTTTTTGGATAGAGACACAGTGAAATGTTATTTACTATATTTGGTTGCAGACAAGAATCCATGGAAGACAAATATTTTCCAAAAAATATAATAAGAACATGTCAATCCATTCTAAGCCATTTTTCCGAAAGAGGGTTGGTCCTCTCAATCAAATCATGTGAAATCCATTATGGTTTATTTATTTTCTAATTGAAGGCATGAAAAAATTAGGAAAATTATTTGTTTTCCCATTCAATGAATATCAATTTCTTAGGAAAAAAATATGTATATGTACTTTCTTGCATTTCACATGAAACAAGACCATGGTTTTTAAAACAGACCCGAAGATCAAACTATTCAGGGGTTTGGTTACCGGGTCAAATGGTTGGTCAGTTCTAACAAAAAAAATTAAAAAATTAAAAAAGGTCAAAACTGTTCGGACGATTAATCGCCTGGATCAGCGATTTGTTAACCAAAATCAACGGTTTTTGAAGAAATTCTGATTTTGAAAACCATGCCAAAGACAATCTTAAAATAAAAACAACAATAATCTCTCCATGTGCAGGAATCTTCTTTATTTTTTAAAATTTTATATGTATTACTAATAAAGCTCTTCATGTGCAGGAATCTTCTTTATTTTTTTTAAATTTTATACACTGAATCAAAGCTATCTATTATAAACAAAATAACAGTAGAGTAAAAATTAGTTTTGGAACTTCTGAAGATAATAGAGGATGAAAAAAGATTGTAATTAATAGAATTAAATGCGATATTTATTTTAAGGGTCCTTGAGAAAACACGATGCAAATAATTGAATCCACTCCATCCAACCAAGTTGAGTGCCTGCCCCAACCAACCAGTTGTAGTGGCTGGAGGTCTAGAGGTGGGAGAACCCTACATGGCAGAAGGGTGGAAAGAAAGGCACATTAAATGGGATAGGTTTTTCCTTTTTCATGATTTTTTTTTATTTTTAATCATTTTGACACAAATAATAAAACAATAGAGAACTCCTAATGAAACAAAAACATTAAGATGAAAGTCAAATTAGGTGGGACAAGTGTCACACAGCTAATAGGTGCTCACTCAATGTGCTTACCTAACGTGCCGACTACATCTAGAATCATTTATAAGAGGCGATTTTAGGCCTTCTCCATCTTTTATGTAAGCCCTTGTGTTATGATTTTGCTACGGTTTGAGGATGCCATAGCACTTTGTTTTCTTCACCCCAATCTTGATTTACAATCATTTCTACTATTGTTACCGTTAAAGTTATTAGCTGTTGACTTAGTCTTTAGAGTTTGTTTTAGTTTGTTGCTATTCTTTAGGAATAAGTTGTTTGTTTCCTAGTCAACTGCCACGTTAATAGGCATGTAAAACGTGATTGTTTTTCTTTTTCCGTTTCTTTTGTAAGGCTATTTATAGCTATATCAGTTAATGTATAAGAAACATTCTCTCAACACTTGTTTATTTCAAACAGATTATATAGAGAGTTGTAACAAGTGGTATCAGAGCCATATCTCAGTGGTCTGATTGAGCTCAGAAGCAGCAGTCTTCTATTTTGTTAGTAACGAGAGAATGACAACTGATAGTGGTTTTGTGCAACCAGCAATCCCGAAATTCGATGGGCATTATGATCACTAGTGTATGCTCATGGAGAACTTTATGCGATCGAAAGAATACTGGAGTATAATTGAAGATGGGATTCCAGTAGCAGCAGAGGGAGCTCAACTTGGTGAAGCACAAAAGAAGGCAATTGATGATGCAAGGTTAAAGGATATGAAGGCAAAAATTTATCTCTTCCAGGCCATAGATAGATCAATTCTTGAAACTATCTTGAACAAGGAGACAGCCAAAAGCATTTGGGACTCCTTAAAGCAAAAGTACCAAGGGACAGCACGAGTACAACGAGCGCAACGACAAGCTCTTCAAAAGGAGTTTGAGATGCTGAATATGAAGGTGAGAGAATCTATGAACGAGTATTTTGCTCGTACTCTTGCTTTAGTCAATAAGCTAAGAGCCAACAAAGGAAAGATAGACGATGTAGCAGTCATTGAGAAGATATTAAGATCCATGACATCTAAGTTTGATTATGTGGTGTGTTCTATTGAAGAATCAAATGACTTTGATGCTCTTACCATCAATGAATTACAAAGTAGCCTTTTAGTACATGAGCAACGTATGAAAACTCATGTTGTGGAAGAACAAGCCTTGAAGGTTACTTTGGGAGAGTTTTCAGGAGAAAGAGGATGCGGTCGTGGTGGAACGCGAGGACGAGGAAAAAGTGGAGGCAGAAGAAATTTTGACAAATCCACTATTGAATGCTATAACTGTCATAAGGTTGGGCACTTTCGGTATGAATGTCCAAAGAAGGAATCTGACACAAAAGCAAACTATGTGGAAAGTAATGAAGAAATGTTGTTGATGGCGTATGTGAATGATAAAGAAGGCAGCAAAGAAGAGTTATGGTTCTTAGACTCCGGATGTAGCAATCACATGTGCGGCAAACGGGAACTTTTTTCAGATTTTGAAGAAAACTTCAGGGAAAAAGTGAAACTGGGAGATGATTCAAGCATGAATATGATGGAAAAAGGTAATACACGAATGCTGGTGAATGGTTTTATACAGATTATTACTGGCGTATTTTATGTTTCAGGATTAAAAAACAGCTTGCTAAGCATTGGTTAGCTAGCTGAGAAGGGATTTGCAATCCTCATACAACGAGGGGCATGCAAAATCTACCATCCTGAGAGAGGGCTGATTATGGAGATTGTAATGTTTTCAAATCGAATGTTCAAGATGTTTGTTGTCACACGACTAAAGGAGGAAGCTTGTTTCAATTCCTTCATGGAAGATCCAGCTCGACTTTGGCACTACAGATATGGCCACTTAAGCTTCAATGGTTTGAAAACTCTTCAAGAAAAGGGAATGATTAGAGGGTTGCCGTGTCTTGAGATCACTTCGAATGTATGTGAAGATTGTTTGGTGGGAAAACAACAGAGAGATCCATTTCCTCGAAAAAGCACATGGAGAGCTTCTCGGATTCTTGAACTCGTGCATGCTGATATTTGTGGACCAATCAGCCCCATGTCCAACAACAATAAAAGGTACATGATCAGTTTTATTGATGATTATAGTGGTAAAGTTTGGGTTTATTTTTTGGTTGAGAAATCAGAAGCACTTAATACTTTCAAAAATTATAAGACTCGAGTGGAAAAAGAGATTGGTTTGGCTATAAAAGGTCTCCGAACTGATCGTGGCGGTGAGTCCACATCACTCGAACTCACTAATTTTTGCAGTGAGAATGGTATTCGAAGGCAACTAACAGCCGCATATACTCCTCAACAAAACGGTGTCGCGGAGCGAAAGAACCGAACAATTATGAATATGGTTCGGAGCATGCTTTTAGGAAACAAGATTCCCAAAACTTTCTAACCTGAAGCTATGAATTGGATAGTCCACATTCTCAATAGGAGTCCAACACTTGCGGTGAAGAATAAAACTCCGAAAGAAGCTTGGAGCGGATTCAAACCATCAGTAGATTATTTCAGGGTGTTTGGGTGCATATCACATGTTCATATCCCTGATTGCAAAAGGACAAAGCTGGATGATAAAAGTGTAAGATGTGTTTTTCTTGGAGTTAGTGAGGAGTCAAAAGCATATAGGCTGTATGATCATATTTCTAAAAAAATTATAATGAGTAGAGATGTGGTTTTTGAAGAAGACAGCAGTTGGGATTGGGAAAAAAGTTATAAAGAAGTTATTTTGACTGACTTGAATTGGTGTAATAATGATAGTACATGTGTTGGAGTTGAAGAATAAGCTGAAACTGCTGAATATAGAAATATTGAGGAAAGCGGAGTTGGTGGCTCGAATGGCTCAATTGAAGGAAACTCATCCGGCTCAAGTGGAGAAGGTTTATCGGAAGGAAGAAGACATGACAAATTTAGTAATGTTTGCTGCCAATGATCCAATTTCATTCAAAGAGGCACTAAAAGATGCAAAATGGAGAACAACAATAAATGTGGAGATTGAAGCTATAGAGAAAAATGATACATGGGAATTGACAAACTTGCCTACTGAAGCAAAGAAGGTTTGGGTGAAATGGGTGTACAGGACGAAACTCAATGAAAGTGGTGAGGTGGAGAAATACAAAGCTCATTTGGTCGCGAAGGGGTACACCCAAAAACATGGTGTGGACTACACTGAAGTCTTTGCACCTGTAGCACGTTTGGAAACAATTCGGTTGGTGATTTCTCTTGCAGCTCAAAAGGCGTGGACCGTTTTTCAGCTAGATGTGAAGTCAGCCTTTCTTCATGGAGAACTTAATGAAGAAATTTTCGTTGAACAACCTCCTGGTTATGAGAAAAAAGGTGTTGAACAGAAAGTTTACAGATTGAAAAATGCTCTATACGGACTAAAACAAGCACCACGAGCTTGGTATAGTCGAATAGAGTCATATTTTTCAAAGGAAGGTTTCCAACGGTGTCCTTATAAACATACTTTGTTCATCAAAGTGAGAGAAGGAGGTTGTAAGCTCATGAGAGATGAGAATGGAGTAAAGGTGGACAGCAGTCGATACAAGCAAGTAATTGGCAGCCTAATGTATCTGACCGCAACCCGACTTGATATCACATTTGTGGTAAGCCTCTTGAGTAGGTATGTGGAGCATCCCACAGAGTTTCATCTTCAAGCTACCAAACGGGTGTTGAGATATTTGAAAGAGACATCTAATTTTGGAATATTTTATAGCAAGGGAGGGGATGATACGCTAGTTGCTTATACAGATAGTGACTATGCTGGAGATTTAGATGACAGAAAGAGTGCTTCAGGTTATGTGTTCCTATTAAATTCAGGAGTTGTTCCGTGGTTATCTAAGAAACAACCTATAGTTACTTTATCTACCACTGAAGCCGAGTTTGTTGCAATAGCTTCATGTGCTTGTCAAGCAGTATGGTTAAGGAGAATTTTGAAGAGTTTTAATCATGTTCAAAATGATGGCACAAGAGTTTTTTGTGATAACAGTTCAGCTATTGAGCTCTCAAAGAATCCTATAGTACATGGTCGAATCAAGCATATAGATGTCAGATTTCATTTTCTTCGTGAGCTTACTAAAGATGGAGTTGTGAAGTTGGTCCACTGTCATACCCAAGAACAGATTGCAGATATTATGACCAAACCATTAAAGCACGATCAGTTTGTGAAACTTAGAGATTTGCTTGGAGTTTGTACTGATCCAAATATAAATTGAATAGAATCAGTATTCAGTTTAAGGGAGGATGTTAAAGTTATTAGTTGTTGATTTAGTCTTTAGAGTTTGTTTCAGTTTGTTGCTATTCTTTAGGAATAAGTTGTTTGTTTCCTAGTCAGCTGCCACGTTAATAGGCATGTAAAACATGGTTGTTTTTCTTTTTCTGTTTCTTTTGTAAGGCTATTTATAGCCATATCAGTTGTTTCAATTAATGTATAAAAAACATTCTCTCAACACTTGTTTATTTCAAACAGATTATACAGAGAGTTGTAACAGTTACCAAGGGAGTTTCACTTATTATTTTGTGTTGGAGGTTGAATGCCTTCATTTTGGCGTTCCTACTTGACTTTGTACGTTTGCAAAGATTTTCTTGAGCTATTTCACTCCCGATGCTCGTTGTTACTACTTTACATAGCAATTTTAGTTTGTCTTACAAACTTACAAAGTTGTTTTCTTCTACTCGTCTTGCTGTTTCTTTTCCTTATAATCATTTTATGAAGGTTTAATGTATATAATATATATATAATCAGAAATTTATGGGAACGAGATCACAAGAAGATCCTGAGGGATCAGCGACGGTTAAGATCCGGTTCCGGAAGGTGATCCCATTCGCATGTTCGGCGATTGTTATTTGTTAACGACTTAACCACAGATAGAAAACAACTCCAAACTCAAGAGCTTCTAACCTGTATGGACATGATTCCATTCGACACCAATCTGACGTTAAAAATTGTGACAATAAAATTCCAAGGCGATCTATGGTCCAAATTATCATTATCTCACACCTTTGCCTTGCACAATGGATCAGAGAGCGCGCCACACAGCCCATCCCTCCGTGATTTGGGAGAGTTGGGATCTCCTCCCAACAAAATACGTTCGTACCACATCACACATCTTAGTTCTTACTATTAAATTTGGGACACCATAAAAGTGAGACCTACCATGTATGTTGGTAGGGTGTTGGAACGTATTCTATTGGCAGGTGATCCGGACTCGATTTGGGAACACTTCTTGTGGCCCATTCTATGCACCACCTCAAAGATCCCATCTCATGGAAAAAAAAAAGAGTTCAAATCTATTGCCAATAAACGCTCTAAGTAATTACAGTTGTGGAAACATCTTCTCATGCACTCTGTTACCCACAAATTATTCCTACATCCATACCCATGAACACTATGTTGTGTACTGGGAACATCTCCCAATAAATGAATGATAAGGAAGATATTTCTAATGCACAGCTGTAATTGCTCGTGGATAGGGATGTGAGAACAACTGGTGAGTAGTAGATCCGAGCCCCTTCTCATGTATAACAAGGGAGATAATTCTCAGTGTGCGGCTGCAGTGGACTGTTGGGACAAAGTTGGGAGCTTTGAGTTGGTATTAGATCCATGTTTTCTCAAAATTTGGATCACCAGCCAATAAAACATGTTCTAACCCTCTATCAACATCATCTCACACCGCACATCTCATGAATAGCTGGTCCCACTTTTAGTGTGGGTCCCAATCTCATAATTAGATCAAGTAGGTAGAGGGTTGGAAGGTATTTTATTTGTAGGAGGTCTCAACTCATTCTCTCATTGACTTGAGCGGAACCTCTTTCGAATGAGTTAGGATCTACTTCCACTAAAAAAAGCATTTCAACATGTTCCAACATCTATAGGACACAGATCATCTTCAGCTCCCAACTTGTTGTAAGCAAATCCATACTTAATTTTGTCATTCATGGGAGGATGTACCCAACTGTTATATGTTGTGAGATTGGTGTGTGTCGCGCAAATCCAATTTAGTTGTAAGCCGCCACATTGTTCATCATTCAATGAACAATCTAAAAGAGTTTACAGAGCCCAAAAGACGGACAAACAAACCACAAGATAACAGAGCAAAAACAAAACAAAACAAAAAGATCAAGGATAATTTAGCCCAACAACACTTGCAGCCCAATAATATCCAAATATCCAGAACCCAGTGAATTGGCATGAAGGATCCAATATTGACATATCAACATAACCGGGTCAACAAATAGATCACCCTCAAAGTAAAAATCTAAAAATAATTTTTATGGGTTCCAATATTGAGTCTGGGGGGATATGACCTACAAATGGGTTTGGACTCTGGACTGTAACTCTCATCACTTGCAGAATTAATATCTTAGATGGGCCCAAGAGGCCTAAGCCCTTAAATGAATAACAAGCTTTGCTATCACGATACATTTTGCTACGGTATAAACCCAGTGCATGAGAAATTATGTGGTTTTGCCAAATATCCATACCAATGTTTGAACCCACATATCAGATACGACGGTGGGATGTGGATTTGGAATTTTGGATGCACATGCGCCTGTGATCTAACGAACCCAAGATGGACCACCTACCGTGGCTGGAATTGGGCTGGCTTTTTTTAATCCCTATTCTGAGCCCATAGTCCATACCTAACGGCATATGCATTCTGCACACATCTCTTTCACAGTTTGCTTGTATAATGAATAAAAGTTAATGCAACTTATGGGGTGGTCCATTGTATCTAATGAGAGTGGATTGGCTGGGTGTATTTATTGGTCAAGTAGCTCCTAACACAGCCATCAAATGCAAAAATTCGGATTTGCATTTAATAGGGTTACGAGCGAGCGAGAGGAGAGGTAGAAGTGCAAAATAAAAGCTGAAATCTCACAAAAGTATCCATTTATATAAGATAATAGATATTTGCAAGAGAAACTTGGGCATAATCTGAATTCTGAAAAGCTAGAACGGATTAGAAATTTAGTGTGGGATAACTTGTGAATAGCAAACTGAGGAAAAATAAGCATCCTAGACATGATAAGGATTAAGGATAGACTGAGGAAAAATAAGCATCCTAAGAAGTTGGTACTTGTGAATAACAAACTGGGGAAAAATAAGCATCCAAAGAAGTTGGTAATATAGGTATTGTCAATTGACGCCAATTTGAGGGCTTTGAGTCAGAAGCATAGACAGAGGTGGCATTTGATAAATCTGAAGTCTAAAAGTTAAAAAGATATTATTTGTGTTTCAAATCTGAAAAGCAGGATGCTTTTCTACTTTTTAGAAGTTCTTATTAGTAAAAGTTAAGAATGTAAATGGATTGGATCGGATTTGAATCAGGGTGGATTCGAATCCAATCCGACAATGTACATGTCGGATCTGATCTGATCCGAATATCTGATCGGATCTTATAGGACTCGATCTGAATTCAAATCCTATTGGATCTTCGGATCTGATTTGATCTGACTTATTTTCATTAAAAATTAATAAATTATTAAAAGAATAGGCAATATATACCAATTTAAATAAAGAAAAAACAAATAATACAAGTATTTTTAATTATTTTCATCATATATATATATATATATATATACATGTTTTTTATAAAAAAATAAATAATATGACAAATTTATAAAATTACAATATAAATAAATAACATATATATGTATTATATATTTATAAATATATAAAACATCGGATCATCATCCGATCCATTTGCACCCCTAGTTAAGGTTGTTTATGTTGGATCAATCCTTCAACATCTAAAATTTCCTAATTTTACTACTTTACCCCTAGAATAGACTAATTGGTAATTTTGAGTTTAATTTGCACTATTTCATAAAAATAATTTATTAAATTCAAAATAATATTGAAAATTATGAATAATTAATAATAATTAATAATTAATAGTTAAAATAATCAATAATTAATACAAAATAAAATAATTAGTAATTAATACAAATAAAATTTTTAAAAATAAAAATTATTAAATTCAAAATAATATGAAATTTTATGAATAAATTATTAAAAAATAAAAATAATTTATTAAAATAAGAATAAAATTGTAAAATATGTATAAATTTAAAAATAAAAAATGAATTATTAAAATAAAATAGTATTGAAAAATACAAATAAATTCCATGAATCCATTAGATAATATTTAATAATTAGAAAATTAATATCTTAAAAACTATTAAAATATTTAATAATTAATAATTAACAACGATCATGACTAAAAAAATTGTAGAATTACATCACCATTGCTCATCAACCCTTTTATCCCCAAAGAGAGACAACATAAACCCAAATCAAAAAGACCAAATAGTTAAACCAAATCGATTTTGGATTCCCGTCACTTTCGTTCTTCTTACCTTGGATTGAGCATGAAGTTAGTGAAGAGATCCAAGTACTGAGCTAGGAAATAGTTCCTGTGCCTTAAAGCGAAATCCCTAATTGCAACAACAAGATTCAAGAAGAAGAATTTAGCTTTGCTGCCTGAATCAACTTAACAAAAACCCTATAAAACACTAGGGGATTTCGCATTGGGAAAAAAATTTCTCTAGTCCAAATGGAGAACTTTGTGTCACTTAAACACGATTTGGTAGCGTACAGGGATGAAGCTAGTGGGGGACAGCCATGCCCCCCCCTATGGTCCAAAAATCTGCACACTAAATACATTTTTCTATGTAAGTTTCCTCCCTCCCCTCACTTCTCACCCAATGGTTGGCCCCCCTCATAAAATATTCTTGGCCCCGCCCTTAGTAGCGTAGGTTTTGAGAAGCAACACCAAAATATTGAACAAATGTGTTTGCCACCTGCAAGTCAAAAGATATCCATGGATATAGAGATTGAAGCAACAAGTTTCATGCCCTAGATTTTGAAAATTGAAACTGAAGGAACAAAAAACATTAGAAGCGAGTAGGGGTGACCATGGGACGAGTTTCTCATGAGATATTTGAGCTTGGCTCAGCTCGGTTTAAACTGAGCTTGGAGCCTGATCTATAGGCTCATTTGCTAATTGAGCCGAGCTTGAGCCTAATAGAGCTCGGCTCGTGAGCCTAATCAAGCCTAGTATTATATATATATATATATATATATATATATTTATTTATTTATTTATGTATAATAGTAAATAATTTTTATAATTCTTATTTTTTGTATGTAAAATAAAAAATTTCTTTTATATGTATAATTTTTATTTTTTTTTAAAGATTGGCTTGCAGTTGAGATCGAGCTCAAGTCTCTAGCTCGAATTGAGCTCGAGCTTGAGACTAACACTATTTCAGCGAGCTGAGCTCAAATAGTCAAGTATTCGGCTCGGCTCGGCTTGAATCCACCCCTAGAAGCGAGGAAGATTATGAAACCAAATTGAAGAACTAAAAGTATAGAACGACAAAAAAAAAAAAATCAAATGTGACATATGCTTTTCTACTTTGTGAAACCTTGGATTGAAAGTGCAGTGTGGCAAGTCCCTTTGTCGTTCAAGAGAAAGAACTCTAATGAGATAGTTTTGGGGTTAAAACAGGGGCATACAATGTCTTATCGAAATTATTCATGAGCATTTTGGACTTTGGCCAGGTCTGAAGTGCATCTAAGCGTGTTAAGTGCTAGGCCATGAATTTATCATTTCAAATCTGAAAATTCATTTCAGATCATCCTTTCAGATTCAAGCCCAAACACAAGTGGCGTATAAAAAATAACATTTTCAGACTTCAAAGGTCTAAAAAGTATTGTCAAACGCCACCTGAGTCTAGATCCGGATCCCACATGAGAATAAAGAGAATTGAAGTAAAGTTGGGCCAGGACTGAAATTGGGTGGGCCAAATGCTTACCCCTAACCACAATCACCAAGAGTAGCACTTGAACAATGATTGTGGTTGAGAAGGTCAAATGCTTACCCCCAACCACTTTACCTATAACCTACCGTGGACTGGGTAAAGTGGCTGGCCAATTTCCCTTAACACAATTCCAATCGCGGATTGATTTTTGTATCAACCAACTAGTGAACTAGTAGCCATTAGCCAACTTGTTAAGGCAGTGTTGTCAGACCCGGATCAAATCGGACTGTGGAACTGGTGAATTGATGACCCGGTGAGTTTTCAGATTTCAGAAACCTGGGTTTTGTCGATTTTTGCAAGTTGAACCATTAAACCAATGGTTAAACCAGTTAGCGAAGAAATTGGTCGGATCCAGGTTTGAGAAAACTGGTATAAGATGCATAAACGGCCTGATTCCCGCAGATGGAACCACAGAGGACCTGGTATTGAGTCTTGATTCGGCTTTGATTGAACCAATGAATAAGCACACTTTTTTTCACGGGAACACTATTTTATTATTTTTTAAACATCAAACTTCCAGCCTGGCTATTTGTTTTGATGTGGGAATTGGCTCATTGTACTTGTCAATTGGACAACCCAAAATCTTGCTCAGGGACGGACGGGGAGGTGGGCCTGGGCCAATATGGTCGGGGCCGGGGCGAGCATCGTCACATTCTTCATCCTTATTTTAATTCAATTTTTTTTTTTTTTTTGTTTTTATGGAGTGCGAAAATAAAAATAATGTGCATAGAGTTGGATGGATTGTAGAAGGCGGTCAACTAGGCAGTGTAGATTGTAGAATATATGTAGACTCCCTCCTTTACTCAACTGAACTTGTGGAATCTGCACACTCTGTTAAAGGATGAGGGGACATAATCAACTCAAATTCAGAGTTGTTTAACATTTTTCTTTCAAGCTTCAACCACAGAAAGAGATCTTTTATTCTTATTATATGATGGGCCTATGAACCCCATTCCGACATCTCTCCAGTTTCCCCCTGACCCTCATCAAAAAAGAAGCACAGAAAGACTCGGACCGAGTTCCTGAACAAACTCGAATTGCAAACCCAGTAACTCGGTGGTGGGTCCGATTTAATTATGCCATTGGTAGTGGACTACTGGAGTGGAAACTTTTGTGATGCAATTATGGAATCATCAGTTTCGAAACACTACGCCTGGGTCAACTGCTTCAGTGCGACTTCTCATTTCTCAGACAGTCGACTCACTCCTTTGCTTTGATCCTCTATATTCCGAATTTCCGATTCAAGTTTCATCTCGCATTCTCACTCAGGTGCAGTGTCACGAGGCACGTGCTAAAGCGCGAAGAGAGTCTCGATATTATAAGTTTATAACTTTACAGTTCACATGAACTCTTGCAAACTCCAAAGCGTGGGAACTAACAAGTAACAAGAGAAGAGACATCTCATTATTGGAACTTGGAAGGACCGAAGGAGTGGTTAGGTGGTTTGGGCCTGTTGAGGTGTGGACTCGATCGGCTGGGCTGGTGACCTTTTTTATGCAAAGGGGACCACGGGCCCAATGACACAAAGACATAAAAGACAAATCCAGTAATAATCTCCAAATAAGAAAAAAGGTAAAGAAATTGCCGAAAGATGAAGTTAAGTTTGAAACTTAGCAACGCAACAATATTAATTAATTCGTAGAGTCAAGTGTGGGGGACACATAATACTGTACCTAAGGCTTACGTGAGTCATTAGGCAGTAATCCACGTGTCCTGAGAATCGTGTACGTTTGTCCTAGAATCCTCGTTGGGCCCAGTTGTTCGGTGAAATGTCGCGTATATAGAAATAATAGTAATCATTACGAGCGGGCAATGTTGATTATTTGATCAACGGTTGAGATATTAATTACCGAAAACGTGGCTCAAATCAATGACCCACTCCAGGTCCAAATCGACGACAACCTGGCAGCTGTCACGCAAACGCAATGGAAGAAGGCGTTAGAGAGAGAAACCAGAAACCCGAGCTGATATGTATGTATTTGATTTGATTGAACTATTTGTATTTGGTGTTCTAAGATGGAAAGTAATGAATAAAAAAGGGTAGGTAATCTGGTAGCGGGAGATCACGTGCTTGTTGCGGGATTTTAATGGGAAGCGCCCAAGCGGCGTACGGCAATTACCCATTTACTGCTTTATTAACCGGACTGACTGACTGACTGACTGCATTGATTCCGAGTTGGAACTTGGGATGTCCCAGTCCCATGCATCAGACAAGTTCGACGTAAGTTCTAAGAGAGTTCCACTACAGATACATCTGCGACTGTGAATGTCGAACGGTAGCGCCCGTCCGTCGGGCTAGGAGTTAGGACAATCCAAACCAATTGGGTCCCCCGGTGCTTTTAATTTTGATGATAGAAAAAGAGTTCCTCCATGTGACGGATTCTCGATCCCTTGTGGATCAAAGTGTCCATGATTGAATAAGTAGTCGCTCTTCTTTTTGGAGAAGGAATGTTATTTTTTATTTTTTATAGAAGATATAATAATTGTGGCCAATATTTTATTAGGGTTGACAATAGGGTAAAAATCAGCCAAGCCAGTCCAATTAATTGATGGAGAATAAATTCTGGGTAGAAACTGTACAAATATGAAAACTAAGTCTCTCCAAATCTTACCACTTACTAGCAAACAAGTAATTTGTTGTTGCTCATGTTTTTCCTCCTTGGTAGGGAATGTATACAACATGATGGGCTGGATGTGGTCCACCATGAATCCTCTTACTTTCACTGTTTCCCGTGGCTAATTGATCATCAACGTCCAATTGAATAAATGCTGTTGTTGCTTTTCTTTTTTAATTATCAAGAAAAGATACCTACATACGCACCAAAACAATTGGCATTGTCAGTAGTTCGTAGAATAAAATGGTAGATAAACCCTCATTTTCTATCCATATAATATGTCATTGTTGTAAGACGAAAAAGTCAAGGTAAGGTGGTTATTAAGTAGGTGTTAGTCTTTTCCTTTTTACTTTTGTATGAACAAAATTAAAGGGGAGAGTGGTTCTTCACGGTGGACCGGTTTATGAGGAATGTCTGTATATATAACAGCTGAAGCTGTGGCGGGAGAGGAGAAAGAAGAGAAGAGGATTCAGGATAAGATGATCCGAAAGATAATAACAGAAACTTATGGACAAAATATTTTATTTTAATACTGTTCCAATGGCGGGAATCTGGAATTCGGAACTTTAAAAAGTATATAAACTACCCAATATTGTTTATCCCTTTAGGCTTTTACAACGGTTATCCGTAATCCATTCTGATGTTTATGCAATCCTTGAACTATTAAACTTTTTTGTTTTCTGGTCTGCAAGCGGCCGGCTGTAGGCCAGAAAAGTGAAAAGAAAATTAGACATCCCAGATATATACTTCCAGAATCAGGTTGATGGTGTATTATCAGATCCTTGGTTAGGGGTGCTAATATGGTTGAACCGTGGGTTTTTTCTAAATTGAATTGGTCTTTCGATTTTTAAAAAATCATCAATCATAATTAAACCCAAACCAATCAATTAACCGAAACCAATCATAATATACTCTATATATAGTATATTATAAATAATATAATATTATATATATTTATATAATATATAAATAATATATGGTATATGGAAAATAATATATATATAATTTTCATTGCATATATATATATATAGATACAATGCAATGAAATTGTATACGGGCTTATAAAAAAATCACCGTTTTTTGATATGGTTTATCAAAACGGAAACATCTTTAATTAACTGGATTTTTCGGTTTGGTTCGATTGTACGGTTTTTGATGAAATCCCTCTATCCTTGATGGATCAATGTTCACCACAAATTAATCAACTAGAGTCTAAGTGGTTTTAATTGTTGGTCTCAATAGCCTAAGTGATAAGGGTGAGCGGGTGACCACCAAACCCAAGGATATGGGATGTGTACTAGTTCATGATGGAAATCGTTTTTATTACCTTCAAGTTTCATTCATAATTAATTGTTAATTTGATTTTGATGCTAACTAACTTCATTTGCTTTTATGCCTTGTTAAGCTTAAAAAAAGGGTAAATTTCTAAAAACTCTCCTAAAGTTTTCGACGTTGTTGAAACCTTTCTTGAAGTTTGATAATTACAATCATTTTCCTTAAATTTTTTAACACACTTGCAAGTAGACTCTTTGTTAGAATCCTCTAACAGGATGGATGAAAATGTTCAAAATGCCCATGCAATTACTATTGAGGCTTATTTTTACAAAAAAAAAAAAAAACAAACTTTATGAATAACAATAAAAAAATAAAGTTGCAGATTTATGTTTGAGTGATTGACATGAAGGGCAAATTTGAAAAATATATCAATATTGGACGGGGGTTTGGGGAGAAATTCATATGAAGATAAAATTTGGAAATAAACATTTTAGTCAAAATTAATGGTATGGGTATTTTAGACATTTTCATGTCTTTTTTAAGAGGATTCTAACAAAGGCAGGGGTGATCATTTCAGCCCGGCCCGAAAATTACTGGCTTGGGCCTGGGTTTTGTGCTCAGACCCAGCCCGGGCCTGGGTCCATATCAAGCCCGCAAATTTTAGGGCTAGGCTTGGGCTTAATACTTCAAGCCCGTCCGCATATATTTAAACTTACACATTTCGTGTATAATGTATACATATGTATACATGTCATTTTACATTATATTTTATATTTTATATATGATGTATAATTTATATTATATGTGATATTTTATATTATATAATATATAAAATAAAAGTTTATATTGCATGTTATGTCATTTAATATAAAAATATTATAGACATGTAATGTTTTATATATGAAAGACATTGGTACGGAATCAGGCCCGGCCCGGGCCTGGGCCTAAGCTATAGCCCTTATCATAAGTGCAAAGCCCGGCCCGGCCCATGATCACCCCTAAACAAAGGGGATCTACTTGCAATTACCAAACTTTAGGAGAAGTTTCAACAATTTACCCAAAAAAAACTTCATTTTCTTTATTTTTATTTTAGGCTGCGTTTGAAAGAGGTGTAAAATCGAAGCGGGGTAAACTTTACACCCTGGTTCGATTTTGCAAGCATTTGGTAAACATGTAATTTTACACTGATAATCGATGTAAAATTACATGTTACCATTGAATTACATCGATAATCGATATAAATACATCAAAATTTTCAATGTATTTATTACATCACTCACTCTCTCTCTCTCTATCTCTTCTTCTTCTTCTTCTTCTTCTTCTTCTTCTCCTTCTCTCTCACTCACTCGCTCACTCTCTCTCTCTTCTCCTTCTCTCTTCTTCTTCTTCCCCCCCCCCTTTTATTTTTCTCTTTCCGTCACCGCCGCTGCTGTTGTAGTGGCAGATCTGAACCCACATTTGAAGGGAGAGCCGGAGAGGACCCAGAAGTTGCGAGTGATCTCTCTCTCTTCTTCTTCCTCTTCCCCCCTTTTTTTCTCTTTCCGTCATTGCCGTTGCAATTGGTTGCAACGGCAGATCTCAACCCACCTCCGAACTGCAATTCATGACTTCCTCCCTCCGGAAGTCTATCAAGTCCTAAAACGCCTCTTCTTAAACCTTTTCACTTCTTTGCAACCCAGAATCTCCATTCTTATTGAAGAGTACGACAACTCCTACAAGAAAATTCTTAAAGTAAGAAGGACCAAGGTGGGGAGAGGAAAATTCGGATGGGCCATGGAAAACCTATCCCCCACCCCGCCTTGTTGCCATTCCTAAGCTGTATTATATGAGTAAAGATCTTTTACACCTAATCTAATCCTTCACGTTGCAATATGCTACAAATACATCCATGTAAGATAGGCTAATAACCAATCAATGCTGGTTTGTTCAGTCCTGATTGGTTATATAGCCCATTTTAGATTTTGTGTTAGCAATAGATGCAGGCACTTATTTTAACCAAAATAAGTACTCGCTTGGGAGGGCTTTCATGTAGTGTGTGTTTGGTTCCATAGGTGTTTTGATAAACGATGTCATGTCATCGCCAAATCAGCAATTTTCTCATCATGTTCATTCGTACTCATAGATATTGTATGTATTTGGTATAGATTTTGTTTATTAAATAAGCATTTGTACATGATTTGTCTTCAAAGCCAAGAAAAGTACTTGATAAACCGTTTATTAACAATTAAGTGCCACTAGGCACCACATCAACAGAACAATGAATAAACACTCAACCATAGGAGGAAGCGTTAAAATGAAGCTTCCCCCAATGGTTAGTGTGCACATAAATCAAAACCAACTTTAGTGAATATCTATGCATACGGATGAACATGATGAGAAAAATGCTGATTTGACGATGACATGGTGGCATTTATCAAAATGCCTATCACAAAACACCTGGGGAACCAAACATACGCATTCACAAAAGTTGGTCTTGATTTATGTGCGCACCAATCGTTGGGGGAAGCTTCATTTTAACGCTTCCCCCAACGGTTGAACGTTTATTCATTGTTCTGTTGATGTGGTGCCTAATGGCGCCTAGTGGCACTTAGTTGTCAAAAAGTGGTGTACCAAGTACTTTTCTCGGCTTTGAAGACAAATCAAGCACAACCATTTATTTAATAAACAAAAGCTATACCAAACACATAAGTAGTGGCTTCCAATGTTCCATGAGATGAGAAACCAAAAACACCATAAAGTTGTGTTTGCTAAAAATTCAAAAAGCTAGAATTACACTTATAAAAGCCGTATAATCCACTTTTTGGAGAAGCTATCTCACATATATAGCTTCTCCAAAGTGGCTCCACTAGCGCAACTCAACCAACGTAGAATCCCTTCCAAATGGGCTCTAAGTGCTTATTGGAAAGGGCTTTCATGTAGTGGCTTTTGGCATTGTATGAGCTAAGAAACCTAAAAATTTGTAAAGTCCTATTTGGTCAAATCCGAAAAATTGGAAATAGGCTTACATGAGCCCAAAAACTAAATTTCCAATGAATCTATTGTAGGTAGCTTCTTGAAAACGATTCTATCCTAGGTTGAGCAAATGGATAGGTTCTACCTAGAATCAAATGGAACCAACCTTTTGAATTGTCCTTGAACCTACCTTACCCTATCTATTACAAAGTAGGGTCTGGTTCTAAATTCTTGGAACCAATCCCCACCCAAGCCAGTTTTGGGGTGTAGGAGTTTACCTCACCCAAACTGCCTAATGAACTAGCCTTGGTTGGCCTTGGTGGAACTGGCTTTAAAACCAAACATGCCTTGAAATAAATCCTAAAATACTTTTAAAGATGTGAAAATTTGAATCAAAGAACTCATGATTACAAAGGCTATGGTCTCACTTGACCATTGAGATACTTATGTGATTTGATCATTTTTTCATATAATATTTGAATGTGTATAATATATAATGTAATATTTACAAAATTTAAATTACATGCAATAATAAGTTTTGAACCATAATCTATATTATATTATTCAATTTAATCAACAATGATAATATAAGTTCTGAAGTATATATTAGGGATTTTTGGACTACAATCCCCCTCAGAAATCGAATTTGCAGCCCCCTCCTAGTCTACTAGTAACCCCCCTATAAACTGCATCCTGCCCGTAAATTTGACAACAATCCACGGGCTGGATTCAGTCTACCCCTAGTCTACTACTAACTCAACCTAGGGGTGGACTGAACAGTAAAAACTCCATATTATGATTATAAAAAATCAAGTTTTTTAAAGAACATGTTTCAATTTTTCTTCGAAAGAAGAGTAATAAAACTACTAAGTAGGGCTGTTCATAAGAAGGCCCAATCCGACCAACCCGACCCAACCCGAGTCGGTCGGGTTTTCATCAGCACAGGTTGGTTTCGGGTTGTGCAAATTCCTAAACCGATGATTCGGGTCGGTTTCGGTTTTCACGCAAGAAAACCGAAACTGACCCGAACCGAACCGACTTAGTTCCTATTTCAAACATGAAGTTCCAAAGCCCATTAGGCCACCTAGTTTTTGAATGGTTGCAAGAAACTTTGGATTAGTGAATAGTGATTAATGAACAACTTTTGTGATTAACTTTTCATTTAAATTTTATCATAGGAGATGGCTGAAATGATGTTCAATTTATGACTATTTTTAAAATTAGCAAGATTTTATCATAGGGATGAACTTAGAACCAAAACCGACCCAAACCGATCCAACCCGATTCAAACCGACCAAGTCGGTTTTGCTTAACACTGAGTCGGTTTCAGTTTCTATGTCAGGTAACCCGACCAGGTCAGGTCAGTTGGGAAAACTACAGTAAACTGACCCAACCCGACCCGTGAACAACCTTACTACTAAGGCCAGAATGGACATTTATAGAATAAATTCTGGTTCCAAAAACCTAAAATTGACCCCTATACGGTAAGTTCCCATTCTCACTATCAACTTAGCTCACTCACCAAAATGGCCCTGTTAAATGGACTCTTGACAAATTTTCGAAGAGTCTAGATTTCCTCCCAACAAAAAACTGTCCCAACACGTTCGAGCATGGATTTTTTAACACCTCCCCTACCTACAATGATTTGAACAATCCTGTGACGAGAAAATCCGAACTCTAAACTCCCTAAATTTTACGACGCAATCTGAGAAATGACATAAACAGAATATGCTGTATGAGTGTATGACCAATGATTTGAGCACTCCTCTCATTTCTCATTTACCCCTGTAACTGTAATGCCCCAAATCATCATCGTTTGTCATAAGGTCGTAACGGCTGGGCTGGTGCAGAAAAAAGAAGCAAATAATAATTATTAATTACACACGATTGTCATCTTAATTAAAATAAAATTATTTTATCATTATTACAGCTAATGTTAGAAAGAAACGTTCCACGCACACTAAAAAATGAAAAAGAAAGTGAATAGAAGCGGGATGCGGGAAGCTGACGGTCCTCAGAAATGAGATGACATAGTCGCACCCAACGTGGCAAAGCTCACGGTAAAAGTTACGATGATGAGAGAGATAGAGAGAAGTAAGAACTAAGAAGTGTAGAAGTAGAACCACCGATTTTTCTTTTTCCACTTTGAAGAAAAAATCGTTTTTTTTTTTTTTTTTTTTTAATATGGTGGTAGGGTCGGGTTATTACCACGAGAAAATCTTCATCTTCCCGCCTTGTGCTACTGCTTGAATCTTCACTGTATAGTGAATAGCAAGCGAGCGAGAAAGAGAGAGGGAAAAGAGAGTGAGAGCCACAGAGCGATGTGGAAGAGCTCTCCCAGCTCTCCAAGCATCCCTCGCCATGGATACGCCCGATAGGAACCAGATCGGCACTCCAATTTCCAAATTCGAGGTGATTCCATGGCTTTTGGTGCTCTTAATTTTGCTTCTGGTTTTTTATTTCTTTTTCTACTTACTGGTTTACACTGGTTTTTGGATTTTCTTTTGTTTCGATTTGGGACATGAAGCTGTTTGAGCTCCTCGGTATTGTTTCGTCTTTGAGTTTGGTTAATTTCAGAGTATTTTTTTTTTACCAAAAAAGAAATAATTGTCAAAGTATTCAGCTTTGATATTTTTGGATTTCTTTTTTGTGATAACGATCGGATCTCTGTTACCTGGTGCCTGTTTTCATGGCGTTTGATGTGTTCATGTGATGCATTTTGAAGATTTGATTGTTTTTTCTCGTGTTCTTTCAATGCGTTCGGGTTGGTTCAGGCCGTGGAGATTTTAAGTGGGATTAGGGTTTTCCTTCCTAGTATGAGGTGCTTTCTTCTACTTCATAGCGATGCATGCCGAATATGCTTTATGGTATTTGATTTTCCAACCGTCTCCTTCTTCATTTGTCGGAAGACGAGATTATTTCAATGTCAATTTGCTGTAATTATCTCTATTTGTAGTCTGGTTTTCTTACTCCTCCATCTTTCTCTGATGCTTGTGAAACCTTTGGATCCAGTATTGCATTTTTGTCTCCTCTTTTCCTTTTTTATCTTATCTCTCTAAGGTTTACTGCATGTACTTGATTAGAGGTTTCTCTAATCTCTACTCAGTTCTTACCGTGTCCCCGCTACATCTTCACTGAGGTTTTCTACTGATTTGTTTTTAATTTTCCAACTTTTATTCTTATGTTTCTGGAACTTAAGTTTTGGTGGAATTTCGTATATGTTTTACCCTGCTTTAAGTTCCAAGCCAACTTTATGCCATTTTTCCAGCAGGGGAAGTTCCTCTTTTAAGTTTTCTGCTCGTTAACATGTTAGCGTTGTCCATTGAGTCCCATATTGACTCCTGTAAACTCTGGGATAGATTTTTGCGAGGCAGATTAATATTTTAACGTCTTTCTGATAAGCATCTTCAACATTCCTTGCATTCTTAGGACAACTCTCTGCATTTTCTAAGTTTCTTTTTTATGATTTGTATTATCATGTGTGCCATTTGTGCCTTATTCTAACCACTTGGTTTACCACCTCTTTACTTTTTCTGCATGATACCCTTTAAAATTCTTAAGCCTTAACAGGCAGGCTGTCCATATTGTTTTAAGCTTCCTATGTAATTTTTTTCCTCTTTGCTTATTTTCATATTATGTCATTTCTCTTTTCTTGTTTTCTGTTGTTGATTTCCCATATTTTCCAAAGTTGGAAGGCTGTTTTGAAATAAAGCTTCTGTTTCGTGCAGGATTCTCCTGTCTTCAACTATATCAACAGCCTTTCTCCCATTAAACCAGTTAAGTCTGTACATATTACCCACACATTCAACTCCCTGAACTTTGCATCCATTCCATCTGTATTTACTTCACCACATATTAGTTCTCAGAAGGAATCAAGATTCTTGAGGAGGTAAAAAGTACTTCTGGATGTATTTAAGCAAATTAAAGCCATTCTGTATCCCAGTTCTGTTGATTTACTCTTTCACAAATTTATTCCATTTGTCTTCAGGCATAATTTCTCAGACCCTTTGAAATCTGAGTTTCCCGACAACAGAAATGGAGGCAGAGCAAGTGCAGGCGTGTTGGAAGATGTTGACTTGTCTGATTGCTCAGCTGATCAACAAGGATGTTTTGCTCCAGAGCGTCCTATTAGGGGGGTCACTATGGAGCCACAAGATGAGAATTCAAATCTAGCTATTGAGCTGCCAAGGACATTGAGGTATGATTGTGGTAGCCCTGACAATGGCTTAATGCCTTGCCATGGTATTAAAACCAACCCTGTGCCAGAAATTGCTGGAACACCAGTATCACTGGTTCAAATTGTCCAAGAGTTCTCAGAAGAAAGATGCTCATTTGAAACTGAAGCAAACTTACAGGAGATATGTCAGGCTGATCAAAACAAAGAAGAGGGTCCAGGATGTGATTGGGAGAATTTGATATCTGATGCTACTGATCTATTAATTTTTGATTCTTCCACTGATACAGAGGTTCCTAAGGGACATGATCAGAAATTAGTGGATCCTGTTACTAATTCCTTAACTTCTCTTGTGTCAAAGTTTCCACAAGATACTACCAATGATTTGCATAAAAGCGAATCTGTTGGTCTGGTTGGCTCCTATGAACAAAATGAAATGGAAGATCCTTCAACTCAACCGGGAGAAGTTGTAGAGCAGAAGGAAACAGAGCAAACACTGCATATCCTTTCAACTACAATTTTGAATAAGCAAGCAAATGGTGATTCAAGTGAGAAAATGGATGACAAAGCAGGAAGTATCATTCCATTTGGTTGCAAGGTAAATGTTCCAACTAGGTTGGTTATGCCACTTCAGTTATGTTGCATGTGTTCAACAATTGTTTTTTACCTTCATTCTTAACTTCATTTGTTATTACAGGGGTTCAATTTGGTAATGGCTTTCCAACTTGTGTGGAAAATATTTGTCCATTGTTGGTGTTAATGAATTATTCTGATTTTGGATTGATATGTTTTCTTTTTTGAGCACTATATATCTAATATTGACATTTATCATATTGTGTACACTTTCTTTTGTGAGTTATTTTCTTTCTGGCATGTTCTTTTTTTCCTCAAAATGTTTTTACTGGAAGAGTTGAGGTCTCTAAAAACGTACCAGCAGGAGGAGATTCCAATAACTGAAATTACTTTATAAATTAATGAATTAGAGGTCAGGCTGAAATGCCTGCAGTGATCTTACAATGACTGTATTTTTTGATCAGCCATATAGTTACGGTAAACTAATAATGCTCAAATTAACATAAGCACATTTAGAACATTTTAAATGAATGCCCTTAAACCTGGATCTCAAACTCTGGAGTCAAAACACTTGATATTATAGAAAGACGGGCACGTATAAAAGCTGATTTCTTCCCTGTCATTAATGATCACTTACTGTTTTCATGTGTTGTCTGTTCAGGACACATGGTATTTTGTAGGTCAAATTATGATTTAACTGTTGAAGCTTTTCCATAAAAGGAATTTCTTCTGCTTTAGTATAGGGAAAATTGGTATGTTAATTCTTGCTTGTCCAATTTGTTGACTGCACTAAAAAACAAGTGACACCTGGAAATTGAGTGATGGACCAATGGTAACATGAATTGGGGAAATATTGAATTATCGATTCCACATCAATGGATATACTAAGATAAGAAACCATTTAATATATAAATTTACCAGATAGCACGGAAGACTGTTCCCTTTTCTCCTTTCCAATGATGGGAACATGGCTCTGTAGCCTGTAGGCCAACAGCTAAGCCCTATTAAATTGTTGGTCAGCACTTGAGAAGCTCTTTGACCTAACTGCCTCTATTGCTTGTTTCATTGGCAAATACAGAATTAGTCGTCTCTTCCTGTTGTGATTCCTATGAAAGTTGATGTGAAATTGTTGCATGGTGAAAAATGTTTGTATACAATTATATGGATAATTAGGGTCACCTTGGGAGTAATGTAGAAAATTTTATGAGGTCACTTTTTAAATAGTTTTTGGGAATTTATTTGACTGACCTTTTTAGTACTATTTCCACCTCAGGAACCTCTTTGATATTCTTTTTGTTTTCCATTTCAACTAAGTGATGTTCAATTAGGGCAAGGTTAATTTGCAGTTCCAAACCTTGATTTAATCTTTCTCGTATCATTAGATTATATGCAAGAAGTGCTTATGAATAACATTTTTTATTTTATAATAAGGCATTAAGTGGTTTACTTGTTTCTGTAGGTCAACTCTATTCACCACCGTGGTATGCGAAGGCGTTGTCTAGTTTTTGAGATTTCAGGAGTTCATAAAAAGAAACTGGATAATGATTCCAATAGCAGTGATTCAATCTCATCTCAATCTGATGGAAAAAATGTATCCGATGATAAGCAGCTGGTTCCTATTAAGCCTGGAAGTGGTTCTTCACCATGTATCCTTCCTGGTATTGGTTTGCACTTGAATGCACTGGCAACTACATCAAAGGACTGTAGAGTTGTCAAGCATGAAACTCTGCCTTCTGGAAGAAAGCTTATAAGCATGCCAAGTTCCATTGCCTCTTTTCATTCTTTTCCACCTTCTTCAAATCCTCTAAAACCCATTGCTCTGAATTCCATGGAGGGAGACAGAGGTCCATCTGACAAAGAAGTTCAAGTCAAGCAAGATGCTTCTCAGGCATCTGCATTTGGAGTTAGTGAAGAGTTTAATCAGAGTAGCCCCAAAAAGAAGAGGCATGTGTCTTTTCTTGGTGCAACTTCCTCTTTCTCCTTGATATCTGTGATGTTTGCTCAGGCTCAACTTCCTCTTTCTCCTTTTTCCTCGAATTATGGATTTTAATTCAAGGTTTAATATCATGCAGGCGCAGATTAGAACATGTGGGAGAAAGCGATGCCTGCAAGCGCTGTAACTGTAAGAAGTCAAAATGCTTGAAGCTGTAAGTTTCTTACATCTACTTTGTTTGCTGTTAAAAAAAAACTCAAGGATTCGGGGTAACTTTGCTTACTTATTGTTCAGCACAAACCATTTTCCTTGTATACCTGATGGTTCTAAGTAATTGAGACGTCTCATAGCTTTAGTATTTGAGAGTTTGATATCTTGGATGGCTTGCTGTCTACCTGATATTGTCAAGTACTTAGATGCATTGCTATTTGTACAGTTTCAAGTCTTGGCCAAGTTTCACAATGAGTCATTTCTGCCTGTTGGATGGGCTCAGAGAACATCCTCCCATGTCTTTGGCTTCTTTAAGCTAGAAATTTGCTGATAGAAATATGTTTTCTTAGATAATGGTATGCTTTGCCTTGGGTATTGAAGGAAATTAAACAGAAGGGATTTCAAAGCAGTTATTCAATGGCCTCTCTAGCTGAAGGCCTTGTTTCTTTAGACACCTCAAGAGTGAAGCCAAATCTTTGTCATTCTATCCACAATAAGGTGGATGCGGGTTAAATCTGAAGCTTTTCTAATTGGATTGGATGCAGATGTAGCTGGATCTGATCCAAATACAATCCAATCACAACCTTATAGCTTAGCTAGATCAGATATGAGAAGGGAGTTTTTTTGTATCATTAAAACTCTATGCAAATTTAGATTGTTCTGATTGATGGATTGGAGCTGTACTTTTTTTCTCTTCTTTTACTTTTAGCAAATTTCTGTGCTTCCTCTTATCATCTCATTTATGCATGTCTTTGGACATGTTAATATATGATTCAGTTACCTTTTGGAAATAAAAGGAACTATAGCAAACAAGGTCTCTTCTGAAGCACCAAAGAAACATTGTCTGCTATGATTTCTTACTATACATTTCAACTTTCTATGGAGGCTTCTTCGTTTGCATGTAATTTGCATTTACTTTTATGCCTGCTAGACTTGTATCATCTTGAACTATGTTTACTTTCTTTAATATTTTCTGTTACATAGGAAAATTATGTTACTTGATGACGTCAGTTCTTATGTGCTTAATGATGGAGATACATAGGCATTTTCTTCATTGTTTAAGTGGAAAGTTCTTTGGATCCTATGATCTTATGTTCAAAATCCTGCCACATGTAATATTATTGTTTATTTATTATTGGATGATAAAGTCCAGTTTGAATTGGATGATGCATCAGCAATATTATTGTTTATTTATTTGTACCTAAATGATTTTGCTAGGAACTTGTGTTTCATTCCCCACTAAACTGTGCTCATCTTTTAACAAATGGAATTTTCTCATGTAGTTACTGTGAGTGCTTTGCTGCTGGTGTCTACTGTGTGGAGCCTTGTTCATGTCAAGAATGTTTTAACAAGCCCATTCATGAAGATACTGTTCTGGCAACTCGCAAACAGATCGAATCTCGCAACCCCCTAGCATTTGCTCCAAAAGTTATTAGGACCTCTGAGAATACTTCAGAAACTGGGGTTAGAAAATAAATCTGAACTGTTCTTTTTTACTCACCTGACAATCTTTAATTGCTGTTAAACAATTATGTGTTTGCCCCCTTCTTCCTGCAGGATGATTCTAACAAAACTCCAGCTTCTGCACGACATAAAAGAGGATGCAACTGCAAGAAATCAAGTTGCTTAAAGAAATATTGTGAATGCTATCAGGTTTTGCTTCTGTGGCTCATTTTGTATGCTTCTCAATGTTTTATAGTTTCTGATTTAGACTTGGTGGTTTGCCTTTAAAGGGTGGTGTTGGATGCTCCATTAACTGCAGATGTGAAGGATGTAAGAATGCATTTGGTAGAAAGGATGGTGAGTGCTTTATGTGATGTTTCCAAGTCAATAAAGATCTGAAAATATTCAGCAGCTTCTTGTTTTTACAAATTTTGGAGTTTGTCGATAGTAGTTTTCTGTCGTTAGACAATTGGTTTATTTCCTTTATCAAATTTGGAATTCTTTCATCCATGCAAAGTTTGTCTATGAGATTGCCAATTGTTCTTTAACTTCTTTGCTTTCCGATTTATTGTATTAGTGGATTAAGTTAATCTTAATTCTTAACTTAAATATTTATTGTTTTTTCAATGCAGGACCTGCTCCAATAGGTACAGAAGAAGCTGAACCAGAGGAGGAAGAAACAGAAACTTGTGAAAAGAATGGTGTAGATCAAAGTGTACAGAATAATGATGTTCAAAAAGAAGAGCAACATTCAGATTCTGTCTTGCCTATAACTCCATCTTTCCAGATATGCAGGTTCGATACTCTAATGATTGTTGATTGTATTTAATGTTGTCGTTGTTGTGTTATTGAATATTGAAGTCTATGTTATACACTAGGTCATCGGTACAACTGCCATTTTCCTCCAGTGGAAAGCCACCCCGATCTTCAATACTTGCTATTGGGTCATCTCCTGGGCTGAATGCCAGTCAAAAGCCTGGAAAGTCAGATATTGTGCACTCCCAACACAAATTTGAAAAGCATTTCCAAGTCGTCCCTGAAGATGACACTCCCGAGATTCTCAAAGGTGATTGCTCACCCATCAGTGGTGTGAAGACTTCTTCTCCCAACTGCAAGAGGGTCTCACCTCCACACCTTGGTTTGTCCCCTACTCGAAAGAGTGGCCGGAAGTTGATACTGCAATCTATTCCATCATTTCCACCTCTCACTCCTCACCATGAAAGCCGCGATTTTCAATTGAAGTTTAAATGAAGTGCTTCCAATCATGGTGCTGGATATGTTGTCTAGTAGTACTAGTAGTTAGTATCTGTTTAGGGTACCTGTATAATAATATTGTATTTTTTCAATGCCTTGTAATATTATACAACTACTGTAAAAGCATCTTTTTATTGTATTTCAATGGCATGTTCTCTTAATTCATTGAATTATTTGTGCTGTTGGATCCCATGTTTATCTCAAACATGCCACCATGTTTTCTACCTTCTCAAAAGCATTTGATGAATAATAAGACACAAAGTTCATTGGACAACAAAAAACAGATGAATTTCATATTCAAAACTTAGATAATTTTCCATGATCTTATAGTTCATAAAAATTTATTCTGTTGTATTTATTAAAAATGTCGATTTGCAGTTTGCACCCTTCTTTCTTTGTTATAACTTTTGTACCAAAAACAAAAACAAAAACATGCAGAAATTGCATGTCTTTCACTGGCCTCATTGACTGGTAATTTGCCAAGTATTTAAACACTCATGACTGCCAAACGGACAGCCTTTTGATGGATGTCCAGTTTGAGGGGAGTTAATGATTTTTTTTTTTTTTGGCAAGAAACAGAACTGCTGATACGGACCTTTCTACCTACTCTGAAATTTCCTAGGGCTAGGTTTAGAAGCAGTACTACAGAGTAAATACATACAAAATATAAGATTTTGCACTCTACATATTTGTATTTATACTCCTTCCAAACTCAGCCTAATGATCCCACTAATTAATTTGTCCTCAGCCAGTGAACAAAGTTCTCAATAAAAAGATAATTTACATACTACTGTATTTGGGTATATGCAATACAAATGCTTGGCCCAATGCAGTAAGAAAATTCAAATGGGAAAATTACAGATAAGTATCCAGTAATCTCGGGGGCAGTGACACTTAAAGGTCCTCAACCTTCATTCATGTCCAGCACGTTAACTACGTTAGTGAATGATAAAATTATTCAATTGTCTATTTTAAGTTCCTTTTGTTGAACTGATTTGGGAGAATGGTCAAATTCAAAAGCAAAGTCACTCTAGTAGAACTTGAAAGAGCCTCTTGTGAAATGGTCTCATAAAATATGCAAAGGGTAGTATTGGGATTTTGAAATGTTTCAAGGTGCATATGAAATCTCATGCAGATAACTAATGAAATGCTGACAACTGAACTTGAGTGTTCATTTCTTGAAAGTTTAAGGTACTTGGTTGTCCCACTTAAAAGTTGAGCCCTAAGGCTATGTTTGGTTTGAAGGAAAAGATAAGAAAATCTTTACAACCCTTGTATTGGTTTCCTTGTCTTTCCCTTCCTTTCCCTATCTTTTCCTTCAAATCAAACATAGCCCAAGTATCACTATCCCCAAATTATAGGGTACGTATTTGTAATTTTTTCGATTCTAATATTTGTACTTTACTCCACCATAATTAAGGATGTTTTGATTAACGTGCCCTTTAATGTGTCAAAGATAATAGTTTACTTGTTTTTCTTTCTCGGTATATCCAAATTCCTGTATTTTTTATCAATTAAAGTTAATAAAATTGAACTTCAATTTTTTTTTTGGTAATTCAACCTTTTCTGAATTGATTGCACATTATAGTTGGTTTATTAATATTTTCAGTTGACTTTAGTTGAGTAATTTCTCAACCTGACCAAGTTGTGTCAGTTTCAGTTTAGCCATTTGTAAACTGACCAAAACTGAACTGATTCGATCATAAATATATATTAATATTTTATATTTTAAATATAATTTTTTTAATATTGAAAAGTGGAAAAATTCTCATATTTCCTAATTTACAATATTTTATATTGTAAATTTATTTTTTAATAATATTATTGTAATTTTTAAAAGTTTAAGTTTAAATCTTTTGAATCAACCGACCCAAACTACTACAACCTGAGTTGGCCGGTTTTCACTATTGATCAATCAGTTTTGCATGGCCAACTCCCCAACCCGACCAAACCGGCTCAGTTGGCCAAATACCCTGTAACCAAACCAAACCGACCCGTGAACACCCCCAACTAAGAAATTGAACAGTTGGTCAATCCATCAGATCCCTTGTGGATGCCTCAAATTGGCCACATCATCCCTCCATGTGGCAAAAATATGGCAGGTCACGAATGACCTATTTGAACATAATAAAAAAACCCTTTCCCTATATGCAGGGACAGGTATCTGGCACTCCCAATAGTCTGTGAGTGAGGTGCTCCATTACATGTATTTCTCATATAGTCATATTCATTGGTACTCATGCATGTTTAATAGGAAACCTGCCACTGATAGAATGGAAGCACAGGATAAGTGCAGCAGATCTTGACTCCAGGCCCAAAATGGGTCCAAACGTTCCTCACGCTATGCTCTATTAATGGGACAAAATTGAGGCCAACAACCACTGCCATGTTATGTAGCTGTGAGTCTGTGACAAAACTCCAATTTAATTTAAAATATTAAAACTTGAGACAGACAAAATTACTAATAGAAGGCAATACACACTACACAGGACTGATGGGTACTGGAGGGTTGCACAGGCTGTCAATCCAACGGGCAATGGGTTCCCTACTTGGTGGACAACTGGAATGGCCACATCAGATCTCCACATGGCAGAAATATGGCAGTATTTTGTAGGGAAGTTCCATACTGTAGTCCAATAAACCTTTTTCTTGATTAGTTTATTAGATCATTACAACATGGAACTGAAGAAGCCCAGCATATCCCCGCTGTGTATTGGGAACATCTCCCGATGATAAACCAAGAATGAGAGATGTTCTCAATACACAGCGGAAATGTGCTGTGGGACGTTTTGGGGTCTGATTCGGTCTCAGGAATTTGATCTACCTCGTTCTTTGTCACTGTCAACACCATTAAAAAAAGAATAAAAACGCTTTGCGTTGGTTGTTCATCTTCAAATAATTGAAGGACTGGATTCAGATGGAGTTGGAGTACATTTGCAAGTCGGGCCGGGTTAGGTAAGGTTGAGGCCAACCCAATCCAACTTTCAACACAACCCAACCCAATCTAAAATCCCTTAACCCTAACACAACCCAACCTTTTCCCATCTTAAAATCTTATAAAATCTCTCAATGAAAAAAAATAATGTTTCAAAGTCGGGTTCGAAAAACTCAACCCTAACCGTAACCTGATTGTCAACTGGGCTCAACCCAACCCTTTTTTTGGGTTGGGTTCGGGCTAACCCAACCCGAGTTGCAGCCCTACTGTTGGACGTTTTGAGAATATGACCCCTTTCCTTGGGTTGTGTGTTGGGGGAATTCCAAACTTTGGGCTTTTTGCCCTATGGTAAAGACTGAGCTAAAATCATTTCTGCAAATGGACTAGAGCCGAGAAAAAGCAATTAATTCTGGGCCAAGGGTCGGTCATAGCCCAAATTGAGCTGGCAATGGTTTGCGAAACTGGGCTAGGGATTGAATCCGTAAGAACTTATCCTTGTCATAGGTGAAGCATCACAGGTCACCAGACACCAATGCTATTCAACTCAATAATAGTCTAATTCCAACATCTGCTCCATCAGACTGTTAGCGATATTTGACTGTTTGTTTGCATGGGAGATCCTTCACCATTTGTAATTTTGTATAGACATAAGTTCTGTTCAGATGACCGTCGTTCATTGTTGGGGTTGCCCACAGGACAGTTGGGGCCCATCTGATAACAAGCTCAAGTGGCTGAATTGAATGACTTATCGCCTTGTTCTTTTCATAAAAAGAAAGAATGTGCGGTAATCAACCCAACTTCAGCTTCAGCCATTAAGAAGGTCACAGCTTCCTTAATTTTACTAAAAGATAAAGCAATAATTCATTCAATTCCACCACTTAATTTGCTATCAAACGGCCAGTTGGTTTTCTACCTCTAATATCTTAATGGATGGGCTTTAATCTTGGTACTGGAGTAATGCCAGCTCTTATTACAGAGCCCACTTAGAATTAAGAAGCCAGGGCCCAGGAGCGCTTGCTTGTCTGATGAGAGAGAGAGAGGGAGTCTTTGCATTTATGGCCATGATTAACTTTGTTGGAGGAAAGAAGCTTTCATTCTTGACTTTCAATATACTTATATATGACTTTGTCAACCTTGTTTGCCAAGTCATCCATCCATGGGTTGTTGTAGTTCATTATTTGACCTCAAACATGATGATGGATTGATGATGATGATGATGGTCCAACCCTCCAAATCGAATGATTTCTCTCTTTCTCTCTCCACCCCAGTTTTTAATCCTTCAACAGGCAATCCGAGTGATGGTCCACTATTTGAACGGTTTGGATTGATTACAATTTACAACGATTGAGTTAGTGACCCCACATACATGATGCATACCAACTCTTACTCCCCCAACTACATTGGGCATATCATATACACTTTATACAATCGCATGTGGGATCTCAATGCTTATTAATAATGCCTCTTAGCTTAGTCCCTTGTATTGATGTTGGCATGTGTGTGAAAACAATGAATTGATACAAAAAGAAAAGCTAACAACTTTCTACGTCTAATGATCTATGATCTATCTACCCCCCCATCCATGAAGATGAAGGAAGGGGGAGTGCTGGGAGGGTACTGGTCGGTCGGTCATTGCTCAAGTTTAGGAGGCGCACATGGCTCTAGTGGGACTCTTCATAACTTTTTCTGTTTGCCTCTTACGCATAGCTGTGGTTATTCTGCTTCACACCTGCTTACTCTCAACCCAACAGAATTATTATACATTAAAAAAAAAAAAGAGTAAACCCTTGGAATGGATTCATTAACATGTTTGATCGATGTTGGGATATGACCGCTCCACTACAAACCCCGGTTGTGATTTGGATGGGTTCTTGTGGAGGGCCCTTCTCATGTCCTCTCCTTTGCTTTCTAGGTTTGGGAGAAAAAAAAGGTGAGATATCCAAAATTCCAAAGTTATGGTGGTGGACTTGTGGGTGGCTACTTTTGTGGTCTTTAAGATGTATAGGTTTCTGAGAGGTCAATAGGTGTGGGTGTGAGAGGACGTAGGGTTAGTTATTTTACTTTGAATGGCCAATTAACATTAACAATAGGGCTGATCATGGGCTGGGCCGGGGCTGGTATGTTTTTATCATGGTTTTTGAACCGTTGTTGACTCCGAGGGTTGGCTCAGAAACAGTCTAGGCAACAGGTTCTGTTTCACCCTTAACTCATTTTTTGGTCAAAAACTATTGACTTGGTCAGTGATCCATTGACTTGAGTGGTCGAATTTGTCGACCCATTTGATCCGGACAACAGTTTTGGATGTTATTTTTAATTATTATTTTTTAATTTTTTAATTTAGAATAATCCGTCCATTCGAACTGGATGATCAAAACACTGACTGAGAAATTAGTGGTCAAAAGTGGTTCTAATTCTAGGTCGGTTTTTAAAACATTAGTTTTTATGATCTGCACAAAAGACCATCTACAACATTTATTAGGAAAAGTGATGATCAGTTACAAGTTGAAGAGGTTAAAACAAATAGGGGCAGACCAAAAAGGACTTGATGAAAATATAAGAAATGATTTAAATGCCCATAATTGAATGAAGGATATAACAATAAATAGAACGAAATAACAAAGCATGATTCATGTGGCCAACTTGGCAAACTCCATATAGTTGGGAGTTGGGACAAAGCTTAGATGATGATGACGATCACTGGAAATGATTATCCCTAATTAACACTCCAATTGAAATTAAATTTTAATATATGCATTTCTCCTTTATTCCTAGGGTTTTGGTAGTCTTTGATGGTGCTGGGTCCCTATATATATATATATATATATATATATATATATAACTTTTATGGCGTGAATGTGAAGCTAAGCCAAGTATTGACATTATATAATAAAGATAAAATTAAAACTTATATATAAATATAAATTTATATTCTAGAAAAGTTTGTTGAAAAACAAAAAGCAATAATCTAAGTTTGGAAAACTGGCCAGGCAATCGATTCTGTTCCACTCTTAAACTATGTGATTTTGTCAAATACAGTTGACTTGGTCAGCAATTTGCAGATTCGGGAGGTCAAACAGTCAACCCATTCATCCCAAACAATGGTTTTGTTTTTACTTTTTTAAATTGTAATGGACCAATCTATTCACGATCAATGGTCAAACCACTGACCCAAAAACCAATGGCCAAAGCAGTTCCTATTCGGGGTCTGTTTGTAAAACATATTCACAACGACAAAATTCGTTTTGGGTGCTTGGATGACAAGATACGCATTCCCTAATATTGGAAAGAGCATATCTAAAAGTAAAACGATACCTTTCTAAGTTTGGTTGAGTTGACGAGCAACAGTGTGGTAACGCAGATCACTAAAATTTTCTTTCTTTCTTTTGGTGGTCGGAGGGGTTAGGTTTGAAACCTACAAATCCAGTGGCACCATGAAAGACAGAGAAAATAAATAAAGAAAGAAAAGGAATAAAAGATGGTTATCTCAAGAACAGCTAACGTGTATAAGCGTCCAAACAACTTGATTAACCGTAGCATTTTGCCTTACTTGCTATTGATCCGTGGGGTTGTGAGCAGTAGCGATGAAACTCTGGTCTCACATGTCCTACTACAACAATTACAGGGTCTCTGCCTTTGAAGAGTTCCTGGTTCTTTATCCCCTTTGGATGGCCCAACTTGTGATTATATTTGGAAGGTTTGCTAGACTAAGATTAAGCTCTATTGGATGGTCCCCAGCACCAAAAGAATTTTCCTTGGAAATTTATATTAGTATAGTTCATTTATGATTTATGTTGTTGTCCAACCTAAATTAGGCTCAGTCATCTAATTTGCTTCTAAATAAATCCATTTTCATTTTCAATTTTGCATGAATGAAAAGGAACAGACCCCCTTGGTTAACAAGAGAAAGAGACAGAGACAGAGACATCAAAAGAAAAGAAAGGAACAGGTGGAGGTGGAGTCCTAGAGGACATACGGCCACTCTTTTCCCTCATCTATAGAAAAACAAGACATGATTATAACAACTAAGCTAATGATACTGTTTGTTTTTATTTTAAGAGATGTTTATGATTTATACTTTTTGACACGTGTAAGATGAAATTATAGCTTTAAAGTTAAAAGGGGTCCTTCTATTTCTGGCAACAGCCTCTTTCCATGTGGCAAAATTTGGACTATTACGGCTTTTGACATGGCAAAAAGAGAACATTTGCTTTCAAAAGGTCAAAAAGACTAGCAATTAATATTCATCCAAGCAAGAGCAAAGACAAAGTTCATAGGTATAAAAACCAGTACATGTGTGGCAGATGTAGGAGGCCCTTTTCATAATTTTAACTGATTTTTGCTCGTTTCCCCAACTCTAAAATCAATCGTTCTTGACCCAAAAAAGTCTGCTGACCTGGGGTTAAATCATCGATTTTTAATTGTTTTTTATTTTATTTTTAGATCAAAATGAGTCATCTGTTCGAATCGTTTGACCTGGGAACCAATATTTGTGTCCGTGTTCGGTTCAAAAAACCTTGTTGACAAGGTTTCAATTTGATCAATTTATATATCACAAGTACAATTGGCCGCCTATTCCGGATGGTTTGACCGTTCAATCCCGTGAACCTACTTTTAAGTTTAAAGTTTAAAAAACCATCTCCACATTAGAAAAGAAGAATCTATTATGAGATTCAAGAGGCTCGCTAGATTTGCTTTATTCTTTTTAATAACTAGCTAATGACCACTCCGAATTAAGTATGGTAAGGAGCGGAGGTAACACTTGTTTATGAAGGGAAGAGGGGAACCACGTGTTTACTATTCGGTCGAAGAAGAAGAAGAAGAAGGGCTTTACTTTAATATGTGAATGTGATAGATAATGATCACTTTGTACGGCGTTATTATCATCTATATAGTAAATTTAAGTTAAACTTTATGGTTGATTTAAGAGATTAAATCAGTGTTTTTAAAACCGGATGGTCAGACTGATCATCTAATCGGTTCCATTTTTGGCCCAAAACCGTTTTTAATTTGATCAGTGAATCGCTGATCCGGGTGGTTGAATTGTAAAATCAGATAATAGTTTTATCTTTAATTTTTATTTTATTTGTTTGGTTTGAACGATTGAACCGTTTGACCTAGGAATTGGACCCTAGAACGATTTCTTGCCCGATCTGATTTTAAAAACCTTACTTATTTGTACATAATTGTATTGGTATGGTAATAAAGTTCAACTAGATATATTGGTAATTGGTATGGTAATGAACAAAACAGAATGGGATGGGATGATGATGTTGATCATTATTAATATAATATAGGTTTCACATCATTTGAAGTAATTACTTTTTTAAAAAGGGGAGGAAATTACTCTTTTTCCGAGACACATATATCTAAAGTAAAAATAATTTCTTCTTGAAGAAAAGAAATTTATTTGAGAGTTGAAAAAACCAATCTTCACATACTCCCTTCTTGAGAATCCTAAATCTGACACTATTTCTTTAAAGCAGAAGGCTTCTATTTAATTTGGGCACCACTGATTGGATCCTTACCAAGAAATCCTATATGCTATAAGCTACAATGTTTCCCTTTAAACTTGGACAGTTGATGGAGTAGATTTTAAAATGCTCATAGAAACCAAGTTCAACGAATTCAAAATGATCAGATGATGCATTGAATGGAGCCACAATCACGATTAGAATAATGCTTTGCCTGGAAGGACATGAGTTGATGAGGTAGTGAAAGAACATCAAAGGCTCACAGTTCAACAATAGAGATATATCCCCCTCATAGTTGATTCCATATAATTGAATCACGCAATGATGCTGAATTGAGTTAATGACCAGTTCCAAAAGTTGAGGAACAAAATTGTACTCGTGACTTGATCAATTAAATAGGCTCAACCTTTATCCTTCCATCCCTCCCAACCCCCTTAAATTGATTGTTTCCCAGTTTTATTCATGTATAGAAAAAGCGATCCCTTACAAGTATAGAAAGGGCTCAAAAAGGACATATTGGGTCTAAATGGTAAGAAATGATTTAATTAAGCATAACAATATTAAACAGAAGAGAATGGTGGAATAGAAATCATGTAGCTGACCCCATATGGGTTAAGGCTAAGGCTTAGAAGATGATGATTATGACTTTCATTAAAAACAAGTGTAGCTGCCTATCAGAAAGCCAAAAGATTATTGAAAACAATGTCCCAGTTGCCTAGTGTCTTAGTTAGACCAGAATGGCAGTACAGGGATTAATTGGTAAGTACTTAAGTGCCTCTTCATCTTTTAATCTTTTATCGGTGAAGTGAAACTCGTTTTGTTGCTGAGTTAACTCACTTCCATGATATATATATATATATATATATATATATATATATATATGCTTGGGTTCTATTCTTGATAAATTATTATATTCAAGAAACAGTTCTAGCTAGGGGTCCCTGATCTCATCACTTGTTTCCATTTTCCCCTCAGAGCCTCAGACAGCGCTTCTCATTTATAGTTGCAGCAAGGGTCACAAGGACAATAAATTCCAAGGTTATTATTTCTGTGCTTCTACTTTTGTTGGACCGGCTGACCTACCTTTAGGGGTCGAATCCATATCTCATGTCTCTGCAAATTGCATTGCACCTACCCCACCTACGAATTTTTTAAGCCCATGGTTTTATTGATTATTACAACATCTCTAAGATATCTTTTTGTTTTTCACATGTTCCAGTGCA
The DNA here is from genome assembly GCF_055504915.1 of Nelumbo nucifera. Lineage (NCBI taxonomy): Eukaryota > Viridiplantae > Streptophyta > Magnoliopsida > Proteales > Nelumbonaceae > Nelumbo > Nelumbo nucifera. The sequence goes on along the minus strand of NC_142649.1, from coordinate 168,283,849 downwards.
AAACAAAACTCAAAACTCACATCTGTGACCTATTTCATTTGTTACCTTTTTATTGTTTGTTAATCAAAGGCCTCCAAATTCTCTGGCCTTATCTAATTACAATTTTATACCTGAACGGCTGTTGATTGAACCACCCATTATTTCCAAACTCCATGATCAGCATCACACCCTAGAGTCATAAGCTATTCTACCAAACAATCCAACCAAGAACTCTACGGCTCCTTATCCTACTTTTCTTCAATAATTCTACTTCAAATGTCGTTTTCCATAAGAAAGTCCAAAAAATAGCTTCCCCCCACTTTCAGTCTGTCTCTCTGTCTAACAAATTTTGATGTACAATTTCTCTTCAATGTGCCAAGTGGTTCTTGCCTACTTGGTTCTCTGTTATGGCAAATAATGGAGCCAATAAGATCAGAGCTCCTTTACACTCTAAACTCTATTTAGCAAATTTGGATTTAATTAATAGATTTATTTATCATAACAAATTGGGCTTTGTTAACAGTATTAACCCAACTTTAAATCCGGGCCATGCATGCATCTCTCATGGCATCAAGAAAACCCTTATGGCCCAACACATGACATGTGTGTGGCTTTCCATAGTAAATGTAGCCACAAACCCATCCAAAGGAGAACTGGATTAACGGTCAAAAGGGTCCAATCAATACAAGTGTGAGCGTCGATTGATTGCTATGACCTATGATAGGTCGCAATTAATTATTTGATTTATATGACATAAAGGGGTATAGACAGCTAGATTGGTTGGATTACCAATATACCATACACCCATGAACTGGAACTGCCAAATCATGTAGCCAAATGTGGCTGTGGTTGGATTACCAATTTACCATACATCTTTTGAGTTTGGGTTTTTTCTCTCCTCCATATCAGATTAGAAGGAGAAAAAAGAAAAACTCATAATCAAGGTTCAAAGCATTTGTATGTATGGGCTTGTATTGGTAGATATGCATTCATTATGGGAGCTTTATAATACATTCCTACAGAGGGTGTATCGGGGTTCTGAGGAGCCTTAAATTGGTTTCTCTTGAATTAGTTTTGAAAAAAAAAATAACAAAAAAAATATTGATATCACCCAATACATCTTTACCAATATAACGGACATATCAATATTTTGAGCGTTGCTCGTAAAATGTAAGATCCAGCTATGAGGTCGCTAAAAACCTTTTTAGTTATTCCAAGGAATTAGGAATAGCCCTGATAAATTATAATGAAATAGATTAAAGATGGTTTAGTGATACGCATAGAAAATCATCTATAACATTTGTAAGAAAAACAAATTGTTATAAGTTGAAGGGGTTAAAAAGACTAAAAGACAGGTTAAAAAAAGAATATAATTGAAGCAAGAAGAAATGATTTAAATGCTTATAATTTAACATGATTCATATGATTTATGTAGCTTACCCCATATAGTTGGAGTTAGATTTAGAAGAAAAGAAGAAGAATAAGATTGGTGATGATGATCTCAATTTATTAGAGAAGTGGAACTAGGGGCCCAATCGAGTTGAGCTGGCATTGATACGTCTTGATTTGATTCAATTATAATACTTCTAGGTTTGGGCTTGAGTTCAAATTTTATTTTTCGGTTCGAACTCTATTGGATTAAATACTTGATGAGCTAAATTGAAATTGATTTAAATTTAAACTTTTTATTTATCAAGTTTTAATTTGAATTTAATTAAAATCTAACTCAAATCGAACCTAATCAAACTCAAACCCAAACTATTTGATTAAAGCTCGATTCAATTGTATCATTATGGAAAAGTTGATCTTCTAATTCCACCCGCAAGATTCTAAATTTTTTCATCCTTACAAAAAAAAAAAAAAGATTTTGAATTTTTATACATTCAATGACCTGGAATGAGAAGAGAATGGTTCTCGACTTCTGGTTGCCCTTGAATCAACCGGACGGCCCGGTTTGATTTTCAAAAAGTTGGTATTGGGTAGATAGTTTATGGGAGAGCATTGAATAGTTGGTTTACTTTTATAACAGTATAACAGGTAGATCTTTCTGGACTGTCTGCAGAGCATACTGATCACCTTAAAAACTTCGGACATCAGCCTAGTAGGTTGTATTGTATATGTGGGGTGGGGGAGACATGCATTAATGAGCCAGACTAATTAGCGGGCCATATTCCACCTTTTGGACGGCCATAAAAAGTCAAAAGAGATGATGTCATCTAAACCGTTCCTTTTGGAAAACTTAATTTTTTTTTTTTTAATTCATTGAAGAATGAAAAATAATACAAAGAAAATTAGGTGGGAAACCCTGGGCTCATAGCCAAACATCAAACTTAATAATTCCATTGTCATTGTCATTCTCATTAAAACCACGACAGCACCCATGATAACCACATACAGCTTGGAAATATATAATTAACAAATCACGTGATCAATCCACAATCCTCTTCTATATCCTTCGCTCATAAATTAAAAATTATACATTAAAACTACAACTAATTTATTTAATTTAATAAATATTAAATAGGAGAGGACTGGGGACTAATAGGACTAATAGGCTAAGGTGTGAATGGACGTGATGGAGTGATTCACTCGTCCATTCAGTTTGTCTTCCGAATTGCTTCGCTGTAGAGAGTAGAAACGACTGACGAGTGATGAGCGGCGCCACCGCCCAGACGCCGCCCACCTTTAAAACGAGTGGACCACAAGATCCGTTATAGACCCAAATTACTAAATTATCCCTAAAGTCATTATAATATGAGATTGAAGAGAAGGAATGGTGAAACCCAGTTGCCAAACCCCATCTACTTAATTTAATTGGGTAAGACTTTAGGCTTAGATGGATGATAGATGATGATGATGAATGATGAATGATGGTCCCTAAGTTGAGTGAGTTCATTATAACTTTACAAGAATGTCCCCACGAGTTGAACGTGTGGCATGAACCAGTTATATATAGAGAAGTATATAACCAGACAGAAGAAGAAAGGGAGGAGGAGCGTGAGAAGTTATCAAAAGCGAAACCTTTTTCTACCAACCAAGCAACCTCTCTTCCCTGTTGAAAGTCAACAACATTGTTACTACCTTTACACTCATGGCACCACCAGGCTAAAGAGGTTCTTTTCTTCCATATTATTTATCGCCCTAAATTAATTAATTAATTATTATTATTATTATTAGTGTTTTATCAATATTTTAATGCAATTTTATATCTTTACTTTTAGTTTTCTACATATAAATATGCTTATAAAAACAAACAGGGTGTGACTGGCTTTTATATTATATTTAGTATTTACATTTGTTCTCTAACCCTTCTTCTTTTGTCTTTACTCGTTAGAGATTGCTAACTGAATTCAATTGTCTGTCACTGATGATCTTGATGGGTTTACTGGCAGTTTGTGTGACCACATACCACCCCACCAACACAGAAATAGCCCTAGTGGAGGGCAAAATAGGCAAATAAGTAGGAATGGCAGTTGGTCGGTTAAGTGGTAAACCAACACTGACCCGACCCTATTGGGTTAGGGTTGAGTGACTTGAGTCAGCATTGATCGGATTTCAGGTTGGGTCCGGGTTGAGTGGACCCGTGCTAATTAAACCCAATCTATTGATATTGCACCATTAAGATGCTTATATATATAATGTAGAGACTTGCTTGCTTGAACAGTTGCACATATATATGGGACAAGTCGGGGCAATCTTGCCATTTCGTCTATAATTACTCGGGTTAGGTTTCAGATTGGGTTGGGTTGGCATTGTTGCCGTTATTCTAGAAAATGGTGATACATTAGCATTACATTAGAAAAAATGGTGTTCCAGGAAATACCTATTTGTTTGGAATCGTTTTTTTTCATAAAAAGTGGTATTCCAAACTATGTCTTAGAAATCGAAAAGGCGCGGTTTGAAACAATATCAAATTTAACATTTCCTGGAACTGCAGCTCGTTTCTACCAACAAGGACATAAGGTGGCAGGGCATGACACTAGATAATAGATACCAGTGCTGAAAACATTTCCTGAAGCATTAATATCAAAGAGGAAACAATGCTATTGCTCGAAAAAATATCCTATCTTACATAAACGTTTTCAAAAAAAAAAACGTTTTAACGGTTCTCCATCGATGCCAAACATATACCATAATCCCAATCCCAACCAGGCTTCCTTGCAAACGCATACAAGCAAGCATCATCTCTTGCTTTCCTTGCATTTAACAACTACCCTATCCCTAGCTCTAACCTCTGCTCTTGTATAGGTGTTAGGTGGCATTTTCAAGCAATTAGGAGGTCGGAACTAGGCCCAAAGATGCCCGTTAAAAACAAGGGCCCAAGGCCTACTGGACCCTATAATTGAATATCTGGTCCAGTGGGCCCCAAAGCCACGGACCTCCCATTCCTAAAATCCTTACAATGACCACATGTAATCACCATAATTAGATAAAACTATTTCATCTAATTCGTTTTCCATTTGGATTTTTCTGCCGTAAATACTGTTAGATGAAAGTACATTTGATTTGGTTCGTGAAAAAAAAAAAAGTAAATTGACCATATGCAAAATTTGGCCAGACACTCTCCTGGTTTAACCGGTTAAACCACCACCCAGATGACTCGGGGCACCCCTCCGTTATTTACCCAACAAGTTGCTTGCTGTTGGCCTGTTGCTGAGGTGGTAGTCAAAAGTCAAACAAACAGAAACCCAAAGAAGAACATTATGGAGATGCTAAGCTAAGGCTATTTATGTCATTTCAGAGCTTACTTCACGGGCACATCTTCCGGGGCAACAGGCGAAGCAACGACAAAAGACAGCACACCCGCAACCGCAATGCAAACACAAATGGAATTTGTGCATGAGCAAGTGTGATTATAAATGCAACGCTATTACCGACAAATACTCAGTGTTTTATTGCTTTGTTTCCGTTAAATAATTAATCCTTTTCTTTTATAGAAAGAACGACTTTCGTACCGTCAGACCGGAACCGGCGCAACCCATAGCTTCAGTTCGACGATTTACGGATCGGCCGGTAAGAAAAACGAATTTCAAATTTATTTCCTTTTTCGTCTCTTTTCTCTATTATAAATTTAGAAAATGGAAATCTTCTTTTTTTCGCTAATACTATTCGCTCTTTGTGTCTCTTTTTTCTTTTTTTTATTATCTTTTTGACAGTTCAACTGTTCTACAGTCTGCATACGGTACAAGACGCAGAATAAAAAGCACAAAGCAAAAACTGAGAGGGACAGAGTGATAATGAGGCAGAGAGGAATCTAGCAAAATGGGGTGAATGAGAGGAAAAGCAGCTGCGGTCTTTTAACACAGCTGCTGATCAAAACAGCAACACCAGTTTTGGATTTTCTGGTCAGTTCTTGATCTCCTTCATCTTAAATGTCTAATCAAACTCTCTATGTTTTGTTTCAGAACCATCTGCTTAAAACCATGTTTTTTTTTTTTTAATTTTTTTTTACGTTCCTCTACTTTTAGATTCAGCTCTTAGACTAATATGGTTCCATCAATTTAGTTTATCCTTTTCTTCTAAGTACCTGCTTCTAGAGTTATTCATTCTGGTTTTCTGATGTGGGAATTGTTTGATTACCCAGTTTTTAGGCTGTAAAGGTTCTGTTTTTGGGTTTCTCCCAATTTTGTTGCGTGCCGGGTGATCAAGTTAGACGAGAGAGAACTTTGCATCTTTATTCCTGGGTTTTGCGTGATCAGGTAATTCTGATTTGCTTTTGATTTAGTAGGCCTTTTTAACTTATTGGTATGCTTTAACTTCTGTGCAGTATTGGCTTTTAAGGTTTTGCAACTGTTGTTTGTTTTAGATCTCGCAGTTTGTTTTTGATCAGGTAGCTTACAAGGTTTTGCAAGAAAAGAATGGTATTTTGCTCATATGGTTTTTGGGCGCTTTGCTTATGAAGTTCCAATTATTCTAATGTGATCTTAATTAGCTGATTTTGTTTAGTCATCGGTAACTCATCTCATTTTACCACTCTTCTTTTGCAGATTTCTGCAGCGTAGGTACAAGTAGTAAGTTGAAGGCTTCAACTTATTTTTCCAGTGTCAAATTTTGCATTTTCATACCTAATCAGGTCTAGTTCCGGCTTGGATCCATTACCTGGGTTTTTATTACCGGTGCAAGGATCAGCCTTTTGTGAGATCAGAAGAGGTAGAATTAGTGGTTTTGGCTGGAGTCATGACAACTTTGTTACAATCCGAATCAAGACGCCTATATTCCTGGTGGTGGGACAGTCATATAAGCCCAAAGAATTCAAAATGGCTTCAAGAAAATCTAACAGGTATTGCTTTCTCTTTTCAAAATTTGCTTTGTTGATGAATTGGGATCTGTATTATATCTTTCTTTGGAAAAAATTAAATCCATCTTGCTCACTTCTAGTGTTTCTGGTTTCTTAAGAAAAAAATTAGTGTATCGTCATTGTTAGTTTAGTATGAAATTGTTGTGTTGTGTGGAATGAAAGATAGCACATCAGCCATGAGGTTCTGGATTCTCTTGAAACACTGTAGGAAGTTCCTGATGGTTCTTTGGCATCTGAAGTTACACTATGATGGAAGTATCTTAGGTTGCATTAGGTGTGAACATTTTCACCATGCAGATCAGTAATGGTGGTGAAAAATGCTGGCTGGATCCAATCTGATCTTTTATAGAGCTTATATCAAAATTTCAGTTCAGGTGAAGACCAGCAAGTTAACATTTCTTGCTCCAGAAAACAAATTAAAAGAAATACAGAACTACCTAAAGTGCCTCCCAACCTGGTTGAATTGAAATATAAACTATGTTATGGGATTTTGGTTCCATGTGGAACTTTATCCACAATGCATTGTGCTAGAGTGAAGTCATCGTTTAGAAGAAGGATTATATTTCCTGTTTCATTCTTAGATGGTTAAAAATGTATTATTTTCTCTTATTTGATTTTCTTTGTAGAATTTTGTAGTGTGACAATTGTAGAAGGTGCCTATCAAAAAAAAAAAAAAACAGAGTAGAAGGTGCAACTTGTGTCTTTGTGTTTCTGTTGAGAGGACATAATACTTAATTTGTACTGTCTATATTGATTCACTTGTTCGATGTCCTCCTTGGGCTCAATTTTGTAAAATAATTGCTTTTCACTTAATTGTTGTAAGAGGTGCTGACTTCTTATCATGTTTTGCATATCTTTTTCCAAGGAATGCAAATCATTGCCTTCACATACACGAAACATTTAAAAAAAAAAAAGAACTGAATGCTGTTTAAGTCCATCATTCCACTGACATCTCTAACACATTTGATGGATTTGTTTCTTAGCCGAGTCAAATTAGGTGTTTTTTTTTTTAGAATTACTGTTTTCTTTCTGTTGTAGATGATAGAGAAATCTCAAAATCTCATAGGAGTGACCTACTCTCTCTCTCTCTCTCAATAAATTTCTTTTACCCCAATATGAGTGTAAATCTCAACTGAGCTTCTATAATCATCATCATCATTATTATTGATCAATTATTATTAATGTTATTATTATTATTATTATTTTTAACATTATTTTTAAAATATATAGATCTATATAAGCATAACAACTTGAATATAATAGACAAGTTAAAGTCACGACCTTTGCCTATTTGTCACGTGATTGCACATTATTTTTCATTGTTATCCTAATTTCAATGTTAATTGGAAATGATTCAACAAACAGTGGATTATAAGTCATGCATAAATTGGAAAGTTACAAATACTAGAGTAACCTATTAAACAATTTAAATGGTTGGACCACTATCAAGTATCAATACATGTGTTTAAAGTGAAGATTTGTAATTTGGAGAGTCAGACACTGCAGGCATTTTGGTAACTCCACCTGATTCGCACTGTAGCAGTGTTTAGCATGCATTTTGGAGAGTTAGACAAGAGTTGACTCAGGGACATGACTCGACTTGTGAGTTCCCTCCAAAGGTGGGGGTGTCCATGCAACAGAGTAGAGGTCGGTGTGGTAAATTTGATATTCTTCACATGGGGTTTTACTACAATAGTATCAGCTTTGATGGTAAAGCATGGACATTATGGTAATATTCAACTTTGTACAAAAAGGAAATGCACACAAGTTCATGTGCTTTGGCCTGAAAAAACTCCTTAAAGAGCAAAAATCAGGCAATTTATTACCTGCTCTGCACTATCCCTAAATGAAACACTATAGAATGCTTCAAATTGGTGTGCTTTGGTAGATTTCATGCAATTTTGACATGGTCTGTTGTGTAGAAAAGCATGTGTTTATGAGAAAAGGTCTTGGTGATTAATTAAGCATGTGGCTAATCCAGAGTGTCCCTTACTTAGAGAACAGTTTGTATGTGCCACATCATATCCATGTGGAAGAAACATGGTCTGTTGCATAGAAAAGCTTCCAGTTTGTTAATCTCCTATTCACAGAGCTGGTGTATGAAATAAAATACTGACTATTGACAAATTGAAAAACTGGATTGCTGGTAGGAGCTAATACTGAAAGGTTCAGCAAAGCTCCTTATTGACAAGTGCTAGCAGGGAAATGGCAAAAAGATGGATCACAAGATCCCAAAAAATGACTCAACTCTTGTATTCCATGTAGTACATGCTCGTTGGTCTGAACTATCAAGCCTGCTCCACTTTTGTATTCCACATGGCTCAAAATTACTTAAGTCGAAATCCTAACCATTTTGATCAATTGCTCACTTTGTATCTGTTCATGGAGTCATGGCAATTTTTCAGAAAAGAAAAAGTAAATAAAAGCAGGTGTATGGGGCAGATGGATTGGACTGGATTTATCTAGTTCATGTTATTCTTGGATCAGAGGGTGGGCGTTGGCGCAATGGTTGGGTTGTTCCATTGTGACCCGGGTGACCAGGGTTCAAATCTTGGAAACAGCCTCTCTGTATGTGCAAGGGTAAGGCTGCATACATCTGTCCCTCCCCAGACCCCGCATTGGCGGGAGCCTCGTACACTGGGCTGTCCTTTTATGTTATTCTTGGACCACTTACAATGATGAATAAGTGGGCCATTGGTGTGAATTTCCTTTTACATCATGACTTGTTTTGATTGTCATGACATGTTCTATTTGATTCATGCATTGCATGTTAATGCAAAAATCAGATGGTGCGGTTTATACCTTGTGTATCTGTAGTATTATTTCTGATCCTTTTTATGTGCTTTCTGACTGGTATATAACTGTCATGGTATTACATCATTGACTGATTAATGTTGTATATTTTATTTCCCAGATATGGATACCAAAGTCAAAGCAATGATCAAACTCATCGAGGAAGATGCAGATTCATTTGCAAGGAGGGCAGAGATGTACTACAAAAAACGCCCAGAGCTTATGAAACTGGTTGAGGAATTTTACCGAGCATACCGTGCTTTAGCAGAAAGATATGATCATGCAACAGGGGCACTCCGCCAGGCCCAACGGACCATGGCAGAAGCATTCCCTAACCAAGTTCCCTTTGTGCTGGTTGATGATTCACCTGCAGGCCCTTCCACCACTGAGGCTGAGCCTCACACACCTGAGATGCCACACCCAATACGAGCATTGCTTGATCCTGATGATTTGCACAATGATGCTTTGGGGCTCTCGTCACCTCACTTCCATGCCATAAGTAGGAATGGGGCCTATTCTGAAGAGTCTGATTCAATCACTAGTAAAAGGGGATTGAAACAGCTCAATGAGATGTTTGCATCTGGAGAAGTGGAAACAAACCAAACCAAACTTTCTGAAGGAAGAGCAAGAAAGGACGTAAATTTTCATGAGGTAGAAGAGCAAGAAAGAATCCTGCAAGAGAAGGTGTCTCAATTATCAACTGAGAACCAGAATCTCAAGAACCAGGCCATCTCTGATTCTGAGCGAGCAAATAAAGCTGAGACTGAGGTCCAAAAGCTTAAGGAGGTGCTTGCAAAATTAGAAGCTGAAAAGGAAGCTGGCTTTCTTCAATATCAGCAGAATTTAGAGAAGTTATCTATTTTGGAGGCCGAAGTCTCTCATGCACAAGATGATGCTACACAGCTCCATGAACGAGCAAGTAAAGCAGAATCTGAAGCTCAAACCCTGCAGCAAGCCCTTGAAAAATTAGAGGCTGAAAAGGAAGCCAGTCTTCTTCAGTATCAGCAGTGCTTGGATAGGATATCTAGTCTTGAGACCAAGATCACTTATGCAGAAGAGGAAGCCAGGGGACTAAATGAGCGGGCAAGTAAATCTGAAACTGAAGTACAATTCTTAAAGGAAGCCCTTACTAAATTGGAAGCTGAAAAGGAATCAGCTCTTCATCAATATAAGGACTCCATGGAGACGATATCTAATCTGGAGATCAAAGTATCTCATACTGAGGAGGATGCCAGAAAGCATATTGAGCGAGCTGAGAATGCTGAAAACAAAGTTCAAGCCTTGAAGCAAGATCTTGCTGAATTATATGCAGAAAAGGAAGCTGCAGCTCTTCAGTACCAGCAGTACTTGGAGAAAATATCTAATCTGGAGACTGAACTATCACATTCACTAGAGGAGGCCAAGAGGCTTAACAGTGAGGTGTTGATGCAGGCCACAAAGTTGAACAGTGTAGAAGAACAATGTGTTATATTGAAGACAGAAAAGCAAGCTCTGCAGTTAGAAGTGGAAAATTTAGTGCAGAAGGTCGGGAGGCAAAACCAAGAACTTTTGGAGAAGCATGAGGAGTTGGAGAGACTCCGGATCTGCATAAGAGAAGAGCACTTGCATTTCCTGCAGGCTGAGGCTGCACTCCACACTCTACAGAATTTACATGCTCGATCCCAGGAAGAACAGAGGGCTATGACATTGGATCTCCAAAATACAGTTCAAATGTTAAAGGACATGGAGTTCCAGAAGAAGGGCTTAGAAGATGAAATCAGGCGAACCAAGGAGGAAAATACTAGCCTGACAGAACAGAACCTATCTTCTGCTGTGTCAATAAAGAATCTGCAGGAGGAGAATTTTGTCTTGAGGGAGATGAAAGGGAAACTTGAAGAGGAGGTTGAACTCCGTGTGGACCAAAGAAATGCACTTCAGCAAGAGATTTACTGTCGGAAAGAGGAAATAAATGACCTGAACAAGCGGTACCTTGTTATAATGGAACAAGTGACATCAGTTGGTTTGAATCCAGAATGCCTTGGATCATCTGTGAAGGACTTGCAGGATGAGAACTCAAGGCTGAAAGAAATCTGCCAGAAGGACAAAGATGAGAGAGTAGCTCTTTTGGAGAAGCTGGAAGACATGGAAAAAGTTTTGGAGAAAAATGCCCTTTTGGAGAATTCTCTCTCAGATGTGAATGCTGAGTTAGAAGGACTAAGGGATAAAGTCAAGGCTTTGGAAGAAGTATGCCATTTGCTTGAGGGGGAAAAATCCTCTATTGTTGCTGAGAAGGCCAGTTTGATTTCCCAGGTTGATATCATGGTAGAGAGCATGAAGAAGCTTGAAGAGAAGAACACCTTATTAGAGAATTCTTTCTCTGATGCAAATATTGAACTTGAAGGTTTGAAGGCAAAGGCAAAGAGCTTAGAGGAATCCTGCCGATCTCTTGACAATGAGAAGTCTGCCCTTCTTACTGAAAGAGATGATTTGGCTTCTCAGTTGGAAAGTACTCAGCCGAGATTGGAGGACCTGGAGAAAAAACATGCAGAATTAGAAGGAAAACACTTGGAACTGGAAAAGGAGAAAGATAACACAGTCTGTCAAGTGGAAGAGCTACAGATCTCCTTGGATCTAGAAAAACAAGAGCGTGCAAGTTTTACACAGTCAAGTGAGACCAGGCTGGCTGCCTTAGAAATGCAGGTTCATCTCCTGCAAGAAGACGGCCAGAGGAGGGAGAAGGAATTTGAAGAAGAGCTAGATAAATCCATGAATGCTCAGGTTGAGGTCTTCATCTTGCAGAGATTTATTCGGGATATGGAAGAAAAGAATTTCTCTTTGTTGCTTGAATGTCAGAAATACTTTGAGGCATGCAAGTTGTCAGATAATTTGATTTCTGTATTGGAGCAAGAAAAACTCAAACTTAAGGCGGAAACAAAGTTTTTGTTTGACCAAATTGAGAAGCTCAGAACGGGGATTCATCAGGTCTTGATGTCACTTGAAATTGATCCAGATTATAGGTGTCAAGACATGATCAAAGAGGACCACATGCTTCTGAAGCATATTTTGGAAAGAATTGGAAATTTGAAAATTTCTCTTCTGCAAGCTGAGGATGAGAAGCAACAGTTTCTATTTGAGAAATCAGTTTTTGTAACTCTCCTAGGGCAACTGAGATTAGATGCAGCAGATCTTGAATCAGAAAGAAATGCCATTGATCAGGAGTTCAGAATCAAATCAGAGGAGCTATTGTTTCTGAAAAATGAGAGACACAAGCTCCAAGAGATGAATAGAAAATTGGAATTGGAAGTGAAGTCAAAGAACCACCAGGAGGAAATACTAAAGACTGAAATTGAGAGCCTACAGGTAAAACTGTTAGGTTTACAAGATGCTTACCTAGGACTGCAGAATGAAAATTTCAAGTTGCTTGAAGGAAATAAATCTTTGAGAAAGGAGTTGTCAGATCTGAAGGATGATATGTGCATGCTTGAGGAGGAGAACAGTGTTGTTCTCCATGAAGCAATGGCTCTGGGTAACCTCTCTTTGATTTTCAAGGTTTTTGGCACTGAGAAAGCTGTGGAGCTTAAAGGGCTTTATGAAGATATGGACCATCTTACTGCGGTTAGAAGTGGCCTTGAAAAGGAGGTTAAAGAAATGACAGAGAAGCTGCAAATTGTAGAAAAAGAAAATTTACATCTGAAGCAATCAGTTGAGAAATTGGACATTCAGCTTCTAGAGATGAATAGCAAGTTGGAATTGGAAGTGAAGTCAAAGAACCACCAGGAGGGAGTGCTGAAGGCTGAAATTGAGAGTCTACAGGCAAAATTAACAGGTTTAGAGGATTCTTACCTGGGGTTGCAAAATGAAAATTTGCAGTTGCTTGAAGGAAACCGATCCTTGAGGGAGGAATTATCAGAGTTGAAGGCTGAGATGTGCATTCTAGAAGAGGAAAATAGTGTTGTCGTCCATGAAGCAATGTCTTTGGGTAACCTTTCTTTGATTTTTGAGGCCTTTGGCACTGAGAAAGCTATGGAGCTAAAAGAGATTAATGAAGATCTGGACTGTCTTACTGGGGTTAACAAAGGCCTTGAAAAGGAGGTTAGAGAAGTGGCAAATAATTTGCAAATTGTAGAAAAAGAAAATTTACATCTCAAGGAATCAATTGAGAAGTTGGAGATTGAGCTGAACAAAGTCAAGAATGCAAGTGACGTGTTGAATCATCAAATTGCAACAGAAAAGGATCTACTTTCTCAGAAGGAAATGATGCTTTCAGATGCAGAGCAGAAGCTCAAGATTGCACAGAGTGAGAATGCAGAGTTACATAGGGATATTGAGGGTCTGAAGAGGAAGCAGGATGAGACAAAGGTTGTAATTGAAGAGCTACAAAAGTGTATTCTTGAACTTTCCACAGATAAAACCCATCAAAACAAGGAAATAGTGAGCCTTTGTGAAGCAAATAATAAGTTGGAGTCTGATGTGGGTAGATTACATGGAGAACTCATTGAACTCAGAACCAGAGAAGAGATTGTGAGTCAGGAGCTGCAAGAGAGAAAAGATGAAGTCAAATTCCAGGAGGCTGAAACTGCAACACTCTATGGTGACCTGCAAATTTCTAGTGTCCATGAAGCCCTGTTTAGAGAGAAGGTTCATGAGCTTATTGGAGCATGTGAGACCTTTGAAAATGAAAGTTCTTCAAAAGCCATGGAGAATGAACTGCTAAAAGAAAGACTTGATGTCTTGGAAAATCAAAATGGAGGACTGAAAGCCGAGTTGGCTGCATATTTGCCTGTCATGACTTCTTTGAGAGATAGCATAACATCTCTTGAAGACCATGCTGTTTCATGGACAAAGACTCTCATGGCTGATGGTCAGGAACCAAAGGTATGCTACATTCCTCGTTCATATATAATAATAAATGTTCATATTAGCAAATTGAGACCATGCTTCATGTAGTTGATTTTTTCCTGATCTGTACATAATACATAATATGGGCTCTTAGAAGCTTTGGATATATGTATCGAAAAAAGCTTGACATGTTTTTATCCTTTGAGAAAACTTGATTCAGCCTCAATGAATGATTGGAGTCTTAAGTCAATGTTTGATTTGGAAAAATACTGAAAGGTATTTTCAACCAGAGGGACCATTGTTTCTGGTCATGTCGTCAAAGTATTTGACTGGCCAAGTGCATCTGACTAGATTTCCTTGTTGAGTCTTGAAGCACACACACAAAAAAAAAAAGGAAAGAAAAACTGTAGTACAGACATGCAGAAAATATCATTCAAAGTTTCAAACTGTTAGCCTGGAAGGGCCAAACCATAAAAAGGTTCCCTCTCAAATCATTAGCCATTATATGCAGATAATGCTGCTTGCGTAAAGGAATAACCACCTATTTTCATCTTTACCATTTTGAACTCAACGCATAAAATTCTGTTGCTTGTTCAAACCTGTCTGATTTAGTATTGCTTTTGTCTGGCTACATGGAAAACTGAAAAAAAACTTTTTTTCCTGGACATGTAATGTGCTAAATAGATTAAATAAAAAGGAAGAAACATACATTTTTAATATTTTGCATGTAATGTATGAGAGTAAACTCATTTAAGTGCCTAAGAACTGCACCCCATGCATCAGCCCCAGTGCCCCACAACCCCCCCCCCCCCCCCCCCCCTGTTGCCCCAAGCTACCTAAACCCAATAAAAGTTGTAATCTCTTATAAAATAACATTATTTCTTAAAACAATTATTCTAATTTATTGTAAACTGATTATACGATGATGTGCACAAATGCATCAATGTATTGTGCACAGTTCATCAGCAGTCCAAAACTTCAGAGCTTTTTACTTCATGCACTCCGAAGGATTGATACCTATCTATGCTCCCATTTGCTGGATACTTTAGAGATTAGTAAAATTTATCTTTTCTGATACCCATGCTTACTAGTATACAATATTTTCCAGGATGCTTCACTCACAACCCAGATACATGAGAAAAGCCATGAAGAGTTGAATGAAGATCATAGTGCTGCTGTGCCAGAAGGAGTTTCAGGCTTGCAAGAGTTGCAGATTAAGGTTAAGGCAATTGAAAAGGCTATGATAGAAATGGAAAGGCTTGTGTTTTTGGAAAGCTCAAACACAAAAGCTGAACTATTAGCAGAAATGAAAGAGGATGAAGAATTAAAATCAGAAAGCATCCCCCCTGAAGAAAAGGATCTATCAACAAAAGATGCTCCAATGCAGCCACAAGAGAGTACACAGGATGGCAGTAATGATGCTAGGCTACAGATAACTGAACTTGAAATTTCTAATGTCAAGGATGGGCTTACAATGAGAGATATTCCACTTGATCAGGTTTCTGAGTGTTCATCCTATGATCATGGAATTGGCTCATATGGGACAAGCAAGAGAGGAAATGGTGAGACAGATGATGAGATGCTTGAGTTATGGGAAACTGCTGAACGGGACTCTAGCTTCGACCCAACAGTCAAACTGATACCCAAACCAGTATCTTCTATGCAGGCTAACACAGAGTGCCATCAAGTTGAAACAGTGGATGATCAAAAGAGTGAGTATCCATCCTCAGAGTTGCAGGTAGAGAAGGAGTTGGGTGTGGACAAGCTAGAGGTATCCAAGAAAACAACAGAGACACGTCAAGAAGGGAACAAGAGGAAAATCTTGGAGAGACTTGCTTCTGATGCCCAGAAGTTGACAAATCTTCAAATAACTGTGGAAGAAATGAAAAAGAAGGCAGAGATGTCTGTAAAGAGCAAGAATTCAAAGGGCACTGAATATGATAATGTGAAGGAACAGTTACAAGGCATTGATGAGACCATCATGCAGCTGGTTGACATGAATGCAAAATTGATGAAGAATGCTGAGGAGAGCCTATTATCTTCAGATGGTAAAGCTGTGACAGAATTGGAAGAGACAGCTAAGACCCGGAGGAGGAGAATTACGGAACAGGCACGGCGAGGATCCGAAAAGATTGGCAGGTTGCAGTTGGAGTTGCAAAAAATCCATTTCCTTTTATTGAAGCTTGATGAGGAAAAGGGAAGCAAAGGAAAAACTAGACCTGGTGACAGAAAAGTGAGAGTTCTCTTGAGGGACTATCTCTATGGTGGTGGTAGTAGTGGACAAAATAACACCAAGAGAAAGAAGCCTCCATTTTGTGCATGTGTCAGAACAAAGGAAGAGTAATGGATGCACCATTTATGTTAGCGTAGAACATGTAGGCCACATGAATTAGTGAAATCTTTTCATTTTGTCTATACATTTTCTTCTTAAAGATGGTGTCATGACACCCAGAGTATGTTTTATTTGTTTAATTAGCAAGTTACTGGTCCAATTTTAGTGTAGAGAAGCTGTATATGCCAGCCTGATCTAATCAAAAGGATCTATTTTCATGTGTTGGCTTCCCTTATAATAATAATGATAATAATAAGCTGTGGTTAACAATACTTAATGTTCCAGGAAAATGGTTGTCTTCACAGCTTCACACTTCAACAGGGTATTCAATTTCTCTGTTTCCATATTTTTGTTCATTCCGACGATCCTTATCGTCCATGAAATCCAGCGAATACATTTGTTTCTTAAGTAGCCTATTTTCTTAATGGAAGATGTGAACAATCAGCAGTTTTAATGTGTCAACATTTTCTTAATCTCCCATCTTACTAAAGCAACACTGCAAGAGAGGCCTTCATTTTATCAAGGGTCAAGGTTAGAGACTGCGTGGCTTGAACAAAGAAGATTAATTCTCGTCACAACGCATTAAAACTGTCGACAGATGGGAGACGCAAAAGAGATTAATTTGGGAAGTTCGTAGTCTTCAACATATATAAGGAGCAACCCAGCAGCAGACTTTATTGCAATATATCGATAATTCCAGGAACTAATCTTTTTTTTTTTTTTTTTGCTATTCTACTTTCATTGAATTCTGCTAAATGTGGGCCGCGTGGCCATTAATTCTCTACACTTTCTTTTGAATTCTCCGAAAATTTCACAAGAGTCTGCTCCTCAATAATATTAAATTAAAAAAGAAAAAAATCTCCAACAAACCCTATAAATCACAGTATCATTGGGAACGAAGGTTGTGCCACTAGAAGGGGAAAAAGTATCTTTTCCATATCATATCGGATGGGATGAGATGGACCAATCACCTTCGACTTTCTGTTTCGATAAATACAGGGTATCGTAGGTAACCGGTTTCAACAATAATTAAAATCACATTTCAAAAAAAGAAATTCATTTCAAATAATAAAGACATTAACGTCTTTCCGTTCATTCTCCCTCCTCGGGTGAATCTCTCCCACAGTCATCTCTCTCTCTCTTACTCAAACTTCACATCACCGGCGAGGATGGAACCAGCGGCGACATCTAACCACCGGTAAATCTCTATCTCCTCTTTCTCTCCTTCTCTCTCTGTATTCGATATCATATTTGATTTTCTTTATGTTTTTCATGGACGACACCAACCGGCAACGGCAAACACATTTCTAGGTTTGTTATCTCATTCACTAGACAGTGTCATTAGATCACTCTTCTCTGCATTTGTGTATATGTTGGAGTGGGAATCAAGAGTCTTGTTCTCTTGTAGGTGGCTTGCGGCCATATTGACAGATCAGAATAAGTGCTGGAGTGACAGAACTTGCAGCAGGGATCTACACAACGAGGTATTGGTGGAATTAATGAAAAAGAAATTTGGAATGCATGTATATTTGTAGGTTGATTCTTGATTCTTAGGGTTGCTTTTTGGCAGCTTGGAAATGAATTCCATTGCTCGTTTAATGTCAATTTCATGCAGTTGTCAAACTTCAATTCATACTTTGTTAATGTGCAGTAAGTTTACAGAACAGAAATTCATTAGTACCTATACCCTTTAGGATGAAACTTGTCATGATCAAATACTGAATAATTTAAGTACCCATTTGTTCAGCTAAAAATGTTTGAACCTGATATCAAAGGGCAAAACTTCTTAAGAATGAATTAGCCATTGATCTTTAGGCCAAAAAACATGTAAATTTTTTTCAGAGCAAATTTGTTCCCTTGAAGTTCAACCAGAAGAGGGAGCTCGAAGAAGTTGACCAGAAGAGGGAACTCGAAGGATATAAGAATGAGTAACGGAAGATTAGAGATTAACGGATACGTTAAAGTATTAAATTTTAATTAACATATAAAAAATATAATTACCGGTTACTTAAATAACTCAGATAACTGCTGTACACGTGGCAGTAGCAGAGGTTTTAGATATGATATGATTTTTGGGATCATAATTGGACCCAGAACCACAAGAAGAAACCAGCGTCAATAGCCGAAATATGTTAGGTACGTATACACAAAGGTTGAAGGTACATTCTGTTTCAGTCCAATTGTCCAATAGTTGAGGTACACCTCAATATCTTGCCACTTGTCTATCCCGCAAAGAAAGCGTTCCCACCAGAACAAAACATTGGAAGATATCTAAATGGGTCATTTACTTAGATACTCCCTATAATTTCTTGCATTTACTAATACACCCCTATAGTCTGTGTATTACTAAAACACCCCCTATATTTTGCAATTACTTTATTTAATCCATCTCTGGTTATAAATCTGTGACCTTTAAAAATGAAAAACCTAGAAATACCCCTGATGGATGCATCTAATCATTTTTCTAGGACTGTCAACAGGTCGGTTCTGGGTTGGAACCTAGTAGAACCATTCCCGAACCAACAAAAAAACTCATGGACCCGGAACCAACCCAGACCCTATAGGTCTATAATTTGGGACCCAGAACCGAACTGATCGGTTCTTGCGATAATTGGGTCCAATCTGATGGAGCCAATTATAATTACTTTTGAATAAAAAAAGATAATAATATCTCTATTACTGAACTAACAAAGAAATTAAAAGCAACCAACTTTATATATATATATATATATCCAAAATTATCTCTAATTTAGTAGAGAGTTTCTCTCCTAAATTATTTCTAATTCTTATTTATCCTCTTCCCTACTTTTTATCTATATCTATCTAAAGAAAATTTGGATTAAAAAATTTAAGAATTATTTAAATATTATAACAAAATTATATAATAACTTTAAAATATTTATTAAAAACACAAAATAATTTTATATTTTTACAAAATATATCACGAAATTATGTACTTATAATTTGAATTATCTTTTTTTGGATTATCAATTTAAATGTTTTTCAAATATTTAATAATATGTAATAGCTTTAAGTAAATAAAATTCAAATAACAAACAATTTTAAATATTTTATAGATTATTTAAATATTAATCATAACTAGATTTTAAATAGTTAAAATAATGGAATTATGTAATAAATTTAAAGAATTTCTTCAAAGTAGAAAAACAATTATAACATAATATTGAAAATAATTTAATATATATATATACAAGGAAGTGTAGAAATTTTCTCCTTTCTTTGAATTTTTTAATTTTTCTAATCCATGTCATTTTTTAAACCACCAATTAGAAACTCTACTTTTTCAAAAAAAATCTTCCTAAACCCCCCTCTCTCTCTCTCTCTCCCCCACACACATTCCAATGACCTAAATAATCTAATATCCTAAAATTTCTCCTAAACAAACTCCCCCCACTATCCCAAACTTTCTCTTAAGTTATCTCTAATTTAATAGATAGTTTCTCTTCTAAATTATCTCTAATTCTTATTTATCTTCTCCCCACTTTTTATCTACATCTATCTAAAGAAAGATTGAATTAAAAAATTTAAGAATTATTTAAATATCTTAACAAAATTATATAATAACTTTAAAATATTTATTAAAAAGACAAAAATAATTATAACCGATTTAATAATATTCATATTATTAATAATTATATATTTTTACAAAATTCATCACGAAATTATGTACAAACAATATAAATTATGCTTTTTTGGATTATTCAATATAAATGTTATTCAAACAATAAAAATATCACACTAAAAATGAAATATTATTTAAATATTTTAATAACTAAATATATTAAATAAGAAAATATTAAAAGTAATATTTTAAATCAATTAATAATATATTTTAAATATTTACTGAATAACTTTCAATTATAATACCTAGATTAAGATTTTGAATATTTAGTTAAAAAAACTAAATATTATCCCAAGAACCGAAGATAATTGGGTCCAACCTAATGGAGCCGATTATAATAAGTATTTTTGAAAAAAAAAGATAATAATATCCCTATTACTGAACTAACAAAGAAATTAAAAGCAACCAACTTTTTTCCCCAATTTCAAGCGTGCATATATATATATATATATAAGTGGTCAAGAAATTTTCTCCTTTTTTCTCCATTTTTACTTTTTTTATTCCATGTTATTTACTTTTTTAGTAGAGAGTTTCTCTCCTAAATTATCTCTAATTCCTATTTATCATCTCCCCTACTTTTTATCTATATCTATCTAAAGAAAGCTTATATTAAAAAAAAATTAAGAATTATTTAAATATCCTAACAAAATTATATAATAATTTTAAAATATTTATTACAAACACAAAAATTAATTTTATATTTTTACAAAATATATCACGAAATTATGTACTAACAATTTAAATTATGTTTTTTCGGACTATCAACTTAAATGTTTTTTAATTATTTAATAAAATGTAATAGATTTAAATAAATAAAATTCAAATAACAAAATATTTTAAATATTTTGTATATTATTTAAATATTTAAATAACCAAATATTTATCATAACTAGATTTTAAATAGTTAAATTAACGAAATTATGTAACAAATTTAAAAAATTTGTTCAAAGTAGAAAAATATTTAATACTGAAATTAATAATAATTTAATATATTACAAAATTAATAATGAAATTATGTAATAAAAGTATAAATTATGATTTTATGGATAATTAAATTCAATAAATAATTCATATTTTAAAGTTTAAATATTTTACATATTATTTAACTATTTAAATAAATAAATTTTTTAAATACAAAAATATTTAACATAACTAGATTTTAAATAGTTAAAATAATGAAGTTATGTAATGAATTTAAAAAAAAATCCTAAAAATTAGAAAAATAATATTGAAATTAATAATAATTTAATATTTTTACATAATATTGTAAATAACTAGTTTAAATTATATCAAGTAATAATTCAAGAAAATAACTTTCAAAAAATAATATTAATTTATAATAATTTTAAGCTCTTAATCTGTATTTATTATATAATTATATATACTCAAGTTAATATTTATTGTATTTCAGTAATTATTTTTTGTTTTTTTGTGATAAATGTATTTTCAATGATTATGTATAAATTTATTTTGTTTTGCTATTTAACAAAAAACTTTTAATAATTATTGGAGATTAAACTACTATTATTGAAAATTTTAAATTTAATTTATTGTACTTATTGTATTTATTATGTTTTTGTTATAACTTATTGAATAATTTTTATTAGAGATTATACTATTTATTGAATAAGTTAATATATTTTTAGTACTTATTGTATTTTTGTAATTATTGTATTTTTTCATTATTAATATATTTTGAATAATTATGTATTTTCACTATAGATTTTCAATAACTATTGGAGATTAAACTTTTCCTATTTATCAGAGATGAGACTATTAATTTAGCTGAAATTATGAGTACTCGTGAGTTGGTTCGCTTTG
The DNA here is from genome assembly GCF_055504915.1 of Nelumbo nucifera. NCBI lineage: Eukaryota > Viridiplantae > Streptophyta > Magnoliopsida > Proteales > Nelumbonaceae > Nelumbo > Nelumbo nucifera. The sequence continues at coordinate 168,262,165 of NC_142649.1, read as the reverse complement.
GTCGTAGGCTATTTGGCCAACCAAATTGACTTGGTTAGGTTGGGGAGTTGGTCAGTTGAAACCGATTGGCCTTTTGTGAAATCCAACCCACTCAAGTTGTATCGGTTTGGGTCGATTTTTTGGTTTAGTCAGTTAGTTCAAAAGATTTAAACTTAAAAATTTTATTTAATTTTAAAAATTATAGTATAATTATTAAAAATAAATTAAAAAATTAAGTTTATGATATAAAACATTTTAGACTAAGAAATATGGGAAAATTCTCACTTTTACATATTAAAAATTATATTTAAAATATAAAATATTAATATGTATCCATGGTTAGATCATTTGACTTTAGTCGGTTTACAAATGGCCAAAGTGAAATTGATCCAACTTGGTCGAATTGAGAAATTTTTGAACCAAATCCGACTTAAAATACTAGAAAATCGAACAACTCAAGTTGAGTTGATTGGGTTGGCCGGTTTCATTAGTTTGATGAATAAACCTAACTAAAATTAATTATTGTTATTTTTGTATTATAAAAAATTATTAAATGTAGTATATAAAATATGAATAATTATTAATTATTTAAAAAGTTGAAAATATAAAACAATTGTATACTCTTATGTGTTTCTATACACACCTTTAGGGATGGCAATTTTCCCCATCCCCAATGGTTACCCAACTTCTTCGACCTAATGGGGCCGGGGATGGGGATTAATAGGAATCCCAGTCGGGATCGGGGATGGGGATTGAGGTCCCCACCCCACCCCGACCCCGATTATACATATATTAAATGCTAATCATATTAAATATACTATTATATTATTTATATTATATTATATATATATATATATATCAAAATATATTTAAAACATTATTTATAATTTAAAATTTTTATTTATTTTAAATAAATTTATTTTAAAAAATACTAATATCTAAAAACATTTTAGGGATTCGGGTCCCCATAGGGAATCCATCCCTGTCAGGGATTGGAGATGGGTGTTAATTTTAGAATTGGGGTCGGGGATGGGGAACATAATCCCCGCCCCATTGCCATTCCTACACACCTTATAGTTTTACATATTTACTTAAACCTACCTTATAGTTTTCATTTTACTAAAACATCCTATATATTTTACAACTTATTTACTTAATCAACCTTTCACTAAGGAATGTTTGTTTTGCCATTAGACCCATGATTTTTTATTCCAAAAATACCCTTAACACATTTTTTGTATAGAAAACAAAATTAACCAAATATAGCCAATAGAGTGGTTGCTTGTGTCTTATTAAGGGCAAAAATGGTATTTTCATTTTTATTTTCTTTTAATTAAATTTATTTAAATGAACATTAGGGTCAACACCGCCATTTTCCACTATTATATCATAGAAGATTGATTAAATCCATTGCAAATTATAAGTGGTGTTTTAGTAAAATGCTAACTATAGGGTAGATTTTAGTAAATCCATGAAATTATAAGAGGTACTTTAATAAATGACCATTTCTATTTTTTAACTTTCGATTAATAAATCTCATGCATTGCATGGGTTCCCGCTAGTATATATATTAAAACAAAGCGGTCAAAAAATTTTCTCCTTTTTTTTTCAATTTTTTATTTTTTTATTCCATGTCATTTTTGAATTAACTAGATGCACTTTCCCAATAACCTAAATACTCTCTTCTCCTAAAGTTTCTCCTAAACTACCTCTCCCACTATCCTCCACTTTCTCCAAAGTTATCTCTAATTTCTACTTATATTCTAAATTATCTCTAATTCCTATTTATCCTCTCCCCTACTTTTTATCTATACTTATCTAAAGAAAAGTTTGGATTTAAAAATTTAAGAATTATTTAAATATTCTAACAAAATTATATAATAACTTTAAAATATTTGTTAAAAACATAAAAATAATTTTATATTTTTACAAAATATATCATGAAATTATGTACTAACAATTTAAATTATGTTTTTTCCAGATTATCAATTTAAATGTTTTTCAAATATTTAATAATATGTAATAGCTTTAAATAAATAACATTCAAATAACGAAAAAACTTAAATATTTTATAGATTATTTAAATATTTAAATAACTAAATATTTATCATAACTAAATTTTAAATAGTAAAACAACAAAATTATATAATAAATTTAAAACAAAATTCTTCAAAGTAGAAAAATAATTATAACATAATATTGAAGTTAATAATAGTTTAATATATTAAAAATTAATAATGAAATTATGTAATAATAGTATAAATTATGATTTTATGGATAATTAAATTGAATAAATAATTAATATTTTACATATTATTTAAGTATTTAAATAACTAATATTTTAAATAGCAAAATATTTAACATAACTAGGTTTTAAATAGTTAAAATAAAGAAATTATGTGATAAATTTAAAGAAATCTGAAACATAGAAAAATAATTATAACATAACATTGAAATTAATAATAATTTAATATTTTTACATAATATTGTAAATAACTAATTTCAATTAATATCAAGTAATAATTCGAGAAAATAACTTTCAAAAAAATAATATTTATTAATAATAATTTTAAACTCTTAATCTGTATTTGTTATATAATTATATATACTAAAATCAATATTTATTGTAATTCAGTAATTATTTTTTTGTTTTTTGTGATAAATGTATTTTCAATGATTATGTATAAATTTATTTTGTTTTTTTATTTAATAGAAAACTTTCAATAATTATTGGAGATTTAACTATTATTATTTATCAGAGATGGCATTATTAATTTAACTGAAATTATGAGTGTTCATGAGTTGGTTTAGTTCGGTCATAGGCTATTTGGCCAACCAAATTGACCTGGTCAGGTTAGGGAGTTGGTCAGTTGAAACTAGCTGACCTTTTGTGAAAATCGACCCACTCAAGTTGTATCGGCTTGGGTCAATTTTTTGGTTTGATTAGTCGGTTCAAAAGATTTAAACTTAAAATTTAAATTTAATTTTAAAAATTGCAGTGCAATTAATAAAAATAAATTTAAAAATTAAATTTATGATATAAAACATTTTAGACTAAGAAATATTGGAAATTTTCCACTTTTTATATTAAAAATTATATTAAAAATATAAAATATTAATATATATCCATGGTTAGGTCATTCGATTTTGGTCAATTTACAAGTGGCCAAAGTGAAACTGATCCAACTTGGTCGAATTGGGAAACTTTTGAACAAAAAACCTAAAATACTAGTAAACAACCAACTCAGGTCGAGTTGATTGTTTGGTGAATAAACCTAATTGAAATTAATTATTGTTATTTTTGTATTATAAAGAATTATTAAAAATAGCATATAAAATATGAATTATTATTAATTGTTTATAAAGTTGAAAAAATAAAACAATTGTATTAATCTTATGTGTTTCTATTAGGGTCATTTACTAGAACACACGTTATAATTTTACATATTTACTTAAACCTACCTCATAGTTTCCATTTTACTAAAATATCCCATATATTTTACAACTTATTTACTTAATCAACCTTTCATTAATGAGTGTTTGTTTTACCATTAGGCCCATGATTTTTTATTCCAAATATCCTTAACACTTTTTTTGTACAGAAAACAAAATTGACCAAATATAGCGAATAAAGTGGTTACCTGTGTTTTATTAAGGGCAAAAATGGTATTTAATTTTATAATTTTTTTTTATTAAATTTATTTAAATGAACATTAGGGTCAACATTGTCATTTTCCACTATCATCTAACGGAAGATTGATTAAATCCATTGCAAATTATAAGTAGTGTTTTAGTAATATGCTAACTATATTGTATTTTAGTAAATCCATGAAACTATAAGGGCATTTTAGTAAGTGACCCTTTCTATTATTAAAATAAGGCAGTGAAGAAATTTTCTCTTTTTTTTGAATTTTTTATTTTTTTTATTCCATGTCATTTTTGAAGCAACCGAATATGCACTTTCCCAGAACCTAAATAATCTCTTCTCCTAAAATTTATCCTAAACTACCTCCCCCACTTTCTCCAAATTATCTCTAATTTAGTAGAGAGTTTCTCTCCTAAATTATTTCTAATTCCTATTTATCCTCTCCCCTACTTTTTATCTATATCCATATAAAGAAAGTTTAGATTTAAAATTTTAAGAATTATTTAAATATTATAACAAAATTATATAATAACTTTAAAATATTTATTAAAAACACAAAAAATAATTTTATATTTTTACAAAATATATCATGAAATTATGTACTAACAATTTAAATTATGTTTTTTTGGATTATCAATTTAAATGTTTTTCAAATATTGAATAATATGTAATAGCTTTAAAGAAATAAAATTCAAATAACAAAAAAAATAAACATTTTATAGATTATTTAAATATTTATCATAACTAGATTATAAATAGTTAAAATAACAGAATTATGTAATAAATTTAAAAAATTTCTTCAAAGTAGAAAAATAATTATAACATAATATTGAAATTAATAATAATTTAATATATTACACAATCTATATATATATATATATTAAAACAAGGAAGTGTAGAAATATTTTAGCCTAGGAAATATTGGAAATTTCCCACTTTCCCGAAAAATATATTTAAAATATAAAATATTAATATACATTTATGGTTAGGTCATTCAATTTTAGTTAGTTTACAAATAGTCAAAGAGTTGCAAAACTAATCCAACTCATTTGGGTTAGAAAACTGTTGAACCAAATTTAGCTGAAAATACTAGAAATCGGGTTGGCCAATTTCATTAGTTTGATTAGAAATGGCAACAGGGCGGGGTGGGGACGAGGAGCCTCTCCCAATCCCTATCTCCACGGGGATCTCCACTCCCCATGATTCTTTATAATGTCAACCATTATGTTTTTGTTTTCTATTTTATTTAAAAAATAAAAATAAAATAATTAAAATTTATAATCCTATTATAAAAGATTCAAACATATTATACCATATTTTTAAAAATATTATAAGTGGGAATCACATGGGACGGGGATCAGGGTCCCCGTGGGGCAGGGAGTTCTCTCATTGTCCCCGTGTCGTCCCCACCAATGGGATGAAAATTTCCCCATCTCCATCCCCGCAGGGGAAAATAGTCCCCATCTCCGCCCCATTCGAGGCATATCCCCATGGGGATTGGGGAAATGGGGAAAATTGACATCCCTAAATTTGATAAACAACCCTATTTAAAATTAATTATTGTTATTTTTGTATTGTAAAAATTTATTAAAAGTAGTATATAAATTATAAATGATTATTAATTATTATATAAAACAATTGTATACTCTTACATATTTCTATTATTTATTTTTAACTTAACAAATCTCGAGCATCACACGGTCCCTGCTAGTTTTAAATAGTAAATTATTAATTATCAACTTTCTATTTACATTTTGCAGATTAATGAGCTAAAATGGTGATGGAATCATAAATTTAAATATGTAAAAATGTGGGGATGACCAAGAGAAAGAGGGCAAAGCCCCACTGTTTTTCTTGAAATAAAATAAGAATGGGAGGATGATCAAAATGGGATAGGGTCCCTGTTTTTCTCAGAAGAAATCGAAGGAGAAAAGGGTACTATTGGTACTGTATGAAACTATGAGCAATGGTGGAGAGAGAATGAGGATACATACCTGTGCTATGACTCAGTGACTTTGTGTTTCTTTGAGGAGAAAACAACGGTGAGGCCTTGACTAGGGGTGGCAACGAGGCGAGTTTTTCTCGAGCTTTTTGAGCTTGGCTTAGGTCGATTTCAATTGAGCTCGAGCCCAATTCACTAGCTCGATTATTAAATGAGTCGAGCTCGAGCCTATTAGAGCTCGGCTCGTAAGGCTCGCGAGCCAACTTGAATATATATATAACAAAAATATTATAATTATTAATTTTTTTAATATAAAATAAAAAATATTTTTATATATAATTTTCTATTTTTATAAAATATTTTTTCAAAATCGAGCTCGAGCTCGAACTCAAGGTTCTGGTTAAAATCGAGCTTGAGCCTTATAGAATAGTCTCGAGTTGAGCTCGAGCCTCATACTATTCGGCTTGGCTCGGTTGGAATCCACCCCTAGCCTTGACCATGAGAGATTGTTGACAGACGAACGGAGGGACGATGTCGGCCTTTCTTTCTCTATTTTCCCATGTTTCAGACTTTGCCTTTTGAAAAGAAGAAATGAAAGGGGCAAGCAAATGTGAAATGGCGTTTTGGTTGGGTTTTGAAAGAAACCGTGCCGAAATGACCATTTTAGACATATTTTGTTTAAATATTACATGTATATAATTTATTAATTATTAATTATTATATATTTAATAATACATATATATAATTATAAATACTCGGTCCAAGTCCTAATCGCTTTGGGACATGATGGACCTGGTTCTGACCCAATAATAATCGGGAAAATATATTTGAAACCAAAACTGATCCATCGGGACAAATTCTAAAACCAGAACCAGTCTAATAGGCTCGGGTTCAACAAACATTTGACAACGCATAGGGACACAAGGTTCAAAATATCGATATGCCTAATACATCGGTAAGGGTGTATCGGGCCATATTAGTACTTTTTTTTATTTTTTATTTTTTTAAAACCAATTCAGGGAACGATTTAAGACTCCTTCACCCCCTGAACTAGTCAAAACCCCGATACACCCCCTATAGGAACGTATCGAAAAACTCCCGAAACGATACAAATCGACTGGTACAAGCCGATACTTTGAACCTTATAGGGACATCGTGTAAACAAGTACTCCTTATCATCCTCCTCGTATCCTTAATACTTGCAATATTCGCAAATGTTCAATTCCCAAGAGGAATTGGTGAGAGAGGCACTGCTGTAAGAGGGCACCAACTACAGCAACATAGTAGTAGTTCTGTCACCAGCAAGTCAGCAACGGAGTCTTGAGTTTTAGAGAACTCGTTGATCATTTTGGTAACGAGATGGAGGACTTCCATCTTATTGAGAATGATGAAACCGTTAGGGCTGTGACTGTTGGTTTTATGAAGACAGTGACATGTGGAATAAGTCCCTTGCCTGAGCGGGAGCTGTGAACGAATGGATGTATGGAAAAGGATAAAAATTCAAGGGTAAATTACAAAGAAGACCCCCCCGTAATATAGAGTCTGTGATAAAGACCCCTTATACTTTGTTTTGTGATAAAAACCCTTCTATACTATGACACTGTGAGATAAAAACCCCCTTTGGTTAACTAAAGTCAAAAAGCAAGTAATGTAAATACAGGGGGTGAAGCCATCTTACGGCACAGCGACTGAAGCTTATCAAAAATAATGGGATGAGCAGAGCAGTGAAGCACGACCACCAAAGGGTTGTCAGTCACATATATAGTTCTTCCTTGGTAACTCTGGCTCTGCACTTAACCCCTTTTAAAATTATGAACCAACACATATCCATCAACAACTCCACGTTATTCTATATCTGTCCACTTTCATTTAATGTAATCCCAGTACCGGGGGCGGATTAGCTGGAGACAAAAACAACACACTCGACTGAATTATCTATCACAGTTGGACACGCCGGTGTTCAATACAACTGGGTCCCAGATGGGGTCTACAGTGAGTACTGATGTATTCAACCGTGATAAATAGTTCAGTCGGGGTGTGTATAAGTTTGTCTCCAGCTCATCTGGGACTGCCCAGTACCACCCCACCCCACCTTCTCTGCCTTTGTTTTCTAACTTTCACATTATCTAGATTCTTTAAACTATTACTACGACATCGAACTGAAAAAGAGGTCGACAAATTTGAAGGTCCATCGACAAGATACATCACCAGTTTCAAATGAATAGGAGCATGAACTTGTTAACCTGATGAGGTAAGGATCTATTGTTGCCGTGTGGAACCCATTTGGACCAGCTTTTATTGCAAGCAAATCAATTTGGTTCGGATGATTCAGATTGATCGTATCCAATCACTACATCTTTTCTTATTCTCTCCTGCTATCTTGGCACTCCCAACTCCCAAAAAGATGAGGAACTCCATTCTCGTTTAAGTTGCAAATTCTTTTCTTGTCTTCTTTTTCTCTTGGCAGGGAACCAGCAGCTTAGCTCAGGAGGTGGAGAGAGAAGACCAAGAAAAGTCTGAAGACTAGACAGTTTGGATAGAACAGACAGAATAAAGAAAAGCAGGAAGAAGAAAGGGGAAGGGGAAGAGAGATAGGAGAGAGAGAGGAAGAAAAAGAAATGTGAAGAAATCTGAGGTAGAAGAGATTATGCCACTATTGTTTGTGTATAGTGAAATCAGTAAAATGTACAATATTTTTCTCCCTATTATCCGAATAGTTATTACAAGAATAGTATAGAGATTAAAAAATATTGTAATGACAGATTTCAACGAAAATCTAACATTAGTCATAGTACAGGGGAGCATTTATTGTAAAACAAAGGGGGTCTTTGTAATTTATCCAAATTGTTATTATAACCCACCTACGAAAATTGTAGGCATGACGTTGGATAATTGGACCATCGTTTCTGCAAATCAGCATTACCAAGTGAGCTTTGTTGCCGGTTTTTGCATAAACGCATGTGGCAACTGGTACATCATGAGAAATGAGCCACTACAATCTAACACCAAATCTCTATCACCATTTCGCAATCCCTATAATCAATTTTGGTATTTGAAAGATGAGAGCCATGCCGCCATGACATACATCCTCCACCACCTTAACTGGGGGAGGTTAAACGTAAACCAAGAAACGCTTGATCTATTTAAATCAATCGTTCAATTGTAAAGGATTCATTGAAAAAGAGAATATTAAGGGAGCTTGATGGGCTTGGTTTAAGACAAAAGTACAATTCATCTCATTTAAATATTTCCTCTTCATGTCATAAACATTCTGCTGCTCACAATTCTAAATGAATAAAAAAAGGTTATCGTTTATCTGGGTATGTCACCAATTAAATTAAATTAACTTCTCTCTCATTAACGTAATGGATACCAAAAACTTCCACTGAAAATTAAAGAAAAACCATCATTTAAGCTCCTACAACTTCAGTCTCTCCTTCTGCCATTGTTTCCTCTGCTGGCCTCTCCATCTTAATGCCAATATCTTCTGAATAGTCGCCATGAACCTACAACCAAATCCAAATAAACAATAAATTAGTCAAGGCATATAATCAGAACAAAAAAGAAGCTATCTCTATAAGCTATCTACACTAGTTGCAAACAGTTATGATATTCTACTGGGCATGTTTTTTCCAGAATGGGATAAGTGCATCAATGTTGCCAAACATGGAGAATGGTGACAAAACAACAGATCGATACAGGGCTAAATTATCCTTATTTGTTATAACCCCTCCCGAAAGTCAGTGGTTGCAGGAATTGATTCACGTCTCTGCTGGAACAAACCAGCTAACGTACCAAGCCACCCCTCAGTTGGCAGCTAAGTTCTCCTTAAGCAGGTCTTACATCTTTTTTCCTGCATACCACATTTTATTGTTAAGGGCTACCCCACACTGCTGCTGTTTGTTTCTCACAGATATTAAGGCACAGAAGCCAAAAAAGCAATCTTTGGTGAAAAACAATGGGAGCCATCAACCACTGCACGGCCCTAGATGTATTTCTGTACTGGGGAGTTAAGAATTTTTAGCTCCTCTTCCCTGTAACTTTTTACCAATATTAACGAATTCTGTGGTTATTGATAAAAAAAAATGCATGAATTGTGACATAAAGAATGATGTAGAAGTAGAGTTTTAGGTTAGTTCCTGCTGCCTACCCCCTAAACATTTCAATTCATCTTTTAAAATTAATCAGCTAAATTGGGGGTTTTGTGTCTTCTTAGGTCAAGTTGTTTGCATTAGTTAGAGGGGGGGGGGGGGGGGAGAGACATACCTCCATCAACTTGCCAAGATCGAACTTTGGAGCCTTCAAGATCTTAACTTTACGAATGAAGACATTTTGCAAGGGATAAATGCTTGAGGTAGCCTTTTCAATCTCCTTGCCGATCACCTCAGGGATGAATTTCTGCACCAATTCCTTCAGATCACAAGATGTTGCCTGGTTTACCATGATTTCCCTCATTTTACGGCGAATCTGACAAATATGAACAGTTACAAAATCAACTTTGTTGCACAAGTATGACTAAAAGAGATTGCACGTAAATGAAATTCTATAGACATTGGTTTCTAGCTTTATACATGTAAAGTTTGTCTAAGAAAAGAAGAAAACCACAACCATGAACTTAGATTTAGCAAAATATATTGTAGAAATATCTGAAGTGGGAACTAGCACTTGTAATTTGTAAATATGAGTTCTACCTGCCGGATCTGGCTGGATTGTGCGTAACAGGTCCTCTTAACCTGGTTAGGGCGTCTCTTGGTGAATCCAATGCAGAACATCCTTAGAGTGTAGTTATCTGTAGTCTTGACATCAACATGTGCCTCAATCAATGTCTGCCACTTCCGCACCAAAGACCTTAATTTGTCTGTGGTGAAATTCATCCCCTGACTCAACCAAACTCAATTAGAATTTCTAATGTTTCAATTTTATACATTATAGGTTTGCTGCAAGCAGGACTTTGGAAACTTTTAGACTTACCCAAAAGTTAGTGAGGACATTCCTTCCTTGGACATCTTCTGCTCTCAGTCGGATCTTCCTGTAGGATTGATCATCATCGGCCTGAAGATCAGCAAGGGAAATCTCAAACACTCGGTGTTTGAGTCCTTCTGATGCTATCTGTAGAGAGAGAACAAAGAAAGCTGAAAACTTGGAACCCTTCTGAAATGAATGGCAGATATCTGATTCCACCAAAACACATAAGAGCAGTGAAGAGAAAGAACAGAAGTGCTGTTTATATTTCATGCTACAGTTCACAACTAAACTTGAGACATGAAGACTGGATTCTTTTAAAGCAAAAGAAGAAACCGGAAAATCCATGCTTGGCAAGAGAAACATCAGGCTTAAGTTCCCACTTATACATGTAATCCACAGTATCCCAACTATGGAATCAAGTTCCTCATAACAGGTAAGGCTGGGATATGTACATAATTAAAATTTGTGCAACAAAGGATGGAATATGAGGGTCCAATGGTTCATAAATTAAAGGCAATTTGTGCAACAAAGAGATATAACAAGAACAACTAAAAACCAAAACTTCTACTAGTGACCAAATCACACTAGACAGGGGACAACTGTTCCTGGAAAATGCAAGTGACAATATTCCCACACCAGAGGTCTAAACTGTATTTAGATTCAGTTCACAAAATTATAACAGCGACAAGTAGCCCATGCATAAGAATGAAAGTATATTTAGATTCAGAACATAAAAATGAAAGTACAAATTATATTTAGATTCAGTTCAGAAGGAGTGGCCCATGCATAAGAATCGGAAAAACAAGCTCAGATCAAAAAATGAAAGTACATACTACAAGTTCTTTTTCTTTGTTACTTTTCTACTAACTGAAACTTCCATTGTAGATTCTTCATATTCTAACATCAAATTTCCAATAAAGAAAGCTTAAACTATTTGGTTTTATACGCATTCACACACTAAAACATGGAGATTGCAGAACGAGATCACCAAATATGAAAGATAACCAGATTTAGGCGAAAGAAAAGAAAAAAAAAAAAGACCTTGGTTCCTTGGGTTCTGGTAACAAGGGTCTTCCCGACATTTCTAGTGGTGAAGATTGAAGGCGCTTTGATATCATACCAGTCCTTCTTGGCGAAGGGATCGACTCTGTAAAACAAAGATCAGATTTCCATGAGAAAACAGAATATGAAAAACAAAAATACAACAGTTTACTACTCACGCCTTCTTCTTTCCACCCTTTTTTCCCTTCGATATCCTCTTATTCTTCCTGTTAAAAAATGGCCAAATAAACCGAACAAGTCAAGTTCAATAGGTGTGAATACAGACTACAATTGAGAGGGACAATGAGAAAGGGAAATACCCGACCGCCATTGTCGACAGAGATTAGATTTGTGGGTAGCCTGAGGAGAGCACGGTTACCTTGATCGCCAAAAACCCTAATCCTCAAACCCTAAAATTTGCAATCGTCTATAACTCTGTATACCTAATACCTCCTCGGCTTCTCCACTCCAGTACCAACAAACCCATACCACTGTTTTAAACTGAAACTACAAAAATGCCTTTCGACAAAATGACGAAATTGGTCCTGGACAACATAAGCCACGCAGGCACCAAATAGAATTTTTAGTGACCCCGTAGCCCGTAATCATATTCCAACGTGACCACAGGGCTGACTTCGTGGCAGATTAAGACTGTTGACTCAAAAGATGATGCAGCAAACATCTACACCCCCATTTTCAGAATTAAAAAAAAATCACTCCTGTGTTAGCCACCACGTCCCACGTATTAAAAAGCAATTTCTGTGTTGTGTAAAATAGCTTTGGGCCGGTTCATTTGCCGGTTAAGTTTTTGGGGTGGTCAAGGTCAATGTGGAAGTTTTCTTTTTGGGAAGTGCGGGGCCCAAAGAAATTCAACTTTGGCCATTTTTCGGGATAAGTGGATAAATAATTTACCTATGAATTAGGAAGTTGGCCAACTATGAAGGCAATAAAATGCCTTCAGTGCACATAAAAATTAGGGGTCTATTGAAAAAATCAATATATTTCTTCTTCCAAGTCATGGAATATCCAAGCAGTAAAACAACTGTTTCTTGATGAGACAGCTGAAAAGATTTTACAATTAAGGATTTCTCTAAATTCTTGGGAGGACAAACCCATTTGGTTAGGATCAAAGTCAAGGCAATTTACAGTTAAAATCGGTTTATTTCTTTGCCTCCCAGGAATTGTATGACACAATTCCGGTTAGAGGCCGTTTGGTGGGGAGAAGTCCTTTTGGAAAAAAAATTTTGGCACCTTCTTGTGGACCGAAAAATACTAACAGTCTAGTTGTGAATGAGAATCTTTATAAAAGAAAGATTGTACAATCTCCTCTTTGCCCCAGGTGTGAGAAAGAAAATGAAACTGTCAATGCATGGCTGTTACTTTGTGAGAAAAGCAAGTGTGTATGGTTTGGCTCAAGTTTGGGCCTGTTGGTTGATAGGATTAATCCTTCTCTCACTTTTTTTTTTTTTTGATTGGCTTGCTTTATCTTTCAAATCTGATTTAGCTTCTCATGTGGAAAATACTATTAGTTTGCTTGCTGGTCTTTGGGAGATCTGGAAGGACAGAAATAGAGGTATCTTTGAAAATTCATCCTATAATCCTGGGAATGTAATTAATGCAATAAACAGGTTGACAACAGAGACGTCTCTGCTCTTCAGCAGGAATTGGGAAACTCTTCAGCTGAGGGTCATAGGGACCCTTCTTTTTGTTGGTTCCCTCAGCTGACTTTTGCTGCTGGGCTGCCTGTGGCTCCTTTTCAACTGACTTCCCCTATTAGCAGAGGCCATGGCTTTAGTGGAAGCTGTGACGATAGCCAAGAGGAAGAGCCTATAACGGGTGATCTTTGAGTTGGACTGTCAATAACTCATTTTTTACCTCAACAACTCTTCTCCCTTTTGTGCAGCTGATCTAGTGTAAGCTTTGTGAAGGTATGGCTGTTGATTTTTTGTGGTGTCCTAGAGGTGGGAATGCTGCTGCTCATAAGCTTGCGAAGATTGGTGCTCGTTCAGTGCTACGATTGGAAGAAGATATTCCAGATTGGCTTTTGTCTTTAATTAAGTAGCATGTTTTTTTTTTTGTTAGTTGTTGTGTTTTGTTTGTCTTGTAGGAGTACGTATATCATCCCAAGTCTCCACTGGAGATCCCACAAGGCACCAACTAAGCCACCATCACTTGGTAATTTTATTTAATTTTCTTGTTTATAATGTTGCTTATATAATTTTTTTGGGTCATTTATTAGAACACCCCTTATAGTTTTATATATTTATTTAAATCTATTCTATTATTTTTATTTTACTAAAACACCCCTATAGTTTGCAACCTATTTGCTCAATGACCTTTCACTAAGAAGTGTTTTTTTTTCATATAAAATAGTAACATAATCACCTAAACTGAGTGGAAAATGTTCAAGGGCATGGGCCCATGATTGTTTATTCCAAAAGTATCCCTAACATTTCTTGCAAAAAAAAAAAAGAGCAAATAAAGCCAAATAGAGTGGTTGTTCATGTTTTACTAGGGGCAAAAATGATATTCTTCATTTTTGTTAAATATATTCAAATGGACATTATGGTCAAAACTGTCATTTTGTGTTGTCATTAATGGAAGATTAATCTTGCAAAACTATAGGGGGTGTTTTAATAAAACACAAGCTATAGGATAGATTTTAGTAAATCCATAAAACTATAGAAAGTTTTTTAATGAATGACTTTTTTTTATTAAACATGGATGCAACACTTACTTTGCACTAGTAGTTGTTGATGAAGTGTACCAATGACTTTTTTTAAATTCCTCAACTGTCATTAACTATTATGATGGTCAAACTATAAATAGTCATTTCAGTTAAATTTGTGACCACACAAATGCATCTTCTTCAGCATATTGATAAGTAGTCTACAAATACAAATATGTAGAGTGCAAAACCTTGTATTTTATATGTATTTGAACTGTACATATTTTGCATTTGTATTCCTTCCAAACTGAGCCTTATCATTTTTTTTTTGAATTGATTGTAACTTCTTGAGCTGTATCCTGAGCATTTGTCAATGAAATTTGCACCTTAGGTTGCATTTGGAAACAATGCAAATAAGTGTGAATGCAAATATGTAGAGTGTAAAACGGTTCATATAAATTGCAAAGTTGGGTTAGTTTTGCACCGACAAATTTACATTCTCACCAAACAGACTTAATTGTAATGAATGCAAACATGAATTTCAATAAAACATATGTTTTTTTTTTTTTTTTATCAAAAACCCACTTAAATGCAAATGTACTTCTTTTTTATTGATGTACTTTTACATCTTATAATCAATGTAAATATGCATTGGTCCAATGCATAAATGTAATGTTGTTAAACACAGGCAAAAGTGAACCAAAGTGCAAATTTACCCTGAACCGGGATTTATACTCCATTTGCATCGTTTCCAAATGCAACCTTAGCCTCAATTTGGAAAGAGTACAAATATAAAAATGTATCGTGCAAATATATGAAAAATAATACAAAATACAAGGCTTTACACTCTACATATTTATATTTGTACTCCTTCCAAATTGAATACAAATACAAATATATACCGTATAAATACATACAAAATACAAGGTTTTACACTATATATTTGTATTTGTAGTCTTTCCAAATGGAGTCTAGGCTTTAAAAAACAACAAAACACATTCCTCTTCAAGTTATTTTCTTTATTAATTTTTTTTTTATTTTCTTTTCTGGAACCAAAGTTGATACCATTAATTCTAGAAGATTTCTCTTTCGACATTCATTTTTGTTGGTTGTCATTTCCTATCAAAACCTCTGTTGTATCCTAGCTCCTAGGTATGAATTTACCTGCAGCCTTCAAAAGAACATTCTAATCTCTTTCTTTTATGAAACTACTATTCCAATGATTCCAATCTAACAATTCAATATATGATGATCATCAACTGCGGACTCGATTACTATTCTATAGTTTCATAAATTCATACTTCCACTCTCCACCGATGTTGTTAGCCTCGGATTAGATGGACCCAACAAGTGAACCATTGACTTTGTGACCTGGTGACCTTTCCGGGTCTTAAAATTTGACAGTTCTCACGAGCTGATCATTCAAACCCACCCACCCCACCCCCACGTACTGTGGGGCGGAGATGTGATCTCGGATAGTAGGTCGGCAAATGTCCATTAGTTGGTGATAACGTGATTGGATCATTAGTTCGGCAAATGTCCAACAGTTACTTCACTCGATTGGGCTCGATCAAGTACAGCCGGGTCAACACTTTGGAGTCTGAAATGCCAAGTTGCCAACGCACACAAATTTGTCACCTGTTTATCATTCCACCCAAACGCACAGAAGCGACCAGATTATGTTCCGTCACCTCACCTCCAAGTTTCAAGGCATTGAAGATGTAATGAGCTGTATGTATCCTCCACCAGGAACTTTTACAGCAAGTAATGCAAACACAAAAATGTCGGAAGGGCAGATAGGATCCAAAACATGCCAGCTTAGATCACTCCGCCATTCTTTCTTTCACATCATATCCACACGGATTTTAAGACAAAACTAAACACAAAATCAGAGGACTAATTCAGAAAAAAGCTTGGATTTTTCTTAGTTCAACATGATACCGAGAAATACACTACCTGATATCAATAAATAAAGGAAATAAAATATGGAACAAAAAAGGCTTCTGCGATTTGGAGTCAATTATCATTAGATTGTTGAACCTTTTCAAATTTGCCAAGAGCAAGGTGTAAGAATCAGTCCCAAGGAATGCAAGTAGAAGAGTCAGGAAGGAAGCTTCAAGTTTCTCAAGGTTGCAGTGAGAAGAGGGAGTTTGGTGAGAGACCTTTGCTTGTACTCTTTCTCCAAGGTCTTTGCAGCCAGAGTATGCAGTTCTGAGCTATCCTTGTCCTCTTTGTTCCGCCCTTTTGAAAGCTGCGCAATGGCGGCACTACACTGGATAACAGAACCAACACCACCCATTAGCCAGTACTCAGGTAATTGGGGTGATGAGGCTAAGCTGATGCTAGGGTGGGAACCATTGTGCAAGTGCACGTGCATGTGTATGTGTGTGTGTGTGTGAGAGAGAGAGAGAGAGAGAGAGAGAACCAAGCAAATGCCAAAAAGCGCTCGGGTGTTTTTGCCCCCAGTCAAATCTATGGTAGATGCATAATATTTCTTAGACATCTGAAGGTTTTCTAGCCCACCAAGTGTATAGAGTACCTGTTGAGGCAAGGAAGCAAAACGATAGGAGCTTAATTCAAGCTTTCTTAAAAAGTATGAGATATACACACCAACGTCTTAGGTAAAAAATATTAATCTTGGAGGTTTCTCGGATAAAAATTTCAGTTTCTAGGGTTTTCATAGGGAACAGATCATTATGCAGGTGGGCATCATGACAATGGTATTAAGGTCCATTACCAAGTTCAATTTCAAGTGTTCTCAAAAACTGTAAAATACACAATATGCATACATGTCTACGCTGCATGTTCAATGTTCCAGATTATTTTTAATATAAAAAAAAATACTTTTACAGGGGTGAATGTGTATGTAATTAAGGGTTGACAAGTCTACGGTTGAGTATATGTTTTCGTGTAATCACATATTTACACTAAACTGGAATTACTCACATCGGCATATGCTAGGTGATATAGGGGAACCAACGGTTGACATAATATTAGCTCCTCATAACAGAAAGCTGCTTGCTTGTACCTGATTACGGCAAGTAAAAGAAGAAACTTAACAAAATGCAGGACCTATAAGGCATGAAATGCTGAGATAATAAAAGATAATTATATCTGTCACTATATATAGAAAATGATCTGCTAGGTTCTAACTTCCATTGCTGGAAACACCACAATCAATCCTGTTGGATCCATCTGGTATAATAGCTCAAACATCAAGTTTTGTGGCATCAACAGCACTGGAAATCAGAAACTCCAAGGCTGCTTGGTATGGTTGTCCATAAAATAACATTTACAAATATCTCACATTTGTAGTGAAACATATATTTCAGCAAGTTCTCTCCATGCCTCATGATCTGCCATAAATCTGTAACCCAAAAAAAAGTAGGGATTTAAGAGATGCTTCTATGGCCAAATATCATTGCATGTAAAAACATATGCAATAATAATCATATATTGGAATACCATGCTGGCTTACATTTCAAGATACTTATTGAGACACTCAATGGCCCCTGAAATATTGCCTTGTGCCTTTGCCATGGCAACTCTCCTCTTCTGGATTACCTGGTGAGTGAAAAAGAAAAAAAAATGAAATGAGGCTTATTTTTTCTGCATTTCTGGGGAACATAGAAGCATAGTTTCTTGCCAAAAAAAGGTAGCATAAGTTCTTTGTCATAGATACAATTTTAATGTCAAGAAGACCATGCTGGCAACTTTACTTGATCGAGTGGGTTATCCTCTAAAAGGCTTGAGTAAGCTACTTCTGCATCCTTCCATGATCCCCTAGCTTCAAGCAACATCCCTTTTAACCTACCTATTGATTATTGCCAAAGCAAGGACAACAAACAAGCATAAGACATTTGAAAGTAATTATTCAAAATTAGGAGATCCCCCTGTACAGTAACTTTAGGTTTGCTGAACTCACCAACCCTCATGCTCTCAGGAAATTTCCTCTGAAGAGCATTTATACAGTCCTGAATAAAGATGTGAGAAAGTAAATTATACCAAAGCTTTTGTTATCTGCTAGACAATAAAATTATATCAACTAAAAAAAACCTTGTATAGCATTAAAAGAGAAAATGAACACAAGCAGATAAGCTTAATAAAGTGCACAGTTCAACTAATGAAGGAAGCAAAGATTTCACAGAAACAACAAAAAACTTTCAGGAAAAGGCCAAAGTTACCTCTGTAATAGCGTAAATATTATTCTTACTTTCCTGAATAATAAGGTTCAACTAAAGAAGGAAGCAAAGATATTATTCCTGCAATGTTCAGAGAAAGGCCAGCCATGTAATAAGGTTCCACAGGTAACTAGGTGCTGCACATACACCCTACATTAGATTCCTCTTAGGAGCAGTGTCAATAACTGCTCATAGGCTCACTTGGTCTTTTGGTGCACAGCATGCTTTGTTCTAACTTTGATTAATGTTACGTCCTTTCCAAAAACTTCAATATTCATGTTTTGTACAATAAAGCAGTTACCACCTTACGTTTTATGGCCTTTATCCGTGTTTAAGGAGATGTTGAATAATGCATAGGAAGTTCTGTATAGTCTTCGTCTAAAGACCCTAAACCAACTAATGGCCACAACTGTTGTTGCCTTGTTGGTCCCTGTTATGTAGGGATGGCAACGGGGTGGGTTCGGGGAGGGTTTTGTAAATTCTAGACCCTACCTGCCTCCCTAAACCTTCCAACCCGTACCCGCCCCAAAACCCGTAGCGGGTTAGATTTTGTTCACCCAAACCCTCCCCGTATATGAAAATGCAAAACCCTCTCCAAACCTACCCTCCCCGCATTCAAAGGTAAGGGCGGGTTGGGTTTAGAACTCACATCTAATTTTTTATTATTTCCAGCAATAAATAAGTAAAATAACACAAATAAACAACAAAATTTCCAATTATTTGATTAAGACATGTAGAAAACACAAACTATAAATTATCCTTTACATAAAATTCAAAATATTATTAAATTCAACACGTAGTACATAAAGTTTATATGCTTCCCAACAATGCGAGTCGGGGAGGGTCAGGTTTACCCTAATACTGTACCCTACCTGTACCCATACGGGTTGTAGAATCCCAAAACCTCTCCCTGCCCCAATACCCATCCCTCGAGCAAAAAAACTGCCCCGTCAGGGAGGGTAGGGGCAGGTACCCACCGGGTAGGGTAGAAACTGCCATCCCTAGTCTTATCTGGGGGTACTAACTGAGGGCTGGCCCGTTGGTGTGCTAGCTGGTTTGTTCCAGCGTTGACACGGAATTGAATCCCACAACCAACACTTTGGGGAAAAAAGGGGTCAAGGGAAAGTTATCAATGGTGCATGGCACCAAATACCAAAAAAAAAAAAAAAGAGTTATCTGGGGCCATGGGAAGGGTGAAATGATCCCAGTTAGAAAGCCCCTTAGTCCAAAAACCAATTAAGAGTCTTAAATATTTTGTAATTTTAAGCCAAAGGTAAAGAATCTTTTGGCATGGTCGCCCAGCTTATTTTCTCCATAAGTATGGGCTAACTTCTTATTAGTTTTTGATAAGAAGAAATAAAATTTTATTAAAGGAAAAGGATAAAAATACATTGACAGTGAGATTTCACCATACAAAGGGAAAACATCTAAAACAAAATACAAAACAACCATTTATAACTCAAACACCCTTGCTAACCAAATCTAATTCTATCCATAAGCTAGCTCCAAATGCCTCTATTGAATTTTTTAAATTACAAATGAACTAAAGACTAGTGGACAACCAAAGAATAACTTTTTTTTTTATCAATAACACTTTCATTAAATCATCAGTAGAAAATTTACAGGAGGAAGACAAACACACTTATCTCCCAAGAGTCACTAAGAGCCTCATAAAATAAAGAAAAAAGAAGAAAAAGAGAAAAGAATACACTAAAGTTACAGCTTAGCCCAAAACAGTGAATCCCTTTCTGCCCCTTGTTTAGCTAAACCGTCAGCTAGGGAATTAGTCGATCTTTTAACCCAACATGTCTTAACTTCCATCTCTCGCACCAGCCACATGAATTTCCTCCTCTCATTGTTATACTTCCATAAACCATTTTGATCTTTAGTCAGCCATCCTATCACCACCTCCGAATCCCCTTCAATTATGAATTTCTTGATGTTCAACTCCTTAGCTTTCCGGACTCCTTCCATAACTGCAAGGATCTCAGCTCTAAGGGAGTCACCCACTCCAATTGGGCCTGAGAACATGGCAGAGATGACCCCATTTTCGTCCCTAAAAACACCTCCAATCCCCGATTGCCCCGGATTTCCCCTACTGCAACCATCAAAGTTTAATTTCAAGAATCCACTAGGTGGGGGAGTCCAAACCACTTTCATTACTGACTTGATCTGTGTGCAATTTGCAATTTCACCCCACTTCCTCAACATGTCATCCACAGTGTAATCTGTGAATAGTTCCAAATATTTCAGCCACTGTACCGCCCTAATATGTATGATAGCCCTCAGATCTGCTACTCTTCTTTGGGTTTCTGAGAATATCCTGGAGTTTCTTTCCTCCCACAATGTCCAACATACTGCAGCCCTTAGTCCTCTCCACATTATCCTTCCCCTTTTTATCCGCCACCTGAAAAAGGTAGGGGAGAAAAGGCCCTGCAAGTCTGATGGGGGATTCCAACTGCGTCCAAATAAGGAGGAAGCCCAATCCCAAATTGACCTCGCAAAGTGGAAAGACACCAGTAGGTGAAAACCAGTCTCCCCATCCGCTTTACATAGAACACATCACTGAGGTGACAAACAAGTACTAGGTCTCTTCTTTTGGAGTAGATCACCAGGGTTAATTCTTTCCAGATAGGCTTCCCAACAAAAACTACCAACCCTAGGAGGTATTGCTTTGCACCAAACCTCACCAACAGGGAAAGGGGGGAAGGTAAGACTGGTGGACTGACTTAAGACTTTGAAGAACGAGGCACAAGAGAATAAGCCATTGGGGGTAGGTGTCCAAATTCTAGAGTCCTCCCTAGTGGGGTCTAAGACAACGTTATCAAGAAGTGCAATAAGGCTCGAAATACTGCCGAGGTCTGAGTCCCTCAAATCCCTTCTTAAACCCAAGTTCCACCCAATCCCAGAAATGGAAGAGGACAGGGTGATGAAAGACGAGATCGGCTCATTTTTCAAATCAGAAAGAGCATACAAAGAAGGAAATTGATCCTTTAAAGGGGCGCTCCCCACCCAGGTTTGTTCCCAAAATTTTATAGAGTTACTGGAATTCAAGTCATACCTGATATTAGGGAAGAAAACTGGTAGCAAGTCATGAATGGCTTTCCAAGGAGAGTTGCTTGTGGTCCTAGCTCTGACTCCAGCGTCCCATCCATTGTCCTCCAGCCCATGTATACTTGCCACTATTTTAGCCCATAGCTTCTCCTTCTCCATAGGGAACCTCCACAACCACTTCCCCAACAGAGTCATATTCCTTCTCCTGATACTCCCAAGCCCCACGCCACCACAAGACTTACTCCTACACACTATCTCCCAGCTAACTTTGTGATCCCTCTTCTCCTCTCCTGGCTCCCACAGGAAATCTCTCATAAACTTCTCTAATCTGTTAGCAACCTTCACTGGGATTTTAAACACCGATAGGAAAAAGATGGGTAAGTTAGCAAGCGTGGCCTTAATTAATGTAATTCTCCCACCGAGAGAGAGGTAGTTCTTTTTCCAGGATACTAGTCTTTTTTCAAACCTTTCCACCATCGGGTTCCAAAAGCTCTCTCGCATGGGATTATCACCTAATGGAAACCCTTAGTAGTTCAAAGGCCACCCCGAAACTTCACACCCCAACATTTCAGCACTCTCCCTGAGCTCTCCCTCCTCCAGGTTCACCCCCATTATACAACTTTTCCCAAGGTTATCCTTCAAGTTAGACATTTGCTCAAACAGTTGTATCACCAACTTCAAGTTCCTGATCAAGCTCACATTACTGCCTTCACAAAATAGAATCGTGTCATCAACAAACTGTAGATGAGTGAGGGGGGTTTCCACCCTCCCAACTCTCCAGCCTCTAATGAGCCCCCTAGCATCTGCTCTGTGAATCAGTTTCCCCAGAACCTCCGCAGTTAGAATAAACAAGAAAGGAGACAGGGGGTCTCCTTGTCTTAAACCCCTACTGGCTGGAAAGAAATCTACCACTGTCCCATTCACTAGTACTGAATAATGACAACTCCTGACACAACCCATGATCCACTTGCACCATCTAGCCCCAAACCCAAATTTAGTCAAAACTCTCCTCAAGAAATCCCAGTCCGCCAAGTCATAAGCCTTTTCCAAGTCCAACTTACAAACCACTCCCTTCTTCTTATCCCTCTTAAAGTTCTCCACTTTGTCTTCCACTCACAAAGGCTCCTTGATAGTGTGCAATGATATCGGGCAATACCTTCTTCAACCTCATAGACAACACTTTTGCAATGATCTTATACAAGCTATTAACCAGGCTAATTGGCCTAAAATCCTTCGGGTGGGATGCATCTTTCTTTTTTGGAATTAAAGCTATAAATGTAAAGTTCACACCCGGATTGACAACTCCTCTCCTGAAAAACTCCTCAAACACTCGCAAGAGATCATCTTTCAAGATCTCCCAACAGTCCTGATAAAAAGCCATTGTGAACCCATCCGGCCCTAGAGCTTTTGTTCTATCCATAGAAAACACAGCCTCCTTGATCTCTTCTAGAGTAAAGCTTCTTTCCAGCCTTCTCTTGTTTTCTACTCCTACATCTGGCCAGTCAAAACCTTCTACCCACACCCTTCTACTCGCAGGCCTTCTTAGAATAGATTTGAAGTGCTCCACACAGGCCCTGGCAATCTCCTCATGTTGTACTAACTCGACTCCATCTACTACCAATTTGGAGATAAAGGTCTTCCTTCTCCTACCATCTGCTAGAGAATGAAAATACCTAGTGTTTCTGTCTCCCTCTTGCAACCACTTACATCGAGATTTTTGCCTCCAACTAATTTCCTCCTTGTGCAGACAATCCTCTAGCTGTCTTCTCAAATCTCTCCCGAGGTCATTGTCTTCCTCTCCAAATTCTCCCCTTTCTTCTTTAGAGTCAAGGCTTTCAATCTTATCCATCAAATCTCCCTTTCTTTCTTCTATCCTCCCAAACTCCATCAAGTTCCACTCCTTGATTCTTGCTTTCAAGAATTGTAGTTTCTTATGAAATATCATCCCCTCCCATTCCACCAATGGAGTACAGCCATGCCACCATTCCCTCACTTTGTTAGTAAACCCTAGCTGAAGTAACCACATAATTTCAAATCTAAAGGGGGTAGGACCTCCACACCTTCTTTCCTCCTTACATAATACTATGGGCCAGTGATCTGAGGTCACCCTTGGGAGAGCTCTAGAAGCCAAGGTTCCCCAATGTTCTTCCCAATCCAAAGAGAACAAGAATCTATCCAGTTTAGAGCAAATGGGTCTAGATTGGAGGTTTGACCATGTAAACGTCTTTTGGGCTAGGGGAATCTCTTTAAGCTCAAAGGCATCCACAAAACTATTAAACTTCCTCATGCTTGTTGTCACCCTCTGGTTAACCTTATTGGACTCCTCCGAGAATCTGATCACATTGAAATCCCCACCCATGCACCAAGGCCCATCCCACAACCCTCTAACATCAGCCAATTCCTCCCACAACTCCTCTCTCTCTCTATAGTCATTCGGTCCGTAAACATTTGTGAGCACCCATGTATAGTCATCCTCTTGCTACTTAAACTTCAGAGACACCGAGTACTTTCCGATCAACTCCTCCAGACCTTCCACCACATCCTTCTTCCACATTGTTACAATCCCCCCAGAAGCACCCCACGAGGGAGCAGCCACCCAGCTAATTCCCCTGGCTTTCCATACACTCCTTGCCCATTTATCATTAAACTACATTCAAATAGACTCTTGTAGCAACACAATGTCTGGGTCACACTGTCTTATTACCTCTTTTATTGTCGCCCTCTTCCTTGCACTCCCAATTCCCCTCACATTCCAACTAAGAATCTTCATTCCGCTTCTTGGTAAACCCATTGCCACTTACCACTACTTTCCCCTTTCCTCCTGTCTCCCTTTACCCCGAGCTTCTTATCACCTTCTACATCTCTCTTCAATCTCTCTACTTCACTCAATCTCCTCTTCTTTATTCTGATCTTCTCCTTCCTCTTCTGTAAGTTTTCTTTCAGCACATTCAGATCTTTCAACCTGCAACCTAGCTTCCCTACAAATTCTGCTATCATGTCTTCTCTCACCGAGTCCACCAGCCCTACCCTTCCTACAGAATCCCCTCCATCTCTATCCACCTGCCCCTTCTTCCTCTCCTCTGGTCCCACCTCTAGTCTTTCTTCTCCATCCACCCTCCCTTTCCTATTACCTCCCCCCAACCCTGCTCTCTCCCCGAATCAAAGAATAACTTTCAGCAACTAATTTTGTTTTAGACTGATTTTTCTCTTCAAATATGCATCTGTTCATTTCTTTCCATATACCCCAAGTCCCCAACAAACTGCAAACTCTAATAATGTATAATACTCCCGGTTATCCATTTTCTTACCTCCCAAGCTTGGCCATAAGGAAAATATCTTCACTGGTTTGACTGGAGTCGATATTTGATATCAAAGAAAGATGCTCAAATGAATTCCATCCAGAAACAATGAACAAATAAATACCTCACATCTTCCTCATGCTCCTCCTTATTCAAAATAGATATACTTGGCATCTTGAAACCTCTTGATTTCAAATAGTCCAATGTTAAGATCTCCAGATGATGATATCTACATGGCCCATGAAAGGTCTGAGCCCAAGAAGAAGTATTCTCTGGAAAATCACCTCCTTAGCTAAATGCTGGACAAGAAAGAAATTCAAGGATCTTGAGGACAAAAAACATAGAGGCGGAGTCTATTATTGCAAAGGTAAAAGGAACTCTCAAGCAATGGGTCTGCATACTTGG
Organism: Nelumbo nucifera; assembly: GCF_055504915.1. NCBI lineage: Eukaryota > Viridiplantae > Streptophyta > Magnoliopsida > Proteales > Nelumbonaceae > Nelumbo > Nelumbo nucifera. The sequence goes on along the minus strand of NC_142649.1, from coordinate 168,236,985 downwards.
GGAATTCAAAGGGATCTCATCAGAGGACTTCAGGTTTTGCATATGATGAATTGACTGATAACATGCTATCAAGAAACTTTTTTCCCGGATTTTGCATATGATGAATTAAAACCTATCAATAAATGTCTAAAAACAAAGATCAGCACAATCTGCTCCCCCACTTCCCAAATAATAACAATAGTAACAATAACAACAACGACACGCTTTGAAAACCTGGTCACTACTGAGGTTGATCCTGAAACTGAAAATACTACTCTAGTATAAATGGAGCTACTACTTTAGCTTTTTCCCAACAAATTTTTGTTTCTTTTGGGGTTGTTCTTTCTTCTCTTATTAAACATCTATTGGGTTTTCTCAAAAAGAAAAAAAAAATCATTAAAATGCGCTTTTTTCTTTGGGGGCTAACTGGCTAAGTAAAATGGAGTTTCTTGACTGTTCCAGATGCCTACTGATGTACCTTTCTGAACACTTGCTCCATATTGTAATTTTTGCACACAATACATCATTGTAGAACTCTACAATGATGGTAGAGTTCTTCCCTTCCCTTTCCTTTTCTTTTCTTTCTTTTTCTTTCCCTTCCCTTTCCTTTTCTTTTCTTTCCCTTCCCTTTCTTTTCCTTTCCTTTTTTTTTTTTCCTTTTTTTTTCCTTTTTTCAGTCTTTTTATATGAGGTGTGCATGAGGCGCATGAGACGTACACCTCTAGCACGCCTCATGAAAAAAGCCATACGCCTCTTGCACCTGAGGCGCACGCCTCAGAGGTGCCAGCGCCTCTGGCATATGCCTCAGGGCGTTTTGGGGGAACCTTGCCTCTAGGCATACACCTCCCATGCCTTTTAAAACACTGCCCGGGGGGTGTTAAGATGACACCCAGCCGCAGCCTTACACACAAGCAGTTTACACTACAAAAGTTCAATCAAGATACATGAAACTGATCAAGATTACAAGCCTGTAACTCAAGAAAATTCCAAAAATTCTTCCCTAACTTTGCTCTGCTAGTCTGATGAAAATATGGATGCACCAAAATCCAATTGGACACCAAATTTTCAACCATAGCTAACATCCTTCCAATGTTCTTCTGTTTGTTCTCAAATAGTCTTCTATTTCTCTCCATAAAACCCAACAAACTGCAAAAGGGAAGCAGCTCCACAGTCCACACGATTTTTGCTTTCTTGCTCCTGTTAAATCTTGGCCAAGAGGAGAATAACTCTGTTGTAGTGGAAGGCTGAATCAAGTTCATTCCAAATAGGAAGGAAAAAAAAACTCCACATGAAATGAGCAATCCTGCAAGAATAGAACAGGTGGAATACTATTTCCTCATCTGAGCAGCACAGAGAGCAGAAACTTGCCATACAAAAACCTCTACTCTTCAGGTGTTCTGAAGTTAAGATGCTATCTATAGACACTATCCAGGCAAAAGCTTCCACTCTAGGTCGGATAGGATTCCCCCACACTCCTTCCACTTGATCAGCAACCAACTGCTCCCTTATCAGTGCCAAGTAAAAGGATTTAACAGTAAAAGATCAATTTTGCATTCTTTCCATCACAAGTCATCCCTAGAAGAGATAGAAACATTTGACTGTTGCAGATTTTCTAACAGCAGTAGTCATTCTTTAATTTCCAGATCCCTTAATGGCCTCCTAAACTTTGGGCTCCACGCCAATTGGTCTCCCTTACCTCAAAACATTGATCTACCCTCACCTGCTGCTCTGAGAGTCTGTAAATTCTTGGACAGAGCTCCCTCAACTTCCCAACCCCACATCATTCATCTTCCCAGAATCTCACTCTTGACTCCACCCCCACCTTAAAACTGACCAAAGCTTTGAACTCTCTATGAAAACTCATTATCCCCTTCCACACACTCACTCCATAGGAATTCGAAACTTCCCTTGATTCCCAACCAAACCTCACTACCCCATATTTCCTGGCTACCACCCTCCATAAAGAATCCTTTTCTGTATCCAGCCCAAAACCTCCATAGCCACTTACCAAAAGAGCCCTATTGAACAGCTTCGCCCTTCTAAACCCCAGACCCCCTTTTCCTTTTGGTCTGCATACCTTGTCCCAATTCACCAAATGGAACTTCTTTTGGCCCCTAATTCCTTCCCAAAGGAAATCTCTCTGTAGTTTTTCGATCTTGTCAGCCACCTCCCTTGGAACCTTTAATAGTGATAGATAGTATGTTGGTAGACTTGAAATGACACTTTTAATGAGAGTAATTCTGCCCCCAAGAGACAAGATTTTGCTTTCCACTTCCCCAATCTTTTTTCCACCCTTTCTAGCACTGGCCTCCATACACCTACTTCTGAAATCTTGGTCCCCACCGGGAGACCCAAAAAGTTAACTCCCCTAACTGGCATTCCAACACTGCAGCACACCATTCCAGCACGTCCCTTTCTACATCCCCCACTCCAATAAGTAGACTTGAAAGGATACTTCTAATGAGAGTAATTCTGCACCCAAGAGACAAGTATTTTGCTTTCCACCCTTTCTAGCAGTGGCCTCCATACCCCTACTTCTAAAATCTTGGTCCCCACCAAGAGACCCAAATAGAGGAAAGGTAACTCCCCTAACTGGCATTCCAACACTGCAGCACACTGTTCCAGCACCTCCCTTTCTACTTCCCCTGCTCCAATAAGTAGACTATTGGACAAATGAATTTCCAACCTGTTAACATCCCAAAGTTTGCCAAATATAGCCCTTAAACTCAGCACTTGGTCCACTGAGGCATCTAAAAAAAGAGAGTGTCATCTGCGTACTGAAGATGAGAGATGTAGGGCCCCTCAAACCAACTCTAAAGCCTTCAATCCACCCCATCTGAACACCCTTCACCATAAGCAGATTTAGCACCACCATAACCAGAACAAAAAGCAAAGGGGAAATTGGACCTCGCTGCTGTAAACCTCTAGATGCTTGAAAAAAATCTGAAGAGACTCCATTGAGAAGAAGAGAAAAAGATACTAAAGGTATGAAAGCATACACCAAACTACTCCATTTCTCCCAAAGCCCATTAAATGCTGCATTTCCTCCAAGAAACCCCATTCCACGTGGTCATACGCCTTTTCAATGTCGATCTTACAAACCAGACCTGGCCTCCCACTTCTCAGCCTAGAAACAATACATTCACTAGCCACCAACACCCCATCTAAAATTTGCCTTCCTTCCACAAATGCCATCTGGGTTTCTCCCACCACTTAATGCAGGACTGCTTTCAGCCTCCGTGATAGCACCTTATCCAAGAAATTATAAGGGCTGCTTTAAACTGATTGGAAAGAAATCTTTAATATTCACTGCCCCAACCTTCTTTTGAACCAAGGAAATAAAAGTGGCATTCAACCTTTTATCCAGCTATTTTGTGTCACAAAACTCCTTAATCATTTGAACAAAATCCTCCTCCAAGAAGCTCCAACCAGCCTTAATGAAGCTAAAGTTAAATCCATCAGGCCCTGGAGTTTTGTCTACTCCAATCCTTCTCAAAGCTTCTCTGATCTCCCCAATTTCTACCTCCCTTTCTAACCAAACTGCTGAGTTATCATTCAACTTCCTACATTCCAAGTCCCCCAAAGACACCCACCTCCAACCCCTTTCTGAAAATAAATTCTTGTAGAACTCTACCGAGCCCTCAATTTCTGTCTCGAGCTCACCTCCTCCCTCAAAATTAACCTTTCCAGCTCTTTTTCCAAGGAATCCTTCTCTACTAGAGCCTCTCTTGAGATTGAGAACTGCCCCTCTTCTTCCAGCCTATCCAGTTTCGCTAGAATTTCCAAAACCTCCTTTTTCCTCAATTCAGACCCTCCAAACACCTTTGATCTTCTACCCCTCAAATCTCCCTTTAGAACCTGAAACTTTCTCAAACTCCTGGGAGCTGCTGAGCCTTCCACCTGCACATTTCTCCACCTCTCTTCAGCCCACTCCAAAAAAATTGTTTCTTGCAACCAGACATTTTCAAATATGAAAGGTCTCACTCCATTTACAGCTACAAACTTTCTTAAAAAAATTGGTTTGTGGTCTGACATTCTTAGAGTCAAGGCTTCTTGAACCACCTCCCCCACATACTCCACCCAATCTCCTGAGAATAAGAACCTGTCTAGCCTTCTAAGGATTTCTCACCATTTAACAGTGGACCAATAAGTCCATTTCCTTCAATAAACTCTCCAAACTTTCCCATTCCCACCGATAACCTCCTCTCCCTTCCTCCTTTCATTTCGCTCCTCCTTAACCACATTAAAATCTCCTCCTACCACCCTAGGACCACCCCACAAACCCCTCAACTCTTCCAATTCTTCCCAAAACTCAGCTTTTTCTCCCTCCAAGTTTGGGCCATAGACGTTTGTTAAACCCCAACATCAATCATCATTCACCTCTTTCAGACAAACCGACACAGAGAACTTTCCTACCTTCTCACCCACATTTCTGTATACCCCCCAGATCCCAGAAAATGAGTAAACCACCTGACAAATCCACTGCACTCAGCTCCAGCCACTCCCAGCCATTCCTTCCCCAAATCTCCTCCTTCAAACCCAGATTGAAAGATTCCAGCTTCATCTCCTAAAGTAGCACAACTGTAGGGCTATGATTCCTAATTAAGTTTCTCACTATCCCCCTCCTCTCCTTTCTCTCAAACCCTTACATTCCAACTAATCACCCTCATCCTGCTCTTCCTGCCTGACAATGAAATTGAAGGAGGCTCTGTTCCTCCCAATTTTTTCTTTTTCTCGGTTTTTTTCTCCCTTCTAAATTTCTCAATGTGTTCGAAAGCCTTTCTTGCAAATTCTTCCCCTCCCCAGAAAAACAAACCCAGGGATTTGCCAACATAGACTTCCCTCTCAACCAATCTATCAATTTCTACTTAGCCATTTCGGACCACATCAGAAGCCTGAACTGTCTCCCTTTTGTTCCTCCCTCCTCTTGTCCTTTCCCTCTCTCCCCCTCCAAGCACACTTCTCATCCTAACTCCCCTACTCCCACTCCTTCCACCCCCTGAGAAGGAGCTACAACTCTCTTTTTCTGTTGTATACCTTCTCTTTCCACTCACTCCCTCCAATCTCTCCAAAAGGTCTTTTTTTCATCTCCCAGGAGATTCTGCTTCTTCCCTAAACTCCTTTCCCTCCTTCGACCTGTGTTTACTTCTCTTCCTCAAGCTTCGACCAATTTTCGAGATAAGGGAGTTTACCTCCTAGTCAATCTGCTTTCGTTGAGAGCAGTAGCATCATCAGAAACCCATTGCCTGTCCTCTGTTATGCAAATACAGGGTGCCAAGATCCTATCTTCTTCCCCCGATGAGAAGTTTGCTGGAGTTAGGGAGTCTTTGGCCGCCTGTTGGGAAATGCCGCACTTTGTTGTCTCCAAACAAATCTGTCCCTGGCCTTTCTTCCTCTCCAAACTTCAACACCTGTACACTATCATCTTGACGATCTCTCTCCTCTCCTGGCAAAGAGGCACCTTGGGTAGCACTTGAAGTTCTTGCAATGCCCCTGCTTCCTCTTCTTCGCTGAAACTCCACCGTCTTTTTACCTTCTGCATATTTGGCAACCACCCAAATCCAATCTTCCTTTTGGTTCCTCTCTCTTGATAAATTTTTCAAGAAGCCCCTCTTAATCAGCCTTTTGCTAATAACACCCCTACCTTTCTTTACACCCAGACTTGCAATCTTCCTCCCAATTCCCCTCCTCTTGTGGGCCCCACCTACTAGAGGATCAAAATTACATCCTCCTGCCACCTGTGTCCCTCTAACTTCCCTTTCTTCTACGTACGAAACAGGCTCCTCCGCCTTTATACCCTCCTCCCTCACCACATGTCCTTCACCATTCATCACTGAACCTTTCTCACCTTGGAAAATTATAGAACTGCCCTTCCCAACATCCACCTCAGACTTGCCTTCCTCCTTCGACTGACTGTTCACCTTCCTTTATTGAAACTTGTTCTCCTAAAACCCGTTGCAGCATCCCTCATCCTTAGTCTCTTCATTTCCTTCCTTCCAATTATCCCTCTGCTGCATTGATGCAAAATAAGTTCCGTCCTCTCCCTCTACCACCAATCTCAGATTGTATTTCTCCCCATCAAAAAACAACTATGACTCTTTCGATACATTTGAAACATCCCACTCTTCAACCAGCAACCTAGCAGAGTCTAACTTATTCTAGGTCCTGTTCCTATTGTCAAATTCTAGAAAACCTCCACAAGCTTTTCCAATTTCTTCGGACATGACAATGCTCCAGGCATGTAATGGGATCCCAATCACTACAACCCATGCAACTCTCCTCTTCCTCCCTCCTCTCAACGCTCCAGCCATCGGGAACCACCACCCAAGCCAAAGGTCCAATTCCCTACATTTACACGACTCCTCTTCTAGCACCTTCTCCGCCCACTCTTTCATATTGAACAGAAAGAGAAGTAGGCCACCGTTTAGTCTACACCTGGCTCTGCTCCAACGAACCTGTCTACCAGACTCGCCTTCAGCACCAATAACCTCTCTTCTAGTCTACCAATATTCTTTACTTCCACTGGAACCTCTCTCCTCCCCACTCCAACCTTGTCCATTGCCTATGAAAAAGCAGAAAATACAGCTAGGCTTAAGCATCCAAGGTGTTCTAGAAGTCATCTCCAAAGTTTGCTTTGCTTAAACCTTCAAATTTTGGTAGAACTAAGACCCACCCTACAATCCTGGAACTGATGACAGTTCCTAACTCTCTATTGCTTCTCGATTTGCCTTAAAAAATCCTCTTATTTGTTTCTTTCCAGATGTAAATCAGTCCTCTAATATCAATGTTTAAATTCAGTGATTAGCAGAATAAAACAGGTCTGAATAACTGTATAAGAGAAGAAAATGGCGAAGAGAAGAGGTAAGAGAAAAGGAGTCGAATCAATTCTCCATTCTCCTCTAACCCTATTTTATTAAGATCTAAAAATTAATGATGACAAGTATGCCCTTAAGTGGGTGGCCAGCTTGGCAGTTACATAAAGGAAATAAACAAGAATAAATAACAGGTCCATTAAGTGTGGCCCATCAACATAAAATAAAAGATATTACAAGAGAGGCTGTTAGGGCCCATTCGGCTCAGTCTCTTTACACTCCCCCTCAAGCTGAGCATAGATGTCAATCATGCCCAGCTTGCTTATATAGTGTGTCAATTTTCCCCTTGGAACTCCCTTGGTCAAGATATCAGCCAGTTGCTCTTCTAATGTGATGAATGGTAAACAAACTTTTCCTGAAGAGACTCTTTCTCTTATGAAATGCCTATCAACCTCAATGTGCTTAGTTTTGTCATGTTGAACAGGATTATGTGCAATGTTGATAGCAGCTTGGTTGTCACAATAGAGTATCATTGGTTTCTCATAGTCCACCCCCAATTCCTCTAGAAGGGATCGTAGCCATAGTAATTCTGACACACCATGAGCCATTGCCCTGTATTCTGCTTCAGCTGAGGATCTAGCAACTACTGATTGTTTCTTACTCCTCCAAGACACAATATTCCCAGCAACCAAAGCACAATAACCAGAGGTGGACCTTCTGTCATCAATACATCCTGCCCAATCTGCATCAGTAAAGGCTTCCAGCTTCATGTGACCATGCCTAGCAAACAGAATACCTTTCCCTGGAGTACCTTTCAAATAGCACAGAACCCTTTTTGCAACAGCAAGATGAGTATCTCTAGGAGAATGCATAAACTGACTAATAACACTTACTGCATAGGAAATATCTGGCCGAGTCATGCAAAGGTATAACAACTTCCCAAGCAGTCTCTGAAACACTCCCTTATCAGGCAAAGGTTCACCATTTGTGGCAGAAAGCTTATGATTAGGATCAATGGGAGTGGAGTTGGGTTTAGCGCCAAGTTTACCAGTTTCAGCAAGAAGATCAAGGACATATTTGCGCTGAGATATGAAGATACCATCCTTAGATCGAGCAACTTCAATGCCCAAGAAATACCGAAGATCTCCCAAGTCTTTGATTTCAAATTCGGAGTTGAGAAATCCTTTTAGTTTGCTGGCCTCTTCAATGTCATTACCCGTGACTACAATGTCATCAACATAAACAATCAGATTGTGTTTGAATGTAGCCAAATGAGACAAGAGCAGCCTGAAATCTCTCAAACCAAGCCCGAAGAGATTGTTTGAGACCATAAATAGATCTGTGTAGTTTACACACTTTGCCTTTCATTTCTTTCCCATACACTCCTAGAGGTAGAGACATATAGACCTCTTCATGCAGGTCTCCATTCGGGAATGCATTTTTACACCAAACTGGTGTAGGGGCCAGTCAAAAGTAGCTGCTAGAGAAAGTAAAACCCTGACTGAAGTCATCTTAGCAACAGGAGCAAATGTCTCAAGATAGTCAATGCCATACATTTGGGTGTAACCCTTAGCAACCAACCGAGCCTTAAATCTCTCAACAGAACCATCAGAGTGATACTTAATGGTAAACACTCATTTACAACCCACTGGTTCCTTCCCTTCTAGCAAGTCCACAATATCCCAGGTATGGTTCTTATGCAATGCATCAAGTTCAGTCATCATAGCATCCCTCCATTCAGCTTGAGATAATGCTTCCGGTACAGACCTGGGTGTCACATGGGAAGACACGGAGGCAAGAAAGGAGTAGTAGGAAGGGGAGAGAAGGCTGTAAGATAAGTGTTTAGAGATACAATGGGTTGTACACTTCTGCTTGCCCTTGTGAAGAGCAATAGGAAGGTCAAGGTCTGGGACAGTCAGAGATGGGTCAGTAGAGGGCTGGCCTGTTTCCTTAGGAATGATGGGAGTGGCAAGACGCTCTTCTGAAGGAGTGGAAACAACCTGCACATGTCTGAATCTCTGCCTTTGTTACCACCTTTGGAGAGCAGGAGCAGAAGGAGGAGGAGGAGTTGGGATATCAGAGGTAGGTCCAGTGGAAGAGGTGGACACCCCATGATCGGACTCACATGGGATGGGAAGAGGAACGGCTGGAGACACAGCAAAGGGCTCATCAGATTTCTCCCCCTCAGGAGGAATACAAAAGAAGGGAGTCAATTCTGCAAAGGTGACATCCCGAGATACAAAGCGGGTGCCACAAACTGGATCAAAACAGCAATAACCCTTCTGTATGGAGGCATATCCGAGAAACACACACTTATGAGCCTTAGGTTCAAACTTGTGCCTCTGTTGACTATGAATATGCACATAGCAAGTACACCCAAACACACGGAGAGGAAGAGAAAAGAAATCCTCATCCGGGAAGAGAAGACTAAAAGGAGTTTTAAAGCCAAGAACCCGGGAGGGCATACGGTTGATCAGAAAGGTAGCAGTAAGAACAACATCTCCCCAAAACTTTACAGGAACATGGGATGCAAACAAGAGGGATCTGGCAACCTCAACCACATGCCTGTTCTTTCTTTCCACCACTCCGTTTTGTTGTGGAGTGTAGGAACAAGAACTTTGACAAATAACCCCAAAAGTTTCAAGATAGGTGGAGAGGGTTCTCTTAAAATATTCCTTAGCATTGTCAGAGCGG